>NC_091282.1:242304311-243689311 GCF_032444005.1 Ranitomeya imitator
TTGCTGGTATTGCTTCATCCTTAGGTGTGCCATCTTCATCCTCTACAAAGATTTGATATCGGTTCTTCAGTTGTGTGGTTGGTGATTTCTCCATGGTCTTCTTGCTTCTTTTGGTCACATGCTTCCACTTATCTGCTTTTGGAGGTTCTCTGACACTTTTTTCACCTTCTGTGACCAGTAGAGATGCTTCTGTTCTGTCTAGGAAGTCTTCATTCTCTTTGATGAGTTTCAAAGTTGCTATTCTTTCTTCCAGACCCCGCACCTTTTCTTCTAAAAGGGCCACTAGTCTACACTTCTGACAGGTGAAATTGGATATGGATAAATAATGGGTATGGCTATATGGATATGGCTATGCATAAATAATGGAGATGACAACTAAATGGTGAGTGACAGACTATGAGACTACTATAGCTTGATCCGATCTTTAAGTCTACTGAAAACATATTTAGTCAATTTTTCAGAAGTCTGAAGTCAGAAACATTTTTCTTTTTAATAGTAGGGCTCTTTAAATAAAGATAATGGCCTATAAGTCTCCTTACGCTGGCTTGGACCTTTCCACAAGGAGAAACATTCCCTCATAGATCCCAAGTATAAATAAAGTATAAATAAAGAACATTGAGGTTTGAAATACTGCTACGTCATTAGATTACTCTATGGTACTGGCAGCACTTATCTTCTGAGGTCTTGAAAAAGCACATTAAGATGTTTCTCTCCATGCTCCATAGAGAGTCACAATGAACTCCTAAACAGCTGCTGTCATGATTCTTTTCCTGCTGGTACTTATCAATAAAAAAACTTTTAATGTAACTGAGTGCAATGGCAATTTATTATCTCACCAGGTTAAGGGAAAGTAAAAATATTGCTCAACTTTCAAAAAGTGGATTTACCATATATAAAATGATTTCAGACATTTTTAATTTCCCTTACCAAAAGAGAACAACAATAATACATTACATAATCTTTATGCTGCAGAAATTCTTAGAAATGACCTGTTATTTCTTTTGATGTGTCTGCTTTAATTATTATTATTATTATTATTACTATTAACCCCTTAACGACCGCCGATACGCCTTTTAATCCCGGCAGTTAAGGGTACTTAAACCACAGCGCCGTTAATTAACGGCTCTGTGGAAAAAGTGTATAACGCCCCCCAGAGTCGGATTTTCTCTGGGGTCTCGGTTGCCGGGGGTGGTGGGGCTGAGACCCCAGAGAGCATAATTCGGGCCCCTGGGTTGCGATCGCCGGTAAATAACTGTTTATCGGCGGCCGCAAAAAAAAGCGCAATTTCCCATTTAATTTCTCTGTTCTCCGATGTGATTGCACATCAGAGGACAGATAAATGGGGTCCCCGATAGCCCCCCGATATTCACCTGTCTCCACCGATGCTTCTCGTGGCTCCCGATGGGTGCCGCCATCTTTTTCCGGGGACAAAATGGCGGGCGCATGCGCCGGCACCCGGCAGATCTTTGAGGTCTCGGCTGCTGGGGATAGCCAAGACCCCAAAGAACATGATCGGGGTTGGTTTTTACCAACCCCTGTTTTGCGATCGCCGGCAATTAACCATTTACCGGCGACCGCAAAAAGAAAAAAAAAGGTGGCGTGTCATTCTCTGTCCTCTGATGTGATCGCACATCAGAGGACAGAGAAATAGGGGGATTGGGACCCTGTTATACTTACCGGTGTCCCTGGGTCCTCCAGCGGCCCCTCCTGGCCGCCGGCGTCTTCCTTCAGGAAGAAAATGGCGGCGCATGCGCAGTGCGCCCGCCGTGATGTGCCGGTGGCAGAGGAAGATTCTTCCTCTTGTTTTATTTTGGTCACTGTGAGATCCTATCACAGTGATCAAAATGAAAAAATAGTAAATAACCCCCTTATCTAACCCCTTAGTTGGGAAAAAATAATAAAATAAAAAAGTATGTATTTCTATTTTACAATTATGGTTAGGGTTAGGGCTAGGGTTAGGGTTAGGGTTGGGGCTAAAGTTAGGGTTAGAGTTGGGGCTAAAGTTAGGGTTAGGGTTAGGGTTGGTGCTAAAGTTAGAGATAAGGTTGGGGCTAAAGTTAGGTTTAGGGTTGGGGCTAAAGTTAGGGTTAGGGCTAGGGTTAGGGTTGGTGCTAAAGTTAGGGTTAGGGTTGGGGCTAAAGTTAGGGTTAGGGTTAGGGCTAGGGTTGGGGCTAAAGTTAGGGTTAGGGTTGGGGCTAAAGTTAGGGTTAGGGTTGGGGATAAAGTTAGGGTTAGAGTTGGGGTTAGGTTTGGGATTAGGGTTAGGGTTGGTATTAGGGTTAGGTTTGGCATTAGGGTTACGTTTGGGATTAGGGTTAGGTTTGGGATTAGGGTTAATGTTAGGGTTGGGATTAGGGTTAGGTTTGAGGTTAGGGTTGAGATTATGATTAGGAGTGTGTTGGGCTTAGGGATTTCATTAGGGTTGGGATTAGGGTTAGGGGTGTTTTGGGGTTAGGGTTTTGATTAGGGTTATGGATTGGGTTGGGATTAGCAATAGGGGTGTGTTGGGGTTACGGTTGGAGATAGAATTGGGGGGTTTCCACTGTTTAGGTACATCAGGGGGTCTCTAAACGCGAAAGCCAATTTTGCACTCAAAAAGTCCGTTCTGAGCTCTGCCATGCACCAAAACAGTGGTTTACCCCCACATATGGAGTATCAGTGTACTCAGGACTAATTGGACAACAACTTTTGGGGTCCAGTTTCTCCTGTTACCCTTGTGAAAATAAAAATTTGTGGGCGAAAACATCATTTTTGTGTAAAAAATTCGATTTTTTAATTTCACGGCTCTACGATATAAACTTCTGTGAAGCAGTTGGGGGTTCAAAGTGTTCACCACACATCTAGATAAGTTCCTTAAGGGGTCTAGTTTCCAAAATGGTGTCACTTGTGGGGGGTTTCCACTGTTTAGGCACATCAGGGACTCTCCAAACGCGACATGGCATCCGATCTCAATTTCAGCCAATTCTGCATTGAAAAAGTCAAACGGTGCTCCTTCTATTCCAAGCCCTGCTGTGCGCCCAAACAGTGGTTTACCCCCACATATGGGGTATCGGTGTATTCAGGAGAAATTGCACAACAAATTTTGTGGTTCATTTTTACACTTGTGAAAATAAAAAAATTGGTTCTGAAGTAAAATGTTTGCAAAAAAAAGTTAAATGTTCATTTTTTCCTTCCACATTGTTTCAGTTGCTGTGAAGCAAGAATGGTGTCAAGTTTGGGTATTTTCTGTCATGTACACACCTCAAAGTGACATTAAATGTGAGATGGTCCCTAAAAAAATGGTTTTGTAAATTTTGTTGTAAAAATGAGAAATCACTGGTCAACTTTTAACCCTTATAACTTCCAAACAAAAAAAAAATTGGTTTACAAAATTGTGCTGATGTAAAGTAGACATGTGAGAAATGTTATTTATTAACTATTTTGTGTGACATATCTCTCTGATTTAAAGGCATAAAAATTAAAAGTTTGAAAATTTCAAAATTTTACAATTTTTCGCCATATTTCCATTTTTTTCATAAATAATCGCAAGTAATATTGAAGAATTGTTACCATTCACATGAAGTACAATATATCATGAAAAAATAATCTCAGAAACAGAGGGATCCGTTTAAGCATTCCAGAGTTATAACCTCATAAAGTGACAGTGGTCAGAATTGTAAAAATTGGCTCAGTCATTAACCCCTTCATGACCTAGAGATTTTCCATTTTTCCGTGTTCGTTTTTCACTCCCCTCATTCCCAGAGCCATAACTTTTTTATTTTGCTGTCAATATGGCCATGTGAGGGCTTATTTTTTGCGGGACGAGTTGTACTTTGAAAGACATCATTGGTTTTGCCATGACATGTACTAGAAAATGTTTGTTTGGCTTTTTTCTAGGTTCATTAAATGCTAAAACTGCCAAGCTGATGTTTTTAATTATACCATTTTGGTGCACATACATTGTTTTGATCACCCGTTATTGCATTTTAATGCAATGTCGCAATGACCAAAAAAACATAATTTTGGCGTTTCAAATATTTTTCTCGCTACAACGTTTAGCAATCAGGTTAATCCTTTTCATTTATTGATAGAACGGGCGATTCTGAACGCGGCGATACCAAATATGTGTATATTTGATTTTATTTTTATTGTGGTTTTTTGAATGGGGCGAAAGGGGGATGATTTAAACTTTTATATTTTTTTATTTATTTCAGATTTTGTTAAACTTTTTTTTACTTTTGCCATGCTTCAATAGCCTCTATGGGAGGCTAGAAGCTGGCATAGCCTGATCGGCTCTGCTACATAGCAGTGATCATCAGATCGTATCTATCTAGCTTAATTACAGGCTTGCTATGAGCGCCGACTACAGGGTCGCGCTCACAGCAAACCGGCATCAGTAACCATAGAGGTCTCAAGGACTTCTATGGTTACTATCCTGATGCATCGTTGACCCCCGATCATGTGACGGTGGTCGACGATGCACGCATTTCCGGCCGCGTGGCCGGAAGCGGTAGTTCAATGCCGCTGTCAGCGTTTGACAGTGGCATTTAACTAGTTAATAGCGGCGGGTGGATCGCGATTCCACTCGCCGCTATTGCGCGCACATGTCAGCTGTACAAAACAGCTGACATGTCACGGCTTTGATGTGGGCTCACCTCCGGAGCCCACATCAAAGCAGGGGATCTGACCTCGGACGTACTATCCCGTCCAAGGTCAGAAAGGGGTTAAGTACCAAATTGGTACTAAGGGGTCCAATTCACACACAAGTGCATATCATTTCAGTGCATATAACTTCAGTGTATATTATCAGTGTTCAGTTCACACCAGTTCATAGCAGTTCATAGCACTACATATCATATGGTTTTTAGATTGCAGTCCCTAAACACGCCAGTCCAGTATCTGTGGGGCAACCGCACGCCATATTACAGCCTCCATACACAGCCTCATATGTTGCAGACACTACACACGCCAGCCCTCCTCTGACTACTTCCTGTGGGTATCCTGCATCACTGTATCACAGTCTCTCTACTTACACAGACATGCACAGCCCAGGATATCCTCTGGATAGCACCCGGGAACCATATCCACCTGTTTGCAATCGTTACCCATGCCGGTCCTCTTTCAGGTACAGGACATCCACCTCCGGGCACAGGACTGTCCACATCCAAGACCAGTACCATGGACAACTTGCATCGCTGTATACACTGCGGGTGCCAGGCTATTCAGCTGCCCTGGGCGCTGGCTCTGCTGGCCTGTGCCTCCATGCACTCAGCTGGCCCTCTGCAGGCCTCTGCTCTGCACAACAGCACACACGAGACTGACACTGACGTTGCACCTGACATACCCATACCTCTTACTGCAGGGCTTTCAACACACAAACCTGTGGTCTTCAGCCACATGGAAAACCCAGACCGGAAATCCGTAACTCCCATGCACATTTATGGACTTTATCCATCTCCATGCACAACCTGGGGAGAACACACAGCGACCCCTACCTGTGACACGAGTCACTACCTCACATTGTAATCACAGCTACACCTGCGACTGCCATGCACACCTATGGCCTTCATACGCCTCTGTAACAGGGGTCACTGCCTCACACTGCTTATTTCTGAAGACCACATTTGTCCTCAGGTTGTATGTGGTATTGCAGCTTATCTTCATTCATTCATTACCTTCATTCATTTTAACCCCTTTCTGACATCTGACATATTATCCCGTCGAGGTGGGGTGGGCCCGTATGACCACCGACGGGATAGTACGTCATATGTGATTGGCCGCGCTCACGGGGGGAGCGTGGCCGATCGCGGCCGGGTGTCAGCTGACATTGCATTGAAAAGTCAAACGGCGCTCCTTCCCTTCTGAGCTTTGCCATGCGTCCAAACAGTGGTTTACCCCCACATATGGTGTATCGGCATATTCAGGAGAAATTGTACAACAACTTTTGGGGTCCAATTTCTCCTGTTACTCTGTCAGAAAACCTACATAAACCTCTGTGCACACCTCCCCCATCCCGACTGATGAGCTGCTAGGAGAATTACAGTTTGGAGGGGGCTCCTGTATTTGAATAGATGCCATACAGGGGAATGTGCTATAAGGTTTCTCCCCTCTCCTCTGGATTGTTACTCTACTCCCCTCTTATCCCGCCTCCCAAGCAAAGTTTAGCCCTCTCCTCAGTAATTTCTCCCATCTCTCCTCAGTAGTTTCTCCCATCTCCCCTCAGTAGTTTCTCCCATCTACCCTCTCCTCTGCACTGTCTTATTCTCCCTACATATCTGGCCCCTCCCCCCATTCCCTTTCATGCTTGCTATCATGGGCAATGGGCAGCCACTCTGCACACACAGGGAAACGTCTCTGGTCACTGGCGCTGAGGAGGAGCTTCACAGCTAATTACAGACAGACACCATGCAGGGCTGTGTTTTAACATTCTGCTGTGTGTGTGTGCGTGGTTGTGTTAACAAATAAAGATGACTGACTGACTGTTAGGAGTCGAGTTTCCTCTGCTGCATAGGGGGAATCTCGATCCGTGTCTGCTGCGGTCTCCCATTCAGTATCGGCCGCAGTGGGCTCTGCTCAGCGGAGACGTCGCTCCCAGCATAGGGTCACTACTGCCTTTTCTGGCTTTCCTATGGTACCCTGCACTGATCTGCGGCGAGCGAGCCTCTCTGGGACTAAGTCCTTGTTTACTCACACTGAGCATGCCCAGGGCAGGGTCTCCCATTGGAGGTCGAGGGCCACATGTTCGGTCACATGCTCAGGAGCTGCAGTACATTCCATTGGTCCTTCTGGAAGGTCCTGAAAGGGCAAAACATGCTCAGGTACTGCAGCACTTTCCATTGGTCCTTCTGGAAGGTCCTGAAAGGGCAAAAACTTCAGTAGCAGCTTCCTGTGCTGCAACTATATAAACTGCGCATGACCGCACGGCCATGCGCTAGTATCATCTTATGCTATATGCTTTGCGCCAATGTGGTCATGTGTTTGAATGTGTTCAGGGACCCGGCTGAAATAAGCCCCTAGAATGCTGGCACCTCCGGCGAGGAGATTGTGTTTAAGTGTGTTCAGGGACCCGGCTGAAATAAGCCCCTAGAATGCTGGCATCTCCGGCGAGGAGTTTTGTATGCATGCATGACCACTCACTGCTCACATCTGGGTAGTTGGCCTGGGCCTCTGTGAACGTCTAACAGGGCACAGAGCTTTCCTCTCGCGGTTACTCTGTGAAGCTAACAGAGTTGGTATATACCGCCATATAGAGCCGCCATTATTTAGCAGCAGGTGCTTTTCTGCACGGTGGATCCCGGGTTGCGAACGCACCAATTCCATTTAATAAATTATATATTTGGTGCGTTCCGCCAACTCTAACAGTATACTAGCACCAGGATCTGGCTAAGTAATGGCGGATGAACAGCGATTGCAGGGGTACATCCAGCTGCTGGAGGGCTGGTTGGCGTCTCTTGAGCGTGCAACCTCGGCGGTGGATGTTACCGCAATAGCTGTTCAGGCTGCTAGCGTGGCTGCAGCAGCTTTACCCACTGCCACCTCTGTTCCGACCCTATCTCACCTTCCTTTGCCTGAGAGATACTCTGTGGACAGTAAGTCCTGTAGGGGTTTCGTGAGCCAATGTGGTATACACCTCGAGCTTCTGGCTGCACGTTTCCCTACTGAGCGGGCAAAGGTGGGATTCATAATCTCTCTCCTGTCGGACAGAGCGTTGGAGTGGGCTACGCCGCTGTGGGAGCGCAACGATCATGTGGTGCGGAGTGTTCCTAGGTTTCTGGACACTCTGAAACAGGTCTTTTTAGGACCTCAAGTCACCCATGATACAGCACTCCAACTGCTGGCTTTGACTCAGGGTTCAACCATGGTCAGCCATTTTGCTGTTCACTTCCGGACATTAGCGTCTGAGTTGGAATGGCCAGATAAAACCCTCATTCCCGTATTTTGGAGGGGGCTGGCTGACCATGTGAAGGACGCTTTGGCCACTAGGGAGATTCCCGCCACACTGGAGGAGCTCATAGCCGTATCTACTCGTATTGACCTCCGTTTTAACGAGCAGAGGTTGGAGCGAGCCCAGTGTAGGCAGAGGTTTCGGCTGGCTCCCACCTTCGCCAAACCTTTGGAATCTCCAGTCCAGGCATCCGAGTCACATGAGGCCTTAGAGGTGACACGAGCGGGATCCAAGTCTCAGTCTGCCCGTGCACATAAGGTCCGTCATGTTTGCCAGCAGTCAGGACAACTTGCCTCCAAGGGTCCTCAGCGGTCGGGGAAACGTCAGCGTCTAGTGGCAGTTGGAGGAGGTACACTAGACACGGCGACGTTTGCCTCAAAGTTGTCCTTCAAGGAGACAATTACCATAGGCCCATCCACTCTTATGGTCGAGCTATGCGTGGATTCTGGGGCAGAGGGTAACTTTATGTCTTCCGCTTTTGCCCAGCGTCACGCAATACCCTTGGTGATGCTCGCCAAGCCGGTAACCGTTCGAGTGGTAAATGGGTCAACACTACCTTCACAGATTACCCACCAAACCATTCCTTTCACGCTATCTGTGTCTCCATCACATCAGGAGATAATCTCCCTATTAGTCATTCCTGAGGGAATTGATGAGGTCCTGCTGGGGATACCATGGCTTCGCTACCATTCTCCTCATATTGAGTGGTCCTCTGGGAGAATTTTGGGTTGGAGTAAATCTTGCGAGGGTAGATGTCTGAGGGAGTGCGTTCAGGTTGCTACTACACTGGTACCCGCAGATCTTTCCTCTCTCCCCAAGCACTATTGCCCCTATGCAGACGTGTTCTCCAAAAGAGCTGCGGAGACCCTTCTGCCTTACCGCCCCTATGACTGTCCTATTAACCTCTTGCCTGGTGCTGAGCCTCCCCGGGGTCGAGTCTATCCGTTATCTCTCCCGGAGACGGAGGCAATGTCCCAGTACATCCAGGAGAATCTGGCAAGAGCATTCATTAGGAAGTCAGTTTCACCGGCAGGGGCAGGGTTCTTCTTCGTACAGAAGAAGACTGGAGACTTACGTCCATGCATAGACTACAGGGGTCTTAACGCCATCACCGTTAAGAACAAGTACCCACTACCCCTGATATCTGAGCTGTTTGATAGGCTACGGGGAGCGAGGGTATTTACAAAGTTAGATCTGCGGGGTGCTTACAACCTGATTCGCATCCGTGAGGGGGATGAATGGAAGACGGCTTTTAACACCAGGGATGGGCACTATGAATATCTGGTGATGCCCTTCGGGCTCTGTAATGCCCCAGCCGTTTTCCAAGACTTTGTGAACGACATCTTCCGGGATATGCTCACCACCTCAGTCGTAGTCTATCTGGATGATATTCTCATCGTCTCTCCAGATATTGACTCCCATCGGAGAGATGTTTGCAAAGTCTTCGACCTCTTACGGGCAAACTCCCTCTACGCCAAGTTGGAGAAGTGTGTGTTTGAGCAGGAGTCCTTGCCTTTCCTTGGTTATATCATCTCTGCCCAGGGTTTGGCTATGGATCCTGCCAAGCTACAGGCTGTAATGGACTGGCAGGAACCCCATTCTCTTAAAGCGGTGCAGCGCTTTATGGGGTTCATTAATTACTATCGCCAGTTCATTCCACACTTCTCAACTTTGGTAGCTCCCTTGGTTGCCCTCACCAAGAAGGGAGCAAATCCCAAGTTGTGGTCAGAGGAGGTCTCCAAAGCCTTTCTCTCGATCAAGTCACACTTCACTAGCGCTCCCATCCTACATCGCCCCGATGTTGATAAGCCATTTATCTTGGAGGTGGATGCCTCATCCGTTGGTGCTGGAGCAGTCCTTTTCCAAAAGGATGCTCAAGGTCGGAAGCATCCTTGCTTCTTCTTCTCCAAGACCTTCACACCAGCGGAGAGGAATTATTCCATCGGGGACAGGGAGTTGCTGGCCATGAAGTTGGCTTTTTCGGAGTGGAGACATCTCTTGGAGGGAGCTCGCTTTCCCTTCCAAGTCTTCACTGACCACAAGAACTTGGTGTATCTGCAAACGGCCCAGCGGCTGAATTCTTGCCAGGCTGGATGGTCCCTGTTCTTCTCCCGGTTCCATTTTACTCTCCATTTCCTCTCCGGGGAGAAGAACGTTCGTGCTGATGCTCTCTCCCGCTCCGTGGTGTCATCGGAGGAGGAGGAGCCTCGGCTTATTGTCCCTTCTGAGAGCCTGAGAACTGTAGCTCTGGTTTCGCTAGAGTCTGTGCCCCCGGGCAAGACTTTCGTACCAGCTAACTTGCGCCCGGAGGTTCTCTCTTGGGCTCACTCCTCCAGAGTGGGTGGGCATTTTGGGACCAAGAGGACATCTGAGCTTCTGGCGAGAACATACTGGTGGCCGCATATGGCCCGAGATGTCAAGGACTATATTCAGGCGTGCGTTTCTTGCGCCCAGAATCGGTCTCCTCGGCAACGGCCTGCTGGGTTGCTTTACCCTCTACCGGTGGCAGACAGGCCCTGGGAGATGGTCGGGATGGACTTTGTGGTGGGTCTACCCAAGTCGCGTGGCTGCTCCATTATTTGGGTTGTCACCGACCATTTCTCCAAGATGGTGCATTTGGTGCCGCTTCCTCGGTTACCCTCAGCACGGGCCTTGGCGGTGTTGTTCATTAAACACGTTTTCCGTTTGCATGGTATGCCTGATAAGATTGTCAGCGATCGGGGTCCCCAGTTCGCATCTAGGTTTTGGAGAGAGCTCTGCCGTTTACTCAGCATAGAGTTAAACCTCTCCTCTGCATACCATCCCGAGACGAATGGGTTGGTGGAGAGAACCAACCAGACTCTGGTGACATATTTGCGACATTTCGTCTCTGCTAGGCAGGATGACTGGGCATCTTTGCTACCTTGGGCGGAATTTGCCCTGAACAACGCCGTAGCCGATTCCACTGGTCAAACTCCTTTTCTCCTTAATTACGGCCAGCATCCGCGTGTCCCTGTGCCCATGCCCGTGTCATCTACCGATTCTAGGGTGGCAGACTGGGCGGTGGAGGCACGTGACATCTGGGACCGCACACAGGATGCCATCCGGGCCTCCAAGGAGAGAATGAGGGTTTCGGCTGATACACACCGGCGCCCCGCTCCGGTCTTTGCTCCTGGCGACTTAGTGTGGCTCTCCGCCCGTAACATCAGGCTGCGAGTTGAGTCCACTAAGTTTGCTCCTCGCTACATTGGCCCGTTTAAGGTTCTGGAACAGGTCAACCCTGTGGTCTACCGTTTGGCTATTCCTCCACGTCTTGGTATCACCGATACTTTCCACGTTTCCCTCTTAAAGCCCGTTCATTTGTCCCGGTTTTCCGAGTCATCTGCTGGGACATCGGGTTCATCCACAGATGAGTTTGAGGTGAATGCTATTGTGGGGTGCAAGGTGGTACGTGGCAAGAAATTTTATCTGGTGGACTGGAAGGGTCACGGCCCAGAGGATAGAACCTGGGAGCCTGTGGAGCACATTCGGGCTCCGCTGCTTATCACAGCTTTTGAGCGTAGTGAGGCTCAAGGAGGGGGGGCCCTAGGAGGGGGGGTAATGTTAGGAGTCGAGTTTCCTCTGCTGCACAGGGGGAATCTCGATCCGTGTCTGCTGCGGTCTCCCATTCAGTATCGGCCGCAGTGGGCTCTGCTCAGCGGAGACGTCGCTCCCAGCGTCTCGCTGAGGCTGATTCGGTGCATAGGGTCACTACTGCCTTTTCTGGCTTTCCTATGGTACCCTGCACTGATCTGCGGCGAGCGAGCCTTTCTGGGACTAAGTCCTTGTTTACTCACACTGAGCATGCCCAGGGCAGGGTCTCCCATTGGAGGTCGAGGGCCACATGTTCGGTCACATGCTCAGGAGCTGCAGTACATTCCATGGGTCCTTCTGGAAGGTCCTGAAAGGGCTAAACATGCTCAGGTACTGCAGCACTTTCCATTGGTCCTTCTGGAAGGTCCTGAAAGGGCAAAAACTTCAGTAGCAGCTTCCTGTGCTGCAACTACATAAACTGCGCATGACCGCACGGCCATGCGCTAGTATCGTCTTATGCTATATGCTTTGCGCCAATGTGGTCATGTGTTTGAATGTGTTCAGGGACCCGGCTGAAATAAGCCCCTAGAATGCTGGCACCTCCGGCGAGGAGATTGTGTTTAAGTGTGTTCAGGGACCCGGCTGAAATAAGCCCCTAGAATGCTGGCATCTCCGGCGAGGAGTTTTGTATGCATGCATGACCACTCACTGCTCACATCTGGGTAGTTGGCCTGTGCCTCTGTGAAAGTCTAACAGGGCACAGAGCTTTCCTCTCGCGGCTACTCTGTGAAGCTAACAGAGTTGGTATATACCGCCATATAGAGCCGCCATTATTTAGCAGCAGGTGCTTTCCTGCACGGTGGATCCCGGGTTGCGAACGCACCAATTCCATTTAATAAATTATATATTTGGTGCGTTCCGCCAACTCTAACACTGACATTGCCCCTGGAACCCGGTGAGTAGAAGCAAAAGAGGGGGGCCCAGACTGGGTCAGACACTCTGCAAGCTTGTTTCAGGCAGTCCGGGCCCCCTTCTTTTGCTTCTGCTCACCGGGTCCCATACACCAGTAATGCCCTAATAACGTACCGTAATAACTCTTTGTGCATGCATTAGTGCATGCACTCAGTGATTTCCTGTACATGTGCACAATAATATCATTCATGACAATTGCTGCTCTGAACTGAAACAGACAAATCCTGTTTAAATTAACATAACACATTGATTAACGTTGGAGACATTTTACTGTACTGTTTTTTCCCATTATGATGTTTTTTCCATAAATATACATTCATTTAAAAATTCTACTAGTTGGCCATGGGAACAGCTGACCTTTTACTCCACTTTTAGACATTGTTAGCCCTTACAATGAAAAGAGAAGCTTGAGAAGCTTTCTCAAATTATAAAAACGAAAAATGAAAAGGAAACTTTGATGGTGTAAATGGAAAATGTAATCCAAAACTAATGAAAATCTAATTTAATCTCGACTATTTGCAAAGTTGCTTAATTTCTTTTTACATTTTAAGGACACAGCTCTTCAGCCTCCTCACTGCTTTGCTACACATGTGGGAGTGCTCCTTCATGAGTAACAATTATGGTTGAGAAGCCTTGTCTTTCTACAGATCTGAATGTGCTACACAGACCTAAAGAGATAACAGGGCCTTTGAACAAGTGTAAAGGTACCTTCACACTAAACGATATCGCTAGCGATCCGTGACGTTGCAGCGTCCTGGCTAGCGATATCGTTCAGTGTGACAGGCAGCAGCGATCAGGCCCCTGCTGTGATGTCGCTGGTCGGGGCTAGAAGGCTAGAACTTTCTTTCGTCGCTGGACGTCCCGCTGACATCGCTGAATCGGCGTGTGTGACGCCGATTCAGCGATGTCTTCGCTGGTAACCAGGGTAAACATCGGGTTACTAAGCGCAGGGCCGCGCTTGGTAACCCGATGTTTACCCTGGTTACCAGCGTAAAAGTTAAAAAAACAAACACTACATACTTACCTACCGCTGTCTGTACCCGGCGCTGTGCTTCTTTGCTCTGGCTGTGAGCACAGCGGCCGGAAAGCAGAGCGGTGACGTCACCGCTCTGCTTTCCGGCTGCCCGGCGCTCACAGCCAGAGCAGAGAAGCACAGCGCCGGGGACAGACAGCGGAAGGTAAGTATGTAGTGTTTGTTTTTTTAACTTTTACGCTGGTAACCAGGGTAAACATCGGGTTACTAAGCGCGGCCCTGCGCTTAGTAACCCGATGTTTACCCTGGTTACCGGCATCGTTGGTCGCTGGAGAGCGGTCTGTGTGACAGCTCTCCAGCGACCAAACAGTGACGCTGCAGCGATCCGGATCGTTGTCTGGATTGCTGCAGCGTCGTTTAGTGTGAAGGTACCTTATGGCTCTGCAGCTAATGGGGAAAGTAACCAGTGATTAGGAGAACTGCTCTTGCTAAGCAGCCAATAGACTGGGGCTACAGGCTTGTGTTTTTACAGGACTGAAACCATAACCATAGCTCTAGATCAGGAGCTGGAATGGAAGGGGGAGGTGGGACTTGTGAGCAGCACTGTCTAAATGCTCAATATAGATTAATAGACTGGAAAGAGGTGGCTTGAATCTCAAGAGTTAACTCCTAATCCCGGAATATCTCTACTGCACATTTTTTGCCCCTCTTTGGTGATCAAGTCTCCTTGGTAATGAGCTGGAAACAATGCAAGGCAAAAGTTCTCATATCTGGAGAATGAGAGCAGATAGAAAAAAGAAAGTCAATTGCAAACTTGCTTATCTTCTAACTGACTGTATCAATTCTAAAACAGGAGTACAATCCCTTTAACCATAATAGTTATAAATGTGCAATAAACAATGTTCAAAACTTAAAGTGCTTGTCCAAGACTAGAAAAGCATGACAGTTTGCACCCAGAAACCCCACACATGTTAATCTGTTGTGCCACCTCCATTAACCCCTTTACCCCAAGAGTGGTTTGCACGTTAATGACCGGGCCAATTTTT
Source organism: Ranitomeya imitator (assembly GCF_032444005.1). NCBI lineage: Eukaryota > Metazoa > Chordata > Amphibia > Anura > Dendrobatidae > Ranitomeya > Ranitomeya imitator. The sequence goes on from NC_091282.1 coordinate 242,318,779, forward strand.
ACAATTCTGACCACTGTCCATTTATGAGTTTATAACTCTGGAACGCTTCAACGGATCCCAGTGATTCTGACATTGTTTTCTCGTGACATATTGTACTTCATGATAGTGGTAAAATTTCTTTGATATTACCTGCGTTTATTTGTGAAAAAAAATGGAAATTTTGCGAAAATTTTGAAAATTTCGCAATTTTCCAACTTTGAATTTTTATCCAATTAAATCACAGAGATATGTCACACAAAATACTTAATAAGTAACATTTCCCACATGTCTACTTTACATCAGCACAATTTTGGGAGTTATAAGGGTTAAAAGTTGACCAGCAATTTCTCATTTTTACAACACCATTTTTTTTCAGGGACCACATCTCATTTGAAGTCATTTTGAGGGGTCGATATGATAGAAAATAACCAAGTGTGACACCATTCTAAAAACTGCACCCCTCAAGGTGCTCAAAACCACATTCAAGAAGTTTATTAACTCTTCAGGTATTTCACAGGAATTTTTGGAATGTTTAAATAAAAATGAACATTTAACATTTAACAGGAAAAAATGGACCACAAAAGTTGTTGCACAATTTGTCCTGAGTACGCCGATACCCCATATGTGGGGGTAAACCACTGTTTGGGCGCATGGCAGACCTCGGAAGCGAAGGAGCGCCATTTAACTTTTCAATGCAAAATTGACTGGAATTGAGATGGGACACCATGTTGCGTTTGGAGAGCCCCTGATGTGCCTAAACATTGAAACCCCCCACAAGTGACACCATTTTGGAAAGTAGACCCCCTAAGGAACTTATCTAGATGTGTGGTGAGCACTTTGACCCATTAAGTGATTCACAGAAGTTTATAATGCAGAGCCGTAAAAATAAAAAATCATATTTTTTCACAAAAATGATCTTTTCGCCCCCAATTTTTTATTTTCCCAAGGGTAAGAGAAGAAATTTGACCCCAAAAGTTGTTGTACAATTTGTCCTGAGTACGCTGATACCCCATTTGTGGGGGGTGAACCACCATTTGGCGCATGGCAGAGCTCCAGAAGAAATTGGACACCAAAAGTTGTTGTGCAATTAGTCCTGAGTACGATGATACCCCATATGTGGGGGTAAACCACTGTTAGGGCGCAAGGCAGAGCTCGGAAGGGAAGGAGCACCATTTGACTTTTCAATGCAAAATTGACTGGAATTGAGATGGGACGCCATGTCGTGTTTGGAGAGCCCCTGATGTGCCTAAACATTGAAACCCCCCTACAAGTGACACCATTTTGGAAAGTAGACCACCTAAGGAACTTATCTAGCTGTGTTGTGAGAGCTGTGAACGCCCAAGTTTTTCACTACAGTTTATAACGCAGAGCCGTGAAAATAAAAAATCTTTTTTTTTCCACAAAAATTATTTTTTAGCCCCCAGTTTTGTATTTTCCATGGGTAACAGGAGAAATTGGACCCAAAAAGTTGTTGTCCAATTTGTCCTGAGTACGCTGATACCCCATATGTGGGGGGGAACCACCATTTGGCGCATGGCAGAGCTCAAAAGGGAAGGAGTGCCGTTTGGAAAGCAGACTTATATGGATTGGTCTGCAGGAGTCACGTTGCATTTGCAGAGCCCCTGATATACCTAAACAGTAGAAACCCCCGACAAGTATCCCCATATTGGGAACCTAGACCCCCCAAGGAACTCATCTAGATGTGTTGTGAGAACTTTGAACCCCCAAGTGTTTCACTACAGTTTATAATGCAGAGCCAATTTTTATTACTTGAGTAGCAGCCCAGCATAATAAACGTTTCGGTCAAACATTTAGACCTTCTTCAGTAAACCGACTGCTGGTGTAATGGTGAATACAGGGCACTGATATATGTGGAAAGGGTCCTATGGTGGAGTTTTTTTGTTGGACCTCTATGATGAAGGCAAATATCCGAATAAATGGGACATGTGTGTATATTCTCGTCCAAAATGGGCTTGTAGAATAACTAACTAGTATGGATGGCTAAAATAATAAGAGATACTGGAATAAAGCCAAAATACAAGATATCGAGTGGTATCCAAATGAATAACCTGGAATAATATGATCCTGGCCGAAGTAGTGAAATATAGAACCGGAGAAGCGGTAATCTAATGCACAAAGTTTTAACCCCTTTCTGACCTTGGATGGGATAGTACGTCCAAGGTCAGATCCCCTGCTTTGATGCAGGGCTCCGCGGTGAGCCCGCATCAAAGCCGGGACATGTCAGCTGTTTTGAACAGCTGACATGTGCCCGTAATAGGCGCGGGCAGAATTGCGATCTGCCCGCACCTATTAACTAGTTAAATGCCGCTGTCAAACGCAGACAGCGGCATTTAACTACCGCTTCCGGCCGGGCGGCCGGAAATGACGTCATCGCCGACCCCGTCACATGATCGGGGGTCGGCGATGCGTCTCCATTGTAACCATAGAGGTCCTTGAGACCTCTATGGTTACTGATCGCCGGTGGCTGTGAGCGCCACCCTGTGGTCGGCGCTCACAGCACACCTGCATTTCTGCTACATAGCAGCGATCAGCAGATCGCTGCTATGTAGCAGAGCCGATCGCGTTGTGCCTGCTTCTAGCCTCCCATGGAGGCTATTGAAGCATGGCAAAAGTAAAAAAAAAAAGTTGAAAAAAATGTTAAAAAAATAAAAAAATATAAAAGTTTAAATCACCCCCCTTTCTCCCCAATCAAAATAAATCAATAAAAAAAATATCAAATCTACACATGTTTGGTATCGCCGCGCTCAGAATCGCCCGATCTATCAATTAAAAAAAAGCATTAACCTGATCGCTAAACAGCGTAGCGGGAAAAAAATTCGAAACACCAGAATTACGTTTTTTTGGTCGCCGCGACATTGCATTAAAATGCAATAACGGGCGATCAAAAGAACGTATCTGCACTGAAATGCTATCATTAAAAACGCCATCTCGGCACGCAAAAAATAAGCCCTCAACCGACCCCAGATCACAAAAATGGAGACGCTACGAGTATCGGAAAATGGCGCAATTTTTTTTTTTTTTTTTTTTTTTTTTTTAGCAAAGTTTGGAATTTTTTTTCACCACTTAGATAAAAAATAACCTAGTCATGTTAGGTGTCTATGAACTCGTGCTGACCTGGAGAATCATAATGGCAGGTCAGTTTCAGCATTTAGTGAACCTAGCAAAAAAGCCAAACAAAAAACAAGTGTGGGACTGCACTTTTTTTGCAATTTCACCGCACTTGGAATTTTTTTCCCGTTTTCTAGTACACGACATGCTAAAACCAATGATGTCGTTCAAAAGTACAACTCGTCTCGCAAAAAATAAGCCCTCACATGGCCAAATTGACGGAAAAATAAAAAATTTATGGCTCTGGGAAGGAGGGGAGTGAAAAACGAACACGGAAAAACGAAAAATCCCATGGTCATGAAGGGGTTAAAGAGAGGCTTCATGGAGAAAATTCCATAGAGGAGTTGCGTAACAGGTCTGCTCCGGTGTGTGGTAGGCAGGAGGTGTGCATCAACGCGGTATCCGCTTCTCCGGTTCTATATTTCACTACTTTGGCCAGGATCATATTATTCCAGGTTATTCATTTGGATACCACTCGATATCTTGTATTTTGGCTTTATTCCAGTATCTCTTATTATTTTAGCCATCCATACTAGTTAGTTATTCTACAAGCCCATTTTGGACGAGAATATACACACATGTCCCATTTATTCGGATATTTGCCTTCATCATAGAGGTCCAACAAAAAAACTCCACCATAGGACCCTTTCCACATATATCAGTGCCCTGTATTCACCATTACACCAGCAGTCGGTTTACTGAAGAAGGTCTAAATGTTTGACCGAAACGTTTATTATGCTGGGCTGCTACTCAAGTAATAAAAATTGATTTTCTTTATTATCACTATCCACTAAGTTGAGTGCCAAGTTATTTACTTATTACATGATTACTGGTGTGGGAAACCTCTCTTGAGCACCGACACAGTTGTGCCACGATATACTTCACTGTAATGCAGAGCAGTGAAAATAAAAAAACTTTTTCTTTCCACAAAAATCATGTTTTAGCCCCCAGTTTTGTATTTTCCCAAGGGTAACAGGAGAAATTGGACCCCAAAAGTTGTTTTTCAATTTGTCCTGAGTACGCTGATACCTCATATGTGGGGGGGAACCACCATTTGGACACATGGCAGACCTCGGAAGGGAAGGAGCACTGTTTGGAATGCAGACTTAGATGGATTGGTCTGCAGGCATCACGTTGCATTTGCAATGCCCCTGATGTACCTATACAGTAGAAACCCCCCACAAGTGACCCCATATTGGAAACTAGACCCCCCCAAGGAACTTATCTAGATATGTTGTAAGAACATTGAACCCCCAAGTGTTTCACAACAGTTTATAACGCAGAGCCGTGAAAATGAAAAAATCCTTTTTTTATTTCAACAAAAAATTTTTAGCCCCCGGTTTTGTATTTTCCCAAGGGCAACAGGAGAAATTAGACCCCAAAAGTTGTTCTCCAATTTGTCCTGAGTACGCTGATACCCCATATGTGGGGATAAACCCCTGTTTGCATGCACGGGAGAGCTTGGAAGGGAAGAAGCACTGTTTTACTTTTTCAACGCCGAATTGGCTGGAATTGAGATTGGACGCCATGTCACGTTTGGAGAGCCCCTGATGTGCCTAAATAGTGGAAACCCCAAATTCTAACTGAAACTTTAACCCAAACACACCCCTAACCCTAATCCCAACCCTAACCATAACCCTAACCACACCCCTAACCCGAACATGCCCCTAGCCTTAAACCCCACCCTAAACCCTAACCATGCCCTTAACCCTAATCCCAACTTTAATTCCAACCGTAAATGTAATCCAAACCCTAACTTTAGTCCCAACCTTAACCGAAACTTTAGCCCCAACCCTAATCCTAACTTCAGCCCCAACCCTAACGCTAACTTTAGCCCAACCCTAACTTTAGCCCCAACCATAACTTTAGCCCCAACCCTAACTGTAGCGCCAAGCCTAACTTTAGCCCCAACCCTAACCCTAACTTTAGCCCCAACACTAACCCTAACTTTAGCCCCAACCCTAACCCTAACTGTACCCCCAACCCTATCTGTAGCCCCAACCCTAACTGTAGTACCAACCCTACCTGTAGCCCTAACCCTAACTTTAGCCCCAACTTTAACCCTAACTCTAACTTTAGCTCCAACCCTAACCCTAATGGGAAAATGGAAATAAATACATTTTCTAAAATTGTATTATTTTTCCCTAACTAAGGGGGTGATGAAGGGGGGTTGTTATGATCTGGTGATTAGGGAGCGACATGCGTCTAGCTCTGAGCAGGTGGTAACTATACTGACCGCAGTCCCTAAGCTCAACACACTAGAAGTAGCCGTGGAATGCTCCTAACTCGGCCTAGGCATCTCGTCACAGCCTAAGAGCTAACTACCCCTAAAGATAGAAGCAGGAAAACTATCTTGCCTCAGAGAAAATCCCCAAAGGATAGATTAGCCCCCCACAAATAATGACTGTGAGAGGAGAAGGAAATGACATACGTAGTATGAAACAAGATTTAGCACAGGAGGCCACTTCTTGCTAAATAGAAATAGTACAGAACAGAACGCTGTGCGGTCAGTAAAAAAAAACTAGAAAAAGTCCACCGCAGAGAAATGCAAAAATCTCCACACCTGACTAAAGGTGTGGAGGGCAAACTCTGCTGCCCAGAGTTTCCAGCTTAACTGAATAGACCCATACTGAAAAGCTGGACAAATGAACAAAAACAAAGAAAGTGCTGAACAACAAAGTCCACAACAAGAGAACCGCAAAAGGACAAGCAAGGACTTAGCTTTGATGAACTGGTCAGAGTGTCAGGAAAGTCCTAAGAGCAATGACTCCAGGCAGGAGCAATTGACAACTGGCATTGAATGAGGGATAAGGCCAGACTAATATAGCCGAGCCAGAAAGACGATCAGTGAAAACAGCTGCTGAAGCTAAATCCAAGAAGCAGCCATACCACTCAAAACCACAGGAGGGAGCCAAAGAGCAGAACTCACAAAAATGTTACTTACAACCACCGGAGGGAGCCCAAGAGCGGAATTCACAACAGGGGTTTTATTTACTTTTATAGCCGTTTTTTTAGAGGATTTTTATGATTGGCAGCCGTCACACACTAAAAGACGCTTTTTATTTCAAAAAATAGTTTTTGTGTCTCCACATTTTGAGAGCTATAATTTTTCCACAGAGTCAGGTAAGGTCTTTTTTTTGCGGGACGAGTTAATGTTTTTATTGGTACCATTTTCGGGCACGTGACTTTTTTTATCGCTTTTTATTCCGATTTTTGTGCAGCAGAATGATCAAAAACCAGCTATTCATGAATTTCTTTTGGGGGGGGGGCATTTATACCATTCCACGTTTGGTAAAATTGATAAATCAGTACGATTACAGCGATACCTCATTTATATCATTTTATATGATAAAAACTATTTTACATAAAAAAATAATTATGTTTGCATCACTTTATTCTGAGGACTATAACTTTTCTATTTTTTTGCTGATCATGCTGTGTGGTTATTTATATCCGCCTTTTTGATCGCGTGTTATTCCACTTTTTGTTTGGCGGTATGATAATAAAGCATTGTTTTTTGCCTCGTTTTTTTTTACGGTGTTCACTGAAGGGGTTAACTAATGGGACAGTTTTATAGGTCGGGTCGTTACGGATGCGGCGATACTTAATATGTGTGCTTCTATTTTTTTTTTTTATTTAGATAAAGAAATGTATTTATTGGAACAATATATATATATTTTTTTTTACATATGTAAATTTTTTTTATTACTTTTTTACTTTGTCCCAGAGGGGGACATGACTATAAAGGGTCAGATCGGTGATCTGACACTTTACAGTGCACTGTGTCAGATCAGCGATCACACAGGCATTGCATTGAGGCTTATCGGCAGAGCAGGTGCTTGCAAGCCACCTCCCTGCAGGACTCGGAAAGCCCCCCCATTGCAATTTTGGATCCGGGCCTGCAGGAAGGAGAAGGCAGGAGACCCTCAGAGCAACGCGATCACACCGCGTTGCTCTGAGGGTCTCAGGGAAGAACACAGGGAGCCCCCTCCCTGAGCAATGCTTCCCTGTGCCGCCAGAACGCTGCGATCATGTTTGATTGCAGTGTTCCGGGGGTTAATGTGTTGGGAGTGGTCCGCGACCGCTCCTGGCACATAGTGCCGGATGTCAGCTGTAATAATCAGCTGACACCCGGCGGAGATCGGCCGAGCTCCCCCCGTGAGCATGGCTGATTGCACTGGACGTATTATCCCGTCACTGGGAATTAAGTCCCAGGTCAAATCGACGGGATAGTACATCCAATGGGATTAAGGGGTTAATGAAGATGAAGTAGAGAAGAAGATAACAATTCCTGAGCTGTCCCTATTCAAAGATGCTGCTCAATCAGCAGCAGCAGAAGCATCAGCTCCCAATAGGCTCCTCGGAGCTAACAGTCTCTTGGAGGGTACCTCCTCAGTCCTAGTGCCCGTTCCTACTGCCTGACAGTCCGGTGGCAGTCCTTTCTCCCCTCCAGGGGTGTATTCTCCTCCCAGCAGCAGGGGAGCACATTCTGCCACAAGCAAACCTGCCTGGGCTCTGCTGCAGAAGCAAGAACTTCCAGCTTCTTTGAGGCTGCTAATCCAGCCCCCTTTTATTAACCACTTTTGTCCCTAATCTGCAAATAGGCAACAGATAACATATTGCAGTACACTGCAAAGACACAGAATTAATGGTAACTTCACACAGTACACATACAGCCATAACACAGTAAATAGCAGTACCATAGTAGAGATATAGACACATTGATACAAAGCCAACTATTAGAGCACCGCAAGGGGAACACATGTCCAACATATATGGAAGGAGGGGGCAACTGAGCGTCCTTGCTACCTCCTTACACCATCTCTGGAGAGGTTCTCTTTCTTTTCTTCATCTTGTCCAGACTTCATGAGTTTTCTCATCCACAGCCATCTCAGCTGACCTCCATTTTTTCCGGCCTTGTGCAGCACATCCCCACATGACACCCTTAAAGATAGCAGTGTCATTATAATGCACCCAAATAAAAATATTTGCCATACGCTGAGCCCCGGAATAAATAATTGCCCCCCACTATATTCCCTGCACAAAATATGACCCCACACTGTCCCTCTTATGGTGCAGGCTCTCCACACTGCTCTCTTCTTTCCATACTGGGCCCCCTCTTCACACTGTTCTCTCACACTGAGTCCCCCCTATAAGGCCTAGTCTCTAAACTGTGCCCCCTCATCACCCTTCCTTGATATACTGTGACCTCATGGCTTTACCCTTACACTGTTCCCCCATGCTACACCCCCATACTATTCAGTCTTTATTCTGTGCCCACTCACACTTTTTTCTCCTATACTGTCTCCTCGGACGTTTCCCCCTCCCTCCTCATACATTTACCCTCTCACTTTCCATACTGTCTCCTCACACATCCCTCCAACTCCCCATACTGTGTCTGCAAACATCCAATCACGACCCAATGCCTGCTATACCTGTGTCCACATCCATATCACCACTCATTATGCTGTCTGCACCCTTCCCCCATGCATGCCCCCTATCTCATACCTACTTCCTTATATTGTGTCTTCAAATTTCTCCTTCTCCTCATATTTTGTCTGCACCTGTCACTTCCTTGCTCCCAAAAGTTATGTCCTCAAATCATACCCCTTTGCGCAAAATCTCACCCAGCACCGTTTCACTAAAATCCCTATCACAGTAAATCTGCCCACGTAGTAAATACCCCACACAAACAGTGAATACCCCCTTTCACACACATAGTGAATATCCGCAAGACACAGTAAATACCCCCCACACACACACAGTAAATACCTACCTCATACAGACACACGGGAAATACCCCCTACACACAGGAAATACCTTACACACACAGTAAAAAAAACATACACACAGTAAATAACTCCTCACACACACTATAAATACCCCACACACACAGTAAATACCCCCTCCACACACACAGTAAATACTCACACAGTAAATACCCCCACACACAATAATTACCCCCTCCACACACACGCATACAATGATTACCCCACCCCACACACAGTAAACATCTACATACACACAATAAATACCTCCTCACACAATATACACCACCACCCCCAGTAAATACCACCCAGTAAATACCTCATCTTCCTATATTTAGTGTCTTTGGCTCCACTAATGTAGAGCGCTACTTACTACCCATCTGCACCTCTGCAGCGCTGTCGAGTGACGTCAGCAGCGAAATCACATGACATGATCACACTGCTGTCGTTGCTGTGACCCGGCGGTCAGAGCTTCAATTGTACGTGCCCTAGTACTTTTAAATACTGGGAGCTGGCGCACTGCAGTTTTTCTTTGCCAGCTGTCAGCTTGACAGCCAGCTCAGAGAACTGCTCCTCTAGGGGAGACACTTCAGACACCCTGCATTAGGCGGCCCGAGTGCGCCAACCTGCCATCTGCACCTGGTGCCAATTCCCCGGCTGCTCCCCCCCCCCCCCTTTTCCTGTCCTCTATGATGAAGAAATGAGTGAGTATATACAAGTGCTTCTCACTAAATTAGAATAGCATCAAAAAGTTAATGTATTTCAATTCTTCAATACAAAAAGTGAAACTCATATTATATAGAGTCATTACGAACAGAGTGATCTATTTCAAGTGTTTATTTCTGTTAATGTTGATGATTATGGCTTATAGCCAATGAAAACCCAAAAGTCATTATCTCAGTAAATTAGAATAATTTATTACACCAGCTTGAAAAATGATTTTAAAATCTGAAACGTTGCTCTGTGATCTATCAAGCTGTGAGTTTACCTTCATTGTATGTTTAAAATTTATAAATAAAGAATTTAATTAAAAAAAAAAAATCCGAAATGTTGGCCTACTGAAATGTATGTTCAGTAAATACACTCAATACTTGGTTGGAGCTCCTTTTGCATCAATTTCTGCATCAATGCGGCGTGGCATAGAGGCGATCAGCCTGTGGCACTGCTGAGGTGTTATGGAAGCCCAGGTTGCTTTGATAGCAGCCTTCAGCTTGTCTGTATTGTTGGGTCTGGTGTCTCTCATCTTTCTCTTGACATCCGCAACCTCTGCCCCGTCCATGAAGCAAACCGTCATCAAAGACCTCAGTTTTAGGAGCTGGGCAAGTCCATGCACACTGTGCAATGTGCAATGTGCACCCAACTAAGGGTGATTTAATGAGACATTGAATAATTTTACCTGATTAGATATTAAGGCCATAGATTTAGGAATCTCTGTGTGCTATCACGCCCACCTCGACATTCGTTTCGGCCAGGAAGCCTTTGTCAGGGGGAAGTGTGTGAGGGGGAAGTGAGAGAATAAAAAGGAGCCTCTGACCAATCACATTGCAGTGTCTACATGTACCAATTACATCTAATGCATAGTAGTCTACATGATACTAGGTAAGGATAAAAGGTTACATGACAATGAATAAGGTTGTAATTGCAGCTCCCCAGAGTCCTGGTTCGTTGCAGTAATGGTATTCTTCCACCAGGGGGAGTGATGTTAATTCTGAAGGCAATGAAGGATATCTTCTGTTCAGGTATCACGGCCACACACACACTTCACACTCCAGACCACCAGGGGGAGCAAAGGTTCTATCTACTAGGCCACTCCTCACATTACGGTAAAACAGGTGAGTTGGAGGGAAAGTCAGAGAGAGTTCCTGGCTGGGGACCGACGAGGAAAGGTCTCCAGGTCGAGCTGGCTGGAGTGATCTCCAGTCAGATCCAGACTGCGGTCTGAGCAGGACGAGGGTACACGGAGCTGCGCCTGCATCCCATGCGGCAGCATCCCAGGAAAGGACATGAAGAGAATTGTGCTGTAGTGAGGGAGAAAAGAAGTCATAGCAACAGGAGTGAAACATCAGTGGGAGACCATCTAGAAGCAGGCTGCCTCCATCTGAAGCGCAGATCCGGTAGCCAGAACACCGAGGGAGTAAAGAGCTATATGCCATTACTTCAGAGACTGGCAGGACAGTTAATTCCACGTTAGCTGCCTGACCTTAATACCTAAGAAGACACGGTGGCAACTTGTGGGGGCCGGGGCATCTCTAGGGTCCCTATAAAAAACCTCAGGCCATCAGTCATACGGGTTTGTTCTATCCGACCACGGGGAACAGTGAGAGGGGTAACAACAGTGAGGACCTTATTGGGGATTACGCAAGTAGGGACCTACTGTATTGCTGTGCGCTAGGGGAAGGCTATTGAATTCCTCCTGGATAAGGGGACTCTGGATTTGCCTTCAGACCGGCCGGACTCTGCCTACCCTGTGGTCCCTACCCTGGACTGTGGATGCTGAAGCCTTCAGTAAAGGTAAAGAGACTGCACCCTTGTGTCCTCGTTATTCACTGCACCTCACAACAACCACCACGCACCATCTACACTCTGGGAAGCCCTAGAGACATACTTCACCTGTGGGAAGGTATACCATCTAGCTGCCATAACATCACCCCAGTGGACCCCTAAGTGGCATCGGTCACCCTGACCGAATACCACAGGTGGCGTCACGAACATTATCCTATAAACTGTTGTCCTATTGGACGCCCCTCAAAGGGCCACGGACCGGGTCTAGCCACCGTGACATCCCCACTGAGAACCGAAGGACCCGGTACCGAGTACCTCATTGCCCTAACGTGGGGGCGATCCATAATCCCCCTTTGGATTTCCACAGGAGTATCCATATACACCCACTTGTAATAATAATATAAGCTGTCTAGAATATACAATAGGATATAGATATCTGAAACCTAATGCAGCTGTACAATTAAATTTGCCACAAATAATATGCAGCGCCCCAGGGTCCTGGTCGTTGCAGTAATGTCATTCTTCCACCAGTGGGAGTGATATTACGTCTGAAGGCAATAAAGATCGCTTTACCAGGTATCACAAACCACACCACATACTTCACACTCCAGGCCGCCAGGGGGAGTCATGCTTCTATTTATTAGGGCGCTCCTCAAAATTAGGTAAAACTGGTGGGTTGGACAGGAAGAGAGGCAGAAGTGAGCTGGGCTTCACCCAGTTAGCTGCTATCTGAGCTCCACTCAGGTAGTGGGTCCCTGACAGGGGTGGGATCCTGTCAGAGGCCTAGACAGAGGTTCCACGGAGCTGCGCCTGCCCCACGTGCGGCAGCATCCTAAGAAAGAGACATCAGAAGGGAATTGTCTTGTAGTGAGTGAGAAACGAAGTCATAGCAAACGGAGAGGAAACCAGAAGGAGTTCTGCCCTGTAAAAGGCTGCCTCCTTTCTGAGGCGCAGGATTCCGGTAGCCAGAACACCGAGGGAGTAAGGATCTCTACACTTTACTTCAGAGACTGGCAGGACAGTTAATTCCACATTGGCTGCCTGACCTTATACCCAGGAGGCACGGTGGCAACTTGTGGGGGCTGGGGCGTGATAGGGTCCCTGTAAAAAGCCTCAGGCCATCAGTCATACGGGTTTGTCCTATCCTATCCATCAGGGGGACAGAGAGAAAGAGACTTAACATCTACAATAGTTGTGAGGACCTCACCGAGAAGCTCAGCAGGGAGGGACTACAACACTCAGGCGCTAGAGGAAGGCTACTGATTTCCACCTGGATAAGGGGACTCTGGATTTGCCTTCAAACCGGCCGGACTCTGCCTGCCCTGTGGTCTGGTGCTCTGGAATGTGGACGCTGAAGCCTTCAGTAAAAAGGTAAAGAGACTGCAACCTTGTGTCCTCGTTCTTCACTGCGCCTCACACCATCCACCAAATACACTCAGGGAAGTGTTATGAAAGGTAATTCAGTACTACAATGGACATAGAGGTCAGCGCACATACAGTGACCTGGCAATAACCCAAAAAACAAGAACGAGCTCTGAGACGTGGGAACTCTGTTGACCGCAATCCCTAATCCTCTCCAACCACACTAAAGGCAGCCGTGGATTGCGCCTAACGCTCCCTATGCAACTCGGCACGGCCTGAGAAACTAGCTAGCCTGAAGATAGAAAATAAGCCTACCTTGCCTCAGAGAAATACCCCAAAGGAAAAGGCAGCCCCCACATATAATGACTGTGAGTTAAGATGAAAAGACATACGTAGAGATGAAATAGATTTAGCAAAGTGAGGCCCAACTTTCTGAACAGAGCGAGGATAGGAAAGGTAACCTTGCAGTCAACACAAAACCCTACAAAAACCACGCAAAGGGGGCAAAAAGACCCTCCGTACCGAACTAACGGCACGGAGGTACACCCTCTGCGTCCCAGAGCTTCCAGCAAGCAGAAAAAAACAAATTGACAAGCTGGACAGAAAAAAACAGCAAACAAATAGCAAAGAGGAACTTAGCTATGCAGAGCAGCAGGCCACAGGAACGATCCAGGAGGAAACAGGTCCAATACTAGAACATAGACTGGAGGCCAGGATCAAAGCACTAGGTGGAGTTAAATAGAGCAGCACCTAACGACTTCACCAAATCACCTGAGGAAGGAAACTCAGAAGCCGCAGTACCACTTTCCTCCACCAACGGAAGCTCACAGAGAGAACCAGCCGAAGTACCACTTGTGACCACAGGAGGGAGCTCTGCCACAGAATTCACAACAGGGAAGCCCTGGGGACATATTTCACCTATGGGAAGGTATACCATCTAGCTGCCATCACATCACCCCAGCGGACCACTAAGCAGCATCGGTCACCCTGACTGAATACCACAGGTGGTGTCACAAACACTACCCCTTTAAAGACCTTTCCCCCATTTATTAACGGACGTCCTCTAAGGCCACGGACCGGGTCAGCCACCATGACATCCCCCTTGAGAACCGAAGGGCCCAGATCCGAGTATCCCCACTGCCCTACTGGGGGCGCTCCAAACTTTGGCATCATGAGCAGGATCTACTTAAGCCTGAAAATCGGGTCATGTGTGCCTAAGAACTGTGCCAAAATCATATTTGATCTGTGATTTATTGAAAGAACTGTGTATTGCCATTTGCCGCCAAAAATTCCCGCCAAAACTGCAACCATTACAGCACTATGCGGCGTGCAGGAGGGGTGGGGCGTGTCATCGTGGACATAGCCTGGAAGAACGGCGCAAAAGTGGAGCCAGCCCCTCACAGATACTACTATGCCCAGGAGATATGCCGATCAGCAAAAAAGGTCCGCCTTCTGGTCTGGGATGGCAGAGGAAGAAGAAGAAACCGCCCTCCGGAAGAGGAGGGGCAGGAACCGCTGGACGCCATTAGGCAGAACCTGGTTGGCAACATGGCGAGCGGAGGCCGCAAAGTAGAGGGGGAGAAAGCCTGTAGCCCTCCCGGCCAATGGGAACCGAGCAAGACCCTAACAGGCTGCATGAACCAGGAGGTTCTTGGAGCGGAAGTGGACGAACTGTGTCGGCAGCTCTGGAGCCTATGGCATCGTGCGACGACTGGTGGTGAAGAGCAGCGGCGCAGTCAGCCGCCAGAGCCTCAGCCTGCAGAGGAGGAGACCGGCACCGGAGATGCCGCGGAGGCAGGTAATGGCATCAGTCCTGCCCCGGTAGCCGAGGAACCGCTGCTAGTGGCCGTAGACTCGCCCCCCACCACCACCACCCGGCCGGGTGTGTAGCCACATAGAATGCAAAAGGCCCTGGGAGACCCTCAGAACCTCCGACGTCCCACTGCAGCCCACCAAACAGACTGTGAACGTCCAGGGAGAGTGGGTGACATTTAAATGGACCCACACCACTACCAACCTGATCGGGTTCCCTGGAGAGGCCCAGTCAGAGGGAGAGAAGGTTGAGGTGGTCGGGTTAGCAGAATACCAATGCCAGGAGACCCTCCGGCAAGAACAGCAGGAGAGGGAGGCAGAGCGCTGACGTCAGGCTGATCAAGAGAGGGATCTGCAGGCCAAAGCCCGGGCCCGGCAGATGAGTCAGGAGGACTGGGGCCTGCAGCGTTGTGGAACCATTGTGACATTCCGCCTGCAAGGGGGTTGGGGCTTTATTAAGGAGCCCGGCCTCTATCCTGAGGTATTTGTGAACCGGCGTGATGTGGAGGCACACCTCATGGAGGGACACCCAGGCTGGGATCTGTACCCTGGTGACCATGTCACATATACACGACATTGGGGAGATAAGGGTTGGTATGCCCTCCATGTTCACAAGTATAAACTCGAAACCACCGCATCGCCTTCTCACAGCCCTAATCTAACACCAAAAAGAACACCACAACCTCCACCCGAACAGGTGACCCCTGCACCGGTCACCATGTGTTCCAAGTGTACCCAAACATCTGTGGCGCGGAGAACTGTCAGCACACAGACTCCCATCAGGAGTGCAGATGCACTCTACTTAGTACCAGGTAGTCGCCCGTATCCAGTAGGACTACCCCCACCGGTACTACCTCCAGAGGTATTCAAATAAACCTTAAAACCCTGAAGAAGGAATGTAAATAGTTCTTAAAACATTTTTCTTGCTGCTTTTTCAAGTTTAAACCCGTCTAGGGGTAACTCTTAAAGGGATCCCCTGCTTAAAGGGATCCTGTGTTTGTACCAGTTTGCATCAGTTTTGCACAAGTTCATCGTTGCCTTAAAGACTGCAGGATCATGGATGGTGAATGATTTCTGAACTGCTTGTAACTAGTTTGCACCTACTTAAAGGTGCTTCCTACTGGTTTTACAAAGGAGACTTTTACAGAGACTGCTTCTTAACAGAAACTGCTGTTAAATCTTGCTGTAATTATTGCTTTACTTTACAGACCTGAAGAAAAACCCGTTGGTGTGGCAGAATTCCAGGTCAGAATTACACGTCTTGTAGCCCACCCAAGACCAACGTTGGGGGTTCATCACGGGTTCCTTGCATCACATCGCCTTTAAATAAACTTGCATATTGATGATGTGATTGTCATGTTGCAATACCTCAGAAAAGGACTTGAGCTTCCTCTTAAAGGGAATGTTGAAGTATTACACTTTGCTGAAGAGTTAGTATATTATAGGGTAATATAGCAAGTAGAGATAATAATAATGTTTACATAGTCGATAGTATGTAGAATAAGAAATAGTTTAAAATGATGTACTTTGAATAAAATTGAGTTTGAATAAATTGAAGGAAAATGCAGTGAGCCCGTGGGTGTAGATAGATAGTCCTGCATGTGTAGAAGAATAACAAAAATATTGATTTGCACTTTGAAGTTTTGCGGTAGTACACCCTTAGAGGGTACCTGCACTTAGTAGATAGTATACCCGTATGGGTAATTATGTTTCATAGTTAGTTAATAATTGTTTTCAACTTGCCTTAAAAGTCGCGCGCACAATGTAAATATGTTATTGTTTGCAACGTTCAAGTGTCCTTACCTCCCATAAAGGGAAGCTTAGTATATATTAACTTGTTTTATAGCATTTTAAAAAATAAAAATAGCATGTCTTTTTGCTAATGCATTGTTGGTTTCTTTTCCAGTCCAGGAGTACTGGATTTAACGGGGGAGAGGGTGCAGCGCCCCAGGGTCCTGGTCATTTCAGTAATGTCATTCTTCCACCAGGGGGAGTGATATTACATCTGAAGGCAATAAAGGAGATCTCTTTACCAAGTATCACAAACCACACAACACACTTCACACTCCAGGCTGCCAAGGGGAGCCATGCTTCTATTTATTAGGGCACTCCTCACAATTAGGTAAAACTGGTGGGTTGGACAGGAAGAGAGGGAGAAGTGAGCTGGGCTTCACCCAGTTAGCTGCTATCTGAGCTCCACTCAGGTAGTGGGTCCCTGACAGGGGTGGGATCCTGTCAGAGGCCTAGACAGAGGGTCCACGGAGCTGCGCCTGCCCCACGTGCGGCAGCATCCTAAGAAAGAGACATCAGAAGGGAATTGTCTTGTAGTGAGTGAGAAACAAAGTCATAGCAAAAGAAGAGGAAACCAGAAGGAGTTCTGCCCTGTAAAAGGCTGCCTCCTTTCTGAGGCGCAGCGGTAGCCAGAACACCGAGGGAGTAAGGATCTCTACACTTTACTTCAGAGACTGGCAGGACAGTTAATTCCACGTTGGCTGCCCGACCTTATACCCTTGAGGCACGGTGGTAACTTGTGGGGGCTGGGGCGTGATAGGGTCCCTGTAAAAAGCCTCAGGCCATCAGTCATACGGGTTTGTCCTATCCTATCCATCAGGGGGACAGAGAGAAAGAGACTTAACATCTACAATAGTTGTGAGGACCTCACCGAGAAGCTCAGCAGGGAGGGACTACAACACTCAGGCACTAGAGGAAGGCTACTGATTTCCACCTGGATAAGGGGACTCTGGATTTGCCTTCAGACCGGCCGGACTCTGCCTGCCCTGTGGTCTGGTGCTCTGGACTGTGGACGCTGAAGCCTTCAGTAAAAAGGTAAAGAGACTACAACCTTGTGTCCTCGTTCTTCACTGCGCCTCACACCATCCACCAACTACACTCTGGGAAGCCCTGGGGGCATACTTCACCTGTGGGAAGGTATACCATCTAGCTGCCATCACATCACCCCAGCGGACCCCTAAGCAGCGTCGGTCACCCTGACCGAATACCACAGGTGGTGTCACGAACACTACCCCTTTAAAGATCTTTCCCCCATTTATTAACGGACATCCCTGTTGTGAATTCTGCTCTTGGGTTCCCTCCAGTGGTGGTAAGTGGGAATGCAGTTGTCTTTGAGTCACAGTCCTGGCCAGGTGTATCTGCTAATTGCTGTTCTGACTGGGATATTTAAGTGTGCAGGATTTATTAGCCCTTGCCAGTAGTCAATGTTTCTTTGGAAGTATTGGATCTCAGCCTGGCCTCACCTGCTTAGCTGCCAATTTCAGCAAAGATAAGTGTTTTTGTTTTTGTATCTGTGGCACACTGTTGTGTGCTTGTTTCAGTTTATTCCTGCTCTGTTTGTAGGATTCACTGGAGTTGCAGATATACGCTCCTACATCTTTCGTTGGATGTGGGAAGTATTTTGTATATTCTGCGGTGGATTTTTGAAGGGTTTTAATACTGACCGCACAGAACTCTGTCCTATCCTGTCCTATCTAGCTAGAGTGGCCTCCTGTGCTAAATCCTGTTTTTTATGCCTGTGTATGTTTTTTCCTCTCCGACTCACCGCCAATATTTGTGGGGGGCTGTCTATCCTTTGGGGATTTTCTCTGAGGCAAGATAGTATTCCGATTTCCATCTTTAGGGGAAATTAGTCCTCCGGCTGTGACGAGGTGTCTAGGTGTGTTAGGTACACTCCACGGCTACTTCTAGTTGCGTTTTTAAGTTCAGGTTTGCGGTCAGTATAGTGGCCACTTTCTCCAGTGAAAGTTCTCATGCAGCTCCAAGGTCACCGGATCATAACACATCCCCTAGGGCCACGGACCGGGTCAGCCACCGTGACATCCCCCTTGAAAACCGAAGGGCCCAGATCCGAGTACCCCACTGCCCTACTGGGGGCGCTCCATATACACTGTATATATATCTACACATACCTTCACACAGTGGGTGCATGTGATAATATCAAAGGGGAACATCCAATGGAAAAACAATATTCTGCATGACTTGTACGTGTTCACATATATATATAATTACAACATAATCTCAAGACACTAAATCAATTACGGTATGTAATTCCAAATAAGTACAAAAACAAAAATAACCCTAAACACACAAAATAATGCTGTGCAATACTCGACATAATGGAAATTTGGATCTAGCAAACATCATGATCGATATTTGCTATATGATGGTTCATAACATTAATTCATATAAAGAGGTGGAGTCTACTATGAAGACTAGAAAACAATAATTAAAATCAAATAAAAACAAGCAAACGGGCATGTACCACAGTGAGTTTTTATAAAAACGGAACATAGCTGATATTTTCATTAAGGCCCTTAGGGTGTAATGTGTCTAGGGTCCAGATCCATCTATTTTCCAGTTGTGCCAATCTCTGGCTCATATTGCCTCCGCGAATGCCCATATTGATTTGGTCTGTCCCTCTAACTCTCAAGAGTGAGCTGTCATAACAATGATGATTTTGAAGTAGCGTGGTATGGTCCTGAGTGTGGATATGTCGTTGTGATAGGCCGCCGCATCAATCCAATGATATGTTACCTAATGCGTAACTAGAGTTGGAACGTGTCCAACCCAATATATATTAGATTGCAAGGGCACGTGGCAAAATATACAAGAATCTGTACGTACATGTGACATATTTTCTGATCGTATATGTCTTGGAACTTAGGACGAAAAGGAACCCGAACAAATGTCCTATGTTCAAATAAAGAATAATGTATATTCTGGGATACATAAACCAAAGGGAGGGGTGGGAAAATACCAAGGAAAGAAGGGGAAACACAATAGTTATAACTCAATATAATGTGGCCAAGGTGTTATACCATAATATAATTGTTATAATCAGAAAAAATAAAATCAAATAATCAATGTGCCAAAAGAATAAAGATACAAAAAGATCTAATCAAAAAAGGAAATATTGGTGTGCAGAATGTATACAGGCATATGAAGAATTAAAGAGAAATACAAAGGATTAGTGATGAGCGAGTATACTCGGTACTCGAGATTTCCCGAGCACACTCGGGTTTCCTCCGAGTATTTGCAAAGACTCGGAGATTTAGTTTTCATCGCCTCAGCTGAATGATTTACATCTGTTATCCAGCATAAGTACATGTGGGGGTTGCCTGGTTGCTAGGGAATCCCCACATGTAATCAAGCTGGCTAAGCCTGCCGTCACACTAGCAGTATTTGGTCAGTATTTTACATCAGTATTTGTAAGCCAAAGCCAGGAGTGGAACAAATAGAGGAAAAGTATGACAGAAACATATGCACCACTTCTGCATTTATCACCCACTCCTGGTTTTGGCTTATAAATACTGATGTAAAATACTGACCAAATACTACTACTGTGCCGGCAGCCTAACAGATGTAAATCATTCAGGTGCAGCACTGAAAACTAAATCTCTGAGCACTTACAAATACTCGGAGGACACCCGAGCGTGCCCGGGAAATCTCGAGTACCGAGTATACTCGCTCATCACTACAAAGGATCAATCATGCAAGGGGGCTAGAATAGAGCCGATAATCACAAGGTATATATATGCATCCATAGTTGAAATACACTTAAGTAAGTACGCTCAATAGCCACCCAATTTATTACCTTATGCCTGTATATTCAGAGTCCCCAGGATGCACGTTTCGGCGTCTGCACTTAGTATAATATTGGTTTGTATTTATGGTTGATTTTACCATTCATTTATCCATCTTGATCTATGTGCACTTTGCCTTGGAGTTTTTTGTATTTAATGTCTTGGAACTTAAAGATTTAAAGAATATGCCAAAGCGGTCCACATTGGGGCATGCAACGCGCTGACCACATAGTACACATCCACACCCAGGACGGCCACATCGAGAAGTGTTGTTCTATGTTCACTCTGATAGTGGCTTTTGGCCAGGTGATCACGTAGGTTTTTAGAGGAGTCTCTGGCAAAAACTGTTTGATAATAGGATATGTCTGTACAATTAGCCAAGACTTTCAGAGACACCTTTTCATGCATGAAAAGTACGTATGATAATTTGTGATAAATCTCACTTTTTAAATGGATCTATTATCCCTTTGTTTGTACAATAGAGACTGATGAGTAGAATGCTTGGCCCTGTGATAGGCTCTTTTAATTATCTATCTGCTGTACCCTCTCTCATAGAATCTGCTACAGAGGTCCCTCGCCTGGTGTTCAAAGTCAAGGTCACTGAAACAGATTCTACACAGAAGAAGGAATTGTCCTATGGGTAGCGATCTAATCATTAATTTCAGGTATGCAGAGGAGGCGTGCAGCAGCATGTTGGTAGTTGTGTCCTTCCTAAAGATAGATAAGTAATAATGGTGTGCTAGAAGCGAGGTGCTGGTGTAATGGACTGTAAGAAGTCCGCAATGATGAGATATATAAATACACCACACACTCTCTTGGTAATTGTATGAAAAAAATTATAAAGTTTTATTCACGTAACATCAGTATGGGAGCAAAATTAGATATGTGCAATGAACAACCAAAATATATTTTTGACGTTTCGACCTTCCCGACTCGAGTCTTACTCATAATGAGTTGTGGAGTTAGGGTAAATCCCTAAATCGGTATAAGAGTTGCTGCTGGTATGCAGTAGTATAAATAGAAAAGGACAATGTCTAAACAGGTATGGGATCTGGTGCGTGTGGTTCCTCAGCGGCGCTCCTGCGCCTTGCTGCTGCTTCCTAAAGATGTTCGTCTGCAGGGTGCTATTCTCATCTCTCCTCAGAGTGATATCCAAAAGGTCCACAACATCCGCACTACATTGTTATGTAATACGGATGCTCCTGTCATTTCTCTTTAGTGTCCCCAAGAACTCATGCAACAACTCAACCGATCCCTGCCAGATCAGCAATATGTCATAGATGTACCACATCCAAAATGGGATACAGTCCATCGACGACTGCTGATTTCAAAGGCAGAGGACTTTCTCCCACAGCCTCAGGAATAGGTTGGCATAAGCTGTGGCGAAGGAGGCCCCCATGGCAGTTCTCTGAAGCTGTAGGCAGAAGGACCCCTTAAAAGTTGAAGAAGTTCTTGCGTAGGGTGTCTTGCACTGAAATCTGCTGCAATGACCCGGGGACTGCGTTCACCAGACATCAACACAATTTCTATCCTCTCCTCACGTGTTAACCTCTGCGACATGTCAATGGCTGTAAACAAAGAGAAGCTTGTAAATAACTTATGACAGAATAAAGTTATGTTAAAACCAAGCACACCATTGTTTTTCTTGTGAAATTCTCAATAAGTTTGATGTGTCACATGACCCTCTTCCCATTGGTAAAAATAAAGTTGCATCCAAAATGGCTGACTTCAAAATGGCCACCATGGTCACTTCCTGTTAGGGTTGGTGGAACCCACCGAATATATATATATATATATATATATATATATATATATACGACAGTTGGTGAGTTTGCAACCCATGGTCCACCGTGCAGGAGAGAACCATGCTGCTAGTAATAGGCGGTACTGTATGGCGGTATTAGTGAACTCTGTTACTTCACAGATTCGCTAAAATAACAAGATGCTGTGCTCTGTTAACCTCACAAAGGAACACAGGTACTAAACAGAGCAAAACTGTGGTCATGCAGTTAGAATAGCAGACAAACAACTCCTCACCAGAGGTGTCGGTATTCTAGGGGCTTATTTCAGCCAAGACCCTGAATTCAAACATACAAACTCCTCACCGGAGGTGCCGGTATTATAGGGGCTTATTTCAGCCAAACCCTGACCACATACAAGCATGGCCACACTAGCGCTGAGCTCTTTAACATTGGTTTGATACTTGCGCATGGCCGTGCGGCCATGTGAACCTTTTATAGTTTTAGCGCTCAAGGACCTTCCTAGTGGTCCAACAGGAACCGCTTCAGGACCTGAGCATGTGACCCCAGACCTCCAATGGGAGGTCGTCCAGTGGGCATGCTCAGTATGGGAAAAGCGGGACTTAGTCCCAGAAAGACCTGCTCGCTGCTGAACATTGCTGGCTACAATGACAGAGCCTGGAAGGGCAGTAGTAACCAGTCGTCCAGTATCAGCCTGAGCCAGACGCTGGGACCAACGTCTCCACTGCGGCTGGAGGAGAATGGGAGACCACAGAAGACATGGTTTGAGATTCCCTCTGTGCAGCGGCGGGAACTCGACACCTAACACTACCCATCTTGAAAAGTTTTTCCCCTCCCACATACTAATGTACCACAAACAGGAAGTTGATATCACCAACCATTCCCATTTTATTTAGGTGTATCCATATACATGGCCCACCCTGTGTACACTGTTTTCTATATACTGAGCTCCTGTGTATAATGTCCCTGGTGAGTTCCAGTATTACCTGTACACTGACACTATACACGGTATACTATGTACAGAGCTCCTGTGTATAATGCACTTATGGTAATATTAGTATTGTGTTTTTTTATTGGTGATCAGTATTGTAGCATTCGGTCACTATGTGGTGGTAATATGTGATCTGGTCATGGTGTGGTGGTATTTTTCCCCTTTATTTGGTATTATTTGGTCACTACGTGGTGGTAATATGTGGTCTGGTCATCATGTGGTCTGGTCATGGTGTGATGGTATTTGTCTCTAATATGTGGCTTTATTGGTTATTTTAACAAATGTATGTGACACAATTCCTTAAATGAAAAATAAATAAAAATATACCTAAAAGGAGTTTTTGGATGTTTTAAGAAATGTTTAATATGTTCGAGCAGAGTAGGGTCCTGCCAAAAGTCTACCTTGTCACAGTTGCAGGCTTAAACAAAATCTTTTGGCCAAAATAAAAGTTGATAGCTCTGTACAGTACAGACCAAAAGTTTGGACACACCTTCTCATTTAAAGATTTTTCTGTATTTTCATGACTATGAAAATTGTAAATTCACACTGAAGGCATCAAAACTATGAATTAGCACATGTGGAATTATATACTTAACAAAAAAGTGGGAAACAACTGAAAATATGTCGTATATTCTAGGTTCTTCAAAGTAGCCAGCTTTTGCTTTTATTTTTTTGCTTTGCACACTCTTGGCATTCTCTTGATGAGCTTCAAGAGGTAGTCACCGGGAATGGTCTTCCAACAATTTTGAAGGAGTTCCCAGAGATGCTTAGCACTTATTGGCCCTTTTGCCTGCATTCTGCGGTCCAGCTCACCACAAATAATCTCGATTGGGTTCAGGTCTGGTGACCGCACCCCATCACTCTCCTTCTTGGTCAAATAGCCCTTACACAGCCTGGAGGTGTGTTTGGGGTCATTGTCCTGTTGAAAAATAAATGATGGTCCAACTAAACGCAAACCGGATGGAATGGCATGCCACTGCAAGATGCTGTGGTAGCCATGCTGGTTCAGTATGCCTTCAATTTTGAATAAATCCCCAACAGTGTCACCAGCAAAGCACCCCCACACTATCACACCTCCTCCTCCATGCTTCACGGTGGGAACCAGGCATGTAGAGTCCATCCGTTCATCTTTTCTGCGTCGCACAAAGACACAGTGGTTGGAACCAAAGATCTCAAATTTGGACTCCTCAGACCAAAGCACAGATTTCCACTGGTCTAATGTCCATTCCTTGTGTTCTTTAGCCCAAACAAGTCTCTTCTGCTTGTTGCCTGTCCTTAGCAGTGGTTTCCTAGCAGCTATTTTACCATGAATGCCTGCTGCACAAAGTCTCCTCTTAACAGTTGTTGTAGAGATGTGTCTGCTGCTAGAACTCTGTGTGGTGTGAAGTGAAAACCATTTCCGGTGACTACCTCATGAAGCTCATCAAGAGAATGCCAAGAGTGTGCAAAGCAGTTATCAAAGCAAAAGGTGGCTACTTTGAAGAACCTAGAATATAAGACATATTTTCAGTTGTTTCCCACTTTTTTGTTAAGTATATAATTCCACATGTGCTAATTCATAGTTTTGATGTCTTCAGTGTGAATTTACAATTTTCATAGTAATGAAAATACAGAAAAATCTTTAAATGAGAAGGTGTGTCCAAACTTTTTGGTCTGTACTGTATGTGATCTGGTGTTCGGTGTGAACTGTTACTGTGTGATTGGTGAGAACGTGGTGCAGAAGTGAAGTTTTTCAAACAGTGGGCCATGGGACTGTGGAAGGTTTGAGGAATGGAGACGGTGCTGGGGTGGGGGCAGAGATGGGGTGAAGCCTGCGTGGAGTCTAAAGGGGACCCCCAAATTTTGCCAGCATGGGGCCCTGAAATTCCTGGTGGTAGCCCGGATTACCAGAGTAGCTTATTACAACCAATCATTGACATAGCGTGGTTTGCCAATACCTGGGGCAAGACAGGTACTTTGTACCTCTAACACCCTCTGAGACCCTTTCCACTAGCCGAGCATTTGAACTTCTTGTTCCTTAAGCATACTGTATGTATTGTGTTTTAAGAAATTATAGATGTTTCTTCCTGCTAAATGATGTACTAATATGTCATGGAGTGGTTTGGGGTGTATGGAGTAACTGATCCTGCTTCACACATGGCATAGTCTGGTTGTGATATAAACATTACCATATATCCATAAACAATAGGCGTTAGACACTTCAAAAATGATAAACCAACATAATTTTATATGGCTAATCACCATTAGATAGGAATCGATTTCAACTCAGAATGGTAAAACAAGAAGTAATTTTATTCAGTATCAACATGTAAACACAATTAAAAAGACAGGGCAAAAAAACCTCCAAAAAAAGAGGGGAAAGACACAGCAAAATAGTATACAGTACAAACAAATTCGAACTTACATGAAAGAAGCCGAAATAAGAGAACCATGTACCACAACACATCAGACTCTCGCCTACCATCGAAGCCTTCAAAAAGAACCTGAAGACCCACCTCTTCCGACAAACCTACAACCTGCAGTAACCACCGATCGACCAAACCGCTGCATGACCAGCTCTATCCTCACCCATCCCTTGTAGATTGTGAGCATTCGCGGGCGGGGTCCTCACTCCTACTGTACCAGTTATGACTTGTATTGTTTAAGATTATTGTACTTGTTTTTATTATGTATACCCCTCCTCACATGTAAAGAGCCATGGAATAAATGGTGCTATAACAATAAATAATAATAATAATGTTAAAGATAAAGCATAATTTTTATTGTTTAGCCATTAATATACAAATAAGAGAAAGACACTAAAACATAAATAACAAAGTATCCGGTGGGGGGATACTAATCCTATCCGAAAAGGTAGACCAAAAGAAAGTGGATAAACTAATCTATAAATGTCAGTATTACCAGCAAGTGTTATGTATAAAATATGCTAGGTTAATTAACCATAAATTTCATATGCTGTAGAGTGTATAACAGTAAAAAGCCAGGGTATTATGCAGGCAAGCATAGAAATGCAAATAATGTGCAGTAGATGCTAAGGGCACAGGACTACTTCACCTCATCAATGGGAGAATGGATGGAGCCATGTACCGTAAAATCCTGAGTGACAACCTCCTTCCCTCCACCAGGACATTAAAAATGGGTCGTGGCTTACAGCAAGGCAATCACCCAAAACTTACAGTCAAGGCAATAAAGGAGTGACATTAAGGTCATGGTCTCCAGACCTTAATCCCATAGAAAACTTATGGAGGGAGTTGAAGCTCCGAGTTGCCAAGCGATAGTCTCAAAATCGTAATGATTTAGAGATGATCTGCAATGAGGAGTGGACCAAAATTCCTCCTGACATGTGCGCAAACCTCATCATCAACTACAAAAAATGTCTGCTGTGCTTGCCAACAAGGGTTTTGCCATCAAGTATTAAGTCTTGTTTGCCAGAGGAATCAAATACTTATTTCTCACTGCAAAACGCAAATAAATTTACATAATTTATACAATGTGATTTTCTGGATTTTAATTTTGATGTTCTATCTCTCAATGTTAAAATTAACCCATCCTTAAAATTATAAACTGTTCAACAACTAATTGATTCACTTAAACTCCTCTATAGCGACCCGGTGGCTTACTTAAAATTGCCTTTGACTTCTCCAGAACCAATAATTATCAAAAGGGGAACTGGACAAGGTTGCCCCCTTTCCCCTGCTCTATTTGCTATGGTCGTGGATCCTCTAGCCCAAAAGATTCCCCTACACCCAGACATTTTGGGCCAAACAATAGGCAAACATGAATACAAGGTGTGCCTATTTGCTGATGAACTTTTACTAACATTAACAAACCTTTACGTATCCCTTCCAAACCTTATTAAAACCCTTAAACACTTGGAGGAAATATCAGGACTAAAGGTCAATGTTGACAAATCCAAGATTGTTTCTCAAAACCCCTCTGACAGTCCGAAATTCAATTCCAATTAATTTCCATTTTCAACATGCAAAGCGATACATCACCTATTTAGGAATCAATCTCACGCCATCCAAAACTATGTTATTTAAACATAACTATACCTCACTATTGCAAAACTTAGTGCAAACTTTATCCAAATGGTCTTTCCCATCTCTTTCCTTTTTGGGGAGAGTCCACTCAGTAAAAATGGTAACACTACCCCAATTTCAGTATTTGTTTCGTTCCCTGCCAATTCCGATATGACATTTAAAATGATCCATTCGCATATATTGTGTTTTTATATGGAACAACAAAAAGCCACATATATCACAACAAATTTTATTCACGCACAAACGACTAGTCGTGTCTCCTTACCGAATTTTACTCATTACTACAGGGAGCTCCAGATAACCGAACTTGCAGCTATAAATGCAGAACAGCATACACCCCTCTGGCCTCAAATAGAAAGCTCTCAGATAGCACCCTACTCCTTAGAGAGTCTGATTTGGGGCACTGGACCTTTAGCAAAGGACCTGGCTATACATTCACCATACACATCTCATTCATTGCACCTATGGAGAGCAAACAGGGTTCAATTTGCTCTGCAACCCCACCCATCATCGCTTTTGAGACTGTTTGATAATCCCATGTTCCCCATGGGTGTAGCCTCCAGGAACCATACTTGGTGGAAACAGAATAAGATAACTAGATTGCAGCGCTTCACTACCCATTTTAAATTAATGTCGAAACATTCACTATGAAACACCAAGTACCAGTGTCTGAAACTTTCAGACTAGAACAAATATTTAATTTCTTACAAACCATAACCATCAATACACCAATTTCAAAACCAACTGATTTTGAATTGAAATGCTTATATGACCCACTGGGAAAGGGCCTAATATCACGATTATACACTGCATTCAATCAACCCAAAGAAAACTTGAAATTAAAAACCATGGAGCAAAGGGAAGAAGACCTACAAATCACCCGCTCACCACAGAGATGGTATAAACGTTACGAAAACATCCTAAAAGGAAGCAATCAGATTTTGCTCACCGAAACGTCTCAAATGATTTCATAGAACTCATCACGTCCCCAATTACCTACACAAGATCTACCCTACAATTTCAGATAAATGTTTAAGGTGATGTGTTGACGTGGGAGATACACTTAACACCTGGTGGACATGCCCTATAGTGACATCCCTGTAATAAAATTAATTAACATCGTCCTAAAAAAGGAACTGACCCTCACACCGACTGTGCTCCTTTTAGGTGACAGACCAATCATTGCAAATAATAAAACTTGTCGTCTTATTGATTTTATCACCATGGTAACTTGAAATCGCATAGCTGGACAATGGAAAACCAATGCATTGTCGATAAAACAGGTGAAGAGACAGATACATCTAATAATGTTATAAGAAAAAATCAAAGCCACCAGATCCAATTCTCTGGAAGTCTTCCAAGGTATTTGGGACCCATGGATCCAGTCTCAGACTGAAGATGATTTTTCCAGAATAATGTCACCCTCTGTATAACATATAACACAGACACCACTAATCGATGGCTGCGGCTTTAGATCTACATGAATTTTAGATTGTGTCGACTTAACCCTCATTATTAATACCTACCGTAAGGTACTACACCCCTCCTCCCTTCTTTCCCCTTTGTTTACCTATTATCACACAGATGAGTTTATATTGTTAAGTATTTGCTTTGTATAACTAAACATAATAAGTCAAGGATAATGATCTTCCTCTTTACAGTCTGATATATTTCCTGCTGCGAGGGGATCCTTGTACTACAATATTATCTGTCTCCATTGTTATTTTTAATGCTATTTGCAATAAAACGTTGAAACTAAAATTATAAACATGTCTTTGTCTGTGGGCAAACTCCCCACTGTATACACATTTATTGAGGGCAGGCACAGCTCACTACAGGCCGTCCGCTCTGGTCAAGCCACTTCTCGGGCTGGACGGATTTTGAATGGTGAATGAATGAGGTTTTTTTTTCTTGATTAAGCATAGTGGCACTGCATACCACAATCCCAGTGTGGCATTCAGTAATGTCTATAGTCTTCTTTTCTTGGAACTTCCAGCTATTAAAGTGGTGGGAGAGGAGGTGGACAGAAGCATCGGGGTGAGAAGAGTTACTGGAGCAGCTGAGGGTAGCAGACATACTACGAGTAAATATCACTGTACTGCAGTTAGGAAGGCATTGTCAGCACGGTCATGAGAGACAGAATGTCTCATGTGACCACGATGGCATTGTTGTGCGTCTTTCCCTATGGGTGTTTAATTTTGGACAGAACTGTGGGCGTCTACTTTTTCCTCCCTATGATGCTGCCTCTTTATGATTGTGTAAGGGGTGCACAAGGACTGCCTGTGCCCACTTTCCCTGGCCCGTGTTTTACGTCCCTGCCAAACTGGTGTTATATTGTATATAACTGTTAAATGTGATGTGTATTATAAGATTGCTAATGCCATGTACATATGTTATTGTCTAGGGAAAGTGTAGTATTCAGATTGACCCACTAAAGGGGGGCACAATAGTATAAGATATCAGTAGGATAGGAACTAGTTAATTAGGAGGGGCCAACTGTGTAAGGTGTAGAGAGCTTCCTGCATTTAGTCTGAAGGCCCTCAGAGCTCCTGCAGGGCAGTTGAGCCACGTAACGTTCTTCAAGTGAAGAAGCCCAGCTCGTCCAGGGCCTAGGAGTAATAATTGCCAAGAAGCAGAGGAATACAAGGCAGCTTTGGCATAATGGCAGTCAGCTACTTAGGAAGATGGAGCGCCCCAACCAGGGCAGCAGGTACTCGGTACTGGGTCCGCTCTTAAAGGGGAGGTCATGGTGGCTGCCACCTGGTCCGTGGCCCTGGGCATCCAATTAAAAGAAAAGGTCTTTAAGGGGATTTGTAATGTCTGTGTTCGTGACGCCACCGGTGGTGTTCGGTCAGTAGGGACTGACGCTGCTTAAAGGGGGACTCTGGGGTGGTGCTGCTGCAGCAAGTTAGAAACGCTTCCCACAGGTGAAGCGGGGTCCCCACGGCTTCCCAGGTGTATGGCAAGAGGGTATAAGCTGATAAATGCACAAAGAACGAGGACACAGGTTTGCAAGTCTTTACCTGGTTTACTAATGGTAGTAGTAGTCCTCAGTCCAGGGTACCAAGTACAGGGTAGCTGTTGTCCGGCCGGCTTGGAGGCAATAAGAGATCCCTTTACCAGGTGAGGTTCGTAAGCCTTTCCTGCTAGCACCATTTAGTTAATTATGTCCCTGCTGCTTGAAGCTCAGTGCAAGTCCACTCTCTCCTGTCCTAAGACAGATGTCTGTACAATAGGCAGTTTGAGCCTGTTTATAGGATCTCTTAGATGACCCAGCTCTCACGGTCACTGCTTTACCTCAGACTTGTTACGGGCAATTGACATATAGTGCTTTGCCCTCCGATTCTGTCACGCGTCCTGGAGAACAACACGACCTCGGGCTCCCGGTACCCGGCTTCAGCGCTCTGACTCTGAGGGTGTCCTTTCACTGTTCCCCTGCTGAGCCCTTTCCTCCTCTATGCTTCTTTCCTCTAAGCTGCACCACAATTCAACCCTCCTTCTGCTTCTCTTTCCAGGGGTAGCAGCTCCCTCGTGGCTGTTCGGCCCCCACATCTGCTGCAGACGTCCTTCAGCTACTGGAGGCCAACTGTCTCCCTCCACTGTCTCTCTCAGACTCCCTGAGACTGACTGGCTCCTCCTCCAGACCAGGATACATAAAGTGTAAGGGAGCTCCCCTGAATCCGGGTCCTGAGCTCCCCCTCCTGGCCTAGATTCAGATTGTGTTGAATGAGAGTGCCTTACCTGATTGATAGGATCCCCCTTGCCTCCAAGCATGACATTACCCTCCCCGAAGGGAAGGCAACATCACTGCAGCAACCGGTTACCTGGGGGTGCTGTACTCCCCGACCCCCCCAGTAAATCCAGTACTCCCAAACTGGGAAAGGAAAACAAAAACAAACAGGCTTTAAAAGACATGCAGAACATTTTTGAATGCTTAAGAACAGGTATAACAAATCTATATTAACTGTGGCTTCCCTATTCGGGAGGAATCAATATTTAAACATTACAAACATATTTAAGCAAATATATTCACTTACGGAAATATAAACATGCTATCATTGGCTCTATGCAATGCAATTACCCTCTTAGGGTATACTATCTTCACAATTTAAGTGCTTCATTTCACATTTCCATCTACTACCTTTTCAGGTATTTTATCTCACATATATATATTTCATTCAAAAGTGCAAAACTTTTTCAAGCTAATTCTCTAACATATCAAAATTAATTTTAACGGTTCTCAAAATGGAGGTAGTGCAATTGTATGATTCAAGTCAATAGTCAAGTCTATCAATCCCATTCTTGAACAGCAGCAACGATGCGAAGGACCCATTATTAACCCCCAACGTAGATTTTGGGCGGGCTACAAGGCGTATCCAGACCCAGTGCTCTGCTGCGCCAACGGGTTTTGCTTCAGGTCTCAATGTAAACATATCAACAGTTAAAGGCAACTTTAGAACAGTTCTCTTAAAGGTTCTATGTAAAACCAGTAGGAAGCACCTAAGGAGGTGCCAAGTATTTACAGTAAAGTTTGTGAATCATTCACTGTCCATGATTCTGATGTCCTTTAAACAAATAACCGGAACCTTGATCAGGTTATCAAACTTTCAAACTGGGACAACAAAGGAATAATCCAACAGGGTTAAATCAACTCTTTTAAGTCACGTTCAAATTCAAAAAGCAAACTGTTTATTTCTTTTTCCAGGGTAACTGAGAAGGGTGGCTACTTCCTGGACAGGAAAACTGTGGGTCATAACATTCCACTGGTACTGTACACCAAGTCTGCTTGATGGTTCTACCACTTGAGTCTGTGTGGACTGGTCACATTTTGGCATTGACCTGGCCTGGGCTGTGACTTTTACAGGGGCTGGAGGTGGTACACGCTTTTTGCAGTCTAGTGCAAACCATCTCTTTTCTCCAATGTGACGGGTGTAAGTCACACGGTCACCAATGTTCATGTCCCTATCAGGGTGTCCCTCAATTAGGTGGGACTTCACATCCCTGCAGTTGACAAAAATTTCATTTATCATGCCAACTTACTTTATAAAGTCCCAGCCACGCTGTTTGTTAAAGACCACAACTTCCCCCAGCGGCAGTGGTCCTCTTTCCGATCTTGGGGCCTGTCGCATACGGGCCTTACCCGCTAGGTTCTTCTCCTCAAATGCCGCTGACAATTTTTAAATACTCCTG
Organism: Ranitomeya imitator; assembly: GCF_032444005.1. Classification (NCBI taxonomy): domain Eukaryota; kingdom Metazoa; phylum Chordata; class Amphibia; order Anura; family Dendrobatidae; genus Ranitomeya; species Ranitomeya imitator. Next base: position 242,350,912 of record NC_091282.1, read on the forward strand.
TCGCTCCCTTTCCTCCCGGCGCCTGCAATGCTCCCGCCAGGTAATCATGGGGATCTCCCCGGGAGCGCGATGAGGTCCTCCTCTGCGGGTCCCCCTGTAAACACCATAGGCTCTGGGGAGCTAGCCTTGGATTCACTTGTGGGGATAAGTGGAGATGTCATCTGTCTCAGGATGCTGTCATCTCGCGGTAGTCGGCGGCATGTCCATCCAGGTGTCGTGCTGGTGGGACCGGAAAGTGGCCTAGCAGGGTATTGTCGGGCCCAGAAGATGGTGTCGAGCTGCCGGCTGGGATATCCTCTAGGTACAGTGGCGTATCGTCAAGGGCCTCATCACCCTGGTCGGATGTGTACAACGGGGGAGGTGAGTTGGGAAAGTCACTGGGGCCTTTCACTGTAGGGGTTGTCAGGGTCATGCCCCTTACCTCTGCCTCCGGACCTCTGGAACTGCTTTTCGGCTCCGGACCAGTCAGGGTAGTTAGCGGTCATCCGGCAAGACTTCCGATCAAGGCCTCTCTCCACCCAACCATGGTTTCCTGCTGCAACTGTGTAAGTTGTCGGGTCAGTACCTCCACTTCTTTCTGCAGGAGGTCCGGATTCATCTTTGGTGACGGGTGCAGTTTCTGCCGGTCCCGGCTAGGAGAGTTCTTTTGCTCCATCGCACACTCTGGGGTCTGCTCACCTCCCTCCATCATCTTGATTACCGGTTCTGCCTCCTCAACGTTGCTTCCCAGCAGTTTCACAGTATCACACCCGTCTACATGGATGGTTCTTTCTCTTTTCTCTGCCATTCCAGATCAGGAGGCGGACCTCTCTAGCTGATGGGCATATTTCCCGGACATAGCAATACTGAGAAGGGGCTGCCATAGTTTTTGCACCGTTCCTCCAGGTGCCACCCACGACAACTAGCCCATTTCCTCCTGCATGCCACATGGTGCAAAAATGGCAGCGGTTTTGGCGCAATTTTTAGTCCAATAGTCGCACAGTTAATCACAGTCTCTAAGGCGCATATGACCCAGTTCATTGGGTTGGTCCATCTTGTTCGTGACGCCAAAGTTTGGAGCACCCCAACCAGGGCAGCAGGGTACTTGGTACCGGTTCGGTCTTAAAGGGGATGTCATGGTGGCTGCGAACCAGTCCGTGGCCCTGGGCATCCAATTAAAGGGAAAGGTCTTTAAGGGGATTTGTAATGTCTGTGTTCGTGACGCCACCTGTGGTGTTCAGTCAGTAGGGACCAACGCTGCTTAAAGGTGTCCTCTGGGGTGATGTTGTTGCAGCAAGATGGTAACGCTTCCCACAGGTGAAGCGGGGTTCCCAGGGCTTCCCAGGTGTATGGCAAGATGGTGCAAGCCAATAAATGCACAAAGAATGAGGACACAGGTTTGCAAGTCTTTACCTGTTTTACTGATGGTAGTAGTAGTCCTCAGTCCAGGGTACCAAGTACAGGATAACTGGGGTCCGGCCGGCTTGGAGGCAATAAGAGATCCCTTTACCAGATAAGGTCTGCAAGCCTTTCCTGCTAGCGCCATTTAGTTAATTATATCTCTGCTGCTTGAAGCTCAGTGCAAGTCCACTCTCTCCTGTCCTAAGACAGATGTCTGTACAATAGGCATTTTGAGCCTGTTTATAGGATCTCTTAGATGACCCAGCTCTCACGGTCACTGCTTCACCTCAGACTTGTTACGGGCAATTGACATATAGTGCTTTGCCCTCCGATTCTGTCGCGCGTCCAGGAGAACAACACGATCTCGGGCTCCCGGTACCCGGCTTCTGCGCTCTGACTCTGAGGGTGTCCTTCTGCTGTTCCCCTGCTGAGCCCTTTCCTCTATGCTTCTTTCCTCTAAGCTCCTCCACAATTTGACTCTCCTTCTGTCTCCCTACACTGTCTCTCTGACTCCCTGAGACAGACTGGCTCCTCCTCCAGACCAGGATGCATAAAGTGTAAGGGAGCTCCCCTGAATCCGGGTCCTGAGCTCCCCTCCCTGGCCTAGATTCAGATTGTGTTGAATGCGAGTGCCTTACCTGATAGATTGGATCCCCCTTGCCTCCAAGCGTGACATCACCCTCCCGGGGGAAGGCAACATCACTGCTGCAACTGGTTACCTGGGGGTGCTGCAAAGACGCCTGCGTGTCTGTACGAAAAGGACTGGGAACTCCTACAGTTAGTCAGACTGGCCAGATCAAGTGCTGCGGTATCGGGGACAATGGTGCAACCTGGTAGTATTCCTAAAGAAGAGAGGGACAGCACAGGGACAGAAAATGTCGTGTCTTGTGAAGTATTATGTGGTGTACCTAAATGTGAACTGGACGAGCTGAGAAAGGAACTAAGTGTTAGGTCTCTAGTTCCCGCTTCTGCACAGGGGGAATCTCGAGCCATCTCCGCTGCGGTCTCCCATTCTTATCCAGCCGCAGTGGAGTCTGCTCAGCAGGGACGTCGGTCCCAGCGTCTTGCTCAGTCTCACTCTGTACAGAGAGTTACTGCTGCTTCTTCAGCTTCTGCCATTAAAGCCAGTGCTGGTCAGCAGTGAGCGGACTTCTCTGGGACTAAGTCCTTGTCTGCACACACTGAGCATGCCCAGGGCAAGATCTCCCGTTGGAGATCGAGGGTCATGTGCTCAGGCTCTGCAGCACATTCCATTGGTCCTCTTGGCAGGTCTTGGAAGGGCAAAGTTTCTGTGGCCACTTCCTGTGCTGCAACTATATAAACTGCGCATGACCGCACAGCCATGCGCTAGTGTACATTTGCTTACGTGTGTTTGTTGTGAGTGCAAGTCGTCCTTGGATACCCCTTCCCTATTGAATGTCTGTTCGCGGAAGGTGTATGGTTGCTATCTAGCGCCCGACTTATCCTACAGCACTAATCACACGTTACAGCGTCCAGTTGCTGTGACCGCCAGTACGGCGTCGTGCACTTCCTCTGTGCTTTTCTTACCCAAGCCTGGGTGGTTAGTGGCGTTCGTCAGTGCGGCACCGCATGCACTCTTGTGCCCTAATATTGTTATTCAGCATCCTTACACACCCAGTTGCGGTGTTGTGCCAGCAAGGGTCTAATCGGACTTCAATCCTAGTTGGGGTTGAGTTCGCTGACTACTTGCTCGCCTTCTATGTGCGGTACCGCGATCCTGTGACGCAACAGGATCGCTTCCTTCACGCTGGGTGAAGTTTAACCCACGTGTGTATACTTATGAGTACCGCCATACAGTCCGTCATTACTTAGCAGCAGGTTCCATCTCTGCACGGTGGACCCCAGGCTGCGAACGCACCATACACTATCTGTCTTATTATTTGGTGCGTTCCGCTAGCCCTAACATTACACTAGTGCCAGGGTCTGGCTAGTAATGACGGACAAACAGCAATCCTTGCGGTATATCCAGCAGCTGGAGAGTAGGTTGGCGGCTCTTGAGAGCGCAACCTCAGCTGTGGATGTTACCACAGTTGCTGTACAGGCTGCTAGCGTGGCTGCAGCAACCCTGTCCATTGCCACCCCTGCTCCGACATTTTCTCGCCTCCCGCTGCCAGAAAAATTTTCTGGTGATAGCAAGTTTTGTAGGGGATTTGTGAGTCAGTGCTCTATTCACCTCGAGCTCCTGGCTGCACGTTTTCCCACAGAGCGGGCTAAGGTGGGATTTATAGTGTCTCTCTTGTCGGACAGGGCGTTGGAATGGGCTACGCCGCTGTGGGAGCGTGGTGATCATGTGGTGCAGAGTGCTCCGCTGTTTCTGAGCACTCTGAAAAAGGTCTTTTTAGGACCTCAAGTCACCCATGATACTGCGCTCCAACTGCTGGCATTAACTCAGGGTGAGTCCTTGGTCAGTCATTTTGCCGTCCAATTCCGCACTTTAGCTTCTGAGCTGGATTGGTCGGATAAAGCTCTTATCCCCATATTTTGGAGGGGCCTGGCTGACCACGTTAAGGACGCTCTGGCCACTAGGGAGATTCCTGCCACACTGGAGGAGTTAATAACTGTCTCCACTCGAATTGACCTCCGTTTTAACGAGCGGAGGTTAGAGCGAGCCCAGTGTAGGCAGAGGTTTCGGCTGGCTCCTACCTTTGCCAAACCTCTGGAATCTCCGGTCCTGGTTCCTGAGTCACATGAGGCCAGGGAAGTGTCACAAGCGGGATCTAAGTCTCGGACCGCTTGTGCACTCAAGGTCTGTCATGTTTGCCAGCAGTCAGGACATCTAGCCACCAGATGTTCTCAGCGGTCGAGGAAACGTCAGCGTCTAGTGGTAGTAGGTGGAGGTACACTAGACACGGCGACGTTTGCCTCTAAATTGTCCTTTAAGGGGACAATTACTATAGGCTCATTCTCCCACTCGGTAGAGCTCTGCGTTGATTCTGGGGCGGAGGGCAATTTTATGTCTTCTGCCTTCGCCCAACGTCACGCAATACCCCTGGTTATGCTAGCTCAACCAGTAACGGTACGAGTGGTGAATGGGTCGACACTGCCCTCACAGATAACACACCAGACCATCCCTTTTACTCTGTCCATGTCGCCATCTCATCAGGAGATTATATCTCTGCTCGTCATTCCAGAGGGAATTGATGAGGTCCTGTTGGGAATACCTTGGCTATGATACCGCTCTACTCATATCGAGTGGTCCTCTGGCAGAATCCTGGGATGGGGTGAATCTTGTGGGGGTAGGTGTCAGAGGGAGTGCGTTCAGGTTGCTACTACAGAGGTACCCGCAGATCTTTCCTCTCTCCCCAAGCAGTATTGGTCTTATGCAGACGTGTTCTCCAAAAAGGCGGCGGAGATCCTTCCGCCCCATCGCCCCTATGACTGTCCTATTGATCTCTTGCCTGGTGCTGAGCCTCCCCGGGGTCGAGTTTATCCGCTATCTCTCCCGGAGACGGAGGCAATGTCACAGTACATCCAGGAAAATCTGGCAAGAGGATTCATTAGGAAGTCAGTGTCACCTGCTGGGGCAGGGTTCTTCTTCGTGCAGAAGAAGAATGGGGAATTGCGTCCATGCATAGACTACAGGGGTCTTAACGCTATCACCGTTAAAAATAAGTATCCTTTGCCCTTGATATCTGAGCTCTTCGATAGGCTTCGGGGAGCAAGGGTATTTACTAAACTAGATCTGCGGGGTGCTTACAACCTGATTCGCATCCGTGAGGGGGACGAATGGAAGACGGCTTTTAACACCAGGGATGGGCACTATGAATATCTGGTGATGCCCTTCGGGCTCTGTAATGCCCCAGCCGTTTTCCAAGACTTTGTGAACGATATCTTCCGGGATATGCTTTCCACCTCGGTCGTAGTCTAATTGGGTTATATTCTCATCTACTCTCCAGATATTGGCTCCCACCGGAGAGATGTTTGCAAAGTCTTTGACCTCCTACGGGCAAACTCCCTCTATGCCAAGTTGGAGAAGTGTATGTTTGAGCAGGAGTCCCTACCTTTCCTAGGCTACATCATCTCTGCCCAGGGATTGGCTATGGATCCTGCCAAACTACAGGCTGTGATGGACTGGCAGGAACCCCATTCTCTTAAAGCGGTGCAGCGCTTTATGGGGTTCATTAATTATTATCGCCAGTTCATTCCGCACTTCTCAACTTTGGTAGCTCCCTTGGTTACCCTCACCAAGAAGGGGGCGAATCCCAAATTGTGGTCTGAGGAGGTCTCCAAGGCCTTTAACTCTATAAAGTCACACTTCGCTAGCGCTCCCATCCTACATCGCCCCGATGTTGATAAGCCATTTATCATGGAGGTGGATGCCTCTTCTGTTGGTGCTGGAGCAGTCCTCTTCCAAAAGGATGCTCAAGGTCGGAAGCATCCTTGCTTCTTTTTCTCTAAGACCTTCTCACCAGCAGAGAGGAATTATTCCATCGGGGACAGGGAGTTGCTAGCCATGAAGTTGGCTTTCTCGGAGTGGAGACATCTCTTGGAGGGAGCACGTTTTCCCTTCCAAGTCTTCACAGACCATTAAAATTTGGTGTACCTGCAGACAGCCCAGCGGTTGAATTCTCGCCAGGCCAGATGGTCCTTATTCTTCTCCCGGTTTCATTTCACCCTCCATTTTCTTTCTGGGGAGAAGAACATTCGGGCCGACGCTCTCTCTCGCTCTGTTGTGTCATCTGCGGAGGAGGAGGAGGAGCCTCGGCTTATTGTCCCCACCGAGAGCTTGAGAACTGTGGCCCTGGTTTCGCTAGAGTCTGTGCCCCCAGGCAAGACTTTTGTTCCATCCAATTTGCGACCGGAGGTTCTCTCTTGGGCACACTCGTCCAGGGTGGGTGGACATTTTGGTACCAAAAGGACATCTGAGTTACTGGCGAGGACGTACTGGTGGCCGCATATGGCTCGTGATGTCGCAGAGTATGTTCGGGCGTGTGTCTCTTGCGCCAAGAACAAGACTCCTCGGCAACGGCCAGCTGGTTTGCTTTTTCCTCTGCCGGTGGCGGACAGGCCCTGGGAGATGGTCGGGATGGACTTTGTGGTGGGCTTACCCAAGTCTCGTAACTGCACCATTATCTGGGTGATCACCGACCATTTTTCCAAAATGGTGCACTTGGTGCCACTTCCACGGCTACCTTCTGCACGGGCGTTGGCTGTCTTGTTCGTCAAGCATATCTTTCGCCTACACGGTATGCCAGACAAAATTGTTAGTGACCGGGGTCCCCAGTTTGCGTCTCGATTCTGGAGAGAGCTTTGTCGTCTACTCAGTATTGAGTTGAATCTCTCTTCGGCATATCATCCCGAGACGAATGGGTTGGTAGAGAGGGCCAACCAGACCTTGGTCACATATTTACGACATTTTGTTTCTGCCAGGCAGGATGACTGGGCATCCTTGCTACCGTGGGCAGAGTTTGCACTTAACAATGCCGTAGCCGACTCCACCGGTCAGACTCCATTCCTCCTAAATTACGGCCAGCATCCGCGTGTTCCTGTGCCCATGCCTGTGTCTTCTGCTGACTCCAGGGTGGCAGACTGGGCTGTGGAGGCACGGGACATTTGGGACCGCACGCAGGATGCCATTCGGGCCTCCAAGGAGAGAATGAGGTCCTCCGCCGATGTTCATTGGCGCCCCGCTCCGACCTTTGCTCCTGGCGACTTGGTGTGGCTCTCCGCCCGTAACATCAGGCTGCGAGTTGAGTCCACTAAGTTTGCTCCTCGCTACTTGGGTCCCTTCAAGGTTCTCGAACAGGTTAATCCTGTGGTCTACCGTTTGGCTCTTCCTCCACGCTTGGGTATCACCGACACCTTTCATGTGTCCCTCTTGAAACCCGTATACATGTCCCGGTTTTCCGAGTCATCTGCCGGGACATCGGGTTCGTCTACGGACGATTACGAGGTGAATGCTATTTTGGGGTGCAAGGTGGTACGCGGCAAAAAGTTCTATCTGGTGGATTGGAAGGGTTATGGCCCAGAGGACAGGTCATGGGAGCCTGCTGAAAACATTCGGGCCCCACAGCTCATTGCTGCCTTCGAGCATAGCGAGGCCCAAGGAGGGGGGGGCCCTAGGAGGGGGGGTAATGTTAGGTCTCGAGTTCCCGATTCTGCACAGGGGGAATCTCGAGCCATCTCCGCTGCGGTCTCCCATTCTTATCCAGCCGCAGTGGAGTCTGCTCAGCAGGGACGTCGGTCCCAGCGTCTTGCTCAGTCTCACTCTGTACAGAGAGTTACTGCTGCTTCTTCAGCTTCTGCCATTAAAGCCAGTGCTGGTCAGCAGCGAGCGGACTTCTCTGGGACTAAGTCCTTGTCTGCACACACTGAGCATGCCCAGGGCAAGATCTCCCGTTGGAGATCGAGGGTCATGTGCTCAGGCTCTGCAGCACATTCCATTGGTCCTCTTGGCAGGTCTTGGAAGGGCAAAGTTTCTGTGGCCACTTCCTGTGCTGCAACTATATAAACTGCGCATGACCGCACGGCCATGCGCTAGTGTACATTTGCTTACGTGTGTTTGTTGTGAGTGCAAGTCGTCCTTGGATACCCCTTCCCTATTGAATGTCTGTTCGCGGAAGGTGTATGGTTGCTATCTAGCGCCCGACTTATCCTACAGCACTAATCGCACGTTACAGCGTCCAGTTGCTGTGACCGCCAGTACGGCGCCGTGCACTTCCTCTGTGCTTTCCTTACCCAAGCCTGGGTGGTTAGTGGCGTTCGTCAGTGCGGCACCGCATGCACTCTTGTGCCCTAATATTGTTATTCAGCTTCCTTACACACCCAGTTGCGGTGTTGTGCCAGCAAGGGTCTAATCGGACTTCAATCCTAGTTGGGGTTGAGTTCGCTGACTACTTGCTCGCCTTCTATGTGCGGTACCGCGATCCTGTGACGCAACAGGATCGCTTCCTTCACGCTGGGTGAAGTTTAACCCACGTGTGTATACTTATGAGTACCGCCATATAGTCCGTCATTACTTAGCAGCAGGTTCCATCTCTGCACGGTGGACCCCGGGCTGCGAACGCACCATACACTAGCTGTCTTATTATTTGGTGCGTTCCGCTAGCCCTAACACTAAGTAAAACCGTTTGTTTTAAGTTGGAAATTGACTCTGTCTCTCTTTATATGGAGTCTAAAGAAAGAAATCCTTAGTGAATCAGAGAGGACCCAGATGGACAGGAAAGGGGACAAAAAGGTACGCTAACGCTGAGACATGCATGTGTGCATGTGATGGAGGGTCAGGGTGCACTAAAGCAGCCACCATTGAAAGCCACGACTACAGCCCTGGCCCCTGTTACACTTGGACAGCATCATAGTGGGTTGAAAGTACATGCCCACAGAACTGAAAGAAATTAAATGTCCATTTCAATGACAAGAAAAGCAGTGCCAGTAATTTTGGAACTCTACCTCGACAATGACATAGAGAAAAATAAAGTTGGAAAAAAAAAATTCCTGCTGCTATGTGCAGCAGAAATACTGTATATACAGTTTATAAGGTCAAAAGGTGCAAAAGATCCTCTTTCAAGGGAATCTGTGAGCACGTTTTTGCTACCTCATCTGAGAGCAGCCTGATGTAGGGAAAGAGAAGCTGCATCCAATGATGTATCACATAGTTTATTGGGTGGAGCCATTGTGACACAATCTGTGGTCTGGGCAATGATAATCTTATCTTGATAAAGCCTTTACTTTATTGTACGTAATGAACAGCACGCAGCTTAATAAATCACACATTAATGAATTCAGTGCTTTAATCCCTATGCTGAAACCTGGCGCTCAACTTTCATGTATGCAAGCGGTTTTTAATCCAAAAGGTAGTACAGTAACAGTAAAACGTTTTGGTCACAAACAACAACCTTCATCAGTTACTGTAGATATAATGTTACAAAATTAATAATAAAAAAATAGAAAAAATAAGGTATATACAAGTATTATATGGCAACACAATGTACAAGCAGGTGAAACATGATTCGAAGAAATAGATCAATCTTGGCACAGTCACATTAAGATTATTAGACAGTATAAGTGAGGTTACATACATACTGTGAGTGGTAGTGGGGTGGATATCTATGCCCTGTAGGCAGACTGAAATGTTAGTTACTGGTATCTAGAATTGAACAGGGATGGATATATCAAATACGGGAGTGACCGTAAAAGCATGGTGTGGTGTATAGGGAACAGAATGGCATACCCCTTACATGGAAGGCATAAGTTAAAGGACACGGACTTGGTGCAGCCTATAATAGAAAATTAGTACCAGTAAGGTACTATCGCCCCTAATTAGATAAATCAATTGGTATAGAAGCCGTAGGTTGTCTTACCCAGAGGTGATGCTGCAGATGCGAACTCCACCGCTTGTCTGGTGCATTAGGCTGAGTCGCTCGTATAAAACACATGGGAAAGGGGGCGGGAAATGTGCACGCCGTCGGCCGAGGACGCGTTCCACCCATGTTAGAAGATCCCGGCTCCTCACTTATCAAACAGGGGGAGGTCTATATGCGATCACAATGCTAGGTCGCCACCACTGATGCCAAGATTGATCTATTCCTTCGAAACATGTTTCACCTGCTTGTACATTGTGTTGCCACATAATACTTGTGTATATACTGTTCCTTTATTTTTTCAATTTTTTACTATTAATTTTGTAAGATTATATCTACATTAACTGATGAAGGTCGTTGTTTGTGACCGAAACGTTTTTCTGTTACTGTACTACCTTTTGGATTAAAAACTGCTTGCATACATGAAAGTTGAGTGCCAGGTTTTTGTTATATTTGTCACGAAGGTTTGGGAACCTACCTTGGCACCACATTATTAAGCTGTGCACACGTTTACCTTTATATTAATCCCTATGCTGTCCTCGGATTACATAGCAAAACCTGCTGACAGATTCCTTTTAAAGTAATTAACAAAATTAAAGTTTCCTTTAACATATATATTTACATGACAATGCTGGACAAGAGTATAACATTCTTTTCCTTCCCCATCACCAGTCTATTTTCTTCAAGTAACTATTTTGTATAAAGTGACTATATCGAAAGTTTAATTTTGCAAACGCAGTAATTGCTTGTAAGAAATTAATAAGGTAAAATCCGCATTTAAACCAAAATTGCTTTAGACAGCAAGAAGAAAAAGTCTTTTACTGCCAACAGTTGGCTTGCAAAATGCTTATTGACTTTTGATATTTGAGCTGTCAGCTCGGAGCACTGTGGTAAAAGAAAAATATTTAGGGCTGAGCAAAGTTATTTGATAAAGAATTGATTTATAGGTTTTATTCCCGTGTAATATCAGTAGTCTCTTAAAGCGAATGTCTGGTGGGATGGTCACTCTTGGATATGATGTCGGGGCAGAATAGCAGCCCTGAGATTCTTTCTTCAATAGGATTGTGTTGTAGGTAAGCAGCTCATTTACTAGAAGGCTTACCTCTTTGCAGATAACAAAGGTGTTAAATACGGATGATACTCCTGGTGGTGTCCATAACAAGAAAACTCATTGAGCTTTACTTGAAAAATGGTCAGAGCAATTGAAAGTGTTTAGTGTTTTTAGATGTGAAATATTGTAGCCAGGAAGACTTCAGGACTTCAGTAAAGAAGAATTTAGGGGTACTGATGAGCAAAAGTTCTCGGATACCATGTTATAAGATCATTCCTGGGTGTTATCTGGGTATCTTAGACATGCTTGAATAATATGTTTGAGTCCCTGGTGGATGGTCTCAAGTAGGGCAGACATATCTATCGTGCCGCCGCTCAGGGGCCCAAGAAGTAAATGGGTCCCACTGCCGACTTCAAAGCTGGTGAAAATGTGCATTATGATGAGCTATTGGACTGCAACGATACATTATTCTTGCACAAAAGCCCTCTTCTTTCTATGTCCGCTCTTGGTCTCAAGCATAAAAGTTATCCAGAGAGACTTGGGGGGGTTCCATGAACAAAAATTGCTTTTAACCCCTTGCTACCATCCGACATACTATTTCGTCCATGTGACCTGGACCTTACTGTTAAGGACCTGGTGGTTAGGAGCACCCGGAACGACCTGATGGTTAAACTCACCCAGGACAAGCTCTGGGAAGTGGGAGCTCTGCTGACCGCAACCCCTAATCCTATCACACAACTAGAAATAGCCGTGGAGCGTACCTAACATTGCCTAGACGCCTCTTCACAGCCTAAGAGCTAACTAGCCCTAGAGATAGAAAATAAAGCCTACCTTGCCTCAGAGAAATTCCCCAAAGGAAAAGGCAGCCCCCCACATATATTGACTGTGAGTTAAGATGAAAGTCACAAACACAGAAATGAAACAGGTTTCAGCAAAGGGAGGCCAGACTTACTAAACAGACTGAGGATAGGAAAGGTATCTTTGCGGTCAGCACAAAAAACTACAAAAAGACCACGCAGAGTGTGCAAAAAGACCTCCGCACCGACTCACGGTGCGGAGGTGTCACTCTGCATCCCAGAGCTTCCAGCTAGCAAGGCCAAATCATTATAGCAAGCTGGACAAGGAAACAATGAACAAATAATTAACTAGCAGGGACTTAGCTTCTGCTGGAGTAGACAGGTACCAGAAAGATTCAAGAGCGAACTGAACCAGTACAAGAACATTGACAGCTGGCATGGAGTAACGATCTGAGTGGAGTTAAATAGAGCAGCCAGCCAAAGAATAAACTACGTCACCTGTGGAAGGAACCTCAGAAGCAGCAGCTCCACTCACAGCCACCAGAGGGAGTCCATGGACAGAACTCACCGAAGTACCATTCATGACCACAGGAGGGAGTTCGATAACAGAATTCACAACACCTTACGTCCCATTGACAGAATAGTACATCACACGCGATCAGCCGCGCTCACGGGGGGAGCACGGCTGATCTCGGCCGGGTGTCAACTGATTAACCGCTGCATGACCATCTCTACCCTCACCTACTGTATTCTCACCCATCCCTTGTAGATTGTGAGCCTTCGCGGGCAGGGTCCTCATTCCTCCTGTACCAGTTATGACTTGTATTGTTTAAGATTATTGTACTTGTTTTTATTATGTATACCCCTCCTCACATGTAAAGCGCCATGGAATAAATGGCGCTATAACAATAAATAATAATAATAATAATAATTATCACAGCTGACACCCAGGACTAAGTGCCAGGAGTGGTCATGGACCGCTCCTGGCACTTTAGCCCCCAAAACACTGCGATCAAACAAGATAGCAGCGTTCTGGTGGCATAGAGAAGCATCACGCAAGGAGGGGGCTCCCTGCGTGCTTCCCTGAGACCCTCAGAACAACGCAATGTTATCGCATTGTTCTGAGGTTCTCCCTGCCTGCAGACCCCGGATCCAAGGTGACCGCGGGGTCTTTCTGGGTCCTGCAGGGAGGTGGCTTCACAGTGCCTTCTGCGAGTAGGACCTGAGAAGCCTCTTTTACTGCCTGTCAGATTGCTGATCTGACAGTCCTGTGCAAAGTGTCAGATCAGCGATTTGACTTTATACAGTGATGTCCTACCCTGGGACAATGTAAAAAAAAAAATATATATATATATATATATATATATATATATATATATATATGTATATATTATACTGTGTAAAAATATATTTTTTAAATTCCTAAATAAAGAAAAAAGTATATACTATTCCAATAAACACATTTCTTTATGTAAGTAAAAGAAAAAGAAAAGTTGTTGTTCAATTTCTCCTGTTACCCTTGGGAAAATAAAAATTTGAGGGCTAAAAAATAATTTTTGTGGGAAAAAAATTATTTTTATTTTCATGGCTCTGCATTATAAACTTTAGTGAAACACTTGGGAGTTCAAAGCTCTCACAACACATCTAGAGAAGTTCCTTGGGGGTCTAGTTTCCAAAATGGTGTCACTTGTTGGGGTTTCTACTGTTTAGGCACATCAGTGGCTCTGCAAATGCAACAAGACGCTCGCAAACCATTCCATCAAAGTCTGCATTCCAAAATGCTACTACTTCCCTTCCAAGCCCCGACGTGTGCTCAACCAGTAGTTTTCTCCCCCATATGGGGAATCAGCGCACTTAGGACAAATTGCACAACAACTTTTGGGGTCCAATTTCTCATGTTACCCTTGGGAAAATAAAAAATTGGGGGTGAAAAAAATCATTTTTGTGGAAAAAATATGATTTTTTATTTTTATGGCTCTACATTATAAACTTCTATGAAGCACTTGGAGGTTCAAGTGCTCAACACACATCTAGATAAGTTCCTTAGTGGGTCTACTTTCCAAAATGGTGTCACTTGTGGTTTTTTTTTCACTGTTTAGGCACATCAGGGGCTCTCCAAACGCGGCATGGCGGACGATCTCAATTCCAGCCAATTTTGCATTGAAAAGTCAAACGGCAATCCTTCCCTTCCGATCTCTGCCATGCACCCAAATACTCAGGACAAACTGTATAACAGAACAGCGTACTCAGGACAAATTTTACAACAACTTTTTGGGTCCAATTTCTCCAGTTACCCTTGGTAAAATAAAACAAATTGGATCTGTAGTAAATATTTTGTGAAAAAAAGTTAAATGTTCATTTTTTTAAACATTCCAAAAATTCCTGTGAAGCACTAGAAGGGTTAATAAACTTCTTGAATGTGGTTTTGAGCACCTTGAGGGGTGCAGTTTTTAGAATGGTGTCACTTTTGGGTATTTTCTATTTTATAGGACACTCAAAGTGACTTCAAATGTGATATGGTCCCTAAAAAAAATGGTGTTGTACAAATGAGAAATTGTCAACTTTTAACCCTTATCACTTCCTAACAAAAAAAAATTTGGTTCCAAAATTGTGCTGATGTAAAGTAGACATGTGAGAAATGTTACTTATTAAGTATTTTGTGTGACGTATCTCTGTAATTTAAGGGCATGAAAAATAAAAGTTGGAAAATTGTGAAATTTACATAATTTTTGCCAAATTTCCGTTTTTTTCACAAATAAATGCAAGTCATATCAAAGAAATTTTACCACTATCATGAAGTACAATATGTCTCAAGAAAACATTCTCAGAATCACCAGGATCCATTCAAGCGTTCCAGAGTGATTACCTCATAAAGGGACAGTGGTCAGAATTGTCCAGGTCATTAACATGCAAACCACCCTTGGGGATAAGGGGTTAATCAATAGATCTTGGAATAATAATAATTTCTACAATTGGATGTGTTTAACCCCTTTCTGACATCGGACGTACTATCCCGTTGAGGTGGTATGGGCCCGTATGACCACCGACGAGATAGTACGTCATTACCGATCAGCCACGCTCATGGGGGGGGGCGCGGTCGATCGGGGCTGGGTGTCAGCTGACTGTCGTAGCTGACATCCGTCACTATGTACCAGGAGCGGTCACGGACCACTCCTGGCACATTAACCCCCGGCACACTACGATCAAACATGATTGCAGCGTTCCGGCGGCATGGGGAAGCATCACGCATGGAGGGGGCTCGCTGCGTGCTTCCCTGAGACCCTCGGAGCAATGCGATGTAATTGCTTTGCTCCGAGGGTCTCTTACCTCCTCCTCCCTGCAGTCCCGGTTGCAAAATGGCCGCGGGGAGCCTTCTGGGTCCTGCAGGGAGGTGGCTTCCAAGCACCTGCTCAGAGCAGGCACCGGGAAGCCTCCCTGCTGTGCGTGTAAGATCGCTGATCTGACACAGTGCACAGCAAATTGTCAGATCAGCGATCTGTCACTATAATGTGATGTTCCCCCCTGAGACAAAGTAAAAAAAAAATATTTACATGTGTAAAAAAAAAATTTAAAAATTCCTAAATAAGGAAAAAATATATATATTTTTCCAATAAATACATTTCTTTATCTAAATAAAAAAACAATAAAAGTACACATATTTAGTATCGCCGCATCCGTAACGACCCAACCTATAAAACGGTCCCCCTAGTTAACTCCTTCACTGATCACCGTAAAAAAAATAAAAAAAACGTAGGCAAAAAACAACGCTTTATTATCATACCACCAAACAAAAAGTGGAATAACACGCGATCAAAAAGATGGATATACAAAACCATGGTACCGCTGTAAACGTCATCCTGTCCTGCAAAAAACGAGCTGCCATATAGCATCATCAACGAAAAAATAAAAAAGTTATAGTTCTCAAAATAAAGCGATGCAAAAATAATTATTTTATATATAAAATATTTTTTATCGTATAAAAGCGCCAAAACATAAAAAATTATAAATGAGATATCGCTGTAATCGCACTGACCCAAAGAATAAAACTGCTTTATCAATTTTACCAAATGTGGAACAGTATAAGCGCCCCCCCAAAAGAAATTCATGAATAGCTGGTTTTTGTTCATTCTACCTCACAAAAATCGGAATAAAAAGCGATCACAAAATGTCACGTGCCCAAAAATGGTACCAATAAAAATGTCAACTCGTCCCGCAAAAAACAAGACCTCACATGACTCTGTGAACCAAATTATGGAAAAATGATAGCTCTCAAAATGTGGAGATGCAAAAACTATTTTCTGCAATAAAAAGCGTCTTTTAGTGTGTGACGGCTGCCAATCATAAAAATCCGCCAAAAAAACGATATGAAAGTAAATCAAACCCCCCTTCATCACCCCCTTAGTTAGGGAAAAATAATAAAAATTTTAAAAAATTCATTTATTTCCATTTTCCCATTAGGGTTAGGGTTAGGGTTGGGGCTAAAGTTAGGGTTAGGGTTGGGGCTAAAGTTAGAGTTAGGGCTAAAGTTACGGTTAGAGTTGGGGCTAAAGTTAGGGTTAGGGTTGGGGCTAAAGTTAGGGTTGGGGCTAAAGTAAGGGTTGGGGCTAAAATTAGGGTTGGGCCTAAAGTTAGGGTTAGGGTTGGTGCTAAAGTTAGGGTTAGAGTTGGAGCTAAAGTTAGGGTTAGGGTTGGGGTTAAAGTTAGGGTTTGGATTACATTTATGGTTGGGATTAGGGTTGGGATTAGGGTTAGGGGTGTGGTTATGGTTATGCTTGGGATTAGGGTTAGGGGTGTGTTTGGGTTAGGGTTTCAGCAAGAATTGTGGGTTTCCACTGTTTAGGCACATCAGGGGCTCTCCAAACGCGACATGGCGTCCGACCTCAATTCCAGCCAATTCTGCGTTGAAAAAGTAAAACAGTGCTCCTTCCCTTCCGAGCTCTCCCGTGCACCCAAACAGGGGTTTACCCCAACATATGGAGTATTATCGTACTCGGGACAAATTGGACAACAACTTTTGGGGTCCAATTTCTCCTGTTACCCTTGGGAAAATACAAAACCGGGGGCTTAAAATAATTTTTGTGGAAAAAAAAGACTTCTTATTTTCACGGCTCTGTGTTATGAACTGTAGTGAAACACTTGGGGGTTCAAAGTTCTCACAACACATCTAGATAAGTTCCTTGGGGGGTCTAGTTTCCAATATGGGGTCACTTGTGGGGGGTCTGTACAGTTTAGGTACATGAGGGGCTCTGCAAATGCAACGTGACGCCTGCAGACCAATCCATCTAAGTCTGCATCCCAAATGGCGCACCTTCCCTTCCGAGCTCTGCCATGCACCAAAACAGTGGTCCCCCACATATGGGGTATTAGTGTACTTAGGACAAATTAGACAACAAGTTTTGGGGTCCAATTTCTCCTGTTACCCTTGGTAAAATAAAACAAATAGGATCTGAAGTAAATATTTTGTGAAAAAAAGTTAAATGTTCATTTTTTTTAAACATTCCAAAAATTACTGTGAAGCACCAGAAGGGTTAATAAACTTTTTGTTGAAAAAAAAAAAGAATTTTTATTTTCACGGCTCTGCGTTATAAACTGTGATGAAACACTTGGAGGTTCAAAGTTTTCACAACAAATCTAGATAAGTTCCTTAGGGGGCCTTCTTTCCAAAATGGTGTCACTTGTGGGGGATTTCAATGTTAAGGCACATCAGGGGCTCTCCGAACGCGACATGGCGTTCCATCTCAATTCAAGTCAATTTTGCATTGAAAAGTCAAATGGCGCGCCTTCCCTTCCGAGCTCTGCCATGCGCCCAAACAGTGGTTTATCCCCACATATGGGGTATCAGCATACTCAGGACAAATTGCACAACAACTTTTGGGGTCCAGTTTCTTCTGATACCTTTGGGAAAATAAAAAATTGGGGGCGAAAAGATCATTTTTGTGAAAAAATATGATTTTTTATTTTTACAGCTTTACATTATAAACTTCTGTGAAGCACTTTGTGGGTCAAAGTGCTCACCACACATCTAGTAAAGTTCCTTAGGGGGTCTACTTTCCAAAATAGTGTAACTTGTGGGGTGTTTCAATGTTTAGGCACATCAAGGGCTCTCAAAACGCGACATGGCGTCCCATCTCAATTCCAGTCAATTTTGCATTGAAAAGTCAAATGGCGCTCCTTCCCTTCCGAGCTCTGCCATGCGCTCAAACAGTGGTTTACCCCCACATATGGGGTATCAGCGTACTCAGGACAAATTGCACAACAACTTTTCAGGTCCAATTTCTCCTGTTACCCTTGGTAAAATAAAACAAATTGGAGCTGAAATAAATTTTTTATGAAAAAAAGTGAAATGTTCATTTTTTGTTTTTTAAAACATTCCAAAAATTCCTGTGAAACACCTGAAGGGTTAATAAACTTCATGAATGTGGTTTTGAGTACCTTGAGATGTGCAGTTTTTAGAATGGTGTCACACTTGGGTATTTTCTATCATATAGACCCTTCAAAGTGACTTCAAATGTGATGTGGTCCCTAAAAAAAAATGGTGTTGTAAAAATGAAAAATTGCTGGTCAACTTTTAACCCTTATAACTCCCTAACAAAAAAAAAATATTTTGGCTCCTAAATTGTACTGATGTAAAGTAGACATGTGGGAAATGTTACTTATTAAGTATTTTGTGTGACATATCTCTGTGATTTAAGGGCATAAAAATTCAAAGTTGGAAAATTGCGAAATGTTCAAAATTTTTGCCAAATTTCTGGAGCAAGAAAAATCAATTCAGTATTATCCTCAGGTGAATTGACGCTATGCAGTGTTTGTAGAATTGTAGGGCGGCACGGTGGCTCAGTGGATAGCACTGCAGCCTTGCAGCGCTGGGGTCCTGGGTACAAATCCCACCAAGGACAACATCTGCAAGGAGTTTGCATGTTCTCCCGGTGTTTGTGTGGGTTTCCTCTCGGTACTCCGGTTTCCTCCCACCCTCCAAAGACATACTGATAGGGAATTTAGATTGTGAGCCTCATTGGGGACAGTGCCAATAATGTCTGTAAAGAGCAGTAGAATTAATGGCGCTATATAAATGAGTATTCACATATATTCACTATTCACTTGATTACCAAATGTTGTACTGATCTAAAATGGGATGAGATAGACAGACATAAATTAGTCTGCCAGCAATGAGAAGGTTAAATTATTTGGAAATTCCTTACTATGAATTTGCTATGGTAAAATCAGATTGCTCATTTTCTTAAGATATTTAAATGCTCCCAGTGGGGAATGACCATGGTGGTCCTGATAATTATAAGTTACGCTGCGAAAATGACAGCCTTGTGTCTGTACCTCTGTCTGCCCTCTCTTTTATGCAAGAGTGTTTGCGTGGGCTTCAGGGCGCCCAGGCAGCAGGGGGTTGGTAAATGCCGAGCGCACGAAAACACAGATCAAGGAACCTGATGATCTTACTGCCCACAGACTAGAAAAGGGCAGAGTGTTTGTGGCGATGTGTAGGAGGACATTTGATTTCCAGAACTATTCTTCTGGGTTACAGATCAAAAAGTCAACAACAAGAAAGTAATGTTTAATAGAATGCAAAATGTTTAGAAACATCCATTGTGTAAACTGCAGGTTCTGTCGCCATGGAAAGATTGATTAGATGATCAGTACAACTTACTATGGAGGGAAAACAGCAGCAGTACTGATTAGCTCTGCCAACGCTCATCTATGATATCATACATATCCTGAGAATTCATGTTAGGGCTCGGATGAGTCTCGCACGTCAATGCCCAGCACTGCACCCGGCACTCCGGAGCGGAGCATGTGGCCTCATAGGAATACATACAGCCGCACGCTCCGCTCCTGAGTGCCAGGTATTGACGTGCGAGACTCATCCGAGTTTCTCGCAGGTGAGTATGAGCCCTTAGTCCTTGTTGCAGGTGTTCATGGACATATAGGAATAAAGGTGCTTTTACACTGTGCTTATCTTCGCACCGGTGCATGCATTCAAACCATCTGCAAGACGGGATTTGGGCGTATGCGCTGACGGGGCCATAGATTATTATAATTGTGCCAGCAGAACGAACGTGTACTCGGAGGTGCATCATTTTTGTGCCACAATGATTTGCTTTTTACAAGATTCTGAAATTTTTTAACCACTAAAATATATTAACAAATAATATGAGTTTATCGTCGTAATTGACAGGTCATTTTTACCGCGCAATGACTGGCGTGGAACAATTCCCAGAAACCATGTCAGAATTGCTTTTTTTTTTTTCATTATTTCACTTCACTTTGAATTTTGAACCCGTTTTCCAGTACATGGTATTGCAAAGTTAATAATAATATTCAAAACTACAATATAATGGTTAAAAGTTGACCAGCAATATCTCACTTTTACAACACCATTTTGTTTTAGAGACTACATCACATTTGAGGTAACTTTGAGGGGTCTATATGATAGAAGTCACTTTTAGTGTCCTATATGATAGAAAATACCCAAAAGTGACATCATTCTAAAAATCTAAAAAAGTTTTGATGTTTTCATTCATATTCTCTGAAAAAAAGGCCAAAAAAGGAAACATTCTGCCAGGGTATGTAAACTTTTGAGCGCAACTGTAAAAGTACAGACACACAGGGCTATTAAATACATAAAGCGTGTGAGAACATGATACAAAGTCCTGGTTATGAAGAAAATTTTGAATGGGCAACACAGGGATAGTTAACCCATTACTTGACAAATTAAAATTTTTACAAGTACGGATTTTTCAGAAAAGGGCGTCCCAATATTCAATTAAAAATGACAATGATATGATTTCCTATTTTGAAAACATTCATTTTACAAACACAACACAAAAAATTGCACCTAATTATAAAAATTATAAAATCTTAGTTGCTAGAAGCTAAAGATTAGGCATCCCCAAAAAAGGACATTGGTAGATAATGGGTTAAATAAATGTGTTGAGGCGGTAGGCCAGTCTGAAGAATGCGTTTTTAGGGCACGCTTAAAACTGTGGGTATTGGGGATTAATCGGATTATCCTGGGTAGTGCATTCCAAAGAATTGGCTCAGCACGTGAGAAGTCTTGGAGACAGGAGTGGGAGGTTCTGATTATTGAGGATGTTAACATTAGGTCATTAGAAGAACTGAGGGCACGGGTAGGGTGGTAGACTGAGGAGATGGAGGGTGGTGCTGAACCATGGAGCACTTTGTGGGCGAGAGTGATAAGTTTACTGTATATTGAATTCTGGAGTGGATGGGTAACCAGCACAAAGACTGGCACAAGGTAGAGGCATCGGAATAACAATTGGGGAGGAATATGATCCTGGCTACAGCATTCAAGACAGATTGGAGAGGGGAGAGTTTGGTAAGAGGGAGACTAGTAGATTAGTAGAGAGTTAGAATATTCCAGTCAAGAATTAATAAGAGCAACAGCAAGAGTTTTTGCAGAGTCGAAAGTAAGGGTACCGTCACACAGTGCCATTTTGATCGCTACGACGGTACGATTCGTGACGTTCCAGCAATATCCATACGATATCGCTGTGTCTGACACGCAGCAGCGATCAGGGACCCTGCTGAGAATCGTACGTCATAGCAGATCGTTTGGAACATTCTTTCGTCGCTGGATCTCCCGCTGTCATCGCTGGATCGGTGTGTGTGACACCGATCCAGCGATGCATTCGCTTGTAACCAGGGTAAACATCAGGTTACTAAGCGCAGGGCCGCGCTTAGTAACCCGATGTTTATCCTGGTTACCATCGTAAATGTAAAAAAAAAAAAAGCAGTACATACTTACATTCCGGTGTCCGTCAGGTCCCTTGCCGTCTGCTTCCCGCACTGACTGACTGCCGGCCGTAAAGTGAAAGCAGAGCACAGCGCGCTGTGCTGTGCTTTCACTTTACGGCCGGCAGTCAGTCAGTGCGGGAAGCAGACGGCAAGGGACAGACACCGGAATGTAAGTATCTAGTGTTTGGTTTTTTTTACGCTGGTAACCAGGGTAAACATCGAGTTACTGTTGTGAATTCTGTTGTCGGGCTCCCTCCTGTGGTCATGAATGGTACTTCGGCTGGTTCTGTCCATGGACTTCCTCTGGTGGGTGTTTCTGAGTTTCCTTCTACAGGTGACGAGGTTAATTCGTTAGCGGGCTACTCTATTTAACTCCACTTAGATCTTTGCTCCATGCCACCTGTCAATGTTCCAGTATTGGTCTAGTTCACTCCTGGATCGTTCTTGTGACCTGTCTTCCCAGCAGAAGCTAAGTTCCAGCTTGTATTTCTTTGGTTTGCTATTTTTCTGTCCAGCTTGCTATTTTTTTGTTGTCTTGCTTGCTGGAAGCTCTGGGACGCAGAGGGAGCGCCTCCACACCGTGAGTCGGTGCGGAGGGTCTTTTTTGCGCCCTCTGCGAGGTCCTTTTGTAGGTTTTTGTGCTGACCGCAAAGTAACCTTTCCTATCCTCGGTCTGTTCAGTAAGTCGGGCCTCACTTTGCTTAATCTATTTCATCTCTGTGTTTGTATTTTCATCTTTACTCACAGTCATTATATGTGGGGGGCTACCTTTTCCTTTGGGGAATTTCTCTGAGGCAAGGTAGGCTTTATTTTTCTATCTTCAGGGCTAGCTAGTTCCTTAGGCTGTGCCGAGTTGCATAGGGAGCGTTAGGCGCAATCCACGGCTATTTCTAGTGTGTTTGATAGGATTAGGGATTGCGGTCAGCAGAGTTCCCACGTCCCAGAGCTCGTCCTTTATTATCAGTAACTATCAGGTCATTCCGTGTTCTCTTAACCACCAGGTCCATTATTGTCCTGACCACCAGGTCATAACAGTACAGGTGGCCCAAAGTACTAATGCATCTCAATAGAGGGATAAGAGATGTTCTGAGACCATTTTTTTTCCTTTGCAGTGTGTTTTGTCTCTCTTTTCCCCTTTACCTCTGGGTGGTTCAGGACCCAGGTGTAAACATGGACGTTCAAGGTCTGTCCTCTTGGATGGATAATCTCACTACAAGGGTACAAAACATTCAAGATTTTGTGGTTCAGAATCCGATGTCAGAGCCTAGGATTCCAATTCCTGATTTGTTTTTTGGGTGATAGATCTAAGTTCTTGAATTTCAAAAATAACTGTAAATTGTTTCTTGCCTTGAAACCTCGCTCCTCAGGTGACCCTGTTCAACAAGTAAAGATCATTATTTCTTTGTTACGTGGTGACCCTCAAGACTGGGCATTTTCCCTTGCGCCAGGAGATCCGGCATTGCGTGATGTTGATGCGTTTTTCCTGGCGCTTGGATTGCTTTATGACGAACCTAATTCAGTGGATCAGGCAGAGAAAATCTTGCTGGCTCTGTGTCAGGGTCAGGATGAAGCGGAGATATATTGTCAGAAGTTTAGAAAGTGGTCTGTGCTTACTCAGTGGAATGAATGTGCTCTGGCAGCAATCTTCAGAAAGGGTCTCTCTGAAGCCCTTAAGGATGTCATGGTGGGATTTCCCATGCCTGCTGGTCTGAATGAGTCTATGTCTTTGGCCATTCAGATCGATCGACGCTTGCGTGAGCGTAAAGCTGTGCACCATTTGGCGGTACTATCTGAGCATGGGCCTGAGCCTATGCAATGTGATAGGACTTTGACCAGAGCTGAACGGCAAGAAAAAAGACGTCGGAATGGGCTATGTTTTTACTGTGATGATTCCACTCATGCTATCTCCGATTGTCCTAAGCGCACTAAGCGGTTCGCTAGGTCTGCCACCATTGGTACGGTACAGTCTAAATTTCTATTGTCCGTTACTCTGATTTGCTCTTTGTCATCCTATTCTGTTATGTCATTTGTGGATTCAGGCTCTGCCCTGAATTTGATGGACTTGGAGTATGCTAGGCGCTGTGGTTTTTTCTTGGAACCCTTGCAGTATCCTATTCCATTGAGAGGAATTGATGCTACGCCTTTGGCCAAGAATAAGCCTCAGTACTGGACCCAATTGACCATGTGCATGGCTCCTGCACATCAGGAGGATATCCGCTTTCTGGTGTTGCATAATCTGCATGATGTGGTCGTTTTGGGGTTGCCATGGCTACAGGTTCATAATCCAGTATTGGACTGGAAATCTATGTCTGTGTCCAGCTGGGGTTGCCAGGGGGTACATGGTGATGTTCCATTTTTGTCTATTTCGTCTTCCACTCCTTCTGAAGTTCCAGAGTTTTTGTCGGATTATCGGGATGTATTTGATGAGCCCAAAGCCAGTGCCCTACCTCCTCATAGGGATTGCGATTGTGCAATTAATTTGATTCCTGGTAGTAAGTTTCCTAAGGGCCGATTGTTCAATTTGTCTGTGCCAGAACACGCCGCTATGCTGAGTTATATAAAGGAATCCTTGGAGAAAGGCCATATTCGCCCGTCGTCATCACCGTTAGGAGCAGGGTTCTTTTTTGTGGCCAAGAAGGATGGTTCTTTGAGACCTTGTATTGATTACCGCCTTCTTAATAAAATTACAGTCAAATTTCAGTATCCTTTGCCGTTGCTGTCTGATTTGTTTGCTCGTATTAAAGGGGCTAGTTGGTTCACCAAGATAGATCTTCGAGGGGCGTATAATCTTGTGCGTATTAAACAAGGCGATGAATGGAAAACAGCATTTAATACGCCCGAGGGCCATTTTGAGTACCTGGTTATGCCATTCGGGCTTTCCAATGCTCCATCAGTATTTCAGTCCTTTATGCATGACATCTTCCGAGAGTACCTGGATAAATTCCTGATTGTGTATTTGGATGATATTTTGGTCTTTTCGGATGATTGGGAGTCTCATGTGAAGCAGGTCAGAATGGTGTTCCAGGTCCTTCGTGCGAATTCCTTGTTTGTGAAGGGGTCAAAGTGTCTCTTTGGAGTTCAGAAGGTTTCATTTTTGGGGTTCATTTTTTCCCCTTCTACTATCGAGATGGACCCTGTTAAAGTCCAGGTCATTTACGATTGGACTCAACCGACATCTGTGAAGAGCCTGCAAAAGTTCCTGGGCTTTGCTAATTTTTATCGGCCCTTCATCGCTAATTTTTCTACTGTTGCTAAACCGTTGACTGATTTGACCAAGAAGGGTGCTGATGTGGTCAATTGGTCTTCTGCAGCTGTAGAGGCTTTTCAGGAGTTGAAGCGTCGTCTTTCTTCTGCCCCTGTGTTGTGCCAGCCAGATGTTTCGCTCCCGTTTCAGGTTGAGGTTGATGCTTCTGAGATTGGAGCAGGGGCTGTTTTGTCGCAAAGAAGTTCTGATGGCTCGGTGATGAAGCCATGTGCTTTCTTTTCTAGAAAGTTTTCGCCTGCTGAGCGTAACTATGATGTTGGTAATCGTGAGTTGTTGGCCATGAAGTGGGCATTCGAGGAGTGGCGTCATTGGCTTGAAGGAGCCAAGCATCGCGTGGTGGTCTTGACAGATCACAAGAATTTGACTTATCTTGAGTCTGCCAAACGGTTGAATCCGAGACAGGCTCGATGGTCTTTATTTTTCTCCCGTTTTGATTTTGTGGTTTCTTACCTTCCGGGCTCTAAGAATGTGAAGGCTGATGCCCTGTCAAGGAGTTTTGTGCCCGACTCTCCGGGTGTTCCTGAGCCGGCGGGTATTCTCAAAGAGGGGGTAATTTTGTCTGCCATCTCCCCTGATTTGCGGCGGGTGCTGCAAAAATTTCAGGCTGATAGACCTGACCGTTGCCCAGCGGAGAAACTGTTTGTCCCTGATAGATGGACTAGTAGAGTTATCTCTGAGATTCATTGTTCAGTGTTGGCTGGGCATCCTGGAATCTTTGGTACCAGAGATTTGGTGGCTAGATCCATTTGGTGGCCGTCTTTGTCACGGGATGTGCGTTCTTTTGTGCAGTCCTGTGGGACTTGTGCTCGGGCTAAGCCCTGCTGTTCTCGTGCCAGTGGGTTGCTTTTGCCCTTGCCGGTCCCGAAGAGGCCCTGGACGCATATTTCTATGGATTTTATTTCGGATCTCCCCGTCTCTCAAAAGATGTCGGTCATTTGGGTGGTTTGTGATCGCTTTTCTAAGATGGTCCATTTGGTACCTTTGTCTAAATTGCCTTCCTCCTCTGATTTGGTGCCATTATTTTTCCAGCATGTGGTTCGTTTACATGGTATCCCGGAGAACATCGTTTCTGACAGAGGTTCCCAGTTTGTTTCGAGGTTTTGGCGATCCTTTTGTGCAAGGATGGGCATTGATTTGTCTTTTTCCTCGGCTTTCCATCCTCAGACAAATGGCCAAACCGAACGAACTAATCAAACTGGAAACATATCTGAGATGCTTTGTTTCTGCTGATCAGGATGATTGGGTGTCCTTTTTGCCTTTGGCTGAGTTCGCCCTTAATAATCGGGCCAGCTCGGCTACTTTGGTTTCGCCGTTTTTCTGCAATTCTGGTTTCCATCCTCGTTTCTCTTCAGGGCAGGTTGAGTCTTCGGACTGTCCTGATGTAGATACTGTGGTGGATAGGTTGCAGCAGATTTGGACTCATGTGGTGGACAATTTGACATTGTCCCAGGAGAAGGCTCAACGTTTCGCTAACCGCCGGCGCTGTGTTGGTCCCCGACTTCGTGTTGGGGATTTGGTTTGGTTGTCGTCTCGTTATGTTCCTATGAAGGTTTCCTCTCCTAAGTTTAAGCCTCGTTTCATTGGTCCGTATAAGATTTCTGAGGTTATCAATCCTGTGTCATTTTGTTTGGCCCTTCCTGCTTCTTTTGCCATCCATAATGTGTTCCATAGGTCGTTGTTGCGGAGATATGTGGCGCCTGTGGTTCCATCCGTTGATCCTCCTGCCCCGGTGTTGGTTGGGGGGGAGTTGGAGTATGTGGTGGAGAAGATTTTGGATTCTCGTGTTTCGAGACGGAAACTCCAGTACCTGGTCAAGTGGAAGGGTTATGGTCAGGAAGATAATTCCTGGGTTTTTGCCTCTGATGTTCATGCTGCCGATCTGGTTCGTGCCTTTCATTTGGCTCATCCTGGTCGGCCTGGGGGCTCTGGTGAGGGTTCGGTGACCCCTCCTCAAGGGGGGGTACTGTTGTGAATTCTGTTGTCGGGCTCCCTCCTGTGGTCATGAATGGTACTTCGGCTGGTTCTGTCCATGGACTTCCTCTGGTGTGTGTTTCTGAGTTTCCTTCTACAGGTGACGAGGTTAATTCGTTAGCGGGCTGCTCTATTTAACTCCACTTAGATCTTTGCTCCATGCCACCTGTCAATGTTCCAGTATTGGTCTAGTTCACTCCTGGATCGTTCTTGTGACCTGTCTTCCCAGCAGAAGCTAAGTTCCAGCTTGTATTTCTTTGGTTTGCTATTTTTCTGTCCAGCTTGCTATTTTTTTGTTGTCTTGCTTGCTGGAAGCTCTGGGACGCAGAGGGAGCACCTCCGCACCGTGAATCGGTGCGGAGGGTCTTTTTTGCGCCCTCTGCGTGGTCCTTTTGTAGGTTTTTGTGCTGACCACAAAGTAACCTTTCCTATCCTCGGTCTGTTCAGTAAGTCGGGCCTCACTTTGCTAAATCTATTTCATCTCTGTGTTTGTATTTTCATCTTTACTCACTGTTAGGGTTGGCGGAACGCACCAAATATATAATTTATTAAATGGAATTGGTGCGTTTGCAACCCGGGATCCACCGTGCAGGAAAGCACCTGCTGCTAAATAATGGCGGCTCTATATGGCGGTATATACCAACTCTGTTAGCTTCACAGAGTAACCGCGAGAGGAAAGCTCTGTGCCCTGTTAGACTTTCACAGAGGCACAGGCCAACTACCCAGATGTGAGCAGTGAGTGGTCATGCATGCATACAAAACTCCTCGCCGGAGATGCCAGCATTCTAGGGGCTTATTTCAGCCGGGTCCCTGAACACACTTAAACACAATCTCCTCGCCGGAGGTGCAAGCATTCTAGGGGCTTATTTCAGCCGGGTCCCTGAACACATTCAAACACATGACCACATTGGCGCAAAGCATATAGCATAAGACGATACTAGCGCATGGCCGTGCGGTCATGCGCAGTTTATATAGTTGCAGCACAGGAAGCTGCTACTGAAGTTTTTGCCCTTTCAGGACCTTCCAGAAGGACCAATGGAAAGTGCTGCAGTACCTGAGCATGTTTTGCCCTTTCAGGACCTTCCAGAAGGACCAATGGAATGTACTGCAGCACCTGAGCATGTGACCGAACATGTGGCCCTCGACCTCCAATGGGAGACCCTGCCCTGGGCATGCTCAGTGTGAGTAAACAAGGACTTAGTCCCAGAGAGGCTCGCTCGCCGCAGATCAGTGCAGGGTACCATAGGAAAGCCAGAAAAGGCAGTAGTGACCCTATGCACCGAATCAGCCCCAGCGAGACGCTGGGAGCGACGTCTCCGCTGAGCAAAGCCCACTGCGGCCAATAACGAATGGGAGACCGCAGCAGACACGGATCGAGATTCCCCCTGTGCAGCAGAGGAAACTCGACTCCTAACACTCACAGTCATTATATGTGGGGGGCTGCCTTTTCCTTTGGGGAATTTCTCTGAGGCAAGGTAGGCTTTATTTTTCTATCTTCAGGGCTAGCTAGTTCCTTAGGCTGTGCCGAGTTGCATAGGGAGCGTTAGGCGCAATCCACTGCTATTTCTAGTGTGTTTGATAGGATTAGGGATTGCAGTCAGCAGAGTTCCCACGTCCCAGAGCTCGTCCTTTATTATCAGTAACTATCAGGCCATTCCGTGTGCTCTTAACCACCAGGTCCATTATTGTCCTGACCACCAGGTCATAACAGGTTACTAAGCGCGGCCCTGCGCTTAGTAACCCGGTGTTTACCCTGGTTACCCGGGGACCACGGGATCGTTGGTCGCTGGAGAGCTGTCTGTGTGACAGCTCTCCAGCGACCACACAACGACTTTCCAACGATCACGGCCAGGTCGGATCGCTGGTCGTGATCTTTTGTAAATCGTTTAGTGTAACGGTACCCTAAGAAAGGGTTGAATTCTAGAAATGTTTTTAAGGTGCAGATAACAAGAGCAAGCCAGCGATCGAATGTGGTTGGTGAATGAAAGCTCTGAATAGAGTATGACCCCAAGACAGTGGTCATGTTGCTGGGGAGTAATGGTAGAACCACACATGAAAATGGCAATGTCAGGTATAGGTAGGTTAGTAGAGGGAGGAAACTCAAGGAGTTCAGTTTTTGACAGGTTTAATTTCAGATAGAGGGAGGATATGATAGTGAAGATAGCGGTAAGACAATCACTGGTGTTTTGTAACAATGCAGGCGTGATGTCAGGAGTATAAAGATGAGCGAATATTTTTGGGTTCCCTGTTATTCGGCAAGCTATAGTGCTTGCTGAAGAAGCCGCAGAGGGAACCTCGCTTCTTGGATCGAACCAGCCAATCAGCTGATCGGCGCCAAAGCTGCATGTGTCACGGCTGTGTCACAGTCACGACAAATGCATGGAAAGCCCAACAAACAGGCTCTCCATGCATGTGTCATGACTGTAACACAGCCACAACACATGCAGCTGCGGCGCCGATCAGCTGATCGAAGCGCACGATCCAGGAAGCCGAGGTTCCTTCTACATCTTATCCAGCAAGCGCTATAGCTTGCCGAATAAGAGGGAACCCAAGCAAATTCGCTTATCTTTAGTCAGGAGTAGAGGTGTATAATTGGGTGTCATCAGCATAGAGATTATACTGGAATCCATATCTACTGATTGTTTGTTCAATAGGGGCAGTATACAAGGAGAAGAGGCGGGGGCCTAGAACAGATTCTTAACCCCCAGAGCTTTTTCAGTTTTGCATTTTAGTTTTTTGCTCCCCTCTTTCCCAGAGCCATAACTATTTTATTCTTCCGTCAATGTGACCATGTGAGGCTTATTTTTTGCGGGACGAGTTGTACTTTTGAATGACATCATTGGTTTTTCCATCTCGTGTAGTAGAAAACGGGAAAAAAAATTCCAAGTGCGGTGAAATTGCAAACAAAAGTGCAATCCCACATTTGTTTTTTTAAATAGGAAGAGAAAATGCGGCAGCACTCACCCACTGGGTGAGTGCTGCCGCATTTTCTCTTCCTATTTATATGTTTGCATCTGCTTTCCATGCGAGCACCCCCTGCACTGAAGTCAGCCTGTCATCACTCACCGCTGTTGATCTACCGAAAGGAGTAAGGCTGTGCAGCCCAACTGTTTTTCTTTTGTGTTGGTCCACATTTGTTTTTTGTTTGGCTTTTTTGCTTGGTTCACTAAATACTAAAACTGCCATTATGATTCTCCAGGTCATTACGAGTTCATAGACACCAAACTTGTCTAGGTTGTTTTTTATCTAAGTGGTGAAAATTTTTTCCAATCTTTGCTAAAAGCTAAAAAAAAATTGCGCAATTTTCCGATACCCGCAGCGTCTCCATTTTTGTGATATGGGGTTGAGTGAGAGCTTATTTTTTGCGTGCCAAGCTGACGTTTTTAATGATACAATTTTTGTGCAGATACGTTCTTTTGATCGCCCGTTATTGCATTTTAATGCAATGTTGTGGCGACCAAAACTTAATTCTAGCATTTTGATTTTTTCTTCTTGCTACGCCATTTAACGATCAGGTTAATCCTTTTTTATTGATAGATCGAGTGATTCTGAACACTGCGATATCAAATATTTGTAGGTTTGATTTTTTTACTGTTTTAAACTTTTATGTTTTTAAATTTTTTTCATATTTTTAAAAATATATTTTTTTTATTTTCGCCATGCTTCAATAGCCTCCATGGGAGGCTAGAAGCTGGCACAACTTGATTGCCTCTGCTACATAGAGGCGAAGCTCAGATCGCCTCTATGTAGTAGAATTACTGCATTGCTATGAGCGCCGACCACAGGGTGGCGCTCACAGCAATCTGGCATCAACAACCATAGAGGTCACAAGGAGACCTCCGGTTGTCATTTCGATGTGCCGATGACCCGCGATCATGTGACGGGGTC
This sequence comes from Ranitomeya imitator, assembly GCF_032444005.1. Classification (NCBI taxonomy): domain Eukaryota; kingdom Metazoa; phylum Chordata; class Amphibia; order Anura; family Dendrobatidae; genus Ranitomeya; species Ranitomeya imitator. Next base: position 242,381,350 of record NC_091282.1, read on the forward strand.
ACCAGTTAGTGCATTTCAACCCGGATGGCCGGAAGCGCTTGTTAAATGCCACTGTCAGAGTTTGACAGTGGCATATAACTAGTTAATAGGCACGGGCGGATCTTGATTCTAAACACGCCTATTGCGGGCACATGTCAGCTGTTCAAAACATCTGACATGTCCCAGATTTGATGTGGGCTCACCGCCCACATCAAAGTAGGGGGTCTACCATCTGACGTACTATTCCGTCCGATGGCATAAAGGGGAACTCCAACAGTAAAGGGAAGATGAGAGGAGGAGGAGCCAGCAAAAGATTTAGTGAAGGAAAGGTCAGAGAGAGGTAGGAGGAGAACCAAGAGAGAACTGTGTCCTTGAGGCCAATGGAGCGGAGCATAAGGAGGAGGAGCTGATGATCCATAGTGTCAATTGCTGCAGAGAGATCCAGGAGAATTAGTATGGAATAGTGACCCTTGATTTAGCTGTTAGTAGATCATTAGAGACTTTAATGAGGGCAGTTTCAGTAGAGTGTAAAGAGCGGAAACCGGATAAAAGAGGGTCAAGAAGAGAGTGATTTGAGAGATAGCGAATTAAATGGGAGTGGACCAAGAGTTCCAGGAATTTAGAGATGAAGGGAAGATTAGAGATGGAGCTATAGTTAGCAGCACAGTTTTGGTTAAGATGTTTTTTAAGTAATGGATGTATAGTGGCATTTTTAAATGAGGAGGAAAAGATACCGGAAGAGAGAGGTTGAATATTTTTGTTAGGCGAGTGGTGACAGCAAGGTAAAGGGATTGGAGGAGATGTGAGGGAATAGGGTCACTGGTGCAAGTAGTAGGGTGAAAAGATGTAAAGAGCCTGATTACTTCTTCTGTGACTGGTTCAAAGTCAGAGAGTGAACTAGATGCAGTGGAGAGGGAGGACAATGCATGGTATGTGGGGATTGGAAAAAATTTTCCTGTCTGATATGATCAATTTTTTCTTTGAAATAATTGGCCAGATCGTCAGCACGGAGATCAGTGGTCAGGGCCTGCACTCTTGGGTTGAGTAGGGAATGAAAAGTGTCAAAGAAAAATTTAGAATTATTGGATAGTGAGGTGATGAGGGTGTGGAAATAGGTTTGTTTGGAGAGGTGAAGGGCAGAGTTGTATGTTTGAAGCATAAACTTATATTGGATGAAATCTTCTTGGATTTCTCCACAGACGTTCAGTGCACCTGGAGCACCACTGTACAAGACGTGTCTGCAGCATATGTCAGGGTTGTTGCAGTCTGTGCCAAGTTGTTCTATGTGTAGGAGGTGCAGCTTCATCCAGGGCACTTTGCAGTGTTTCATTATAATGTTTCAGTGCAGAGTCAGGACACAGGAGGGAGGAGAATGGGGCCAATGATGACTGCAAATTCTTCATAAGTTTCTGGGTGTTAATGGCATGAATATTTCTAAAAGTGTGGAATGTGGGGGTGTCCTGATAGGGATGACAGTTCTCGACAGAGAATGAAAGAAGGTTATGGTCAGAGAGTGGGAGAGAGGAGTTGGTGAATTCATGCACTGAGTAAAGCTGGGAGAAGACCAGGTCGAGGGAGTTTCCATCTTCATGCGTAGGAGAGTTAGTAAGCTGTGAAAGGCAGAAGGAGGAGGTTAGAGATAAAAGGTGAAAGGCAGATGGGGAGAGCAGAAAAGCAATGGGAATGTTAAAGTCTCCCATGATAAGGGTGGGTATGTCACAAGAGAGAAAATATGGAAGTCAGGTGGCAAAGTGATCCAGGAACTGACAAGAGGGAACTGGAGGACGATACACAACTGCCATTCGCATGGAGAAGGGAATGTAGAGTCTGACAGCGTGTACCTCAAAAGAAGCGAAGATAAGTGAGGGTACCTGGGGAAAAACCTGAGAGGTACATTTGGGTGATAGGAGCAGACCAAAGCCTCCACCTGGTCTGCTGTCTGATCTTGGGGTATGAGAGAAATGTAGTCCACATATGAGAGAGCAGCAGCAGCGGTGGTGTCAGACTGCTGGATCCTGGTTTCAGTAAGAGCCAGAAGGTTAAGAGAATCAGAAAGAAGTAATGAATGAAGGAGAGTTTATTACACACTGAACGAGAATTCCAAAGGGCACAATTAAAAGAGGCAGAAGGCATGAATGGAATATTAATGAGATTTGAGGTATTTCCTGTAGTAGGTGAGTGGTTCAACTTACTATAACATGAAGGGTCGGGGTTGGAAGAGATATGACCTGCGACTAGCAGAAGGAGGATAGAAAGAGTGAGCAGATGGTTAAGAGATTTGTGAGAGCGTCTCTTGTGTTGAATGGTGGGATTGAATGGATCTATGCAGTTTAGCAATGTAAAAAGAGCGTGAGTGCTACTCAACACACTTACTGAAATGTATTTAATACTTCATACAAAAGCCTTGGTGATGGTGATGACAGCTTCAAGATGCCTCCTGTATGGAGAAACTAGTCGCATGCATTGCTCAGGTGTGATTTTGTTCCATTCTTCCACACAAACTCTCTTCCAATCCGGAAGGTTGCATGAGCTCCTTCTTTGAACTCTGAACTTTAGTTCCTTCCATTCATTTTCTATTGGATTCAGATCAGGTGATTGGCTGGGCCATTCAAGCAGCTTTATTTTCTTTCTCCGAAACCAATTGAGAGCTTCCTTGAATGTGTGTTTGCAATCATTTTCTTGCTGAAATGTCCACCATTGTTTCATCTTTATCAGCCTGGTGGATGGCAGCAGATTTTTATGTCTCAGCACATTTGTCAATTCATCATTTCTTCAATGATATGAAGTTTGCCAGTGCAATATGCTTAAAAACAGCTTTAGACCATGATGTTCCCATCTCCAAACTTTACTGTTGATATAGTGTTTTTGGGTGATATGCAGTGTCTTTTGACCTCTAAACATGGTGTATATTGTGGCATCTAAAGAGTTCAATTTTTGCCTCATCTGACCAGACTACATTCTCCCAGTATGTTGTTGAGCAAACCTTAAACGCGTATGAACATGCTTTTTGTTCAGTGATGAAGTCTTGCGTGCTGAGCTTGCATTGAGGCCATGGAGGTTGAATGCATCACTTATGGTTTTCTTTTAACCAATTGTACCTGCTGATTCCAGGTCTTTTTGTAGTGTGCCCCAGGTGGTCTTTGGCTCTTGAACAACTCTTCTCATAATTTTTTCCACTACTCTGTCTGAAATCTTGCAGGCAGCACCTGGTCGTGGCCGGTTTATGGTGTAATTATGTTCATTCCACTTCTGGATTATGGCCCCAACAGTGAAATAAATTGAAAAAAATCTGCAAAAAATAATTTACCACTCAGATGTTCAGTGTGGGATCACATTGATTTCTATACCCCAATAGACTTGAATGGGGGAGTCTCATGTCTGACTCAAAAGAAAGTAATGCATGCTGCGATTTTTGTCTCACGGACAGTATGACCAAGAAAAGATTGTTAATCTGAACTATTGAATAACATGGATCAGTGTGCTGTTCATGTACAACCCCTGGCAAAAATTATGGAATCACCAGCCTTGGAGGATGTTCATTCAGTTGTTTAATTTTGTAGAAAAAAAGCAGAACACAGACATGGCACAAAACTAAAGTCATTTCAAATGGCAACTTTCTGGCTTTAAGAAACACTAAAAGAAATCAAGAACAAAAAATGTGGTAGTCAGTAATGGTTACTTTTTAAACCAAGCATAGGGGAAAGATTATGAAATTCTGAGAAAAAAAATATGGAATAAACCTGTAAATTTTCATACCCAAAAATAACACCTGCATCAAATTAGATCTGCTCGTTAGTCTGCATCCAAAAAGGAGTGATCACAAAACCTTTAAGAGCTGTTGCACCAAGTGGACTGACATGAATCATGGCTCCAACACGAGAGATGTCAATTGAAACAAAGGAGAGGATTATCAAACTCTTAAAAGTGGATAAATCATCACGCAATGTTGCAAAAGATGTTGGTTGTTCAGTCAGCTGTGTCTAAAATCTGGACCAAATACAAACAACATGGGAAGGTTGTTAAAGGCAAACATACTGGGAGAACAAGGAAGACATCAAAGCGTCAAGACCGGAAACTTCAAGCAATATGTCTCCAAAACAGGAAATGCACAACAAAACAAATGAGGAACGAATGGATGGAAATTGGAGTCAACGTCTGTGACCGAACTGTAAGAAACCGCCTAAAGGAAATGGGATTTACATACAGAAAAGCTAAACGAAAGCCATCATTAACACCTAAACAGAAAAAAACAAGGTTACAATGGGCTAAGGAAAAGCAATCGTGGACTGTGGATGACTGGATGAAAGTCACATTCAGTGATGAATCACGAATCTGCATTGGGCAAGGTGATGTTGCTGGAACTTTAGTTTGGTGCCGTTCCAGTGAAATTTATAAAGATGACTGCCTGAAGAGAACATGCAAATTTCCACAGTCATTGATGATATGGAGCTGCATGTCAGGCAAAGGCACTGGGGAGATGGCTGTCATTACATCTTCAATAAATGCCCAAGTTTATGTTGATATTCCGGACACTTTTCTTATCCAATCAATTGAAAGGATGTTTGGAGATTGATGAAGAGTACTGTTTGACATTCATTAAGTCCATGCCTCAGAGAGTGCAAGCTGTTAGAAAAGCCAGAGGTGGTGCAACAAAATACTAGTGATGTGTTGGAGTGTTTTTTTGTTTGTTTGGTTTTCATGATTCCATAATTTCTTCCTCAGAATTGAGTGATTCTGTCACGTCCGCTGCACATACTTACCCGGCTTCTTCCATCCCTCGGCGCACTCTCGATCCTGTACCTCGCCGCTCTGCCTCCTCCTTCGCCGGCTCACGGCGTCCGGTCTCTCTGCGCATGCGCGGTCGCGTCTCCTCCGTCGCTGAGCCCTCTGGGAGGTCGCGACCCGATGGCTCCGCCCCAACATGGCGGCACCCATCGGGTATTTCTTCCCGGCGTCTTTCCAGGCAAGACACCTTTGCTTTGTAGGTGCACTGTCTGCCGTCAGTGTCCTTATGCCCTAGGCTCCCCAGTATCTGTATCTTTTCCCTGCTTAGTTCTCGCTTTGTCTCAGTGTTGTGTCCTGCCTAGTCCCGTGTTCCTGCTGTGTCCTGCCAAGTTCCGTGTTCCTGCTGTGTCCTGCCAAGTTCCGTGTTCCTGCTGTGTCCTGCCAAGTTCCGTGTTCCTGCTGTGTCCTGCCAAGTTCCGTGTTCCTGCTGTGTCCTGCCAAGTTCCGTGTTCCTGCTGTGTCCTGCCAAGTTCCGTGTTCCTGCTGTGTCCTGCCAAGTTCCGTGTTCCTGCTGTGTCCTGCCAAGTCCTGTGTTCCTGCCGTGTCCTGCATCGTCTCGTGTTCCTGTCATTATCAGTTAAGTCCTGTTTTCCTATTATTCCCCGCCATTCCAATAGCTCTGTGGTCTCCTTCTTTCTCTTGGGTCGTCCCTTTGGCTCTAGCTGTTGTGTCTCCATTCCCCCGAGGTCCTGCTCCCAACACTCCCTGTATAGGGGGTGATTCCATCTGGTCCGCTCGACCCCGGGGGCTCTAGAGTCACGACCCAGAGGGTCCACTCTCGGATTTCTGTCCGAATCCCTACAGTAAGCAAAGGCCATGGACCCCGCTGGGGCCTCTGCTGCGCAAAAAGAGCTACTCTTTTTGCGGGAGAATCAGTCCCGTATTATGTCCTTTATGAAGGCTATGGATTCTCGCCTTTCTACGCTCCTGCCCTCTGATCCTGGCAACGCCGCTCTACTCGTTGGCTTACAGCAAGAGTTAGCTCAGCAGCGTGACACCCAGGCTCATATCCTCAGTTATATGTCTTCGATAGACGATCGGCTGCTTTCTATCCAGACAGCCGCTTCTACCTCTGCTTCTGCTTCCCACCCTCCACCCCGCTTGGCTAAACCACCTCGGTACAATGGGGATCCTAAATTCTGCCGAGGATTTTTAAACCAATGCCGTCTTCACTTTGAGCTTCTGCCCCAGCATTACCCAACGGATCGGTCCAAGGTTGCTTTTTTGATTTCCCATCTGGAGGGTGACGCCTTGGCATGGGTAAATCCACTCTGGGAGCGAGACGATCCCCTAGTCTCCCGGTTGTCTGAATTTTTGGAGACCTTCCGTCTTGTTTTTGACGAACCTGGTCGTCTGGCCTCTACTACTGAGGCTCTATTGTCTCTCCATCAGGGATCTTTATCCGTGGGCCAGTATGCTATTCAGTTCCGCACCCTCTCCTCCGACTTAGGCTGGAACAATGAGGCGTTAGTGGGTGCTTTCTGGCGGGGCCTCTCTGGGTGCATAAAAGATGAGTTAGCTGGTCGGGACACCCCTACGGTTTTGGAGGATTTAATTTCCTTAGCTACCCGTATTGATCTTCGGTTCCAAGAACGCGCCCGGGAGCGGAGATCTCTTCGTCTTTCTCCTGCCACCCGTAAGCCACTCAGCCCACAGCCTAGAACTTCCTCTCTGGCGTCCGCACCTGAGCCTATGCAAGTGGACCGTCTAAAGATGTCTGAACAGCGACGTAAAGAGAGGCGTACTCAGGGTTTATGTTTTTACTGCGGGAGTGCTGCTCATCTATTGCGGTCTTGCCCTGAACGTCCGGAAAACTTCTCTGCCTAGGTCAGGTAAGAGAGGCCTCCCTAGGTGTGTGTGATTCCTCTCAACCCCTCACTTTGTCTGTCCTTTTGCATATTTCTGGCAAGGGCATTTCTTTGGATGCTTATGTGGATTCTGGCGCAGCAGGGAATTTTATCAGGTTGGAAGAGGTTTTGAAATTCTCCGTTCCAGTCAAAACCTTAGAGGCTCCTGTGATTCTTGCATCTGTGGATGGTAGACCGTTACAGGAGACCATTACTCAAGTAACACTTGAGGTGGAACTTCAAGTTGGGGCTCTGCATAAGGAGAAAATTGCATTTTATGTTTTAGCGGGTCTGTCTCATCCTATGCTTTTAGGTCTTCCTTGGTTACGGAATCACGAGCCCACTTTAGATTGGCGCAATGGCAATATCTTGCGCTGGGGAGAGCTTTGTCGGGAACGTTGTCTGCTGCCGGTGCGTCCTGTGGGTTCTTCCTCTGTTTTTTCTCCTTCCTCTTCTTTTCCCGCCTTACCCTGTGTCTACAGCGCTTTCTCTGATGTCTTCAACAAGAAGGAGGCTGAGGGTCTTCCGCCTCACCGTCTCTATGATTGTCCCATAGATCTCGTGCCTGGAACTACCCCGCCCAGGAGAAGAATCTACCCTCTCTCTCCGGCTGAGACACAAGCTATGTCTGAGTATATTCAAGAAAATTTACCTAAAGGATTCATTCGCAAGTCTTCTTCTCCTGCCGGAGCAGGCTTTTTTTTCGTGAAGAAGAAAGATGGTTCACTTCGTCCCTGCATTGATTATCGAGGCCTAAACAACATCACGGTGAAGAACAAATATCCTCTGCCACTCATTCCGGAACTCTTCGATCGTCTTCGAGGAGCGCAAATTTTTACCAAATTGGATTTACATGGCGCATACAATCTGGTTCGAATTCGTGCAGGCGATGAGTGGAAGACCGCCTTCAATACTCGTGACGGTCACTATGAATACTTGGTTATGCCGTTTGGTCTCTGCAACGCTCCTGCGGTTTTCCAGGAATTTGTGGACGATGTATTTCGGGATCTCTTCTCTACTCCTCTGTCGTAGTTTACCTTGATGACATTCTCATCTTTTCTCCGGATCTTTCCACTCATAGACGAGATGTCCGCCGTGTTCTGCAACGGCTAAGGGAGAATCATCTGTTCGCTAAGATTGAGAAGTGCGTCTTTGAGCAATCTTCACTTCCCTTCCTTGGATATATTGTCTCAAGATCTGGCCTAGAGATGGATCCAGAGAAGGTTTCTGCTGTCCTGAATTGGCCTCGTCCTCTTGGAACAAAAGCAATCCAACGTTTTCTTGGCTTTGCCAACTACTATAGACAATTTTTTCCTCATTTTTCTTCCATTACCAAGCCTATCTCTGCCCTAGTTCACAAGGGAGTCAACTCCAGTCTTTGGACCCCTGAGGCTGAAGAGGCCTTTCAGTCCCTTAAACAAAGTTTCGCTACAGCCCCTGTGCTTCATCGTCCTGATGCTAATAGACCGTTTGTCCTTGAAGTCGACGCATCCTCTGTTGGAGCCGGAGCAGTACTTTTGCAAAGATCTTCGTCCGGACATTTGGTGACCTGTGGTTTTTTTTCTAAAGCCTTTTCTGCTCCTGAGCGAAAATACTCCATTGGGGATAAAGAACTATTGGCTATCAAGCTAGCCTTAGAAGAGTGGCGTTATCTCCTTGAGGGGTCTCTTCATCCATTCACCATTTACACAGACCACAAGAATCTGGCCTATGTTCAGTCTGCCCAAAGACTAAATCCACGACAAGCCAGATGGTCTTTATTCTTTGGACGATTTGAATTTGAACTTCATTTCCGACCCGGAAATAAGAATGTCAAAGCGGATGCTCTTTCAAGATCCTTTCAGCCTCAGGACATTGAGGACTCTCCGGCTCACATCATTGATCCTGCGAAGATCGTCACTCTTGCTCCTCTAAGAGTGATTTCAACTCCTCCTGGCAAGACTCTTGTCTCTAATCAAGACAAGGAGAGAGTTTTACGTTGGGGTCATTCCTCCAAGATTGCAGGACATGTAGGAGTCAAGAAGACACTTTCCCTTATCTCTCGGCACTACTGGTGGCCATCTCTCCGACAAGACGTCACCGAATTTATTGCTTCTTGTTCTTCTTGTGCCAAAAATAAGGTCCCTAGGCAGCTTCCTTCCGGTCTCCTGCATCCTCTGCCTGTGCCTTCCGTCCCTTGGAGTCATATCGCTATGGACTTCATCACTGATCTACCTTGTTCCTCGAGTTGCTCTGTCATCCTAGTTGTTGTGGATCGCTTCTCTAAGATGGCTCACTTCAGCGCGTTGCCTAGTCTGCCTTCTGCTCCTGAGTTGGCAAAAATCTTTTTACACCAAGTCTTCCGTCTTCATGGTTTTCCACATCATATTGTCTCAGACCGCGGAGTACAATTTACCTCACGTTTTTGGAGAGCTCTCTGCAGTCTATTGAAAATTAACCTGGACTTCTCTTCCGCTTATCACCCTCAGTCCAACGGTCAAGTGGAGCGAGTTAATCAAGTCCTGACTACATACTTGCGAAATTTTTCCAATGCACATTAAGATGACTGGGTCTCCCTTCTCCCCTGGTCTGAGTTCTCATATAACAATCTTCCCAGTGAGTCTTCCTCCAAATCTCCCTTTTTTGTAGTCTATGGTCAACATCCGAGCATTCCTCTTCCTGTTTCTCTCTCCTCGGGGGTACCGGCAGCGGATTTCTTGTCCCGGGAATTCTCTAAGATTTGGAGTGAGACCAAAGAGGCTCTTGAGAGAGCTAGCCATAATATGAAAAGATTTGCTGATAAGAGGCGTTTGGATGCTCCTCCATATTCTCCGGGTGATAGAGTTTGGCTCTCCTCTCGCTATATAAAGCTCAAAATCCCCTCTTACAAACTAGGCCCTCGCTATATTGGTCCTTTTTCTATCTTGGGTCGCATTAATGATGTTTCCTACAAATTGAAACTACCTGCCTCTTTACGCATTCCCAATGCCTTCCATGTATCTCTTCTCAAGCCCGCAGTGTTTAATCATTTTCACTCCGCTACCTCTCTTTCTCCTCAGCTCTGTACCTCTGATGGAATCTTTAATGTTAAAGATATTCTTGCCAAAAAGGTAGTTAGGGGTAAAACCTATTTTTTGATTGATTGGGAGGGATTTGGCCCTGAGGAGAGGTCCTGGGAGCCTCGAGAGAACATCAATGCTCCTCTTATCATGAAAAGATTCCGTTCTAGCCTTAAAAAGAGGGGGACTGAGGAGGGGGGTACTGTCACGTCCGCTGCACATACTTACCCGGCTTCTTCCATCCCTTGGTGCACTCTCGATCCTGTCCCTCGCCGCTCTGCCTCCTCCTTCGCCGGCTCACGGCGTCCGATCTCTCTGCGCATGCGCGGTAGCGTCTCCTCCGTCGCTGAGCCCTCTGGGAGGTCGCGACCCGATGGCTCCGCCCCAACATGGCGGCGCCCATCGGTATTTCTTCCCGGCGTCTTTCCAGGCAAGACGCCTTTGCTTTGTAGGTGCACTGTCTGCTGTCAGTGTCCCTATGCCCTAGGCTCCCCAGTATCTGTATCTTTTCCCTGCTTAGTTCTCGCTTTGTCTCAGTGTTGTGTCCTGCCTAGTCCCGTGTTCCTGCTGTGTCCTGCCAAGTTCCGTGTTCCTGCTGTGTCCTGCCAAGTTCTGTGTTCCTGCTGTGTCCTGCCAAGTTCCGTGTTCCTGCTGTGTCCTGCCAAGTTCCGTGTTCCTGCTGTGTCCTGCCAAGTTCCGTGTTCCTGCTGTGTCCTGCCAAGTTCCGTGTTCCTGCTGTGTCCTGCCAAGTTCCGTGTTCCTGCTGTGTCCTGCCTAGTTCCGTGTACCTGCCGTCTCCTGCCAAGTCCTGTGTTCCTGCCATGTCCTGCATCGTCTCGTGTTCCTGTCATTATCAGTTAAGTCCTGTTTTCCTATTATTCCCCGCCATTCCAATAGCTCTGTGGTCTCCTTCTTTCTCTTGGGTCGTCCCTTTGGCTCTAGCTGTTGTGTCTCCATTCCCCCGAGGTCCTGCTCCTAACACTCCCTGTATAGGGGGTGATTCCATCTGGTCCGCTCGACCCCGGGGGCTCTAGAGTCACGACCCAGAGGGTCCACTCTCGGATTTCTGTCCGAATCCCTACAGATTCCATAATTTTTCCTCTATGCTTGGTTAAAAAAGTAAGCATTAGTGACTACCATATTTTTTGTTCTTGATTTCTTTTAGTGTTTCTTAAAGCCAGAAAGTTGCCATTTGAAATTAATTTAGTTTTGTGCCATGTCTGTGATCTGCTTTTTTTCTACAAATTTAAACAACTGACTGAACATCCTCCAAGGCCGGTGATTCCATAATTTTTGCCAGGGGTTGTACTATCCGATTAAAAATCAGACAGTACATGTCCAATTTATACGATCATCTGCTTGATCCTTTAGAGTGAGCCAACAGTTCCTGAGACAATGGTATAATGCACGCTATAAAGTCATGTTATACGAAAGGCAGTATGGGGCATTGAAGGCCTCAGATCCCAGAGTTAATTTAAACCTTACACCTAACCAAAAAATAATTCAGACCTAAAAACAGGCTGCTACATTGATCAGACTCAAAAATGAATTCAACCCCCAAACCATACCTCAAAATTGTATTATGCCCTAGACTGCATTGTGTTTATGGATTAACTGCATTGTGACATAACAATGGAACACAGCCTATACAGTGGGGAAAAATAGTGTTTAGTCAGCTACTAATTGTGCAAGTTCTCCTACTTAAAAAGATGAGAGGCCTGTAATTGACATCATAGGTAGACCACAACTATGAGAGTCAAAATGAGAAAACAAATCCAGAAAATCTCCTTGTCTGATATGGCAAGATTTATTTTGAAAATTATGGTGGAAAATAAGTATTTGGTCACCTAAAAACATGCAAGATTTCTGGCTCTCACAGACCTGTAACTTCTTCTTTAAGAAGCTCCTCTGTCCTTTACTCATTACCTGTAGTAATGGCACCTGTTTGAACTTGTTATCAGTATAAAAGACACCTGTACACAACCTCAAACAGTCACACTCCAAACGCCACTATGGTGAAGCCCAAAGAGCTGTCGAAGGACACCAGAAACAAAATTATATCCCTGCACCAGGCTGGGAAGACTGAATCTGCAATAGGCAAGCAGCTTGGTGTGATGAAATTAACTGTGGGAGCAATAATAAGAAAATGCAAGACATACAAGACCACTGATAATCTCCCTCGACTTGGGGTTCCACGGAAGATCTCACCCCGTGGGGTCAAAATGATCACAAGAACAGTGAGCAAAAATCCCAAAACCACACGGGGGGACCTAGTGAATGACCTGCATAGAGCTGGGACCACCGTAACAAAGGCTACCATCAGTAACACACTACGGCACAAAGGACTAAAATCCTGCAGTGCCAGATGTGCCCCCCTGCTTAAGCCAGTACATGTTTGGGCCCTTCTGATATTTTCTAGAGAGCATTTGGATTATCCAGAAGAGTATTGGGAGAATGTTATATGGCCTGATAAAACCAAAGTAGAACTGTTTGGTAGAAGCAAAACTCGTCGTGTTTGGAGGAGACAGAATGCTGAGTTGCATCCAAAGAACACCATACTTACTGTGAAGCATGGGGGTGGCAACATCATGCTTTGGGGCTGTTTCTCTGCAAAGGGACCAGGACGACTGATCTGTGTACATGAAAGAATGAATGGGCCCATGTATCGTGAGATTTTGAGAGCAAACCTCCTTTCATCAGCAAGAGCATTGAAGATGAAACATGGATGGGTCTTTCAGCATGATAATGATCCCAAGCACACCGCCAGAGCAATGAAGGAGTGGCTTCATAAGAAGCATATGAAGGTCCTGTAGTGCCTAGCCAGTCTCCTGAGCTCAACCCCATGGAAAACCTTTGTAGGGAGTTGAATGTCCATGTTGCGACAGGCCCAAAACATCACTGCTCTAGAAGAGATCTGCATGGAGGAATGGGGCAACATACCACCAACAGTGTGTCCCAACCTTGTGAAGACTTACAGAAAATGTTTGACCTCTGTCATTGCCAACAAAGGATATATCACAAAATATTGAGATGAACTTTTGTTAATGACCAAATACTTATTTGCCACCATAATTTGCAAAATAAATCTTGCCAAATCAGACAAGGTGATTTTCTGGATTTGTTTTCTCATTTTGACTCTCATAGTCATAGGTACATCATAGGTGTACCTATGATGTCAATTACAGGCCTCTCTCATCTTTTTAAGTGGGAGAACTGGCACAATTGGTGGCTAAATAAATACTTTTTTCCCCACTGTAATTGATGAATCAGGTGAAAAGATCTAGAATCATTAGACAAAAATCAGATGAGCAGTAGAATAATGAATTGGGTGCAAACAAAAAAAAGTTGCAAAAGACATAAAACTAGACAAAAAGTAGGTGCAAAGTAATGATGAATTGGGGCCAATATCACTAAACACACACACACCAGTGCCACGGTATGTGGTGTAATAGCAGATCTCATTAGATGATACTCCATAATTCCCCAGGATTAATAACTTAACCCCTTCCCGACTTGCGCCATATATACAGTATATTGTTCTGTATGAACTGCGTTGTCGCAAATAGCAGTAGATACAGCGCAATGATCACATGGCCTCACGCTAAGCGGCGATCAGGTGCGGGTCTCAGAATAAAGTGATGCAAGAATAATTACCTTTCTATAAAATAGTTTATTGTGTAAAAGTGCCAAAACCTCAAAAAAATTAATAAAAGGGGCATCGCTGTAATCGTACCAACCCAAAGAATAAAGCTGCGTTATTAATTTTACCACACGCAGAACAGTATAAAAAAATAAATAAATCCTAAATTGTTGGGTTTTGTTCATTCTACCTCCCAAAAATCAGAATAGAAAGCAATCAAAAAAATGTTGCATATCTGAAAATGGTACCAATAAAAACGTCAACTCGTCCCGCAAAAAATAAGCCATCACAAAGACAAAATATGGAGATACAAAACTGCTTTTATTGTATGGCAGCAGTCAAACATAAAAACACGATTTAAATCGGGTATCTCTGTAGTCGCACCGACCCGAAGAATAAAGTCGTGCAATCACTTATGTCACACGAGGAATGGCGTAAAAAATTAATAAAACCAATTCTTCATGTGCTGTTGATTTTTTCATTCAGCCTCCCAAAAATCACAGTAAGGCTCGGCACACATTTATCCTGCGCTCTGCACAGAGCGCTTACACTGGCGTTTCCGTGTAAGTCTCTGAAATACGTGATTCAGTCGTAACCTCTGGTGGAAGATTCCCTATAATGAGACAGATGGAGGCACTGTGGACGTTGTCTGACCTTTGATCCGATGGTCTCGGTATTTATAGGCGAGCATAAAAATTCCGTCGGCCACAGTTTTGTGCACTTCTGAAAAGAAGGAGACCGCTGAACAGAGGCCAGACAAAGTCCACAGTAACTCATTATTGTGAGTGGATCCCTCAGAGGTTTCATCTGAATCATGTCACTAGAAGATTTACATGGAAACTCCAAAGTAAGTAATGAGGGTAAAGCACAGGATAAATGTGATCTCAAACATTCTGTTAAATGTTCCCAATAAAAACTTCAATTCAATCCACAAAAAAGCGAGTCCCCGCTCAGGTCCTTCATCTGTTAACAGAAATATAGGGGGCTTCCACCTTACTGGTAGCGCAAAGGCTCTGGAAAAGCAAAATGGCTCCTCATTCCTCAAAAGAAATTCAGCAAATTCCAAAATCCAAATGCCCCCCTCCCTTCTGGGCCCAAGTGAGTCTTAACCCCATATAGCACCCACATGTTTGGTATTTCTGTTATGAGAGCCCGCCTAATTTATGGGTGCTTGTCTCCAGAAGCATGAGCTGGGCATAATGTACTGGTTACTACAATGGCAGTTTGCAATTTTCACTGAGCAACATCCACTGCTGCTTATTAGACACAAAAACCTCAGTGACATATTGTTAATATCACTTTTAGGGCTTGAAACTAGCCCATATGCCGACAAGCACAAATAAACTCGCTCCAAAATATAGATATATATAGCAGGAGGAAATTAGGAGCAATCAGGTATAAGATTAAAAAATAATTTATTATTCACAAAAAAATCACAAAATTTGATAAGTAGAAGCAATCAAAAAATAATCAGAAATCACAGGACTGTTGGGGTATCCACACCCTGTTTAGGACTCCCTTATCCCTGCCTTTGGTAAGCACCATGTGGTTCCTGCTACTTACCGTATTTTTCGGACTATAAGACGCACCGGACCATAAGACGCACCCCAAATTTGGGGTGAAAATTGCAGAAAAAAAGATTTTTTATAACATGGGGGTCCGTCTTATTGTCCGAATTTACAGTATCTTATGGCGGTGGCAGAGCAGGGTCACAGGAGGCAAGGTGTCGGCAGAGGTGGGGTGATGCTGGGATGAGGAGGTGCTGGGATGAGAAGGTGCTGGGATGAGAAGGTGCTGGGATCAGGAGGTGCTGGGATCAGGAGGTGCTGGGATCAGGAGGTGCTGGGATCAGGAGGTGCAGTGAGAGGTAAGGCGTGAGAGGGGTCCCTGGTGTACCATGCAGGCTTACCTAGGTGGCAGAGGTGCGGTGGCAGAGGTCCGGTGGCAGAGGTGCGGTGGCGGGGGTGTGGCGGCAGAGGAGGCGCAGTAAGCGGGGTCCCTTTCCCCGGTATGGTGATGCAGCAGGCCCGGTGTGCAGCAGAGCCGGGTGAATCCTCTTGTTATCGGTGGGCGCGGCCATCTTCCTGAGGCCGCGCGTGTGCAGATGAAGCGCTCTGCTCCCGGGGCTTCAGGAAAATGGCCGCGGGAGGCTGCGCGTGCGCAGATGGAGATCGCGGCGGCCATTTTCCTGAAGCCCCGGGAAGCAGAGCGCTCCATCTGCGCACGCGCGGCCTCCGGAAAATGGCCGCCACCACCGATAACAAGAGGATTCACCCGGCTCTGCTGCATACCGGGCCTGCTGCATCACCATACCGGGGAAAGGGACCCCGCTTACTGCGCCTCCTCTGCCGCCACACCCCCGCAACCGCACCTCTGCCACCGGACCTCTGCCACCGCACCTCTGCCACCTAGGTAAGCCTGCATTGCGACTATTAGACGCAACCCCCATTTTCCCCCCTTTTTTGGGGGGGAAAAAGTGCGTCTTTTAGTCCGAAAAATACGGTATATGATGTTTATATGACTGAACGTGTTGATAAACTATTGCAGGATAACGTGGCTTGCCATTGATGTGCTATTTATGACTGCACTTGCACCTTGCTGAATGCAATATTTGCACAAATGGGTTAGGTATATTTATTGGAGTCCTTTTCCTGTATGGTATGTTCTGCATTTAATCTTGTGATTTTTGATTATTTTTTGATTGCTTCTACTTATCAAATTTGTGATTTTTTGTGAATAGTAAATTCTTTTTTAATCTTATACCTGATTGCTCCTAATTTCCTCCTGCTATATACAGTGGGGCAAAAAAGTATTTAGTCAGTCAGCAATAGTGCAAGTTCCACCACTTAAAAAGATGAGAGGCGTCTGTAATTTACATCATAGGTAGACCTCAACTATGGTAGACAAACTGAGAAAAAAAAATCCAGAAAATCACATTGTCTGTTTTTTAACATTTTATTTGCATATTATGGTGGAAAATAAGTATTTGGTCAGAAACAAAATTTCATCTCAATACTTTGTAATATATCCTTTGTTGGCAATGACAGAGGTCAAACGTTTTCTGTAAGTCTTCACAAGGTTGCCACACACTGTTGTTGGTATGTTGGCCCATTCCTCCATGCAGATCTCCTCTAGAGCAGTGATGTTTTTGGCTTTTCGCTTGGCAACACGGACTTTCAACTCCCTCCAAAGGTTTTCTATAGGGTTGAGATCTGGAGACTGGCTAGGCCACTCCAGGACCTTGAAATGCTTCTTACGAAGCCACTCCTTCGTTGCCCTGGCGGTGTGCTTTGGATCATTGTCATGTTGAAAGACCCAGCCACGTTTCATCTTCAATGCCCTTGCTGATGGAAGGAGGTTTGCACTCAAAATCTCACGATACATGGCCCCATTCATTCTTTCATGTACCCGGATCAGTCGTCCTGGCCCCTTTGCAGAGAAACAGCCCCAAAGCATGATGTTTCCACCACCATGCTTTACAGTAGGTATGGTGTTTGATGGATGCAACTCAGTATTCTTTTTCCTCCAAACACGACAAGTTATGTTTCTACCAAACAGTTCCAGTTTGGTTTCATCAGACCATAGGACATTCTCCCAAAACTCCTCTGGATCATCCAAATACTCTCTAGCAAACTTCAGACGGGCCCGGACATGTACTGGCTTAAGCAGTGGGACACGTTTGGCACTGCAGGATCTGAGTCCATGGTGGCGTAGTGTGTTACTTATGGTAGGCCTTGTTACATTGGTCCCAGCTCTCTGCAGTTCATTCACTAGGTCCCCCCGCGTGGTTCTGGGATTTTTGCTCACCGTTCTTGTGATCATTCTGACCCCACGAGGTGGGATTTTGCATGGAGCCCCAGATCGAGGGAGATTATCAGTGGTCTTGTATGTCTTCCATTTTCTATTTATTGCTCCCACTGTTGATTTCTTCACTCCAAGCTGGTTGGCTATTGCAGATTCAGTCTTCCCAGCCTGATGCAGGGCTACAATTTTGTTTCTGGTGTCCTTTAACAGCTCTTTGGTCTTCACCATAGTGGAGTTTGGAGTCAGACTTTTTGAGGGTGTGCACAGGTGTCTTTTTATACTGATAACAAGTTTAAACAGGTGCCATTACTACAGGTAATGAGTGGAGGAAAGAGGAGACTCTTAAAGAAGAAGTTACAGGTCTGTGAGAGCCAGAAATCTTTATTGTTTGTTTCTGACCAAATACTTATTTTCCACCATAATATGCAAATAAATTGTTAAAAAAACAGACAATGTGATTTTCTGGATTTTTTTTTCTCAGTTTGTCTCCCATAGTTGAGGTCTACCTATGATGTAAATTACAGACGCCTCTCATCTTTTTAAGTGGTGGAACTTGCACTATTGCTGACTGACTAAATACTTTTTTGCCCCACTGTATATCCACTGCTGCTTGTTTCTGGAAAACATCTATGGAGTCAAAATCGTCACTACACCTGTAAATAAATTCTCAATGGGGTATAGTTTCCAAATTGGGGTTACTTGAGGGGGGATTCTGCTTTTCTAGCACTTAAGGGCTCTGTATATGGAGTCTGCAAACTATTCTAGGAAAAAATCTTAGCTACTTACCGGTAACGGGATTTTACAGAGCCCATGACAGTACCACCTGAGAGTGGGTATCCGCCCACCAGGACTGGAAACCTACTGAATAAAAAGGCAGTACCTATCCTCCGCATCAGTTCAGTTTTGGTTTTAGTGCACGAGAAGACCTGCAGACAGTTAGTAACATAACCGTCATCAAATACATTTTTCTTTGCACCCTTAAAAGTGCACACCACAAGTGACAAAGCTGGGGAGGGAATATAAGGGTGCTGTCATGGGCTCTGTAAAATCCCATTACTGGTAAGTAACTAAGATTTTTTCCCTTCTCCCATGACAGCACCACCTCAGAGATTTAAATAGATCAAAAGCACCCTAGGAAGGGATCACCGCTTGCAATACCTTCCTCCCAAAGGACAGGTCAACAGAGGAGGACAGTTTGAGGCGATAGCATTTATAGAAGGTGGAAGGGGAAGACCATGTGGCTGCCTTACATATCTTGTCGATCGACACCTCCACTCTTTCAGCCCAGGAGGTCGCCATGGGCCTGGTGGAATGGGCTTTCAGGTTTCCAGGAACCTACCTATTACTAGAGCTGTAAGCTAAGCTAATGGTGTCCCTTATCCATCTAGCTATGGTCCCCTTTGAAGCACCATACCCCTTCCTGATTCCCTGGAATGACACAAATAAGGCCTCATCCTTCCTCCATTGTTTAGTTCTGTCTAAGTACTGCATCAAGGCCCTCCTGACATTTAGTGTGTGAAGTCTGTGTTCTTCTGCAGTTTTTGGTTTTCTACAGAAGGAGGCAAGAACTACCTCCTGACTCCTATGAACCTTCGAGGCCACTTTGGGGAGATATGCTGGATTTGGCCTCAAAACCACTGTATCATCTGATACCTGCATAAAAGGATGATTAATAAGGCCTGTAAATCACTAACCCTGTGGGCTGACTTCAGGGCTACTAGAGTCACTGTTTTTAGTGTTAGTATCTTATCTGACACTTCATGGAGGGGCTCAAAGGGCGACTTTGTTAAGGCTTCCAAGGCTAGATTTAAGTCCCATGGAGGCATTTTTGGAGGTGGTATAGACCTAAACAGCTGGCATGCTTTAATAAACCTTGCCACCCATTTATCCGCCACCAGGTTATAGTTGTATAGGGCCGCTAAGGCGGATACCTGCCCCTTAAGGGTGCTAGTTGCTAAGCCCATCTCCATACCCCTCTGAAAGAACTCTAAAATAGCTCTGATTGGGATCGTACCCCCAACTGGCCTGAAAAATCCAAAAACTTAGCCCATATCCTGCCGTATATCCTAGTTGTTATAGGCTTCTTTCTCTGCATCAGGATAGCGACCAAGGCCAAAGAGAACCATTTCTGTGCTAGCAGCGCCCTCTAAAAATCCGGGCCGTCAAATGTAGATCTGAGTTCTGAGGATGTGACACTGGACCCTGCCTGAGGAAACCCGGAACATCTGGGAGAATACAGGCATCCCCCACGGACATCCTCCTCATCCATGAGAACCATGGTCTCTTGGACCAAAACGGAGCAATGAGGATGACGTCTGCTCCTTCCTCCTGAATCTTCCTCGGAACTGCTGGGATCAACATTAACGGAGGAAATGCATAAGCCAGTTGGAAACCCCAAGGAATCTGTAGTGCATCCACTGCATATGGTTTTTCTCTTGGGTTTAGAGAGCAGAAGATCTTTGTCTTTCTGTTCTTCCTGTTGGCAAACAAGTCTATCTCTGGCTGCCCCCAAAGATCCACACTCTGCTGGAAAATTGATGGATCCAGCTCCCATTCCCCCTGTCTTAAGGTTGGAGAATTTCCTGACCTAGCTGCATTAGGGGCTGGGATCTTTTGCCCCCCCTGGTGATTGATATTGGTCACTTATGTTTGATTGTCAGACATCATTTATTATTATTATTATTATTATTTGATTGTCCGAACATGGTTTCCTTATAAATGTGGAAGGAACTTTATTACTGCGCTCCTTATAGCCAGTAGCGCCGTGTAGTTTGAGGACCCACCTGCTTGTGTCTGTGACCAGATTCCCTGGATTATATGGTACCTGAGATGTGTGCCCCATCCTTCCATGCTTGTGTCCGTCACGATCAAGTCCGATATTTGGAGGGACCAGGAACACCCTTCGATAGATTCCCTGGATCCCACCACAAGGCCATGGAGTCTACTGCTTCCTGGGAGAGCACAATCTTTCCCTCTAGAAGTCCAGCAAGCTTCCTTTCTCCCTCTAGGACATCCTGCTGTAAGGCCCTGGAATGACACTGGGCCCACTGCACTGCTGGGATGCATGATGTCATTGATCCCAGAAGGGTCATGGCTTTCCTCAGAGACATGATCGGGTTGGTCAATACTGCTGACACTAGGGCTATAATCCTGTCTTTCTTTTCCTCTGGTAGGAGACAGACCTGCTTTTCAGAGTCCAAAATAAGCCCTAAGAATGATTGAACCTTCAGGGGCTGCACCCTCGACTTTTCGATATTTGTCATACAAATGAGCTTGAACATAGTGGCTCGGATGTGATTTAGTTGAGAACTGTATTTGAGTTCTATTCTGCCAATCACTAAGGCTACGTTCACATTAGCGTTGCGCGCCGGTGCGTCGGCGACGCAACGCACGACGCACAAAAAACGCGCGCAAAAACGCTGCGTTTTGCGACACGTGCGTCGTTTTTTGACGAAAATCGGACGCACGAAAAATGCAACTTGTTGCATTTTCTTGCGTCCGACGCTAGCGTCGGAAACGACGCACGTGTCGAAAAACGCAACAAAAAAAACGCACGCGTCCCCTATGTTAAACATAGGGGCGCGTCGCCGACGCAACAGCGACGCACATTAGCGGAACGCTAATGTGAACGTAGCCTAAAAAATCATCCAGATATGGCACTACTAGCACGTTCTTTTCCTGTAAATGTGCCATCACCTCCAGAAATATCTTGGTGAAGATTCTCAGGGCCATGGACAGACCAAAGGGCAGAGCCCTGTACAGAAATGTCTGAGCTGTCAGTATATATATACCGCTACCCTCACGTATTGCTGGCCTTCCAGATGAATTGGGACATGATAATATGCATCCTTAAAATCTATGACTCATGTAACAGCCCACGAACAAGATCTTTATTGCTGTTTTAATCAACTCCATCTTGAATGGTCTGTAGACCAGGAACTTGTTGATAATTGTCTTGTATGACTGGTCGGGCTTCTTTATCAGAAACAGGAGAGAATAAAACCCCCTCTTCTGCTGCTGAACAGGCACCTCCAGGGCCTGTTGTTCCTTCCAGTATCTGAAAGACTAGATCCTGAAGCTGTGCCTGGGGGTGGATGTGAACTCTAATCTCAGCCCTAAACTTATTATACTGATCACCCAGGCATTGGCCGAGATTTCCTTCCAGGTAGGTTGGAAGTGAGACAGCCTTCCTCCCACCTGGGACAGCCCGTATCTTGGAGAATTTTCAGGTTCTGCTCGAGGGACCCCCGAACATGAAACCCTTGCTTCTCGGTTTCTTACCCCTCGGTCTACTCCTGCTATACATTTTCCTAGGAAAGGAACTTTTAAACTGAGGACAGTACACACTGAGAAAACCTTTTTTCTTGTCTGCTGCCTTGTCAAGAATATCGTCCAAGGGCTTGACCAAGAAGATATTTCACTTCACACGGGATAGAGCATAGTCTAGTTTTGGAGTGAGCATCTCCCAGTCAGCTTTTGAGCCATAGGACTCGATGAGCAGCATTAGAGAGGTTTGCCGATCTTGCCGCTAACCTAACAGAGTCGGCCGAAGCGTCGGCCAAAAAGGAAGCTGCTCCTTGCAACAGCGGAAGATCCTCCAGGATCTTCTCTCTTGGGGTGTTGCTTCTTAGGCTGCTTTCACACATCAGTTTTTTGCTACCAGTCGCAATCCGTCGAATTTTGAAAAAAACAAATCCGGTGACTGATGCCGCCAGTTCCGTTTTTTTCTCATAGACTTGTATTATCGACGGATTGCAACGGATGGTCTCACGTTTCTTCATTTTTTTTTGCCGGATCCATCGAAAATTGGTTTTCTGGTGGCCAGAAAAAATGGGCTTAGTAACGTTTTTGCTGTCTGTCGAAAAAACGGACAGTGACGGATCTGTCGCCATCCTTCGTTTGCTACAATGGAACCCTATGGCGTCGGATCCGTCAAATTACAGAATCCGACAATGGATTCCATTTTTTTTAAACTGAGCATGCTCCAATTTTTGGGGGATCCAATTAGCTGGATCAGCTAGTCGGATCCGTCAAAAAAACAGATCTGTCGCATCATTTCTCACAATCATAATTTTTCACAATCTGCGACGGATCCGTTTTTTTCAACATTTAACAGAGTGTGCCTGACGGCAAAATCTGATGTGTGAAAGCAGCCTTAGATGCTCACCAAGCTGCTGTAGCCACACCACTATTGATCTTGCCATGCAAGTTGCTGCTATTGCCGGCTTTAATAAGCCTGCCGATGACTCCCAGGCTTGTTTTAGGAAGACCTCTGCCTTCTTGTCCAAGGGATCCCTGAGAGTCCCTAGGTCTTCAAAGGGCAACGTAGATCTTTTAACTGACTTAGCAACCGCAACGTCTATCTTTGGGGTCTTCTCCTATATGCCCACCTCTTCCTCATTAAAAGGTTATCTCCTTTTTGAAGAAGATGGTAGTGGCCCTTTCCTTTCTGGCCTTTTCCACTCTTTATTAAGGAGCATTTTGATTTTTTCATTAACCGGAAAGGAACGCCTCTTCCTCTGATCCAAGCGACCAAACATAATGTCCTGAACTGTTTTGGTAGTCTTGGGATCAGATATGCCCATAGTGGACCTTATTACCATAGCCAGGTTGTCAGTATTCTCAGCTGGGAAACAGGGCCTACCCCCTCCCCCCCGTGTCCTCATCAGAGGAGGAAGAGGAGGATGAGTCCGTCAGGTCTGAATATTCCCCCTTGAAATGTACTGATCCTTCAGACTCTGACGACAGTGGTTCTGGCTTCCCCTTTTCTCTTTCGCCCATCAGGTGTTTTAAGAACACCTGGATCTCCGATCTATTGATGGATTTCAGGTCCATAGCAAACCTGGGGGTTTCTTTGGAGGCTTTCTGCTGTATACACCCAGGGCAGAGTCTCTTATTATATATGCCAGGTAGATCCCCCTTGCACAGGGCACACTCCCTATTGTTCTGCTTTGAACTACATTTCAGGGGCCTTCCCTAGTAAATGAATACACAGAGAAAAGGGGGGCCTGTTTTAATACAGTGCACTTTCACGTAGATCACTCACCATTCAGCTGATTAATCGACGGTACCGGAGACAGATTCTGAGCTCGTTCTGAAGAACGTCTCCCCCTATAGGTGGGCTTGTGACCTGCCTTGCTCTTCAGGCTGGTCCTGCTGCTTATTGAGGAAATTGTTTTCCGGTCTGGACTCACGATGGGTAAGCATATAACTGTATGTAGCGCTTTAACTTTGGGGCAGTGGTATGGGTGCATTTACTATATAGTGATACGTATATGGCACTTGGTATTATAATGTGGTTGTTAGTTTGCACCTGAGTGCTGCTGCCTTTGCTTGCCCATGTCATACTACTGACCGGTTACTCCTCCTCAGGGTACTGGCATTGTCTCCTCCTTATTTTATTTTACTGTTGATTTATTTTTGTATATTTGTTTGTAAACTGATTCAATAAAAGAACTTTCTTTTATATCTTTTTGTAGTGTTTTTTTCTTGTACTCCTTCCTCTTGTATTCATATTTGTATTGGAGTATTACACTTTGATTATTTCTGCACTAGTTTGGGAGAGATAGAGATTGTAATATGCTCTTGGCCCATAAAAATACAACGTGCCGTTTGATTTTTACATTTGTTTGCGTTCCTGCTGGCTGTACGACTGCCATTGCGTCCTTGCCGATGCTGCTGTCAGCGCTGAAAAGGCTTCTGTGTCGACTGCAGCAAAGAACATGGTGGTAGTGGTGATGGCTGCTGCTGCGGTGGCATTGGGCGATGCTGCCGCTGTGGCTGCTGTAGCTCATCCATTATTTGGATGCTGCAGGAAATGGCACCATCTTCCTGGGCACTTCCCTTTAAATATCGGGCGGCCCTGCCCACCTAGTCTCCTCAGGTTTAAAATCCGACTTCTTGTGTGCAGGAATTTCCTTAGCTCTGCACATGCGCAGACCTGGATGGCCGCTGAAGTCCCTGGTGTGTTACGTCACTGGGACACGCCGGATATCCTCCAGTGCGTGCACAGACCCAGGGGGCCTCGCTTTCCGGCACACTCGGCTCCAGGCCACGCCGACTTCCTCCAGTGTCCCCGGCCATGCACAGACCCGGAAGCGCGTCCCGATACACACCACTGGGGGGCTCCTGCAACCCCCAGCCTGTGCAGACCCAGGACCCGAGTCGGCTAGGAGACATGTGCTCAAGAGGTCTCAGCCTGCAGGGCGCTGCACCAACCTCCCAGTCTGCATTACCTCACCCGCAAACTGCCTCCTACATTTCCTTTCACCCTCCTGATTAAGTGTACCGCTTCATTCTGCAGGTTCCCACGAGGACAGGAAACCAAACTGATGTGAAGGAGAGGTAGCGCCTTTTTATTCAGTAGGTTTCCTGTCCTGGTTTGTGGATACCCTCTCTCAGGTGGTACTGTCATGGGAGAAAGGAAATTCTGTGCTCCAGGAGAAAAATAACGCTCAGTCCCTTGCAAGTCTCTACATATGGCTAAGCAGTACTGTACAAGCACATATGGGGTATTTCTACATTCAGCAGAATGCCATTATTTGTTCTTCACTGTCCAATGGTATAAAATTCTGTGACACACCTGTGGTGTCAATTTGATTACTGCACCCCTAGATGAATTCATTGAGAGGTTTAGCTTAAAAATGAGGTCACTTATGGGGGCATACTGCTGTTCTTGCACATCAAGGGCTCTTCCAATGTGCCATGACGCCTTCAAACCAGTGCAGCAAAATCTGCACTGTAATATGGAGCTACTTCCCTTCTGAGCTTTGCACTGTGCCTCAAAAGTAGTTTTCGGCCACATATGGAGTAAGGGTGAACTCAGGACAAATTGCAAAACAAATTTTGGGGTCTGTTTTCTCATGTTAGCCTTGTGAAAATACAAAATTGTGGTCTAAAAAAACATTTTTGTGGGAAAAATTTGATTTCTTTTCATCTTCACGGCCTGGGGTTTCAAAATTCTCGCGACACATCTAGATAAGTTCCCCGAGGGGCCTAGTTTCCAAAAATGGTGTTACTTGTTGGGGGTTTCCACTGTTTAGGCACATTCAGGGGCTCTCTAAATGCAACATGGCATCCGCTAATTATTCCAGCAAATTTTGCCATGCTCCCAAATAGTAGTTTTCCCCACATATGGGGTATCGGCATGCTCAGAAGAAATTGCACAACAAATTTTATGGTGCAGTTTCTCCAGTTACCCTTATGAAAATGCAAAGTTTGGAGCTAAAAATCATTTTTGTGGGAAAGATGTGATTTTTTTTATTTTCACAGCTGAACGTTCTAAACTTCTGTCAAGCACCTGTGGGTTTCAAGGTGCTCAATACACATCTAGATAAGTTCCCTGAGGGGTCTAGTTTCCAAAATATTGTCACTTGTGGGGGGGTCTCCACTGTTTAGGCACATCAGGGGTTCTCCAAACGCGACATGGTGCCCGCTAATTATTCCAGCAAATTTTACATTCAAAAAGTCAAATGGGGCTCCTTCACTTCCAAGTCCTGTCGTGCACCCAAACAGTGGTTTTCCCCTACGCAAGGAATATCGGCATGCTCAGGAAAAATCACTCAACAAATTGCAGGAGATTTAAAAACAGAGGTTACAACCAAGCTCATATCTGCAGTGGATAATTATCATAGAGCACATAATGTCCCTAGAGAAGAATTTATATATGGTAATAGGAATAATCTCCAAAAAAAGATGAACAGCCAATTCGAATGATCACCACATTTAACAACCAGTGGTAGGACTTTACCAACATTGTTCGTAAACACTGGCAAGTCCTATTGGCAGATCCCATCCTGAAAATGTGCCTACATGAAACTCCTAAAATCATTGCCAAAAGATCCAAAGTTCTTTAGGACTTATTGATTCATGGACATTACGAAACACAGAAAAATCACTCTCAAAATTGGCTGGACATCAATGGCTTTTACCCATATGGGCACTATAAGGCCTGCTCTAACATGACCAAGAGCAAAACCTTCCAGAATGCTAAGAAAGACCGGACCTATCAGATCAGACATCATCTCTCCTGTTCCTCAAAAGGTATTGTATTGTCATCTATTGTGCTGAATTGGGTGACCATTGATGCTGCGGTTTTGTACTGGTGGGGCGGCGCGGTCTGGAGTCATGAGGAGATTAGACACTCTAGGGCCCACTTTATTTTGGAATTGTATTGCACTGTAATAACTGCATTAATCCTATTGAAACCCAAGAGGCCTACAAAGGAAGATGGGTCTCATTTAACTCTTTGCATGAAACACAATGTATACTGGTGGTAACTAGAACATCACACTGTTTTCAGCATGTCTGGGAAGGATTTCTCTTCTTTCTTGGTAATTTACACTTATTGCACTTATCACTTCACTGTTGTTGGGATCATTAGTTGGAAAGGATTGTGAAGCCACAACTTTGTGCAAGAAGATCAACATTCCTGTCCATTAAAATACATTCAGGAATACATCAGATAATTAATCTGAAAATAACAAAGGCATGTAATGATTTTAATAGCTCATGCATCTGCTATTATTCTCTAAGGATCATTTAGGTTTATGGCCACCTAAATGAGAGAATAATGTCCATCTCCGCCCTTTTAAATTAAGACTGTTCTAGTAGTCACTAATAAAGAATCCTAGAGCTTGTTTCATTCGTTTGATAGGGCTGCAACATTTGCAATGGTAGCGTTGTGTAGACATACACCTACACGCATATGGTATGCAAATGTTGTGTTCAATAATTACAGTGTATTTCCAAAGCAGTTATATACTAGTCATAAGAAATATGGAATATAATCACAAATTTTGGGTTGCAATCTTGGTTAACTGCTACCATGGTGTTATTGTACTGATACGTTATCAATAAAGATTTGAAGTCGATATTTTTCATCTAAGGTTGGTCCCATGCATACAGGTGCTTCTCACAAAATTAGAATATCATCAAAAAGTTAATATATTTCAGTTCTTCAATACAAAAAGTGAGACTCATATATGGAGTCATTACAAGCAGAGTGATCTATTTCAAGTGTTTATTTCTGTTAATGTTGATGATTATGGCTTACAGCCAATGAAAACCCAAAAGTCATTATCAGTCAGTAAATTAGAATGCTTTTTAATACCAGCTTGAAAAATTATTTTAAAATCTGAAATGTTGGCCTACTGAAATGCATGTTCAGTAAATGCACTCAATACTTTTCCGGGCTCCTTTTGCATCAATTACTGCTTCAATGTGATGTGCCATGGAGGCGATCAGCCTGTGGAACTGCTGAGGTGTTATGGAAACCCAGGTTACTTCGATAGCAGCCTTCAGCTCGTCTGCATTGTTGAGTCTGGTGTCTCAACTTCCTCTTGACAATATCCCATAGATTCTCTATGGGCTTAAGGTCAGGCGAGTTTGTTGGCCAATCAAGCACAGTGATACTGTTGTTTTGAAAGCAGGTATTGGTACTTTTAGCAGTGTGGACAGGTGCCAAGTCCTGCTGGAGAATGAAATTTCCATCTCCAAAAAGCTTGTCGGCAGAGGGGAGCATGAAGTGCTCTAAAATTTCCTGGTAGACGGCTGCACTGAATTTGGTCTTGATAAAACGCAGTGGACCTGCGCTAGCAGAGCACATGGCTCTCAAAACCATCACTGATTGTGGAAACTTCACACTAGACCTCAAGCAGCATGGATTGTGTGCCTCTCCATTCTTCCTCCAGACTCTGGGTTCTTGATTTCCAAATGAATTGCAAAATGTACTTTCATCTGAAAACAACACCTTGGACCACTGAGCAACAGTCCAGTTCTTTTTCTCCTTGGCCCAGGTAAGACGCTTCTGGTGCTGTCTATTGGTCATGAGTGGCTTGACACAAGGAATGAGACACTTGCAGCCCATGTCCTAGATACGAATGTGTGTGGTGGCTCTTGAAGCAATGACTCCAGCAGCAGTCCACTTCTTGTAAATCTCCCTCAAATTTTTGAATGACCTTTTCTTAACATTCCTGTCAAGGCTGCGGCTATCCCGGTTGCTTGTGCATCTGTTTCTACCACACTCTGAACAGCCAGCTTCTTTAGCAATGACCTTTTGTGGCTTACCGTCCTTGTGGAGTGTGTCAATGACTGCCTTCTGGACATCTGTCAATTCAGCAGTCTTCCCCATGATTGTGGAGCCTACTGAAACTTTGCAGGTGTTTTTTGTTAACCATTCTAATTTACTGAGATGACTTTTGGGTTTTCATTGGCTGTAAGCCATAATCATCAACATTAACAGAAATAAACACTTGAAATAGATCACTGTGTTTGTAATTACTTTATACAATATATGAGATTCACTTTTTGTATTGAAGAACTGAAATAAATTAACTTTTTGAAGATATTCTAATTTAGTGTGAAGCACTTGTACGCTTCGGAACTGGTCCAGCACCTTCTTCAGGCATATACATTTTGAAGCTGGTCCAGCCCTTTCCTCAGTCTTATTTGTTTTTTTTAGCTGTGCCAGCCCCTTCCTCAGGCATATTCGTTTTGGAGCTGGGCCAGCCTTTTCCTCACTCATATACATTTCGGAGCTGATCCAGCCCCTTCATCACGCATATACGCTTCGGAACTAGTCCAGCCCCTTCATCATGCATATTCGCTTCAGAGCTGGTCCAGCCCTTTCCTCAGGTGTATACATTTTGGAGCTGGTGCAGCCTCTTCCTCAAGCATATACATTTCGGAGCTGGTCCAGCCCCTTCCTCAGGCAATACTTTCAGAGCTGGTCCAGCCCCTTCCTCAGGCATATACGTTTTGGAGCTGGGCCAGCCCCTTCATCATGCATATACGCTTCGGAGCTGGTCCATCCCCTTCCTCAGGCATATACGTTTTAGAGCTGGTCCAGCCCCTTCCTCAGGTGTATACATTTCAGAGCTGTCCATCCCCTTCCTCAGGTATATACATATGCGTTGCTTGAAGAAGGGACTGGACCAGCTTCGAAATCTGTACACCTGAGGAAGGGACTGGACCAATTCTGAAACGTGTAGCTCTGATAAAATCAGTTCATTTCATTTCCCACATCTCCTTTTCTTCGGCGGTGCTTGTTGGAGCCAAAGGAATTTTTTTCCTGTTTTTGTATGCGTTTTTAACCGGACTTCCTATCCGAGTTCTACGGGGCGTAGCTGCAGCCGTGGGAGAGCTCATCCTGCAATCACCACTGTTGTGTCTGACGCTGCACAAAACCACCAGGCGAGGAACTGCACTCACCTATATATGCATGACTCCCATTGATCTGCATAAGGAGCGCTATCTCTCAATTTTTTATAATGTCACCATTAGATGAGGCTGGTAGCTTTATGAGCAGCCATGGTTTGTACAGTTCTCAGTTGATAGCTCCTCCCATACCAGCGTACATTGCTGCCTTTCACATTCCTCCATGTCAATTTGGTACAATAACCGATGTGTCAGTTCACAATAATGCTACCATAGCAACAGAGGATTTCAGGGACCAGTATCCATGGAGATTTGGTTTTAAAATCCTACAGAATCTCTAAAGCATTTACTACATAATTATTCAGCCTCCGCTTACAACTTCACAAAGTGTAATAAATATTGACAGCGATGTAAGCCATGCGGGGTATTGGGATGTAATTATTGCGTTTTATTAAATCTTCTGTCAATTTCAGCCTTTAACGCCACGTTGCACATGACAATGGTATAACGTGCTCTCGTTTTACACAATACAGCACAATTCACACCTGTAAATGTCACTAGCACTTGTCATAGGCAACCACACAATGGCCCTGCCTGAGAAGTCATGTTAATATGCAAAGCTCCAACTGGCAGCGACAAAGGAATGAAGGACGAGGATTTTACATAAAAGTCAATGTAGTAGAAAGCTTATTTTTAAGAAAGTAATTCCTAATAGTATAAGTCATTAAATAGCTGACTTTATAGTCAGATGTCAGAGTTTTCGAGCCGATATGGAAGGGGTTTACTTAGAACCAAAGATTCATGGGAATTAAAAGTTTTTCCAAAAAAATCCCAACTCTTGGAAAAGGTTTTCTTTCATTTCTAGCATGGGAATTTTTTTGTGTGTTGCATATATAAAATCTTCTACATATTATAGTAATACATAGAGCTGCACACAGCATCCTTATGAGTCAATACTATGGAGCTGTAGTGACTTTTTGTGCCTCTACAGGTCTTCCTATTTGGCATCATATTCTCCTCTCAAAGTCACAAAGTTTTTGCTACCCATCTGAGAGCAGTATGATGTAGAGACAAAGACCCCAAGTACAGTGGCAAATCACCTATTTTACTGGGTGCTGCCTTTTTTTTTTATCAAAAACTGGTCTATTTGCTGCAGATTTACCAGTTCTCCAAATGCTCTGTATAACCCCACCCACACCACTGATAACAGCTTTCTTCCTATGCACAGATTAGACAAAGCTACCAATCAGTAGTGGGGGCGGGGTTGGACTACCTGCAAGCGGAACAAGTAGTCCTCTATGATATTCTCCTGCTGATAAAACAGTGATTTTATAATTACACTAAGAAGACCAGTACCACCGCTGGAATCAACGTCTATGCCCCTGCATTATGGGTAGAAGATTAGGTAGAATATCTTTAAAAATTCACCAATTCTACCACTTTCTTCCAATATGATTATTTTTTTATTATTATTTCTTACTCTGAGGTATTGTATAGACCCGTAATTCAACTGAGAGTTTGTGTGCTAAGCCTTGAATTAAATTTTAGCTGCTGAGCATCTTCAGATTATAGATTGCAGCCAATGCCCTTTAAAGGCTGTACTGTTCAAAACCAGAAAGGCAAAAAATTAAAATAAAACTTTCACCATGTTATATGATATCACATATAATCAAGAAGAAGAAAATTGCAACTTGATACCTTGGGTAAGAAGTAAATGTGGACACATTAATAAATCTGTTCCTTAAAGAAGCACTTCTCCCATGAAGTTTTTTATCCTCTTAATAAATTGTAGTCATCATATTATATAGCACTGTGTACTTACAATTGCTCATTTTGCTGTTGTACCCCACTATAGACTGGAGTTGCCTTAATGTTATTGAGATGAAAGAGGATGGTAGCAGTATATTTCATGCTTTGCATTACAAAAAGTGAAATTTGCCCTTATGTCTGCAGCATAAATTGATACGTTGTCCATATCAATTCCACAACATCTGTCAATTTGTGCTGTGGACTCATTTTGCAGCAAGTGCATGAGATTTCTTAAGATTTCCTGCATTATGCTAGCATTGTAAAACACAGATGATTTTCTACAAATTAAGGCCGGCGTCACACTCGGCGTAAGACAATACGGTCCGTATATTACGGCCGTAATACGCAGAAAAGTCCCCAAAATAGTGGTCCGTAGCTCCTCCGTAGGCAGGGTGTGTCAGCGTATTTTGCGCATGGCATACTCCGTATGTAATCCATATGGCATCCGTACTGCGTGTTTTTCTCGCAGGCTTGCAAAACCAACATACGGATATACAAGGGATCCATGTGTAAAAAAAACATAAAAACATATATACTGTTATATATATATATATATATATATATATATATAATGTCAGTAGACACATATATGTATATATATTAATATTTCATACAGCGCGAGATAGCTTTAAAGCCGGTAATTCAATTGCCGGCTGTTGCTATCTCCTTCCTAAACCCGACATGATATGAGACATGGTTTACATACAGTAAACCATCTCATATCCCCATTTTTTTGCATATTCCACACTACTAATGTTTGTAGTATGTATGTATGTAGTATGTAGTATGTATGTAGTTTGTAGTGTGTATATGCAAAATTTGGCCATTCTAGCTATTAAATTAAAGGGTTAAATGGCGGAAAAAATTGGTGTTGGCTCCCGCGCAATTTTCTCCGCCAGAGTAGTAAAGCCAGTGACTGAGGGCAGATATTAATAGCCTGGAGAGGGTCCACGGTTATTGCCCCCCCCCCCCCGGCTAAAAACATCTGCCCCCAGCCACCCCAGAAAAGGCACATCTGGAAGATGCGCCTATTCTGGCACTTGGCCACTCTCTTCCCATTCCCGTGTAGCGGTGGGATATGGGGTAATGAAGGGTTAATGCCACCTTGCTATTGTAAGGTGACATTAAGCCAAATTAATAATGGAGAGGCGTCAATTATGACACCTATCCATTATTAATCCAATAGTAATAATGGGTTAAAAAAAACCAAACACATTATTAAAAAGTATTTTAATTAAATAAACACAAAGGTTGTTGTAATATTTTATTCTACGCTCAATCCATCTGAAGACCCTCGTTCTGTAACAAAGAAAAAATAATAAACCAACAATATACATACCTTCCGAAGATCTGTAAATATAGGTCATTGACCTACTTTACCTTCATTCCCCGGGGTTTTACAGCCACGAGCACCGCTGCATTAGATGGAAAAAAAACCTGCTCTATATGGGTATACCTTGACGATTGGTGGAGCAGCTTAGTATACTTTTTTTGCAAAAAAAACATATCAACTAATTACAGTTTTTTTTTCCATCTTTTGACTAGCACTTGCTTATTACTGATATTTTTTACAACAGAGTATTTTTGACCTCACTGTACCCTTTTGTGTCTTCAAGTCTGGCAACTTCTCTGGCCATAAATTTCTCTCTTCCAAAGGCAACAGATCGATTACCACTTGATTCATCTTCTCACACATACCATTTGTTTGTGGGTGATATGGTGTTATTCTTATCTTCTTGTATCCGTACAGGTTGCAGAACTCCTGGAACATTTCCACTTCAAAGGCTTGACCTTGGTCGGTGAGTACCTTATCAGGGTGTCCGTGTGGTCGACAATAGTGTTGTTGGAAGGCTTTCGCTGCCGTCTTCGCTGTCTGGTCCTTGACAGGCACGACTACCAGGAATCTGGAGTAATGGTCAGAGCATAGACATAGCCTGACCGGCTTGGAGTTAGCTTTACATGGTCTAAGGCCACCAGTTCAAGTTGATGATTGGTGACTATGGGCTGTGGGGGAGCCCTCTGGCTGTCTGGGCTGTAGGGAAGCCCCCTGGCTGTCACAGTCCATTTTGCGCAAGTTGCATGGGCCACACTCTCGGCACCAGTTTTTGATGGCTTTTCTCATGCCAATCTAATAGAACCTTCCACGGAGTAGGATCCAGGGCCATATTTGGCCTTCATGCGGCCCTAGGCATTTTTCGTGGTTGCGCCCCTTACTGACGTCACACACTGAGTCTGTGCACACGACATCTATTTAAGGCAGATGCACTCTATAAAATGCTTTATAAAGCGCTAGTAAAACACTACAAGAATGAACGCCTGCACTTGCTGTGCACAGGTTCAGTCTTTTGAGCGTTTTTTTTTTTTTTGTAACACCTTCAGCTTTTCAAAGTCATCTATAGGAATATGCCCCCTAATCCCTATTCTAAAGTGTCAGCCACCCCCAAATCGCCAACCTGCATAGCACCAGCCTCCAGGGGCTGGCTGGTAAATTTTAGCCTTGGGGCAAGCACACAGCAGTGGCCCATGAGTAGCGGCCCATCGTTAAAAAGGTTGTCCGATCTTAAGCTTCAAGTCTAAAGTCACTATATGTGCACTGTGCGCTGTGAGGATTCTCTGGTGCTGGCAGTTATGTGATCAAGTATGTGATATGTATATTCCCAGCCACATTACAACTAGTCTGTTTCTGGCCTTGCTCAATACAGGTATATTAAGTGAGGCCGAGCAAGGCTAGTTGTCATGTATGCAAATCACATACCTGCAGTCACATGCCCGCCAAATCACCACAGCACTGCGAGCAATGTGAGCATTCACTAGTCTGCAGTCACAGAGTGACTTGTAACTTAAAACTGGGCAACCCCTTTAACATGTTTACTTCCGGCTGCTTCATAGCCTATATTCCTACTACTGTATACATTATGTATACATATGTATACATACTGTAGACAGTATGAGAGCTGCTCAGTGAAAAACCTGACAGTACTCGGTTCAGCTCAGATGAGCGTTTCTATTGATCAGACAAATCACATATTATGTTCTTGTATTATTATTTTTAAACTGGATACACATTTTCAGATATGTAGTAAAGCAAAGTATGTTATGCTTATCATCATTACCTAGGATTTTTTTTTACCATGCTCTATACTGATCACACTTTGACCTGCCTACAGAACCTCAGATATCACATATTGAACCATATAATTTTCAGCTTTTACATAGCCATGAAGCACATTATGGTTTGCTACATGTGTACATGATCAGAACTAGTAGTAGAATGAAGTGACAAAACCGTCAGTAGATAAATGCAGAGACAGAACCACCACCAGTAACATAGTAACATAGTAACATAGTTAGTAAGGCCGAAAAAAGACATTTGTCCATCCAGTTCAGCCTATATTCCATCATAATAAATCCCCAGATCTACGTCCTTCTACAGAACCTAATAATTGTATGATACAATATTGTTCTGCTCCAGGAAGACATCCAGGCCTCTCTTGAACCCCTCGACTGAGTTCGCCATCACCACCTCCTCAGGCAAGCAATTCCAGATTCTCACTGCCCTAACAGTAAAGAATCCTCTTCTATGTTGGTGGAAAAACCTTCTCTCCTCCAGACGCAAAGAATGCCCCCTTGTGCCCGTCACCTTCCTTGGTATAAACAGATCCTCAGCGAGATATTTGTATTGTCCCCTTATATACTTATACATGGTTATTAGATCGCCCCTCAGTCGTCTTTTTTCTAGACTAAATAATCCTAATTTCGCTAATCTATCTGGGTATTGTAGTTCTCCCATCCCCTTTATTAATTTTGTTGCCCTCCTTTGTACTCTCTCTAGTTCCATTATATCCTTCCTGAGCACCGGTGCCCAAAACTGGACACAGTACTCCATGTGCGGTCTAACTAGGGATTTGTACAGAGGCAGTATAATGCTCTCATCATGTGTATCCAGACCTCTTTTAATGCACCCCATGATCCTGTTTGCCTTGGCAGCTGCTGCCTGGCACTGGCTGCTCCAGGTAAGTTTATCATTAACTAGGATCCCCAAGTCCTTCTCCCTGTCAGATTTACCCAGTGGTTTCCCATTCAGTGTGTAATGGTGATAGTGATTCCTTCTTCCCATGTGTATAACCTTACATTTATCATTGTTAAACCTCATCTGCCACCTTTCAGCCCAAGTTTCCAACTTATCCAGATCCATCTGTAGCAGAATACTATCTTCTCTTGTATTAACTGCTTTACATAGTTTTGTATCATCTGCAAATATCGATATTTTACTGTGTAAACCTTCTACCAGATCATTAATGAATATGTTGAAGAGAACAGGTCCCAATACTGACCCCTGCGGTACCCCACTGGTCACAGCGACCCAGTTAGAGGCTATACCATTTATAACCACCCTCTGCTTTCTATCACTTAGCCAGTTACTAACCCATTTACACACATTTTCCCCCAGACCAAGCATTCTCATTTTGTGCACCAACCTCTTGTGCGGCACGGTATCAAACGCTTTGGAAAAATCGAGATATACCACGTCCAATGACTCACCGTGGTCCAGCCTATAGCTTACCTCTTCATAAAAACTGATTAGATTGGTTTGACAGGAGCGATTTCTCATAAACCCATGCTGATATGGAGTTAAACATTTATTCTCATTGAGATAATCCAGAATAACATCCCTCAGAAACCCTTCAAATATTTTACCAACAATAGAGGTTAGACTTACTGGCCTATAATTTCCAGGTTCACTTTTAGAGCCCTTTTTGAATATTGGCACCACATTTGCTATGCGCCAGTCCTGCGGAACAGACTCTGTCGCTATAGAGTCACTAAAAATAAGAAATAATGGTTTATCTATTACATTACTTAGTTCTCTTAGTACTCGTGGGTGTATGCCATCCGGACCCGGAGATTTATCTATTTTAATCTTATTTAGCCGGTTTCGCACCTCTTCTTGGGTTAGATTGGTGACCCTTAATATAGGGTTTTCATTGTTTCTTGGGATTTCACCTAGCATTTCATTAGAAGTTTCATTCAGTAGATAAATGTAACGCCAGAACCACCACCAGTAGATAAATGCAGGGACAGAACCACCACCAGTAGATGAATGCAGCGACAGAACCACCATCAGTAGATGAATGCAGGGTCAGAACCACCATCAGTAGATGAATGCAGGGTCAGAACCACCATCAGTAGATGAATGCAGGGTCAGAACCACCATCAGTAGATGAATGCAGCGCCAGAACCACCATCAGTAGATGAATGCAGGGTCAGAACCACCATCAGTAGATGAATTTAGCGCCAGAACCACCATCAGTAGATGAATGTAGGGTCAGAACCACCATCAGTAGATGAATGCAGGGTCAGAACCACCATCAGTAGATGAATGCAGGGTCAGAACCACCATCAGTAGATGAATGCAGGGTCAGAACCACCATCAGTAGATGAATGCAGGGTCAGAACCACCATCAGTAGATGAATTCAGCACCAGAACCACCAACAAGTAGATGATTGCAGCGATAGAACCACCATCAGTAGATGAATGCAGGGTCAGAACCACCATCAGTAGATGAATGCAGGGTCAGAACCACCATCAGTAGATGAATGCAGGGTCAGAACCACCATCAGTAGATGAATGCAGGGTCAGAACCACCATCAGTAGATGAATTTAGCGCCAGAACCACCATCAGTAGATGAATGCAGGGTCAGAACCACCATCAGTAGATGAATGCAGGGTCAGAACCACCATCAGTAGATGAATGCAGGGTCAGAACCACCATCAGTAAATAAATGCAGGGACAGAACCACTGACAAGTAGATGAATGCAGTGACAGAACCACCATCAGCAGATAAATTCAGCGCCAGAACCACCAACAAGTAGATGATTGCAGCGATAGAACCACCATCAGTAGATGAATGCAGGGTCAGAACCACCATCAGTAGATGAATGCAGGGTCAGAACCACCATCAGTAGATGAATGCAGGGTCAGAACCACCATCAGTAGATGAATTCAGCACCAGAACCACCAACAAGTAGATGATTGCAGCGATAGAACACCATCAGTAGATGAATGCAGGGTCAGAACCACCATCAGTAGATGAATGCAGGGTCAGAACCACCATCAGTAGATGAATGCAGGGTCAGAACCACCATCAGTAGATGAATGCAGGGTCAGAACCACCATCAGTAGATGAATTTAGCGCCAGAACCACCATCAGTAGATGAATGCAGGGTCAGAACCACCATCAGTAGATGAATGCAGGGTCAGAACCACCATCAGTAGATGAATGCAGGGTCAGAACCACCATCAGTAGATGAATGCAGCGCCAGAACCACCATCAGTAGATAAATGCAGGGTCAGAATCACCATCAGTAGATGAATGCAGGGTCAGAACCACCATCAGTAGATGAATGCAGGGCCAGAACCACTATCAGTAGATGAATGCAGGGTCAGAACCACCATCAGTAGATGAATGCAGGGTCAGAACCACCATCAGTAGATGAATACAGCGTCAGAACTACCATCAGTAGATGAATGCAGGGTCAGAACCACCATCAGTAAATGAATGCAGGGTCAGAACCATCATCAGTAGATGAATGCAGGGTCAGAACCACCATCAGTAGATGAATGCAGGGTCAGAACCACCATCAGTAGATGAATGCAGGGTCAGAACTATCATCAGTAGATGAATGAAGGGTCAGAACCACCATCAGTAGATGAATGCAGGGTCAGACCCACCATTAGTAGATGAATGCAGGGTCAGAACTATCATCAGTAGATGAATGCAGGGTCAGAACTATCATCAGTAGATGAATGAAGGGTCAGAACCACCATCAGTAGATGAATGCAGGGTCAGACCCACCATCAGTAGATGATTGCAGCACCACGCTTATTACGGTGGTCAATTTCAGTGTTAGATCAGCCCCATGAAACACTTGGATGACATGACTATGTACCTCCCAGTATTTCCTTAACTTTGGTAAGGAGATACTGGGAGTTGTTGTTACCTTCATCATCAGACTGTGGACCATACAGGAACCTCACCAGTTATAAGAAGTACTAAGCTCATTGGGGCTAAACTTTTTGGGTGTTGGCCGGTGATCCGCAGCCACTGTCCTCACAGGGCATGATTTTGTATTTTTGTGTGTTTTTTAAATGTTTTTAATATTTTTGTGTGGTTTACATATAGTCTAATAAAATGTGATATATTTTTTATGGTGATGAATGCATGACGGTCACATGTCTGCTCCGTCCAAAGTGCTGCCGGCTTTTGAACGTAGGTGATTCCTCATGTGTTGATTGAACCGTGCAGAATCACCATGTCCAATACATTGTACGGGGGACATTTATCTTGCATCTCCGCAAGATAAATAGGCATGCTGCAGTCCGTAAAGACGTGCCGCACATGTGTTTCCGCAGGGAAGCCGGAGGCGTCATTGCATGCATAGTGGAGATGGGATTTCATGAAATCCCATCCACTATGCTGTAACATCTGGATGCAGCGGGTGTACGCAGCGTCCAACCCGCAG
Source organism: Ranitomeya imitator (assembly GCF_032444005.1). Classification (NCBI taxonomy): domain Eukaryota; kingdom Metazoa; phylum Chordata; class Amphibia; order Anura; family Dendrobatidae; genus Ranitomeya; species Ranitomeya imitator. The sequence goes on from NC_091282.1 coordinate 242,419,933, forward strand.
CGAGTACTGAACGTGGGAACGTACCCACACACCCTCACACACACATTCTTAAGGCTCATACTCAAATGCGAGAGACTAGGACGGAGTCTCGCACGTCAATACCCGGCACTCAGATCTGAGCGTTCAGCTGCATCTATTTCTATGCAGCTGAACGCTCCAATCCAAGTGCCAGCGGCAGTGCTGGGTATTGACGTGTGAGACTTGTCTGAGTTTCTCGCATCTGAGTATGAGCCCTTACACACTCATACACACACACACGCTCCTACACACACATACACACACACAATGCCATGCGGCTGCCCTCGTGTACTACTAACACCATGGCCCATTCCCTATACACAGCAAATGACAGATCTCTGATCTTCAGCAGTTCAGCTTCTGCTCATCGGAGCGCTGCTCACCATTCTTCACGCTGGCCACTGCGTCCCCGCCTCTTCTGCACCGCTCTGTGTTGCATCATGCTGCGACCTCATCACTCTGCTGCACACTAGGCTGCTCTGTGCCAGATATCATGCATTCAAATGTATTTGCGTGTCAAAGAGACGGAAGGAGTCTGCCAGCCAGGCTGCAAATTAAGATTTGGCGGCCGCAATCAAAAGTACAGTGCCGATCCTCTGGCGGCCCTGAACAGCTGCCTGGGGACCGGCCCAGGGTGGGGGGGGGAAATGCATCCCTGCCACCCGGCCCAACTCGCCACTATCAGCCTCCCCTGTTCCCCAGTATACAACAGCTCCAGCCTCCTCAGTATATAGCAGCAGCAGCCTCCCCTGTTCCCCAGTATATAGCAGCAGCAGCCTCCCCTGTTCCCCAGTATATAGCAGCAGCAGCCTCCCCTGTTCCCCAGTATATAGCAGCAGCAGCCTCCCCTGTTCACCAGTATATAGCAGCACCAGCCTCCCCTGTCGCCCCAGTATATAGCAGCACCAGCCTCCCCTGTTCCCCAGTATATAGCAGCAGCAGCCTCCCCTGTTCCCCAGTATATAGCAGCAGCAGCCTCCCCTGTTCACCAGTATATAGCAGCACCAGCCTCCCCTGTCGCCCCAGTATATAGCAGCACCAGCCTCCCCTGTTCCCCAGTATATAGCAGCACCAGCCTCCCCTGTTCCCCAGTATATAGCAGCACCAGCCTCCCCTGTTCCCCAGTATATAGCAGCACCAGCCTCCCCTGTTCCCCAGTATATAGCAGCACCAGCCTCCGCTGTTCCCAAGTATATAGCAGCACCAGCCTCCCCTGTTCCCCAGTATATAGCAGCATCAGCCTCCCCTGTTCCCCAGTATATAGCAGCATCAGCTTCCCGTTCCCCAGTATATAGCAGCACCAGCCTCCCGTTCCCCAGTATATAGAAGCACCAGCCTCCCATGTTCCCCAGTATATAGCAGCACCAGCCTCCCGTTCCCCAGTATATAGCAGCACCAGCCTCCCCTGTTCCCCAGTATATAGCAGTACCAGCCTCCCCTGTTCCACAGTATAGCAGCACCAACCTCCCCTGTTCCCCAGTATATAGCAGCACCAGCCTCCCCTGTTCCCCAGTATATAGCAGCACCAGCCTCCCCTGTTCCCCAGTATATAGCAGCATCAGCTTCCCCTGTTCCCCAGTATATAGCAGCACCAGCCTCCCCTGTTCCCCAGTATATAGCAGCAGCCTCCCCTGTTCCCCAGTATATAGCAGCACCAGCCTCCTCTATTCCCCAGTATATAGCAGCATCAGCCTCCCCTGTTCCCCAGTATATAGCAGCACCAGCCTCCCCTGTTCCCAAGTATATAGCAGCACCAGCCTCCCCTGTTCCCCAGTATATAGCAGCACCAGCCTCCCCTGTTCCCCAGTATATAGAAGCACCAGCCTCCCTTGTTCCCCAGTATATAGCAGCACCAGCCTCCCCTGTTCCCCAGTATATAGAAGCACCAGCCTCCCTTGTTCCCCAGTATATAGCAGCACCAGCCTCCCCTGTTCCCCAGTATATAGCAGCACCAGCCTCCCGTTCCCCAGTATATAGCAGCACCAGCCTCCCCTGTTCCCCAGTATATAGCAGCATCAGCCTCCCCTGTTCCCCAGTATATAGCAGCACCAGCCTCCCCTGTAGTGCAGCTGTAGGTTAGGAAGTGAAACAGCAAGGAGCCAGGATGATAAAATGAAAGTACCGTAACAGGGCAGTTAATATTATACACAAGCGAAAAGGGTGTTATGCCGAAGACACACGCAATTGCTTAACAACAATTTTACTGTAGATTTTGCAATAAAAACTAGATGCATTATAAAGTGATCCTACCAATAATAAACTAAGACCTGCCTCTTCGATCTGATGAGGCTGATTTTCCTAATCTGAAAACTCAAAAGTCAGAATGGCAGAATTATCCTATTTGAAAGATTGCCATTATAGAAGTTCAGCAAAATATTCACAAGTTTATAAGTTTCCCCTATGGCAACTTGGTGATCTCCACTAGAGAAACTCTAGGCATAAGACTCACTAATATAATAAATCCCACAAGAAAAGTGCAACACTTTGATAAATGATAAAATCTATAATTTATTGAATCATTAAAAAGAAAAACATACCAATATATCAAGATTATATCTAAAAGTTCCAAAATAGGGATTTTTGTGTTACTCACCGTAAAATCCTTTTCTCCGAGACGCTCATTGGGGGACACAGGACTGTGGGTGTATGCTTCTGCCGCCAGGAGGCTGACACTAAGTAAACTTGAAAAAAAGTTAGCTCCTCCTCCATCGTATACACCCTGACACTGGCTACCAGAGACTCCAGTTTGGTGCAAAAAGCAGTAGGAGAACAAAACACAAAAAATAATATAACAGCATAAATACAGAAAACTTATGTCTAGAAAAGATCCTACTGACTAATGTAATCAGATATAACCAAAGCAGCCATAAGGCTACCAGGGAGGGAGCTGTGTCCCCCAATGAGCGTCTCGGAGAAAAGGATTTTACGGTGAGTAACACAAAAATCCCTATTTCTCCTTCGCCTCATTGGGGGACACAGGACTGTGGGATGTCCTAAAGCAGTCCCTGGGTGGGAAATTAACTCACCAGTAATAGTCATCCATATAACAGTAGTCTATATATGCGCCACTGCCGCTTGAAGGACATTATAATGTTTGACAAACGTATGCAGACTAGACCAGGTCGCAGCCTTGCAAACCTGTTCTGCTGAGGCCTGGTGCCGAATGGCCCAGGAAGCCCCCACTGCTCTAGTCGAATGAGCCTTGATTCCGGCCGGAACCGTCATGCCCATGGAGCGATAAGCCTCCTGAATGGTCGCCCTTATCCACCTGGCCAGGGTAGATTTTGAAGCCGCGCATCCCTTCCTGCGACCCTGCGGAAGGACAAACAGAGCATCTGTCTGGCGAAAAGGAGCCGTTCGGGAAATGTACCTCCTCAGAGCCCTCACCAGATCCAACGTATGGAGAGCTTTTTCTACACGGTGCGTAGGTGCCGGACAAAAAGAGGGCAGAACAATATCTTCATTGATGTGGAATGATGAAACAACCTTCGGCAAAAAGGACGGTGCTGGTCTGAGCACTACCTTGTCCTGATGAAAACGCAAAAAAGGGGGACGACAAGAAAGGTACTGTGTAAGAAGAAGCGGCAACACTCACCGGTCCTGTGTGGTCCAAGTTTTTATTATCAAAACACATACATGGTATCTTCACGGCATCGGGAAACAGACGAAAGAGGAGGTGAGCAGGATGTGACGACGGCCGTTTCGCGCCGACGATAGCGCTTCCACGGGTCTCATGTGGACGACAAGAAAGGGCTGCCAGCTCCGATACCCGTCTTATGGACGTTATGGCCACTAAAAATACGACTTTCCAAGAAAGAAACATCAAAGAAACATCTTGAAGAGGCTCAAAAGGAGCGTTCTGTAAAGCCCTTAAGACCAGATTAAGGTCCCAAGCTTCCAAAGGAGTCTTATAAGGAGGGACCTTATGAGCGACTCCCTGGAAAAAAGTCCTGACCTGACGATTAGTAGCAATCTTGCGCTGAAAAAGGACTGATAAAGCCGAAATCTGCCTTTTAAGGGTACTTGGAGCAAGCCCAGAATCCAGGCCTGCTTGAAGGAAGGCTAGAATGTTTGGAACGGAAAAACGCAGAGGAGGCAGCCCGCGCTCTCTACACCAGGAAAGAAACACCTTCCAAGTGTGATAATAAATCCTGGCCGAGACGGACTTACGTGCACTGATCATGGTATCAGCCACTTCTTGAGAAAACCCTGCCTGAGTTAAAAACCCAAGATTCAACGGCCAAGCCGTCAAACGTAGGACCTCAGAGTTCTGGTGGTAGATCGGCCCTTGAGATAGAAGATCCGGCCGATCGGGGAGCCGCCAAGGAACCCCGGCGAGAAGTTGTACCAGGTCTGCATACCAGGTCCGTCGTGGCCAATCCGGAGTGATCAGGATGGCCGGCACTCTCTCTGATTTGATCTTCTTGATTACCCTTGGGAGCAGTGCCAGAGGAGGGAACAGATAAGAGACATGAAACTGGTTCCAAGACAGTACCAGCGCATCCACGGCGATTGCCTGGGGGTCTCGGTACCGAGAGACAAAACTGGACACCTTGGCATTCATCTTGTACGCCATTAGATCCACGTCCGGAGTCCCCCAAAGATGGCATATCTGCAAAAATACCTCGGGATGGAGAGACCATTCCCCGGAGGCTAGACCCTGACGGCTTAGAAAATCTGCCACCCAGTTTTCTTCGCCCGGAATGTGGACCGCTGAGATCACAGAGTGATTTCTCTCCGCCCAGAGTAGAATTTGTTTTACCTCCAGCATGGCTGCCTTGCTGCGGGTGCCCCCCTGGTGATTTATGTAGGCTACCGCTGTGGCGTTGTCCGATTGAATTCGGACAGGGCAACCTGCCAGAAGATGGTGGAAATGTAACAAGGCTAGTCGAACTGCTCGAATCTCTAAGATATTGATGGGGAGATCTGATTCCCGAGGAGACCAGCGTCCGCTTCCCAACCCAGGAGACTGGCATCTGTGGAAACCACTAGCCAATTGGTTGGGGGAAAGGGCTTCCCCCTGAGTAGAGATGAGCTGTTTAGCCACCAAGAGAGGGCCTGCCTGGCCTGGAGAGACAAACGAAATCTGCGGTTGAGAGAGGATTTCTGTTCCACACTGATAGGATTGCTTGTTGGAGGGGTCGAAGATGAAGCTGCGCAAACGGAACCGCCTCTATAGTTGCAACCATCTTTCCTAACACCCTCATGCCAGACCGAATCGCATGAGGGTACGGTTGTTGAAGATTCCTCACTTCCCGCCGAAGGGCTAGGACCTTGTCCTGGGGAAGGATTGATAGGGCTTGAGAGGTGTCGAAGATCATGCCTAAAAATAAGATCTTCCGAGACGGCTGTAGGGATGACTTCCTTTAATTTACCAGCCAACCTAGACGAGAAAGGGTGTCCAGAGTGATGCCGACATTTTCCCTGCAAGATTGAAAAGTCGGTCCCTTGATCAGCAGATCGTCTAGGTATGGCAAGACAACTATACCTCGGGAGTGCAGAATGGACACCACAGTAGACATGACCTTTGTGAACACCCTGGGAGCGGAGGTCAGCCCGAAGGGTAATGCCGTGAATTGAAAGTGTAGATTGTTTACGGCAAACCAGAGAAATCTTTGATGAGGCGGAAAGATGGGAATATGTAGATAAGCATCCTGAATGTCTACTGAGGCCAAAAACTCTCCCTTTTCCAGAGAGGCGATAACTGACCGGAGAGACTCCATCCGAAAGTGACGAACGCGGACAAACCTGTTTAAGAGTTTGAGATCTAGGATAGGCCTCACTGCTCCGTCCTTTTTGGGCACTACAAAAAGATTGGAATAAAAGCCCTGAAACCTTTCCTCCCTTGGAACAGGAGAAATGACACCGCTGATACGAAGGGACTCTACGGAATTGAACAGGCTTAGACGGAGAGACTCGGACCTGGGAAGACGGGATGGGAAAAACCGGGGAGGAGGCAGCTGAACCAGCTCTATCTTGTACCCTGATGATACGAGCTCTCCAACCCACCGGTAGTGGATTACCTGAAGCCAGACCTGGTGAAATAAAAGTAGACGTCCGCCTACTTTGTTGGAGACACTCAGAGGAGGCCTCCAGTCACTTAGCCGAAAATCTTTGAGTCCTAGATCCTCTGGATCTAGTAGACTGGGGACGCATTCTTCCCCCCTGGCTGGCCGTATAAGAGATCCGACCGTCTCGGTCCTGATTGGGTCGACCCTGCGCAGGAGAGCCTGATGCTGGGGCCCATCTAACATTGCGAAAGGTTCTAAAACGGGCCTGAAATTGGCGACGAAAAGGCTGTCTAGCCCTCTGCTGAGGAAGAAACTTACTTTTCCCTCCTGTGGAGTCAGAAATGAGCTGATCCAGCTTCTCTCCGAACAAACGACCACCCTGATATGGTAGGGATGTAAGTGATTTTTTAGAGGTAGAATTAGCCCGCCAGGACCTTAACCAAAGTGCCCTTCTGATGGCAATAGCATTAGACGCAGCCGAAGAAGCACAATCTGCTGCATCTAGGGACGCGTTAATCAGATAGCTACCAGCCAGTGCTACCTGAGAAGACATTTCCGCCAATTCTGCTGACAAATTACCTTCTTGAAGAGCCTTTGATAACGACTCCGACCAAGATATCATAGCCCAGGCAACCCAAGTTGCCGGAAAGGAAGGAAAAAGAGCCGAACTTGAGGCCTCAAAGACGGAACGAGCCAAGCTCTCTATAAGACGATCCGTAGGATCCTTAATCGATGAGCCATTAGGCAGAGATAGCAACGTGCTAGAGGCTAAACGGGACACTGGAGGATCTACAGAAGGATTTTCTGCCCATTTACTACAAAGTTCCGAAGCAAAGGGATACCTAGCCTTCAGAGCTCTTTGCCCTGAAAAGCGCTTGTCCGGGTGCTCCCGGTTGCGTCGAATCAGGTCCTCAAACTCAGGGTGAGAGGAAAAAACCCAATGGGGCCCGTTTAGCCCGCTTAAAAGAGACCTTATGATCAGAGGATGAGGCGAGCTCGTCCTCTATCCCCAAAGACTGATTGACAGCCTCAATTAGGCCATCTACAGACTCCTGAAAACCAGGATTCTCAAAATTAAGGGACCCTTCTGACTCGTAGTCAGTCTCAACTTCCCTGCTTTCCGCAGGGGAAGGAGAACGAGATACGGAACTCCAGGATGCGGAAGCACCTGAATGCCTGGGCGACGCTGTGCGAATCCGCTTTCCATGCGTCTGTCTAGAGTGAGCGCGGCCCCTGCAGGCCGAAGGCTCCTGAGACCCCGAGGTCCTCTCCGAGACAGGTGGACTACCGGCCCTGACTGCCGGGGTCTGCAGAGATTTGATCGCTTCAGTAAGGGACGCCATGGATTGCGACAAGGACGCGACCCATTCCGGCGGAGCTGCCCCAGCATCTGCTTGAGGGACCGGAGCCGGAGAGACTACTGGAGAACTGGCAGGGGGGGGGGCTCCTGGGCACGTTCAGAGTCACAGGCCTCGCAGAGGCGATTACTTTGGACGTGCGGAAAAGGGGCACAACAAGTTACACAACCGGTAAAAAGAACCATGTGAGTCTTAACCCCTCTAGACATAGTGATCCGTAAAGCTCTACCCAGGGCCAGAGACTGGGACAAAAAGAATCCTTCAGCCAGATGGAGGGAGAAGCACTTACCCCAGTCCTGTGTCCCCACGAGTACAGAGATGGATCCTGAATGCACGAAGCAGAGCCCAAATGCACTCTTATATGCACAGCAGGCCTTAGGGGGGAGGGACCACCAATCAACGCTGCGGCCTGGATCAGGCCCGAAGCCGGGGCCTCAATTTTTCCCCTTCAGAGAGAGAAGCCGGAACCGGAAGTGACGCGCCGGATGGGGCGGGGCCTCACAGCGCGCTGAACGGAAGTCCCAGGCTCCAGGCAGGACGCTACCCCACGCCCGAAGGAGGCCACGCAAGGCCTGAAGCCTCTGGGGGATAGCGGCGCCGCCGCATTATACCGCCGCAGCGCCGCTTTTAACGCTGCAGCGCCGGATCACGCTGCAGCGCCGCAGTCCCAATGCCGCAGAGCCGGAACACGCTGCAGCGCCGCAGTCCTAACGCCGCAGCGCCGGATCACGCTGCAGACTCACACCACCCGAGAAGGAGCCACCGCGCTCTGGGAGGACGCAGCAGCAGGTAATGCCAGGAGCCCCCTTTGTCACACCGCACTCCAGAGAGGGGGGAAGACAAATGACGGTGCAGGAACCCTATCTCCATTATCCCCAGGATAAGGAGAGGGACCGTCCACCACCCCAGCTAACACCGCCAAGCAGAGGTGTAGGAATCAGGGGGGAACACACGGACATCTACAGGCACCTGTACAGCCTGGAGTCTAGCTACCTCAGGGTGGTCAGGGCCAAGTCCGGTGAAGGATCCCACGTAGCGGAAAAGGATACGTGGAAAAAATTTGCACGTACTTGCCCGTTGATGGTTTGGGGAGATCGGACCCTCAAAAAGGTCCGTCGCCCCCTCAATCCAAAGATGTTGAAAATTGGGTCCAAAGAATCCAGGACCCAGAGATGTGCCTCCTTGAGACACTAAGCATAAACTGGAGTCTCTGGTAGCCAGTGTCAGGGTGTATACGATGGAGGAGGAGCTAACTTTTTTTCAAGTTTACTTAGTGTCAGCCTCCTGGCGGCAGAAGCATACACCCACAGTCCTGTGTCCCCCAATGAGGCGAAGGAGAAAGGACATTCACGCCAAAAAATGGGTCTCAAGTGATTGGGCATATATAATAAATGATGGTACTGTAACGCTAATTGAGGCACCCCTGCATTGTTCCCCTTCCACCACCATGCAGGAACGCTGCCATATTCACTGCCAAGCCGCACGGCGTGGTCTCTGGCATGCTCCCTGCTACCTTCCCGTTTTGAGTCTCTGGTGGCATGCCTAGTGAGCGCACACTCCCTTGGTCTTAATGGGGCAGCAAGGTGGCTTCCAGACAATAGCTTGTTTAAAAGGCACCCTCCCCAATAGGGAGGTGCCGAGCAACACAGTGAATCATTAGTGAGTGAAGTTTTCTCCTAGTGAGTTGTAAGGTTTCCTGGATCTGGTGTGGCCACATTCCTGTCCCTGATCCTTGTGCAGCCAGTCTTGAACCCGAAGTCACTGGTCTGTGTGTGGCCAGTCACCGAATCATTATCCGAGACCTGTGTCTGAACGTGTGCCTATCCAAGTACCCTGTATATCCGGACTCCTACAACCAGTCTCCGGATCAGCCCTGTCAGTGACAGTAACCACTCTACAGAGGAACCAGAACTTAGAAGTCTGAACGAAGCCCTAGTCCTATCCATATTTGCGTGCCTGACCCCTGGGGTCAGCAGGTGCAGTACTATGGACTATCTAGGAATGGTACATGGCGGCTACTCGCAGCCAAGTCCGTTTCCACCATCAGGAGCTCCAGTGAACACATGGTAGCCACTTGGCTATGCCCCTCCTAGGTAAGCCCGGCCCTGTGGCACAGTGGGTCCACGAACCACGTGCACTACCTGCGTGCATAACAGGTACTACATCAATACAAAATTTTTGTATCATACATATAGTGAGGGAAAAAAAGATCCCATAAAAATAAAATGCATGAATATATTAAACCATAATTATGTGAGACTAAAAGCATGTGTGCATCTAGACAATTATATCAAATTGAGAGTGTATTACATGACATATACCATATTTTTAAGACTAAGACGCACCCCAAATTGTCTGACAAAAATAGGGAAAAATTTAAGGTGTCAAATGTGAGTCCAGATTATAGCCCGAATTCAGCTTACCGAAGAGGAGGGGATCGACAGCTCTGGTGGAGCTGGGTCAGAAGTGTTCGGTGGTCTGGAGATGATTTGACTCAAATCACTGACTGGTGCAGGAGGTTCAGCGGTGCTCAGTGGTGCGAGGGGTCCGCTGACATTTTGTGAAAGCCCAGAGGCCCTGCACATCCATTGCTGCAATGAGGTGGCCTCAGTGAAAACGGCCACCAGAGGCGGCGCATGCGCAGATTGAGGTCTTGGCACCGAGCTTCACAAAATGTCGGCAGAGCCCTGGCACCACTGAACCTGCTGCACCAGCCTAGGATGGCAGTCAGAACCAAAAAAAGAGAAGAATAGGCCACGAAACGGGGATCACCATGGACAGATTAACAAAAAATATAACAACTTTTATTAAGATTAAACTCACAAGACACATACATTTAAAAAGTGTTCACACGAACACCATATAGACAAAGCCCAACATAGAGCTAAAACCTGAACAGGACTCAAAGGATATAGAAGTATAACTAAACAAATACCCTTAGAATGGACATCTATATGAACAGCATATCAGTGGCATAACCACAGTAACAGTCAATGTGCATGCAAACTACCTGAAAAATGTAGGCAAATACCTAAGGTAGATACATAAATAAATGAGTACATGCCCTATTTGCTGCAAAAACTCCAAGCTGTAATTCTCATAGGTCAGGGTAGAATCTTCTCATTATTTATTCGTCTGTGGTGCCCCCTCTATATATATTCTCTAGGATGGCAGTCAGATCATCACCCTGCAACGTCGGACCATAGAACATCCCCTCTTCCCAGAATCGCCCGACTCCTGCAGCCACCACACTCCTGGTAAGTACATTCTAACTATAAGACGTACCCCCATTTTCCCAACAAATTTCTGGGAAAAAAATACCGTAAGTCTTATAGTCCAAAAAATACGGTAAATATAGCAAAACTATAAAACAAATATAGCAAATAAATAGAAATAGCGTCAGATCAGTAATAAGATAACCATAAAAAAAAAATCACCAGATATCTGCACCAGAATGCGCGTTTCGCACAAGGTTTTCTCAGGAGAGGACATCTCAAAGGTCTCTCACCCAGCCAACCGGTTCTTCTGCTTTGCAATAAAGAGGGGCAAAAATATAAAACATGACCTCAAATGAAGGCTCTGATTTGGCTGTATATCCTAAGCCATGTGGCTGATATTCATAAATTGTAAACTTGCGAGCAGGGCCCTCACTCCTTTTGGTATGCGTTGACTATGTGTTACTCTGTAATAGTTTATCTAGTTTGTACAAGTACCCTTTAAATTGTAAAGTGCTGCAAATAGGTTGATGCTATAAAAATATTTTTATATTGCCTTTTAGGATTGCTACTTCCAATAGGTAGCGCTTGAGTCTCTATTCTTGTATTCTGTGAAGAGACTATTAGCATACAGAGAAAAATATGCCACATATGGAGGAGCATAAATATTTTTTCAATGTACTGTATATTAGGTAACGCTGCAATTCTAACGAAACAGCTAGCGTTGGATATAAGTCCCATCTGGGAAGAAGGGAGGATGATCAAGCTGTTAAATTACCAGTTCATTTCAACAATTTAAAGAGGATATATAAAATCTCAAGAAAAGGTAATATTAGGTTTTATTACATCAGTTTTGTTTGTTTTTTTCAGACATATCAGTTGTCATTTTTACATAGGCATTAAAAGCTAGATAACTTTCTTCTTGATTGAATATGTTGACAATGACAGTTGTCCATAGCCTATCTTCTCAAAAACAAAGTAGGAAAAAGTTAGGGCGTATGCATGGAAAGCCTCCTTAACACACAGTTGAAAAGAACAAAGTTAAGCTAAACAAGTACAGCAATATATCTTAACTTGTGTGCGCTTGAGGACTAACGTTTAGAAACACCAACAGGTTACAAAATGACAAGTTGTAGGCACTTATGGACCGAGTTTCATTAAGCTTTAATGATTAGCAGATCTTACAGATGTGCGTTATATTCTATGGATCAGTGAGTAGACAAAACAGGCCAAATTCTTCAAGACTACACTTTACCATTTAGAACAGGGGTGGGGAACCTCAGGCTCCAGGGCCATTTACGGCCCTCTATGACCTTTCATCAGGCCCCCGAGCAGATTCTCAGGGACTACACTCTAGGGCAAGGAGCTGTATTTTGATTGTCACAAGCTCATTAATTTCTTCTTGTTCTGTTAGCGCACACACACGCAGTGTTCACTACTGAACATTGAAGGGCATGTAATAAAAGATTACATCCGGAAACCAGTGCCAGAGTCAGGATGCACTTTGTGGGTGGAGTTTGTACAGCTCCCGACGGATGGTATAAATATCCAAATGACCCTTGGCAGAAAAAAGATTCCCCACCCCTGATTTAGAAGATGTATGGAATAAGTTTCCCTCCTCACATTCGGCATTTATCAAGAGAAGAGAATCTCTTGCACTCACACTGGAAAAGAGAAGATATAACCTGTGTCCCTCAAATACTGAAGGAATGAAATTATAAGACTTTTCTCAAATAATTGCCATCTACTGCCAGGTTTTATGGTTTTTTTTCATAAGCAATAGGGCTTCTTTACAGTTCTTCAGAATGTTTGTCTCCGTAGCAAAATCAAAAACAATGTAGGTGCGGAAAAATGATGTCCATTAACCTTCGTCCGGCTGAGTAGGTACAATTGTAACTATTCCGTTTTAAAATTGCAATAACTTTTTTTTTTTTTCGAAAAGCCGTAGAGGGCTGAAATTTCGTGACATCTCTGCAGTTTTGGTCCAGAATATATTGGCCAAATTTCTAAAAAATATATATGAAGGTACAATTGTACCTCTGCAGCCTGTTAACGTTGTAAAATTATGCAGCCTGACGAAGGTTAAGCAGAGTCCTATCGGACCTTAAAAATGAGAAAAATCACAGACACCAATATTTCTATATGTAAACTATTCTTTAATGTCACATTGTTTGACAATTGTACATGGATTACATTATCGATGTGGTCAAAAGGGCAAATCATTTTTCATCTTTTTCCTGTTTTAACAGTAAATGTAATAAACACAAAGCTTGTCATTAACATTTACACATTTCACATCAGATTGAGGACATCTCAAATGTATTCCTTTTAAAGGATAGCAATTATCAATATTACAATTCAACTAATACTCTGGTACAATACTTCATAAGTCATAAAAAAGAGTCTTAAAATTTGGTGTGTGTGTATATATATATATATATATATATATATATATATATCTGTTATTCTTTGTGACAGACCACCTTCGTTGTTTGCTTGAGACAGACTAAACAGATTTGGCATCTGTATCTTATTTTCTATGACTGAATGAACCATCTGGGCATATAACTAATGAAACATTTCAGTTTGACACATATTAAGAACGAAAGATCATGAATTAACTCTAGTAAAGCAAAAATCATTCTTCAGAACCAAAACCACCTGCTGAACTCTTGTATGATACTTTACACTGTCTTAAGAAAATCATAGTACATAAGAGTAAGACTACAATAAAGAATATGCCACTATTGAACCACAATGTCCACTTGAGGTTTTTGGGACTTAAGAAACTGGACAAAGACATTGGAGACACAAAAACTAATGGATTGAACATTATTCTTGAGAATAAGAGCACACTTCTTATATCTAGTAAATGATAGTTTCAAGTAAAGATCAGCGTCTGGAAGGATTCCTGCCAACATTTCTAAACCCACATCAATGGCATACATACAGAGATGCTACACAAGTATGGTCAATCTGTAAAGATGAAGTGCCTCAACTTTCACAAGGCTTTATAGTTTTTAGTAACAGAACTGTGTAGGTAGACCTCAACCCAGTGCACAGATCTGTGCTCATCAGCTATCAAGACGAGCAATAAGAAATAAAAAATGTAGGTTTTTAAGGCAAACTCTAGTTGAGAGGGCAATAGGAGATTAGCCTAATCTATTAAGAATCGGCTATAAAGAGCTCAAGCATTCCTTAAATTAGTCATAGTCCAAGATCACCGACATCATCAATGTCATCTTTTGTAAGGTTTCTATGAAAAATCAGAAGATCAAATCAGGTTTCCCATTCAAATCAAGTTTTGACAAGAAAATTGTCCATTAGGATCTAAGGAATCTTAACAGTTGTTTCCAACCTCAATATCCAAATTTCAAAAACCATATTTTGTGCCTTTAAAAAAAACAGCCTAATGTCCCTATCATGTTTTTTCCTCATCTTCTTACCACTTTTCCCATCCCATTTGTTGACTATGCTTCCAGTTTCCACAGCTTCTGAACATGCTCATTTCAATGTATTTTTAACAATCACATCAATATGTAAATACTCAATACATATCCAATTTTTTTCAGGACCTGTTGCAAAGTGTTGCGCGAGCATAAATTGCCGTACTGTATGCATTATCTAACCATGAAAACAGCTTGAGGTCCTCCAGATGAGAATCATCCTACAAATGTAAACAAAAGTGTACTTTTTGCTTTAAAGGGAACCTGTCACGTTGGCTAATACAATGAATCTGCAAATGTGACGTTGATCTGCAAGTTAATAGCGTTAAGAAAGGTGCACGGCCGCTATACTAAAACGGTGGCACCCAGGAGAAAATGAAGTTTATTCTTTCAAGCAGCTGTTGGCTTTCAGTCATAGAAGCATGGCGGAACTGCTACAGTAAGGCGGCGGCTTTGATTGACAGCTCGCTGTGAATAGATGAAGTACAGAGCAGAGCCGCCTGTCAAAGTGCCAAGGTATGCTTACAGCTGCAACTCCCTGTATAGTGAGCGGTGACTGAAGTCACGCAACACGCATGTATGACTGAAAGCCAGCGGCTCCCCGAAGGAATAAATTTCTTTTTGTAAACGGGGTCTGTATTTTAAGTACAGCAGCCAGGAACCTTTTTAATTTATTCCTGCCATTAACCCTATATCGACAGGTCAATAGTGTTATTCAATGTGACAGATTCCTTTTAACTTTCCTAAGTTTTGTACACATCTTGTACATGAATGTAAATGTATCATATAATGGAAGAATCTAAAACTGTTCAACCCAACAATACCTCCAAAACTGTCCACAGCGTAGTATGAACAAAAATGTGACCGGTATTAATTCAGAAGTAATTCCGGCACTAGAAAATATTTTCTTCCCAGATTTTGACTAACAAGCTATTATCTTACATAGTAACATAGTAACATAGTTAGTAAGGCCGAAAAAAGACATTTGTCCATCCAGTTCAGCCTATATTCCATCATAATAAATCCCCAGATCTACGTCCTTCTACAGAACCTAATAATTGTATGATACAATATTTTTCTGCTCCAGGAAGACATCCAGGCCTCTCTTGAACCCCTCGACTGAGTTCGCCATCACCACCTCCTCAGGCAAGCAATTCCAGATTCTCACTGCCCTAACAGTAAAGAATCCTCTTCTATGTTGGTGGAAAAACCTTCTCTCCTCCAGACGCAAAGAATGCCCCCTTGTGCCCGTCACCTTCCTTGGTATAAACAGATCCTCAGCGAGATATTTGTATTGTCCCCTTATATACTTATACATGGTTATTAGATCGCCCCTCAGTCGTCTTTTTTCTAGACTAAATAATCCTAATTTCGCTAATCTATCTGGGTATTGTAGTTCTCCCATCCCCTTTATTAATTTTGTTGCCCTCCTTTGTACTCTCTCTAGTTCCATTATATCCTTCCTGAGCACCGGTGCCCAAAACTGGACACAGTACTCCATGTGCGGTCTAAGTAGGGATTTGTACAGAGGCAGTATAATGCTCTCATCATGTGTATCCAGACCTCTTTTAATGCACCCCATGATCCTGTTTGCCTTGGCAGCTGCTGCCTGGCACTGGCTGCTCCAGGTAAGTTTATCATTAACTAGGATCCCCAAGTCCTTCTCCCTGTCAGATTTACCCAGTGGTTTCCCGTTCAGTGTGTAATGGTGATATTGATTCCCTCTTCCCATGTGTATAACCTTACATTTATCATTGTTAAACCTCATCTGCCACCTTTCAGCCCAAGTTTCCAACTTATCCAGATCCATCTGTAGCAGAATACTATCTTCTCTTGTATTAACTGCTTTACATAGTTTTGTATCATCTGCAAATATCGATATTTTACTGTGTAAACCTTCTACCAGATCATTAATGAATATGTTGAAGAGAACAGGTCCCAATACTGACCCCTGCGGTACCCCACTGGTCACAGCGACCCAGTTAGAGACTATACCGTTTATAACCACCCTCTGCTTTCTATCACTAAGCCAGTTACTAACCCATTTACACACATTTTCCCCCAGACCAAGCATTCTCATTTTGTGTACCAACCTCGTGCGGCACGGTATCAAACGCTTTGGAAAAATCGAGATATACCACGTCCAATGACTCACCGTGGTCCAGTCTATAGCTTACCTCTTCATAAAAACTGATTAGATTGGTTTGACAGGAGCGATTTCTCATAAACCCATGCTGATATGGAGTTAAACAGTTATTCTCATTGAGATAATCCAGAATAACATCCCTCAGAAACCCTTCAAATATTTTACCAACAATAGAGGTTAGACTTACTGGCCTATAATTTCCAGGTTCACTTTTAGAGCCCTTTTTGAATATTGGCACCACATTTGCTATGCGCCAGTCCTGCGGAACAGACCCTGTCGCTATAGAGTCACTAAAAATAAGAAATAATGGTTTATCTATTACATTACTTAGTTCTCTTAGTACTCGTGGGTGTATGCCATCCGGACCCGGAGATTTATCTATTTTAATCTTATTTAGCCGGTTTCGCACCTCTTCTTGGGTTAGATTGGTGACCCTTAATATAGGGTTTTCATTGTTTCTTGGGATTTCACCTAGCATTTCATTTTCCACCGTGAATACCGTGGAGAAGAAGGTGTTTAATATGTTAGCTTTTTCCTCGTCATCTACAACCATTCTTTCCTCACTATTTTTTAAGGGGCCTACATTTTCAGTTTTTATTCTTTTACTATTGATATAGTTGAAGAACAGTTTGGGATTAGTTTTACTCTCCTTAGCAATGTGCTTCTCTGTTTCCTTTTTGGCAGCTTTAATTTGTTTTTTAGATAAAGTATTTTTCTCCCTATAGTTTTTTAGAGCTTCAATGGTGCCATCCTGCTTTAGTAGTGCAAATGCTTTCTTTTTACTGTTAATTGCCTGTCTTACTTCTTTGTTTAGCCACATTGGGTTTTTCCTATTTCTAGTCCTTTTATTCCCACAAGGTATAAACCGCTTACACTGCCTATTTAGGATGTTCTTAAACATTTCCCATTTATTATCTGTATTCTCATTTCTGAGGATATTGTCCCAGTCTACCAGATTAAGGGCATCTCTAAGCTGGTCAAACTTTGCCTTCCTAAAGTTCAATGTTTTTGTGACTCCCTGACAAGTCCCCCTAGTGAAAGACAGGTGAAACTGCACAATATTGTGGTCGCTATTTCCTAAATGCCCAACCACCTGCAGATTTGTTATTCTGTCAGGTCTATTAGATAGTATTAGGTCTAAAAGTGCTGCTCCTCTGGTTGGATTCTGCACCAATTGTGAAAGATAATTTTTCTTGGTTATTAGCAGAAACCTGTTGCCTTTATGGGTTTCACAGGTTTCTGTTTCCCAGTTAATATCCGGGTAGTTAAAGTCCCCCATAACCAGGACCTCATTATGGGTTGCAGCTTCATCTATCTGCTTTAGAAGTAGACTTTCAATGCTTTCTGTTATATTTGGGGGTTTGTAACAGACCCCAATGAGAATTTTGTTACCATTTTTCCCTCCATGAATTTCAACCCATATGGACTCGACATCCTCATTCCCTTCGCTAATATCCTCCCTTAAAGTGGACTTTAGACAAGACTTTACATAGAGACAAACCCCTCCTCCTCTCCGATTTTTACGATCCTTTCTAAACAGACTGTAACCCTGTAAGTTAACTGCCCAGTCATAGCTTTCATCTAACCATGTCTCGGTTATTCCCACTATGTCAAAGTTACCTGTAGATATTTCTGCTTCTAGTTCTTCCATCTTGTTTGTCAGGCTTCTGGCGTTTGCGAGCATGCAGTTTAGAGGATTTTGTTTTGTTCCAATCTCCTCACTGTGGATTGTTTTAGAAATGTTCTTACCTCCCTTCTGAGTATGTTTTCCTGGGTCGTCTTTGTTCGAGTCTAATGTTTTTCTTCCCGTCCCCTCTTCTTCTAGTTTAACGCCCTCCTGATGAGTGTAGCGAGTCTTCTGGCGAATGTGTGTTTCCCAGGTTTGTTGAGGTGTAGTCCGTCTCTGGCGAGGAGTCCATCATACCAGTAATTCACACCGTGGTCCAGGAATCCAAATCCTTGTTGTCTGCACCATCGTCTTAGCCAGTTGTTTGCATCAAGGATCCTGTTCCATCTCCTGGTGCCATGCCCGTCTACTGGAAGGATAGAAGAAAAAACTACCTGTGCCTACCAAGTGAACATATAATACGGGACCCTGTCACCACCATATAAAATGGACATAGAGAGATGACAGGTCCTACACAGGATTAAAAGTTTCCAGCAATATATGCGGAATCAATCCGGGATAAAGTATCCAAAAGAAGCTGTTCAACAATCTATAAGACAGCAACTAGCTCTATACCACCGGACGCATATGGACACAATAGACAGTAGTCAGCATGTACTGTAAAATATGCTTACTGTACTAATAAATAAACAGGAATGGTCTCACCAATTCCGTGGGCAGGCAAGGGAGCACCGGATATTCTTTTAGTCAAGCGGACATCCGGACCGTGAAGAGATGACAGTCCCTATGTCAATCCCTAGGGGGCTACGATACACTATCCCCCAAGCTCCCGCCCTTACAAGGGCAGTCCACATCTACCCCTGTAAACACATATGCCCTGCACTCTCCCTGTGTTGTCCCGACGCGTTTCTTCCAAGCTCAAGTCATCAGGGGACTCGCTTGTGTAAGGGGATTAAGTGCAAATAACAGAGGGACAAAAGGTCCTGCCCCCCCTCTATGCTGTCCTGCCATCTATGCACCATACTCAGCTTAAAAAATGTTGTTTTTTTCCGTAAAGTGGCATTTTCTTTAGGCACTCTCAATGTAAGGCCGGGGTCACACTTGTGAGAAACTCAGCTGCATAGAAATACATGCAGCCTCACACTCCGGTCCGAGTGCCGGCGGCAATGCCGGGTATTGAGACACCAGACTCGTGCGAGTTTCTCGCAAGAATGACCCCGGCCTAAGAGTCACAGTTCATTTTTATTAATTTTCTAAACTGACTCCTGTGCTAGATATGGTACGAGTGATCACCTACAAAACATACCGTATTTTTCGCTTTGTAAGACGCTCCGGATTATAAAACGCACCCCAAATTTTGGGGAGAAAAATAGGAAAAAACTTTTTTTAATAAATTGGTGGGGCGTCTTATAATCCATGCATCTTATTACTTACCAGGGGTTGTGGCTGTGGTGGATCAGGGTCCCAGGGTCGTTGCTGGAGGCAGGAGTGGAGCATTGCTGCAGGCTGGGATGAGGGGGTCTGCAGGGGGCTCCTGTGCTGCAGGGGGGCTCCTGTGCTGCAGGCTGGGATGAGGGGTCTGTGGGGGGCTCCTGTGCTGCAGGGCTGTCTCCGATGCTGCAGTGCTCTCCGGTGCTGCGGGGAGCTCTGGCGACATTTCGGGGGGCTCTGGTGACATTTTGTGAAAGGCCAGAGCCCCCGGCAGTTCGTCCATGCGTTCCTGTATGACTGACTCCGGGAAAATGGCCACCGGAATCTCGAGAGATGAGATCTCAGCGCTGAAATCTCATCTCCCGAGATTCCGGCGGCCATTTTCCCGGAATTAGTCATAGTGAACGCATGGACGAACTGCCGGGGGGCTCTGATCTTTCACAAAATGTTGCCAGAGCCCCCCGCAGCACCGGAGCCTCCAGCATCACCCGGGGCAACAGCGGACAACCCCGGCAGCGGCGGTGGACGACAGCGGCGTCGGGCGGTAGCGGCGGCGGACACCCCTTCATCCCAGCCTGTAATGGTAAGCGGTATACCCGCTTTGTTAGACGCACCCACATTTCCCCCCCAAATTTGGGGGAAATAAAGTGCGTCTTACAAAGCGGAAAATACGGTACTTCTCTTATATTACAGAAAAAAAAAAGAAATCCAGTATCCACGGTAAACCAGAAGCTCCAACAGCGAGTTGTACATGACCACACATGCTGCTTGTCTTGCTATTCAAGATCAGCCCAGTATATGGGTATTCCCATAGATCTGATGTTACCACCATGGAACTCTTGTGACTACTTTGCTGTAAAACAAATATATTACTAATTTATGTTATGGCCGATTAAGTTGCCATAAGGATAACACTTTCAGCGACTTGATACAAATAGATTTGACAATCCCAGTCAATAAATGCCATTACTGCCAGTTTTCTTTAACACAAAGCACTAAGAAATAAGAGACTCAAGTAGATAATAGCAAAAATTAAGTGTACTGTGGTTGGTCATGATAAGGGAATGTTTTTTGAGGTTAATGTCTTTCAAGACTGGTACATAACTTTTACTATATGCCATCCTACTTGTACATTAGGGTACTTTATTATTATTAAAAAAAAACATATATATAGTCAAAAATGTCAAATTCTATTACAGGGACCACACAATGCATAAGCTAGCCTTCCAGTGAGGGTCATCTCTTGGGTTGCCCATCAGTGGTGAAATATCTTGGACTATAAGCTGATGACTTCTCGCAGGTCTCATTATGAGAAGCCCAATTCTCATCTGCCACACTGCACAGCATTCAGGAAAAGTAAACCATTAATCTTTCACCTTCTGGGAGGAATTTCAAAGCTATGCGACTATCTGGACCCAACAACTGGTGTCTGTGTAAAGAAAAAAAAACAGAGGAAGCAATCTCTAGTCACCTGAAGGAATATGTCATGGAGGTAGCAAGGCATGGTATTAGTCAATGCAGCCAGTGAATGATATAAATATATAATTTTATATAACTGAATATAACGGTCTGCTTAATAAGTTCTGATCAGCCGCTTCTTAAAGTGGCTCTCCATGAATACAAAAAAGAAATAAAATGTCATTATAAATAAACTCCTAAATACCTTTAAATAGCAAACTGTCTAGGTAATAGCTGTAGTACCTTAAAATGACAAAAAACAGGTCCTAAAATATTAATACAACAACACCTATGAGCATATGCAGTACTGAGATCCTCTCCCTCCTTCATGCTTATGAAGATGCACTCCCTGTCGGTACCCAAATCCAATACTGGAAATACCGGGGGTGCTGATGTACGGTTGACTGCAGAATAAGTGGTCTTTTCTAGGTTTCTGAGCAGCTGCTTGATAGTACAAGAGACTGGATATCTCCGGGTCACAGCAGTAGAACTTGCTAATGCACATGCTCACAAACTGTCCCATTAACATTCTAAGAAAGGATTGCTCCCCCGGCGCCATTTTGCTGCAGACCAGTGGGAGATGAGTGTGCGTAAGTGCAAACGCAGAGGAGCCGAAAACCCTATCCACTGTCCCGCCAAGAGGAACGAAGAGAAAACTTCTAACGTGAATTATACAAGAATCGGGACACGGATTTCTTCCGTAAAGGTATCTATTAAATCAGTATAAAAGCGCCACTATGACCATACCATTATCTTAACCTACTAACCGTGATGACAGGTTACCTTTAAGGCATTTTATAGATGAATACTGGAGGTCCATCGGCAGCTAAACAACAGTCCACAGGCACAAATTATGATGCAGAAGAGATTTAGAAGTATAGGGTCTACCAAGGATTAATTTACAGAATTCCTGCCGATAACGGGGTGTCATTTTCTGAAATAATTTGAAGACACAGCTGATGCTAAAACTTGAAAGTACTTTTCATTAATGTAAGTGAAATAGATACATAATACTGTCTGGAAATCAGTTTACTATGTGCCATTAATCTACCAACTTGAAACCCTTTATAGAAAAGAGAACGATCACTTTTAAAACTGATGAATGACATACTGTAATGCAGGCGTCTACTGGCATATTTCAAGTTTTAGTCCATATATTGTACAATGGAAAAATGATTAAAAAACAAAGCAAAAAAAAAATTTAAATATCATCACCAAGTATATTTTATATTAGGAACAATAGAGGCAACTAGATACCAATTTAGGATTTGAAAGGCAGATATTTACTCGCCATTGCAATCTCATTTCTTGTAAAAAACCTACAGCGAGCTCTGATGGCATACATTTTTTAAAAGTATAGTCATTGCATTAGGCAGTATACCCTAACGATGTAAAAGAAGAAGAAAAAAAAACAAAACAACACCTTAAAGACATGAGAACCACGGTGAATGACACTATGGGACCTCAGCAAAGATACTCAGTACGACGCCATTGATACACTAACACTATCAAATAATTGTAGTAGTAACCAGCATAAAGCTCTGGACTACAATACAGGCGGTGAACCATCATCAGTACCGGGAAAGAAGTACAATCTCTGTATAAAGTGATAAATCATAAAATGATGATACAAGGTGACCCTACCCTTCAGTTTTTGGCATGTGCTGTTCACTGAAAGCCACATGTGACGAAGAATACATTCACGGGAAGGTAATACATTGTGTGTAGAACTCTTCATTAACCTAGTCATTGATGTATATGTAGAATCGCCATTTATCAAAATCCTCAAGGAGCATTACAGACTTCATAGGAACGGTTAACCCCAAGACAATGGGGGTTTTTTAGTACAAAATATAGCAAGTTGCTAGCATAAAGCATTGATACCTACTGTATATATGACATAGTATTAAAAAGTCATA
This sequence comes from Ranitomeya imitator, assembly GCF_032444005.1. Lineage (NCBI taxonomy): Eukaryota > Metazoa > Chordata > Amphibia > Anura > Dendrobatidae > Ranitomeya > Ranitomeya imitator. The sequence continues at coordinate 242,442,562 of NC_091282.1, forward strand.
CACATTTTTATACTTTTCACCATCTTATTTTGAGGTTTTGGTCATAAAAAAAAAAAACAAATTCTGTACCAAAAAAAGAAAAAAAAAATAGCTTGAGTAAAATGATAACTATTTGATAAAAGTGTACTAGACAACTCTGTACTCTAAAAGTTCTCTTGTGCTTCCGCCGACAGTGTTTTGCAACATCATTCGATGACCATAAAATCCCTATGTCCACTAAGATTAGCCATCTAGTTTTCTATTTCTACTGGACTTCAAAAGGTTAACGTATAGATCACCCACTCCTCATTTCTTACTATACTTATTCGCAGCGAGCACACCTTCCTTTGACAAATCATCCCAGTGCACGAAAAGCAATGGAATTCATTTTTGGCAAAACATGATTTAAAAGCAATCTACTAGCTGTCCGGGAACTCTGACAACTTGCGGTAACATTGGAAAAACCTCGGTAAAATGAGAGAACGCCGATCTACGACTTTGCTTTTATTATGAAGATTCAAATAATATTAAAAATATAGTTATATTCTATACTTTTTTATTAGCAGTTCTATCTATAAAAATGGTTTGGCATTTCGGGATCACATATGATTTTGGCTAAACAAGTAAATAGATAGTCTCCAATATTCCCAGTGGTAATACAGAGTTTGTCAAATATATTGGGCGTTTGTAGTAAGTGCATAATGACAAAAAGTACAAATGATGCCCATCACTTATTAGATGTGGCAATGCTTTCCCCTGTAGGGGGCTTACCGTCTGATAACTAACATATACTCATTTTCTTCTCGAGGGAAGAAGCATAAAAAGACAACTTAAAGGAAAGCATCCATCAATTTAATAGAAACTAGTGACACCACCTGTACTGTGCACCTTATAAAGTAGACATTTTACTAACAAGCATAAAAAAAATGAACATATTGGTTCCTGCATCATGAAATGGTTAAATCCTCTTAAATGCAAAGTAACAAGGGCCTTTCCAACATTCAGTAAAATAGCTATGGCTTAAATTGTGTGAATATACATGTAATTGGCACTGTTACACCGAGAATGAGATTGCCAAGTGTATACAATACAAAGGAGATTAGTTTAGTCTGTATATGAAGAACCATTTGCACAGTCATTGGACTAAGCTAGCGACATCGAGAATAACAGATGGTAAGACCTTTTGCTTGGCATTGGTGAACCAGATACAGAACGTGAACTTGGGCAGGACGTGAAGGACACTGGGCTCATGTCCCGTAAGCTGCCTGCAAGCAACACCAGTCTAAAGAGCAAAGCAAAAAAGGCAAAACGGCAACAAAAGCAGCAACGGCTGAAAAATAATGTTATACAAATTGGTTAAATAATGAAGCTTTTGCATAAAAAATTACCAATGGGACATAACATGATGTTATGAAAAGGGCCTATGTATATGCAACATTATTTTATGTGAACGCAGGCATCTTTAGCAAACACCTTAAAATGAAGAAAAGATGGCACACAATGAAGCACCTGTAGGAAAAAAATTATTTGAAAAAGTGCAATATCCATTATGTTTAGCCATAGTATGGAGGGATGAGACCAGGCCTCACAAATACTTTGACTGTGACTGTAAAGGCACTTTAAGGAAATGGTTAATGAAGGACCTGCCATTGGGAAGCATGAGAAGCGGCCATTGCTACTGAAAACACTACTTGTGCACAATGAGGCATGTTACAGGAAACCAGGATTTAAGTAATGGGCGACACGAGGCCGTCTTCCCCACTGGTTAGTCAATCAGATATGAGATAGATGGGCATGACTGCCTTGCCAGTCTCAGAATGCAAAACAGGTTTCAACCATTTGTAAAGTGCATGTCAATGCTTCACTGTATCTCTACACCTGGCATACCTGTGCTGGGATCGAGACGTATCATCGGGATACATCGGCATCAGTTACATCATCATGCCTACATTACAACTGACACCAGGCATAAACATTTTGCCCATACAATACTCTTATCGGCATCCCTTATCTATGAAAGTCTTTCTTAAGTCAAGACAGAAAAGGAAAGCACCATTATCCTGTGTGATTGCTAAGAGTGTAGATATTCACATTTAAAGCATGTCCACATTAAGCGAAGGATCCATATGAAGGTCTACACAGGTATGGAGACAAAGAGTGTAAATGGGCAATGGCCATGGACACAGTCCGCACAGTGGAGAGAAACTGTTCCCATGCTAATGTCGGCATTCTCCTTATTAGTACAGGTTGCCAATGTATAAGGTGCACCAAGTGTGCTATTAGGCACACTGAACACTGGGGGCGCTCTAAGGGAAAAATAATGGATCAGTTTCATGACCTTTCCAATGAGGATAAAGTGGTAGAGATAACGATACTTCATTATGAAGAATGAACCAGTTCGTAACATGACACTGAAAGGTCTAAGGTTTTCCAAAAGTTTCTGAATATTTCGTAAATTTAGCTGTGCAGGAATTTCACATCAATTGTTTAAGTGGGCAAAGCCAGATCAATTTTATCCCATTCTTTCTTCACATTCGTTTGCCTTTTCTCAAAATTAGATTCTGTAAGAAATAAAGAAAGTAAATTAACACCACAAGCACAACAGATACAAATACTTTTGTGCATTTCTATACAGTAAAGCCGATTGATCTGGCACAAATAGAACATTGAGAAGTCTAGAAAATGAGATTTAAAAAGGGCCAAAACTAAATATGCAATATCACTTTTTATTTTTATGTTTTTACTTTCCAAAAAGACTCCTCTTTTACTCCTGCCTAGTGTTGTGTTAAGGTCTTGAAAAATTAGGGACTGCTAAACACAAAAAATAATGTGAAACAAATAGATATCGATTCAAGTGCATCTAAAATATTATATTCTGTATAAAATATACCCAAAATTATTTTTTTTCATATTCTAACATTTCAGCTTCTATAAACCCAAAACAATGGATTTTAAACAAACCCATCGATCAAGATGTGACTGAAGTGTGGACGTACAGCTTTAATTTAATTCAAGTTTACCAAGAATAACTAATAACAGATTAGAGATGACAGCCATTTTTTTTATTTTCTTTTTTATAGAAGGAGTAATTGGACAAAAAAAAAATCTGTTTCCTGGTCCTGTGTGGCATGCTACCTCATTATTTCAGTGCAAAGTAAAGATTAAAAGGAATAGTTAACTCCAAATGTTCAATTTGTATTAAATAGCACCATTCATGGGAACAATATGAAGCTCAAAAAGGTGTGGAAGCCCTGGAAGAGCAAGGGCTCATTCAGACGTCCGATTTTCACGTACACGTGCCATTCGTGGTTTTCACAGACAACATTCGTACCCATGATAATCTATGGGGCCATTCACAGGTCCAATATTTTTATCAGACTGAGTGGTCCACGGACAATATCAGAAAACAGTCCGATTTAGATCAGAGGGTTGGATCAAAATCGGCAAAGTCAAGGAGCCAGTTCGATTTTCACAGACTGTCAAAATAGAGGTGAAGAAACTTTTCTAACTTCTCCACGTTCGAGAAAATCGGATGACACTCCTACCACTCTTTGATCAGAGTCTGATCAGAATATATCTGACCGATTTTCTTGTACGTGGAAAAATATACGTCTGAATAAGACCTAAGGGTCTGTTCACACCAACTAGCGGCACAATGCAAATACCGACTGGTAAACTTGTAGCAAATCGGCAGTTGTTTGAATGCCTGTTTACACAGTCAAGACCAAACTAAACAATGAGTATTGAGTGCTCACTGCACATAAGCTGCCATGGGTTCCAGCAATGCGAGTCCTGTTACACAGCATAATAGACCGCCAAAAATGATGATCTTTTCTGCTGCATAAAGGATCATTTCACCTGATGAACAAGACTTTTGCTCGTTCATCAGGAGTTCAGCAGCATGATTACATGGCAAGAGAATCGCGAGACAAGCATTTGTAACAACATTCGTTTATGATTATCTTGCATTGTAAATGATCCATAAGACACAAATTTGGAAAGGTTTGTAAAGAAAGACTGTTTCACAACAGTTTGGCTAAGTAAGGAAAATTCTAGGAGGCAAGTATCCCTGTCATAGTCTACAGCCTAGACTAAGGCATGGTTCTCCTGGGACCTGATAGATGGAGTGCCTAGCGCAGCGCCTGTCGGTGGAAGCTGTTGTATCTCCTTCACCATGTACTCTCTGCTTGGTTTCTTTTAATTCCCATGCAATCCGTATGTTTGATGAAGGTCTATGTTATAAGACCAAAATGTTGTGTGCTATTTTGAATTGTTACAATCAAAACCTTTTTTAATTTATTTAGATTTGGAGTGGCAAGTTCTTTCCACATTGGACCATGGGTTGCTACTCTATTTGGGCACAGATTGCTGGAGAGCGCCATATATTCATAGTATTCCTTTAGGAGTTGCCAGCCTTCCACCGACAGTGCACGCCTTTATAGGGTCGTCACACTGAACATTATAATTCTGGAAAATGTACCACTGAAATGAGGACTCTATATATATATATATATATATATATATATATATATATATATATATATATATATATATAATGTATGTATGTGAAAGAGAAAAAAAGTGACCCCCTCCATTACCAGTCTGCAGTGGAGATGCAGCGTTTCACTTCATCTGAAGCTTTTTTGCTGTTGCATAAGGCTCACATTTTCATAGACACGGCTAGCATCTTCTCGCATGCTGTAACAAGAGAAATAGAGATCTACATCAAACAGCAAGAGACTGTAACTACAGGAAGATATTGCATCTGTAAAACATTGTCCCAGAGAGCCTGGCAGTTACAATTATTATTGCTGCAACAGACCTCCGGGGTCTGAAAATCAATCTGAAATCATGTTCATAATTACTAGATTAGGCTTCCAGACATCATTTCAGCCTTACTCATTTGCCAGTACAGAGCTCTATGCCTACTGCAGATCTGTGATTTGTGAAAATTGACTGAAGTTATTCTAGTAATTACTAAATCATGCATGATATTACTGATTACATAGATAGTCCATGCAGATGATAAAGGAAAGAAATGTGTTTGCTTAAACATCTACATGAAAAGTTTCAAGCGTATAGCTGGGACTGTGTTTTTTAATTCTGAAGGTTGCAGAGATGAAAACAGATGAGCATCCCTTCATTCCTTCATTTCAAGGCAAATTAAGTCACTGTTTAATCCCAATAGTCTGGGGATCCACCTAAATAGGGCAGAACAGCATCTTATACTAAGCCTGCGGTGTTTATTTCTTCACACAGACTTGATAAACTCTTTTGTAATGTGAATAGTTTTAGATTACGCTGCGAAAAAGAAGACTTAGGACTTTTAAGGGGTTGTCCACTACTTGATAACCCAAGTGCCCCACAAGAAAGAAAAAGAAAAACAAATTATATTTCCCAGAGGAGCATTGCACGGCGAATAAGCCTCCTTACCTTGACAAGCCATAGATGGTATGTCACTCTCCATAAGGAGAAACTATACCCCTTAGACCCCAGTCCAGAGCCTCTCACCTAGCCAAATTAGTTCTCATGCTTCGCACTGACGAGGGCCAACAGCCCGAAACACCGTGTCTGCGAATTGAGATACTGATTTGGCTTTTATCCTAAAGGTACCTTCACACTCAGCGACGCTGCAGCGATACCGACAACGATGTCGATCGCTGCAGCGTCGCTGTTTGGTCGCTGGAGAGCTGTCACACAGACAGCTCTCCAGCGACCAACGATGCCGGTAACCAGGGTAAACGTCGGGTTACTAAGCGCAGGGCCGCGCTTAGTAACCCAATGTTTACCCTGGTTACCAGCGTAAAAGTAAAAAAAAAAAAAAAAAAACACTACATACTTACCTTCCGCTGTCTGTCCCCGGGGAGCACAGCGGCCGGAAAGCAGAGCGGTGACGTCACCGCTGTGCTTTCCGGCTGGCCGGCGCTCACAGCCAGTGCAGAGAAGCACAGCGCCGGGGACAGACAGCGGAAGGTAAGTATGTAGTGTTTGATTTTTTTAACTTTTACGCTGGTAACCAGGGTGAACATCGGGTCACTAAGCGCGGCCCTGCGCTTAGTAACCCGATGTTTATCCTGGTTACCAGTGAAGACATCGCTAAATCGGCGTCACACGCGCCGATTCAGCGATGTCTGCAGGGAGTCCAGCGACGAACTAAAGTGCTGGACTTTCTGCAGCAACCAACGACATCACAGCAGGATCCTGATCGCTGCTGCGTGTCAAACTGAACGATATCGCTAGCCACGATGCTGCAACGTCATGGATCGCTAGCGATATCGTTCAGTGTGACGGTACCTTTAGTCATATTGCACGACTCGTTTAAAGGGTTGATTGTGACTTGTAGGATCGCTACTTCCAACAGGTGGCGCTATAGAGTTTAAGTCCTCTTTTTCTCAGAAGAGGCAATTTGCATAAAAAGAAAAACTCATCTCTAGGATCGATGCTGCTTCTGCAATATACGGTAGGTATTCTCTCCCCCAATAGTCACTTGCCATAATTCGGTCAGGTGACCGCTGCATACAATCAATTGCAGATGATCGACTGCAATCTTTCAGTGACATGGTGTCCCATAATTATTCCAGCAAATTTTGCTTTTATCAAGTCAAATGGTGCTCCTTCCCTTCTGCGCCCAAACAGTGGTTTTTCTTCACATATGGGATATCTGCATGCTCAGAACAAATTTCACAACAAATTTAGGTTGCCATTTTTTTCCTGTTACCCTTGTGAAAAAAATGGGTCTAGAAATCTGATACAGCAGTCGTATAACACAACAAGGTCCACTAAGAGATATGACGCAGACGTCGCAGGATAGCATCGGTCAGGATGCAAGTTCATTTTTTAATATTTTAAGAGGCACACTTTAGCAGCTAAAGAGTTGTCCTTAAGAAATTTTGGTATTTGACATAATTTAGGGAGGGACCCATGTTGCATATGAGCCAGAGGAGAGAGACACTCATATCCAATAAAATAAATTCAATTACCCCCTTCAATCCCAAGACTGTTTTTACCTTCATGACCAGTGTCACTTTTTGAAGTAATAACTCTTCATGATAGTTTTAAAATTTCTTCAGTAAAATTTGCTTTTATTTGTGGGGAAAAAACGGAAATTTGGCAAAACTTTTTAGAAAATTTTGCAACTTTCAAACTTTTAATTTTTATACCGTTAAATCACGTCACACAAAATAGTTGATAAATAACATTTCACACATGTCTACTTCACATACTTTACATCAGCACAATTTTTGAAACAATTTTTTTTTTTCGTTAGGAAGTTATAAGGGTAAAAGTTGACCAGTGATTTTTCATTTTTCCGTTTTTTATTTTTTTTTAGGGACCGCATCACATTTGAAGGGACTTTGAGAGGTCTATGTGACAGAACCCAAATGTGACACCATTCTAAAAACTGGCCCCCTCAAGGTGTTCAAAACCACATTCAAGAAGTTTATTAACCCTTCAGGTGCTTCACAGGAATTCATGGAATGTGGAAGGAAAAATTAACCTTCAACTTTTTTCCCCAAAATTTAACTTTAGACCCATTTTTTTCACAAGGGTAACAGGAAAAACTGGCAACCTAAATTTGTTGTGAAATTTGTCCTGAGCATGCAGATATCCCATATGTGAAGAAAAACCACTGTTTGGGCACAGAAGGGAAGGAGCACCATTTGACTTGATAAAAGCAAAATTTGCTGGAATAATGAGACACCATGTCACGTTTAGGCACATCAGGGGCTCTTCAAACAGTGGAAATCCCAACAAGTGACACCATTATGTAAACTAAACCTCTCAAGGAACTTATCTAAATGTTAAGTTCACAATGACCCGTGGTGACATAGCGGTCTCGCGAGACCGCTACGTCATCGGGTCATTTCGCAAGGCATTACTGGGAACGGGAGCTGCCGGCAGCATCGCGAGCATTGGGAAGGCTGCGAGGGACGCTGGAAGGTGAGAATATCAAGATTTTATTTTTTTTAATTATTTTTAACATTATGTTTTTTTACTATTGATGCTGCATAGGCAGCATCAATAGTAAAAAGTTGGTCACACTTGTCAAACACTATGTTTGACAACTGTGACCAACCTGTCAATCAGTATTCCAAGCGATGCTACAGATCACTTGGAAAACGCTACGGATCCGTCAAAAAAACTGATCCAGTGCATCCGTTTTTTTACAATCTGCACAGGATCCGTCTTTTCAACATTTTGACGGATTTTGACTGATTGTAAAAAACGGAAGTGATAGTCAGCTCTGCTTCATGCTGCATCTAAGAACTCTGATTGTGACACAACTGCTGCACCCAGTAAACTAAGTGATACTTCGCTGGAATCAAGTTCACTTGGACTATATTATTTTGCTCTCAAATTAAATAGCAAAAACCTGGTGACAGCTTCCTTTTAAGTATTAACTATGTTAGCAGGAGGACCAGCATTGATCTAAGTCCCCTACTAATCACAAAGAAGGTGGTCCCCCCAGTGTATCCCAATCCAAACGTTCCCCATGGGGATGGGTTATATGGGGTGGAAATCTCACATTGACCAACCCCAATGCTTGACAAGGGAGTGAGATATGAAAGTTAGATTCTCTAAGCTTCATTAAATAGATTCTACCACTTGATATATGATTTTGTTAGTTTTTTTTTAACTGGTGTAAGAGCTGCTGATCTCTTGAATATAGATCTTTTTTAATATTTCTGTACCTCCCACTGAGTTTTACTTTTGTTTCTGCACCTTTCCATTGCTGAGATATTGCCCTCTTTTACATACATGAAGTCTTTTTTTAAAGACAAGTGGGAATGGTCAGCAAGTTCTATATGGAAGTCTTCTTGAAGGCCACACCCAGTTAGCTAACAACACTAGATTTACATACAGGGTAGAATGGACAATACCACAGGAATGGAGAGGTAAAAGAACATAAAGAGAAGGATGCCAAATCCAGGAGAACAATGGCATTTACACCAGATAAAAAAAAAACTACATGTTCATGGCAAGTGACAAGTCCTGCCCAACCTATGCAGTGTTCAGTAGTTTACTATGTTATTTCATTCTTTTTTTTTTTGTAATAAACCCTGCTTTCAGGCTCTGTTCCAGTCTGTTTGCTATGGGTCTACTAATAGGCACACATACACACTAGACAAGATAATCATGTTCTCCTTCTCTTCTCCTATTGTTTCCCAGCTGAAATAGAATATATAAAACTTCTTTTTCTCCTATATCTGGCAAGCACAATTGGCCCATTTTCACAGTATGGAGCTCATGCTAATCATCATCTGAAAGGCTTTCCAGCCTCATTTCGCATTCTTCAAGAGCACAAAAGTGATACCATAGCTTCTTAATCCTTACGGCTTTCCAAAATCAGAAGTACAGCAAGGGGGAAAAAGTCGTCCATAAAATAAACAGCAATAAAAAATAAAATATAGATATAAAATTAGAAGCTACTTTAGCAATTACAACAAAGAGCTATACAATTAGTGCACATAATAAACAAGTTGTTTTATTAGAACAATATAATTGGGTCAGCTTTATTTTGTCTCGAGAGATGAGCGAATCTTTTAAGGTTTTGTTTGAATTCGCCGAACGGGCCACCGTTCGCCGAATGTACCCGAACTCCATTAGATTCAATGGTAGGCAAAATCAAATGCATAGACAACACCTTAAGGGGCGACAAAAAGCTTTCCAAACAGCTAAAATTAGGGGCAGACACCATCATAAGTGGCATCAATGGACCCACAGTAGAAATTTGCAAATGACACAGAAGCAGTCAGCCATGGGCCATGCATCAGGTATCAGCGCTTGGTCCAGCATTTATCGCTTGTAATTGAAGTTTCAATGAGGACCTGGTGGTTAAGGGAGCGGTTTAAGCCTTCTTAGCTCTGAAACCTCGCACCTCCTGGAACACCTCAAATTTATTTTTTCATTCCAGCCACACTCAGATGGCGCAAACGTTAGTTTCATAGACCACTATTGGTAGAAAAATGTAAGGAAAGTAACACAGGTAGGTGACTGAAAGTAAGTGCAGGCCTGCCTGTCTGGGAGCCCTACTTACAAGGGCAACCCACCATATGGAGACCCAACTTGGGAGTCTCCACATTTAAAAAAATAATTGTCACACATCACTAAAGTGCCATCAATTTCCAGAGTAGAAATAGTATAATAGGCCTCGGACATACTTTCTACTACAGTCAACCCACCTAATGGAGACCCAACTTGGAGTCTCCACATTTCAAAAAGTTGTTTGTCACATCAGCAGCAGTAGCAACAGCAGGCACAGAAGACACCACAAAAATGGCACACACTGCAATAATGCAAGGTCAATTCATGACACTAAAAATAACACCATCGCCTAGTCTGCACAATCTGCGACTGAGGTGCAAAACTCATCGGAGATCCATGACTTGTTCATTTTAATGAAAGTTAGTCAGTCTACACTTTGAGGGGACAGACGGATGCACTTATCTGTTAGGACACCGCCAGCAGCGCTGAAGACACGTTGTGAGAGAATACTGGCTGTAGGACATGACAAAACAAGGCGTTACAGGCGAGCTCAGGCCACTATTCCATTTTTGAAGACTAAAATGTAAAAGGGTCCAAACCTCCCGATGGTATTGATATTGACATCCCTGATATTCCTCCACCATCCTCTCTAGTCGTTCACAACGTGACAGACATGTACTCTGTTCTCCTGGTGCACGGGCTGGTCTAAAAAAACGTCTCACAGAAATTGCTTATGCCACTTAGGCTACGTTCACATTTGCGTTGTGCGCCGCTGCGTCGGCGTCACAACGCACAACGCAAACAAAAACGCAACAAAAGGCATGCAAAAACGCTGCGTTTTGCAACGCATGCGTCGTTTTTTGCCGAAATTTGGACGCAAGAAAAATGCAACTTGTTGCGTTTTCCTGGCCCGACGCTTGCGGCAAAAAAAACGCATGCGTCGCACAACGCAGCACAACAAGACGCATGCATCCCCCATGTTAAATATAGGGGCGCATGACGCATGCGTCGCCCGACGCAAACCCGACGCAAACATGCATAACGCTAATGTGAATGTAGCCTTACACTGCTGCTTCTAATGTTTTGGCGACAACGCTTTGATGTTCCCGGGGTTGGAAGTCTGCAACTGGGTTGGACAGTCTTAACCCCTTCACGACCTTGCCCTTTTCCGTTTTTGCGTTCTCGTTTTCCACTCCCCCCTTTCCAGAGCCATAACTATTTTATTTTCCATCAATATGGCCATGTGAGGGCTTGCATTTTGTGGGACAAGTTGCACTTTTGAACAACATCATTGGTTTTACCATGTCGTGTACTAGAAAACGGGAAAAAAATTCCAAGTGCGGTGAAATTGCAAAAAAAGTGCAATCCCACACTTGTTTTTTGTTTGGCTTTTTTGCTAGGTTCACTAAATGCTAAAACTGGCCTGCCATTTTGATTCTCCAGGTCATTACGAGTTCAGACACCAAACATGTCTAGGTTACGTTTTATCTAAGTGGTAAAAAAAATTCCAAAGTTTGCTAAAAAAAAAAAAAAAATATAGCACAATTTTCCAATACCCGTATCGTCTCCATTTTTCGTGATCTGGGGTCATGTGAGGGCTTATTTTTTGCATACCGAGCTGACGTTTTTAATTAACGTGCAGATACGTTCTTTTGATCGCCCTTTATTGCATTTTAATGCAATGTCGGGGCGACAAAAAAAAACTTAATTCTGGCATTTCAATTTTTTTTTCTCGCTACGCTGTTTAGCGATCCTTTTTTTTTATTGATAGATCGGGCGATTCTGAACGCAGCGATACCAAATATGTGTAGGTTTTATTTTTTTTATTGTTTTAATTTGAATGGGGCGAAAGGGAGGTGATTTAAACTTTTATATTTTTATATATATATATATATATATATATATATATATATATATATATATATATATATATTTTTTTTTTACTTTTGTTATGCTTTAATAGCCTCCATGGGAGGCTAGTAGCTGGCACAACTTAATCGGCTCAGCTACATGGGAGCGATCATCAGATCGTTCCTATGTAGCTGAATTCCTGCATTGCTATGAGCGCCGACCACAGGGTGGCGCTCATAGCAATCCAGCATCAGCAACCATAGAGGTCTCAAGGACCTCTATGGTTACTATGCAGACGCATCGCTGCCCCCCGATCATGTGACGGCCCGATGGCCGGAAGCGCCGGTTAAATGCCGCTGTCAGCATTTGACAGCGGCATTTAACTAGGTAATAGCAGCAGGTGAATCGCGATTTCACCCGCTGCTGTTGCGGGCACATGTCAGCTGTTCAAAACAGCTGACATGTCCCGGCTTTGAGGTGGGCTCAGCTCCTGAGCCCACATCAAAGCAGGGGATCCGACCTCCGCCGTAATATTACGGCGGAGGTCGGTAAGGGCTTAAAGATGCGCACTCAAGAAATAGGGAGCCATGCTGGCTAGACTGGGATTAGACCCACAGTGATAAATGACAGAAGAGTGAATTTTTTTTATCCAAGAGATTTCTAAGAAATCGCTTGGATAAAAAAAAAAAATTTCACTCTTCCGTCATTTATCACTTTTGTGCAGAAAAATAAAAAGTATATATTTTGAAGGAACCCTCATGAGTGCGGCTGTGTATTATATGCCTTACAACTGGGATACACACTGTTGTCTTGGGAAAAACCCTCTCTTAAGACTGTCTACAAGCGTGTTTCGATACTCCAGCATGTGCGCACCACTTTCCAGGGGGAAGCATCTGGCTAAATTTGCTCTTGTACTGTAGATCTAACAGAGTGGAAACCCAGTAGTCAGCACTATTTCTAACCCTAAGAAGGGGCATCCTATTGAAGATCACGCAGCAAGAAGGCGCTCATGTGTCAGGCGCTTCCATGAGGTCCAAGTCCATGCTGTTGTGAAGGGTTAAACTAAGATCAAAACTAAAGGGCTCTATTTTGTACTTGTAACTCAATCTTGTTGTTTACAAGATAAATTCTGTTACTTAACTAGGCTATAGTTCATGGCTGTTGTGGAGCCAGACTGTTACAGTTTGAACAAGATATGAGACCCGGGGGTGTATTGCTGTGTAAGACTCTCTGACGCACATGCTGTTATGCTTGTTTCTATGCCACGTAGACACGGCCATATATGTATTTTCCGGTTTCCCTGCATTTTTATAGGCTACGTGCTGCAAGGGTGTTTTTATACTATTGATTGAAGTATAATATGCTAAATACTACAAAAGAAGTGACATAATAAACGGGGTTAGAGATCTACGTTGATCCTCCAGAACAAAGACACATCTCTGTCTGGTCATTCTCAGTTGCTGGCAACGCCCTGTGGATTAATTTGGAAATCACTTGGTCAACCGTGAAGGGTCACTCCAGATCCTCCCCCAACAGCTTGGTGCCCAATGTGGGGCCCCAAATAGGGACACCTCTGCCCCCCGGAGGACAACAAGACAAAGGACCCTCGGAACGGACACAGGCACTGGAAAATTGGGACTGATCATCCCCCACAACAACCACGGTAAGTTGGCAGTTATACTGTTCAGACTGTCCGTTTGATGTGGCTTTCCTATGTTTGTTGCTGCAAAGAGGATCTGAGGTTGCCCCCGATGGTGGGGTGATTCTTGGGTGGAATCATATAAAGGTGTAGTTCCGTTGGGGGCCCAGTGTTCGAACCGTACCTAATAAGGGATGGACCCCCCGAATTGACCAGTGATTGTAACTCTCTTTTTAAACAAAATATCCTGAAATCCTGATCATTGTTAGAATCAGGTGTGGTGAGGTGATCGAAGATTGGATAGGATACATAACTCGGGTATATATATATATATATATATATATATATATATATATATATATATATATATAACCAGAGGTAAAGACAAAACACACGGCACTCAAGGATCCTGTGTGGTGCCCAAGTCAGGTTTCCAGCCCGTCAATACAATAATAATAAATCACTTGGCACTCAAATGGTTTCTTTCAGATGTAAAAGTGAACATCCCATTTATTTGTGCATCCAGTTCAAAGATTATTTAAACGTTTTCGGTCAAATCACAAGACCTTCATCAGAAATATCTTTAACAAAACTGGAAGCATAGGACAATGGGGTATATGAGCCTAGGCAACCCGGGATGGAAAGCGCACCTGGAACGTCTCACAGATCCTGAAGGGAGAAGGAGGGCGTGTATCCGCCGCTGCATATGGCGCTCATAGACGTCCGGGCCGTCGCGCTGTGTGGAGTAGTCCCGGGGGCCGCTGGTATATTTGTCTCATTCTCAAAATTTTTGTCCATGACTGTAATTAAGGGAGAGGTTGAGGGCACCATTAGAGGCCCTAGAGGAAGTGGATGAGGCAGAAGCAGTGGAGGAACTGTTAGATACAGAGGTTTGTCCTGCAAGCCTTGGGGATTCAAAAACTCGTGGAGCAGCCCCTTGACCGTCTGCTTCCACAGCCCCCAGAGTCACCCAGTGCCCAGTCAGCGAGATGTAACGCCCCTGCTCATGTTTGCTCGTCCAGGTGTCAGTGATGAAATACACCCTGGCAGACAGATTTTTTCAGGGAACGGGTGATGTTTTCGGTGACATGCTAGTGTAGCGCAGGCACAGCTTTCTAAGGGAAGAAATGGCAACTAGACACCTGGTACCGGGGGACTGCGACCGTCATAAAATTTCGGAAACCCTATGTATCCACCAGGCGAAAAGGCAGCATTTCCGTGGCCAACAGATTGGGGATGGTGGAGTTCAAGTTTTTAGCTTTGCTATGTGTAGGAGGAAAAATTCTTTTACGTAGCCAAATCTGCGGGACCGAGAGCTGGCTGCTGTGTTTAGAGAGGGCGGAGTACGGAGAACAGGACAAACTGCTGGACTGTGAGTGAGGTGCAGGCGGAGACGTTATGCTGAATTAAGAAAGACGTGTTGTGCTAGGTGACACAAAAGCAGCAGTCATGCCTACTTCCATAACAGCTGACCGGCCGTCACTTACCCAGTCTGTGATGGGAAAACGATTGTAGTTTCTGCAGCCGGAGACCTGTGTGAGAAGACTTGGAATGGTGACGGAGGTGGAAGAAGCAGCAGATGGGGTTAACGGGACAGCCGATGGTTGGCGAGACCCGCTAGTACACATTTTAGCACAGTGAGATTCCCACACTAAGGCATGTTGATCGGGCATGTGCCAGATCATGCATGTCATTGTCAAGTTATTGCAATTTTTGCCTCTACTGAGGTTTTTTTGAAATTTGACAGATAACATATGTTGCGTCAACCTTTGCAGTCTCAAAAAACGCCCAGGCTAAGCAAACCTTGCAGCCACTGTGAACTGCACACTCACGACCGATACTGGCCACAGCTAGAGTTGGGGTTGAGGATGCAGTGCTTGTCATTGTTGCATTACTTTGTGCCTGTGTGGGAAACCGCAACGTAACCTCCCCCTCTTCCTCCAACTCATCTGCTGAGCTACTCAGCTGCGTACCTCTAGGTTCGCACCAAGTGGGATCAACAACCTCATCATCATCCTCTGTTCTCACACTCCTCACCCTGAGAGTCACCCTCCTCCTCTTCCTGCCCTGACACCAGGATCACCTCAACCCTTGGTAGTTAACGTCTGGTGATGAGGGTCTGGATTCTGCTCGAACCCTACTTCGTCCAGCCCCAGATCCAACATGAAAAAATTTTGGGCAGAGGACAGGCCACTTGATACAGTGCTTGCAAGTCACTTGAGCACATGATCTTTCGGAGGCTCATCTACAAGGCGTACCGCTGTGTGACTGCGAAAGAAAGGGAGTTGAGTAGGCCGGTAGGAACAGTTGTTGTCAGTGGTCTTTAGATAGGACGAGACGGTGTTTGTTCAGTTGAGCTTACATTCACATTATCACCTAGCCTACGCACACATTGAACACCAAGCCTATTCCCCCTTCCACCACAACCTCCCTTTTTCCTACTCATGTTGTAAGTAGCCTTCACCTCTTGTACCCTGCTGTTTCAAAACCTTAGGCCCACAGCTGTCAGTCACCTGTCACTAAATGAACAATCACTATTTATTTTCTAAGATAGTGTGCCTGAACAACACGGTTATGCCTAGCAATTTTTAAGTGGCAATCTTGACTTCTGATTTGCCACTGAAACAGTTTTAGCGCAAACGATTTGGAGTAGCAAATGGGGCTTCCGGAGACTGCCACACAGTCTTTGCACAATCTACTTTGATGCTGGAAGATTAATTTCACACAGGACAGGATCCTATCGATTTTACTGACAAGTTAACTTTCAGCACCAGCACTAGTGCAGGAGCGACCTCTCTGCACTGTGACACTTAGCAAATGGTGCCAGCGAAACAAGAAGTCCGCTTTTTATATGGCCAGGGACATGTGACTTTGGCAGCCAATCACACAAGACCTTGTGTCATGACATTGTGGATGGTTTCTGTGCCCTGATTGGTTGCCGGAATCAGCACACAAAGTTATGTGGACAAAAAAAAGGGGTGCATCGCTCCTGCAATCTCTTCAGATGCTCCTTTAACCTCTACACACCGCCTCCCCTCATCAAACTCATCCCCTATGCCCCCCCCCACACACACACACACACACACTCATCGTACAGCAACACTATCCTAGCCAAAGTCATACAAAAACATTAGTGGAAACACGATGGTTTACCAACTTTAGCAGTCTTTGAGTAAAAAGATTCGTGAAAGCGAACACAAATCCGTATCTGCTATGTTCGTGCCAAATTTGAGAATGGCAAACGTTTTCTGAACAAGGTCATTCATCTCTAACCATAACCTCAAAGCAAGAAAAAAACTGAAATGTCTGCAGTTCCACAATGTCCTATAAGACCTGGCCAAAGTGTGACCTGGGGGTTACATCCGGCCCTCTGGCTGTCTCAGTCCGGTCTAAGACAGCCATGGGATGGAAACCAGAGGCCCATGGTCCGCACCGTGCCTGCCCGCTCTCTGTCTCCATCTGTGTTGACTTCTTTGGTGGAGGAGGGGCTCATTGCTATAGGAATACCAAATATGTAGATGCTAAATGTAGTTTAGGCACACCGTGGGGGCTCAGAAGGGATGGAGGAATTAGGATTTGAAAGAGCAAAATTCGCTGGATTCCTTTTAGGAGGCGAGGAGCCATAGCGCTTTTTCCAGAGCCATTGTGCTACCAGTTACGTGGAAGCGCCCTATATTTCCATTGACAGCAGATCAGAGTGGGGGCTTTTTTTGTGGATTGAATTGAAGCTTTTGTTGGGAAGATTTTACATAACATTTTGTATGTTTATCCTGTGCTGTAACCTGAGCACTTACATCTCCAAATTATGTGATTCAGATGAAACCCCCGAGGGATCCGTTCACTATAATAAGGCAGCATAGGCCAGACAGCGTCCACAGTGCCTCCATCTGCAACATTATATGGAATCTTCCGCCGGGGTTCTTTCTGAATCACGTATTTCAAAGATTTAAACGGAAACCCTGATGTAAGAGCTCAGCTTAGAGCGCAGGAAAAATGTGAGCTGAGCCTTACTGCGATCTTTGGGAGACTTTATTCTTCAGGTTGGTGCGATTACAGTGATACCACAGTTAAATCCTTTTTTTATGTTTTGGCATTTTTACACAAAGCTTTTATTAAAAAAATGTTTTTGCATTGATATATTCTGAGAGCTATAACTTATTTCTCGGCTGACGGAGCTGTACGCAGCACGGGGCTGTGGGCAGCACGGTGGCGCAGTGGTTAGCACAGCAGCCTTGCAGCGCTGGAGTCCTGGGTTCTAATCCCACCCAGGACAACATCTGCAAAGAGTTTGTATGTTCTCTCCGTGTTTGCGTGGGTTTCCTCCGGGTTCTCCGGTTTCCTCCCACATTCCAAAGACATACTGATAGGGATTCTAGATTGTGAGCCCCATTGGGGACAGTGATGATAATGTGTGCAAAACTGTAAAGCGCTGCGGAATATGTTAGCGCTATATAAAAATAAAGATTATTATTAATAAAGATTATTAGCTGTATGTCAGCTTGTTTTTTGCAAGACAAGACGATATTTTCAGAGATACCATTTATATTTACATTTGACTTTGTGATCACATTTTATCCCACTTCACGATCAGCCGGGGTCTTGCACCCTTACTGGTCCTCAGAATGACGTGCTCCTCCCTCTTCAGTTTCTCCCTATACAGAGATGGTTTTAACCAATTGCTGTACTGAGAACTGAAGCTCAGCTCCATCCATGCAGTTTTGCAGTTCCCTGCAAAGAGGTTGGCCAGGAGATCCTTTGCGCAAGAAAAATGCCAAAAGAAAGGGTCTCAGGGTAGGCAGAGGGCCACAACCTAAGATGTAGCTACCACCAGATGCGGAGAAAATCTTGTTCACTGGCTTTTAGAAAGACATTCAAGAATTACAAATTGTAACAGCTTAGTAAATGACGCAGCACTGCTGGTTTTGTTCAAAGTACGACAATTCACAACATGCAAGATTTTGAGGTTTCACAGTGAAGGATGCCATGAAAATTTGTGGCATCCCACTCATGTCAGAAATTCTGACACAACTTTTGCCCGGGCTTTGAAGACACTTCTAGGCATTTTTGTTTACATGATATATGTAATAAAATAAAAAACAAAATTGTTTTAAAAAGTCACCAGAAAGTTACACCTTAACTTACTCTGGAAGTGTAGGCGTCGGTAATGGAGTAGGGGTACAAGGTGGCAGTGGGCTTTGATCTCCCGCCGTCTGCTCAGAGAGGGAGTATTTTATATTCGTGTACTCGTGTCCTTTTCTCTTACTTTTCTAAACAAAAAAGGGGAATAAATAAATATACTGTCATAAAATCTAAAACAGATCAAAACATTTCAGTATGACACACATCTAAACATTGATATCATTCAGCATTAACAATTGAATATAGAACTGTTAAGCCAGTAAATTCACTCTGCAAATATTCATTGTTCTCCAGACATAACCATAACCAGAGCCTTTGTATTTGTAGGAATGGAGCCAGCATGTGATGTCTCTACATTAGATTACAGATGGAGTTGGTTTGTTCCCGGAGGTAAAGCCCTGGCTGACTGGAGACGAGTCTAGAGTACCTCTTGGAGAATGAGGTTACAGGCATTGTCCCATAAACAACAATTATCACCAAATCTGAGGATGCACAAATGAGGTGACATAAAGAACGGTGCATTGTATATTGCTTAGGTCCAGGTCAATGCCATTGCTATGCTGAAGATGCCATTCAGTTGGTCATGTGATTCCTCGAGGTGACAATGTCCAAACTGAGTGGGTGACAGTGCACAGAGACTAAACGAGACGTTTGATCTTGAAAAATGCAGTGGAAAGTCAAAATATTGTATTTTATTGGAGTAAAGGAAAGTCTTTATTTTCACTCTATTTACTCTTTCCTTGGGTTGTTCTCGACTCCCAATAGACATTGAGGCTATGTGCACATGCCATGATTTCTCGCGGATTTTTCGCCATTTTTTCGCTATAAAAATGCTTAAAATATGCATATATATGCATCCCATCATTTAGAATGCATTTCGCAATTTTTGTGCATATGTTGCATTTTTTTCCCACGAAAAAAACGCATCGAGGAAAAAAACACAGCATGTTCATTATTTTGCGGATTTCCCACTATATTATTGCATCCCAGAACCTCTGGAAAAATCAGCACCAAAAATGTGAAACCCCCCCGCGAGAAATACGCGAAAAATCCTCATGCGGATTTCTTGCAGAAAATGTCCGGTTTTGTTCAGGAAATTTCTGCAAGAAATCCTGACGTGTGCACATAGCCTTTTTAAATATTCTAAACGTGTGATCAATTTACCTTAATAAAGTTTTTTCACTTTTCTATATATCAGTATTGACTCGTTGTTCTCCGTGGTTTAATAGGTTATTGAGTCGCTTTTTCTTTTTTCACAACATGCAATGTAGCATGTGTAAGCAAATTTTTGCAAGGGAATGATTTGGCCCTATCTAATATAAATATGCGTTTGGGACTATTTTTGCAAAAAATGTAGGGTAGTCAGCCTCAAAAGGTGTCTAGCACTAAATACATCAGGGTGATGCCCTGAGTAAAGGTATCTTGGGATTCGTATGTCATTATTACATACACCTCTTGCAGATAATGGCTGTTCAGATATAAGGTGCAGCTACACCAGCCGTCGCGCAGCGTTAAACAACCGTTGATAAACAAATTTGACAGTCAGTGGTCATTTAATAGCCTGTTCAGGCAGACCGACCACGCTTCAGGTGTGCACAGAGCTATCAGTAATAGATCACTCCTTGCATATAGGCTGCAACTGGTCCTGTTTACACAAAATATCATTTCTCCAGATGAACAACCATTTTGCTCGTCCTTCGGGTGATTTGTGGCCTGCTTAGACTGCATGATTATTGGGAAACAAGCGTGCATAGTAGAGTAAAGCGTATCGCTTTGCGCATCCCCGGTTCACGGTCCAGGTCTGCGTTCTCTGGGCCATTGACAGGGGCTTCTCGGTCCCCAAGCATAGCGATTGAGTTGCAGGCCTGGCATCATCTGTGCGGCGTGCAGTTCTTAACCAGTTCTTATTTTTTCCACAGCAAAATCTGATTTCTTGATAGACAAGGAGCAGCAGCAAAAACGCAGGTTTAGGTGCATTTTTGGTGCGTTTTTCGTTGCGGTTTTGGTGTGTTTTTTGGGCTGTCTCTTTGTGCGTGCAAATAAAGTTGAGTTACTGTCCATGACTTTTTTGGCACCAAAAAATCATACCTGCGTTTTTGCAGCGTTTTTTCAACACCCATTCAAACCAATGGGTCAAAAACGCTGAAAGGAGTGACATGCTCTATGTCCAAAAAAAGAAGCAAAGTTCAAAATCCTGATGACAAAAAAAAAACAAAAGAATGTGTGTGCATGAGATTTCTGAAATTTCATAGGTTTTGCTGGCATTGTAAAACGCAGCTGAAAATTAGTATTAAAAATAGGAGCAAAAAAATAAAAAGCAGCAAAAACACCCAGTGTGCACATACCCTTGGTGCATAAACAATGGTAGGGGATCATGGGGTTAGAAAATCACAGATCAGACAGATGATCCCTTTAACAATTAAGAACAACGTTCCTCTGCTTTGCTGAAAGACTTGCATGTAAAGCCCTCAAACACATTAAACTGTCGCCAGTTGACCAACACCAACACATGTGTAAGGGAGTGCCGGCCAACTGATTGTTGGGGGAGATGTCAATTGGGCATTTCGGACTGCCAAAGGCTTTGCTGTCCCAGAGATAAGTTGCTGGCAGAGATATCTGTATACGGCTTTCTCAAAGAACAAAGAATTGCTTGGTCGAACAAGGGCTCCTGTATATGGAGGAGCCTGACAAAACAGCTGGTGGCCAATCATCTGAAACATCGTTTCGCCTGCAGCTGCCTTAAAGAGTAGAAGTCGTTTTTTCACTTCGTAAATCACTAACATGTTACAAGGTTGTTTTTATTTTTAAGTGTATCTAAGGCTTTCACACTTCCGTCGGCAGGCGGCCATCAGAATGCGTCGATGCGAGAGAGATGATGAGAGAGAGAGATTCCACTGACTGCAAAATCGTTCCAGGCATGCTCAGAATACAAAAACGGGATACATTGCTGGATTCCTGTGTTTGACGGTCAGCGACGGATCCTGTGCCAAAGGCTTCCATTATAGCCGACGACTGACAGCGCCGCAGGACCCATCGCTGAGCGATTTTCTGACGTGCAGAAAAAACGTTCCTCTGAACGTTTTCTCCGCCCGACGGACAGCAATTTTCCGACGGATCCAGTGCACGACAGATGAAACGGATGGCCATCCGTCACGATCCGTCGCTAATACAAGTCTATGGGAAAAAACAGGATCCTGTAGAAAAATTTGCAGGATCCTGTTTTTTCAAAAATCGACGGAGTTCGATGGGAGCTAAAAGACGTTAGTGTGAAAGAGGCCTTAAGGGAGAAATCTTTCTCCATCAGGACTGATCATTCTCAAAATTCTCAATTCAGAGGTAAACTCTATTTAATAAACAAATTTTGACTCTAAAAAATGAATGAAATTTTACTATATTGCTCATCAATTGTAATCATGATACTAATGATTTATGTACATGTTGAAAATAACTTCATTTTATGAAATACGGCTTTCTTGAACTTTGACACTGTTTGTCACATGTTGGAAGACTGCTTTGCGCCGTTATTTGAATTCTGAATGTATATAAGCGAGGCAATAGTACCATGCGTCATATCTTTCTGTGGAAACTTCCTGAAGAAGAAGCCATGAGCTTCGAAACGCGTTGAATAAACCACCCGAACATCTTAAAACTATATCTGGATCCATCATTTGTCGCAGCAGCGCGGATTTTATCCACATTCATCTATTATAACGATTATTTTCACATGTAGTATTGAATTATGAATTAAAAATTGAAACAATGGTCACTCTTTAACCCCTTCACGACAGGAGGTATTTCCATTTTTGCGGTTTAGTTTTCTTGCTCCTCTTCTTCCCAGAGCCAAAATTCCACATCTGTTTTTTTGTTTGTTTTTTTACCATGCTCACCAAACGCTAAAACTGACCAGCCATTATGATTCCCAGGTCACTACGACTTCATAGACTCCAAACATGTCTAGGTTCTTTTTTATTTAAGTGGTGAAAAAAAATCCAAAACATCCAAGGCAGGATCTGCCCTAGAGTGCAGCAGGCAGGATCTGCCCCAGAGTGCAGCAGGCAGGATCTGCCCCAGAGTGCCGCAGGCAGGATCTGCCCCAGAGTGCAGCAGGCAGGATCTGCCCCAGAGTGCAGCAGGCAGGATCTGCCCCAGAGTGCAGCAGGCAGGATCTGCCCCAGAGTGCAGCAGGCAGGATCTGCCCCAGAGTGCAGCAGGCAGGATCTGCCCCAGAGTGCAGCAGGCAGGATCTGCCCCAGAGTGCAGCAGGCAGGATCTGTCCCAGAGTGCAGCAGGCAGGATCTGTCCCAGAGTGCAGTAGGCAGGATCTGTCCCAGAGTGCAACAGGCAGGATCTGCCCCAGAGTGCAGCAGGCAGGATCTGCCCTAGAGTGCAGCAGGAACTAGTACACAAACTTACGCAACTTAGACAGCACAACAGGAAGGTTGTGCAGGCACCTCCCCAGTGAGGAGGAAGCAATACATACATAATGCCCCACAGCCATTGGCTGGGGAGGAATAGCAAGTGCGCGTGCAGCCCCTTTAAAAGGGCGGGAGTGCACGCGCACGTGCCCTAAGGACATGGCTGGGAGTCCGGCTGTAAGCTCTGTTGGACGCATGCTGAGCTTGGGGAAAGAAGGAACAGACCATAAAGCGGGCGAGTGAAGTGACACGCTGGAGACCCTGTCTGTCAGAGCAGGGATCCGGCGTGGTGCTAACACTCCATCATTTTCATTTTCAGAGTGTGAAGCAGCTGTTTAGAAGTGTTGGAGGAGGATGGGTTTTTAAAAAGCTGAGAAATCTGCATCACCTAGCCTTTCCCAATGATAATAGTGAACAAGCCATAACTCTAACAAGCTAATTATGGTCTGAAACCATGGTCAAAGTTATATGAGCACACAAATCTCCAAGGGTGTCCAAATCCCTTGGTCCATTTTCCTTTTTGTAATTTTCAAAATATAAAAGATGAAAATAAGTATTTTTTACCTAACATAAAAAGAAAATGTGTCATCTTTAGGTTTTTTCAAGATCATTTCATCTTCAACTTGCTTAATTGTTCACAATAACAGTAATTTTAGCCAGAGGTGCCCAAACTTTTACATGCCACTTTAACTGTTGGCTGAATGCTTGTTCCACTGACAACTTTCCACCCTTACTGATTACCTCTTGCACACACCCGCTTGGTTCACCAAAAGAGAGGAAAGACTCTTATTGTAGAGTTTTCTTTGAAAGGATCATATCTCCAAATCTCCATCCTTGTCGATTATTTTTTTATTATTATTATTTATTTATATAGCACCATTGATTCCATGGTGCTGTACATGGGTTACATACAAATTACAGATATCACTTACAGTAAGCATACTAACAATTACAGACTCATACAGTGGGGCGAGGACCCTGCCCTTGCGGGCTTACATTCTACAGGATATTGGGGAAGGAGACAATAGGTTGAGGGTTGCAGCAGCGCCGGTGTTGGTGAGGTGGTAGCTCCGATAGTGGTGAGGAGGCAGCGGGGTCAGTGCAGCCTGTAAGCTTTCCTGAAGAGGTGGGTTTTCAGGTTCCGTCTGAAGGATCCTAATGTGGATGATAGTCGGACTTGTTGGGGTAAAGAATTCCAGAGGATGGGGGATATTCGGGAGAAGTCTTGGAAGCGGTTGGGTGAGGAGCGAATAAGTGTGGAGGAGAGAAGGTCTTGAGAGGACTGGAGATTACGTGAGGGAAGATATCAGGAGATTAGTTCAGAGATATATGGAGGAGACAGGTTATGGATGGCTTTGCAGCTCAGTATTAGTAATTTGAACTGGATACACTGAGGGAATGGGAGCCAGTGAAGAGATTTGCAGAGGGGGGAAGCGGAGGAGTAGCGAGGAGAGATTAATTAGTTGGGCAACAGAGTTAAGGATGGACTGGAGAGGTGCAAGGGTGTTAGCAGGGAGGCCACTGAAAAGGATGTTGCAGTAGTCGAGGTGGGAGATGATGAGGGCATGCACAAGCATTTTAGTAGATTGAAGGTTGAGGAAAGGACGGATTCTGGAGATATTTTTGAGCTGGAGGCGACAGGAGGTGGAAAGAGCTTGGATGTGCGGTTTGAAGGACAGTGTAGAGTCAAGGGTTACTCCAAGGCAGTGAACTTCAGGTACAGGGGAAAGCGTGATGTCGTTGATGGCAATAGATAGGTCAAGGTAAGGAAGATCTACAAGATGGAGGAAAGATGACGAGTTCAGATTTGTCCACATTGAGTTTGAGGAAGCGAGAGGAGAAGAAGTAGAATATGGCTGATAGACACTCTGGGATTCTGGACAGCAGAGAAGTGACGTCTGGGCCAGAGAGGTAGATCTGAGTGTCATCAGCATAAAGGTGGTACTAGAATCCATGGGACTTTATGAGTTGTCCCAGGCCAAGTGTATACATTGAGAAGAGGGTCCTAGAACAGAGCCTTGGGGGACTCCAACAGAGAGAGGGTGGGATGAGGAGGTAGTGTGGGAGCGGAAGACGCTGAATGTGCGGTTGGAAAGGTATGAGGAGATCCAGGATAGGAAGAGGTCTTTGATGCCAAAGGAGGAGAGGATCTGTAGTAGGAGGCAATGGTCAACTGTGTCGAAAGCAGAGGACAGGTGTAGGAGGAGTACAGAGTATTGTCCGATAGCTTTGGGTGTAAGTAGGTCGTTAGTATTTTTGGTCAGGGCTGTCTCAGCTGAGTGATGGGAGCGGAAACCAGATTGTATATTGTCATAGAGCAATTTAAAAGAGAGGTGGGATTGTCACAAGTATAGTGAAATACATTTGCATTAGATATATACACTGAAAACACACCTACAATGACGTATCTTACCTGCTCTTCTTCAATTCTGCGTTGTAAAGTTTCTATATAATGCTGTACAGCCATGTATATAAACCTGTATTGTGCTTCTGTCTGAACCATTCCTGATCTCTGGGATCTTACCATCTGAATAGTTTTGGGTACATCAATATCACAATCAACACCTAAAAAGATCAATAAATTAAAAATAATGTAAAATAAGGGGTAGTAGTCCCATCAAATATAACAAAATGGCAAATATGAACAGATCTCAACAGCCGAATATTAACTAAAAAAGAAGCCTACATAGTTTTAACATGCAGTATTTTGAGCAAAGATAAAAAATATTAGGTCAGCAATCTCTGGCCGCTGGACAGAAGACCTGAGAACCATCATCCATCTCCTCTCATCTGCAGCGCTTCTTTTCATTAGTGGGCCTGGTAGAATATCACGCGGGTCACGCCCCAGTGATGACATCACGCCAGCCTTTCCTAATGAAAAGAAGGGCCATGAATGCCAGAAAGTAGGAGCCAGCTGTCAGGGCTTTTATCCAGTGGCCAGAGAATACGGACGTGGCCACTGGATTGGGTCATGCAAAATGATTCACACCAATGTTAGTTTAAATATATCTTAAGAAAAAAACGCCGTTATTACTTTTCTCCTTCTCCTGCACTGATTACTTCACACAAAAAAGTAATTCAAATCTATCTTCAGCTCTGTTTTAACTGAGGGATCAGATTACAGCTGTTGCGTACAGAAGTTGATAGAGAGAACTGGTGGAAGACAGACAATGAAATACAGAGATAAACTGCTGCAGTGTTATAAGTGTACAGCAGACCAGGACAAAATGCATCCCCTCGGGCTGGACTGGAATAGCCTGAGAGACCAAGACAACTGAAGGGCTGAAAACGCTGGCCCATGGGCCGCCGTGGGTCCTGAATCCGGATTTCACCGATATCTGCATCCTGAGGATGTAGATATTGGTGAATACAATGGTGGAGAAGGGAGCTGTTGGCTCCTTCTTCCATCATTCAGCGTGTGCAACTGAGACGTCTGTTGTGCACAACGTCAGCGCACACAGCAGAAACAAAACAGAACAAAGCAACAGGGGAATGGAAGCAAGGAGAGTATGATCTTTTTGTTTTTTGGGGGGGTTATAGTGTGTGATTGTGTTTGGGGTGTGCTATATGTGGACTCACACTGTATACTGGGGGCAGTGTGTGGGCTCATTTTGTATATGGAGGGACTCACTTTATGTAGGGAGGCTATGTGGAGGCTTATACGGTATATAGGGGCTCATACTGTAAATAGGGGGCTATGTGGGAGCTCATACTGTACATTGAGGGCTGTTTGAGGCTCATATTTTATAAAGAGGAATGTGTGTGGGATCATATGGCAAACAGTGCCTTGATAAAGTATTCAGCTCCCTGGAACTTTTCAACCTTTTCCCACATATCATGCTTCAAACATAAAGATACCAAATGTAAATTTTTGGTTTAGAATCAACAAGTGGAACACAATTGTGAAGTTGAACGAAATTTATTGGTTATTCGAAATTTTTGTGGAAATTCAAAAATTGAAAAATGGGGCGTGAAATATTATTCGGCCCCTTTAACTTAATACTTTGTTGCGCCACCTTTTGCTGCGATTACAGCTGCAAGTCTCTTGAGGTATGTCTCTACCAGTTTTGTACATCGAGAGACTGAAATTCTTGCCCATTCTTCCTTGACAAACAGCTCGAGCTCAGTGAGGTTTGACGGAGATCGTTTGTGAACAGCAGTTTTCAGCTCTTTCCACAGATTCTCTATTGGATTGAGGTCTGGACTTTGACTTGGCCATTCTAACACCTAGATACGTTTATTTGTGAACCATTCCATTGTAGATTTTGCTTTATGTTTGGGATCATTGTCTTATTGGAAGACAAATCTCCGTCTCAGTCTCAGGTCTTTTGCAGACTCCAACAGGTTTTCTTCAAGAATGGTCCTGTATTTGGTTGTATCCATCTTCCCATCAATTTTAACCATCTTCCCTGTCCCTGCTGAAGAAAAGCAGGCCCAAACCATGATGCTGCCACGTTTGACAGTGGGGATGGTGTGTTCAGGGTGATGAGCTGTGTTGCCTTTACGCCAAACATATCATATGGCATTGTTGCCAAAAAGTTCCATTTTGGTTTCATCTAACCAGAGCACCTTTTTCCACATGTTTGGGATGTCTCCCAGGTAGCTTGTTGCAAACTTTAAACGACCCTTTTTATGGATATCTTTGAGAAATGGCTTTCTTCTTGCCACTCTTCCATAAAGAAAAAATTTACATTTGGTATCTTTATTTTTGAAGCATGATATGTGGGAAAAGGTTGAAAAGTTCCAGGGAGCCGAATACTTCCACTGTACATGGGGTTGTCAACATACTTAATCCTGTTAAATATTGAGTAATACATTTATTTCTATAATTTAAAAATTATACTATGTTAATGTTTAGCAGAAATAATTTTAGCTTATTGTTCTGGCCCTCCACAACAGCCACGGTCTCATGTGGGAAAATGAATTGCCCATCCCTGGTCTATAACCTGCAAAGGAGAAACCCACTAAAAAAAATATGCAGTATACAAGCCCGTATAATGATCAAAAATAGTGTTTACACATGGCAGTCTATTCTGAAAACTCACCTGAAACCAACATTGCAATGTTTATTCTGAATGTAAAAACAACCAAAAGTTTTACAAAAAAATAAATACATCTGCAAATAGCAACAGAACTTGTCAAGATTGAATTTAAATGATTTTCTATTTTTATGTATCTCTTAACGCTGTAACTTTCCAGTGTTTCGATTCCTTTCCATTTTCAAGATCTTTATAAAATATCGGTGCAGAACTAACCCTGGTCACAGCTGTGAAGTGCATATAACTGTTCTATTCCCAGCACTCCTCTGTGCATTACCCATCCTGCACTCCAGACTGATACATTTCACTTGGCTGACAGTAGAAAACAATCAGGATGGGAGATTTGTGCCGAAGGTGTTTAACTGAAGGAGAATTTCCTAGGCTGGATGTTGTTGTAAGAAATTATCAGCGCTGAGATCAGCCCATCTTTATTCGCTTTCAGTTTTTACACATCTACTAAAAATAGACAGCAATTGTAACATATACACTGCTAAAAATATTAACCCCTTAGTGACAGAGAGAGAGAAATGTCACACAAAATAGTTAATAAATGACATTTCCCACATGTCTACTTTACATCAGCACAATTAAAGGTTGACCAGCGATTTCTCATTTTTCCAATAAAATTTACAAAACCATTTTGGGGAACACCTCACATTTGAAGTGACTTTGGGGGGGTCAATATAACAGAAAATACCCAAAAGCGACACCATTCTAAAAACTGCATCCCTCAAGTTGCGTAAAACCACATTCAAGAAGAATATATATATTTGTATTTTAAGTTAATTATTTGTTTGAATATCACATTAATTTCTGTGGGCGACAAAACTTTTGTCTTGCCAAAATCTGACCATTCTGTGTCCATTAACTGATCAATATTTCTGCATTGATGCAAATTTATTTTCTTAACCTAAACCACATTTCGGAGGGTTTCAGCTTTCAAAAGAATATTTTATACTGTACAACCAATGGATGAATTTAACGTCAGGTTATAAGCTTTTATTTACATAACATGGATAATCGACATAACTTTTGTCAGGGAGTGTACTTTTTTCACTAAAAATTTACTTTGGAACCAATTTTTTTTATTTTCACAAGGGTATCAGGAGAAAATGGATCACAAAATTTGTTGTGCAATTTCTCCGGAGTACGCCGATACCCCGTATGTAGGGGAAAGCCACTGTTTGGACGCATAGAAGGTGTCACAGGGCTACCGCGACAGAGAGGTTCCAGAGAACCGCAGCGCTCTGGGCCTCATTCACACACAGTGAACAGAAGCTCTTCTCCTGTATTTTGACCTGGCTGCTTTGTGCCAGCAGTGCAGGAGTTAACCTTCTTGCCGAGTTGCTGTGAGCTGGGTCTCTCAGCTGAAGTGGATTTTGTAATCTTCTCCTCTATATAGACCCAGCCTTTACTACAGCTATTGTCAGTGATCAGTTCTGCTGCCTGGCTTGGAAATTGAAGGAGCGTAGTGTTGGAGCTTGGAGGTTATTTACAGAGATTGGTGTCTGCTGTTTTGGTTGCATGTTAAACCTGTTTTCCTTCTCTTCCCATCTCTGTGTTTCCTCTGTGGTTGTCTGAGCATTTGGTGAGTTTGAGACTTTTACTTAACTTGTCTGTATACCCTGTTTATTGTTGTATTTTTACACTGGTGCAGTCCACCTCCCTAGGGGGGAGAGGGGGCGACTAATAGGGCCTGCACAGGAGACAGGGATACGCTGGCGGCTCAGGCCTCCTAACCATTATAGGTACCCCTGAGATAAGGGAAAGCCAGGGCCCCATTATAGTGGCAGGGACAGGTGCGGGTCCCAGTACGCCGTCCTGCCCTTATCGGCGTGACAGAATGGCTCACAAAGGATGGAGCACCATTTGACTTTTTGAACGCAAAATTTGCAGAAACCAATGGTGGCGCCATGTTGCATTTGGAGATCCCCTGATGTACCTAAATAGTGGAAACCCCACCAATTCTAACTCCAACAATATCCTCAACACACCCCCAGCCCTAATCCCAACCACAACCCTAACCCCAACACACCCCTAACCCAAATCCCAACCCTAACCAGAAACCTAACCCTAACACACCCCTAACCCTAATCGTAACCCTAACCGTAATCTCAACCATAACAACAACCCTAACCCATCCCTACTTTTAGCCCAACCAACTTTAGCCTCAACCCTAACTTTAACCCAACCCTAACTTTAATGGAAAAATGGGAATAAATACATTTTATTTTATTTTATTATTTTTACCTAATTAAGGGGGTGATGAAGGGGTCTTTTATGTTTTTTTTTTTTATTTGATCACTGTGATAGACCCTATCACAGTGATCAAATTGAACCAATAGGAAAAATTTTCCAATTGTTGCCAAGTGCCGGCCGGCTGATCTCAGCGGGCGCACTGCGCATGCACCTGCCATTTTCTTCCCGGAAGAAGACTCCGCTGGCATGGGGACTTCACGGGGTGATAAAGGGACACCCAAGGTACTGGGGAGGGGGAATCAGGGGACCCCATTTCTCTCTCCTCTGATGTGCGATCACATAAGAGGAAAGATAAATTAAATGGGAAATGTGACTTTTTTTTGTGGTCGCTGTTATACCTTTAATAACGCCGATTGCAACACTGATGTCGGGAAAAATCAACCCCAATCATGTTCTCTGGGGTCTCAGCTACCCCCAGTAGCCAAGACCCCAGAGAAATTAAGATGCTGGGGGGCGCGATACACTTATTTATCAGCGCCGTTAAAAAGCGGCTCTGAGGCATAAGTACCCTTAACTGCCGCCATTAAAAGGCGTATCGGCGGTCATTAAGGAGTTAAGGTAACCGACTGTGTCCACTGGCATCAGCCAAAATCACGGCGCTGAGCAGCTACAGGTTTAACAGTTCTTTAAACAAACTGTTAATTTTGCAGGAAAATAGCAGTTTCTTATGCTATGCCACACTTAAAGCACCACTCTGGTGTTCTGTGCTTTTCTTTATATCAGCGTTGGAAAGGTGCTACTTATCTATATTCCCTGACCCTAGTTTTATAATCACCAGCCGCCGTCCTCAGCTGTTCTCGGCGCCACTCCTTTCCCAAGCCGCCATCTTGTGTCCGCAATTTGTGACTAGACGAAGTCAGAGATGACAGCTACATGCTTTCAATGTAAGACTAGGAGAGCCTCATTCTAGCCCTGTTCTGACCCTCACAGACTTACATTAAGTTATGACTTACGGATCGCCTAGCAAACACTGGAGACACCAGACAGGTAACAAACTGCAGGAGACTGAAAGGAGCAACGCTGGGAAGAGACGAAGTAAGAATGAGACGATACCCAGCGGACTTAGATTAGTGGCACCACTCCAGCGCTGCAATAAGGTTGACTCACTGTGATGCTTCACTGGCGTTTGCCAACATCAGGATTGTCACGTGGGCCATTTGCGTGTCAATCTTCTTCATGAGAGCAGGTTCACACTGAACATGTGACATATATCAAACAGTTGGAGATGCCTGTTATGAACTGGTGGCCTAGGAGCAGCATGAGACGTACCCTGGAGAAGGTGGTACCTGTACTGACCGCAGACCCTGAACTTAACACCGCAACTAGAAGTAGCCGTGGAATGTACCTAACACTTCCTAGACATCTCGACGCAGCCGGATGACTAAATAACCCTAGAGATAGAAAAGGGAAAACTATCTTGCCTCAGAGAAAATCCCCAAAGAATAGACAGCCCCCCACAAATATTGACTGTGAGAGGAGAGGGAAATAACATACGCAGACTGAAATCAGGATTTAGCAAAGGAGGCCACTCTAGCTAAATAGAAAGGATAGGACAGAGTGCTAAGCGGTCAGTATTAAAACACTAGAAAATATCCACCACAGAAAATACAAAATCTCCACAACTAACTAAAGGCATGGAGGGTATATCTGCATCTCCAGAGATACCAGCTTGGCTAAACAAATCCTTATACAGACCAAGCTGGACAAGACAAAACATGGAAAAGAACTGAACAATAAGGCCCACAGCATGTGGACTGCAAAAATCAAAGCCAGAACTTATCTTTGTTGAAATGAACAGCAAAGCAGGAGAGACCAGGCAGGAATGTGAATCCTCCAGGAACAATGGACAACTGGCACTGACTAAAGGGTCAAGCAAGACTAAATAGCCCAGTCCGAATTGCAATAAGTGGACACACCTGATGAATGCTGCGATCCAAAGACAGCAGCGCTACCACTTATAACCACCGGAGGGAGCCCAAGAGCAGAATTCACAACCGTACCCCCCCCCCTTCTTGAGGAGGGGTCACCGAACCCTCACCAAAGCCCCCAGGCCGATCAGGACGAGCCAAATGAAAGGCACGAACCAAATCGTCAGCATGAACATCGGAGGCAATAACCCAAGAATTATCCTCCTGACCATAACCCTTCCATTTGACAAGATACTGAAGCTTCCGCCTCGAAAAACGAGAATCCAAAATCTTCTCAACCACATACTCCAACTCCCCATCAATCAACAACGGGACAGGAGGATCAGCAGAGGGAACAACGGGCACCACATAATTCCGCAACAAAGATCTATGAAAAACATTATGGATGGAGAAAGAGGCTGGAAGGGCCAAACGAAAAGACACTGGATTGATAATCTCAGAAATCCTATAAGGACCAATAAACCGAGGCTTAAACTTGGGGGAAGAAACCTTCATAGGAACATGACGGGAAGACAACCAGACCAAATCCCCAACCCGAAGCCGGGAACCAACACACCGGCGACGGTTAGCAAAACGCTGAGCCTCATCCTGAGACAACACCAAATTGTCCACAACATGAGCCCAAATTTGCTGCAACCTGTCAACCACAGAGTCCACCCCAGGACAATCAGAAGGCTCCAGGGTGGATAAAAATCAATGTGCTTTTTTTTAAAAAAAAAAGCAAAAAAAATCGGATTTTTTTAATTTAAATCGGATTTTTTTTATTTAAATCGGATTTTTTTCAATAAACTGCTTTTTGAGGAAAATATTTTACCATCCAAAGGTTCTTCCATCATGAGATAAAGCTGAGTTGTTTAACTCAGTAGAATAAAGGCTGTATATGTGTAACATTCACAATGCCATGCTCTTCCAGAGGTTTCTGTAGGATTAGTGGGCAGTTTCTCTCCTATATTATCACAGACGCTCGCTTTACTTATGCAGTTTTCAAAACTGAATTTGACTCCGCAGAGGTCCCAGCCTCTTCTTCACGGCAAAAATGTTACAACATGAACAGAGTTGAGAAAAAGACCTTAATCCTATTGTTCTAGGATTAAGGAGGAGGAAGGGCAAGCAGACAAGAAAATGAAAGTGAAACTTTGAGCACAATACTGCAGCATAGCCACAGACAGACAAGTCTGGATCTGTTTGTGTGTACGATCTGAGGTTTATTACATTCTTTCCTTATAATGGCAGCAGGCCGTAAAAGAGACCCAGTTTGGGAATATTTTAATGAAGCTCCTTCGCCTATCGGTAAGGCAGGCATGCGTGCAAAATGCAAACGATGCAACAAAGAGATGCAAGGCCTGGTGGCGCGAATGAGGCAACATCATGAGAAGTGCGGTGATGAAGATGAATCATTCTCCTCCTCACACTTAGATTCACATTCTTCTTGTGTTGTGCAGATCTATTCCACTCCAAACAATCAGAAACATATTGTCTAACTTCTTGGACTTGGCACTGAAGGGGTTGATTCTGTATTCATAGGTTTGTAGAACAATAGGATTAAGGTCTTTTTCTCAACTCTGTTCATATTGTAACATTTTTGCCGTGAAGAAGAGGCTGGGACCTCTGCGGAGTCAAATTCAGTTAGGTAGAAACTTTGATTTAAATCACTGATTTAAATCAAGCCTTACTGACTAGTGATTTAAATCGTGATTTAAATCTTGATTTAAATCAGTTAGATTTAAATCAAATCCACCCTGGAAGGCTCAACCTGCCCTGAAGAAAAACGAGGATGAAAACCAGAATTACAAAAGAAGGGTGAAACCAAGGTAGCAGAACTAGCCCGATTATTAAGGGCAAACTCGGCCAATGGCAAGAAAGCTACCCAATCATCCTGATCAGCAGACACAAAGCATCTCAAATAAGTTTCCAAAGTCTGATTAGTTCGCTCGGTTTGGCCATTTGTCTGAGGATGAAAAGCGGAAGAAAAAGACAAATCAATGCCCAGCCTAGCACAAAAGGCCCGCCAAAACCTAGAAACAAACTGGGAACCTCTATCGGACACAATATTCTCCGGAATGCCATGCAAACGAACCACATGCTGAAAGAACAACGGAACCAAATCAGAAGAGGAAGGCAATTTAGGCAAAGGTACCAAATGAACCATCTTAGAAAACCGGTCACAAACCACCCAGATAACCGACATCCTCTGGGAAACCGGAAGATCTGAAATAAAATCCATAGACATATGCGTCCAAGGCCTCTCAGGGACAGGCAAAGGCAAAAGCAACCCACTAGCGCGGGAACAGCAAGGCTTGGCCCGCGCACAAGTCCAACAGGACTGCACAAAGGAACGCACATCCCGTGACAAAGAAGGCCACCAAAAGGACCTACCAACCAAATCTCTGGTACCGAAAATCCCAGGATGGCCAGCCAATACAGAACAATGAACCTCAGAAATCACTTTACTAGTCCATCTGTCAGGAACAAACAGTTTCCCCACTGGACAGCGGTCAGGTTTATCAGCCTGAAATTCCTGAAGAACCCGTCGTAAATCAGGGGAGATGGCAGAAAGAATCACCCCTTCCTTCAGAATCACGACCGGCTCAAGGACCCCAGGAGAATAAGGCAAAAAGCTCCTAGAGAGGGCATCCGCCTTAACATTCTTAGAACCCGGAAGATACGAGACCACAAAATCAAAACGGGAGAAAAACAGGGACCATCGGGCCTGTCTAGGATTCAGCCGTTTGGCAGACTCGAGATAAATCAGATTCTTATGATCAGTCAAGACCACAATACGGTGCTTGGCCCCCTCAAGCCAATGTCGCCACTCCTCAAATGCCCACTTCATAGCCAACAACTCACGATTGCCGACATCATAATTGCGTTGCGCAGGTGAAAACTTTCGAGAAAAGAAGGCACACGGTTTCATCACGGAACCATCAGAATTCCTCAGACAAAACGGCCCCTGCCCCAATCTCAGAAGCGTCAACCTCAACCTAAAATGGAAGAGAAACATCCGGCTGACGCAACACTGGGGCAGAAGTAAATCGGCGTTTAAGCTCCTGAAAGGCAGAAACAGCCGCAGAGAACCAATTCGTCACATCAGTGCCTTTCTTGGTCAAATCGGTCAGGGGTTTAACCACACTGGAGAAGTTGGCAATGAAACGGCGATAAAAATTAGCAAAGCCCAAAAATTTATGAAGGCTTTTCACGGATGTGGGCTGGATCCAATCATGAATGGCCTGAACCTTAACCGGATCCATTTCTATAGATGAGGGAGAAAAAATGAAGCCTAAAAAAGAAACCTTCTGTACTCCAAAGAGGCACTTAGACCCCTTCACAAACAAAGCATTATCACGAAGGATCTGAAATACCATCTTGACTTGTTGCACATGAGACTCCCAATCATCTGAAAAAAATCAAAATATCATCCAGATGTACAATCATGAATTTATCAAGATAATTCCGAAAGATATCATGCATGAAGGACTGAAACACAGATGGAGCATTAGAGAGCCCGAATGGCATCACAAGGTATTCAAAATGGCCTTCGGGCGAATTAAACGCAGTTTTCCATTCGTCACCCTGCTTAATACGAACAAGATTATATGCCCCTCGAAGGTCAATCTTAGTAAACCAACTAGCCCCCTTAATCCTAGCAAACAAATCAGAAAGCAAAAGCAAAGGGTATTGGAATTTGACCGTGATCTTATTCAAGAGGCGATAATCAATACAGGGTCTCAAGGAGCCATCCTTCTTGGCAACAAAAAAAAAAAACCTGCTCCCAATGGTAAAGAAGATGGCCGAATATGCCCCTTCTCCAAAGACTCCTTAACATAGCTCCGCATGGCGGCATGTTCTGGCACAGACAGGTTGAAAAGTCGGCCCTTAGGGAACTTACAGCCTGGAATCAAGTCAATAGCACAATCACAGTCCCTGTGCGGTGGAAGGGAACTGGACTTGGGCTCATCAAATACATCCTGAAAATCAGACAAAAACTCAGGAATTTCAGAAGAAGGGGAGGAGGCAATTGACATCAAAGGAATGTCACCATGAACCCCCTGACAACCCCAACTAATAACAGACATAGATTTCCAATCTAATACCGGATTATGCACCTGTAACCATGGGAAACCCAGCACATTAGCATCATGCAAATTATGCAACACCAGAAAACGACAATCTTCCTGATGGGCTGGCGCCATGCACATGGTCAGCTGTGTCCAAAACTGAGGTTTATTTTTAGCCAACGGTGTAGCATCAATGCCCCTCAAAGGAATAGGACTCTGCAAAGGGTGCAAGGGGAAACCACAACGCCTGGCAAATTCTAAGTCCATTAAGTTTAAAGCGGCTCCTGAATCCACAAATGCCATGACAGAAAATGACGATAATGAGCAGATCAGGGTCACAGATAACAGAAATTTAGGTTGTACAGTACTGATGGTAACGGAACTAGCGATTCTCTTGGTACGCTTAGGGCAATCAGAAATAACATGAGCAGAATCGCCGCAGTAAAAACACAACCTATTCTGACGTCTGAATCCTTGTCGTTCAGCTCTAGACACTATCCTATCACACTGCATAGGCTCAGGACTCCGCTCGGAACTCTGCGTTCACGCAAGCGCCGATCAATCTGAATGGCCAGAGACATAGAATCACTCAGACCAGCAGGCGTGGGGAACCCCACCATAACATCTTTAACGGATTCAGAAAAACTCTTTCTGAAAATTGCCGCCAAGGCATCCTCATTCCATTTAGTCAGCACAGACCATTTTCTAAATTTCTGGCAATACGATTCTGCCGCTTCTTGACCCTGACACAGGGCCAACAAGGTCTTCTCAGCATGATCCACTGAATTAGGTTCATCATACAATAACTATAGCGCCTGGAAAAAGGTGTCTACATCAAGCAATGCCGGATTCCCAGATTCCAGGGAAAATGCCCAATCCTGAGGATCACCACGCAGCAGAGAGATGACTATCTTAACCTGCTGGATTGAATCACCAGAGGAACGGGTTTTCAGAGCAAAAAACAGTTTACAGTTATTTTTAAAGCTCAAAAATTTGGACCTGTCCCCAAAAAACAAATCAGGAGTTGGAATTCTAGGCTCTAAAACCGGAGTCTGAACGATATAATCGGAAATACCCTGTACTCTAGCAGCAAGTTGATCCACACGAGAAACCAATCCCTGAACATTCATGCCAGCGCCAAACTCCTGAGCCACCCAGAGGTAAAGAGGGGAAAAAAAAACACAACAGACTACAGAAAAAAAAAATGGCTCAGCACTTTTCTTCCCTTCTTCTGAGATGCGATTAACTCATTGTTGGCCAGTTGTACTGTTATGAACTGGTGGCCTAGGAGCAGCATGAGACGTACCCTGGAGAAGGTGGTACCTGTACTGACCGCAGACCCTGAACTTAACACCGCAACTAGAAGTAGCCGTGGAATGTACCTAACACTTCCTAGACATCTCGACACAGCCGCAGGACTAAATAACCCTAGAGATAGAAAAGGGAAAACTATCTTGCCTCAGAGAAAATCCCCAAAGAATAGACAGCCCCCCACAAATATTGACTGTGAGAGGAGAGGGAAATAACATACGCAGACTGAAATCAGGATTTAGCAAAGGAGGCCACTCTAGCTAAATAGAAAGGATAGGACAGAGTGATAAGCGGTCAGTATTAAAACACTAGAAAATATCCACCACAGAAAATACAAAATCTCCACAACGAACTAAAGGCATGGAGGGTATATCTGCATCTCCAGAGATACCAGCTTGGCTAAACAAATCCTTATACAGACCAAGCTGGACAAGACAAAACATGGAAAAGAACTGAACAATAAGGCCCACAGCATGTGGACTGCAAAAATCAAAGCCAGAACTTATCTTTGTTGAAATGAACAGCAAAGCAGGAGAGACCAGGCAGGAATGTGAATCCTCCAGGAACAATGGACAACTGGCACTGACTAAAGGGTCAAGCAAGACTAAATAGCCCAGTCCGAATTGCAATAAGTGGACACACCTGATGAATGCTGCGGTCCAAAGACAGCAGCGCTACCACTTATAACCACCGGAGGGAGCCCAAGAGCAGAATTCACAACAGATGCCATGGTCAATATTATGCTGCTTGAAACATCAACCAACCGGTTTGGAGATGAGTCAGTGATGGTCTTATCCTTGGAAGGGCACACAAATCTCCACGTCATGGTACTGGCATGAAATCTTCAGAGCCACTGTCAGATCTTACACTGGTGCAATGACCCTGAGACTCGTGACCAGAGTATGTAGGCAGCTGCAGGATAATGAAGGCATTCATCTCATTAAGGCCCCTTTCACACATCAGTTTTTTGCCATCAGTTGCAATCCGTTGAATTTTGAAAAAAACGGATCCGTCACAGATTGTGAAAAACTGATGCGACGGATCTGTTTTTTCAACGGATACGACTAGGGGGGCTGGCCTAAGGATCCTAAAAAAAAAAATTGGAACATGCTCTGTTAAAAAAAATGGAATCAGTCGCCAAATTCTGTCATTTGACGGATCCGGCGCCCATAGGCTTCCATTCTAACAAATGACGGACGGCGACGGATCCGTCGCTGTCCGTTTTTTCGACAGAGACAAAAAACGTTACTTTGGCCGTTGTCTGCGGCCGCCAGACAAACAATTTTCGACTGATCCGGCGAACGAGAGATGAAAAATTTACGCCATCTGTCGCAATCCGCCGCCTATACAAGTCTATGAGAAAAAAACGGATCTGATGGCATCAGTTGCTGAACCTGTTTTTTTCAAAATTTGACAGATTGCGACTGATGGCAAAAAACTGATATGTGAAAGGGGCCTAAGTGGCCCTCACTTTCCCAGACCTGAATCCATTTGAGAAGCTCTTGGACATTATGTGTCAGTGCATCCAATGCCACCAAGTGGAGCTAGAGACTGTCCAGGAGCTCCTTGACGTCCTGATCCAGGTATGGAAGGAAATTCTAAAGAACACAATCCTCCGTCTCATGAAGAGCATGCCCAGAAATTGTTCAGGAGTGTATACAGTCATGCTGAGTCACATTATGAGTTGCTGTTATTAAATTCACACAAATTGGGTGTTCTGCCTGTGATTACCCTTTTTTGAGGGGCAGGTGAGGGGCGATAATTCTAAACTCAGCCCTCAGCTGACTGAGGATTTTGGTTTCCACTGACAGCTGCGCTCAGTGACTGCAAAGCGGTATTCGGGCGTATGTACCGGCAGGGCCATGGACTATTATGGTGCTACCAGAGCAAACGTGTTCTCTGTAGTGTATAATTTTCAGGCGTGTACGCCTACTGGAGGTGAACACCCAGGCGCAGTCTACTAAGTCTCAGTGTGCGCCTCTAGTAGGAGTACTCTCCCGAAAATGATGCAAGACAGAGCGCATGTTCAATCTCTCGGCACCATAATATTCTATGGTCCACTTGGCGCATACGTCAACGGGGCCACCGAACGGGTGCCTGAACGCAATGTGAAAGCACAGACGTGGCCCAAGTTTTCTCAGAATATGCTGTGCAACATACGTTATTGCTCTATCTGTTCAGAGAATTTCATTACGGGAAGGTGTAACAGTGCAATACCCCCAGTCTGCCTTCATAGACCATAAGGCAATCAGATCTTCCATTAGCATTCCCTATCCAGCTTCTGGTGGTGGTGGAGGAGGGTTTGTCATTGCTCTGCACTTCAGGGATTTGTCTGGTGATAAACAAAGAAAATACTTCATTGACCTTCTTACACACTTTGGGTCAAATAGACCAGAAGTTTAAGGGTGTGGATTGTGCATAAATGGCATGTTTGCGTTTGGTTGTTGTGTGTTGGAAAAGTTAGGATCTGCTGAGACCAGATACTGGTACCACTGCATGGATTATTAGAAAATGGGGATCATCTGGCACTTATTGGACACATTCCTTGTCTTCTCCGCTGGATTTTGAGCATTCTTCTACGGTTTACTAAGTGTGATTTTCTTGGTTGTTGGATTACTGGTCGGCGCCCGCCGATTTGTTTCATTTATGTCTGCTGTATTACAAACTTTGGGAGATTAAGTCCACCCTCCCTATGTGCTCTGTCACACACCACCATCACAGCACTGGTACTATGAAGACTGGAAAGGTCAGTAAAAGGTTCAGGTGCTACAGGAATCTGTACTAGCTTTATAATGAGCGATATAACACATTGATTATGTGCCTGGAAGAACGTTCCTAATCTGCTATATTTGACTGCCATTCAACATTGACGAATCTGACAATGCATCTTGTCAATTTTTTCATGGAAAAGGGTTAAATCATGATGAAAGCAATCAGTGCTGCAAGATAGCAATGAATATACAATATCCTCATATCTCTACAACCATATGCTCAAGTCTCTGATCCAAATCCCTGGTAGCTGCAGATAACAGCGACTTTCAAACCTACCTTTTTCTCGGATGACATCGATGAGAATATCAATCACAATAAAAGTGCCTGTACGTCCTATTCCTGCACTGTTAATAAAGAAAACAACAGCGAGATGAGCAAAAGACAGTCCCAAAGTATGAGAACACTGACTTTATTGTGCAGGCCAAATGGCAACACATTCCAGCTGGCAGCACATAAATACACATTTATTATACAGTAGATGCCAAAATGATAGTCTGCCGCTACTGCACTAGGAATATATGTCAGGTACAATCCGAGCAGAGAATTATCTCCAGCCAACACCGGAACAGCCAGAGCTGGATGTTCTATTCTTTCTGTAATATGTATACAATTCATCACTCCAAGTGTAAAGGTATTCAGAAAAGTGTCACTTTATATCAATTGAAAATAGCTAAAGAAGTCAGACATAGAAAGGAGAATTTAAAGGTAAACTGTCACAATTTTTATGCTGCAGTGATAGCAGTATAAAGTACCGTAATTGAGAAGCTCTGGAGAGAGACAGAAGCGCACCCAAAATAGGGAAAGGATAAGTCTAAAGGTACAGTCACATTAAGCGACGCTGCAGCGATCTAGACAACGATGCCGATCGCTGCAGCGTCGCTGTGTGGTCGCTGGAGAGCTGTCACACAGACTGCTCTCCAGCGACCAACTATGCGAAGTCCTCGGGTAACAAAGGGTAAACATCGGGTTACTAAGCGCAGGGCCGCGCTTAGTAACCCGATGTTTACCCTGGTTACCAGTGTAAATGTAAAAAAAACAAACACTACATACTTACATTCCGGTGTCTGTCGCGTCCCCCGGCGTTCTGCTTCCCTGCACTGTCTAAGCGCCAGCCGTAAAGCAGAGCGGTGACGTCACCGCTGTAATCTGCTTTACGGCCGGCCGGCGCTGACAGTGCAGGGAAGCAGAACGCCGAGGGACGCAACAGACACCGGAATGTAAGTATGTAGTGTTTTTTTTTTTTTACATTTACACTGGTAACCAGGGTAAATATCGGGTTACTAAGCACAGCCCTGCGCTTAGTAACCCGATGTTTACCCTGGTTACCAGTGAAGACATCGTTGAATCGGCATCACACACGCCGATTCAGCAATGTCTGCGGGAGATCCAGCGACGAAATAAAGTTCTGGCCTTTCTGCTCCGACCAACGATGTCACAGCAGGATCCAGATCGCTGCTGCATGTCAAACACAACGATATCGCTATCCAGGACGCTGCAACGTCACGGATCGCTAGCGATATCGTTATTAAGTCGCTCAGTGTGAAGGTAACTTAAGCAATGGTAGCACGTACACCTAAGAAAGGCACTGCTGCAGGTGGCTGGAGGAAAGGGTTCCTCCAAAAGTATTATGGCAAAAATAGAAACTGTCGGCCCGGAGCAGCGCCTTTCTCGAGGTTTAAAAACCAAGTATAACTGGAGAAGGCACCAGTCTGGAGCAAAAAAGCATTGGTATTAATAAAAACCTATTTGGAATCCCAAGGCTCTTCATTCCCACAGTGCAGCCTGCCTACAACCCCTAGAAAAATTATGGAATCACTGGCCTTGGAGGATGTTCATTCAGTTGTTTAATTTTGTAGAAAAAAAACAGATCACAGACATGGCACAAAACTAAAGTCATTTCAAATAGCAACTTTCTGGCTTTAAAAAACACTAAAAGAAATCAAGAACAAAAAATGTGGTAGTCAGTAATGGTTACTTTTTTTAACCAAGCATAGGGAAAAAATTATGGAATCACTCAATTCTGAGAAAAAAATTATGGAATCACCCTGTAAATTTTGATACCCAAAAATAACACCTGCATCAAATTAGATCTGCTTGTTAGTCTGCATCTAAAAAGGAGTGATCACACCTTGGAGAGCGGTTTCACCAAGTGGACTGACATGAATCATGCCTCAAACATGAGAGATATCAACAAAGGAGAGGATTATCAAACTCTTAAAAGAGGGTAAATAATCATGCAATGTTGCAAAAGATGTTGGTTGTTCACAGTCAGCTGTGTCTAAAATCTGGACCAAATACAAAAAATGTGGGAAGGTTGTTAAAGGCAAACATACTGGGAGACCAAGGAAGACATCAAAGCGTCAAGACCAGAAAGCAATATGTCTCCAAAACAGGAGCACAACAAAACAAATAAGGAACAAATGGGTGAAAACTGGAGTCAACGTCTGTGACCGAACTGTAAGAAACCACCTAAAGGAAATGGGATTTACATACAGAAAAGCTAAACGAAAGCCATCCTTAACACCTAAACAGAAAAAAAACAAGGGTACAATGGGCTAAGGAAAAGCAATCGTGGACTGTGGATGACTGGATGAAAGTCATATTCAGTGATGAATCGTGAATCTGCATTGGGCAAGGTGAAGATGCTGGAACTTTTGTTTGGTGCCGTTCCAATGAGATTTATAAAGATGACTGCCCGAAGAGAACATGCAAATTTCCACAGTCATTGATGATATGGGACTGCATGTCAGGTAAAGGCACTGGGGAGATGGCTGTCATTACATCTTCAATAAATGCACAAGTTTATGTTGATATTTTGGACACTTTTCTTATCCCATCAATTGAAAGGATGTTTTGGGATGATTAAATCATTTTTCAAGATGATAATGCATCCTGCCATAGGGCAAAAACTGTGCAAACATTCCTTGAAAAAAGACACATAAGGTCAATGTCATGGCCTGCAAATAGTCCGGATCTCAATCCAATTGAAAATCTTTTGTGGAAGTTGAAGAAAATGGTCCATGACAAGGCTCCAACCCGCAAAGCTGATCTGGCAACAGCAGTCAGAGAAAGTTGGAGCCAGATTGATGAAGAGTACTGTTTGACACTCATTAAGTCCATGCCTCAGAGACTGCAAG
The DNA here is from genome assembly GCF_032444005.1 of Ranitomeya imitator. Classification (NCBI taxonomy): domain Eukaryota; kingdom Metazoa; phylum Chordata; class Amphibia; order Anura; family Dendrobatidae; genus Ranitomeya; species Ranitomeya imitator. The sequence goes on from NC_091282.1 coordinate 242,486,073, forward strand.
TTGTTACAAAAGTCAGAGGTGGTGCAACAAAATACTAGTGATGTTTTGGAGTGTTTTTTTGTTTTTCATGATCCCATAATTGTTTCCTCAGAATTGAGTGAGTCCATATTTTTTTCCCTATGCTTGGTTAAAAAAAGTAACCATTACTGACTTCCACATTTTTTGTTCTTGATTTCTTTTAGTGTTTCTTAAAGCCAGAAAGTTGCCATTTGAAATGACTAGTTTTGTGCCATGTCTGTGATCTGCCTTTTTTCTACAAATCTGAATGAACATCCTCCAAGGCCGGTGATTCCATAATTTTTGCCAGGGGTTGTAAACTTGACAGTTTCCATTTTTGCCTGGATAAAGTAAAGACAGAGACAATGATGTGTGTGCTCTGTGGTCCTCAATATTCATGAGCTGTTACTCCCCCACTCCTAAAGTTAACAGCTTAATCATTATGCACACTGGTTTCAGCTACTGAATCGGTCGCCCCTCTTGTGCAAGGCAGAGTGCGACAAATCAATAGACAACCTTGGCACAAAATCCTCACTACAAAGCTTGGACAAGCGTCAAGGGGTACGGAGTGGTGAAAACACACTCTCAAGAAAACTTCACCGCTTTCAAAATCGGTCCTCGCCTCTGCTAAACAGGTCTTTTTCACAACCCTTGTATCTCCTTTTTCCCACAACCCCAAACGGTTATTCAGTACTTAATTCCCTCCTCTACCCTCCACAGCCACTTCCGACCTCCCTCACCTCTGCGTAAGAGTTTGCTGCACATTTAAAAAAGGTAGATCAAACACGGCAAGTCTTTACTGCCCATTTTCCACAACACCTATGTATAAAAGACCACTGCTACTCCCCCATAACTTTCCTCCCCACCATCACTGAAGGAGAATGCACTCATTTCCTCTCCAAATTGCACCTCACCCCATCCTATCCCACCTCTTCCCCAACCTCACAACCACACTTATCGCAGCCCTAACCCATCTCTTCAACATATCACTAACTTCTGGTACCTTCCCTTCTGTTTTCAAACGTGCCACGATCACACCTATAATAAAAAAAAGCCATCCCTCGATCCAACCTCTACGTTCAGCTATCACCCTGTCAAGGTAAAAATATACGTCTTTATACACTTTTGTACTTTTATATACTCTTATGCTGTGAAACAATAAGTTTTTCCCTTTGCTTGCCACATGCAAATTTAACTGTATTTAAGATGGCTGCCAGTATTCACCTTTGCCCTACTTTCAGGCTGAAGGAACAAGTTGCACATTCCAGAAGGACAAGTAACATTTCTCTGGAATTCGAAACTTAACAAGATGTGGACAAAGAAAGATTCATCAGATGATGTCAGAGCCAATCAGAAGGACAGAATACTAGATACATTGCTTAACCCCTGCCTATCCCCGCCCTCTGCACACCTTCCCCCAATGGACCATGTAATATTGTGTTTTAGGAAATAAAGTTCAGTAGTTGCTGTGACGTTCCCACTACGTGTGGACACACGAGCATGCTATGAGTTTGAACCAGCATTGTGTCTGACTCATTCTTATCCGGTACCAACATGCTTTAAATCTGATTTGGAATGACTGGTGGATGAAGGGTATTGTCGTGACGACCCCGACAATTTGGCGCAACCAACGTGGGGCGTGGCCCGCGATCCGAGACCCCCTGGACCCATACCTGGACGTCCGTGGACGACACCCGTAGTGGCTGACCTCGAGGACTGATCACCCTCCAAACACGGTAAGTGGAGATCACATACTATGTATGTGTCACACTTGCTAGTGTTTCAGCCGTTATTGGTTAGTCTGTGGTCTCCTTGGGTCTGGGGAGTGACCGGTCGAGTGGTGAGACCGAGCGCGATCCCGTGCCACGCTTCGAACCAGCAACTGAGAGACGTCGCACTCTGCGCGTCCTCGTGTACACCACACCTCCTCCACTGGTCATTGTACTCCATTCAACCACCCTACCCGTGACTGTTGCCTAGGAGTGATAGAGTGAAAGATTGAGGAAGTTTGTGGATTGGGGGCGGCTTTGAGAAAGGGATAGGAGACGCAGCCTCTGTGATATTGTACTAACTAGGTAATTAAGACGTCCCGAGAGGGGACCACCTGTTTTTCTGTGGAGGGCTCTCACTAGGAGACCGCCTCCCGACTGGTTAGAATATCGTGACAGGGTAGACTGTTAATCACGGGTGTTCAGGGGTTAGGGACAGGATATCGAGCGCGAGGCTCTTTATTCATAACACGTCGAGCGCGAGGCTCCGTGTTGTTTTTTGAAGGGAAACCTGTGTTGTTACCGCTGTCAGTGATCCTGGGCTGCAGCAGGGCATAGTATTCTGTGAGTCATGTTGCGTCTCTTATGGCAGAAGAAGTCCGTGCCCCACAAGTTAGATGAGGATGCTGTGGAAGTCAAGACAATAGTAGAGTCACGGGAGGGCAAGAAGGCAGTCAAGAATGTTGAAAGATGAAGGACTGTTAGAACAAGTGCAAGCTCATCTGCGAGTTGCGCGAGGATAAAGAATGAGGGATGGAAAGAGGTTGATGGAGAGGGAGGATGAGAGGATGCAGAGCCCGTGTTTGGCTATAAAATACCTCAATTATTAGTTTTTCTGAGGTGTTCTGGCATAGGAATTGTGTGAAGGTTTTGTAGAAATTAATTGAGTCTGAGAACTGCTGTATTTCGTCACTCTGTGTGGTTTTCCGAGACACCCAATGGGAGGGGTGAACCCCTGCGCGAATTGTTTTTTTTTTTTTTTGACTTCTCCTCTTTGTGCTGCCGGCCAGAGAAAGGGGGGCCAAAGTTTCCAGAAGAACTTAACCCAGTCTGTATCAGCAGCTGCAGCGATCCTCACTCGCTCTCTAGTCCCCCTCCCCTCGCAGCTTCAAGGACACAACTCGCAGCTCGCTTCTTTATCAGTGGCCCAAGAAGCAGAAGACTTCAGCTCCAGCCCCCCCTCCCTTACACAAATCAACTCTCAAGCTCCAATATTCATTTTAACCCTGTGTCTGGAAATCTCCCTCGCCATGTTAATTCTCAGACCAAGATAGGACAGATGGATTTGTAAATATTGCGGTCAGACAAACCCAGACTGGAGAAATGCTTGTATAATCTGTGCTGCAACTCAACCTAAGTGAATTACACGGATTCCTGTCCAGATAAGATCACATGTAGTGATGTAGTGATATAAGAAGCTGACACAGGATAGTGGGTAGTGGGGACATTAACTTTGGGAGTAGGCTGACAGTAATCCTTTTGGGAAGGAGCTGTAGACCAGCATGTCATGTCACCCCCAACCGGTCATCTAGTCACCCCCACCACCAGAGAACCAACCACACCAGGTAGTGTAAGACAGATACAGGAGTATTATCCCTGGAAGCCCTCTGACTAGCTAGCTACGCTAAAATAATTGGCTGACCCTGAGAACAAACCTTTCCCAATTTACAGACAAAGACAATATGATGGACGTATAAGTGCACCTGAGCAGACCTAGAGAGTTGGTGAGCCAAGATGATGGTCAGATGGTATTTATGTTATATAACCCCTATGTAGATGAGTATAATGAGATGTGTTATTAAAAAAAAAAAAAAAAAAAAAAAGGGGGGGGATAGCGTTGTTAACCCTGTCAGTTAGAATATGCCTATGTCACGTTACTTCAGTATGTGGGTAATTTTTTTTTTGTTTTTTGTTGTGTGCACAGACAGAGCAGGAAGCCATTGTTGCCACTGTTAGTTTTCGCAAGTATCTGGCAGATCTGAACTGTCGGGCTTCGGCCTTGAAACTTCGGTTCTGCCTTGGTCAAGTGATATTTTTGGGTCACTGTCTCCCTCAGGGTGCCAGACACCTCACAGAAGAAAGAAAAAAAATAGCCGTCAGCTCCCTTCCATTCCCAAAAGATGTGACTGAGCTCCAGCGTTTCCTTGGACTATGTACTTATTGTTGTCAGTGGATACCGGACGCATCCCGCATAATGCAACCTCTCTACAAGGCCCTGAAAGACTGTTCAAGATATGCTGATGATTTTGGCAGATTTCACACATGATACGCTGTTACTACGGAAGACACTGTAGTGCACGGAGCTGCACTCACTCCCTCCCACCCTGTCAGCACAAGAAGCAGAACGTCAGGCTCTGTCTACTGCATGTACTTTGGCCAAGGACAGGCGGGCTAATAAATACACAGACTCACTGTAAGCATTTGGTATTGTTCATGATTTCGGAGCCTATGAACCAATCGAGGATTTGTTACTACCGCCGGGACTCAGTGAAGAATGTTGAAGCTGTTAAAGCCCTCATGGACTCAATCGAATTACCTACCCAGGTGGCCATTATCAAAGTTAAGGAGCATGGTACTATGGAACAGGCCACAGACTGTTGGTAACGCCTGTGCGGATATGCAAGCAAAAGACGCTGCTCTCCTACTCGTTGAACTGACCATACCAGCTATGGTGACCACACGCCCTCAGCGTAAACAGTTACAAGAAACACTGACTCTACAGGAACCTGATGATCTATGCCAGACTGAGGTTTTCTGCCGGACCCCGCAAGACCGCTTAATGACGATGCAGAGAATGTCTCCAAAGGAAGAAGTGAAGCAGTGGAAAGCTGATGGAGCACGTATGGACATGGTCGCTGGAAAAAGGACCAACTTGTGTGTCTCCCTAAGCGGATGTACCCTGCTATTGCCATGTGGGCGCATGGGCCCACATATCGAGGTATCTGTCAGACCTGCTAACCCGGTCAACTTCAACGTGTACCCCCGAAGCATCTTGCTAAGCCCGACTATCCTTTCCAAAGGCTCCAGGTGGACCACATCACGTTGCCGAAGTCTGGAAGGTATGAATATTGTCTGGTGGTTGTCGACATGTTCTCCAGTTGGCCAGAAGCATTCCCCGTTACCAACGTGACTGCAAAGATCACAGCAAAGAAACTGGTGATGGAAGTTATATGCAGATATGGTGTTCCAGAAGTTGCTGAAAGTGACCAAGGCCCGGCCTTTTCTTCTCATGTGTATCAGGAGGTTCTGACAATGCTTGGATCCACTGTAGCCCTCCATACTCTCCACAATCCAGTGGGAAAGTTAAGAGGCTGAACGGCACACTGAAGGGACAATTGACCAAAAATGATGCAGGAGACTACGGCTCCATGGCCAGGGCTCTTACACATTCGTACTACCCCTATTGCAAAATATGGCCTGTCCCCATATGAGATATTGTTTGGTGCTAGGTTCTCAGTTGCAAATTTTCAGTCTCAGTAGTTGTCAGAAGAAACTGACCGTGCTGTTCAATATGTTATTCAGCTTAGTAAAAAATGTTGCTAACACCCATGTTTTAGTTTCTTTTTCCCTTCCAGGTTCAGCAGAAACCGATATTGGTCACAATTTGATGCCTGGTGGTTTTATGGTCGTGAAAAGCTATGTCAGTAAAACTTGAAGGAAAGAGCACCTGAATCCACGCTTCACACTGCAAAAGAGACCGGACCAGCGCTTACTCATAGTGATGATCGAAGGAAAATGTTGTTGTTGTTTTTGGTCCTGGGGCCAGGGGTCATCCTCGCCCCTACCTCCCCGGCCCCTATTGTAAATAAGAATCCCGGTGCCACTATTCTCTGGGTAAACCTAACGGCCCCGGTAAATATCTGGTGATTTGATTTCTGCGATGTAGTCAAGTGCCCCGAGACTCAGCGGTTGGTAGAGGGAATTATCCAGTATTATATATGTGTTACCAGAGATAACAATTGTACTGGGAAGATATTTTCATAATGTGTTTAATAGTATCGGATACTATGGGAATTTAGGCCATATACAGCTCCAGGATATTAGCTTCAGACCAACCAAGGCCCCCGTTACCAGTACAGCTAAAACAGGCCCAGGTGAACATTTGCAAAATATAGTTAACGAAGTAATCCCCATTCCAGGTCTTAGTTGGCAAGAAGTTTTCTCCATAGAAACACAAACAGCCCCAAGGACAAATTTATGGTTAGAATGGGTAAGATACAATGTAAGAGTCCAGAATATCTCTGTAGGATGTATTGCTTGTGCTGCAGCGGATACACATCTATACACACATGCATTGTCTTTTCCTGATGACAATACTACTGCCTGTGTTATGAATCTGTTGAAGGGTCTAAAGTCCACTGATTGCTCAGATTATGTCCCACTAATTCATGAAGAACCCAAACTAAAGGTCCCAGGGGGGATAACCGTATTAGCTGATAATTATACCTGCTATAATTCCCATGACACTACAGGTACACCAGTAGGGGTCTTCGAGGCAGGGTTCTGCAAAGAGAACAGTTCCCTGGATACTGATTTCCTAACTAAACATACACAGTACATGTACGACATTTATTGGTTATGTGGAGATGGTAAACTCCGTCCTAGGTTGCCTAATGCCTGGACAGGTCAATGTACCCTTGTTAAACCAGCTGTGCAGTTTAAGATTTCACTTTGGGATCCGGAGACACCTGATGAATATACCAGAAAGAGGAGAAGTCTCGATCAGCTCTACATGAGTTATGAAGAAAATCCATTGGTATATGTCGATGGCATTGGAGTGCCAAGGGGGGTGCCTGACCAATTTAAGGCCCAGAATCAGATTTATGCTGGCTTTGCTTCCATAATCCCACAGGTGCAGATTAATAAAAATGTTGATGGGATCAATTACATATATTACAGTGAACAAAGGTTTGTCAATTCTATCTGTGATACCTTCCAAGGTATGGTTGAGGAATTGGGCCCTAACACTAGAATGACCCTCCAAAACCGACTAGCCCTTGATATGATCTTAGCTGAGAAAGGAGGAGTCTGTGGGATGGTGGGAGAGGAGTGTTGTACCTATATCCCTCAGAACTCTGGGGTAAATGGAAAGACCATGATAGCCCTTAAGAAGATAAATGGGTTAGCAGCAGAATTAAAAACTAATGCAGGAGTAGACACATCTTTCTTTTCCGGTTGGTTGGGTGGGCTCAAAGGATTCCTCCAACAAGCTTGTCTGGTACTGATTGCCCTTCTTGTAGTTGGATCGATAATCCTCTGTTGTGTTATTCCCCTGTATAAAAAGGTTATTGCTGAGGCAACTCCGACTGGCACCTTCCTCAACCAAGAAGTAGACCCACTAGAGTACAATGGCACTGATCCGGGGGAAATCCCTAAGTATGTCCCCCTCAAGAAGATAGACAATACCCCTTACTCTCAGGTGCTAAGAGATCTAGTTTAGGGACAGTAGGAGAACTCCATGTGAAGCTAGTGAAGGGTTCAGCTGCCTGGAGGCCTCTCACAAGGGGAGAACTTCTGAGGTGTCTGGATGAAGAAATCCACCTCCCCTTTCCCCATCACATGGACAGTCTCAAAGGAACTTTCTTTTTAGGGAAAAACTTAGTGTTTAGGGGGGATTGTCAAGGTAAAAATATACGTCTTTATACACTTTTGTACTTTTATATACTCTTATGCTGTGAAACAATAAGTTTTTCCCTTTGCTTGCCACATGCAAATTTAACTGTATTTAAGATGGCTGCCAGTATTCACCTTTGCCCTACTTTCAGGCTGAAGGAACAAGTTGCACATTCCAGAAGGACAAGTAACATTTCTCTGGAATTCGAAACTTAACAAGATGTGGACAAAGAAAGATTCATCAGATGATGTCAGAGCCAATCAGAAGGACAGAATACTAGATACATTGCTTAACCCCTGCCTATCCCCGCCCTCTGCACACCTTCCCCCAATGGACCATGTAATATTGTGTTTTAGGAAATAAAGTTCAGTAGTTGCTGTGACGTTCCCACTACGTGTGGACACACGAGCATGCTATGAGTTTGAACCAGCATTGTGTCTGACTCATTCTTATCCGGTACCAACATGCTTTAAATCTGATTTGGAATGACTGGTGGATGAAGGGTATTGTCGTGACGACCCCGACAACCCCATATCGCTGCTCCCACTCGCCTCAAAACTCCTCAGCACATCAATGCACAACTTGCCTCCCATCACTCATCTAACTCACTCTTTGACAACCTAAAATCCAGTTTCCATCCCCAACAGTCCACCAAAACTGCCCTGATCAAAATTACTAAGGACTTACTTACCCCCCAAAGCTAACAGACAATTCTTTATACTAGTCATCCTAGACTGGTCCTCAGCATTCGACACAGTCGACTTCTTCCTTCTACCACAAATCCTCTCTTCCCTTGGCATCAAAGACCTTGCCCTCTCCTAGATATTCTCAGAGCTCTCCAACTGCAAATTTAGCGTCTACCACTCCCACACTATCTCCCCATCCCGCCCGCTTTTTGTTGGTGTCCCTCAAGGCTCTGTTCTGGGACTCTTGTTGTTTTCTATTAATACCTTTGGCCTGGGACAGCTCAAAGTCTAATGGCTTCCAGTGCCAGCTATATGCAAATGATACTCAGATCTACCTCTCTGGCCCAAACGTCACTTCTCTGCTTTCTAAAATCCCTGAATGACTATCGGCCATATCCTCTTTCTTCTCATCAGGCTTTCTAAAGCTCAGTGTGGACAAAACTGAACTCATCTTTCCTCCATCTCACCTAACTCCCCTAACTGATCTATCTATCACAATAAATTATATCATGGTTTTCCCTGTACCGCAAGTCTACTGCCTAGGGGTAACTCTTGACTCTGCCCTATCCTTCAAACCGCACATCCAAGTCCTTGCCACCTGCAACTCCAAAAAAATTCCCGAATCCGTCCTTTCCTCAACCATTATTCTACTAAAATGTTAGTGCATGCCCTCATCATCTTCCGCCTTGACTACTGCAATATCCTCCTCTGTGGCCTCCCTGCTAACACTCTCGCACCTCTCCAGTCCATCCTTAACTCTGCTGCATGACTAATCCATCTCTCATCTCACAATTCCTCCACTTCTCCCCTCTGCAAATCTCTTCATTGGTTCCCAGTTCCTCAACATATCATTTTCAAACTATTAACACTGACTTACAAAGCAGTCCATAATCTGTCCCCCTATATATCTCCAAACTAATCTCCTGTTGCCTTCCAACATGTAATCTCCGGTTCTATCAAGATCTTCCTCTCTCATCCACAGATATACATTCCTAACCCAGTCGCCTCCAGGACTTCTCCAGAGCATCCGCCATGCTCTGGATTTCTGTGCCTCAACAAGTCAGATTATCCACCAGTTTTGAAACTTTCAGACTGAACTTGAAAACGCATCTCTTCAAGAAAGCTCCCAGCCTGCACGGACCCCAGTGTCATCTCACCAACACCTGAGTTGCCGCAAACCCTCAGTCTAATGTCTCCTTTCGCATTATCTGGTAGACTGTAAGCCCACAAAGAACAGGGCCCTCTCCCTTCTCTACTAGTTGGTCATTGTTAATTTGTTCACTGTAATGTATATTTGTATGCAACCATCTCCCATGTACAGAACCATGGAATCAATGGCGCTATTAAAAATAAATAACAATAATTATGTAAAGTACAGTTAAGTCCATATATATATTTGGACGGAGACAACATTTTTCTAATTTTGGTTATAGACATTACCACAATGAATTTTAAACAAAACAATTCAGATGCAGTTGAAGTTCAGACTTTCACCTTTCATTTGAGGGTATCCACATTAAAATTGGATGAAGGGTTTAGGAGTTTCCCTGTTTTTAAAGGGACCAAAAGTAATTGGACAGATTAAATAATTTTAAATAAAATGTTCATTTTTAGTACTTGGCTGAAAACCCTTTGTTGGCAATGACTGCCTGAAGTCTTGAACTCATGGACATCACCAGACGCTGTGTTTCCTCCTTTTTGATGCTCGGCCAGGCCTTCACTGCTGTGGTTTTCAGTTGCTGTTTGTTTGTGGGCCTTTCTGTCTGAAGTTTCGTCTTTAACAAGTGAAATGCATGCTCAATTGGGTTGATATCAGGTGACTGTCAGTCAGCAATAGAACTGCAAGAGGAAGGAACTGTTCCACTAATATGGGGTAATTAGAATTTTGTTGGATTAAAGATTAGTCTTAAAGGACCTGTGTCGTTTTTCTACCTTATCAACTATAAAATGATTTAAGATACATTTTGTCTTACTAGGGAATTACCAGAGGCCTGTTAATAACAAGAGTCCCCCAGGACGCCTTAGGGCCCTGCCGCTTTTTGAAGAGAAGGCTGCAGCGATGACATCAAGTCTACAGCACGTGGCTGCCACAGTTTATCACTTGGCTTGGCGTTCATGGGGAGGTAGACAGAACAGGATTGCAGAGCCAAGTGATTGGCCATAGTGGTCACAAGATGTAAAAGGAACATACATTTGAATATTTTAAAGCCAAACAAGCTGAGACCGTTAACTATGAATTTGCACATTCCCTTTAAGGCTGCGCAAACCTTTACAAATATTTCTATTAAAATAACTCTAAAATAAAAATTCTGCAACCTTAAAAGGGAACCTGTTAGCATGTTTTCACATTTGGAAGTAGTAATATTGACTAAATAATCTTTATTTTTATATAGCACTAACATATACTGCAGCGCTTTTACAGTTTGCACACATTATCATCGCTATCCATGATGGGGCTCACAATCTAAATTCCCTATCGGCATGTCTCTGGAAATAGGTGCTCGCCGTCCAATGGTACCATTTTGGGGAGGATCAGATTTGCTATTCATGAGAAACCTATTCTGGAAGTCATATGCAAATCAAGCAGGGAGTGTACAGGGGGCGTGTCAATACACTTGAAAATGGGAGTTCATCTGCACTGACACGCCTCTAGTGCACTTCCACTGATTTGCATATTACTTCTATGATAGATTTCGCATGATTAGCATATCAGATCCCTAAGAAAAAGGTATAATTTTTAGGTGGATGACAAGTGCCTAATGAGCCATACCACTACTTCCATATGTAAAACAGGTTCAATTTCATCACTTAAAATTTCCTATAGCGCCTGATCAGATCATGCTTCCCCATGGTAAAGCAAGCCCTGTATAATTTAATTCTGCAGCAATTTTCCTCCATTTCTCACCTAGGATAAGGTAATTTGTTAGCTTCCGCTTTTTATGGGGATTTTGTTTTGATTAATATAAGAAATATTGGTGTAGATGCAAATTACCTGCAATGGACAACTGCAGGCCCAGGTTCAGATATACTATCCTGCTTGTGATGAACTTCTTCTAAAAAGTCCAAGACACCCCCAGGATCTGTAGGCACTCCATGATCTGGCCAGGTTTTGAAATGGTATTGCCATACAGTTCTCTCAGTATTACCCTGGTAGACACAAAGCAAGAATATCATGTTAAGACTAGGACTACTACAATACACAGAGACTAAAGCTCCTGGCAAAGCATTACGATAAAACAGCAGATACAGCACAGTATGGGTCTTTGGCTACAGCACATGGATGAAAATCACCTCCACCCGCTTTTGGTACTTTTGAATCTGTGAGTTTACAACACACCAGTGTCTGATGGGAGGGTTGCAAGAATTCACCAAATGAAAGAGTAAAATGAACGAAACGCTGCGATAAACAATGTCTTGTTTGAATTCCAATATACAAATTGAAATCAGGAGCAATTTTTCTTGTTTAATCCCTTTACTGATAATTCCAAACAGGCTACAGTGGAAACGGTTTAGAGGTTTCCTGGAGACAAAACATAGGTAGAAACTCATTGAAAGACATCTTTTAGGGGTGCCGCCATGGCAAATGGGCTGGAAAGTACAACCAAGATCTGTTTTTATGCACCATCAGAGTTAACAAAAAAAAAAAAAAATTAAATGTATGTATTGTAGGAAAGTCAGGTAGGATAGAGTTAAAACCATGCGCTCGAGGTTGAGATTAGGCTACTTTCACACTAGCGTCGGATTCGGCCCGTCGCATTGCGTCGGGCCAAGATTCCGACGCTAGCGTTTGTTGTGCCGCACAACGGGTGCAGTGGATGCATTTCTCCGGCGCATCCGCTGCCCCATTGTAAGGTGGGGGCAGAGTTCCGACTGCGCAAGCGGTCTGTTGGCTGCAAAAAACGTTACATTTAACGTTTTTTGCTCGCGGCGGTCCGCCACAACACGGCGCAACCGTCACAAGACGTGTGTCAATACGTCGCAATGCGTCGGTAATGTTACTCTATGGGGAAAAAACGCATCCTGCAAACAACTTTGCAGGATGCGTTTTTTCCCCTAAACGACGCATTGCGACGAATTAAAAAAAACACCAGTGTGAAAGTAGCCTCAGAGGCACAAGGCTAGCTATGACCAACACCAGGCCATGTGTTCACTTGTGGCGGTCAGCTAGGGGAGCTGAGCAGTGTGAGGTGTTGGAGCTGGTGAGTGACCAGTGAAGGTGAGCTCACTGAGCCTAAAGCAGGACCTGAATTGCCGGCTGGGTGAGACACTGTGATTGCTTTACCAGCATTGAAAAAAAAGGACTGATTTTTGTTACCAAGCCAGGATCATACATGCGTTACTAGGTCAGGGTTACATGCCAAAGCCCACATTAAAGGAAGAGAAGCGACATGCGCCGTACTAGTTATTCAGTTTTCGCAGCCCCTCTGTTCTGTCTACGACGAAAAGTGACCCGCCTGCTGCTTCAGTGTTTCATGGAGCTAGCCAGATGTCACTTGTCAATACAAGTCCATGAGAGCCTTATTCTGGCTCTCAGACTTGCAGTGCGTTCTTGTGACGTAACTTCTGACTTCCGAGCAGTCAGAAGCTGCGCTTACAAGTTGGCACCGCGGACCGGAGCGGCACCAAAAAAAAGAGAAGACGCCAAAGGGCAAGAATATGACCGAAGGCTTACATTTAAATCACCACTCCAGCGCTGGGAGAAAAACCCCCCACGATGGAGTGGTCCTGTAAAGAGCTGTGCAAGTTTATGGAGTTGAAAAAACCTCACTCTTTTGACACAGGAATCGGCGCCTGTGTGAATTCTAGTGTCTACCTGAGAAAGTGAACCCCTATAATATGTATGTATGAATGAATGACGTTAAAATATAGCTAAAAAGAATAAAACTAAGAAAAATACTTACTTGTCCTACTTTGGAAAGTTTAAGCTCTCTTAATATGTAGTCATGAGCTGGTGTTTCCTTAACGTTTCTCACCCGCATGACGCCATACTCCTTTAGCGCATGCTCTTCGGGCCAATACTTTACACATTTACTCTGAAAACATATAATGTAGCATTAATATCGTCATAAACACAAAGATGAAAAGAAAAAACATATCAAAGCAGATGATTCAGCTGAGGCTAGGTTAACATCAGTCTCCAAATACATATGCGTTCTCGCATTTACCTTTTTAGCTCAAAATGGAGAATCTATCCATGTTATCACCTAGCGAACCACGTTATAAATCCAAGTACGTTACTACTGTGTCTAAATCATCACTTATCCTGAAAATGTATTCAAGAGTCAATTGTTCAGAACAAGACCGTTTCTTGGAATGAAGCTGCAGCTTCAAAAGTCAATTGTCCAGTGAAAACAAGAGAGCTATCCACAGGAAAGGTGATAATTGCTGATCGGGGGATGCCCACCCACGGGCCCCTGCACCGCTCAGCAGATCAGGGAACCTTTATCCTAGTTACAAAATGATATTAGAAGGAGCGACACCTGATGCTGATCCAAACATTCGCTGAGGGCATTGTGGATACAGCCGAGTGCAGCGCTGGGCTACTCCATCGGAAACTAAATGAGCAGAAGTCAAGTACACACACTTCCATTATAATGGATATAAAGGTTCTCTGTTCTGCCCATTGATGCAGGTCCCAGTGGTCGGACGCCAATTATCAATAGTTATCACCCCTCCTTAGGATAGGTAACTTGTTTTCACCTTTAACTTCAAGCAACCAAGCTTGGTAATGGGCTTTAATTGATCAGTGTTGTAAATTTACGGTGCAGAAGTAAAGGTCTTGCAATCTAGAAAAAAGTTGGAACCCTAGAAGTCACTGCTATTTTCTGTTTTGTCATCTACACAGCGTTCAATGAGAAGTTTGTATTAAAAAGCAGCATGGGCAGTGCTGATACTTCTACTGGACCTAGCAATCACAAGGTCATCATGTGCCTGCCTGGCACAGCAGAGCTGCAGGATCCTAGCACACCCAGATCAGCACTGCCAGTGACACGTCACTATGGTATCATAGTTATTAAGGTTGAAGGAAGACTTTAAGTCCATCTACAGTGGGGCAAAAAAGTATTTAGTCAGTCAGCAATAGTGCAAGTTCCACCACTTAAAAAGATGAGAGGCGTCTGTAATTTACATCATAGGTAGACCTCAACTATGGGAGACAAACTGAGAAAAAAAAAATCCAGAAAATCACATTGTCTGTTTTTTTAACATTTTATTTGCATATTATGGTGGAAAATAAGTATTTGGTCAGAAACAAACAATCAAGATTTCTGGCTCTCACAGACCTGTAACTTCTTCTGTAAGAGTCTCCTCTTTCCTCCACTCATTACCTGTAGTAATGGCACCTTTTTAAACTTGTTATCAGTATAAAAAGACACCTGTGCACACCCTCAAACAGTCTGACTCCAAACTCCACTATGGTGAAGACCAAAGAGCTGTCAAAGGACACCAGAAACAAAATTGTAGCCCTGCACCAGGCTGGGAAGACTGAATCTGCAATAGCCAACCAGCTTGGAGTGAAGAAATCAACAGTGGGAGCAATAATTAGAAAATGGAAGACATACAAGACCACTGATAATCTCCCTCGATCTGGGGCTCCACGCAAAATCCCACCCCGTGGGGTCAGAATGATCACAAGAACGGTGAGCAAAAATCCCAGAACCACGCGGGGGGACCTAGTGAATGAACTGCAGAGAGCTGGGACCAATGTAACAAGGCCTACCATAAGTAACACACTACGCCACCATGGACTCAGATCCTGCAGTGCCAGACGTGTCCCACTGCTTAAGCCAGTACATGTCCGGGCCCGTCTGAAGTTTGCTAGAGAGCATTTGGATGATCCAGAGGAGTTTTGGGAGAATGTCCTATGGTCTGATGAAACCAAACTGGAACTGTTTGATAGAAACACAACTTGTCGTGTTTGGAGGAAAAAGAATACTGAGTTGCATCCATCAAACACCATACCTACTGTAAAGCATGGTGGTGGAAACATCATGCTTTGGGGCTGTTTCTCTGCAAAGGGGCCAGGACGACTGATCCGGGTACATGAAAGAATGAATGGGGCCATGTATCGTGAGATTTTGAGTTCAAACCTCCTTCCATCAGCAAGGGCATTGAAGATGAAACGTGGCTGGGTCTTTCAACATGACAATGATCCAAAGCACACCGCCAGGGCAACGAAGGAGTGGCTTCGTAAGAAGCATTTCAAGGTCCTGGAGTGGCCTAGCCAGTCTCCAGATCTCAACCCTATAGAAAACCTTTGGAGGGAGTTGAAAGTCCGTGTTGCCAAGCGAAAAGCCAAAAACATCACTGCTCTAGAGGAGATCTGCATGGAGGAATGGGCCAACATACCAACAACAGTGTGTGGCAACCTTGTGAAGACTTACAGAAAACGTTTGACCTCTGTCATTGCCAACAATGGATATATTACAAAGTATTGAGATGAAATTTTGTTTCTGACCAAATACTTATTTTCCACCATAATATGCAAATAAAATGTTAAAAAAACAGACAATGTGATTTTCTGGATTTTTTTTCTCAGTTTGTCTCCCATAGTTGAGGTCTACCTATGATGTAAATTACAGACGCCTCTCATCTTTTTAAGTGGTGGAACTTGCACTATTGCTGACTGACTAAATACTTTTTTGCCCCACTGTAGTTCAACCCATAGCCTAACCTAACATGCCCTAACATGTTGATCCAGAGGAAGGCAAGAAAAAAAACATGTGGCACATGGGGAAAAAAATTCCTTCCCGACTCCACATACGGCAATCAGACTAGTTCCCTGGATCAATGCCCCATCAAGGAATCTAGTGTATATACCCTGTAACATTACACTTTTCAAGAAAGGCATCCAGTCCCCTCTTAAATTTAAGTAATGAATCACTCATTACAACATCATACGGCAGAGAGTTCCATAGTCTCACTGCTCTTACAGTAAAGAATCCGCGTCTGTTATTATGCTTAAACCTTCTTTCCTCCAGACGTAGAGGATGCCCCCTTGTCCCTGTCTCAGGTCTATGATTAAAAAGATCATCAGAAAGGTCTTTGTACTGTCCCCTCATATATTTATACATTAATATGAGATCACCCCTTAAGGTACCTTCACACTGAGCAACTTTAGAACGATAACGATAGCGATCCGTGACGTTGCAGCGTCCTGGATAGCGATCTCGTTGTGTTTGACACGCAGCAGCGATCAGGATCCCGCTGTGACATCGCTGGTTGCAGCTAGAAGGCCAGAACTTTATTTCGTCGCTGGATCACCCGCTGTCATCGCTGGATGTGTTCACTTGTAACCAGGGTAAACATCGGGTTACTAAGCGCAGGGCCGCGCTTAGTAACCCGATGTTTACCCTGGTTACCATTGTAAATGTAAAAAAAACCAAAAACACTACATACTTACATTCCGGTGTCTGTCACGTCCCCCCGCCGTCAGCTTCCCGCACTGACTGTGAGCGCCGGCCGGCCGTAAAGCAGAGCACAGCGGTGACGTCACCGCTGTGCTCTGCTTTACGGCCGGCCGGCGCTGACAGTCAGTGCGGGAAGGTGACGGCGGGGGACGTGACAGACACCGGAATGTAAGTATGTACTGTTTTTTTTTTTTTTTTTACATTTACAATGGTAACCAGGGTAAACATCGGGTTACTAAGCGCGGCCCTGCGCTTAGTAACCCGATGTTTACCCTGGTTACCCGGGGACTTCGGCATCGTTGGTCGCTGGAGAGCTGTCTGTGTGACAGCTCTCCAGCGACCACACAACGATTTACCAACGATCACGGCCAGGTCGTATCGCTGGTCGTGATCGTTGGTAAATCGTTTAGTGTAACGGTACCTTTAGCCTTCGTTTTTCCAAACTAAATAGCCCCAAGTGTAATAACCTATCTTGGTATTGCAGACCCCCCAGTCCTCTAATAACCTTGGTCGCTCTTCTCTGCACCCGCTCCAGTTCAGCTATGTCTTTCTTATATGCCGGAGACCAGAACTGTGCACAGTATTCTAAGTGTGGTCGAACTGGTGACTTGTATAGAGGTAAAATTATGTTCTCCTCATGTGCATCTATGCCTCTTTTAATGCATTCCATTATTTTATTTGCCTTTGTAGCAGCTGCCTGACACTGGCCACTGAATATGAGTTTGTCATCCACCCAGGTCTTTTTCATTGACGGTTTTGCCCAGAGTTTTAGAATTAAGCACATAATTATACATCTTATTACTTCTACCCAAGTGCATGACCTTACATTTATCCCCATTAAAGCTCATTTGCCATTTATCAGCCCAAGCTTCTAGTTTACATAAATCATCCTGTAATATAAAATTGTCCTCCCCTGTATTGATTACCCTGCAGAGTTTAGCGTCATCTGCAAATATATATATACACACACATATACATAGTGGCACACTTTTATCTGTAATTTGGGATCACGATCACATGGATGCGCTGTCATAATACACAATAAAAAAGTTGCCCCTTAAGACCAAATAAAAACTTTTATATATATATATATTAAAAACATTTTTACATAAAAATGAAAAAATATATGCACAAATCAGAAATCCACATGACTACGAACCAGAAGAATTCATTCAATAGATTATTTAGTGTAAAATGTGAACAGTAAAAACAATAACCAACAAAAACAAAACATTTTAATAAATTTCCCGGCGCCTGCACACTGCAGTACTTTACTCTGCCCTCAACAGGGCACATAAGTACGCCTGCCTGCGGAGGAGCGCGATGCCGAGGAGCAATGAAGCAACCAGGCGGGTGGCATCGTAAGAAGATGGGAGGCGCCGTACCCGGACCTGAAACACCCATCGGACCAGACCGCCTCCCGGGGGTGCATAATAAGTTATTTTTCTTATCTTGCAGGTCAGACCGGGGGCTTATATACAGCATTACAGAATGCTATAGATAAGCCCTGAAAGGCGGTGGTCACATGTTATATTGGTCAAAACTGCTGACAGGTTCCCTTTAAAATATACCTAAAAGCCACACACTATTTTTTGCTTAGGTGAAGCCGTTTTCATGATAATACTAGAATCTAAAAATCAATAATATAAACCAGGTTTCAGGATATGAATTAGGATCACCATTTCAGACTCACCTTGCCTCGTTCTACCTCCTTAGTTGTCATGACGATAACTCTGGAGTTTTCTTGGAAAACCATTCTCCAGAAATCATTGACTGTGTTTTGCAGGCAGCCCTGAGTAGCGATATAGCGCTTCTTCGGTTTTAAATTGTTGCATTTTGTTTCAAATTCAGGCTGGAAAGTAATGTATGGCATAGGAACATTATTTCTTACATACTGGCTGACTAGACGAATCTTATGTGGAAGAAGACGACGACTCACCATTATGGTATTGGCATTGATGTAATCGGAAACCTGCTCATTAGGATCCCCATCATGAAGGATAACCCTTGTGTGATCAACTGTTGTGAGAAAAAAACCAATAAGCCATGAGGGTCAACGGGGCTTGTTTCTAACAGTAGATATATCGGAGGTTGTTCACATAATAGGATTGCTAAAATGTACATTTAGCATCTAATAATCTACAAAGAATATATGAACAGATGTTACTGACATAGTGCTTGGCACAACGCACCGTGATAGCACAACGCACAGTGATAACACAACACACCTGGATATCCCCACGCACCAGGAAAAGACAACGCGCCGGGACATCACAACGCGCCGGGACATCACAACGCGCCGGGACATCACAACGCGCCGGGACATCACAACGTATTTTTATACATACTGTTACTCATACGTTTACATACTGTACATCCATTGAAACAGTTTTTCCCAATTCCTGCTCTAACCATATTACACATTTCCGCTCTTAAATTATGTTCGTTTTCGCAGCATTTTTTCAGTGAATTTTTTGTGCAAAAAGAAACCCTGCCTTTTACAATGCTAGCAAAATGAATGACATTTCTATAATCTCATGCATATGCAGTTTCTTTTCTCTTGCATATTTTACCAAGGTGTTATTTCAAATCTGCAACATGTCATTTTTTTCAGCGTTTCTGAAGCATTTTTCACCCAAACAAATACTTAAAAAACACACGTAAAAATGCAACAAAAATGCAAATAAAAACACATTAAACACTGCGTTTTGCCCTGCCAAGAGACACGTTTTTGCAGTACTAAAACCACACAATTAGGTCAGTTATCATCATTGCTGCATTTAAGAAATGTAAAAAGTCAGAATAATACTAGAAACTGATTTATTTTAGCTTTTACTTCTTTCACCACATTATCACAGTTCTTAGTATTTAGTAGTATAACTTGGGTCACATATTTTGGGTCACCTTCTACAAGCATCTCATAATAAGTTGCTGGAGTTTTTGGCAATCCCTCCCGACAGAATAGATTTAAATGTCTCTGTTCACACATGCATCTTCACTCCTGATCATAAATTTTCTATGAGGTGGAGATCAGGGCGTTTTGTGATGACACTTCATTGTGTTGTCCTTAAGACACTTTGTCACAACTCTGGATGTTTGCTTGTGGTCAATGTTCATTTGGAAAACCTATTTGTTCCCACGCCTATATTTCCATGCTGGTGACTTGAGATGTTGCTTCATTACCTCCACGTCATTTTCCTTCCTCACAATGTCATTTATTTTGTCAAGTGCACCATGCCTCCTCAAGCAAAACACCCACAAAACATGATGCAGCCCCACCTGAACTTCGGCTTTTTTGCTCCATACATAACTAGGTTCAACAATTGTATTTTTATGTAATCAGACCAGTGGACATGTCTTAAAAATTAACACCTTTGACCCCATATGCAATTGAAAATTGTAGCCTTTGTAAATGGCAGTTTATCACTTCATTACATGTCATGTCAATGTAGAACACATTTCAGTGTTGTTATAGATACACTTGCACCCGTCTTCTCCGGCATCTTCAGGTTGTTTGGTGCGAATGTGTCTCCTTCCAGAACGCCATGAGAGCTCCCTGGTCCTATGGTGTTTTTCACCTTTCAGATTATCGTTTGAACAGACAAACGTTGCATCTTCAGCTGTTTGGATCTCGCTCTAGACTAGTGGAGATCATAGATGCTTTATGATGTCTTGGATAATTTGCTTGCAATTTCTTATGATGTCAAAGAGGCAAACAGTCCTCAAATGTAGTCCTAAAAGTATTGCCAGATGTACACCATGGATTAACTGAAAAGGTGTCAATTAGATATCAGAAGCAATGGCATCATTTTCTGGAAAAAAAATTCCAAACAACTTGCAAGAGTTGACTCCTGATCCACTAGAACTTCAGTATACTTTGGCTGCAACATCAACCACTAAGCTACAACATCAAAATCACATAACTCGGGTACAACGCACGTAATATGCAAACATTTTGAAGTTCCTGATTACATGACCTGTAAGGGCCTTCAGCTAGTTAGGTGAAAGGTCCTCCAACTACTAATGATGTGCAGCATCCGTGCTGGTCCTGGAGCCTTCACTCCTGCCCTGCACAAAGATCAATATTGGCCAGGAATAGCTTTCTCAGACAATGGGAAGGATGCTGTGACAGTTCTCCTCAATCACAGGAAGTTGCATCCTGGCTATAAACCGCATGCACTTTTTAGCAAGATTTTTTTCCTTGCAAAAAAGTGCGTTATAGTAAAAAAAATATGGTATTTATTCCCTTTACCATATCTGACAAAGCTAATCTGCATGTTCACGTTAGGCTCATAACTATCCCCATGCCTCTATATAGCAGCCACATGGTTGCTCCATCCATAAAGCGTCAAGTTAACAAATCACATGATCATGTGGCTGACGTATGGCGGGATCTGCAGTACTTGGCATTGGTTGCTCCATACACTGTATACAACCACTGCCAAAGATGTTAAAAGCTAACGAATGGGGCTGCCGGTACCCCACCAAATATTGATGACCTATCTTAAAAGAACGTTCTCAAAATAATAGTGAATAACCTCCTTCATGGCAACTTGGAGATTCTGTAGAAACCAGAGTATTCCTAAGTTCTATAAAGAGAAAAAGTAACCTGTACTTACAAGGTAAGATATTCTTGTAACGGTTCTTATTCTTGTTTTCAGGTCTTTGCCCCTCTTTACGACTATATAGCAGTTTGCATTCCTGTTGCTGCAAAGTCTGGGAACAGAATAAAGTAAAAAAATAAAAAATAAATTCATTTTTGGAAAAGAAATAGAAACATTTATCTCTGTCATCTAAAGCAGCTGTTTTGCGCTCCCTCCCCAGCAGCTGCATCTCCCAGACTGAGCAATTACCTGTCAGTCAGAGTTACAATGAGGTCTGCTGTCAACACGTTCCTAAAATATACACCCCTCTTGTGAATGGTATGCCAAGGGTTTCTACATGGAGAAGCGGAAATAACCTGAGCACCTCATTATACGCTGCACTATATTTCAAGGACGCGCATCTCACCACCCAGGAAAATATATTTTAATAACCTCATAACAAGCAATGTATTTTATTTGTGAACGCCAACATGGAAATATGAAATATTAAGCAATAAGATCTTATTAGAAAGATAAACAGCGCACAACTCTTCCAAACCAACTTTCCAGAGTTACCGAACACTATACTTGGTGATGGAGGAGCCGAATCCTGACAGTATGAGGTCTCCACAATGTAACAGACAGGTAGACCGCTTTGCATAAAGGATATTTTTAGTGTCCTCCATCCATTAAGTGGTGAATCACTGCAAACAGCAGGGAATAACCTTCAGATTATATTTGTCAAGGGAAGAGGCGGTCAGAGCAGTTGCATTATGTGCTCATGGCATTATTCTGGAAGCCATTTTAATAGACTCATTAATCCACCAGCAAGAAGAACTGAATTTGGATGCTTCAGCCACAGGTTTGCCAGGCTCGCACTTTATATTAGAAGGAAATGGTCGGCATTTTGTACAAATCCCTGGATAACCACAATAAGTACTGTTCTGCTATGGTCGCAACTTGGGAAAAATGATCTTTCAGGTCTTGGCCTGCTCCGCCATAGCAGGGAAAGACATTTCAAGGCTCTCTCTACCGATGAGAAAGATGATGTAGTCCTAGTCTTTACAAGGGGAAGTCTTGTATTATTAAAAAACAGCAGGTTATGCTGTAAAATTCCAAACTAAGTTGCACCCAAAAAATGAGCTTGGCAGTCTTGCGCCATGTACCGTACCGTGAAATTACTGCTGAGCCCAATGACTGGCTGCAGTGGTCAAATGCTCTAGATGGGTTAGTAGCCATGTCAATAAAGACTAAGCAGGCAGAAAACAAAGAGGTGGCACTGGACAGGGGCTACAGCAGATAAGTAATGCTTGTTTTGATATTTTACACCATAACCAGCGTTGGCCAAAATCTTGTATAAAACTGGAAAGCCCTCTAAGGTCACACTGTAGCTGAACGATCTTTGTCAGTAATAATGTAAAAGAGAAGGCAAAAATGATCTGAGTAGATGTCATATCCTGAGATGTAATTAGGAACTGTTCTTGTCTAAGAAGCCCATTCGCACATATGTGTCCTCCAAGTGACCAACAAGTACGGTCTACAGTCAATAGGACGCTGACAGCTGGACAACGAATGACTCACCGGGGTACTATGTACAAATACACCCAATGATAGCCAACTCCGACACCTTCGGGCAAATGTATCTCAGGGAAAAAAGTTCCAATAAAATGTTGCTTAAATGTACGGAAATTATATAATTGTATAAAACATAAATAAGTAACCCACAATCATTTACGGCTGAACAAAATACACTATATGGACTAAAGCATGGAGACACCTACACATTACACCTGCAGGAGCTTTAATGACATCCTACTGAATCCATAGGTGTTGGAGTAATATGCAGCTGCTCTTTCCTTTGTAGCTAACATCTTCCACTCTTTTGGGAAGATTTTGAAGTGGGTCTGTGGGAGATTTTGTTCTAGAAGACCACTAGTGAGTTAAGACTCTAATGTTAGATGACTGGACGTGGCTGATAATCAATGTTCTAGTTCATCGAAAATTGTGTTTGATGTATTAAGGTCAGGACTCAGCCAAGTTCTTCCATACCAAACTCACCGCACAGTGCCTGTATGGACCTTCATGTGCAGTGGGGACAGTCATGCTGGAACAGACAACGGCCTTTTCAAAACCACTCCGACATACAATTGTCCACAATGCCTTGGTATGCTGAAGATTTTCCTTCACTCCTAAAATACCACTTGTAGGACATTTGGCATTGTGTTTGGCGATACCAGGCTTGAGTGCAACTCATCGAAACTCATGCCATGAAGACCCCGGGGAAGAGTTTTCATTTTGAGGTTCGTTTGGACTTTGCAGTTATTGAGTTAGCATAACGCTGGTGACTTATGTACGATGCACCGCGCACTTGGCGATCCCGCTCTGCAACTTTATGTGGACTGTCATTTTGTGGCTGAGTTGCTGTGGTTCCACTTTTAATTAATATAACTAATTCATTCCCTCCTAAATATTCCACAAACTGACTTGTTACAACAAAGGACTATTACAGCATCACGCTGGAATTCGGTGAAGACAGTGACCATTCTTTCACAAATCCTAATAAAGGGCAGCCTCAGATGCTAAGGGATGGATTTTAATATACGGTAACTGGCTACAGGACTGAATAAAAAAAATTCAAGAGGGGAGTCCTAATACTTTTTTCACCATATAGTAGATCTTCTACTTGTTTTCATAGAGAATAGCGCACCCAACAATCTACAGCATTCATTACCATGTACACCATACGACCATCTATGTGAAATCCACTTGCAACCTTTTTGCTGGTATTAACAGACCACATGGAAAACACAAAAATACACTAATGACCAACATTTGACATGCCTTCTAGCTTGGGTGAATTTTCCACGAAGATGGCACACACTCAACCACTGTGTGATAGCTTCCATGGGGACATCGCCTACCATGGTGCAATATCCTATAACCAGGTAGGGCCAAGTCCAGCAGTACAGGAACCAACCATAATCTGCATGTTACATTAGTAGACCCATTTCCCCTCCTAGTGTGATAACCGGATAACCCTTTAATTCCTTTGCGTTATACCTTGAGGTTCATTCTTCTGCATTATTTTCACAGTGTTCTTTTTACAGCTAATTACAATTCTCTTTCAAGTAACTGGTTTCACCTCCTGATAAAATTAAGCCCTTTACATACAGACATTACGTGACCTCCTTGCATCACATATATTTACCTTCTGTGCGATGTATAATTAATAGGAATTAGTAGCGCTTACAAGCCAGGCAAAGTGATGCGTAGACCATCTGTTTGCAGAAGTTCATTCTGAATTAAACAGAGTCATGGCCATTTAGGTCTAGCCTTTGTACTCCAAAAGTTCTCATTATGCAGCACTATACCTTGCCTCAGACACTGCAGCATGAGACAGGAGAACACAGGCAATGCGGTGCTTTCTTACAGACAGAATGCTGCAATGCCACAGTCCGAAAAAAAAAAAAAGAAAGAGCTAGAGAAAAATGGTGCGCTAAGTAAGTAGAAACCGACAAGTAAAGACTATCAATAACCATAAACTTACACATCTGGGCAAAACAATTAGCAAATGCACACACCATCATTTTAACATTTGCCGTAGCTTTTCATCTGCTGTGATACAGCCAAATGTGTAACGTCTGCAACTATTACAGTCCTGCTACAATCAGCCATATATCACCTCTGCAATATTAATTAATACGAGCGCACGGAATATTGTGTAGGTGATGAAGAGCTGCGGGCGTGACTGTGTGCGGTCGCGCTGTCATTACTCGTAGCCCTAGATCTCGGCTAATATCACGACACATTTCTTCCATCTACAGATAACTTATTACCAGTCACGCGTGACATCTACGAAGATGTGCAAGGGAGTCGATTTATGATGTCCCATTCACATATTGTGGCCTTAGTTTTACAGCATGACACAGCATGCCTATGAGTAAAGGTTTTTTTTGTGTTTTTTTTAATTAGTTTCTTTTTAATTACTGACTTCAATAACAGAAAAACTAACATTGAGATTGGCTTGTGAAAAAGAACAAAAAAAATCAATGTGTCTAAAAAAGGGGACAAGTGAAGGACTCCATGCAGCCATGCCATCAATCTAATCAATAGTAGTGAACAACACCCCATCCATAAATTGAAAATACTCAATTTTTTCCCACGAGGTTAAAAAAATTAGAAGGAGATCTCAGATGACTCTGCACTTTCCTGGTCCTATATGATATGAGGGGCTATTAACCTCATGAAATAAACAGTTGGGGCGATTCATCAAAGCTTTGATGAATGAAAAAAAAACCACTGAAAAGCGGCATTTTGTTAGCGCATAAAAATGTGTCTTCTGACGTTTTCACAACATTCTGACTTCAGCTCCAACAAACAGGGTGAAGCTGGGATGTGCCTGGTGGTTATGTCCCCTGCTTGTCAAATGCATGACAAGCGGCAGAGATCGCTACCCCACAAATACCGTATATACGCGAGTATAAGCCAAGAATTTCAGCCCATTTTTTTAGGCTGAAATTGCCCCTCTCTGCTTATACTCGAGTCATTCCCAGGGGTCGGCAGGGGAGGGGGAGCAGCAGCTGTGTAATAATACTCACCTGCTCCTGGAGCGGTCCCTGCAGGTCCCTGGTTCTCCGGGCGCCGGCAGCTTCTTCCTGTAGTGAGCGATCACATGGTACCGCTCATTACAGTAATGAATATGGACCCGACTCCACTCCCATAGGGGTGGAGCTGCATATTCATTACTGTAATGAGTGGTACCATGTGATCGATCAATACAGGAAGAAGCTGCCGGCGCCCGGAGAACCTGGGACCTGCAGGGACAGCTCCAGGAGCAGGTGAGTATGACGGGGAGCAGTGCGTGATATCCACCTGTCCCCCGTTCCACCGTCGGCGCCGCTGTGTTTTCTGCGTCCTCTGCAGTGACGTTCAGGTCAGAGGGCGCGATGCCGCGATTAGTGTGTGCGCCGCCCTCTGCCTGAACAGTCAGTGCAGAGGACGCGGAAGACAGAGCGGAGCCGACGGTGGAACGCGGACAGGTGAATATAGCAAGTGACAGGGGCCTGAGCGACGAGAGGTGAGTGATTTTTTTTTTTTTTTAATCGCAGCAACAGCATATGGGGTATAATAGTCTATGGAGCATCTTATGGGGCCATGTGCAGCGTTATATGGGGACAAATATTTCTATGGAGCATATTATGGGGCAATGTGCAGCATTATATGGGGGCAAATATCTCTATGGAGCATCTTATGGGGCCATAATCAGCTTTTGTGCAGCATTATATGGGGCAAATATCTCTATGGAGCATCTTATGGGGCCATAATCAGCATTTGTGCAGCTTTATATGGGGCAAATATCTCTATGGAGCATCTTATGGGGCCATAATCAGCATTTGTGCAGCATTATATGGGGCAAATATCTCTATGGAGCATCTTATGGGGTCATAATCAGCATTTGTGCAGCATTGTATGGGGCAAATGTGTCTATCGAGCATCAAATGGGGCCATAATCAGCATTTGTGCAGCATTATATGGGACAAATGTGTCTATGGAGCATCTTATGGGGTCATAATCAGCATTTGTGCAGCATTATATGGGGCAAATGTGTCTATGGAGCATCATATGGGGCCATAATCAGCATTTGTGCAGCATTATATGGGGCAAATGTCTGTATGGAGCATCATATGGGGCCATAATCAGCATTTGTGCAGCATTATATGGGACAAATGTGTCTATGGAGCATCATATAGGGCCATAATCAGCATTTGTGCAGCATTATATGGGGTAAATGTCTGTATGGAGCATCTTATGGGGCCATATTCAGCATTTGTGCAGCATTATACGGGGCAAATGTCTGTATGGAGCATCTTATGGGGCCCATCATGAACTATATGGAGCATTATATGGAGCTCCTGATTCAATATGGATATTCAAAAACACTTAACCTACTGATGTCTCAATTAATTTTACTTTTATTGGTATCTATTTTTATTTTTGACATTTTCCACCCTAAGCTTATACTCAGGTCATTAAATTTTCCCAGTTTTTTGTGGCAAAATTAGGGGTCTCGGCTTATACTTGAGTATATATGGTATTACTCCAGCAACGGCTGGGGTGAGATTTGTGCAGAGGTACACGTCCCTACACGGATCGCCTGATTCATTAAGAGGCGTCCGCTCCATAACACCCCTTCATCAAGACTGGCGAGAGAATTAACCCAAGCATGTTTAAACTTCTTGGATAAGTGCTGGAGACTACTATTGATCTGGTTGTGGAACCACCATTACATGCAGCCGATGCATAGTGATTTCTCTTTGGTGCATCTTGCTCGATTGAGGAACGTGACCAACCACATCCATGTGTTGGTGAATAGCTGACTACATCAATTTCACTTTTTTTTTTTTTAAATAACCATTTTAAGATGCAGCCATAAGACTCATTAGATTAGGCAATCAGACATATTAAGAATAAAATGTCCCCACCCAAAAAAACATAATGGAATCATCACAGTATTAGAAACATAAAAGGCCATTTCCATCTATACCTCAAACTCTTCCCAAAAGCCCTGCTTAAATTTATCAGCAGTTTCAGCAGGTTTACTCAGCTCCTTCACTCGGCTCTCAATTTCTGCAGCATTTATACGTGTGGTATTCAGAGGCTGAAATAAAGCAATAGTAAGAATTATCATGAGTATAGACTCTGGTTGAAATTGCAGCATGGGTTAAAAGGGTTTAACAATACTTTTATATTGATGACTTAGCATTCTATACAGTGGGGAAAATAAAACATTTGATACATTGCCGATTTTTCCCACCTACAAAGAATGGAGAGGTCTGTCATGTTTATCGTAGGTACACTTCAACTGTGAGAAACAGAATCCAAAATAAAATCCAGAAATTCACATTGTATGATTTTTTACATACTTATTTCATGCAATAAAATGCAATTTAATTATGTAAAAATCATACTATGTGATTTTCATTTTAAGATTCTGTCTCTCACAGTTGACGTGTACCTACGATAAAAATGACAGAGGTCCTTATTCTTTGTAGGTGGGAAAACCTGCAAAATCGCCAGTGTATCAAATACTTATTTCCCCTACTATACAGTGGGGCAAAAAAGTATTTAGTCAGTCAGCAATAGTGCAAGTTCCACCACTTAAAAAGATGAGAGGCGTCTGTAATTTACATCATAGGTAGACCTCAACTATGGGAGAGAAACTGAGAAAAAAAAATCCAGAAAATCACATTGTCTGTTTTTTTAACATTTTATTTGCATATTATGGTGGAAAATAAGTATTTGGTCAGAAACAAAATTTCATCTCAATACTTTGTAATATATCCTTTGTTGGCAATGACAGAGGTCAAACGTTTTCTGTAAGTCTTCACAAGGTTGCCACACACTGTTGTTGGTATGTTGGCTCATTCCTCTATGCAGATCTCCTCTAGAGCAGTGATGTTTTTGGCTTTTCGCTTGGCAACACGGACTTTCAACTCCCTCCAAAGGTTTTCTATAGGGTTGAGATCTGGAGACTGGCTAGGCCACTCCAGGACCTTGAAATGCTTCTTACGAAGCCACTCCTTCGTTGCCCTGGCTGTGTGCTTTGGATCATTGTCATGTTGAAAGACCCAGCCACGTTTCATCTTCAATGCCCTTGCTGAAGGAAGGAGGTTTGCACTCAAAATCTCACGATACATGGCCCCATTCATTCTTTCATGTACCCGGATCAGTCGTCCTGGCCCCTTTGCAGAGAAACAGCCCCAAAGCATGATGTTTCCACCACCATGCTTTACAGTAGGTATGGTGTTTGATGGATGCAACTCAGTATTCTTTTTCCTCCAAACACGACAAGTTGTGTTTCTACCAAACAGTTCCAGTTTGGTTTCATCAGACCATAGGACATTCTCCCAAAACTCCTCTGGATCATCCAAATGCTCTCTAGCAAACTTCAGACGGGCCCGGACATGTACTGGCTTAAGCAGTGGGACACGTCTGGCACTGCAGGATCTGAGTCCATGGTGGCGTAGTGTGTTACTTATGGTAGGCCTTGTTACATTGGTCCCAGCTCTCTGCAGTTCATTCACTAGGTCCCCCCGCGTGGTTCTGGGATTTTTGCTCACCGTTCTTGTGATTATTCTGACCCCACGGGGTGGGATTTTGCGTGGAGCCCCAGATCGAGGGAGATTATTAGTGGTCTTGTATGTCTACCATTTTCTAATTATTGCTCCCACTGTTGATTTCTTCACTCCAAGCTGGTTGGCTATTGCAGATTCAGTCTTCCCAGCCTGGTGCAGGGCTACAATTTTGTTTCTGGTGTCCTTTGACAGCTCTTTGGTCTTCACCATAGTGGAGTTTGGAGTCAGACTGTTTGAGGGTGTGCACAGGTGTCTTTTTATATTGATAACAAGTTTAAACAGGTGCCATTACTACAGGTAATGAGTGGAGGAAAGAGGAGACTCTTAAAGAAGAAGTTACAGGTCTGTGAGAGCCAGAAATCTTGATTGTTTGTTTCTGACCAAATACTTATTTTCCACCATAATATGCAAAAAAAATGTTAAAAAAACAGACAATATGATTTTCTGGATTTTTTTTTCTCAGTTTGCCTCCCATAGTTGAGGTCTACCTATGATGTAAATTACAGACGCCTCTCATCTTTTTAAGTGGTGGAACTTGCACTATTGCTGACTGACTAAATACTTTTTTGCCCCACTGTATATAAATCAGCAATGGTCCCATACCAGGCACCCCAACCAATTAGCGGCTAACAGAGGCAGGAAGATAACAGTGTACACAGTGGAACACAGCCGCCAAGTACAGAAGATCAGCTCTTGTTCAAGAGATTAAAGCGGAGCTGCAGTACCCGGCAGTGGCACTAAAAAGTGTGGGTGGCTGTGGGTTTCACTTCGTACGACCGCTGCAGGTTATCAATAGCAACGATTTCCAACAAAGAATATTCCCATTTTCACTCCTATATTCCCCTAAGAATTTTTTTTTTTTAGTACCTGCTTGAGCTGTAGAACGGTTCCAAGTGTTTCAACCATTGGGTTCTTCTTATAATGCTCCACCAGATCAGTCAAAGAATCAAATTTCTCTCCACCACCAACATCGTATTTCAAGTCCTGAAAAAAACGTTGTATCACAATAGGAACAGCGACCTGCGGTGCCACAATAATTCTCCAACTGAAAATTAGTTCCATATGTTTGGTAGGGAATGTTTTGGTGACAAGCAAACCCAATACAGATGAATGGGACAGTCACGAAACTTCTGAAGGTATGTGTCCACGTGCAGGATTACATCCGGATTATATGCTGCGTACAACCGCAGCGTCCAAATGTTACAGCATAGTGGAGGGGATTTTAGGAAATCCCGTCTCCACTAGGTGTGCGAACACGCATCCGGCGGCCCTGCATTTCCAGACATGCGGCGCATCTTTTTAGAACGCAGCATGTCTGTTTACCTTTCGGCGACGCTCCGTCGCCGCAAGGTAAATAACAGGGCTTTATGTATATGGTGCAGCGATTCCGGATGTGTGCAATGAATACATCCGGAATCACCGCGCGTACAGAAGGGGGCAGCGCTTTGGGCGGAGCGGGTTTTCCGCTCCGTCCAAAGCGCCGACATTCCGGACCGTGGACACGCACCCTGAAACAAATCTGCTGCATGTGAATTGATCCCTACAACTTGCAATTCAATCAATCACACAATGAGAAACAAAAAGATAAATGTTGATTTTACAGAAATGATAAGAGCAGTCAGGACTTGAGAGGGAGAGGGAGTGAAGTGAGCAGCTAAGTGCTGTATAGAAAATCAACATGCTGGCGAAAGTTTCATTAGATGTTAGGAGGCAACACCTCGCCTGGTATTTAACTAATGCAAACTCTTGGCCAGGTTCTGGTGACTGCACTGGTGGCAGACTTTCATGAAAACCAGCTGTACACTACATAAAATAAAAGCTCTCATTGTAAAAAAAAAAAAAATGACAGGAGATTGAAATTTGTTCTAACATACTTCTCATGCTGTCTAATTAAAGCAATGTATTAACTTGAGAATACTTTTTAATTCCTTGTTGCTAGAGTCTGGGAAGATGGGTGGCATGAACTCCTCTCCAAGTGACAGTTCTGGTCATATATTTACATATAGAGATAACAGGCCTTGTTAGTTTATGTGCACACGTCAGGATTTCTTGCAGAAATTTTCCTGACAATAACCAGACATTTCTATCAGAAATCAACATGTGTTTTTTTCGCGTTTTTTCATGCGTTTTTGACGTTTTTTGTGCATTTTTTCCCAAATGCATAGAACAGCGGGAAAAACGCAGAAAATCCGCAAAATTAATGAACATGCTGCTTTTTTTTTCCACGATGCGTTTTTTTCGCGGAAAAAAACGCATCATGTGCACAAAACCTGCAGAATGCATTCTAAATGATAGGATGCATAATGTATGCGTTTGAGTTTTTATAGCGTTTTTACCGCGAAAAAACCTGAACGTGTGCACATAGCCTTAGGAGAGCATTGATTAGTAGACCTGCTCTGGAAGATGCCAAAGCTGGTGATTTTGCAAGACTTATAACAGCAGCTCAAGAGCTGACAAGAGAGTTGGAGGCAGCTAACTGCTGTATAGAAGTAAATAGACTGGAGAGAGCTAGATGGTATCTACGTAGTCAACTTTTCTACCTGGATTGTAACTACTGCGTATACTCTGCCATGAACTAGTGGTCGATCTCCTTATCAGTAAGCTCTACATTATGTAAGGTAAAAGCTCTCAATGCAGGAGACACTTTTTAAAAATGTTTCCTGTTATTTATTTTACTTGCCATCATTAACTCTGCAAGGCTTTACAGACATCATCATAGCTGTCCCCACAGGGCTCACAATCTAAAATTCCTATTACTGTGTCTTTGTAGTGTGGTGGGAATCCAGACTACCAGGAGAAAACCCACACAAACATGGTGAGAACATAGACTCCTTGAAGATATGGTCCTTGATGGGATTTGAATTCATGACCCCAGAACTGCAAGTCTACCGTGCTAACCACTGAGTCGCGGTGCTTCACTGATCAACATGGAATGGATGAAGACTGGTACATATCTGGTGCACTTCTGCATCTGATTAAATAAACAAGGCACATATGGTCTATATTCAATAAAAGACTGCCTATTTAAAAATTTAAATAAATCAAAACTGCACATTCAACATCTTGGAGCATGACATCTTTATAGCAGATATAGGAAGCGGTCATGCTCCTGTTGGGAGACCAGTGGCCACTCTGTGCATTGTGGTATGTACCGTAATTGGACCGAGATCAACAGCCGTCGGAATGAGCCTTTACTGTAATCAAGCATGATAAATACGGTAATCAGTGCACCCTTGGTGTGGCCAAGAGGCTCAGTACACCACTGGTTACGTGCGCCATCGCCTCATGCACCTGTGACTGATAGATCCAGCTTGCCTGGAGTGAGCAATGTTTGCACAGAAAGCTCAAGCGAACCAGTGCTATCAATCACCAGAAAAGGAGATGGCGGCATGCAAAACCAATGGGCAGGACACTGCGCTGGGCACCCTAATTAGCATACATGATTAAACTTTGTTTCAGAAAACAGATTGGGCTGTCAGACGCTCCCCTTTAAAGCTTGCCTCATTTACAATAGAATGTATGCCAGGCTTTACGGACATCAGATAATTTCTATGGACAACAAATCTCTAAGAATTAAGGGCACAATCATTTAATATAATCAGAAAACAGGCTTCAAAATATATAATGATAACATTACAGGGGGAACACAAAATTGTCCTTAGGAATTCATTATTAAAATCAGTATGTGCACATACTGCAAATTCCTACATGTCCTGTCTGCATACAACGCTCAAGATACCTCATGACTGCATTCAACGCTCATGATACCTCATGACTGCATACAACGCTCAAGATACCTCATGACTGCATTCAACGCTCATTATACCTTATGACTGCATACAACGCTCAGGATACCTCATGATTGCATTCAATACTCAGGATATCTCATGACTGCATACAACGCTCATGATACCTTATGACTGTATACAACGCTCAGGATACCTCATGATTGCATTCAATACTCAGGATATCTCATGACTGCATACAACGCTCATGATACCTTATGACTGTATACAACGCTCAGGATACCTCATGATTGCATTCAATGCTCAGGATATCTCATGACTGTATACAACGCTCAGGATACCTCATGACTGCATACAACGCTCATGATATCTAATGACTGTATACAACGCTCACGATACCTCGTGACTGCATACAAAGCCAATGATACCTCATGACTGCATACAACGTTCATGATACCTCATGACTGCATACAATGCTTATGATACCTCATGACTGTATACAACGCTCATGATACCTCATGACTGCATACAACGCTCATGATACCTTACGACTGTATTAAACGCTCATGATACCTCATGACTGTATACAACGCTCATGATACCTCATGATTGCATTCAACGCTCAGGATATCTCATGACTGCATACAATGCTCATGATACCTCATGACTGCATACAACGCTCATGATATCTAATGACTGTATACAACGCTCACGATACCTCGTGACTGCATACAAAGCCAATGATACCTCATGACTGCATACAACGTTCATGATACCTCATGACTGCATACAATGCTTATGATACCTCATGACTGTATACAACGCTCATGATACCTCATGACTGCATACAACGCTCATGATACCTTACGACTGTATTAAACGCTCATGATACCTCATGACTGCATACAACGCTCATTATACCTTATGACTGCATACAACGCTCAGGATACCTCATGATTGCATTCAATACTCAGGATATCTCATGACTGCATACAACGCTCATGATACCTTATGACTGTATACAACGCTCAGGATACCTCATGATTGCATTCAATGCTCAGGATATCTCATGACTGTATACAACGCTCAGGATACCTCATGACTGTATACAACGCTCATGATACCTCATGATTGCATTCAACGCTCAGGATATCTCATGACTGCATACAATGCTCATGATACCTCATGACTGCATACAACGCTCATGATATCTAATGACTGTATACAACGCTCACGATACCTCGTGACTGCATACAAAGCCAATGATACCTCATGACTGCATACAACGTTCATGATACCTCATGACTGCATACAATGCTTATGATACCTCATGACTGTATACAACGCTCATGATACCTCATGACTGCATACAACGCTCATGATACCTTACGACTGTATTAAACGCTCATGATACCTCATGACTGCATACAACGCTCATTATACCTTATGACTGCATACAACGCTCAGGATACCTCATGATTGCATTCAATACTCAGGATATCTCATGACTGCATACAACGCTCATGATACCTTATGACTGTATACAACGCTCAGGATACCTCATGATTGCATTCAATGCTCAGGATATCTCATGACTGTATACAACGCTCAGGATACCTCATGACTGTATACAACGCTCATGATACCTCATGATTGCATTCAACGCTCAGGATATCTCATGACTGCATACAATGCTCATGATACCTCATGACTGCATACAACGCTCATGATATCTAATGACTGTATACAACGCTCACGATACCTCGTGACTGCATACAAAGCCAATGATACCTCATGACTGCATACAACGTTCATGATACCTCATGACTGCATACAATGCTTATGATACCTCATGACTGTATACAACAATCATGATACCTCATGACTGCATACAATGCTTATGATACCTCATGACTGTATACAACGTTCATGATACCTCATGACTGTATACAACGCTCATGATACCTCATGACTGCATACAACACTCATGATACCTCATGACTGCATACAACGCTCATGATACCTTACGACTGTATTAAACGCTCATGATACCTCATGACTGTATACAACGCTCATGATACCTCATGATTGCATTCAACGCTCATGATACCTCATGACTGCATACAACGCTCATGATACCTTATGACTGCATACAACGCTCATGATACCTCATGATTGCATTCAACGCTCATGATACCTCATGACTGCATACAACGCTCATGATACCTTATGACTGCATACAACGCTCAGGATACCTCATGATTGCATTCAATGCTCAGGATATCTCATGACTGTATACAACGCTCAGGATACCTCATGACTGCATACAACGCTCATGATACCTCATGACTGTATACAACGCTCATGATACCTCATGATTGCATTCAACGCTCAGGATATCTCATGACTGCATACAACGCTCATGATACCTCATGACTGCATACAACGCTCATGATATCTAATGACTGTATACAACGCTCACGATACCTCGTGACTGCATACAAAGCCAATGATACCTCATGACTGCATACAACGCTCATGATACCTCATGACTGCATATAATGCTCATGATACCTCATGACTGTATACAATGCTTATGATACCTCATGACTGTATACAACGCTCATGATACCTCATGACTGTATACAACGCTCATGATACCTCATGACTGCATACAACACTCATGATACCTCATGACTGCATACAACGCTCATGATACCTTACGACTGTATTAAACGCTCATGATACCTTACGACTGTATACAACGCTCATCTTTAGCACAGAATTCTTGTTAAACTCGACTACACTTTAGCAACAACCAGAAACAATGGTCGTATTTTATACCAAAGAAATGATGAGGAATCCAGCTCAACGAGGTAGTGAAAAAAAAAACCTTCCTTTATTCACTTCAAATCATATTTAGTGGAGGATAAAACATCAGCAACAACATGGATTAAAATGCGATATCAACGCATTTCTGGTGAACAAGCACCCTTAATCACCCTTTGGTTCTTCTACGCCCTGACACAGCGGTTCCGTGCTCCGAGTTCCACAGGATGTCGACTATGGTGAGCTGGACTTTGTTTCATTTCGTATTTTATACACCATGTTACAGCCTCAATTTCCGGCCAGACTGAGGGCTTCCTGGTCTGGACTAACAGCATCAATTTACAACCTTTCAGAATGTTAGGAGACCTCTGGTTGAATCGGGAACTGCAGCCCCTATGTGGTCTTGAGAATCACATGGGTCACAGACCCCTCAATTGAACCTTGTATAATAACCAAGCTGACTGGTGATACGCACCTATATCTGTTGGTCTTTGGGTATAATAACCCTGTTCCTCTCCCATATAGTCAGTCAAGAGAAAAATCTCCTTGTGCAGCTAATAAAAATACAAGTCACATGAATTGGGAGCAGCATGTGCATAAATTTAAGACATTTCACTAACAGCACATCCTACGGTGTTCATTCTTCTGTGGGGGATGGGATTCCTTACTCAGGATCGCATTCTCAGGGGCTTGCAGGTTCAACTATGGAGCATGACAGACAGAACTAGGACATCAGAAAAATTCTAGACACAGAGAAATGTCTGCTGACGACATGATTACCAAGTATACCTCAAGGACCACATCTGCAAATTAATGTTTACTGGAAATGCCTTGGCATTTTCCATATGATTCCAGCTTCTTATTAAATCGTAATGAACCCTAACGTTGTGGGCACAGGTACTTATCTCAGCAAGATGAAAGCCGCTCGGCTGATAGCAGATTCATACAACAGCAGAATAAAGCGCACATATGGCAAACGTAAAGAGAAAAGGTGAAAAGCAAGTTATAGCAAACTCAGCGTATGGCCAAGACCAAATGTTCATCATAAGTAAGCAGAAAAGGAAATGTGACAGTCAGGAACTTCAAATGAAAAAAGGCCTCCTTCCTGACGTATGCCAAAATATAGTGGATAAGTAGGCCATGGAGTCCTCTTGAAGAAAGATGCATACTATGCAGTATAATTTATTCTTACTGTATGCCTCTAGTATTTATACCTAGCAGACTGCACTTTCCTATGCTTGGCTCCCATATGAAGAGTACACGGGGCTATGGAGGTCTGTCATGCATGGTGGGACATACAATGAACATCAAGTAACAGGATAGCTCTATAGGTTCAGGTGTTTCAGGTATTTCAGTTTGCCAGTGTATACACATTAGGATAAGGAGGTGTAAAAGATATAGACATAGTTGCCATCCTGAAGGCAGAAGCCAGTATCGTATTTCTGTCCAGCCAATACATGGATGCCAGCACCTTGTGCCAGTCATTGCACTGGTCACCCATCTGCCACAAAGTACAATATAAGCTCATTGCGCTCACCCACAAAAATCTCCACAGTTCTGTACCACCATAGAACTCCTCCCTTATAGGTCATTCACCCTACCCTTTCTCTTCATTCAGCAACTGATCCAATCCATAATCCGAACCTCCCACTTCCGTCTCCAAGACTTGTCTTGTGTTGCTCCACCTTTGTGGAATGCACTACTCCAAAAGATCCAATTAATATCTAACCCCCACATTTTTTAGAGTGCTTTAAAAACACATCTCTTTAGACAGGCTTATCCCCTCACTAATCTGCTCCCCCTTCCAGCTTTTCCTCGGAATCTGTTTCATCTGTCTCCACATGCTCTATACACCCATTAGCACCTGACAAGTGTTCTTAGATACTCGCTGATCGGCTCGTGCAGCTTTTTATCATAACCTTTATTTATTATAATGATGGCTGGGCCATACATAACAAGCACTTTCTGCCTATTGTGTCCCCCTATTTCCTTATAGATTATAGGTTTGCAAGCAGTACCCTCACACCTCCTGTAACTGTTGAACTGCATTACTTAGTATAGTCTTTATTATCTACTAGATTGTGGCCCGATTCTAACGCATCGGGTATTCTAGAATATGCATGTCCCCGTAGTATATGGACAATGATGATTCCAGAATTTGCGGCAGACTTTGACCGTCGCTGATTGGTCGAGGCAACCTTTAAAATATCATCGTCGCCATGGCAACCATTATGACATCATCGTCGCTGTGCCCGTTGCTGATTGGTCGAGGCCTGGCGGCCTCGACCAATCAGAGACGCGGGATTTCTACGTCGATGCTGTGCCGGTCTCTGATTGGTCGAGGCCTGGCGGCCTCGACCAATCAGAGAGCCGGGATTTCCAGGACAGACAGGAAGACAGACAGACAGGCAGACAGACGGAAAAACCCTTAGACAATTATATATATATATAGATACATGTCCCAGATCAATTGGAAAGCGCTGCAGAACATGTTAGCGCTATATAAATAAAATTATTTATTATTGTCGGCAGATGATATTATAAGAATCGGGGCTTGTCTGCGTTCGTTTAGTGACTTTGGGCATGTTGGGTTTTATCATGATCAATGCCTTGTTCATGCAGAAGGTAGGCCCTGGCAGTGACGTCTGGCCAAGTTCACATGAGCATATTAAAAAAAAGTCATCTAAGCTTCGTCTAGAAAACTTGACGATTTGTTTCTTATTTGTCATTGGTATGCTATCCATGTGAAATCTGTTTTTATACATCAGCAGTTATTAAAAACTCACAAGACTAAACACATTTCAATAGACCATTATTTTTTATATTTAGGGACTCTGTAGCGACGGGGTCTGTTCCACAGGACTGGCACATAGCAAATGTGGTACCAATATTCAAAAAGGGCTCTAAAAGTGAACCTGGAAATTATAGGCCAGTAAGTCTAACCTCTATTGTTGGCAAAATATTTGAAGGGTTTCTGAGGGATGTTATGAGGGATTATCTCAATGAGAATAACTGTTTAACTCCATATCAGCATGGGTTTATGAGGAATCACTAATGTCAAACCAATCTAACCAGTTTTAATGAAGAGGTAAGCTATAGGCTGGACCACGGTGAGTCATTGGACGTGGTATATCTTAATTTTTCCAAAGCCTTTGATACCGTTCCACACAAGAGGTTAGTACACAAAATGAGAATGCTGGGTCTGGGGGAAAATGTGTGTAAATGGGTAAGTAACTGGCTTAGTGATAGAAAGCAGAGGGTGGTTATAAATGGTATATTCTCTAACTGGGTCGCTGTAACCAGTGGGGTACCGCAGGGGTCCGTGTTGGGACCTGTTCTCGATCTGGTTGAAGGTTTACACAATAAAATATCGATATTTGCAGATGATACAAAACTATGTAAAACAGTCAATACAAGAGAAGATAGTATTCTGCTACAGATGGATCTGGATAAGTTGGAAACTTGGGCTGAAAGGTGGCAGATGAGGTTTAACAATGATAAATGTAAGGATATACACATGGGAAGAAGAAATCAATATCACCATTACACACTGAACGGGAAATCACTGGGTAACTGACATGGAGAAGGACTTGGGGGTCCTAGTTAATGATAAACTTAACTGGAACAACCAGTGCCAGGCAGCAGCTGCTAAGGCAAACAGGATCATAGGGTGCATTAAAAGAGGTCTGGATACATATGAAGAGAGCATTATACTGCCTCTGTACAAATCCCTGGTTAGACCGCACATGGAGTGTTGTATACAGTTTTGGGCACCGATGCTCAGGAAGGATATAATGGAACAAGAGCGAGTACAAAGGAGGGTAACAAAATTAATAAAGAGGATGGAACGGACGTACGGTAAATCTGGGGATTTACTGTATACTGACGGAATATAGGCTGAACTGGATGGACAAATACATTTTGTCGGCCTTGCTAACTATGTTACAGTTTCCTATGTTAAATTAAAATGTATTCCTAAAAATCAGATGCTATGTAATGACTCCGCATGGAATTCGATTTATTTTTGTGCACCTATAAACTTGAACGAGAGTCTCCAACACACGGAACAAACTGCTGCAACGTTTTTCAAGCACAGATTCGCTCCTTGCACAAAAAAAATAAAATAAACGGCACTCTCATTGAATAACAATACTGTCCATTTTGGTCATATGAACTTGGTCTTTATAACGATAGAGCCAAGAGACATACCTATCCCCCCAACAGTCGCAATCCAAAGTCTTTTGTGGCAAAGATCACAGCCAAGGGGGTGGAGGCGGAGGGTCGCGCTGAACCCAACACACTGCTACCATTTTGTCACGAACAGTCCTCTGCTTCCCCCTATGGTCAGGACAATTACGCAATTGACCAACAATCAACTGTTACAACTACTAGGTTGATTATTGGAGAACACACCGTGAGTGTATGGTATATACACAATCGATTCCAACGCATGTAATATACAACGCTCAAACAAACAAAAAAAAAATCAGAACACCTAAACACCACATTATAAATATCACTGAATGAAATATTCCAGTGGCAAATCTTTATTCATTACATAGTGGAATGTGTTGAGAACACTAAAACATAAAAATGATCAATGTAAATCAAAATTAATACGCTATGGAAGTCTGGATGTGGATATATACTCAAAATCAAAGTGGAAAATCAAATTACATGCTTATCCAACTTCAGTGGAAATGCCTCAAGACAAGGAAATGATGCTCATTAGTGTGTGTGGCCTCTGCGTGCCTGTATGATCTCCCTACAACGTCTGGGCATGCTCCTGATGAGGCGGCGGATGGTCTACTGAGGGATTTCCTCCTAGACCTGGATTAAAGCATCAGTCAACTCCTGAACACTTTGTGGTGCAACGTAGCGTTGATAAACGGAATGAGGCATGATGTCCCAGCTGTGCTCGATTAGATTCAGGACTGGTGAAGAGCCGGCCATATCATAGCACCAAAGCCTTCAGCATGCTGGAACTTGTGACATAATTCAGCCGCATTAGGCCTAGCATTATCATGCATCAGAAGAAACCCAGGGCCCACTGCACTTGCATATTGTCTCACAACAGGTCTGAGGATCTCATCCCACTAGCTAATGGCAGTCAGGGTACCTCTGGCTAGCACATGGAGGGTTGTGCTGCACTCCAAAGAAATGCCTCCCCACACCATTACTGACCCACTGCCAAAGCAGTCATGCTGGAGCATGACGCAAGCAGCAGAATGTTTCCACGGCGTCTCCAGACTCTGTCACATGTGCTCAGTGTGAACCTGGTCTCATCTGTGAAGAGCACAAGGCGCCAATGTCGACTCTGCCAATCATGGTGTTCTGTGGAAAATGCCAAGCACCCTGCGCGGTGTTGGGTTGTAAGCACAACACCAACTTGTGGAGGTCGGGTCCTTATACCAGTCTCATAGAGTCTATTTCTGACAGTGTGAGCAGACACATGCACATTTGTGACCTGCTGGAGGTCATTTTGCAGGACTCTGGCACAAAGGAGGAGGTAGCGGTCCTGCTGCAGGGTTGTTGCCCTCCTATGGTCCCCTCCACGTATCCTGGTGTACTGGCCTGTCTGCTGTTATCTGATCCATTCTTTGGACACTGTGCAGACACAGCTACCCTTCTTGCCACAGCTCACATAGATGTGCCATCCTAGATGAGCTGCACTACATGAGCAACCTCTGTGGGTTGTAGACACCGCCTCATGCTACTGTACATTACATCTAGGGGTGAGAGCAATGACAAAATGCAAAAGTGACCAAAACAACAGCCAAAAAGGATGAGAACAGAGAAATAGTATATATCTTCTGATTCGCTATATTGCTTACACCTGCGCAGGGTATTGCAGTAGCTTAGGGATCCATGGCTACAACCACTAAGTGCTACTTGTCACTACATGAGTGGTCGTAAGCATGGCTACCTAAAGCTACTGCAATGCTCTGCATGAGGTACGCGACATAGCGAATACTAATTTCCTAATTAGGGGCATTTACTAATATTATTAATATTACACCTACTACATATTGTGATAGGGTCTTGGAGATGGGAATACCCCTTTAACCGTTTGGCTTCAACAGACTCTTTGTTTCACAGTGCATTGATGGCGACAGAATGAGCTGTGAATCCATCAGTAAGCTTGTTTTGGCGGCAACGATTATAAGCCTTAGTTTAGAAGAGCTCAGAAGAAGAAAGATATTACAGGGAACCTGACAGGTCCCCTACACCCTCCAACCCAAAGGCATTAGAGTATTTGTTGCTAAACACCCTGCCTAACCAGCCCTCTATAGTGTTTTAACACCCAACTTCAAAGGCAGGGTGCATAACTGAAAGCGCCTTTCTCACCTCCGGACATGCACAGTGCACCTCTGAATGCAGCTTCAGAGGAGAATTGATGTGGACGAAGAAAGCCGAGCACATACCAGAGTTCTGAGGGGGCTGGCGATGACCTCATCTCTTGCAGTCGAAAAAATGAAAAAAATCCCTTTTACCAAGGCAAAAAACACATAGTACATGAAAAAACCTTAAAATCAACAATTTTATTTGATATATTTTAAAAAATTGAAAAAATACCAACATATAAACAAAATTGACCCCGTTAAAGGACTAACATTCCCCTATTCTTGTGTCTGCCTGACAGCGGAGGATGGCACCCTATTAATATACGAGAAGGGGCGCCCCCGCTCCACGACGGCAGTCCGAGTGACCCTATAAAGTCCCTAGATACAACTAACAGATATATAGGTATTGTCACTCATTCAGATGGATAATTCATACAGGCAAGACTTGACAGAAAGGCAAGCAAAGAGGAGTAGATATAGTTTATAGCCAAAAAGTTGGCTTAGTAGCCCGATATTTACCCTGGTTACAAGTGAACAAATCACTGGATCGGCGTCACACACGCCGATCCAGCGATGACAGCGGGTGATCAGCGACCAAAAAAAGGTCCTGATCATTCCCCAACGACCAACGATCTCCCAGCAGGGGCCTGATCGTTGGTCGCTGTCACACATAACAAGATCGTTGCTACGTCACAAAAAGCGTGACGTTGCAACGATATCGTTAACGAAATTATGTGTGAAGGTACCTTTAGTTGGAGGGCATAGGAGACCTGTCAGGTTCCCTTTAATCATAAAAGGTAAACTCAACTTTGATGTGGTCATATAGGATGAACACTAGCAAGCCACAATAGTTGTAAGAACTTTTGCCTAGCCTGAGGCCATGTTCATACAAGAATCTTAAATGTAAATTTCGACGAAGACTACATCTTTTGTAGCGTGCGTCATATAAGAATGTTCAGAAGAAATCCACATAGATAGGGATATTCGGTGACTTTAAAATTTCACAGCATGTAATGTCATTTTTCAAGAAATTTCAGCACTGATCTCACACATTCTTCACCTGTATATACCGGTACATAGACTAATAAAACTTCTGTGATGATGGGCTACTTGGGACTGTGATCAATGAGTTCTACCTGAAATGTTTAGATTTTGTGTAGTTGTGCAAGCAGGTGGTACATAAGGATAATGTATGTTGTAAAAATTGGATCCTCTAGATTGCATAATTTTTCTACTGTACAATCACAGGGAGCCCAAAGTAGTTACACTAGATCATGCACAATATTGAAGAAAAAAAAGATGCGGCACTCACCAGTTAGAATTAATGTGAAAAGTCCTTTATTCCATTCCTTGGGATTAGGACTAAAACACGATGTGCAGGTTACAGAGGCATGCATGGAGAGGCAGAGTGGGCGACGGCCGTTTCGCATAAGAACGCATTTATTGTTCTGGACTTGGGTGAGGGCTGTCGTTTTCATTGATATTAGTTTAGGGTACATGATTTTGTAATCGCTTTTTATTGCTTTTTTTTTTGGCGGGGGTGCGGAGAGAGGTGACTGAAAAACAGCAATTCTGGG
This sequence comes from Ranitomeya imitator, assembly GCF_032444005.1. Classification (NCBI taxonomy): domain Eukaryota; kingdom Metazoa; phylum Chordata; class Amphibia; order Anura; family Dendrobatidae; genus Ranitomeya; species Ranitomeya imitator. The sequence continues at coordinate 242,529,761 of NC_091282.1, forward strand.
GGTATGATACCGCATTGGCTTGAATAATTTTATATTTGATCAATCAGACTTTTTGCAGACTTGGCAACAGCAGATAGGTGTATTTTTCCACTTCTATAATTTTTGAATTAGGCAAAACGGGGTTATTAAAAAAAAATGTCATTTAACAAATGTTGTTATCATTATAAAAATATTACCGTATTTTTCGCTTTGTAAGACGCTCCGGATTATAAGACGCACCCCAAATTTTGAGGAGAAAAATAGGAAAAAACTATTTTTTAATAAATTGGTGGGGCGTCTTATAATCCATGCGTCTTATTACTTACCAGGGGTTGTGGTTGTGGTGGATCAGGGTCCCAGGCTCGTTGCCGGAGGCAGGAGTGGAGCATTGCTGCAGGCTGGGATGAGGGGGTCTGCAGGGGGCTCCTGTGCTGCAGGGGGGCTCCTGTGCTGCAGCCTGGGATGAGGGGTCTGCAGGGGGCTCCTTTGCTGCAGGCTGGGATGAGGGGTCTGCAGGGGGCTCCTTTGCTGCAGGCTGGGATGAGGGGTCTGCAGGGGGCTCCTGTGCTGTAGGGCTGTCTCCGGTGCTGCGGGGGGCTCTGGCGACATTTTGTGAAAGACCAGAGCCCCCCGGCAGTTCTTCCATGCGTTCCAGTATGACTAATTCCGGGAAAATGGCCGCCGGAATCTCGAGAGATGAGATCTCAGCGCTGAAATCTCATCTCCCGAGATTCCGGCGGCCATTTTCCCGGAGTCAGTCATACTGGAACTAACTCCGGGAAAATGGCCGCCGGAATCTCGAGAGATGAGATCTCAGCGCTGAAATCTCATCTCCCGAGATTCCGGCGGCCATTTTCCCGGAATTAGTCATACTGGAACGCATGGAAGAACTGCCGGGGGGCTCTGGTCTTTCACAATATGTCGCCAGAGCCCCCCGCAGCACCGGAGCCTTCAGCATCACCCGGGGCAGCAGCGGACAACCCCGGCAGTGGCGGCGGACGACAGCGGCGGCAGGCGGTAGCGGCGGCGGACACCCCCTCCTCCCAGCCTGTAATGGTAAGCGGTATATCCGCTTTGTTAGACGCACCCACATTTCCCCCCCAAATTTGGGGGAAATAAAGTGCGTCTTACAAAGCGGAAAATACGGTATATATTTCCTTAAGGAACCTGAGCCAGTGATTGCTTGTGCTATATACTGTAATTCTCCAGTACTGCTGCAGCTACAGACAGGCAATGGCTGTGTAACGCAGCTGGCACCTACCGTGTATAATGCAGGCTCAGCTGTACATTTAGGGCGGATGTTGACAAGGGGCTTAGGGGGGACGCTATAAGCTCTTCTAAAATTTCAGTTTTAGTAAGTATTTGTCATCCCCCATGAAATAACTATTTAGTCCTCTCTATCTGAAAACTCATGGTATCCTTTCTCTGTAGCAACATCCTTGCGGGGCGGCATTGAGGGGCAATTAATTATAGAGATTGTTAGATGGTCGTCATGATCTCTGGAGCTTGTACCCAATTATATTGCAACTTTAGTAGATGAATTTTTGAAAAAGCAATGGCTCCTATTAAACCCTTCATGACCTTGGGATTTTTCGTTTTTCCGTGTTCGTTTTTCACTCCTCTCCTTCCCAGAGCCATAACTTTTTTATTTTTCCGTCAATTTGGCCATGTGAGGGCTTATTTTTTGCGGGACGAGTTGTACTTTTGAACAACATCATTGGTTTTAGCATGTCGTGTACTAGAAAACGGGAAAAAAATTCCAAGTGCGGTGAAATTGCAAAAAAAGTGCAATCCCACACCTGTTTTTTGTTTGGCTTTTTTGCTAGGTTCACTAAATGCTAAAACTGACCTGCCATTATGATTCTCCAGGTCAGTACGAGTTCATAGACACCTAACATGACTAGGTTATTTTTTACCTAAGTGGTGAAAAAAAATTCCAAACTTTGCTAAAAAAAAAAAAAAAATTTGCGCCATTTTCCGATAACCGTAGTGTCTCCATTTTTCATGATCTGGGGTCGGTTGAGGGCTTATTTTTTGCGTGCCGAGATGACGTTTTTAATGATAGCATTTCGGTGCAGATACGTTCTTTTGATCGCCCGTTATTGCATTTTAATGCAATGTCACGGTGACCAAAAAGACGTAATTCTGGCGTTTCGCATTTTTTTCTCGCTACGCCGTTTAGTGATCAGGTTAATGCTTTTTTTTAATTGATAGATCGGGCGATTCTGAGCGCGGCGATACCAAATATGTGTAGATTTGATTTTTTTTTTTTATTCATTATGGTTACCATCCAGACGCATCGCCGACCCCCGATCATGTGACGGGGGTCGGCGATGACGTCATTTCCGCCCGGCCGGAAGTGGTGGTTAAATGCCGCTGTCTGCGTTTGACAGCGGCATTTAACTAGTTAATAGGTGCGGGCAGATCGCGATTCTGCCCGCGCCTGTTACGGGCACATGTCAGCTGTTCAAAACAGCTGACATGTCCCGGCTTTGGTGCGGGCTCACCGCGGAGCCCTGCATCAAAGCAGGGGATCTGACCTCGGACGTACTATCCCGTTCGAGGTCAGAAAGGGGTTAAACAACGTTCTTCCGTTTCTTTACATATCGATACATAAAGTAAAAAGCTTCTTAAGATAGATTACCTGGCACCTTATCATGACATGCGTCACTTTAGACTTGCCATCGTTGCTCTCGCCTTTGTCATCACCCGTGCGCACAGACAAGACAAAATCTCCAGGGTGGCTCTGGCTCTCACGCACCAGAAAACTTCCATGTTTGCCCTTCTCAGTTAGCAACTTCTCCGCCTCTTTCCCTGAGAGATGACCGTGAAACCATCTAAATGGCAAACAGAAAATGTAACAATATTCTGGATGGATTTATCTACAAACACACCAAGTAGGTTCTATGTACAGCTTCTGGGATGGATCAGTGAGAAAACATACATTCATGGACACATCAACATCGTATATCCCTTCACCTTGCGTCACTTACGGGACAAAAAAAAATTATCTGATGAAGGGGTAATCCCACAACGGTCACAGGCCGTGAACAGAGCGGCAGCGCACATGTGGGAGGTCCGCTCCACTGCAACTTCTCAATGCAGTCATGTAATTAGGAGCAGAGCCCCACAACCCCTATTTCTTTGAAAAATAAAAAAATAGACCAAAAATCCATTAAAACGAATCTATCAGTTGCTTCATGCTGTCCAAGACCCAGATTTCAGCCGGGTACGTTTTTCTCTAAACCGCTCCAGTGTTGAAAATGGAAAAAGTCCATAAAGTTATCAGTTGTGCCAGAAACATTCATGATTTCAAGCAGATTTCAAACGTAAAATGAGGATGGCCCTGGGTGCCTCTGTCGTGTACATTACGTGTTTGTCCGTAAAAACATGCACACAGGCATATCATGATGTACATTATACTGGCCAGTGCAGAAAACGGCATGTAACTCTGTATTATGCAGTCACAGCTCACTCACCTCTCAGATGTGGGATCAGCACAGTTTAAAGGATATTTCAGCTCGATAACGTCCCCATTTTTTTCCTTAAGTTGTCCGTGGTGTTCCATGTAATACTGAACCAACTCAGCAAGAGTAGCAAATTTTTCCCCTCCATACAAGTCATAGTAGTCGCCCGTGTTCTGGATCTTAATGTGGGTCACTGCCCCATTCCTCCTAAAGGGAGAAATAAGTCTTCACTGTAAGATATGGCTACTGTATCAATCAGCAGGATAGACTAAGTGTACAGTATATCCGGCCACATATAGAAATGCTGACAACAGGGATGAAAAGACGGATATTGGCAATAATAAACCTGGCAGGGTACTGAAAAACCATTAAAGTCTCATGACACCCCATGGTACTGACCCCGTACTGAAGACAGGAGCTCGGAAGGCACAAGAAAGGATCTCTTACTTCATAGTAGAGCAGATATTTAGCAGAATTAGACGCTATTCTCATATTTGGTCAAATTTAAATGAACAGAAGGAATAAAATAAGAGCTGCTTCAGACTTGGTGATAGGTCTTCATTACTTATGTCACTCGATCAATCTAAGAGCCTCCAAGAACTATTCCAATAATAATTGTACCCATTGCATTCTCATTACTGATATTCTTGGTAAATTGGAATATAATAGTAATTTACAACTTCTTGTCACATTGACAGATGGCAAACACATGAAGCTCTTACCTTACAGACAGTGTGAAATCTCCCGGGTTACTCTTACTGGGCCGAGCCAAAAAACTACCATCAACACCGCGGGTCAACAGAAGGTTTTCTGCCTCTACCCCGGTGATATTGGGGTGGAACCATCTGTAACAGGAGGACATTCAACAGTATTAATTCTAGTGTATCAGCATGAAAGTGGTGTGATCGAGAAGACCATAAAGAAAAGGTTATGTCTTAAACTATGAGAGCTGCATCTGTAGAACATTCATGAACCATAACAATAAGGCGTTGTTTTCATTCTTACTACGAGACGAATTTTAAGAATCGGAGATCTTTCTACTCAGTGAACGAGAGGCTATAAAGTTGAAGTAAATTTTTTTGTCCAAAAGGAAAGCAGTGAGACAATAGTTGCATGTGTCACTCAGTAGTTGCAACTTCCTCTGCCGACCCATCAACCACTTACCCCAACTGGTGCAGAGGCAAACACAAATTCCCTCTCTCCAGCAGCAGGTACCTCCCACTGCCTGGTTCCCTTCGCACATTCCCTCTCTCCGGCAGTAGGTACCCCCCAGTGCCTGGTTCCCCTCGCACATTCCCTCTCTCCAGCTGCAGGTACCTCCCACTGCCTGGTTCCCCTCGCACATTCCTTATCTCCAGCAGCAGGTACCCTACAGTACCTGGTTCCCCTTGCACATTCCCTCTCTCCAGCAGTAGGTACCCCCCCCCCCCCCCCCCAGTGCCTGGTTCCCTTCGCACATTCCCTCTCTCCGGCAGCAGATACCCCCCACTGCCTGGTTCCCCTCGCACATTCTCTCTCTCCAGCTGCAGGTACCGCCCAGTGCCTGGTTCCCCTTGCACATTCCCTATCTCCGGCAGCAGGTGCCCCCCTGTACCTGGTTCACCTTGCACATTCCCTCTCTCCAGCAGCAGGTACCTCCCAGTGCCTGGTTCCCCTTGCACATTCCCTCTCTCCAGCAACAGGTACCTCCCAGTGCCTGGTTTCCCTCGCACATTCCCTCTCTCCAGCAGCAGGTACCTCCCAGTGCCTGGTTCCCCTCGCACATTCTCTCTCTCCAGCTGCAGGTACCTCCCACTGCCTGGTTCCCCTCGCACATTCCTTCTCTCCAGCAGCAGGTACCCTACAGTACCTGGTTCCCCTTGCACATTCCCTCTCTCCAGCAGTAGGTGCCCCCCCAGTGCCTGGTTCCCTTCGGACATTCCCTCTCTCCGGCAGCAGATACCCCCACTGCCTGGTTCCCCTCGCACATTCTCTCTCTCCAGCTGCAGGTACCGCCCAGTGCCTGGTTCCCCTCGCACATTCCCTCTCTCCAGCTGCAGGTACCTCCCACTGCCTGGTTCCCCTCGCACATTCCTTCTCTCCAGCAGCAGGTACCCTACAGTACCTGGTTCCCCTTGCACATTCCCTATCTCCAGCAGCAGGTACCCCCCTGTACCTGATTCCCCTCGCACATTCCCTCTCTCCAGCAGCAGGTACCCCCCACTGCCTGGTTCCATTCGCACATTCCCTCTCTCCAGCAGCAGGTACCTCCCAGTGCCTGGCTTCCCTCGCACATTCCCTCTATCCAGCAGCAGGTACCCCCCAGTGCCTGGTTCCCCTTGCAAATTCCCTTTCACCAGCAGAAGGTACCCTTCACTGCCTGGTTCCCCTCGCATATTATTAATAATAATAATAATTTTATTTCTATAGTGCCAACATATTCCGCAGCAATTTACATTTCAGAGGGGACTTGTACATACAATAGACATTACAGCAAAACAATAAACACATAGATCAAAACATATACCAAGAGGAATGAGAGCCCTGCTCGCAAGCTAACAATCTATGAGGAAAATAATAATAATAATCTTTATTTTTATATAGCGCTAAAATATTCTGCAGCGCTTTACAGTTTGCACACATTATCATCACTGTCCCTGATGGGGCTCACAATCTAAATTCCCTATAAGTATGTCTTTGCAGTGTGGGAGGAAATTGGAGAACCCGGAGGAAACCCACGCAAACACAGGGAGAACATACAAACTCCTTGCAGATGTTGTCCATTAGAACCCAGGACTCCAGCGCTGCAAGGCTGCACTGCTATCCACTGAGCCACCGTGCTGCCCTGCGGGAAGACCCGAAAGGTGGATGGTAACATTCCCTCTCTCCAGCAGCAGGTACCACCCACTGGCTGGTTCCCCTCACATATTCCCTCTCTCCAGCAGCAGATACCCCCCAGTACCTGGTTCCCCTCACACATTCCCTCTCTCCAGCAGCAGATATCCCCCAGTACCTGGTTACCCTCGCACATTTCCTCTCTCCAGCAGCAGGTACCCCCAGTGCATGGTTCACCTTGCACATTCCATCTCTCCAGCAGTAGGTACCCCCCAGTGCATGGTTCCCCTCGCACATTCCGTCTCTCCAGCAGTCGGTACCCCCAGTACCTGGTTCCCCTCGCACATTCCATCTCTCCAGCAGTAGGCACCCTCTAGTGCATAGTTCCCCTCGCACACTTCGTCTCTCCAGCAGTAGGTACCCCCAGTGTATGGTGTGTATGGTTCCCCTCGCACATTCCGTCTCTCCAGCAGTAGGTACACCCCAGTGCATGGTTCCCCTCGCACATTCCGTCTCTCCAGCAGTAGGTACCCCCAGTGTATGGTGTGTATGGTTCCCCTCGCACATTCCGTCTCTCCAGCAGTAGGTACACCCCAGTGCATGGTTCCCCTCGCACACTTCGTCTCTCCAGCAGTAGGTACCCCCAGTGTATGGTGTGTATGGTTCCCCTCGCACATTCCGTCTCTCCAGCAGTAGGTACACCCCCAGTGCATGGTTCCCCTCGCACATTCCGTCTCTCCAGCAGTAGGTACGCCAGTCCAGTGCATGGCTCCCCTCGCTCATTCCGTCTCTCCAGCAGTAGGTACGCCAGTCCAGTGCATGGCTCCCCTCGCTCATTCCGTCTCTCCAGCAGTAGGTACACCCCAGTGTCTGGTTCCCCTTGCACATTCCATCTCTCCAGCAGTAGGTACGCCAGTCCAGTGCATGGTTCCCCTCGCACATTCCGTCTCTCCAGCAGTAGGCACCCCATACAGTGTCTGGTTTCCTTTGCACGTTCCCTCTCTCAAGCAGCAGGTACCCCACCCAGTGTCTGGTAATAAGAGGTGATCAAAACATTGATTTTACCCCAAAATTGTATCAATAAGAACATTGGCTCATAGCGCAAAAAACAAGAAATCACACAGCCCCATATCTCGAAAATTGAAAACGTTACTGCACTTGAAAATACCGACACAAGGGATTTTTTTATGTTTGGTATCTCTGTAAGCGTACTAACATGGAGAATCATATTGCCAGGTCATTTAGATTATAAAATAAATGCTGTAAATAGCAAAAAAAAAAAAAAAAAAAACTATTGCGGAATTTTGCTTTTTTTCCCCTATTTCGACACACTTGGAATTTTTTGTCCCATTCTCCAGTGCCATCGCATGATAAAATGGATGATGGGATTCAAAACTACAACTTGTCCCACAAAAAACAGGCCATTGCAGGGCTAAATAGATGGAAAAACAAAGTCATGGCTCTTAGAATAAGGGAAGAGAAAGAGGAAATTGACTGGCCAGGAAGGGGTTGAAGGAAAAAAGGTAGAAAAATAACCTGACTGCTTAAAGGGGGTTTCAGAGTTATTTAAAAATGTGCCAAAGCCAGAAATCAGTAACTAAATAATGAAATAAACTTTGGTCTCTATAATTAATGTCCCATGGCAGCTGCAGTGCAGTCCACTGAAGCTAGTGATTGGCTGCAGCGGTCACATAAGGTACACAGGAAGTCAAAAGGGAGGAAACAGCAGCAAACTGAGAGATGATCATAGAAAACATACTGGATTAAGTGGGCAAGTACAACCTTATTACAGGTCTGGGGCATGTTTTCTTTAAAATGGCAGGTTACAGTTACAAAGTTATTAAGGTTGAAGGAAGACTTTAAGTCCATCTAGTTCAACCCATAGCCTAACCTAACATGCCCTAACATGTTGATCCAGAGGAAGGCAAAAAAAAACCATGTGGCAAGGATAAGCTACACATTGGGGAAAAAAATTCCTTCCCGACTCCACATACGGCAATCAGACTAGTTCCCTGGATCAACGCCCTATCAAGGAATCTAGTGTATATACCCTGTAACATTATACTTTTCCAGAAAGGTATCCAGTCCCCTCTTAAATTTAAGTAATGAATCACTCATTACAACATCATACGGCAGAGAGTTCCATAGTCTCACTGCTCTTACAGTAAAGAATCCGCGTCTGTTATTATGTTTAAACCTTTTTTCCTCCAAACGCAGAGGATGCCCCCTTGTCCCTGTTTCAGGTCTATGATTAAAAAGATCATCAGAAAGGTCTTTGTACTGTCCCCTCATATATTTATACATTAAAATAAGATCACCCCTTAGTCTTCGTTTTTCCAAACTAAATAGCCCCAAGCGTAATAACCTATCTTGGTATTGCAGACCCCCCAGTCCTCTAATAACCTTGGTCGCTCTTCTCTGCACCCGCTCCAGTTCAGCTATGTCTTTCTTAAACACCGGAGACCAGAACTGTGCACAGTATTCTAAGTGTGGTCGAACTAGTGACTTGTATAGAGGTAAAATTATATTCTCCTCATGAGCATCTATGCCTCTTTTAATGCATCCCATTATTTTATTTGCCTTTGTAGCAGCTGCCTGACACTGGCCCCTGAATATGAGTTTGTCATCCACCCATACACCCAGGTCTTTTTCATTGACGGTTTTGCCCAGAGTTTTAGAATGAAGCACATAATTATACATCTTATTACTTCTACCCAAGTGCATGACCTTACATTTATCCCCATTAAAGCTCATTTGCCGTTTATCAGCCCAAGCTTCTAGTTTACATAAATCATCCTGTAATATAAAATTGTCCTCCTCTGTATTGATTACCCTGCAGAGTTTAGTGTCATCTGCAAATATTGAAATTCTACTCTGAATGCCCCCTACAAGGTCATTAATAAATATGTTAAAAAGAAGAGGGCCCAATACTGACCCCTGTGGTACCCCACTGCTAACCGCTACCCAGTCCGAGTGTGCTCCATTAATAACCACCCTTTGTTTCCTATCCCTGAGCCAGCTCTCAACCCACTTGCACATATTTTCCCCTATCCCCATTATTCTCATTTTATGTATCAACCTTTTGTGTGGCACCGTATCAAAAGCTTTTGAAAAGTCCATAAACACTACATCCACTGGGTTCCCTTGGTCCAATCCGGAACTTACCTCTTCATAGAAACTGATCAAATTAGTCTGACATGAACGGTCCCTAGTAAACCCGTGCTGATACTGGGTCATGAGGTTATTCCTCTTCAGATACTCCAGTATAGCGTCCCTTAGAATGCCCTCCAGGATTTTACCCACAGTAGAGGTTAAGCTTACTGGCCTATAATTTCCGAGTTCAGTTTTTGTTCCCTTTTTGAATATTGGCACCACATTTGCTATACGCCAGTCCTGTGGCACAGACCCTGTTATTATGGAGTCTTTAAAGATTAAAAATAATGGTCTATCAATGACTGTACTTAATTCCTGCAGTACTCGAGGGTGTATCCCATCCGGGCCCGGAGACTTGTCAATTTTAGTGATTTTTAGACGCCGCCGCACTTCCTGCTGGGTTAAGCAGGTGACATTTAATTGGGAATTTTTATCACTAGACATTTTGTCTGCCATGGGATTTTCTTGTGTAAATACTGATGAAAAAAAGTCATTTAGCATATTGGCTTTTTCCTCATCCTCATCCACCATCTCACCCAGACTATTTTTAAGGGGGCCAACACTATCATTTTTTAGTTTCTTACTATTTATGTAGTTAAAGAATATTTTAGGATTATTTTTACTCTCTCTGGCAATGAGTCTCTCTGTCTCAATCTTTGCTGCCTTGATTTGCTTTTTACAGAATTTATTTAATTTTCTGTATTTATTTAATGCCTCCTCACTACCTACTTCCTTTAATTCTCTAAATGCTTTCTTTTTGTCACTTATTGCGCCCCTTACAGCTCTATTTAGCCATATTGTTTTCCTCCTATTTCTAGTATGTTTATTCCCATACGGTATATACTGTGCACAGGTCCTATCCAGGATGCTAATAAACGTCTCCCACTTTCTTTGTGTATTTTTGTGTCTCAGGATATCGTCCCAGTTAATTGCACCAAGATCCTCTCTCATCCGTTGGAAATTTGCCCTCCTGAAGTTTAGTGTCCTTGTAACCCCTCTACTACACATCTTTTTAAAGGATACATGAAAACCTATTATTTTGTGATCGCTATTTCCCAAGTGACCCCCAACCCTTATATTTGATATGCGGTCTGGCCTGTTGGTTAATATTAGGTCTAGCAGTGCCCCCTTTCTTGTTGGGTCCTGAACCAGTTGTGAAAGGTAATTGTCTCTCATAGTTGTCAAAAACCGATTACCTTTGCTGGAACTGCAGGTTTCTGTTCCCCAATCTATTTCAGGGTAGTTGAAGTCCCCCATAATAATGACTTCTCCTTGAGTCGCAGCTTCATCTATTTGCTTTACGAGGATATTCTCCATTGCTTCCATTATTTTTGGAGATTTATAACAAACCCCTATCAGTAATTTATTATTTTTTCCCCCTCCCCTTATCTTAGATTGCTGAAGATGTGCAAACTTTCTCCATTACTCAAACTCATGCTTTGGCTAAAGGGACAGATCTGCACAAGGACTATTATTATCATTTATTATTATAGTGCCATTTATTCCATGGCGCTTTACATGTGAGGAGGGGTATACATAAAAAAAAACAAGTACAATAATCTTGAACAATACAAGTCACGACTGGTACATGAGGAGAGAGGACCCTGCCCGCGAGGGCTCACAATCTACAAGATATATGGCCTATATGTGGGACATCATAGGCACCGAACCTCACTCAGAACCTCTTCTACAAGCCAGAGGCTCTTGGAGACATGAAATGTACAGACAGCCTAAAAGGTAACAGTAGCGCTTTTTCAAGGTTGCACGAGCTGGACCCAGACAATCAGGTGGTAGCCGCTACGGCTCCAAAATGAAAGGGGTTATTAATGATGGGACAGTGCCATTAACCCACTCCAGGAGAGCAGAGAGGAGAGCAGCTACTTCTCTGCAGAGATCAGATTACCCAGTGGCTATATTCCCTGGTTATCCCATAAATAAAAGACACAGATATCGTATTTAAGTGCTGCACGTCCTACTCAGGGACAAGGCCCGATGAGCAGTGCAAGGAGATGTTGAGTGTGGATATATATATATATTGCTCAAAAACATAAAAGGAACACTAACATCCCACATCCTAGATATCACTGAGTGAAATATTCCAGTTCCATCACAACTAATACCTCAAGATAAGGAAATGATGCTCAGGAGTGTGTGTAGCCTCCACGTGCCTGTATGATCTCTCTACAATGTCTGGGTATGCTCTTGATGAGGCGGCAGATGGTCTCCTGAGGGATCTCCTTCCAGACCTGGACTAAAGCATCCGTCAACTCTTGGATAATCTGTGGTGCAACGTGACGTTGGTGGATGGTGCGAGACATGATGTCCCAGATGTGTTCAATCGGATTCAGGTCTGGGAAACGGGCGGGCCAGTCCATAGCCTCAATGCCTTCATCTTGCAGGAACTGCTGACACACTCCAGCCACATGAGGTCTGGCATTGTCCTACATTAGGAGGAACCCAGGGCCAACTGCACTAGCATATGGTCTCACAAGGGGTCTGAGGATCATCTCGGTACCTAATGGCAGTCAGGCTACCTCTGGAGAGCACATAGAGGGCTGTGCAACCCTCCAAAGAAATGCCACCCCACACCATTAATGACCCACTGCCAAACCGGTCATGCTGAAGGATGTTGCAGGCAGCAGATCAATCTCCACGGCGTCTCCAGACTCTGTCACATGTGCTCAGTGTGAACCTGCTTTCATCTGTGTAGAGCACAGGGCGCCAGTGGCGAATTTGCCAATCCTGGTGTTCTGTGGCAAATGCCAAGCATCCTGCAAGGTTTTGGGCTTTAAGCACAACCCCCATCTATGGACGTCGGGCACTCAGACCATTCTCATGGAGTCGGTTTCTAACCGTTTGTGCAGACACATGCATATTTGTGGCCTTCTGGAGGTCAATTTGCAGGGCTCTGGCAGTGCACCTCATGTTCTTCCTTGCACAAAGGCTGAGGTAGCGGTTCTGCTGCTGGGTTGTTGCCCACCTACGGCCCCCTCCACGTCACCTGGTGTACTGGCCTGTCTCCTTGTAGCGCCTCCAGCCTCTGGACACTACGCTGACAGACACAGCAAACCTTTTCTTGCCACAGCTCGCATTGAGTCGCCATCCTGGATGAGCTGCACCACCTGAGCAACTTGTGTGGGTTGTAGAGCCCGTCTCATGCTACCATGAGTGTGAAAGCACCACCAACATTCAAAGGTGACCAAAACATCAGCCAGAAAGCATTGGTACTGAGATGTGGTCTGTGGTCCCCACCTGCAGAACCACTCCTTTATTGAGTGTGTCTTGATAAATGCCAATAATTTCTATCCACTGTCTATTCCATTTGTACAGCAGCTATGTAAGGATTTACAACTGGAATATTTCATTCAGTGATATCTAGGATGTGGGATTTTTGTGTTCCCTTTATTTTTTTGAGCAGTGAATAAATACATTAATATATATATATATATATATATATATATATATATATATATATATATATATATATATATATATATATTATATATATACACACACACACATACATACAGTGGGGCAAAAAAGTATATAGTCAGTCAGCAATAGTGCAAGTTCCACCACTTAAAAAGATGAGAGGCGTCTGTAATTTACATCATAGGTAGACCTAAACTATGGGAGACAAACTGAGAAAAAAAAATCCAGAAAATCACATTGTCTGTTTTTTTAACATTTTATTTGCATATTATGGTGGAAAATAAGTATTTGGTCAGAAACAAAATTTCATCTCAATACTTTGTAATATATCCTTTGTTGGCAATGACAGAGGTCAAACGTTTTCTGTAAGTCTTCACAAGGTTGCCACACACTGTTGTTGGTATGTTGGCCCATTCCTCCATGCAGATCTCCTCTAGAGCAGTGATGTTTTTGGCTTTTCGCTTGGCAACACGGACTTTCAACTCCCTCCAAAGGTTTTCTATAGGGTTGAGATCTGGAGACTGGCTAGGCCACTCCAGGACCTTGAAATGCTTCTTACGAAGCCACTCCTTCGTTGCCCTGGCGGTGTGCTTTGGATCATTGTCATGTTGAAAGACCCAGCCACGTTTCATCTTCAATGCCCTTGCTGATGGAAGGAGGTTTGAACTCAAAATCTCACGATACATGGCCCCATTCATTCTTTCATGTACCCGGATCAGTCGTCCTGGCCCCTTTGCAGAGAAACAGCCCCAAAGCATGATGTTTCCACCACCATGCTTTACAGTAGGTATGGTGTTTGATGGATGCAACTCAGTATTCTTTTTCCTCCAAACACGACAAGTTGTGTTTCTACCAAACAGTTCCAGTTTGGTTTCATCAGACCATAGGACATTCTCCCAAAACTCCTCTGGATCATCCAAATGCTCTCTAGCAAACTTCAGACGGGCCCGGACATGTACTGGCTTAAGCAGTGGGACACGTCTGGCACTGCAGGATCTGAGTCCATGGTGGCGTAGTGTGTTACTTATGGTAGGCCTTGTTACATTGGTCCCAGCTCTCTGCAGTTCATTCACTAGGTCCCCCCGCGTGGTTCTGGGATTTTTGCTCACCGTTCTTGTGATCATTCTGACCCCATGGGGTGGGATTTTGCGTGGAGCCCCAGATCGAGGGAGATTATCAGTGGTCTTGTATGTCTTCCATTTTCTAATTATTGCTCCCACTGTTGATTTCTTCACTCCAAGCTGGTTGGCTATTGCAGATTCAGTCTTCCCAGCCTGGTGCAGGGCTACAACTTTGTTTCTGGTGTCCTTTGACAGCTCTTTGGTCTTCACCATAGTGGAGTTTGGAGTCAGACTGTTTGAGGGTGTGCACAGGTGTCTTTTTATACTGATAACAAGTTTAAACAGGTGCCATTACTACAGGTAATGAGTGGAGGAAAGAGGAGACTCTTAAAGAAGAAGTTACAGGTCTGTGAGAGCCAGAAATCTTGATTGTTTGTTTCTGACCAAATACTTATTTTCCACCATAACATGCAAATAAAATGTTAAAAAAAACAGACAATGTGATTTTCTGGATTTTTTTTCTCAGTTTGTCTCCCATAGTTGAGGTCTACCTATGATGTAAATTACAGACGCCTCTCATCTTTTTAAGTGGTGGAACTTGCACTATTGCTGACTGACTAAATACTTTTTTGCCCCACTGTATATAGATAGATAGATAGATATAGATATATACACACACACACACATATTCACACACACTAATGTTCCAAATTCAGGGTCACTTAGAAATTTCCTTATTTTTGAAAGAAAATCTTTTTTTTTTCAATGGCAAATGATTCAGAAATACACTGTATATTGTTAATGTGGTAAATGACTATTCTAGCTGCAAACGTCTGGTTTGTAATGCAATATCTTCATAGGTGTATAGAGGCCCATTTCCAACAACCATCACTCCAGTGTTCTTATGGTACTTTGTGTTTGCTAACTGTGCAAAAAGGCTAATGGATGGTTAGAATACCCTTGAAAACCCTTGTGCAAGTATGTTAGCACAGCTGAAAACAGTTTGGCTGATTAGAGAAACTATAAACCTGACATTTTCCTTTGAGCTAGTTGAGAATCTGGAGCATTTCTTGGTTCCATTTAACTCTGAAAATAGCCAGAAAAAAAAAGAACTTTCATGTGAAACTCGACACTCTATTCTTGTTCTTAGAAATGAAGGCTATTCCATGGGAGAAATTGCCAAGAACATGAAGATTTCCTAAAACGGTGTGTACTACTTCCTTCAGAGGGGAGCACAAACAGTCTCTAACCAGAGTAGAAAGAGAAGTGGGAGGCCCCGCTGCACAAGTGAGCAACAAGACAAGTACATTAGAGTCTGTAGTTTGAGAAATCGATGCCTCACAGGTCCTCAACTGGCAGCTTCATTAAATAGTAGAAGCAAAACGCCAGTGTCAACATCTACAGTGAAGAGATGACTCCGGGATGCTGGCCTTCAGTGCAGAGTGGCAAAGAACAAGCCATATCTGAGACTGGCTAATAAAGGGAAAAGATTAATATGGGCAAAAGAACGCAGACATTGGACAGAGGAAGATTGGAAAAAAGTGTTAAGGACAGATGAATCCAAGTTTGACGTGTTTGGATCACACAGAAAAACAACTGAAAAGATGCTGGAAGAGTACCTGACGCCATCTGTCAAGCATGGTGGAGGTAATGTGATGGTCTGGTGTTGCTTTGGTGCTGGTAAAGTGGGAGATTTGTACAAGGTAAAAAGGATATTGAACAAGGAAGGCTATCACTCCATTTTGCATCGCCATGCCATACTCTGTGGACAGCGCTGGTTTGGAGCCAATTTCATCCTACAACAGGACAATTACCTAAAGAACACCTCCAAATTATGCAAGAACTATTTAGGAAAGAAGCAGGCAGCTGGTATTCTATCTGTAATGGAGTGGCTAGCGCAGTCACCAGATCTCAACCCCATTGAGCTGTTGTGGGAGCAGCTTGACCGTATGGTATGCAAAAAAGTGCCCATCAAGTCAAACCAACTTGTGGGAGGGGCTTCTGGAAGCATGGGGTGACATTTCTCCAGATTACCTCAGAAAATTATCTGCTAGAATGCCAAATGTCTGCAACGATGTAATTGCTGCAAAGGGAGCATTCTTTGACGTAAGAATAAAAATATATATATATATATATATATATATATATATATATATATATATATATATATATATATATATATATATATATATATATTTATTTATTTTTTTAACCTCGTCAATGTCTGGACTAGATTTTCAATTCATTTGGCAACTCATTTGATTAATAAAAGTATGAGTTTTCACGGAAAACACAAAATTGTCTGGGTGACCCTAAACTTTGGAACCGTAAAACATAAATATCTACGTATATATACACTATATATATATATATATATATATATGTATATGTATATATATATATGTGTATATGTATATATATATATATATGTGTATATATATATATGTGTGTGTGTGTGTGTGTGTGTGTGTGTGTGTGTGTGTGTGTGTGTGTGTGTGTGTGTGTGTACACACACACACACACACACACCATGTAGAAGATGAAGTGGAGAATTCAGCAGCCCCAGTTGTACAATGGTGACGTCTCTATCACAGACACTGGGCGCCCTCTTGTGGTACAATGTTGCTTTACAGAGCTGAGACTGTCACACATAATGGAAAGTCTTGTAGGTAAAAGAATATAGTTTTGTACAAACAGTAAAAGGCCACAAGGCCTGTCTATATAAGCCTGTCAAAAAGCCTGTATATAAGCCTGTCAAAAAGCCTGTCAAAAAGCCTGTCTATATAAGGGTGGTTTCACACAAAACCTCTGTGGTGAATTATAAAGCACCCTACAAACAGTGCTTATTATGTTTGTACCTTTATTGACACTTTTGGTTAATTTTCTTCAAGGCCAAAATTCACACACATTGTGCTTTTGTGAAAAAAAGGCAACATGGCTTTTTTTTTTATTACTATTCCTACAGACAGTTGTTAAAAGCCTATAGTGACAACATGCCTACATACATTTTGGCCTATTTGTTCAAAATGCAGTAAGCTCTAATATGGCACTTTTCTAGTATTTATCCCAGATCTTATCCACGGGACTTGAAAACAGCTAGAAAACAAAAATGCGTGTACAAAATGACAAAAAGACCACTAAAACCATCTCATTTATCTATCATCTATTTAGCAGCCACTGTGACTGCCAGGACGTGCCCACGATCTAACCCTACCTAATAAAGAAAACAGCTGGAATAGACTGCCATGGTATAATAGTGGAGCGGAGCTTTGGGGGTGGGTAGAATTCGTAAACTTTAATGGCATAGCCATATTGGACTCTGTCAATATGCACCAGGACGGGTTCACCTCACATACTAGCCTCACGTCTGGCTCTGCCGGAGCGTCTGTCCAAAGCCCTGAATAGCGGTATTCAGGCATACATGCCAACAGGAACATTTTTCTAAACTTCAGACAAAAAGCCCCAACAGAGCCAACTTGCGGCCAAAATGTAATGTGAACTGAGCCTCAGATATACACCCCTGGCTAACAGCTGTGTGAAGGGCCCACTTTGGAGTGGTGTGTCCCCCCCTTCTTGGCCCGGGACAGTTCGGTTCTCCTAGTGCTGGTTGTGCCTGGTATTGAACCTTATGAACACATAAAATTGGCCATTTTTATGCGCTAAACGCTCTCATTTTTCATATTTCTAGTGCAGTAATGCAGTTCTAATTTTGTTTTTCAAGTTTGTATGTTCTAGCGCTGCAGTGTGCTGCCTTATTTACTTAACTATATACGAGTTGGCGACTCTAGGTTCCGCACCTGTTCACACTTAGTCTATGTTTGGATGTGCCGGTCAGATTTTTGAAATGTATTCTCTAGCCTTCTGATCGTGCACTCCGCCTCCTAGCCACAGGTGTTTTAATTACAGCAGGGCCAATACCCATCCACAGAGAGAGAGAATTTTAGTCTATGAAGAGGTTTCACATGTACCCATTCAGATGGAGACGTTTATTCTCAGCGAGGTAAGGCAAGTGTAGAACCTGGTATAAGAGAGATGCCGTAAAGGGGCTACCAGGTACACATAAAATTGGCCATTTTTATGCGCTAAACGCTCTCATTTTTCATATTTCTAGTGCAGTAATGCAGTTCTAATTTCGTTTTTCAAGTTTGTATGTTCTAGCGCAGCAGTGTGCTGCCTTATTTACTTAACTATATACGAGTTGGCGACTCTAGGTTCAGCACCTGTTCACACTGAGTCTATGTTTGGATGTGCCGGTCAGGTTTTTGAAATGGTATTGAACCGTAGTCCTAATCACCTTAAAAGTAGTATGTGGCACAGTTGATCGCCAGGTGTTGACAATTAAATCTCCAACAGTCTAAAATGTATGGTCTTTTCCAAGGATAAACCATACATTATTAAAAAAATCAGAATTACTCCTTTCAAAGGAAACCTTCCACATGGGTCACATTGCCTAAACCAAGGATCTCATGAATCAGAGCCTGACTGCATACTGAAGCCAGGTATGATTTTCCCTAAAACACTGCGGCTTTCCTTTAAAAGGGGCTGCCCGATGATGCAGCTTCACTACCAACCTTCAAAATCGCACCCCCGTCCTGGCAAAGCAGGAAGCATGGAGGAAGAAGAGTGGTAGGAGACTGATAGTTCATACTAGCGGCATGCCAGTGACTGACAGGTCTCTCCCTGCCTGCGCGTGTCACTCCAGCGGAAAAGCTGCTGGGACTCATCTGTCCGATTAGTCTCTCATGCAGCTTGGTCCACAGTGGCTGTAAAACCAGGTTTCCCTCTGAAACGCATTAAAGGGAAACTGTCATGTAAAAAAAATGCTAATAACCTGATGATGTGGGATTTATCTGAAGGATTATTGCTTTCCAAAGTCGTGCAAGTGCCACACTGAAAGCCTTGCTGACGGTGGCCTCTGGCTTTCAGTCATAGAGGCGCGGCTTCAGTCACTGTCCACTACAAAGTGAGCGGCCGCAGGTGTAACCATGCCCCGGCACTGACAGCTGCCTCAGCAGTCAGTCAGTACAGGACTGGGTGTCAGTCAGTGCCGTCATGCGGTTACAGACGCCGCTCGCTGTCTACTGAACAGTGACTGAAGCCATGCCTCCATGACTGACAGCCAGATGCTACATTGCTACATAAAGGTAATTTCCTCCCGGTAGCCGAGCTTTCAGTGGCTGCTTTAAAAATTTTGCACATGACAGGTTCCCTTTAAACAAACCTGGCTGAAATTATGCAGCCTGTGTTTGATACATGTTGCCCATGGTTCAATTGGGAAGCTGTCAGGTTCCCTTGAATCCCGGCAGCTTCAGAGCAAGGCAAGTATGCAGTACGTAGAACCTGACCACGACGCGCACTCCATGCCTAGGTAACCGTCCATGCTGGGATAGCAGGGTAACCTAAGCAACAAGCTGTAAACCAGAGTGTTAAAAAGCCTTCCGTTATTAAAAATCCTCTAAGCTCTTAACAAGGGGTAAGGTGTAAACTTTTTTTTTCCCAAGCATGTTACAACTTCACCAAATTATAAACTTGAGGCTTTAAAAGGAAAAAAAAACTCAATTTACAGGTTTTGCCAGAAACTTAGCCTAGACAACCAGCCGAAAAAAAATATAAAACACATCTCCTGACTTACTTTAAGGCTATGTGCACACGTTCAGGATTTCTCGCAGAAAATTCCTGAGAATTCCGGACATTTTCTGCAAGAAATCCGAAAGAAAACCGCATGCGTTTTTGCCGCAGTTTTGCCGCGTTTTTGCCGCGTTTTTTTCCGGACACTTCCCAATGCATTTTGGAGTGGGAAATCCGCAAAAAAAAACGGAAAATTAATGAACATGCTGCATTTTTTACCGCGATGCATTTTTTTCGCGGAAAAAACGCATCATGTGCACAAAACATGCAGAATTCATTCTAAATGATGGGATGCTTATTGTATGCGTTTTTTGTGGTTTTATAGCGTTTTTATCGGGAAAAACCGCGAAAAAAAACGCAACGTGTGCACACAGCCTTAAAGTAGAATGAAGTCATCTTCGGATTTACAGCAGATCTAAAATGTCTGCACATGCATGAAAACTCCAGGATTTTGTCATATAAAGAAAAAAAGACCATGCCAAGAATTATCATTTCACAACATTTTCCACCTTTAATGCCATCCAAGATCTGTACAATTATATTGAGAAATAAACTGAAATTTTTGGGTGAAGAAATAAAATATAGAACTATAATAATCTGGTTGCATAAGTGTCAACACCCTCTATGTGATTGTGATCAGAATTTGATAATAGGCCGTATAACACTTATGACAATCAAATCACAGACCTGTCCAGCTGCTCTTCAGACCTGAGCGCAACAACATGTATTTCTATGCAGCTGTCACGCTCGGATCAAAGCATTACAATGCAATCGTTGTCCGAATTATAAGACTGTCTGACTAAACTCATGTTTAATAGTAATCACTGCACACCGGCCATCATTTACTTTAATTCTGATTAACCCCTTATAAACAGTTTAGCTGTTCTAGTTGGATTTTCCTGATGTTTTCTTAGTTGCATTTTACAGTAAAAAGCCTTGTCCGTAAACAGCTTACAACACAGCAAAGGGATCTCATTGTTGAAAGTTATCAGACGAGAGAAGTGATGAGACGACGGTTGAAATTTTTGGCCATAATTACAAAAGGTATGTTTGGCGTAAAGCCCACACTTCGCATCGCCAAAAGAGCACCATACCCACAGTGAAGCATGGTGGAGGCATCATTAAGCTTTTGGGTCTGTTGTTTGGCAGCTGGAACTGGAGCTTTAGTCAAGGTGGAAAGAATTCGGGACAGTTGACAGTTTCAAATATCAATTTTGCAACAAAACCTTCAGACCTCTGCTAAAAATCATAAGACAAAGAGGAATTTTGCGTTTTAGCACAGCAACCGGAAGCATACCTCTAAATAAACAAAAGAATGGCATTGCCAAAAAGTCCTTCATGTAAAATAATCTCTGGAGGAGGCAGAGTTATGCATCTTTCAGGCAGTATCCGCCCCAGAGCCTGGAAGAGGTAATTTATATAAAGTGATATATATGCTTTCTCAGCAACAAGACGTCTGATATGAGGCATACAGGTATCACACTTTTCAGCAGTCTATAACCTGTATGCCCATATTTATAAAGCAGAAAATCTCTGTGTGTTGTAGCCTGTTGAATACAAAACCACATTTTTTTCACCCAATTTGGGTTAAATTTTGCACAACCCATCTTTAACATCAGACTAAAAATACTGAGAACATTAAAACACAATCTCTTCCCCCCCTCACAAGATTTGGCCCCCTAAAATTATGTTCTATAGAAATAAAGGAGAAAAGGGTGTCTGTGTTGAATGCAAAACCACCGTTTTTGCCAAAGGGTCTTAAAGAATTAAAGCGATAGTGCCCAAAGAGTCGCTCTTAAATGGACAGCAACCATATACAGTCGGGAAAAGTACCGTGTATATACTCGAGTATAAGACGACCCGAATATAAGCCAAGGTACCTACCGTATTTTTTGGACTATAAGATGCAATTGTTCCCAAAAAATTTTTGGAGGAAAATGGGGGTGCGTCTTATAGTCCGGATGTACTTAGCAGGAGTCTCATCCCAGGCTGGTGCGTGGCAGTTTCGGAGATGCTCAGTGGTGTGGGGGCTCCTCCAACATTTAGTTAAAGCCCGTAGCCCCCACACATCCATCCCAGGGTGGTGCGAGGCAGTTTCGGCAATGCAAGATTTTGTGCAAGCCCAGAGCCCCCACACTTCGATTCCTGTAAGGCACGCCAGGAAAATGGCCCCCGGAGGCGGCACATGTGCAGATTGAGATCTTGAGAGACGAGAATCTCATTGTGCGAAAGTGCCGCCTCCAGTGGCCATTTTCCTGGAGGTCACCGCATTACAGCAATGGAAGTGCTGCGGCTCTGGGCTTTCACAAAATGTAGGCGGAGCCCCTGCACCACCGAGCATCTCCAAAACTGCCGTGGACCAGCCTGGGATGGATGTGTGTGGGCTCAGAGCCTTCACAAAATGTCTGGTGCGTCTTATCGTCTGAAAAATACGGTAATTCTACCACACAAAAAAATGTGAAAACTTATTGACTCGAGTATAAGCCTGGTATACATGGCCCTCTCAGCCCCATCCTGGCCTGCATGGCCCCCTCAGACCTATCCTGGTCTGCAAGGCCCCTCATCCCCATCCTGGTATGCATGGCCTTCCTCATCCCCATCTTGGTATGCATGGCCCAGTCATCCCCATCCTGGACTGCATGGCCCATCAGAAAAAGATTAAAAAACATAAGCCATCCTACTTACCTTCCCTGCGCTCCCCTGCAGCATCCTGTTCTGATGCCAGTAGCTGATTTATGCTTGTAAGTAGGGCATGGCAGGGACATCATGCACTGCTTACAAGCAGAGGACAGCTGCCAGAATACTTCATGCTCTGCGGCTGAGACTATGGGTGAGCTGAGCAGTGAATATTCAGTGATCTTAGTGGGCACAGTAACCTCAGCCGCTGGCTTGCTGCAGCAACTGGGTGATCATGTGTAGCCGCTGCTAAAGGGAATGAATATTCACTGCTCTCTATGCCCATGGGAGTGGAGAGCTGTGAATATTCATTCCCTTAAATAACGAGCACACTTCAGCGCCCAGCAACTGCAGGAAGCCGGCTGCTGCAGCTAACAGCTTGTCTGCTATTAAAGAGAAATTAATATTCACTGCTCTCCACTCCCATGAGCATGGAAAGCAGTGAATATTAATTTTTCTTTATGAGCGGGCACAGGTGTTAGCCGCAGCAGCCGGCTCCTGCCTCCTGTGACCTGCTGCCGCTCCCCCTCCATCTTGTAGTCCAAAAATACCATAAGTGAGACCCTCACTCGAGTATAAGCCGAGGGGGACTTTTTCAGCATAAAAAATGTGCTGAAAAACTTGGCTTATACATGAGTATATTCGATATTTGATACATTGCCGATATCAAACGTTTCCCATCTACAAAGATTGGAGAGGTCTAATTTTTATCATGGGTACACCAACTATGAGAGACAGAAAATTACATCGTATGATTTTTACATAATTAATTAGCATTTTATTGCATGAAATAAGTATTTGATACAATAGAAAAACAGAACTTAATATTTGGTAGGTCAGATGTTTCCTGTAGTTCTTGACCAAGTTTGCACACACTGCAGCTGGGATTTTGGCCCACTCCTCCATACAGATCTTCTCCAGATCTTTCAGGTTTCGGGCTGTCACTGGGCAACATAGAGTTTCAGCTCCCTCTAAAGATTTTCTATTAGGTTGAGCAAGGGGACCTTGCGTGCCCTGCAGGATTTTAATTCATGACGGCATAGTGTGTTACTAACGGTAATGTTTGAGACTTTGGTCCCAGCTCTCTTCAGGTCATTGACCAGGTTCTCCTTGGTAGTTCAGTGCTGATTCCTGACCTTTCTCAGAATCATCTTTACCCCACGAGGCAAGATTTGGAGCCCCAGACCAAGAAAGATTGATAGTCACTTTCTTTTTTTTTTCATTTTCAAAGAACTGTGCCAACAGTTGTTGCCTTCTCACCAAGCTGCTTGCCTATTGCCCTTTACCCCATCCCAGCCTTGCGCAGGTCTACAATTTTTTCTCTGGTGTCCTTAGACAGCTCTTTGATCTCGGCCATGGTGGAGAGGTTGGAGTGTGTGGGCCGGTGTCTTTTATACAAGTAACAAGTTCAAACAAGTGCAATTAATATAGGTAATGAGTGCAGAGTAGGAGGGCTTATTAAAGAAAAACTAACAGGTCTGTGAGAGCCAGAATTCTTGCTGGTTTGTAGTCGATCAAATACTTATTTCATGCAACAAAATGCAATTTAACTATGTGCAAATCATACAATATGATTTTGTTGTTTTTTTTAAGATTCTGTCTGTCACAGTTGAAGTGTACATACGATAAAAATTACAGACCTCTCCATTCTTTGACAGTGGGAAATCTTGCAAAATGGTCAGAGTATCAAATACTTATTTTCCCCACTGTAGTCGCTAAGGTGGGGCAACCTGATAGGTCGCTCTAAAGTCTGCAATTATAGCAACGGCTGTTGCAGAAGTAACCGGGGCCTGATTAATGAAAATTCAAATCAACAACTATCAGAAGATGGAACAGCTCAGTGAGCATTTCTGTCCAGCGGCCGTCGCCACCAATAACAGCTGATCGACTGGGGTGATGGGTGTGGGACCTCAACTGATAAGACACTGATGACCTATCCTACGGATAGGACATCAATGAAAAAGAATATATGGCCATCAGTCTAAGTCTGTGTTCTGCAGTCTCCATGACGTGGAGGAGATCATAATTTTATAAAAAGTGGTGCGTTTAGGATGCCGTTCAGTGGCTTACATGACAAAGAGGCCATAGACTACAATGGTGCCGACAGAGTGAACGTGCGCTCTGACGTACATCATTTACGGACACCCAAGCATAGTCTACTATGTCAGAATGTCTGCCTCCAGTAGGCATACATGCACGTTCGCTCTGCCGGCACCAGTACTCTATGGCCCCACTAGCTCACACATCCGAATTCTGCTTTTGGGGGGGAAGGGGGAGGTTTCAGATGTTAGCTCCGACGTCAGCCACTGAGCAAGTGCCAAAACACAATGTGAAAGCGCCAATAGTTTCATATTCAGGGAAGTATGAACAATCGAATGCAATCTGTCTTTATTGCATTATCCCCGTCATGTAGACACTTCCTCTCCACAGACACGCAAGAAGTAACAGCACAACTCGTAGTAACCAGACCACAGACAGGAAAAGGCTGCCCCAAACCAAGTGCCCAACAGTCATACTCCACCCCAAGCAGCCGCCCCTCTAAACGCCTCAAGGGGGGGCAGGAAAGGGAGCGGATGCTAGTCCTAAACTAGAGCAAGATGCCAAAGACATTACACCTAGAAACTGGGTGATCGCAGCAGGTCTGGACGACTTGTAGCCACCTGGATCTGGTACAGCATATTAGACCCAAAGTGCACCGCTCGGGCCGCCACGTACTCTTCTTATGAATAAAATGTACCGTATTTTCTGGTGTATAAGACGACTGGGCGTATAAGACGACCCCCAACTTTTCCATATAAAATATGGAATTTGGGATATGCCCGCCGTATAAGACGGGGGTCATCTTATACGCCCAGTCATCTTATACGGCGTGTGGTTCCCAGGGTCTGGAGGAGAGGAAACTCTCCTTCAGGCGCTGGGATCCATCTTAATGTAAAAAATAAAGAATAAAAATAAAAAACATGGATATACTCACCCTCGGACGGGCCCTGGCTCACAGCGCTGCTAGCGTCTCCCTCCGTTCCTAAGATTGCAGTGAGTGAAGGACCTTCGATGACGTCGCGGTCAGGTGACCGCGACGTCATTGAAGGTCCTACACTCACTGCATCCCTAAGGAACGTAAGGAGGCGCTAGCAGCGCTGTGGGCCAGGGGCCCTCTTCCCACAATCGTATACAAGATTTCTCTCGCGTATCCCCCCTACTCTGGAACCCTCTACCACAACACATCAGACTCTCGCCTACCATTGAAACCTTCAAAAAGAACCTGAAGATCCACCTCTTCCGACAAGCCTACAACCTGCAGTAACCACCGAATGACCAAACCGCTGCATGACCAGCTCTACCCTCACCTACTGTATTCTCACCCATCCCTTGTAGATTGTGAGCCCTCGCGGGCAGGGTCCTCTCTCCTCCTGTACCAGTTATGACTTGTATTGTTTAAGATTATTGTACTTGTTTTTATTCTGTATACCCCTCCTCACATGTAAAGCGCCATGGAATAAATGGCGCTATAACAATAAATAATAATAATAATTATAGGCAGCATTCACACCTCCCTGTGCCACCATCAGTATATGGATCGGGATGCACGGACGGGCCAAGAGTCTCCTGACTTGAACTGGGCAGCCTTAAAGTGGCTCACAAAAGTATTCACCCCCTTGGCTTTTTACCCATTTTTTACATTACAACCTGTATTTAAATATTTGTGTAATCTGATCTGTGTGTGATGCATCAGCACTAAATAGACTAAAGTTGGTAAAGCACAAGGGATAAGAGATAGGCAGAAATTAAATTTATGGAATCAAATAGCTACAAATTGACATGTTCATATGTAATTACCCCTTTGGTGATGAACCTCCTAAAAAATTCTGGTGCAAGCAAATACCTTCATAAGTCACAAGTGTCACCTGGTGTGTCAGTATATACACACCTTTACTGAAAGGCCACAGAGGCTGCAACACCATTAACAAGAGCCACCACTAACCAAACACCATGAAGAACAAAGAGATCTCAAAATAAGTCAGGGAAACAGTTATTAAGAATCCCAAGTCAGAGTTGGGTTATAAAAAATATATATCACGATCTCTGATGATCCCCGAAGCACCATCAAATCCATTATCCTCAAATAGAAAGAACATGGTACCACAACAAACCTGCCAAGAGAGGGACACCCACCAAAACCCTCAGCCTGGGCAAGGAGGGCATTAATCAGAGAGGAAGCACAGAGACCAAAGGTAACAATGAAGGAGCTGCAGAGTCCAGAGCAGAAACGGGAGTATCTGTCCATATGACCACAATAAGCCGTACACTACATAGAGATGGACTTTATGGAAGAGTGGGCAGAAAAAAGCCTTTCATTGCAAACAAAAATTGTGAGGCTCGTTTTAAGTTTGACAAAAGACATGTGGGAGACTCCGCAAAATGTATGGAGGAAGGTGCTGTGGCCAGATGAGACCAAAATTGAACTTTTTGGCCACCAAGGTAAACGCTATGTCTGGCGCCAAACCAACACTGCTCATCACCCCAAGAACACAATCCCCACAGTGAAACATGGTGGTGGCAGCCTCATGCTGTGGGGATGTTGTTTGGTAGCAGGGACAGGGAAAATGGACGGTGTGAAATACAGGGATATTCTTGAGCAAAACCTGTTTCAGTTTGTCAGTGATGTGAGACAGGGACAGACGTTCACCTTCCAACAAGAATCACCCAAAGCAATACTGCTAAAGCAACACTCGAGTGGTTTAAGGGGAAACGTGTAAATGTTTAGTAGTGGCCTAGACAAAGCCCAGAACTTAAACTTTTGAGAATCTGTGGTCAGACTTGAAAATTGCTGTTCACCAGAGGAAACCATGGAACTTGAAGGAGTTGGAGCATGGGCAGCGGTGGCAGGGCGCCCACGGGGGAGGCAGCGGAGGGCCCACAGGGGCGGCGGTGTAGCGAGCACAGGGGCAGTGGAGAGCACAAAGGGCAAGCAGCGGCAGTGGAGCGTGCACAGGGGCAGCGGAGGAGCATGCACAGGGTCAGCGGGGGCGGAGCGCGCACGGGGACAGCGGGGGCGGAGCGCGCACGGGGGCAGCGGGGGCGGAGCGCGCACGGGGGCAGCGGGGGGCGGAGCGCGCACGGGGGCAGCGGAGCACGCACAGGGGCAGCGGAGCACGCACAGGGGCAGCGGAGCACGCACAGGGGCAGCGGAGCACGCACAGGGGCAGCGGAGCACGCACAGGGGCAGCGGAGCACGCACAGGGGCAGCGGAGCACGCACAGGGGCAGCGGAGCACGCACAGGGGCAGCGGAGCACGCACAGGGGCAGCGGAGCACGCACAGGGGCAGCGGAGCACGCACAGGGGCAGCGGCGGTCTCACCTCCTGGATGTCATGGTACCAGCTCAGCTGCAGGCTCTCCTGGCTGCTGGGATCTGGGCCCCGGGGCCTCCACACAGCGGCGCTACTCCCAGCGCAGAGCTAGTAATCGGGCGGAGATCAGATGCAGGCCTCCAGCAGCAGCTCCACCACCCGGGCGGCCACCAATGACGTCATCAGACCGCGCCACCACACAGCCCTCGGGTAACTTTTCTCAGAATGACAGAAGTAGCAGAAAGCGCCGGACAATGCTATGTGGTGCCGCTCCGTACTGGGACTGCCATGGAGAAACTAGTGGAAACAGCGGAAACCGTCAGTTTGGATGAGAACCGTCTCCGTGTACACGCCTCTCCCGGGATACGTATCAGACTCGAGTCCGACCGGATCATTTACAAAAACATCGTCCGAATGAACTAATTCGTCCTGCAACGTCGCGGTAACGTGACGTCAAAGGCGGGCGGCAAGTAGTATAGAGAGAGCAGCCCAGGAGGGAGGACTACATCTCCCAGAATCCTGTGCGGCGGAAGTGACGTTGCGGCGGGTTCTTATACTGCCATTTCCCGGATGTTAACCCTTTTTCCTTTCAGCCAAGGTAGGAATGGCGGATGTTCTGTGTTGAGAGCGGGGCCCTGGCAGTGTAATCCGATGTAATCCTGCCCGGGGTGCCCGCCTGCGCCCTCCCGCACCACCCGGGGCTGTCGGCAGATAGCGGCGCTGCACTGCGGGCCCGATATCGGGGTATAGTGCCGAGTGTGTGCCGGCCTGGTGCCGTGTACATGCCGGAGCTGTGCGGAGATCACTAGTGAGCCGGTCAGGTGTAGCAGAGCCGAGTGTGTGCGCAGCTTCGCGCTCCCGTCGGGCGGCAGTAGGCGCTTGTGTGCCCCCGTTAGTGCAGGCTCCGGGGGCTTGTCCTCGCCGGGGTGAGAGCCCGGGACCCGCTGTGCCAGGTGTGTCGGGCATATCACCGATACAGGGAATAGGGCCCACTAGCTTCACACCCGTTTATGCTGCTTGATGTGTAGCTTTTGTGTTATAGGGCTTGTCCGGAGATTACACCTTATCCTGTCTTTGGAATCGGTAATACCGTGCTGATCTGTGGTGGTCTCGGTGCTGATCTGTGGTGGTCTCAGTGCTGATCTGTGGGGGCGCCTCACTGCTGATCTGTAGGATCGGTAATACCGTGCTGATCTGTGGTGGTCTCGGTGCTGATCTGTAGGATCGGTAATACCGTGCTGATCTGTGGTGGTCTCGGTGCTGATCTGTAGGATCGGTAATAACGTGCTGATCTGTGGTGGTCTCGGTGCTGATCTGTGGTGGTCTCGGTGCTGATCTGTAGGATCGGTAATAACGTGCTGATCTGTGGTGGTCTCGGTGCTGATCTGTGGTGGTCTCGGTGCTGATCTGTAGGATCGGTAATAACGTGCTGATCTGTGGTGGTCTCGGTGCTGATCTGTAGGATCGGTAATAACGTGCTGATCTGTGGTGGTCTCGGTGCTGATCTGTGGTGGTCTCGGTGCTGATCTGTAGGATCGGTAATAACGTGCTGATCTGTGGTGGTCTCGGTGCTGATCTGTGGGGGCGCTTCACTGCTGATCTGTAGGATCGGTAATACCGTGCTGATCTGTGGTGGTCTCGGTGCTGATCTGTAGGATCGGTAATAACGTGCTGATCTGTGGTGGTCTCGGTGCTGATCTGTGGGGGCGCCTCGCTGCTGATCTGTAGGATCGGTAATAACGTGCTGATCTGTGGTGGTCTCGGTGCTGATCTGTGGGGGCGCCTCGCTGCTGATCTGTAGGATCGGTAATAACGTGCTGATCTGTGGTGGTCTCGGTGCTGATCTGTAGGATCGGTAATAATGTGCTGATCTGTGGTAATAACATGCTGATCTGTGGTGGTCTCTGCTGATCTGTAGGATCGGTAATACCGTGCTGATCTGTGGGGGGGCTTGGTGCTGATCCACTCATTTTCTGTCAAACTGTTGGGACCATAGTGCTCATCAGCTCCACAGGAAATGAATGGAGCAGCAGTTAAGCGTGCACTTTACCACTCCATATTCACAGGGTTAAGTCCCAGCGGTCGGACCTCCATGAATCAGTGAGTTATAACTTAATCAGCAGATACGCCATAACTTGTCTTCACAGGATAAAACCTTTAAGAAATTGACTTTATTCTGAATGACACAAAAATGAATCTTCTAGTAAATTATCTTTAGAAAATTGGTGCAAAGCCTTCTCCAGGCGTCTGATGACCAGTCCCAAGCATTGCTCACCAATATCAGATGGGTGAGGATGTGACCCCCATGTCCCCTGCTGACCAGCAGCCGGAGGTAAACATGGAGCCACAGCTGATGTGCGGCAGCCGCCGTTGCCCGGAGCTCAGTCACATGTTTACATCGGACCCCACCTGATGTGATTTTGATTCTGTAGTATTATAGTGTGCCTATAAATCCACCTTCATGATTTTGCATTATCAGTTTTACTTTGAGTCCAATACTTTCTAACCAGCTTACTCGTTACAGATGGCAGAAGAACAGGCTGTGAAGAAGGTCAGGAAGCATCATGGCAGCCGCAACCCAGTCCTGGTACGTGGAATTGGGAAGTATTCCCGGTCTGCAATGACTGCAAGGAAAGCGCTGTACAAGCGCAAGTACAAGGCCCCAGAGACTAAGGTAAGCAGCCCTGCTTGTTATACAGTTTAATATGATTTTATTTATTTCTTGCCATATAATATCGATTGACTTGTTTAGATTGAGAAGAAGCAGCGGGAGAGGCCCCGTGCTACCGTGAGTAAGACAGTTGGTGGAGATAAGAATGGAGGAACACGTGTGGTTAAACAGCGCAAAATGGTAAGTGGTGTTCTCCGCTTGTCTGCCTCCATATTGGGGGACAGGTACGACGAGAGGTCTTTGCTAATGACTTGGCTTTACATTTTCCTACTTTCAGCCCCGTTACTATCCTACTGAAGATGTTCCACGTAAGCTTCTGAATCACGGCAAGAAACCCTTCAGCGAGCACAAGCGCAATCTGCGCTCCAGCATCACCCCTGGGACTGTGCTGATTCTTCTTCAAGGACGTCACAGGGGGAAGGCAAGTAGCTTCTGGGACAAGAAGGGGGAACTAGTGTAGAGCGATGGCACCGGTTAACCAGAACAAGACCCCTATATGTGAAATGCCACCGTGCATTCATAACGACGGCTCTGTAGAAAAGGGCACATGAATGGAGGTTGTCATTAAAAGTGAAATATTACTGCTACATGGACAGCTTGTGCCCAGCATGTTCAACCTACAGATGAGCTGACGAATGGCGATGTGCTTGTAATGCAATTCCTTAATGTTGCAGCAGAACTATGTAGTGTAAGGGGAAGGTTTTAAAGGAAGACCTGACATACCTGTAGTTCACCGAAATGAACATAATTGTGCTCTTTACCTAGGACTGTGGTAAAACGGGTGCATTCTTATCTACCAGCACCATTGCTCTGTGTGTGCAGCTGAGGGAATGGTTGAACTGAGTTTTTATCAGTTGCCCCTTTGATAAAGGGCAAAGATACACATTGGACTAATGTCGGCTGAACCCGCTGCTATTGACTGTTTCGGCTGACTGTCTAATGTGTACAGGGGTGCCAGCCGACTGATTCTTGGGAGAGATGTCGATCATACAAGTCCATTTTCACAAGTCCATCGTTAATCCTGAAATGCGTCGGTCAGTGCCTTTCTCTTAGAGAACATGCTGCATATTTAGTGTGCATTTTTCTGCAGCAAAATCAATGTATTTTGCACCATGTTTTTTTTGTTTTTTGAACTTTCCATTGCATAGGATTGAATCCGCTGAATCCCCGCACAGTATTGGCACGTTACAAGCTTAAAAGGGTTGTCCATACTTGGGCCAGAATTCTGCAGTCGCTGTAACAGTGCAGACTCAAATATGCAATTTGTGATTCCCCAGTATTGCCCTTGTGAGCAGGTGATCGTGTAACTCCTTTTTAAATCCACACCACAGGTCTATCTCCAGACAACTGTAACGTAGATAAATTTGTTGGTCTCCTAGTTAGCTGGTACAATATTATGTCATGAACGTTTCCGCATGGAAAATTGGCATCGAATATTTATGGTGTGAACCTGCCCTAAAAGTACTTCAGGCCGAAGTGGTTTTGCACGCTTCTTTTCTCAAGACTAGTGATGAGCGCAAGTTATTATTACTTGAGTTTGCCTAGGGTGCTCAGAGTATGCACAGAGTATCGCGGGTGCCCATGTTTGAGGCTGCATGTTATGTACCTGTCGAACAGCCGCAGGGACTCGGACTTGTCACTGGAGCACCAGCGATAATCCATGCATACCCGAGCACTGTAGGCAAACTTCAGTTATGAACACTACTCAAGACTTAAATAACAGCTTTTAAGGCATATCTGTATATTGTATAAAATCATAAACAGATACCCATACATGCAGAGGACAATGCAACCTATCATTTAAAACACCACCATATAGAAAAAGATGATGATCTAGTCCAAATTACTCAAGAAATAACATTTTATTATTAAAATTACAGACATGGGTGAAAGGGAATGGGACACAAAACCATGACCATAGAAAAATGCTGTGCTAAATAAAAAAGTGCGTCTTTCTGGGCATCTAATACTAGGAATATAATAACAATAATAATGACTGGCCTCTCATCAATAATGCTCCTCTACCAACATACACAAAGCCAGTCTATCCGTAAATAAACCACGATCCACCATGATCACTCCTTGAAATAGATGAAATTACGAGGCAACTAAATACAAAACCTCTTGGAAGATTGGTCACATGGTGTGTGCGTTCTCACTGCAGAAGGCTACTGAAAGGGAATTTGGATTATAGCCCCCATGCAGTCCGTGACTGTATAGCACTGCAGACTGTGTTGTTGCTATAGAAGCAATTCATTATTTGATGTACTCAGAGGTTGGGTAGCAGCTCCATTTCCAGTAGATCCAGTACATTTGGGTTTGTGCAGTATATTTTGTGAAATTAGACTTATGCCTGCAGGACCATTAGTCGCATTATCAAATTGTACAACTATCTGCTACGTCCACTACTTAAGGTTACGCTTTCTGTAGTGTGTATTTCATGGCCAAGAATAGTAATTCATAGACTCCTGCTGGATTAGAGAAACAAGGGCTAATGTATGTTTTTTCTTCTTGCAGCGTGTTGTCTTCCTGAAGCAGCTTCAGACTGGTCTTCTGTTGGTATCAGGTAAGTGTCGCGCTGTGCACTTCTCCCTACAAGTCCGTAATATATTATCTGATCAAATCATCTAGAATTAAGTTTCTACAATGAAAACCTGAATTTTTGCTTGTGCTAAGCCATACGTCACGTCGTCCTGATTCGTGCACACTAAATATCACCGCACTGAACAGCGTGGGTTCTAAGTGAGTGACACTTCGCCTATACAATTGATGGGCCAAAGCAGTATTATACACTTTATAATTCTCATGGTCATGTGTAATATCTTTCATTCCAAATCCTGCGTTCCCGATTCATCAGTTATTGCCAGAATACTGGCATAAACCAGGTCAAAATCTTGCAAATTACAGTAGGGCAAAAGTGTTGTGCCATTTTTACACCGTCCCAGCCAGCTTTGCAGTCGTTGAGCATCGCAGGAGGAGGGAGGGTCGTGGACAACCACGTCCGCCAAATTCACGACCAGTCGATCCCGCGTTTTAATAGATTTGGCACCTCTTACTCCAGAGACCGACATGAAAATGCCATTCTTGATTAGATAGCTATAGATGTATATATATTTTAACTCTTTTATATATTCCTTTGTCTTAAATTAGGTCCCCTGACCATCAATAGAGTTCCCCTCAGAAGAGCTCACCAGAAATTTGTCATTGCCACATCCACTAAAATCGATGTCTCCAAAGTCAAGGTCCCAAAACACCTAACTGACTCCTACTTCAAGAAGAAGAAGCTGAGGAAACCCAAGCACCAGGAGGGAGAGATCTTTGACACAGAGAAGGAAGTAAGTAATTGCTCATAAAGGATCAAAGCAAAAAGCTTTCCTTGCACGGCCCAGTGTGAATCTGCAGGAACATAGGGAAAAAAATAGGAATTCTACTTACAACTTGGAAGTTTGTGGTAGAATTTTAGAGTAGGCATCATTTAAATTTTTATTTTATACATCCATAGTGCACATGAAAGTAAGCAACTTTATGATATCTCTGATCAGAAAAATTTGCTTCTTTCTCTGCCAGAATTGATCAGTCATTATGAAAATTCTCAATTGGGTAAAATCTATATTCGGTGAAGACCCTTTCCCATTACTGGGCTAGTAGATGGCGGTTGCTATGTATACACTTCCATGTTAATGTAGGAAGGCGGTAGAGGCAGGGCTCCTCCCTTGTATCTACACTGAATCTTCTCAGTAGCAGCTGCCGCCATCTATGCCAGTAATGGGAAAGGGTCTTCACCGAATATAGATTGTACCGGAATTGAGAATTTTGATCATGACCAATTTTGGCAGAGGAAGCGGATTTCTCTGATTAATATATATCAGTTTCTTATTTTCACATGCACTATGATTTAATGAAATAAAAGCCATTAACCACTGCTTAATTTTGTAAGTTTTTTTTTTTTTTTAAGTATACTTGTTTCATATGACCACTGAGCGATTGGTTTTCTGATTCAATTTGGCTCAATCTGTGAAGACCAAAAGCTAAGAACACCACCAGTTACCAGAACCAAAAAGGCTCCACTTAGATTTCCATTACTGGAACTATAACACTACACTTACAAAGTGCCATTGATTTACAAAACCCTTCTGTTGGCATGCTGTAACATTTCCATTAACCTAAGTTTTTTTGGGTTTTTTTGGAGGGTGGTTAGAAGGAGTTTCTGTTGAGCAAACTACATAAATGTTTTGAGCATTGTATGTGTGACCCTTGTTTCATCTGCTCCTTAGAAATATGCAGTTACACAACAACGCAAAGCAGACCAGAAGTTTGTTGACTCGCAACTCCTGTCAGTCATCAAGAAAGAGCCCCAGCTTCGTGGATACCTGCGCTCCATGTTTTATCTGTCAAACGGAATGTATCCACACAAACTGGTCTTCTAAGAAACGTCACAGAGTTAATAAAAGATGTACATCTTCTACTTGAGTTTTGTGTTTTCTGAAAATCCCGTCGTATCATGGAATCTTTATTCTTTCCTTGTGCTCCTGTAAGTTGGTAAAAGCAAATGTTCATATTGTGCTAAAGGAAAGTGGTGTCCTAATAGCAAAAATAAATCAGATTCTGGCTTTTATCAGGAGAATAAAGACCAGGTAAGAATGAATACAATGCTCACCTTGGAGGATGTGAGAATCCTCTGCCTTAGGGCTCAAGTCATGTGATATGTTGGCGTGTTCAAGGTACCCTGCAGGCTGTTATGCCAGTGTGTAATGGATGGACCACGCTGACATGTTCTGGGCACGGTTGTAGATAACTGAGTTAAATAAATAAAAGTATAGTAGGGTGGGAGTTTTGTAGACACATTTTAGTCCTATATAATTAACAAAAAAAATGTTTAGCCATCATCAGTCACTACTACCAAAAAAACACTTAAAAATGTTGGTACTGGGGTGCCGTTGTGTGGAGATCTCTCCATATGCTGCATGTCTCACAGATAATCCCTGAATGTGTTATGTCCGTTGAAAAGCTGCGAGACACGCAGCCGCAGGGAATCAAACATAGTATTAGAGCGCGCTGAAGACACTATTAGCATCCGAGCATGCTCACACAACTGTGCATGCGGAAAATATTTCTCTGAAAATGGAAAACCCCTTTAATTTTAGTGGACAATGCCAGGCAGCTGCTGACGGTAAAGCAATAAAATCATGGAATGTACCTGAAGAGCTTTAGATGATCATTAGAAGGACGGAGTGTTCCGCTACACAATCACGAGCCAGGCCACAGAAATAATGTGCACAATGGGATAAGTTATGAGACTTAGAGTTATTCAGTTAGTGAAAAAGACGACTTAGGCTATGTGCACACGTCAGGATTCTTTGCAGAAATTTCCTGAACAAAACCGGACTTTTTCCGCAAGAAATCCACATGTGTTTTTTGCGCATTTTTATCACGTTTTTCTTGCGTTTTCTGTGCAGATTTTTCGCGTTTTTTTTCCGGAGCTTCCCAATGCATTAAATAGCGGGATATCTGCGAAAAATCCACTAAATTAATGAACATGCTGCGTTTTTTTTTACCACAATGTGTTTTTTTCGTGGAAAAAAACCCCGCAACATGTGCACAAAAATTGCGGATTGCATTCTATTAATAGGATGCTTAATGGATGCGTTTTTTTCCCCAGTTTTATTGCGTTTTTATAGTGAAAAAAAATGCGAAAAATCTGGAACGTGTGCACACAATGTACAATGTACAAATATACTAGGGGACAGTACTGAGATCTGTCCACTGATCTATTTACACCTAGGCCTGAGACCGTAACAATTGGATATTCGTACAGAAAGATGAAAGAAGATCAAGGATTCTTTACTGTAAGAGCAGGGAAGCTATGAAAAGCTTTACCACAAGCTGTTGTGACGGACGATTAATCAAACATTATGGGGAGTCAAAATCATAACCATGAATGAATGAATGCTTAAAAACAAAAAACAAATTTGACTGAATAAACTCTTATTATATGGGCTAGTTTTAGCCATAAAATTTTCTACATTTCGGGAATATCTTCCCAATTGTGTCATCAGAGGTGTATGGAGCAAACTAGCATATGGTACGATGCAAGAACCTGTGTATATTGAAGCAGGGTCCAGTCCTAAGGATTCATTACTGTAAAAGCAGTATTACTGTAAAAGAGCTCCGATCACTGCTGTTTAACTACTTAAATGCCGCGTTTTAATTGATCATTAATTTTTAACAGTTTTTACCATGGAAGATTGCTGGATTTCTTCCTTTAAGGGTTACTCAAAAAAAAAAAATAATAATTAAGTTCCATCTGTTGGATAGAGGATAACTTGCTGACCCATGGGAGCTCTGCAGAATGGAGGGGAGGTGCATATACTATCCGCTCCATTCATTGTCTATGGGACTGTCAAAAAAATCTGAGTTGTAATGGAATGAAAGCCTCGCATGGATAGGGGATAATAAGATTTTTTTTTTTTAATAATCTTTTAATCAATTTTAATTTGCATCTAGAGCCTGCAGTGGTAATTGGTAATATGTATGGCCAGCAGCGGAAGAGGATGGCTGCCGATCCTCCGTGCTGGAGTTCTGATTAGGAAGACATTGTGTCTGATCTTTATAGAGAATATGGGGGAGGCGACATTAGTCGTTGCGAAAAACATATTTAGTTAATAATGACCTGCATTCTACTTCGCATTACATTATGTCAGCAATTGATCTCATTTGTTAAATGTACATTTAAAACAAAAAAAAAAATCTGGACAAGGTGTAAAAAAAAAAAAACACTCGGAGGGATGGAAAGCGCTGCTGTCAATCAAAACATAAAAAGAGGATTCAAAGGCCGGTGAAGAAAACGCAACACAAATGGGTGGTACATATATGAAAGTGAAGAATAATGGACCAAGTCGCATGCACTAGAATTAAGACAGAGCAGATATAGTTATTTCCATTTTTGACAAATTTAGAAAAATAAAAATATCAAATGGGTGCGGCTAACGATCATTAATAGCGATATACTGTCATGCACATACAAAATCCATGTGTAGTAATATACTTCTCTCTTTTTTATGCTTTTTCAGCTTTCGTTTAAAAAATGGTAATACAATAAGTTAAAGGGTAATTTCCATCATGGAAAGTGATGACAATTTGCTAAGATACCAATACTTTCTGAACAGTGGTGTAAAGTCAGCAGGATCCAGGAGGATAAAAGTTCAGTTTCTTCCAGTAGCTGCACTTTCAGTAAGGGCTCGCACTCATCTGCGTTTAAAACATCGCTCCGATACTGATTCAGACGAGTGTCATACAAGGACAATGCGATTTTTCACAAGTGGCATCCATAGGACATGTGTGTGCAATGCGTTTTTAACATCTTTTAGATAGATAGTTGTGATGAGCGAGTATGCTCAAATAAGGTGTCATCTGAGCAAGCTGAAGACACTAGGTTAGCACATGGGCATGCTTGGAGAACACCTTATCTGAGCATGTTCGCTCATCACTAATAGATATGTCAGTGAGATATATGCATGCATGTGTACTTTACTGTACTTGTATATAGCCAATAAAATAAAAAAAAATGCAGTGGGGTCCCCCCTCATCTTTCTTAACTAGCTGAGTGAAGGCAGACAGCTGGGGTGCTGGTGTCATTATATTGGTAAGGGGCCACTGTCCATGGATCTTTCCAGCTTATTAATAACAGAGCACAGCTGTCTGCGTACCCTTTACATCCCCATTGCTAAATCCGTAAGTTTAAGAAAAAAAAACTCAGAACAAACTTGTTTATTTGAACAAAACACTTCCTGACTGTTTATTTGAATCTTAATAAATGGGTAGAAAACAAAAAAAAACTAAGTAATCCTCATCTGTCCGCAGATCATCCATACAGATGACGTCCAACAATGATCCCCAGCTCTGCTACATCCGAGTGATGTGATATCCCATAGTTTGTAAGCTTGCGAGCAGGGCCCTCACTCCTCCTGGTATCTGTTTTGAACTGTATTTCTGTTATGCTGTAATGTCTATTGTCTGTACAAGTCCCCTCTATAATTTGTAAAGCGCTGCGGAATATGTTGGTGCTATATAAATAAAATTATTATTATTATTATATGCTGCAGCTGCTGCCATTATGTAGCCGGCCTCTGTCTTTTTGCATTTAACCATTGAAAAGGGTTATCTGGTACTTTTTGTTTTTTCTATGGACCGAAAAACTTACCAGCAATCTCTTGCCTCGGGATTCATGCGATTCCCTCGCTTATACATGGTTAAATCAACAGAGCAGACAGGAAGAAAAAAAAAAAACTGGTGTCCATGTGCCTTCTTTTTTGAAGGAGGTGGGAATTTCAGGCCAGAGACCCACTGTCCAAGTACATTGCGTTAAACCATTGCACATATATCATAAAGGCAAAAACTATACTGCTGTACACAATTAAAATAATTACATCTTTAGTTTTTCAAATTGACAAATTAATGTATATAATCAAGTAACAGATTTAAACTGCAGACTAATCTCAGGTAATAATTATGTACGGTATGTATTAAAGAATATATACATGCCATCTAGAGTAGCAAACAATTCATATATTCATCTGAAAATGTAAAGGGGCCACATGGAGAAAAGCTAGAATGGCTTAAAACACGATGTTACAATGTTTACACCTAGTGGTATATTATTAGTTTATCTTTAAACATGTTGAGAACCCACATGGAAAAGGCTTATCCATAAACTGCTGTGGGGTCTTAATCCTGGATATTTGAAATAACAAGCAGGTGTCATGACATGCCTCTGAAATCTAAAAGCACTGGCACTTTATGCACATATTGGAGCAAACAGCCTTGTAATATGGGGCAGACACAAGTTGGGGTGACTGCATCACAAGTTCTCCATGCAGCAAGCAGATGCATACAGGCTCCCCACAAACAAAGTGGTGCTGATGTGCCCCCGACAGTGTCATGGAGGGGTGGAGCAAGCAAGATGCAGTGTGGACGCTTTGCCAAAGACAGGGACGCTGAGCGCCTAGTTGCTAGTTTTAAGTACAAGTGAGATTACAGGGGGTGATCCTATCCCAATATGTAGGAGCTGTAGTAATATTGGCAAATGCCTCCAATTAGAAATGTATAGTTTTTCTGATTGGATATGTCTTTCTTGGTCTCCCATCACAGCACTACGGAAAGAGGGGATCCGCCCTTCAGGGACAAGAAACCTACAGATAAAAGGGCAGTACCTCTCCCTCGCATCAGTTGGTTTCCTGTCCCTGACGGGGAACCTTTTCTCTTTCGGCGGTACCTGTTAGAAGACGCCGGTGGGAGACAGAGTGGCTCAGGGAAGCTGGACAGCTCAGGAACTATCAGCATCCTCAAACCAAAAAGAACTTTGGGCAGTGCATCGAGCTCTTTTATTCTTTCTAACTCACATTCAAGGACATCATGTCTGAATTTTTTTTCGGACAACAGTGACAGTAGCATATATAAATCACCAGGGGGACCAAATCTCGTTCACTGAGTTCCTCTGCCAAAATTATCAGGATTGCAGAAGAAAATCTGTCTCTTTCTGCTCTACATTTTCAGGGTTCAAACCACGAAAAAGCGGATTACTTGAGTCGAACTCAGTTAAAACAAGGCGAATGGTCCCTAAACCAATCTATCTACAACCAGATAACAGAAATGTGGGGAACCCCCAACAATAGATTTATTCGCCAATTTTGAAAACAAAAAAGCAAACATGTTTTACTCACTGAACCCAAAAGGGAATCCCCAGGCCCTGGATGCTTTTGATTCCGTGTACACACAAACTGACATATGCCTTTCCTCCAATTATTCTGATCCCGGCAGTCATCCGGAAAGTCAGAGAGGACAAATCAAAAATGATCCTTATAGCTCCGTTCTGGCCAAAAAGCACATGGTTTTTCTATTTGCCACGACAGCACCCACTAGAGAGAGGGGATCCGCCCCTAGGAACAGGAAACCTACAGAGAGATAAAAGGGGCGGCCCCCCCTCGCTCCTCAGTTGGTTTCCTGTTCCTAGAAGGGAACCCACAGAGAAGACTCTATGGTGAAATAGAAAGGGGATGTGTGCAGGAGTGGCTACACTATAAAAGTGAGGATTAGAAGTGCAGTCAGTGTGCATTATGTCGTCCCAAGAGGAGGTCCGTGTGCACCCCATGGGAGAGCCACTAGTACCTAGTAGCGAAACCAGAAAAAAGAGCAGTGGACACTCTAAAATAAGTGACTCCACTGACAAATCGGGAAGGAAGTCGTCCCGTTCCACATCCCAGACTAAGGCAACCCCGCAGCCGGTAAAATTAATACGCTGGGTGAGTGTATACATAGCTTCACTGAAGCTTATATTGATTCCTTTGCTTATATTATTCTAGGCAAAGAGGACGGGGAAGAGTAAGCACAAACAATGTGCTATATGTACCGAACCCCTGCCTGACTCCTATTCTAAGAGTCTATGTCAGGCTTGTATAGATAACACCTTACGGCAGGAGGAATCAGTAAAAATGAATGAGATACGGCTCATAATTCGGGAAGAACTTCAGTCGTTGGGAGGTGGTTCTTCCTCGGTTAATATAGAGAAATAGAAAAGAAGAGTATCTTCACCTAAAGCTGACACGTCAGCAGAGAGTGGGGAGGTCGACTCAGAGGTCTCTCAGCTGTCCGATTCTTCAGGGGAAGAAGACTTTGTTTGTTTTCCAACTGAAGGCATAAACAACTTGGTCAAATCGGTGAGAAATACGATGGGGATATCTGAGTCAAAAGAACCCCAAACACCACAGGAAGTCATGTTTGCTGGTCTTTCTCAACGGAAAAGCCACGTGTTTCCAATAAACCAGGCCATAAAAGACCTCGTTAAGAAAGAATGGGGTAAAGGTCAGAAAGGGTTTGTACCAATACCCTGTAAGAGGCGCTACCCCTTCGATGACGAAGATTTGAGTACATGGACCAAAATACCAAAGGTCGATGCTGCAGTTGCATCTACATCTCGCCGTTTCTCCTTGCCCGTGGAGGATGCAGGTTCCTTATCAGATCCCATGGACCGAAAATCAGATGCGCTCCTTAAGAAATCATGGGAGGCCTGTGTCACGGCATTCAAGCCGGCAATTGCAGCCACATGTACTAGCAGATCAATGTTAGTCTGGCTGGATCAGCTGGAGCAAAATATTAAAAATGGTGTATCCAGGGAGAAGTTACGAGCGTCTATCCCTTTGATCAAGGGTGTGGCTGCCTTTATATCGGATGCCTCTATTGACTCCCTACGACTTGCGGCCAGAACAGCTAATATCTCCAATACGGCTAGGCGGGCTTTATGGCTAAAAAACTGGAAGGGAGATGCCCAATCTAGATCCAAATTATGTGCCATACCCTGTCAGGGTGAGTACCTGTTTGGAACAATCCTTGATGAGATACTCACTAAGGCAGGGGAAAGGAAAAAAGGATTCCCTAATCCCTTTGTTCCATCTTACAGAAGGGCGTTCAAGAAGCCACCATTCGGAAAGAAGGGAGGCTTCAGAGACAGATGGAACAATAAGGATTTTAAACAAAAAGGAAACCTGTTTAATAAACGTCCATTCAAGCCAGCCGACAAATTCCATTAATTATATTCCTCCAGTGGGTGGAAGATTAAAACAGTTTAGGCAACGATGGGAAGAGATAACAATAAATACTTGGGCCATTAAATTAATATCTTCAGGCCTCACATTAGACTTTATTAGAACTCCACCGGACTCCTTCCTCCTTACCACCTTAAGATCCAGGCCTCAACAAGAGGCGCTTGAAACAGAGGTTAAAACCCTCCTACGCAAACAAGTCCTAGTGGATGTCCCATCTTCCCAGATGGGGAGGGGATTTTATTCTCCCTTGTTTCTGATTAGTAAGCCGGATGGCTCTTTCAGAACAATAATTAATTTAAGAAAGCTGAACTCCTTTATAAGGCCTAAAACATTCAAAATGGAATCCATTCGTTCAGCGATAAAGAATCTATTTCCAAACTGTTACATGGTAGTATTGGATCTTAAGGATGCTTACTATCATATTCCTATACATCATTTATACCAGCAGTTTCTTCGGGTTGCAGTTTGTATAGAGGGAAAAATTCGTCATCTACAATATAAAGCGATGCCCTTCGGATTATCTGTGGCCCCAAGGGTTTTTACTAAATTGCTATTGGAAGTAATGTCTTTCTTAAGAGTAAAGGATACTTTAGTCATTCCATATCTAGATGACCTATTGATTGTGGGTAAAGACC
The DNA here is from genome assembly GCF_032444005.1 of Ranitomeya imitator. Classification (NCBI taxonomy): domain Eukaryota; kingdom Metazoa; phylum Chordata; class Amphibia; order Anura; family Dendrobatidae; genus Ranitomeya; species Ranitomeya imitator. The sequence goes on from NC_091282.1 coordinate 242,572,224, forward strand.
CCCTACAGTGTGAACAGAGGTTACGGGAAGTAGTGGTTTCCTTACAATCCCTGGGGTGGCTGGTTAATTGGGAGAAATCTAGACTTCAGCCTGTTAAGTGTCAGAAATTCCTGGGGCTCCTTCTAGATTCAGTTGACCAGATTTGTAAGCTGCCAGAGGATAAGAAAATCTCCATAGTTGATAAGGTATCCTTAGCAATAAAAAATCGTAGTATGTCACTCAGACAGGGCATGTCATTACTAGGTTCTCTGACATCGTGTATTCCTGCGGTCCAGTGGGCACAGGCCCATACTAGGCTTCTACAAAAATTTATATTAGAGGAAGACATCAAGAATAGAGGCTGTCTGGATAGGACAGTTTATCTAACAACGGAAGTATTACACTCCCTTAAGTGGTGGTTAAATCAGGAAAACCTTTCAAAAGGGGTTCTTTGGGTAATTTCCCCCTCTAGTATAGTGACCACAGATGCTGGTCCTAAAGACTGGGGGGCACATTTTCAGGATCAGTGGGTTCAGGATCTTTGGTCTAGTTCGGAACTTGATAGTTCTTCGAATGTCAAAGAGTTGAGGGCTATATATTATTCCCTACTTCACTTTCTTCCTCAGCTCAGCGGCTCTCACACAAGAGTGTTCTCCGACAACACCACGGCGGTAGCTTACTTAAACCATCAAGGAGGTACGCGGTCGGACAGACTCAGGGAGCTGGCATCAGACATTATGGAATTAGCCGAAGGTCATCTGCTATCACTGTCAGCAGTGCACATCAGGGGCACAGACAACTTTCGTGCCGATTTTCTGAGCCGTCACACCCTCCATCAAGGAGAATGGATGCTAAACAGAAAAATTTTCAAAATGATAACAGCTCAATGGGGTGTTCCTCAAATAGACTTGTTTGCCACAAGAGCCAACCGACAGGTCAGGGTGTTTGCCTCTCTAAACAGGGAGGACGAGCCGGACATTCTCGATGCCCTCCAAGTACCATGGACTTTCGACCTGGCATATGCTTTTCCTCCATGGAATCTACTGCCTTTGGTAATAAGGAAAATAAGGGAAGAAGGAGCAAAAGTTCTATTAATAGCCCCGTTCTGGCCCAAAAGGCCATGGTTCTCATGGCTGAGGGCGATGTCAGTGTCGGACCCGTGGATTCTGCCTCAGTCCAAGGACTTGCTCTCTCAGGGTCCATTCCTTCATCCTCAGGCAAAGGGCATGAATTTAACTGCATGGAGTTTGAAAGGCGGTTACTAAATCTCAGGGGGTTTTCTAGTGGGTTAATAGATACTCTGATGAAAAGCAGAAAACCTTCAACTACCAGGATTTATGTTAGAATTTGGAGGAAATTCCTTCAATTTCATACTACACAACTTTCCGCTGAAATTCCTATATTTCCAATATTGGAATTTCTACAAAAAGGTCTGGAATTAGGTCTTTCCGTAAGCACTCTGAAAGTTCAGGTGTCAGCCTTAGGAGCTCTTTTTAATTTTGACGTAGCAGGTAATAAATGGATATCCCGGTTTATAGCTGCCTGTGAGAGATCGAGACCAATTAGCATACCTAGGGTTCCTCAGTGGGATCTATCGATAGTCCTAAATGCATTGACTCAACCACCTTTTGAGCCTCTCCATGCAGCCTCACTAAAAAATATTTCTTTAAAAACCGTATTATTAGTGGCATTAGTTTCTGCTAGAAGAGTAAGTGATCTTCATGCATTATCTATAGATCCTCCCTTTTTTGTGGTAACATCAGATAGGATACTTTTGAAAACAGATCCTTGTTATCTCCCTAAGGTGGCCTCTACCTTTCATAGATCCCAAGAGATCTTGTTACCTACCTTTTATGAGAACCACTCAACTCCAGAAGAAGATAGACTTCACACCCTAGATGTTAAAAGGACTGTCTTAGCCTATTTAGAGAGAACTAGGGACTGGAGGAAGAGTAGGGCTCTCTTTGTGTCTTTCCAGGGTAAAACCAAGGGTGCCAGAGTGACAAAGAATACATTATCTCGCTGGATCAGAGAGGCCATAGTCTTGGCGTATAAAGTGGGAGGAAAAGATCCTCCAATGCATGTAGGAGCGCACTCTACAAGAGCCTTGTCGACTTCCTGGGCAGAAAGGGCGAATGTACCAATAGACCTTATATGTAAGGCTGCAACTTGGTCTTCACCTAACACCTTCTATAAGCATTATAGATTAGATCTATCCTCTGCTTCTGACCTAACCTTTGGTGTATCGGTTCTTGACTCAGTAAACCCACCCAGTCTATAGTCTCTGTAATTCTCTCTAGTGGGTGCTGTCGTGGCGAATAGAAAATACCGGATTACTTACCGGTAATGCTCTTTTATAGAGCCCACGACAGCACCCGTTCACATCCCTCCCTTTTCTGAATATAGTCGCACATGGTGCTTTTTTGGTGAGGTGTAAATATTAGAAAGATGTAGTATGAGGTTGTAAATATGTATATATATATGTATATACCTGAACCTGTTAACTAAAACCTGGCGGCGGTTCCTCCTATTCTCTGTAAAACAACTGAGGAGCGAGGGGGGGCCGCCCCTTTTATCTCTCTGTAGGTTTCCTGTTCCTAGGGGCGGATCCCCTCTCTCTAGTGGGTGCTGTCGTGGGCTCTATAAAAGAGCATTACCGGTAAGTAATCCGGTATTTCCTGGCTAAGGATACTATCGGTCTCAGACCCATGGATTCTGCCGAATATGCCAGACCTACTACAGCAAGGGCCGGTCTTTCACCCGCAGGCGACGACCTTACATTTAACAGCCTGGATTTTGAACGGGGACTATTAAAGATTAGGGAGTTTTCGGACAACTTAGTAGCTATGTTATTAAAAAGTAAAAAACCAGTTACTACTAAAGCCTATGGGAAAACTTGAAGAAAATTCTTATCTGTCTCCAAGGTAAAAGTCCAGGATGGGCCCTTAATTAATAAAATACTTGAAGTTTTACAAAAGGGTCTGGAACAGGGGTTGGCGGTCAGTACTCTAAAAGTACAGATAGCAGCTCTGGGAGCACTCTATAATCAAAATATTGCAGCTAATCCATGGGTAATAAGATCAAAACCTCTAGTTACTCAAAAAATACCCTCGTGGGACCTAAACCTTGTCCTCTCCGCACTAACGAGTCCTCCATTTGAACCCATAGACACAATTCCCATAAAAACGCTATCACTTAAAACCATTTTTCTGGTAGCCCTGACATCTGCACGCAGAATAAGTGACATCCAAGCCCTGTCTGCTAACCAACCTTTTACAAAAATACTAGATGACCGTGTCACTCTTAAACCTGACCCGGCCTATTTGCCAAAAGTGGCATCTAAATTTCATAGGTCACAAGAAGTATCCCTACCGTCTTTTTGCCCAAACCCAAAAAATGAGAAAGAGCGAAATTTCCATAATTTAGATGTCAGGAGATGTCTAGTCCAATATTTAGATTTCACCCGAGAGTGTAGGAAGGAAGGCTCTTTGTTTGTCTGTTTTCAGGGTGCCAGGAAAGGATTCCGGGCATCCAAAGATACCTTGGCAAGGTGGATAAAGGAGGCAATAGCCTTGGCGTATTCATCCACGGGAAATACAATCCCGGATGGTATAAAAGCACATTCCACAAGAGCGGTAGCTACTTCATGGGCTGAGAGGTCAGAGGTATCAATTGAACAAATCTGCAAAGCGGCCACTTGGTCATCACCGTCAACCTTTTTTAGACACTATAGATTAAATCTAGCCTCTGAGTCTGACTTAACCTTTGGGCGAAGGGTTCTCGAGGCGGTGGTCCCTCCCTAAGCTTAGTCTCTGCAATTCTCTCCGTAGTGCTGTCATGGGAGACCGAGAAAGTCATAGTTACTCACCAATAACGGTGTTTCTCGGAGCCCATGACAGCACCCGCTTATTCCCTTCCATGACGAGTGCGGTGAGCACTTACTACTTTGTATATAATTAATGTAATATAATATAGGCACGGTGTTCCTCTAATAAGCAATATTATAATGTTTTTTTCCTATCGCCACGACTGCACCCCTACGAGAGAGGGGATCCGCCCACCATCTGGACAGGAACCTACAGGATTTAAAGGGGCGGTCCCCCTCACCACTCCAGTTTGGGTTCCTGTCCGGATGGTGGGAGCCTGCAGGATGGACTTACCCGGGTCCACCATGCCTCTGTGCGGTATCCGTTTGGGAACGGCAGAATCGGGGGCCTGGAAGCAGCGTCAGGGGTGTCCTGCGTGCAGACCCCCCCCTCATCTGGCCATGTGGAGCGCGTCCCAGGAGTCGGGCAGTGCCGTCCTGGTCTGCAGTTCGAGTGCGCGGTTCAGCGTTCTCACCGGCGCTGGTGAACCCGGAAGTAGTTGTAACACTTCCGGGGTAAGCCGGGGGAGGAGCGCTGCTGCGGTTATGAAAGAGCGGCGGCTATGGAATGAAGTGTGCAGCAAAATGTCCTCAGTAGGGGACACGGAGCACCCTCAGGGAGAGGGACCAGAGCAGCGCAGCAAGAGCAGTAGCGGCTGCTCAAGAAGTAGCAGCAGGGTGGTACGGGGGCAGCAGCATGCGAGCGCCCCAGCGTCACAGAAGGATTCTTCTCCTCCAAAGCCGGTATTCACAGAATCAGCCTTATGGTGAGTGTTAACAATACACCTGGTGCTGATATGGTCCGTTATTTTGTGCTTTGTTTTAGGGAAAAAAGACATCTAAATCTAAACATAAGCAATGTGCTTTATGCACGACTCCAATGCCTGATAGTTATACTAAAAGGCTTTGCCAGGCTTGCATCTGTCAGACCTTAGAAGAGGAAGCTCCCCTTCGTTCATCAGACCTCAGAGCGGTCATCAGGGAGGAAATAAGCTATTCCCTTAGAGGCAGCCGCCATGAAAGGTCGGTCAGGGACATATCTCCTGGATCCAGCCCGTCCCTGCAAGAAGGTGAATGTTCCCGCTCCTCATCACCATCCTCCTCAGATGAAGAAGGAAGGCCATGTTTTTCGGTTGATAACATGGATATGTTAGTTAAAGGAGTCCGAGCAACTATGGGCGTTGCAGAGAACAGAGAACCAAGATCTGCGCAAGACATAATGTTTGCGGGCTTGTGCCAGAAGAGTCGTAAGTCATTCCCGGTAGTGGATACAGTTAAGACCCTTATTAAACGGGAATGGGATAAACAGGACAAAGGTTTCCTGCCGTCATCGGCAAAGAGAAGGTATCCCTTTGACGATAATGACCTGGCGGAGTGGATGAAAGTCCCAAAAGTGGACGCGGCGGTGGCTTCTACATCTAAAGCTGGTACCTTGCCTCTGGAGGATGTAGGCCTTCTGAAAGATCCGTCAGATAAAAAGGCGGATATGTTTTTGAAGAAAGTGTGGGAGTCATCGGCTGGAGCATTCAAACCGGCGATCTCTAGTACTTGTACAGATAGATCCGTCATGGTCTGGATAACCCAGCTGGAGGAACAGCTAAAATCCAAAGTGCCTAGGGACAAGATACTGAACTCCCTATCGCTAAAAACGTGAGGGTGTGGCGTATTTGGCGGATGCATCAGTGTATTCTCTGAAATTAGCAGCCAGATCAGCAGGTTTCTCGAACGCTGCTCGCCGAGCTCTATGGCTTAAGACCTGGAAAGGGGATGCTCAGGCAAGAGCTAAACTGTGTACAATTCCGTGTAGGGGTGAGTACCTGTTTGGCCCGGTATTGGATGACATCCTAGCTAAAGCTGAGGATAGGAAAAAGGGTTTTCCTAAAGTATTCAATCCTACCTTTAGGAATACCTTCAGGAGACGCTTCCCATACCGAAGACCTTACCAAAACCGAGACTGGGAGTCAACGGAGCCGAAAAAGAAAGGTTCGGACTTTAATGCCTCATCATCTTCCTCAAGACGCAGAATAAATTATCGTTAATAAAGATCTCCCAGTAGGGGGCAGGTTAAAGCACTTCTATGCTCAGTGGGCCAGAATAACTTCGAGCAATTGGGTTCTGGGTATAGTTAAGTCGGGTTTAAGATTAGAATTCCGGGAAAGACCTTCTAATTTTTATATTTTGACTGCCCCTGATTCCTTAGACCAACAAAAGGCCCTGGAAAAAGAGGTTCACATGTTAAGACAGAAGGAGGTTATAGTAGAGGTTCCAGAACATCAGCAGGGGGAAGGGTTCTATTCCCCTTTATTTTTGATCTCCAAACCAGATGGATCCTTCCGAACCATCATAAATTTACGGAGATTGAACAAGTATCTACAATACCATGCCTTTAAAATGGAATCTATTAAAACGGCGACTAAACTTCTTTTTCCCAGATGTTATATGACAGTCCTGGATTTGAAGGATGCGTATTACCATCTGCCCATTCACAAGGATCATCAACAATTCCTCAGAATGGCGGTGCGCTTAAACGACCAGGTCAGACACTTTCAGTTTACTGCAATGCCATTTGGTCTATCTATGGCACCGAGGGTGTTTACTAAGGTCATTGCGGAAGTGATGGCCTATGTCAGAGAACAAGATACATTAATTATACCCTACTTGGATGACTTCCTGGTAGCGGGAAATTCGTTTTTTCAGTGTAGGATTCGCCTAAAGCACGTAATATCTTCTTTACAGGACTTGGGTTGGCTAGTCAATATGGAAAAATCAAGATTCGAACCATCAACGACTCAGACTTTCCTGGGTATTCTGCTAAGTTCGGAAGATCAACTATGTTTCCTTCCGGAAGAAAAGAAGCAGAGGATTGTGCACAAAGTCAGTACTGTAACAAAAAAAAACAGATCTGACTTTTTAGAGACGCTATGTCCCTTCTGGGATCCTTAACATCTTGCATACTGGCCGTCCAGTGGGCTCAATTTCACACTCGAGTATTGCAGGCCCAGGTCTTGGATGCAGAGAGGAGTCTTCAAGGTCAATTAGGCGGAAGACTCAGGCTATCCACCACCACTCTACACAGTCTGAGATGGTGGCTAAATATGGAACATTTAGAAAAAGGGGTACGCTGGAGTATAGTACCAGACAACACGGTCACAACCGATGCCAGTCCGATAGGATGGGGAGCTCATATAGCAGATGTTTGGACTCAAGGGCAATGGTCTCTCTTAGAGGCTCAAGAGTCCTCGAATTGGAAAGAGCTTATGGCAGTGAAAAAAGCCCTACTCAGGTGGCTACCTTCTCTGCGGGATTCATATGTAAGGGTCCAGTCAGACAACTGTTATGATCAGGTGACCTTGGAGCAGCATGAAAACTTTCACTGGAGTAGGTGGTAACTATACTGACCGCAAACCCTGATCTTATCACCGCAACTAGAAGTAGCCGTGGGGTGTGCCTAACAAAACCTAGACACCTCGACACAGCCGGAGAACTAAATATCCCTAAAGATGGAAATAGGAATACTGTCTTGCCTCAGAGCAGAACCCCAAAGGATAGGCAGCCCCCCACAAATAATGACTGTGAGTAGTAGAGGAAAAGACACATGCAGGCAGAAAACAGGATTAGCAAAAGAGGCCACTTCTAGCTAAATAGGAAAGGACAGGATACTAAGCGGTCAGTATTAAAATCCTTCCCAAAATATCCACAGCAGAAAATACAAAAAACTCCACCACCTAACTAAAGGTGTGGAGCGTATATCTGCAACTCCAGAGAATCCAACCAGACTGAGAAAAACACTGACACAGTCTAAGCTGGACAATAGAAAAACAAATGAATAGCATTGAAATATAAGCACACTGCATGTGTGCCACCGAAAAAGAAACAGACACTTATCTTTGCTGAACTGGCAGCTAAGCAGGAGAGACCAGGAGAGATCCAACACTTCCCAAGAAACATTGACAACTGGCAAGAGTCCAGCAAACCTAAATACCCCAGTCAGAATTGCAATCAACAGATACACCTGTGCAAGACTGCAGCCCAGGGACAACTGCATTACCATTTACAACCATCGGAGGGAGCCCAAAAGCAGAATTCACAACAGTACCCCCCCTTGAGGAGGGGTCACCGAACCCTCACCAGGGCCCCCAGGACGATCAGGATGAGCCAGATGAAAGGCACGGACCAAATCAGCAGCATGGACATCAGAGGCAAAAACCCATGAATTATCCTCCTGGCCATAACCCTTCCATTTGACAAGGTACTGAAGCCTCCGCCTCGAAAAATGAGAATCCAAAATCTTCTCAACCACATGCTGCAACCCTCCATCAACCAACACAGGATCAACAGAGGGAACAACGGGCACCACATATTTCCGCAATAAAGATCTATGGAAGACATTATGGATAGCAAAAGAAGCCGGAAGCGGCAAGCGAAAAGACACCGGATTAATAATCTCAGAAATCTTATAAGGACCAATAAACCGAGGCTTAAACTTAGGGGAAGAAACCTTCATAAGAACATGACGGGATGACAACCAGACCAGATCCCCAACCCAAAGCCGGGAACCAACACACCGACGACGGTTAGCAAAACGTTGAGCCTCCTCCTGAGACAACACCAAATTGTCCACCACATGAGCCCAAATCTGCTGCAACCTGTCAACCACAGAATCCACACCAGGACAGTCAGATGGCTCAACCTGCCCAGAAGAAAAACGAGGATGAAAACCAAAATTACAAAAGAAAGGCGAAACCAAAGTAGCCGAACTAGCCCGATTATTAAGGGCAAACTCGGCCAATGGCAAGAAGGCCACCCAATCATCCTGATCAGCAGACACAAAGCATCTCAAATAAGTCTCCAAAGTCTGATTAGTTCGCTCGGTCTGGCCATTTGTCTGCGGATGAAATGCAGACGAAAAAGACAAATCAATGCCCAGCCTAGTACAAAAGGCCCGCCAAAACCTAGAAACAAACTGGGAACCTCTGTCGGACACAATATTCTCCGGAATACCATGCAAACGAACCACATGCTGAAAAAACAACGGAACCAAATCTGAAGAGGAAGGCAATTTAGGCAAAGGCACCAAAAGAACCATCTTAGAGAACCGGTCACAAACAACCCAGATAACAGACATCTTCTTGGAGACCGGAAGATCAGAAATAAAATCCATCGAAATATGCGTCCAGGGCCTCTCAGGGACCGGCAATGGCAAAAGCAACCCACTAGCACGGGTGTTACGCTCGCGCCCTGACTGGTGGGCGTGAGCTCGGGGGTTTTGTGGCCCCACTGTGCCACAAACCAGACTACCCTGGAAGGGGCGTGACTATGACAGCTGCCTGGGTTTTCACTGGAGCCTCTGATGGTGAGGACAGGCTTGTGCAGCAGGCAGCTGCCAGGTGCTACTCCAGGGTGGTGTCTGGCTGTGGCTGCTGATCCCACTTGGGAAACAGGAACACCAGGATTGGTGCGGGCATTAGGCAGGACTGGCAGAAGAGCACGGCTGGAACACAGACGAGTAGGCTGGCACGGCTGAGACAGGGCTGGCAGAGACACGGCAGAGAACACAGGGCTGGCAGAGACACGGCAGGAAACAGGACTGGCTAGGACAGCAGGAACACAGGACTGGAAGGCAGGGCAGGAACGGCAGGACTGTCAGGAACACAGGATTGGGAGGCACGGCAGAGAACACAGGACTGGTTGATGTGGTATATGAAGGAACAGGTAAGGGCCTGTTCACACTGGACGTGCAGGTACAGATATGTAGTTTGGAGCACAGGGCTGGCAGAGACACGGCAGAGAACACAGGGCTTGCTAGGACGGCAGGAGACACAGGACTGACTTAGGACGGCAGGAGACAGGACTAGCTGATGAGATATTAGAATCAGGCTGCACTCAGATGACACCCGAGTGCAGTCCAATTGTGAGTGAGATGAAGGAACAGGTAGGGATATATAGTTTGGAGGAACAGGTAGGGACCTGTTCACACAGGAGAGGAGTGAAAGACTGCAGATAGGGATGGAAAAGCAGCAAGCGGTAGCGTAGCGACAAAAGCTGAGCAGAGCCACAAAGAATGTGGAGAGAAGCTGCAGCAAGAGATACTGCAGAAGCTAAGCAAAGTGGAACCGCAAGGATTGCAGAGAGGAACTGCAGCAAGAGGTTTCTGCAGCAACGGGAGCGGAGCAGAGTAAGACGGAGCAGAACCGCAGAAGTGCGGAGCAGCGGTAAAGCCACCAAGATGCAGAGCAGGCAGAGCTGCAAGAGTGCGGAGTGTAAGCAGACTGAGAACACAAGGAAAGACACAGCAGGGAAGGAAGCCACACACAAGGAGACCGAGATAAGACTAAGTACAGACAAGGCAATGGAACAAAACACAAGGACAAAGACACAGGGACAAAGACACAGGGACCAGGATATTCTGCCTCCTGGAGGGCGGACAAAGATCAAGGCAAATGCACAGAGAAAAGCCTCCAGAGAGGGAGTAACATAGAGCTAGACCTGGCAAACTCAGAAGCAAAACACTAACTGAGCAAACACATTGCACAGGCCCAGACCACAGGGTGGAGCTGCCCTAAATACAGGAGGCCTCTTGGCAATTGGCCAGAAGCACCTTAGGGAGGTGCACACAGTCTCAATAAGAATCCGGAATGGCTGGCGCCGCCCCCCTATGCACACGGCCAGGAAGTGTACACAGCAGGCCGCCATGAAGCACATGGCATGGAACCAACCAGCAGACAGATCTCACAGCATGGCACTGGGTGAGTGAGTAGATATAGCAGGCAGGTGGGGAATGGAAGGCCATGCAGTGATGCCGACAGGGTTGTTACAGTAACCCCTCCTTTACGCCCCCTCTTCTTCAAACCCGCTAAAATGATCCATAGAAGAAGAAAGAAACCACTCACAGTCCAAGTCTTAACATCTTTAGAGTAGGATAAGGCAAACGGGTCACCAGGAATCTCAGAAGACAAAGTCTTTTTGTGCCCAACAGGGTTAGCTTCATCAAAGGACTGGACCATTTCCTCTGGGTAGACAAGAAGCAGGGACTTGGATGCTACTGGTTTGACCACAACATAATGTGATTCCTTGGAAACTGAAGACACGTTCACTGGATCCAACTTAAGCCCATCATTACAAGAAAATTGGACCTTCTCCTTTAGACCGGTGGGAAGCAGAGATGAGAATACTTCTGTCTTGGGATCTTCACCAAATAGCCAGATGGAAACTGGAGGCATACATACAGGAAACATCTTCAGCCTGGTACCCTGAAAAAACTGGACCTCCTCTTCTAGATTAGAGGATGAGTAAGTCTCTGTCTTAGTATCAAGTAGCCACTTGGAAGCAGAAGGCATACATTCAGGAAGCCCCATCAGCTTGTTACTCAGACAAAACTGGACCATCTCTTCCTCCGGACTGGTGAAGAACAGAGATGCAAGAGCTTCAGCTTCAACTTCTTCATCCACCTGCCACATGGAATCTGAAGGCATCATTACAGGAAGCATCTTCTTCCCAAAGTTCAGGGAAAATTTTTTAAGTGACGGGGATGTTCCTGGGAACTGGTCACTGGTATTGTCACTGGAGGTGTACGGAGAGGACGCAACTGTTTCCTTTACTTCAGTGAGGTCAGCACACTGTGACTCAATAGCCAGCTGATTAGGTGGAGAAGATATCAACACTGTAGATTGACCTAGCAGTTTAGGAACAAGAAACTTCTGGAGACTTGATAGTTCCAAACGCAGAACCACGCTGGGTCTTTGGACCGGAACGGGCAGCAGAGTATCTGGTTCAGAACGACCGACGGGCGGACTAGTCAACCAGTGGAAAACAAATCTCTCCGCATACAATGCTCCGATTTGGAGCTGTAGTTGTCCCTTCAACCCTGGACTGTTCATAAGTAGGACTCGGCAATCACCAAACACCTTCACAGGATTCTGGAGCAGTGGAACAGGAATCACACTTAGACTCCGTCTGGTTAGCAGCTTTAACACATCTGCAGGACCGAAGCTCCCACAAGGCACTGGAACAGACTCAGACTTTAGCGGAAGGGAGTTATTCTCACCAAGGGCAGTCTCTCCTACTGGCCCGAGGTTTTGGAGCTTTAGATCCCCTGGACAGAGGTCTTCCAGGTGTTCCTCACAACAGCAGCGACATAGTAAGCCCTTCTTACGACTGCTCTTAGACTGATGCTTTGCCAGTCCACTCTTGACAGTCTTTTTGGGTTCTATTAGAGTAGCTGCTTTAACGGGTAGAGGAACTGGAGGATCACAGACGGTCATGGCTTGACGTGGAGGTTTCTTCACAGGTTTCGCCCGTCTGGAGCGCCTCTCGGATCTAGATGGGGAAGACTTCACAGGAGCAGCAGGACGAGGCTTGTCAAAGACTTTACGGAAGGCCACCAGGAAGGCCCCAAGACTCATGACGATAGGATCCCCTGTTTCCCAGAGGGGACAAATCCATAATAAAGCATCTCCTGCTAGGTAGGACATGATGTAGGCCACCTTAATCCGGTCAGAGGGAAAACAAGCTGCATTCTGCAGGATGTAGCGCAAGCACTGTTCCAGGAAGCTTTGGCATTCCTCAGGATTCCCATAGAACCTAGGTGGGTCTGCTGGGTTGTGCTCTTCCTCATAGGCCCGGAGTTGATCGTAGAGAGCGTTAGAAATTATGATTGGGCCCGAGGTCTCCTCAATTGGAACGACACAGGGCGGAACAAATTCTTCAGCTTGCTCATACCGGTAGACAGAAAGTTCATCATGCTCTGAGAGCGGTAGGACATGGGATACAGCGGAGGCCATGGCCTGTGCAAACTGTTACGCTCGCGCCCTGACTGGTGGGCGTGAGCTCGGGGGTTTTGTGGCCCCACTGTGCCACAAACCAGACTACCCTGGAAGGGGCGTGACTATGACAGCTGCCTGGGTTTTCACTGGAGCCTCTGATGTTGAGGACAGGCTTGTGCAGCAGGCAGCTGCCAGGTGCTACTCCAGGGTGGTGTCTGGCTGTGGCTGCTGATCCCACTTGGGAAACAGGAACACCAGGATTGGTGCGGGCATTAGGCAGGACTGGCAGAAGAGCACGGCTGGAACACAGACGAGTAGGCTGGCACGGCTGAGACAGGGCTGGCAGAGACACGGCAGAGAACACAGGGCTGGCAGAGACACGGCAGGAAACAGGACTGGCTAGGACAGCAGGAACACAGGACTGGAAGGCAGGGCAGGAACGGCAGGACTGTCAGGAACACAGGATTGGGAGGCACGGCAGAGAACACAGGACTGGTTGATGTGGTATATGAAGGAACAGGTAAGGGCCTGTTCACACTGGACGTGCAGGTACAGATATGTAGTTTGGAACACAGGGCTGGCAGAGACACGGCAGAGAACACAGGGCTTGCTAGGACGGCAGGAGACACAGGACTGACTTAGGACGGCAGGAGACAGGACTAGCTGATGAGATATTAGAATCAGGCTGCACTCAGATGACACCCGAGTGCAGTCCAATTGTGAGTGAGATGAAGGAACAGGTAGGGATATATAGTTTGGAGGAACAGGTAGGGACCTGTTCACACAGGAGAGGAGTGAAAGACTGCAGATAGGGATGGAAAAGCAGCAAGCGGTAGCGTAGCGACAAAAGCTGAGCAGAGCCACAAAGAATGTGGAGAGAAGCTGCAGCAAGAGATACTGCAGAAGCTAAGCAAAGTGGAACCGCAAGGATTGCAGAGAGGAACTGCAGCAAGAGGTTTCTGCAGCAACGGGAGCGGAGCAGAGTAAGACGGAGCAGAACCGCAGAAGTGCGGAGCAGCGGTAAAGCCACCAAGATGCAGAGCAGGCAGAGCTGCAAGAGTGCGGAGTGTAAGCAGACTGAGAACACAAGGAAAGACACAGCAGGGAAGGAAGCCACACACAAGGAGACCGAGATAAGACTAAGTACAGACAAGGCAATGGAACAAAACACAAGGACAAAGACACAGGGACAAAGACACAGGGACCAGGATATTCTGCCTCCTGGAGGGCGGACAAAGATCAAGGCAAATGCACAGAGAAAAGCCTCCAGAGAGGGAGTAACATAGAGCTAGACCTGGCAAACTCAGAAGCAAAACACTAACTGAGCAAACACATTGCACAGGCCCAGACCACAGGGTGGAGCTGCCCTAAATACAGGAGGCCTCTTGGCAATTGGCCAGAAGCACCTTAGGGAGGTGCACACAGTCTCAATAAGAATCCGGAATGGCTGGCGCCGCCCCCCTATGCACACGGCCAGGAAGTGTACACAGAGCAGGCCGCCATGAAGCACATGGCATGGAACCAGCAGCAGACAGATCTCACAGCATGGCACTGGGTGAGTGAGTAGATGTAGCAGGCAGGTGGGGAATGGAAGGCCATGCAGTGATGCCGACAGGGTTGTTACAACGGGAACAACAAGGCTTGGTCCGCGCACAAGTCCCACAGGACTGCACAAAAGAACGCACATCACGTGACAAAGAAGGCCACCAAAAGGACCTACCAACCAAGTCTCTGGTACCAAAAATGCCAGGATGACCAGCCAACACGGAACAATGAACCTCAGAAATCACTCTACTAGTCCATCTGTCAGGAACAAACAGTTTCCCCACAGGACAGCAGTCAGGTTTGTCAGCCTGAAATTCCTGAAGAACCCGTCGTAAATCAGGGGAAATGGCAGAAAGGACCACCCCTTCTTTCAGAATACCGACCGGTGCTAAGACCTCAGGAGAATCAGGCAAAAAACTCCTAGAGAGGGCATCAGCCTTAATATTCTTAGAACCCGGAAGGTACGAGACCACGAAATCAAAACGGGGAAAAAAACAAGGACCATCGAGCCTGTATAGGATTCAGCCGTTTGGCAGACTCAAGGTAAATCAAATTCTTATGATCGGTCAAGACCACAATACGGTGCTTAGCTCCCTCAAGCCAATGTCGCCACTCCTCAAACGCCCACTTCATAGCCAACAACTCCCGATTACCAACATCATAATTGTGTTCAGCAGGCGAAAACTTACGGGAAAAGAAGGCACACGGTTTCATCAAGGAACCAACAGGATCCCTCTGAGACAAAACGGCCCCTGCCCCAATCTCAGAAGCGTCAACCTCAACCTGAAACGGAAGAGAAACATCCGGTTGGCGCAACACCGGAGCAGAAGTAAATCGACGTTTAAGCTCCTGAAAGGCAGAGACGGCCGCAGAAGACCAATTCACCACATCAGCGCCTTTCTTCATCAAATCGGTCAAGGGTTTAACCACTCTGGAAAAATTAGCAATGAAACGGCGATAAAAATTAGCAAAACCCAAAAATTTCTAAAGGCTCTTCACGGATGTGGGCTGAATCCAATCATGAATGGCCTGAACCTTAACCGGATCCATCTCTATAGACGAGGGAGAAAAAATAAAGCCCAAAAAAGAAACCTTCTGCACCCCAAAAAGACACTTAGACCCTTTCACAAACAAGGCATTATCACGAAGGATCTGAAATACCATCCTGACCTGTTGCACATGAAACTCCCAATCACCGGAAAAAATCAAAATATCGTCCAAATATACAATCAAGAATTTTTCAAGATAATTCCGGAAGATAACATGCATGAAGGACTGAAAAACAGATGGAGCATTAGAGAGTCCGAATGGCATCACAAGGTATTCAAAATGGCCTTCGGGCATGTTAAACGCAGTTTTCCATTCATCACCCTGCTTAATATGAACAAGATTATATGCCCCCCGAAGGTCAATCTTAGTAAACCAACTAGCTCCCTTAATCCTAGCAAACAAATCGGAAAGCAAAGGTAAAGGATATTGAGACTTGACCGTGATCTTATTCAAGAGGCGATAATCAATCAATAATCAAAAAAGAACCCCGCCCCCAACGGTGAAGAAGATGGTCGAATATGCCCTTTCTCCAAAGACTCATTAATATAGCTCCGCATGGCGGTATGTTCAGGTACAGACAGGTTGAAAAGTCGACCTTTAGGAAACGTACAGCCTGGAATCAAGTCAATAGCACAATCGCAGTCCCTGTGCGGTGGAAGGAAACTGGACTTGGGCTCATCGAATACATCCTGAAAATCAGACAAAAACTCTGGAATTTCAGAAGAGGAAGAAGAAGCGATTGACATCAAAGGAACCTTATTATGAACCCCCTGACAACCCTAACTAGTCACAGACATGGACTTCCAATCCAAAACAGGATTATGTACCTGCAACCACGGAAAACCCAGCACGATAGCATCATGCAAATTATGCAACACCAGAAATCGACAATCTTCCTGATGGGCTGGCGCCATGCGCATGGTCACCTGTGTCCAAAACTGGGGTTTATTTTTAGCCAAGGGTGTAGCATCAATGCCCCTTAAAGGAAAAGGGTTCTGCAAAGGCTGCAAGGAAAAACCACAACGCCTAGCAAACTCAAAGTCCATTAAGTTCAAGGCGGCGCCTGAATCCACAAACGCCATGACAGAAAATGATGACAATGAGCAGATCAAGGACAGAGATAACAGAAATTTCGGTTGGACAGTACTGATGGTAAATGAACTGGCGATCCTCTTTGTCCGCTTAGGGCAGACAGCAATGACATGAGAAGCGTCGCCACAATAATAACGCAACCTATTCTGACATCTGAAACCTTGTCGTTCCGTTCTAGACAGAATCCTATCACACTGCATAGGCTCAGGAATTTTCTCTGAGGATAACGCCACAGCGCGCACAGTTCTGCGCTCCCGCAAGCGCCGGTCAATCTGAATGGCCAGAGACATAGAATCACTCAGACCGGAGGGCGTAGGAAACCCTACCATAACATCTTTAACGGATTCAGAAAGACCCTTTTTGAAAATTGCCACCAAAGCATCATCATTCCATTCAGTCAACACAGACCATTTTCTGAATTTCTGACAATACAATTCAGCCGCCTCTTGCCCCTGAGACAGGGCCAACAAGGTCTTCTCAGCTTGATCCACAGAATTAGGTTCATCATATAATAATCCTAACGCCTGAAAGAAGGAGTCTACATTAAGCAAAGCCGGATTCCCGGTTTCCAGGGAAAATGCCCAATCCTGCGGGTCGCCACGCAGCAGGGAGATGACGATTTTAACCTGCTGAATGGAATCACTGGAGGATCGAGGTCTCAAAGCAAAAAACAGCTTACAGTTGTTTTTAAAACTCAAAAATTTAGACCTGTCACCAGAAAACAAATCAGGAGTAGGAATCTTCGGTTCTAAAACAGGAGTCTGAACAATGTAATCAGAAATACCCTGTACTCTAGCAGCAAGCTGGTCTACACGAGAAGCTAATTCCTGAACATTCATGCTAGCACAAGGCTCTTCAGCCACCCAGAGATAAAGAGGGAGGAGTAGACAAAGTAGACTGAAGAAAAAAAAATGGCTCAAGACCTTTCTTCCCTTCTTCTGAGATGCATTTAACTCATTATGGGCCAGTTGTACTGTTATGATCAGGTGACCTTGGAGCAGTATGAAAACTTTCACTGGAGTAGGTGGTAACTATACTGACCGCAAACCCTGATCTTATCACCGCAACTAGAAGTAGCCGTGGGGTGTGCCTAACCAAACCTAGACACCTCGACACAGCCGGAGAACTAAATACCCCTAAAGATGGAAATAGGAATACTATCTTGCCTCAGAGCAGATCCCCAAAGGATAGGCAGCCCCCCACAAATAATGACTGTGAGTAGTAGAGGAAAAGACACACGCAGGCAGAAAACAGGAATAGCAAAAGAGGCAACTTCTAGCTAAATAGGACAGGACAGGATACTAAGCGGTCAGTATTAAAAATCCTTCCAAAAATATCCACTGCAGAAAATACAAAAAAACTCCACCACCTAACTAAAGGTGTGGAGCGTATATCTGCAACTCCAGAGAATCCAACCAGACTGAGAAAAACACTGACACAGTCTAAGCTGGACAATAGAAAAACAAATGAATAGCACAGAAATATAAGCACACTGCATGTGTGCCATAGAAAAAGAAACAGACACTTATCTTTGCTGAACTGGCAGCTAAGTAGGAGAGGCCAGGAGAGAACCAACACTTCACAAGAAACATTGACAACTGGCCAGGACTAAAGAGTCCTGCAAACCTAAATACCCCAGTCAGAATTGCAATCATCAGATACACCTGTCCAAGACTGCAGCCCAGGGATAACTGCATTACCATTTACAACCACCGGAGGGAGCCCAAAAGCAGAATTCACGACACCAGGGGGAGCAAAAGGTTCTATCTATTAGGCCACTCCTCACACTTTGGTAAAACTGGGGGTTGGTTAGGAAGTGAGAGCAGTCAGAGTTGGAGGAGAAGCTGACTGGAGGGAGAAGGAGATAGTAGGAGAGGAGAGAAGCAGACTGGGCTCGGCCCAGGAAAGGGAAGGAAGGATACGGAGCTGCGCCTGCAGCCCATGCGGCAGCCTCCTAGGAAAGAACAAGAAAGGAAGTGTGCCGTAGTGAGTGAGCACAGAAGTCGTAGCATCAGGAGTGAAACACCAGTGGGAGACCAGCTAGAAGCAGGCTGCCTCCCACTGAGCGCAGAACCGGTGGCCGGAACACCGAGGGAGTAATAGACTCTACGCTTTACTTCAGAGACCGGCAGGGCAGTCGATTCCAAGTTGGCTGTCCGACCTAAGAACCTAAGCAGACAAGGTGGCAACGCAGAGGAGGGGCGACGCTAGGGTCCCTATAAAATAGCCTCAGGCCACCACCGTCATACGGGTTTGTCCTATCCATCTGGGGGACAGAGAGAAGAGTATCAAGAGTGAGGACCCCATGGGAGCTAATGCAAGTAGGGATCTACTACGTTACTGTGCGCAAGGGGAAGGCTACTGATTTCCACATGGATAAGGGGACTCTGGAATTGCCATCAGACCGGCCGGACCCTGCCTACCCTGTCATCCGGCACTCTGGACTGTGGATGCTGAAGCCTTCAGTAAAGGTAAAGAGACTGCACCCATTGTGTCCTCGTTATTCACCGCGCCTTGCACCATCCACCATCAACATCTACACTTCTGGAAAGCCCTGGGGATATACTTCACCTGTGGGAAGGCATACCATCTAGCTGCCATTCCATCACCCCAGCGGACCCCTAAGCAGCGTCGGTCATCCTAACCGAATAACACAGGTGGCGTCACGAACACTACCGTTATCTACAAACTGTTCCCCCTTTTATTTAGGCACCCCTCACGGTCCGGGTTGGGCCACCGCGACATCCCAGCTGAGGGAACTGAAGGACCCGGTACCGAGTACCCCATTGCCCTTACGTGGGGGCGCGGCACAAATCTTGGCGCCACGAACAGGATGTACTTAAGCCTGAAAAATCGGGTCATGTGCGCCTAGGAACTGTGTCAGAATCGTATTGGAACTGTGAATTACTTAAAGACTGTGTGTTGCTGGTTACCGCAAAGATTCCCACCAAAACAGCCGCCATTATCGCACCACGAGGAGCGCTGGAGAAGAAGGGCGTGGAGTTGTGGGCGTGAACGAACTGAGAAGCGCGAAAAGCAATAGCAGCCCAGTCTAAATATTTCTGTGTCCTGAGGATGTGCCCGTCAGCAGCCGAGGTCCGCCTCCTTATCCTCTATGGAGGGCGGGGGTCAGGGAGACGGGGCCGCCCCCGGAAGAAGACGCGAGAAAAAGATGAAGGGAAGGAAGTTACTGACATGGCGGCCCCCAGGCGTCCACGTGGGAACGCTCCGGCCCAGCGCGAGTCCTCAGTGGAGGGAGAAGACCCAGGCCCATCAGGCCCTCTGTTGCAAGAGGGGCCCGATGTTCAACCCCTGGGCAGCGGGTTGGACATGGCTGAGGCTCGACGGCTGGTCTCCTGCTGGAAGAGCGCTCAGAGGGGGGCGTGACCCACATCGCTGCTGGCTACAGTCTTCCCCTGTGCAGACGAGACCGACTATGGGGGAGCTTACCCTCACGCGGGTACCAGCCCTGGCCGTATCGCGGGGATTTGCCTGCATCCGGCATCCGCCCAGCCTCCTG
The DNA here is from genome assembly GCF_032444005.1 of Ranitomeya imitator. Classification (NCBI taxonomy): domain Eukaryota; kingdom Metazoa; phylum Chordata; class Amphibia; order Anura; family Dendrobatidae; genus Ranitomeya; species Ranitomeya imitator. The sequence continues at coordinate 242,592,037 of NC_091282.1, forward strand.
CTGTGGCTGCGGGAGACCCGACCGCCCTGCTACCTGGTCAGGGGGCGCGGGGGCCGGACCTTTGGGTCCTCCCCTGGATGGAGTACCGGCGGCACCGGATGGCGGGATGGAGGGAGAAAGATGAAGGTGAGATCCAGATCGCTCCGCAGGATGAAAACCTACCGAAATGGGGTGTTGTCGTGACCTTTAGTCCCCAGGAGGGGAGGGGGTCCATCCAGGAAATTGGATTACCACTACGGGTGCATGTCGCTCGGGGCGACTTGGAGCCCTGCTGGGGAGAGGATGATGCTGACCGTGATCTGCGGCCCGGGGATGCTGTGACTTATACCCGGTGGCGAAGAGGAAATGCCTGGTGGGTAGTGTTGAGCATTCCGATACCGCAAGTATCGGGTATCGGCCGATACTTGCGGTATCGGAATTCCGATACCGAGATCCGATATTTTTGTGATATCGGGTATCGGTATCGGAAGTGTAAAATAAAGAATTAAAATAAAAAATATTGTTATATTCACCTCTCCGGCGGCCCCTGGACATCAGCGGGAGGATCCGGCGTCCGGCACGGCTTCTTTCTTCAAAATGCGCGCCTTCAGGACCTGTGGAATGACGTCCCGGCTTCTGATTGGTCGCGTGCCGCCCATGTGACCGCCACGCGACCAATCAGAAGCCGCGACGTCATTCCTCAGCTAAAGTCCTAGAATGAGCGCCTTCTAGGACCTGAGGAATGACGTCGCGGCTTCTGATTGGTCGCGTGGCGGTCACATGGGCGGCACGCGACCAATCAGAAGCCGGGACGTCATTCCACAGGTCCTGAAGGCGCGCATTTTGAAGAAAGAAGCCGTGCCGGACGCCGGATCCTCCCGCTGATGTCCAGGGGCCGCCGGAGAGGTGAATATAACAATATTTTTTATTTTAATTCTTTATTTTACACTTTAATATGGATCCCAGGGCCTGAAGGAGAGTTTCCTCTCCTTCAGACCCTGGGATCCATGAGGATACATTCCGATACTTGATGTCCCATTGACTTGTATTGGTATCGGATATCGGTATCGGCGATATCCGATATTTTTCGGGTATCGGCCGATACTATCCGATACCGATACTTTCAAGTATCGGACGGTATCGCTCAACACTACTGGTGGGCTCAAGAGGTTCAGCGGTGTGCAGCTCTCATAGCTGCACCCATGGATTGGAAAACTGAACCCGTTGCGGAAGCCACGTCTGTGACTCACGTTGCTCACGGCCACGCGGTGATGATCCTCGGTTCTACCCTTTCTCGGCCGAGAGGGGTAGTGTGTAAGGTAAAACCGCTACAGTCATCTGAGTAAACCTCGAAAACCTGAAAAACTGTAAATAGTTAACTGTTCTTTCTTTGCTGCTTTAAACCCGTTCAGGGTTAATTCTTAAAGGGATCCCTTAGTTTACCCGGGATCCCTATTTTGTTCCAGTTTTGCACAAGTTCATCATGGTTTTAAAGGAACATTGGAATCATGGACGGTGAATGGTTCCCGAACTGTCCTCTGTAAATAGTTTGCACTTTCTTAAGGGTGCTCTCTACTGGTTTTACAAGCAAGAAGACTTTGCGAAGAAACTGTTCCTGATGATGACATGAAAGTTTCTATGGTCTTAAAGTTTATTATTGTTTGCACTACCTCAGAAAGGACTAGTTTCTCTCTTAAAGGGAACGTTTGGTTGTTGCACCTTAATAATGATAGAAAGTTTAATGACGTACTAGAAAGTTGGAAGAAAGATTCAGTAGGCCCGTAGGGGTAAACAGATAGTCCTTTATATGAAGAAGAAAGAATAAAGAAAATGTTAAATTGCACATTAAGGGTTAATAATAGTATACCCTTAGAGGGTAATTGCACTTAGTAGATAGAATACCTGTATGGGTAATTGTATGACATAGTAAGTTAGTAATTGTTATTTTCCCACTTTTGCCTTAAAGGGTAATATGCACAATGTGAATATGTTTTTGTTTGCAACGTTCAAGTGTTCTCACCTCCCATAAAGAGAAGCACTAATAATTTATCTAGTATACTATAATTAGCTTTCAAAAATCTTTTGAATCCCAAAAATTCAACTCTTGCCTAAAAGGACATAAGATGTAATTCTAGGCAAGTAGGTACATGAACAGAAAACAAAATGTTACAGCATTCAATAGAATTGGTGTGTTATATAAGGGTGTCAAATTGGAGTTGTAAAAACAGGTGTGCGGAAATAGATATGCACAGGTAAATGTCTATTTTATGTCAACAAAATTCAACCTCCTACCCAAAAGTAAGAAACGTTAGCACCTCCTAGAGGGTACTGTATTTCTGTGGCATGCACAAATGCAAAATTTAACTAATAAAACAAGTGTGCAAAAAAAATTAAATATCTGGATTTTGGGGAATTTTTACTTGTAAAAAAATATTATTATGCCCATCATCACAAATAGATTTGCACAAGAAATTAGGAAACTCAGTACAGTCACTTGTGAGAAGCAACAACACCTTCTGACACAGATTTCAGATTTTTTTGGCTTGCTACTACTTCTTAGTGCATTAAGAATGAAGAAAAAAATGTGTTATTGTTGTTTAAATTGAGCTAGACAAATGCTACAGCATATCAATGAATAATCACACTGCTGCCACCCCTCCTACCTCACCCTCCCTCTATCAATTGAATCCTGTATAATGATGTGCAGATGTACAATACATTACTGTCTGGGGTATTTGTCAAATGTTTAAAGGGAACCTGTCACCTGAATTTGGCGGGACTGGTTTTGGGTCATATGGGCGGAGTTTTCGGGTGTTTGATTCACCCTTTCCTTACCCGCTGGCTGCAATATTGGATTGAAGTTCATTCTCTGTCCTCCATAGTACACGCCTGCACAAGGCAAGATTGCTTTGTGCAGGTGTGTACTATGGAGGACAGAGAATGAACTTCAATCCAATATTGCAGCCAGCATGCAGCCAGCGGGTAAGGAAAGGGTGAATCAAACACCCGAAAACTCCGCCCATATGACCCAAAACCAGTCCCGCCAAATTCAGGTGACAGAGTCCCTTTAATGTCTTTCTCTCCCTATCTTTATTGGAAATCTGGGAACTCTGACATCTTCTCACTATCCTAAATCATCCTAAAATGTCTATTACATTCTATGCCTTTAATTTTCACAGGCAACTATAGGCCCTCCTATTTGGTTGCACTATACAGGTGATGTGATTGGTGCAAAATATTATAAGGAAGACCACGCACTCTAGGCACCTGAAGTAAGGTAGCCTTATGTGGTTTATGCAATCTTCTGTAATGTGCAACATGACAAAGGCATTTTTTTTGTGGATAGAATTACAATTTGTTCGAATTGGCCGGGTCTTGTGAATTTCATAAAATTCAGCACAAATTTGATTCACATTGCATCGATTCCATCATCTCTACTCAGTTTAATAGATCATATCAGACATAGACTGATAGTGTATCAACGGCAATATGTGTAACTTAAAACACTAGCACTGCACACATAACAATAATCTATATACATAATTGTCTAAGGGGTACTCCCGTCTGTCTGTCTGTCCTTCTGTCACAGTTATTCGTTCGCTGATTGGTCTCGGCAGCTGCCTGTCATGGCTGCCACGACCAATCAGCGACGGCCACACAGTCCGATTAGTCCCTCCCCTACTCCCCTGCAGTCAGTGCCCAGCGCCCGCTCCGTAATCCCCTCCACTTACCGCTCACACAGGGTTAATGGCAGCGGTAACGGCCCACGGTGTAACGCGCTCCGTTACTGCTGCTATTAACCCTGTGTGTCCCCAGCTATTTACTATTGATGCTGCCTACGCGGCATCAATAGTAAAAATATGTCGTGTTAAAAATAATTTAACCCCTTAGCGACCGCCGATACGCCTTTTAACGGCGGCCGCTAAGGGTACTTAAAAAAAAGGTACTTAGAAAAAGTGAATAGCGCCCCCCAGAGTCGGATTTTCTCCGGGGTCTCGGCTGCCAGGAGTAGCCGAGACCCCAGAGAACATGATTCGGGGGGGGTTTTTACCGACCCCGCATTTGCGATCGCCGGTAATTAACCGTTTACCGGCGATCGCAAAAAAAAAAAAAAAATGCGATCTCTTTAATTTCTCTGTCCTCCGATGTGATCGCACATCAGAGGACAAAGAAAGGGGGTCCCAGATAGCCCCCCGATACTCACCTATCTCCCCCGGTGCTCCTCGTGGCTCCCTGTGGCCACATGTGCAGTGCGCCCGCCGGCTGGCCCCGGGAGAATCTTTGGGGTCTCGGCTGCCGGGGGTAGCCGAGACCCCAAAGAGCATGATCGGGGTTGATTTTACCGACCCTGTTTTGCGATCGCCGGTAATTAACTGTTTACCGGCGACCGCAAAAAAAAAAAAAAGAAGCAAAGTGTAATTCTCTGTCCTCTGATGTGATCGCACATCAGAGGACAGAGAAATAGGGGGATTCGGGGACCCTATCATACTTACCGGTGTCCCTGGGTCCTCCTGCTGCTCCTCCTGGTCGCCGGCATCTTCTGGGCAAAAGAAAATGGCGGGCGCATGCGCAGTGCGCTCGCCATCTGTCTCCATCTGCCGGCCGGCAGGAGGAGAGCAGTTGGGGCTAAAATTAGGGCTAGGGTTAGGGCTAGGGTTAGGGCTAGGGTTAGGGCTAGGGTTAGGGCTAGGGTTAGGGTTAGGGCTAGGGTTAGGGCTAAATTTAGGGTTAGGGTTGGGGCTAAATTTAGGGTTAGGGTTAGGGCTAAATTTAGGGTTAGGGTTGGGACTAAATTTAGGGTTAGGGTTGGCGCTAAATTTAGGGTTAGGCTTCTTTCACACTAACGTCGGTACGGGGCCGTCGCAATGCATCGGCCCGACATACCGACGCACGTTGTGAAAATTGTGCACAACGTGGGCAGCGGATGTAGTTTTTCAACGCATCCACTGCCCAATCTATGTCCTGGGGAGGAGGGGGCGGAGTTACGGCCACGCATGCGCGGTCAGAAATGGCGGATGCGACGTACAAGAAAACGTTACATTGAACTTTTTTTGTGCTGACGGTACGCCAAAACACTGATCCAGTGCAATACGGACGCGATGGACGTGTGGCCATCCGTCACGATCCGTCGGCAATACAAGTCTATGGGCAAAAAACGCATCCTGCGGGCACATTTGCAAGATCCGTTTCTTGTCCAAAACGACGGATTGCGACGGATGCCAAACGACGCAAGTGTGAAAGTAGCCTTAGGGCTAGGGTTACGGTTGGGGCTAAAGTTAGGGCTAGGGTTGGGGCTAAGGTTAGGGTTAGAGTTGGGATTAGGGTTAGGGTTTGGATTAGGGTTGGTATTAAGGGTTAGGGTTAGCATTAGGGTTACGCTTGGGATTAGGGTTAGGGTTGTGATTGGGGGTGTATTGGGATTAGGGTTAGGTTTGAGGTTAGGGTTGAGATTAGGATTAGGGGTGTGTTGGATTTAGGGTTTTGATTAGGGTTATGGTTAGGGTTGACATTAGGGTTGTTTTGGGGTATGGGTTGTGATTATCGTTAGGGTTAGTGATTAGGATTATGGATCAGGTTAGGATTAGGGTTAGGGGTGTGTTGGGGTTAGGGTTGGAGCTAGAATTGGGGGGTTTCCACTGTTTAGGTACATCAGGGGGTCTCCAAACACGACAGCCAATTTTGCGCTCAAAAAGTCAAATGGTGCTCCCTCCCTTTTGAGCTCTGCCGTGCACCCAAACAGTGGGTTACCCCCACATATGGGGCATCAGCGTACTCGGGATAAATTGGACAACAACTTCTGGGGTCCAATTTCTCCTGTTACCCTTGTGAAAATAAAATTTTGGGGGCTACAAATTCTTTTTTGTGGAAATTTTTTTTTTTTTTATGACTCTGCATTATAAACTTCTGTGAAGCACTTGGGCATTCAAAGTTCTCACCACACATCTATATAAGTTCCTTGGGGGGACTAGTTTCTAAAACGGGGTCACTTGTGGGGGGTTACTACTGTTTAGGTACATCAGGGGCTCTGCAAACGCAACATAATGCCCACAGGCCATTCTATCTAAGTCTGCATTCCAAAACGGCGCTCCTTCCCTTCCGAGCTCTGCCGTGCGCCCAAACAGTGGTTTACCCCCACATATGGCACATCAGCGTACTCGGGATAAATTGGACAACAACTATTGCAGTCCAATTTCTCCTGTTACCCTTGTGAAAATAAAAACTTGGGGGCTACAATATCTTTTTTGTGGAAAAAAAAATATTTTTTATTTTCACGACTCCGCATTCTAAACTTCTGTGAAGCACTTGGGCATTCAAAGTTCTCACCACACATCTAGATAAGTTCCATTGGGGGTCTAGTTTCCAAAATGGCATCACTTGTGGGGGATTTCTACTGTTTAGGCACATCAGGGGCTCTCCAAACGCGACATGGCGTTCGATCTCAATTCCAGACAATTCTACATTGAAAAAGTAAAACGGCGCTCCTTCTCTTCCAAGCTCTGCGGTGCGCCCAAACAGTGGTTTACCCCCACATATTGGGTATCGACGTACTCAGGAGAAATCGCACAACAACATTTGTGGTCTAATTTCTCTTATTACCCTTGTGAAAATAAAAATTTGGGGGCAAAAAGATCATTTTTGTAGAAAAAATGCGATTTTTTTTTTCACGGCTCTACGTTATAAACGTCTGTGAAGCACATGGGGGTTCAAAGTGCTCACCACACATCTAGATAAGTTCCTTAAGGGGTCTAGTTTCCAAAATGGTGTCACTTGTGGGGGGTTTCCACTGTTTAGGCACATCAGGGGCTCTCCAAACGTGACATGGCGTCCAATCTCAATTCCAGCCAATTTTACATTGAAAAAGTAAAACGGCACTCCTTCTCTTCCAAGCTCTGCGGTGCGCCCAAACAGTGGTTTACCCTCACATATGGGGTATCGACGTATTCAGGAGAAATCGCACAACTTTTGTGGTCTAATTTCTCCTGTTACCCTTGTGAAAATAAGAATTTGTGGGCGAAAATATCATTTTTGTGTAAACAAAAGCGATTTTTTATTTTCACGGCTCTACGTTATAAACTTCCGTGAAGCACTTGGGGGTTCAAAGTGTTCACCACACATCTAGATAAGTTCCTTAAGGGGTCTAGTTTCCAAAATGGTGTCACTTGTGGGGGGTTTCCACTGTTTAGGTACATCAGGGGCTCTCCAAACGCTACATGGCGTCCAATCTCAATTCCAGCCAATTCTGCATTGAAAAAGTCAAACGGCGCTCCTTCACTTCAAAGTTCTGCGGTGCGCCCAAAAAGTGGTTTACCCCCACATATGGGGTATTGGCGTATTCAGGAGAAATTGCATAACAAAATTTATGGTTACATTTCTGTTTTTACACATGTGAAAATAAAAAAAATGGTTCTGAATTAAGATGTTTGCAAAAAAAAGTTAAATGTTCATTTTTTCCTTCCACATTGTTTCAGTTCCTGTGAAGCACATAAAGGGTTAATAAACTTGTTGAATGTGGTTTTGAGAACCTTGAGGGGTGTAGTTTTTAGAATGGTGTCACACTTCGTTATTTTCTATCATATAGACCCCTCAAAATGACTTCAAATGTGATGTGGTCCCTAAAAAAAATGGTGTTGTAAAAATGAGAAATTGCTGGTCAACTTTTAACCCTTATAACTCCCTAACAAAAAAAAATTTTGTTTCCAAAATTGTGCTGATGTAAAGTAGACATGTGGGAAATGTTATTTATTAACTATTTTTCATGACATATCTCTCTGATTTAAGGGCATAAAAATACAAAGTTTGAAAATTGCAAAATTTAAAAAATTTTCGCCATATTTCCATTTTTTTCATGAATAATCGCAAGTAATATCGAAGAAATGTTACCACTAACATGAAGTACAATATGTCACGAAAAAACATTCTCAGAATCAGCGGGATCTGTTGAAGCGTTCCAGAGTTATAACCTCATAAAATGACAGTGGTCAGAATTGTAAAAATTGGCTCGGTCATTAAGTACCAAATTGACTCTGTCACTAAGTAGTTAAAAAAAAAAAAAAACCTGCAATATTCACCCTCCGCCGCCTTTCTCGCTCCTCTCCACGCTCCCGGTACCGCTCCATTGCAAGCGGCAGCTTGCGGTGCCGTCCCAGGGCTGGTGTGGGACAAGGACCTGCCGTGACGTCACGGTCGGTCATGTGACCGCGACGTCATCATAGGTCCTGCTCACACCAGCCCTGGGACGGCGGAGGGTAAGTATAGCAGGACTTCAACGGGCTATAGGTGAGTATATGTTTGTTTGTTTTTAAGTCTCTATACTACGTGGCTCTGTGCTGGGCAATATACTACGTGGCTCTGCTATATACTATGTGGCTGGGCAATACGTGGCTGGGCAATATACTACGTGGCTGGGCAGTATACTACGTGGTTGGGCAATATACTACGTGGCTGGGCAAAATACTACGTGACTGGGCAATATACTACGTGGTTGGGCAATATACTACGTGGCTGGGCAATATACTACGTAACTGGGCAATATACTACGTGGCTGGGCAATATACTACGTGGCTGGGCAATATACTACGTGGCTCTGTGCTGGGCATTATACTACGTAACTGGGCAATATACTACGTGGCTCTGTGCTGGGCAATATACTACGTGACTGGGCAATATACTACGTGGCTCTGTGCTGGGCAATATACTACGTGACTGGGCAATATACTACGTGGCTCTGTGCTGGGCAATATACTACGTGGCTCTGTGCTGGGCAATATACTACGTGGCTGGGCAATATACTACGTGGCTGTGCAATATACTACGTGGACATGCATATTCTAGAATACCCGATGCGTTAGAATCGGGCCACCATCTAGTCTACTATATAATTGTCTAAGGGTCACTTCTGTCTGTCCTTCTGTCTTTCTGTCTGTCACGGATATTCATTGGTCGCGGCCTCTGTCTGTCATGGAAATGCAAGTCGATGATTGGTCTCGCCAGCTGACTGTCATGGCTGCCGCGACCAATCAGCGACGGCCACAGTCCAATTAGTCCCTCCCTACACATCTGCAGTCACAGTGCCTGCTCCATACTCCCCGCAGTCAGTGTCCCCAGCGCCCGCTCCATACTCTCCGCAGTCAGCGCCCGCTCCATACTCCCCTCCAGTCACCGCTCACACAGGGTTAATGCCAGCGGTAATGGACAGCGTTATGCCGCGGGTTACTCACTCCATTACCGCCGCTATTAACCCTGTGTGACCAAGTTTTTACTATTGATACTGCCTAAGCAGCATCAATAGTAAAAAGATCTAATGTTAAAAATAATTTAAAAAAAAAACCCTGCTATTCTCACCTTCCGTAGTCCGACGATGCGCTCGCGCCTGCCGCCAGCTTCCGTTCCCAGAGATGCATTGCGAAATTACCCAGAAGACTTAGCGGTCTCGCGAGACCGCTAAGTGATCTGGGTAATTCCGCTAAGTGATCTGGGTAATTTTGCAATGCATCCTGGGAACGAAAGATGGCAGCAGCCGCGCATTCATCGCCAGAGGTTCGCTGGATCTACGCTGGATCCCGCCGGCGGGTGAGTATATAACTATTTTTTATTTTAATTATTTTTTTTAACAGGAATATGGTGCCCACACTTCTAAATACTACGTGGGCTGTGTTAGATACCGCGTGGCTGCTATATACTACCTGACCAGTGTTAGATACTATGTGGGCTGTGTTCTATACTGCGTGCGCTGCATTATATACTACATGGCTGCTATATACTACATGGGAAGTGTTATATACTACGTGCTATATACTGCGTGGCCACTGTTAGATACTATGTGGGCTGTGCTATATATTACGTGGCCAGTGTTACATACTACGTGGGCTGTGTTATATACTGCGTGGCTGCTATATGCTGCGTGGCTGCTATATACTGTGTGGGCTGTGTTATATACTGTGTGGGCTGTGTTATTTACTGCGCGGCCCATATTAACGCATCGGGTATTCTGTAATATGTATGTATATAGCAGCCACATGGTATATTCCACAGGCCACGTAGTACTCCTATATACTACGTGGCCTGTGCTATATACTATGTGGCTGATATTTACAATCATACATATTCTAGAATACCCGATGCGTTAGAATCGGGCCACCATCTAGTTATTTCATAAATCCCACAATAGTAGCATCAAGCCCGCAGTACAGGAATCATCCCATAGATGGCAGTATTGATGCATACTATGTAAAATGGATATACTCCATCTGTGTACAGTTATGGCATTATACACCTTGTATCACCTCAGCCTGCAGTGAAATCCAAATGAATACACAGCAATCGCATGCTACTTGAAGACATGTTGAACAATATAGCCTGGTACTCCACAAGCAAATCACCTTGACTTGCGTTTCTGTTCAATGCCTTTGTCAGCATCTGAGAGAAAGAGAAAAATACAGACGTTTTAGGCCGGCGTCACACACAGCGTAAAACAATACGGTCCGTATATTACGGCCGTAATACGCTGAAAAGTCCCGAAAAAAGTGGTCCGTAGCTCCTCCGTAGGCAGGGTGTGTCAGCGTTTTTTGCGCATGGCATCCTCCGTATGTAATCCGTATGGCATCCGTACTGCGTGGTTTTCTCGCAGGCTAGCAAAACCAACATACCGCTATAGAAGTGATCCATGTGTCCCAAAAAGAAAAGAAAATATATATATACTGTCTATATATATATATATATATATATATATATATATATATATATATATATATACAGTGGGGCAAAAATGTATTTAGTCAGTCAGCAATAGTGCAAGTTCCACTACTTAAAAAGATGAGAGGTGTCTGTAATTTACATCATAGGTAGACCTCATCTATGGGAGACAAACTGAGAAAAAAAAATCCAGAAAATCACATTGTCTGTTTTTTTAACATTTTATTTGCATATTATGGTGGAAAATAAGTATTTGGTCAGAAACAAAATTTCATCTCAATACTTTGTAATATATCCTTTGTTGGCAATGACAGAGGTCAAACGTTTTCTGTAAGTCTTCACAAGGTTGCCACACACTGTTGTTGGTATGTTGGCCCATTCCTCCATGCAGATCTCCTCTAGAGCAGTGATGTTTTTGGCTTTTCGCTTGGCAACACGGACTTTCAACTCCCTCCAAAGGTTTTCTATAGGGTTGAGATCTGGAGACTGGCTAGGCCACTCCAGGACCTTGAAATGCTTCTTACGAAGCCACTCCTTCGTTGCCCTGGCGGTGTGCTTTGGATCATTGTCATGTTGAAAGACCCAGCCACGTTTCATCTTCAATGCTCTTGCTGATGGAAGGAGGTTTGCACTCAAAATCTCACGATACATGGCCCCATTCATTCTTTCATGTACCCACATCAGTCGTCCTGGCCCCTTTGCAGAGAAACAGCCCCAAAGCATGATGTTTCCACCACCATGCTTTACAGTAGGTATGGTGTGTGATGGATGCAACTCAGTATTCTTTTTCCTCCAAACACGACAAGTTGTGTTTCTACCAAACAGTTCCAGTTTGGTTTCATCAGACCATAGGACATTCTCCCAAAACTCCTCTGGATCATCCAAATGCTCTCTAGCAAACTTCAGACGGGCCCGGACATGTACTGGCTTAAGCAGTGGGACACGTCTGGCACTGCAGGATCTGAGTCCATGGTGGCGTAGTGTGTTACTTATGGTAGGTCTTGTTACATTGGTCCCAGCTCTCTGCAGTTCATTCACTAGGTCCCCCCGCGTGGTTCTGGGATTTTTGCTCACCATTCTTGTGATCATTCTGACCCCACGGGGTGGGATTTTGCATGGAGCCCCAGATCGAGGGAGATTATCAGTGGTCTTGTATATCTTCCATTTTCTAATTATTGCTCCCACTGTTGATTTCTTCACTCCAAGCTGGTTGGCTATTGCAGATTCAGTCTTCCCAGCCTGGTGCAGGGCTACAATTTTGTTTCTGGTGTCCTTTGACAGCTCTTTTGTCTTCACCATAGTGGAGTTTGGAGTCAGACTGTTTGAGGGTGTGCACAGGTGTCTTTTTATACTGATAACAAGTTTAAACAGGTGCCATTACTACAGGTAATGAGTGGAGGAAAGAGGAGACTCTTAAAGAAGAAGTTACAGGTCTGTGAGAGCCAGAAATCTTGATTGTTTGTTTCTGACCAAATACTTATTTTCCACCATAATATGCAAAAAAAATGATAAAAAAACAGACAATGTGATTTTCTGGATTTTTTTTTCTCAGTTTGTCTCCCATAGTTGAGGTCTACCTATGATGTAAATTACAGACGCCTCTCATCTTTTTAAGTGGTGGAACTTGCACTATTGCTGACTGACTAAATACTTTTTTGCCCCACTGTATATATATGTGTGTCAGTAGACACATATATTAGAGAGAAAAGCCGGTAATTCAGTGCGGTGTACAGTAAAATCACACTGACAGCTTACAGTAGAATAGGTAGAATAAATGTGTACACATAGAATAGGTATATATATATATATATGTCAGTGAGACACATATATGTATATATATTAATATTTATTCCAGCGCTAGACAGCTTGAAAGCCGGTAATTCAATTACCGGCTTTTTCCTTCTCCTTCCTAAAACCCGACATGATTTGAGACATGGTTTACATACAGTAAACCATGTCTTCTCTCCATTTTTTTTGCAGATTCCACACTACTAATGTCAGTAGTGTGTATCTGCAAAATTTGGCCGTTCTAGCTCGTAAAATAAAGGGTTAAATGGCGGAAAAAATTGGCGTGGGCTCCCGCGCAATTTTCTCCGCCAGAGTAGTAAAGCCAGTGACTGAGGGCAGATATTAATAGCCTGGAGAGGGTCCACGGTTATTGGCCCCCCCCTGGCTAAAAATATCTGCCCCCAGCCACCCCAGAAAAGGCGCATCTGGAAGATGCGCCTATTCTGGCACTTGGACACTCTCTTCCCATTCCCGTGTAGCGGTGGGATATGGGGTAATGAAGGGTTAATGCCACCTTGCTATTGTAAGGTGACATTAAGCCTAATTAATAATGGAGAGGCGTCAATTATGACACCTATCCATTATTAATCCAATTGTAGTGAAGGGTTAAATAAAACACAAACACATTATTTAAAATTATTTTAATGAAATAAAAACAATGGTTGTTGCAGTATTTTATTCAACGCCCAATCCAGTCACTGAAGACCCTCGTTCTGTGAGTAAAAAAACATAATAAACCAACAATATACTTACCCTCCGCAGATCTGTAACGTCCAACGATGTAAATCCTTCTGAAGGGGTTAAAACATTTTGCAGCAAGGAGCTGTGCTAATGCACGCTGCTCCTCGCTGCAAAACCCCAGGGAATGAGGCTAAAAATAGATCAATGATCTATATTTAGCTTCATTTGCGGTGAGGCGCCCTCTGCTGGCTGTTCATAGATCGTGGGAAATTATCTAGAAAGCCAGGGAGCTTTCTAGGTAATTTCCCACGATCTATGAACAGCCAGCAGAGGGCGCCTCACCGCAAATGAAGCTAAATATAGATCATTGATCTATTTTTAGCCTCATTCCCTGGGGTTTTGCAGCGAGGAGCAGCGTGCATTAGCACAGCTCCTTGCTGCAAAATGTTTTAACCCCTTCAGAAGGATTTACATCGTTGGACGTTACAGATCTGCGGAGGGTAAGTATATTGTTGGTTTATTATGTTTTTTTACTCACAGAACGAGGGTCTTCAGTGACTGGATTGGGCGTTGAATAAAATACTGCAACAACCATTGTTTTTATTTCATTAAAATAATTTTAAAAAATGTGTTTGTGTTTTATTTAACCCTTTACTAGTATTGGATTAATAATGGATAGGTGTCATAATTGACGCCTCTCCATTATTAATTAGGCTTAATGTCACCTTACAATAGCAAGGTGGCATTAACCCTTCATTACCCCATATCCCACCGCTACACGGGAATGGGAAGAGAGTGGCCAAGTGCCAGAATAGGCGCATCTTCCAGATGCGCCTTTTCTGGGGTGGCTGGGGGCAGATATTTTTAGCCAGGGGGGGGCCAATAACCGTGGACCCTCTCCAGGCTATTAATATCTGCCCTCAGTCACTGGCTTTACTACTCTGGCGGAGAAAATTGCGCGGGAGCCCACGCCAATTTTTTCCGCCATTTAACCCTTTATTTTAAGAGCTAGAACGGCCAAATTTTGCAGATACACACTACTGACATTAGTAGTGTGGAATCTGCAAAAAAAATGGAGAGAAGACATGGTTTACTGTATGTAAACCATGTCTCAAATCATGTCGGGTTTTAGGAAGGAGAAGGAAAAAGCCGGTAATTGAATTACCGGCTTTCAAGCTGTCTAGCGCTGGAATAAATATTAATATATATACATATATGTGTCTAATGACATATATATATATATATACCTATTCTATGTGTACACATTTATTCTACCTATTCTACTGTAAGCTGTCAGTGTGATTTTACTGTACACCGCACTGAATTACCGGCTTTTCTCTCTAACAGCGCTGTGTATTTCTCGCAAGTCACACTGCTTGTCCGTGTGTAATCCGTATTTTTCACGCTTCCATAGACTTTCATTGGCGTATTTCTTGCGCAGTACGGTGACAAACGCAGCATGCTGCGATTTTGTACGGCCGTAGAAAGCCGTATAATACTGATCAGTAAAATACGGCAAATAGGTGCAGGGGCATAGAGAATAATTGTGCCGTATTTTTTGCGAGTTTTACGGACGTAGATTCTGCGCTCTTACGTCCATAAAACTCGCATGTGTGACGGCGGCCTTAAAGGGAACCTGTCATCAGATTAAGATGATTGCTGCGAGGTATGCAGAAGTATTTCAGAGGAAACTAAGTTTGAATAACTGGCAAGCCGGCGACCATAGGAAGAGAATTGACTAGTCCAGCATGACACCCGGCCAGCTTTTCTCCAACCAGCTTTAGTATTGTATACATAGGGAGAGACCTGTCAATCAACTGGAATAGGCCGGGGAGTAGGGTTGACAATCATCTTGAAATTCCTGGTCAGTCCGTAAACAGAAGAAACTTTTCCCTTGTCCGTAAAAAATTTGATGCATTATTATTTATGCTGGATGCTACAGATTATTATGACTGTAATTATTATCATTTTACAGCTCACAGAGAATATTGCTAATGTCTTCATATCAGAATTATGGCCTCGAGACACATCACTCAATGTTCAAATAAATAAAAATATTGGCTATACATGATCTTTAGATATGTTGTACAGAAAAAAAAAAATCAAGTTGGCAACCCTGGTGGGGTGTAGCCAGCTAGGGACGCTCAGAACTAGGTAGTTACCATATATCTCTCACTATAGTTCCCGGTTTGCTTTTTAAACTATACTGATGTAGACATGCCTGACTGCAATTGCACAGCCACGTGCAAATTCAATTAAGCTAGATTCTCCTCTTTCCACTGCATGATGACTCTGAGCACACACTTCTGTTCCCCTAAAGAGCCTGGTGATGCACTGTGCATCACTAACACATATTTTTTTCATTAAAAACAACATTGTAATCATGTGCAAAAAGCTATTTACATAGTTAGATCGTATCTGCTCATTTAGTTCTAGGGTTGTGCATCATTTTGTTCAGTCGTGGTTGTCGCCGATCACGCAATTTAAATGATGTTCCCCATGGTTGCGTCGATATCATTCAAGTCCACTTTGCGCAGTGTGTTTTCATGTAGCCGCGCTTGCGTAGTGTTGAGCGGGGAGCCTTGCTTCCGCAGTGTCGACTGGGGAACCACTTCTTGCGCCGTGACAAATGGCTCCCCACACGTGCGCCCTGAAGCTGTGTGTAGTACCCAACCACTGAATGTGCGCCCGGATGGTTCACTGACTGTACACCCAGAAGGTGCAAGAAAGGCTACGTTCAGACTAGCGTTGTGCTAGTGTGCGTCGGGTTAGCGTCGGGCGACGCAGCGGCGACGCACGCGTCATGCGCCCCTATGTTTAACATGGGGGACACATGCGTTTTTGTTTGTTGAGTTTTGCGACGCATGCGTCTTTTTTGCTGCAAGCGTCGGACCAAGAAAACGCAACAAGTTGCATTTTTCTTGCGTCCGATTTTCGGCAAAAAACGACGCACGCGTCGCAAAACACAGCGTTTTTCCGTGCATTTTGCCGCGTTTTCGCGTGCGTTGTGCGTTGCGTCGCCGACGCAGCGGCGCACAACGCTAGTCTGAACGTAGCCAAAGAAAACAGCTTTGTGTACCCTGTCCTTCCAAAGGCAGCTCACTGCTCATCCTAACGCGCCCGCAGCAGCTCTAGAACCTATGCAAGTCAACAATGGGGAGCTGGCTGAGCAACTTCAGGAGATTCATCGAGTCACGGGCTTGTGCTTCTTTTGTCAGAAAAAGGCAGAAAACTCCCAATGCTAGGACCTTTAGGAGAGGCCAGCCTGGGCGAGAGCAATTCCTCTCCATCATTGATTCTATTTGTATCTGTGACTTGTGGCAGCAGGGAAATTCATGCAGCAAGCAGTAGTAGATCGAAACCAGATCCCCATTCAACTACACCAAATTCGTTGCTGGTGTCATCTGTCGATGAGAAGCCTCTATCCGAAGCCAGATGGCTGACCATTCAGCAAGTACAGCTTCAGATAGGAATGCCTTTCTCATCTGCTTCTTCTGGGTCTTCCGTTGCTCCGCATGCATAAATCCGTACTGGACTGGAGATCCTGAGAGGTGCTTTGTTGAGGTCAGTTTTGTCATGAGAAGATTCTTGTACCTGTAAGATCAGCATGGCCACTGGTAGCATCATCTTCTCTGTTGGGATTACCGTCTGCCTATTGGTCATATTCGGACATCTTCGACAAAAAAGAAGCAGAGAGTTTAACTCCATATAGGCGGTACGACTGCCCTATAAACATGCTTCCAGGATCCTCACCTCCATCAGGCCATGTTTACCCTCTGTCCAGGGCAAGTACTTCAAGAAATATTTGGCTAGAGTTTTCATTCAGAAAACTTCTTCTCCAGCTGGAGCCGGCTTCTTCTTTGTAAAGAAAAAGGATGGGACCCTCCGATCTTGTATAGATTATAGGGGTCTCAATCAGATCATAGTTAAGAACAAATATCCATTGCCGTTGATACAGGAGTTGTTCAACCGCCTCAGAGATGCTAGGATCTTTACCAAATTGGATCTGTGTGGAGCATGCAATGCAATCCGGATTCATGTTGGAGATGAATGGAAGACAGCTTTCAACACCCGGGACAGTCATTATGAATACCGAGTTATGCCATTTGGTCTCAGCAATGCCCAAGCTGTCTTCCAAGAATTTGTGAATGACATCTTTCGAGACCCCCTCTACCCATGTGTGGTGGTTTACCTGGGCAATATCCTGGTCTTCCATTTGGATCTGCCCTCTCATAGGCGGAACGTTCACCAAGTCCTGAAGTGACTCAAAGAGAATCGCCTGTACGCTAAATTTGAGAAATGTGTGTTTGAACAATCTTTTCTCGCTTTCTTAGGCTATATATCTCGGACACAAGCCTGGAGATGGATACGGAGAAGGTGTCTTCCATATTCGAGTGACCTTGTCCTGACTGCATTAAAGCTATCCAGCGATTCTTTGGATTCGCCAATTACTATTGACAATTATTCTGCATTTCTCATCTCAGACCGCTCCAATCTCTGACATGATCCGTAATGGTGCTGATCAGAAGGAATGAACACCACAGGCTGAGAACGCTTTTCTCTCCCTAAAACAGGCCTTCTCCTCTGCTCCAGTATTACATCAACCAAAAGTGAACAAACAACTTTTTCTGAAAGTAGACATTTCATCTTCTAGAGCTGGAGCAGCTCTTACCCAAAAGGCTCCTTCCAGTCTTCTGTGCTCCAGAGCGGAACTACTCGATTGGTGACCAAGAGTTGCTAGCAATCAATTTGTCTCTAGAGGAGTGGCAGTACCTACTTGAGGGGCGGTGCCTACCTCAGTAGTGATTTATACTGACCACAAGAACAAGGCTGGACTCGTGTCAAGCTAGGTGGTCGCTATTTTTTTTTACCCGTTTTGATTTTGCTCTGCATTTTCTGCCAGTTGACAAGAACATCATAGGCCTTGGTGTCAGAATCAGACAAGAGGCGGATTCTGCAATGGGGGCCCTCTTCCGAAGTGTGCAGCCATGCTAGGAAGAAAAAGATTTCAGCACATATCACGTGATTACTGATGGCCTACCATGTGTAAGGAAATCATGGAGTTCATTTCCACCTGCCCTACCTTTTAACCGCAACAAGACTCCTCGTCAACTCCTGTCTGGACAACTCCTACCACTCCCTTTGCCCTCGGTGCCTTGGTAGCATATTGCTATGGACTTTAATACAGATCTTCCTGTGTCCTTGGGCTGTTCCATCATCTAGGTAGTGGTGGGTCTCTTCTCGATGATGGCTCATTTCACCTCATTACAAGGTCTTCTGTCCGCCCCAGAACTTGTGGAGAAATGTATTCAGCACATCTTCCGTCTTCATGATTTCACTTGCCACGTCGTGTCCGACTGTGGAGTCCAGTTCACATCCAGATTCTGACGAGCTTTGTGTAAGCTTCTGAATGTTCTCCTGGATTTCTCATCTGCATACCACAATCAAACCAACGGAGAGGTAGCAAGAATCAACTAGATTTTGGCCAACTTCCTGCAGCACTTCACAAATGCACATCATAATGATTGGGTCAAACTCTTACCCTGGCCATAGTTTTCCTATAACAACCACTTAAGTGAGTTTTCTGCTTGATCTCCATTTTTCATTGTTTGGTGCAACACTCATGATTTCCCTTTCGATTGTTGGCTGCTTTTGGCGTACCAGCGGCTCATGATCTTACTAAGGATTTCTCGAAGATATAGGAGGACACTAAAGCCACTCTAGAGAAATCGTCAGAGGGTATCAATAGGCATGTGGACAATAGATGCTTGGATCCACCTTGTTGTCGTCCAGGAGATAAGGTGTGCTCATTTTCTAAATACATCTTTCCTAATAAGATAGCATCCTACAAGTTAGGCCCTCGCTTCATCGGTCCCTTTGAAGTAATCAAGCAAATTAACGCTGTATCCTATAGATTGAAGTTGCCGGCACCCTTACAGATACTCAGTTCCTTCCATGTGTCCCTCCTGAAGCCAGTCATCTTAAGTCCCGTCTTCAAGGATCCTAGTGTCATGCCTACTGGTTTCAGCTCTGAGGATGTATTTGAAGTAAACAATATCCTAGCCTTGAAGAAGGTGAGGAGAAAGCCTTTTTTCTTAGTCGATTAGAAGGGATTTAGACCTGAAGAAAGGTCATGGGAGCCCAAGGAAGATATCCATTTATCCATATCGGTGAACTCACTGAGCTGAACTTGATCAGCTGACATGTGCCCCTAACAACAGTGGGCACGTGATACACTCCACGTATCTAATCCCAGCTTATGATTCAGCGAGCAGTACTAACAGAATCGGTGCTCCTGGCCATCATTGCCATGCGTCGGCAAGCCAATGTCAGTTGCTGGCTTCTGATTGGGGGCTGGCAGTTCTTGCAGAGAGAAGGCCACACCCCTAACATGCCCCCTCAGACTGCTAGAAGAAGATAGTATCAGGGGTCTGGCCTTTACTAGCAGAGAGCTGGCCATGCCTCCTGAAATGTGACATGACATGACATCCCATAAGGGAGGTGGATCAGTGAGGAGCAGCTGCAGAGTAACACAGGATGGCAGGTAGTGTTAGGATGGAAAACAGCACTATACATTCTAACCTCATATCATATGAAGGCAGGGTATTACAATATTTTTTTCTCTTTCAGAAGTATCCCTTTAAAACTAAATTATATTCCCTTCTCGTGAATTCTAAATTAGAGTAAAAGAAGGGTAAGAAATTAAAAGAGTACACCCAGGTAAATAGGAAGAACAGGATATTTGCACTTCTTTTAGGTTCCAAAAAGAAAGCTTTAACCCCTTCACCCCCAAGCCTGTTTGACCACTGTCACTTTATGTGGTAATAACTCTGGAACGTTTCAACGGATCCCACTGATTCTGAGACTATTTTTTGTACTTCATGATAGTGAAAAAAAATTGTTCAATATGACTTGCGTTTATTTGTGAAAAATCTGAAATTTGATGAAAATGTTGAAAATTTCACAATTTTCAAAGTTAAAATTTTTATGCCCTGTGATGCAGCGGTAGGACCATACAGAGTGAAAAGGCAGTGACCCAAGCAAGTTCAAACAAAACGTTCTTTTATTTTGTTACTTCACACAGTCAATATAGTATACAGCTTCATACAGTCCATTAATAATGCATGGCTATATGATGCAGTCAATACACAGGCCGAACTTCCCTCTGTCCAGTTTCCCTGGATGACCGCACGCCGGTAACAAGTCTCTGTACTCACTCAGCGTACTGCACTCTTTATCCTCTGGAGTGCAGCCGGGTACACATAAGACAGCCCAAGACGCAGGGTGTCAGTCTCTGGTTCCTTTAGCCTCTGTGCTGCTCCAAGAACACACTGACACACCTCCCCCAGTACTACAGGGCTTTTTAATCAGTTACTGCTTTACTATTCTAATTACAGCCACAGCTGTGTCTGTAGTACGCCCTCATGGCTTCACTACGCTTCCTTGCACATTCTGGAGAGCACATACAGCGCCGCCTAGCTGTAACAGGGGTCACTGCCTCACAGCCCTTAAACCAAACAGTTGTGTCACACAAAATAGTTAATAAATAAAATTTCACATGTCTATTTTAGATCAGCACAATTTTTGAAGCATAATTTTTTTTGTTAAGACGTTAGAAGAGTTAAAAGGTGACGAACAATTTCTCATTTTTCCACCAAAATGTGCAAAACCATTTTTATAGCGACCACATCATATTTGAAGTGATTTTGAGAGGCCTATATGACATAAGCTACCCAAAAATAACAACATTCTAAAAACTGCACCCCTCAAAGTGCTCAAAACCACATTCAAAAAGTTAATTAATCCTTCAGGTGCTTCACAGGAAGCAAAGCAAAAAAAGTTTACATTTTACTTTTTTTCACAAAAAAATTATTTTAGCATTATTTTTTTTTATCTTTACAAGGGTAACAGGAGAAAATGGATCCCAAATTTGGCTGTGCAATTTCTCCTGAGTGCGCCGATACCCCATATATTGGGGAGCACTACTGTTCGGAATAGAAGCAGCACCATTTGACTTTTTCAACATAAAAAAGGCTGGAATCAAGAGTGGGCGCATTGTTGTGTTTGGAGAGCCCGTGATGTGCCTAAACAGTGGAAACAGGGCTGCCACTAGGAATTTCGGGGCCCCATACTAGCAAAATTTTGGGGGCCCCATTGAGACTCCGCCCAGGCTCCACCCCAGCTCCATCTCCACCCCTTGAACTGTTCATAGTCCCACCGCTCTCTCTTGGAAAAACTCCACTTCTCATCAATCACACGTTAACAGTTCCCATCACCAGACCACACATGTAGCCAGCAGCTTTTGTTTTTCCAAAAGATTTTTCTAATCTGCCTCCACAACAAGGTAGACTCTTTTGGCCGGGACATACTCTACGCTAACCTATTAAAAATTTGTTAAAATATCCAAAACAATTTCGGTATATTTTTATTTATTTTTCAACTTTTAAAATGACCAATAATATGACATGCAAAGGACAAATACCACTGCACCATGACCAGACACCATATTACCACCACATAGTGACATATAATACCACATACAAGGAACAAATACCACCACACTATGACCAGATAACATATTACCACCACATGGTGACCAATAATACCACATACAAGGAACAAATACCACTACATCATGTCCAGATCACATATTACCACCACAGTGACCGAATAATAGCACATACAAGGGACAAATACCACCACACCATGTCCAGATCGCATATTACCCCACATAGTGACTGAATACTGCAATACTGATCATTATTAAAAAAACATAATACTATCACCATAAGTGCCATTATACATAGCAGATCTGTGCTTAGTATGCAGTGTCTGTGTGCAGGTAACACACTGACTCACCAGTGACATCTCTAGATGAAGTCCTTCAACCTCGCTTTCCATCTTCATCCAGCACAGACCACCATCATGTCTTCCAGCCAGGACTCGTCTCTGCAGGAAATAACAATTATCTAGAGTACCGCTTGCAGAACACATTACTTAATTTTTTCCCAACTTCTACACTATACTAGATGAAGAAAAAAAGGCGACATAGTGTCACTCTGCACAGTAACAGGACCTCCCCCATTTAAAACGGTAAACTCAAAAAATAAAATAAATAAATCACTGCAGTAATAATATCCCTTAATTAGCTCTATGGTAATAATATTCCCTGTTGTGAATTCTGCTCTTGGGTTCCCTCCAGTGGTTGTAGGTGGGAATGCAGTTGTCTCTGAGTAACAGACCTGGCCAGGTGTATCGGATGATTACAATTCTGACTGGGATATTTAAATGGGCAGGATCCTTTAGCCCTTGCCAGTAGTCAATGTTCCTTGTGAAGTGTTGGATCACTTTCTGGCTTCTCCTGCTCGTTGCCAATTTCAGCAAAGATAAGTGTTTGGTTTTTGCTTCTGTGGCACACTGCCGGTGTGCTTGTTTCAGTTTTATTCCTGCTCTGATTGTAGGATTCACTGGAGTTGCAGATTTACGCTCCTACATCTTTCAGTAAGATGTAGGAAGTTTTTGTATATTCTGCTGTGGATGTTTTGAAGGGTTTTTATACTGACCGCACAGAACTCTGTCCTATCCTGTCCTATCTAGCTAGAGTGGCCTCCTGTGCTAATCCTGTTTTTCTGCCTGTGTATGTTTTTCCTCTCCGACTCACCGCCAATATTTGTGGGGGGCTGTCTATCCTTTGGGGATATTCTCTGAGGCAAGATAGTATTCCTATTTCCATCTTTAGGGGTATTTAGATCTCCGGCTGTGACGAGGTGTCTAGGTGTGTTAGGTACACTCCACGGCTACTTCTAGTTGCGGTGTTAAGTTCAGGATTGCGGTCAGTACAGTGGCCACTTTCTCCAGTGAATGTTCTCATGCAGCTCCTAGGTCACCGGATCATAACAATTCCCCATCCTGGCCCCATGTATCTCATTCCTGGCTCCAGTCATATGTCCTCACATCCTGCCCTCATGAGTATCCATTCTGCCCCCATATGATCTCCCCATCCTGACCCATCTGTCCCATGATCCTGACCCATCTGTCCCATGATCTTGACCCATCTGTCCCATGATCCTGCAGCCCCATCTGTCCCATGATCCTGCTGCCCGATCTGTCTCCATCGTATCCATCCTGCCCCATGATCCTGCCCGATCTGTCTCCATCCTGTCCCATCTGTCTCCATCCTGTCACATATTCCTGCCTAATTTGTCTCCATCCAGCCCTGTGTCTCCCAGCCTGCCCTCGTGTCTTACATCCTGCCCCCCTGTGTCTCACATCCTGCCCCTGTGTCTCACATCCTGCCCCCCTGTATCTCACATCCCGCCCCCTGTGTTTCACATCCTGCCCCCTGTGTGTCACATTCTGCCCCCTGTGTCTCACATTCTGCCCCATGTCTCACATTCTGCCCCCCGTGTCATACATTCTGCCCCCCGTGTCATACATTCTGCCCCGCGTGTCTCACATTCTGCCCCATGTCTCACATTCTGCCCCCCCGTGTCATACATTCTGCCCCCCTGTGTCTCACATCCTGCCCCCTGAATCTCACGTCCTGCCAAGTGTCTCACAGTCTGCCCCCATGTTTCACATTCTGCCCCCCTGTGTCTCACATTATGCCCCCCTGTGTCTCACATTCTGCCCCCATGTCTCACATTCTGCCCCCCGTGTCACACATTCTGCCCCCCATGTCACACATTCTGTCCCCCAGGTCTCATTCTACCCCGTTAAATAAATAGGGCAGCACACTGCAGCGCCAAAACATGCAAACTTGAAAAAACGAAATTTGAACTGCATTACTGCACTAGAAATATGAAAAATGAGAGCTTTTAGCGCACAAAAATGGCCAATTTTATGTGTACCTCGTAGCCACGTTAAGGCATCTCTCTTATACGAGGTCCTACGTTTGACCTACCTCACTGAGAATAAACGTCTCCATCTGAATGGGTACATGTAAAAACCTCTTCTTGGACTCAAATTCTCTCTCTATGTGGAGGGGTATTGGACCTACTATAATTAAAACACCTGAAGCTAGGAGGCGGGGAGTGCACGATCAGAAGGCTAGAGAATACATTTCAAAAACCTGACCTGCACATCCAAACATAGACTGAGTGTGAACAGGTGCTGAACCCAGAGTCGCCAACTCGTATATAGTTAAATAAATAGGGCAGCACACTGCAGCGCCAAAACATGCAAACTTGAAAAAACGAAATTTGAACTGCATTACTGCACTAGAAATATGAAAAATGAGAGCTTTTAGCGCACAAAAATGGCCAATTTTATGTGTACCTCGTAGCCACGTTAAGGCATCTCTCTTATACGAGGTCCTACGTTTGACCTACCTCACTGAGAATAAACGTCTCCATCTGAATGGGTACATGTAAAAACCTCTTCTTGGACTCAAATTCTCTCTCTATGTGGAGGGGTATTGGACCTACTATAATTAAAACACCTGAAGCTAGGAGGCGGGGAGTGCACGATCAGAAGGCTAGAGAATACATTTCAAAAACCTGACCTGCACATCCAAACATAGACTGAGTGTGAACAGGTGCTGAACCCAGAGTCGCCAACTCGTATATAGTTAAATAAATAGGGCAGCACACTGCAGCGCCAAAACATGCAAACTTGAAAAAACGAAATTTGAACTGCATTACTGCACTAGAAATATGAAAAATGAGAGATTTTAGCGCACAAAAATGGCCAATTTTATGTGTACCTCGTAGCCACGTTAAGGCATCTCTCTTATACGAGGTCCTACGTTTGACCTACCTCACTGAGAATAAACGTCTCCATCTGAATGGGTACATGTAAAAACCTCTTCTTGGACTCAAATTCTCTCTCTATGTGGAGGGGTATTGGACCTACTATAATTAAAACACCTGAAGCTAGGAGGCGGGGAGTGCACGATCAGAAGGCTAGAGAATACATTTCAAAAACCTGACCTGCACATCCAAACATAGACTGAGTGTGAACAGGTGCTGAACCCAGAGTCGCCAACTCGTATATAGTTAAATAAATAGGGCAGCACACTGCAGCGCCAAAACATGCAAACTTGAAAAAACGAAATTTGAACTGCATTACTGCACTAGAAATATGAAAAATGAGAGCTTTTAGCGCACAAAAATGGCCAATTTTATGTGTACCTCGTAGCCACGTTAAGGCATCTCTCTTATACGAGGTCCTACGTTTGACCTACCTCACTGAGAATAAACGTCTCCATCTGAATGGGTACATGTAAAAACCTCTTCTTGGACTCAAATTCTCTCTCTATGTGGAGGGGTATTGGACCTACTATAATTAAAACACCTGAAGCTAGGAGGCGGGGAGTGCACGATCAGAAGGCTAGAGAATACATTTCAAAAACCTGACCTGCACATCCAAACATAGACTGAGTGTGAACAGGTGCTGAACCCAGAGTCGCCAACTCGTATATAGTTAAATAAATAGGGCAGCACACTGCAGCGCCAAAACATGCAAACTTGAAAAAACGAAATTTGAACTGCATTACTGCACTAGAAATATGAAAAATGAGAGCTTTTAGCGCACAAAAATGGCCAATTTTATGTGTACCTCGTAGCCACGTTAAGGCATCTCTCTTATACGAGGTCCTACGTTTGACCTACCTCACTGAGAATAAACGTCTCCATCTGAATGGGTACATGTAAAAACCTCTTCTTGGACTCAAATTCTCTCTGAGAGAATTTGAGTCCAAGAAGAGGTTTTTACATGTACCCATTCAGATGGAGACGTTTATTCTCAGTGAGGTAGGTCAAACGTAGGACCTCGTATAAGAGAGATGCCTTAACGTGGCTACGAGGTACACATAAAATTGGCCATTTTTGTGCGCTAAAAGCTCTCATTTTTCATATTTCTAGTGCAGTAATGCAGTTCAAATTTCGTTTTTTCAAGTTTGCATGTTTTGGCGCTGCAGTGTGCTGCCCTATTTATTTAACTATATACGAGTTGGCGACTCTGGGTTCAGCACCTGTTCACACTCAGTCTATGTTTGGATGTGCAGGTCAGGTTTTTGAAATGTATTCTGAGAGAATTTGAGTCCAAGAAGAGGTTTTTACATGTACCCATTCAGATGGAGACGTTTATTCTCAGTGAGGTAGGTCAAACGTAGGACCTCGTATAAGAGAGATGCCTTAACGTGGCTACGAGGTACACATAAAATTGGCCATTTTTGTGCGCTAAAAGCTCTCATTTTTCATATTTCTAGTGCAGTAATGCAGTTCAAATTTCGTTTTTTCAAGTTTGCATGTTTTGGCGCTGCAGTGTGCTGCCCTATTTATTTAACTATATACGAGTTGGCGACTCTGGGTTCAGCACCTGTTCACACTCAGTCTATGTTTGGATGTGCAGGTCAGGTTTTTGAAATGTATTCTCTAGCCTTCTGATCGTGCACTCCCCGCCTCCTAGCTTCAGGTGTTTTAATTATAGTAGGTCCAATACCCCTCCACATAGAGAGAGAATTTGAGTCCAAGAAGAGGTTTTTACATGTACCCATTCAGATGGAGACGTTTATTCTCAGTGAGGTAGGTCAAACGTAGGACCTCGTATAAGAGAGATGCCTTAACGTGGCTACGAGGTACACATAAAATTGGCCATTTTTGTGCGCTAAAAGCTCTCATTTTTCATATTTCTAGTGCAGTAATGCAGTTCAAATTTCGTTTTTTCAAGTTTGCATGTTTTGGCGCTGCAGTGTGCTGCCCTATTTATTTAACTATATACGAGTTGGCGACTCTGGGTTCAGCACCTGTTCACACTCAGTCTATGTTTGGATGTGCAGGTCAGGTTTTTGAAATGTATTCTCTAGCCTTCTGATCGTGCACTCCCCGCCTCCTAGCTTCAGGTGTTTTAATTATAGTAGGTCCAATACCCCTCCACATAGAGAGAGAATTTGAGTCCAAGAAGAGGTTTTTACATGTACCCATTCAGATGGAGACGTTTATTCTCAGTGAGGTAGGTCAAACGTAGGACCTCGTATAAGAGAGATGCCTTAACGTGGCTACGAGGTACACATAAAATTGGCCATTTTTGTGCGCTAAAAGCTCTCATTTTTCATATTTCTAGTGCAGTAATGCAGTTCAAATTTCGTTTTTTCAAGTTTGCATGTTTTGGCGCTGCAGTGTGCTGCCCTATTTATTTAACTATATACGAGTTGGCGACTCTGGGTTCAGCACCTGTTCACACTCAGTCTATGTTTGGATGTGCAGGTCAGGTTTTTGAAATGTATTCTCTAGCCTTCTGATCGTGCACTCCCCGCCTCCTAGCTTCAGGTGTTTTAATTATAGTAGGTCCAATACCCCTCCACATAGAGAGAGAATTTGAGTCCAAGAAGAGGTTTTTACATGTACCCATTCAGATGGAGACGTTTATTCTCAGTGAGGTAGGTCAAACGTAGGACCTCGTATAAGAGAGATGCCTTAACGTGGCTACGAGGTACACATAAAATTGGCCATTTTTGTGCGCTAAAAGCTCTCATTTTTCATATTTCTAGTGCAGTAATGCAGTTCAAATTTCGTTTTTTCAAGTTTGCATGTTTTGGCGCTGCAGTGTGCTGCCCTATTTATTTAACTATATACGAGTTGGCGACTCTGGGTTCAGCACCTGTTCACACTCAGTCTATGTTTGGATGTGCAGGTCAGGTTTTTGAAATGTATTCTCTAGCCTTCTGATCGTGCACTCCCCGCCTCCTAGCTTCAGGTGTTTTAATTATAGTAGGTCCAATACCCCTCCACATAGAGAGAGAATTTGAGTCCAAGAAGAGGTTTTTACATGTACCCATTCAGATGGAGACGTTTATTCTCAGTGAGGTAGGTCAAACGTAGGACCTCGTATAAGAGAGATGCCTTAACGTGGCTACGAGGTACACATAAAATTGGCCATTTTTGTGCGCTAAAAGCTCTCATTTTTCATATTTCTAGTGCAGTAATGCAGTTCAAATTTCATTTTTTCAAGTTTGCATGTTTTGGCGCTGCAGTGTGCTGCCCTATTTATTTAACTATATACGAGTTGGCGACTCTGGGTTCAGCACCTGTTCACACTCAGTCTATGTTTGGATGTGCAGGTCAGGTTTTTGAAATGGAAGTCATTCTACCCCGTGTCACACATTCTGCCCCTGCGTCATGCATTCTGCCCCCTGTGTCACACATTCTGCCCCCTGTGATGTTTCCATTCCTGCCCCATGGTGTTGTTTCCATTCCTGCCCTGTGCCTCACATTCTGCCCCATGTGTTGTTTCCATTCTTGCCCCGTGTCTCACATTCTGCCCCTGTGTTGTTTCCATTCCTGCCCCATGTGTTGTTTCCATTCCTGCCCCCTGTGTCTCACATTCTGCCCCGTGTTGTTTCCATTCCTGCCCCCTGTGTTGCTTCCATTCCTGCCCCCTGTTGTTTCCATTCCTGCCCCTGTGTTGTTTCCATTCCTGCCACCTGCGTTGTTTCTATTCCTGCCCCATGTTGTTTCCATTCCTGCCCCCTGTGTTGTTTCCATTCCTGCCCCCTGTGTTGTTTTCATTCCTGCCCCCTGTGTTGTTTCCATTCCTGCCCTGTGTTGCTTCCATTCCTCCCCAGTGTTGTTTCCATTCCTGCCCCTTATGTCTCACATTCTGCCCCTTGTTGTTTTCATATCTGCCCCCTGTGTTGTTTTCATACCTGCCCCCGTGTCTCTATCAAGTCCCTGTAGTTCCCATCCTTGTTTTTATCATGCCCCGGGCTTGCTGCATTCAGTTACAATAAAAAAACTTTCTTCTTACCTGGTCGCTGTCCAGCGCCAACGTCCACCCCAGGCATTTCAGTGCGGACTCGCCGGCGAATGACAATGACGTCATATGCTGGCGACGTGCCCGCTGACGTCAGCTGCCAGCCTCCGATTGGCTGGCGGCTTTAACTACTGCTTTGCGGGTCCGGACGGGCCCGCAAAAGCAATAGAGGACACTGAACCTGCGCCTCAGACGCAGATTCAGTGTACCGTCAGAAGCCTGCCGCTGGGGTCTGAAGCCGGGCAGATGAGAGGGGGCCTGATGGCGGCCCTGAGTTGAAATCCCCCACAAGTGACCCCATTTTGGAAACTAAATCCTTCAAGGAATTTATTTAGATGTGTGGTGAGCACCTTGAACCCACAGATGCTACACAGGAGTTTATAACTTAGAGCCATGAAAATGAAAGTCAAATTTTTCCTACAAAAAATGTTCTTTTGACCCCAAATATTTTATTTTCACAATAGTAATAGGAGAAAATGCACATTTTAGTTTGTTGTGAGTATGCCAATACTACATATGTGGCACAAAACTACTGTTTGGACATACGGCAAGACTCAGCAGGGAAGTAGCGCCTTTTGACTATTGGAGCGCAAAATTGGTGATATTGGCAAAATTGGAAACATTAGCAGACACCATGTCGCGCTTGGAGAGCCCGTGATGTGCCTAAACAGGGGAAACACCCCACAAGTGACCCCATTTTGGAAACTGCATTCCTCAAGGAACTTACCTAGATGTGTGGTGAACATTTTGAAATCTCAAGTGCTTCACAGAAGCTTATAACATAGAGCCGTGAATATAAAAATCACATTTTTCCGACAAAAATGTTTTTTTGGCCCCACATTTTTTATTTTCACAAGCGAAACTGGAGAAAATTGACCCCAAAATTTGTTCTGCAAGTTCTTCTGAGTACTCTGTGAGGTTAAACTATTGTTTGGGCGTACGGCATAGCTCGGAGAGGAAGGAGGGACATTTTGGAAGCAGACTTTGATAAAATGGTCTGCGGGTGTTATGTCACATTTGGAGAACCCGCGATGTGCCTAAACAGTGGAAACGCCCCTAAAATGTTTCCATTTTGGATACTCAAGAAATTTATCTAGACGTGTGGGGTTCATCTTGAATACACAGGTGCTTTACATAATTTTACAACGTTAAACTGTGAAAATAAAAAAAAAATTAAATTTTTCTAGCAAAAATGTTGTTTTAGCCCCAATTTTTCATTTTTGCAAGGATAACAGGAGAAAAAGGACCACAAAAATAGTTGTACAATTTCTCCTAAGTACACCAATACCCCATATGTAGTCGAAAACTACTGTTGAGACACATTGTAAAGCTCAGAAGGAAAGAAGCACCCTATAGGAGTTCATATTTTGCTGGAATGGTTTGAGTGTGCCATGTCACATTCGCAGAGCTCCTGAGATGCCAGAACAGCAGAATCCCCCCATAAGGGACCTCATTTTACAAAATACACGCTCAATGAATTCATCTAGGTGTGCAGTGAGCATGTTGACACCATTATATACCATTGGGCAGTAACATAGTATTTAAGGTTGATGGAAGACTTTAAGTCCATCTAGTTCAACCCATAGCCTAACATGTTGATCCAGAGGAAGGCAAAAAAAAAACATGCGGCAAACATTAAGCTCCACATTGGGGAAAAAATACCTTCCCGACTCCACATACGGCAATCAGATTAGTTCCCGGGATCAACACCCTATCAAGGAATCTAGTATATATAACCTGCAGCATCATACTTTTCAAGAAAGGTATCCAGTCCCTTCTTAAATTTTAGTAGTGAATCACTTGCAGCGCCCCAGGGTCCTGGTCGTTGCAGTAATGTCGCTCTTCCACCAGGGGGAGTGATGTTACGTCTGAAGGCAATAAATGAGATCACCTTACCAGGTATCACAAACCACACAATACACTTTACACTCAAGGCCGCCAGGGGGAGCCATGCTTTTATCTATTAGGGCACTCCTCACAATTAGGTAAAACTGGTGGTCTGGATAGAAAGTGAGGCAGAACAAGGGGAAGCTGGCTGGAGAGAGAGGGACGAGGGTCCACGGAGCTGTGCCTGCCCCACGTGTGGCAGCATCCTAAGAAAGAGATATCAGAAGGGAATTGTCTTGTAGTGAGTGAAAAAAAAAAACTAAATCATAGCAAAGGAGAGGAAACCAGAAGGAGTTCTGCCCTGTAAAAGGCTGCCTCCTTTCTGACGCGCAGAAGCCGGTAGCCAGAACACCGAGGGAGTAAGGATCTCTATGCTTTACTTCAGAGTCTGGCAGGACAGTCAATTCCACGTTGGCTGCCCGACCTTACACCCAAGAGGCACGGTGGCAACTTGTGGGGGGCCGGGCGTGATAGAGTCCCTGTAAAAAGCCTCAGGCCAGCAGTCATATGGGCTTGTCCTATCCTATCCATCAGGGGGACAGAAAGAAAGAGACATTACATCTGCAATAGTTGTGAGGACCTCACCGAGAAGCTCAGCAGGGAGGGACTACAATACACAGGCGCTAGAGGAAGGCTATTGAATTCCACCTGGATAAGGGGAACTCTGGATTTGCCTTTAGACTGGCCGGACTCTGCCTGCCCTGTGATCTGGTGCACTGGACTGTGGATGCTGAAGCCTTCAGTAAAGGTAAAGAGACTGCAACCTTGTGTCCTCGTTATTCACTGTGCCTTACATCATCCACCACCCACCATCTACACTCTGGGAAGCCCTGGGGATCTACTTCACCTGTGGGAAGGTATACCATCTAGCTGCCATAACATCACCCCAGTGGACCCCTAAGCAGCGTCGGTCACCCTGACCGAATACCACAGGTGGCGTCACGAACACTATTCTCATAGAAACTCTTCATTTCATTGGACGCCCTTCGAAAGGCCATGGGCCGGGTCAGCCACCGTGACATCCCCATCGAGAACCGAAGGACCCGGTACCGAGTACCTCATTGCCCTAACGTGGGGGCACTCCACACTCATTACAACATCATACGGCAGAGAGTTCCATAGTCTCACTGCTCTTACAGTAAAGAATCCACATCTGTGATTATGATTAAACCTTCTTTCCTCCAAATGTAAAGGATGCTCCTTTGTCCCTGTCTCAGGTCTAACAGTAAAAGGATCATGAGAAAGGTCTTTGTATTGTCACCTCATATATTTATACATTGTAATAAGATCACCCCTAAGCCTTCGTTTTTCCAAACTAAATAACCCCAAGTGTAATAACCTGTCTTGGTATTGCAGATCCCCCAGTCCTCTAATAACCTTGGTCGCCCATCTCTGCACCCGCTCTAGTTCAGCTATGTCTTTCTTATACACCGGAGATCAGAACTGTACACAGTATTCTAAGTGTGGTAGTTACTTGTATAGAGGTAAAATTATGTTCTCCTCATGAGCATCTATGCCTCTTTTAATGCATCCCATTATTTTATTTGTCTTTGCAGCAGCTGCCTGACACTGGCCACTAAATGTGAGTTTGTCATCCACCCACACGCCCAGGTCTTTGTCAGTGACAGTTTTGCTCAGTGTTTTACAATTAATCACATAATTATACATCTTATTACTTCTACCCAAGTGCATGACCTTACATTTATCCCCATTAAAGCTCATTTGCCATTTATCAGCCCAAGCTTCTAGTTTACATAAATCTTCCTGTAATATAAAATTGTCCTCCTCTGTATTGAATACCCTGCAGAGTTTAGGGTCATCTGCAAATATTGAAATTCTACTCTGTATGCCCCCTACAAGGTCATTAATAAATATGTTAAAAAGAAGCGGGCCCAACACCGACCCCTGTGTTACCCCACTGCTAACCGCAACCTAGTCCGAGTGTGCTCCATTAATAACCACCCTTTGTTTCCAATCCATGACCCACTTACACATATTTTCCCCTATCCCTATTATTCTCATTTTATGTATCAACCTTTTGTGTGGCACCATATCAAAAGCTTTTGAAAAGTCCATATACACTGGGTTCCCTTGGTCCAGTCCGGAACTTACCTCTTCATAGAAGCTGATCAGATTAGTCTGACAGGAACGGTCCCTCGTAAACCCATGTTGATATTGGGTCATGAGGTTATTCTTCAGATTCTCCTGTATAGTATCTGTTAGAATACTCCAGGATTTTACCCACAGTAGAGGTTAAGCTTACTGGCCTATAATTTCCAACTTCAGTTTTTGTCCCCTTTTTGAGTATTGACACCACTTTTGCTATACGCCAGTCCTGTGGTACAGACCCTGTTATTAGGGAATCTTTAAAGATTAAAAATTAATGGTCTATCAATGACTGTAATTAATTCCTGCAGTATTAGGGGTGTATCCCATCTGGGCCCGGGGATTTGTCAACTTTAGTGATTTTTAGATGATGCCATACTTCCTGCTGGGTTAAGCAGGCGACATTTAATGGAGAATTTTTGTTATCACTAATCATGTTATCCATCATGGGATTATCTTGTGTAAATACTGTTGAAAAAAAACCCCTTTAAAGAATAAAGAACGTTTGAAAAGCTCTATTGATACATTCGAAAAGGAAGTCATTAGGGGGAAGAAACGCAAGTTTCAACGCAACAAATCAGATTTTGACAGCCAGAGAATGTATAGGTGGTCACACCGCGGTAATGCTAGAAGAACTGCAGTGGTTCTTACTGGGGAGAAAACACAGGTTGAACATGTGGAACCGGTCTCGAGTGATTTTTTATCTTCCGACACAAGTGATCAAGAAGGCGTGGTAGGAGGGGTAGGCGCAAACCACGCAAGTGTGAGACCCAGGGGAAGGAACAACCAGGACTGGTCCCCGAGTCGCAGGAGATACCCGAGGAGAAACAGCCGGAGATTTTAGAGCATGAAAATGAGCAAGATGGGGCTGGAGACTCAGGTAAGTTGCAGATTATAAATTTATCCTCCTATCCACTATTATCTGGGGTGGTTTCTTTACTTTCTAAGGGACTTTTCTTCTCACCTACCAATCCCCTTAAAGGGACACTTGCGCAGGCATGTACTACGGAGGACAGAGAATGAACTTCAATCCAATATTGCAGCCAGCATGCAGCCAGCGGGTAAGGAAAGGGTGAATCAAAAACCCAAAAACCCCGCCTCCATGGCTGAAGATTGTTCCCTCCAAATTCAGGTGACGGTGTCCCTTTAACAAATTTGAACTTGCCAAGGATCTATACCTCTATTGTAGGTAGCTAACATTTAAACTACTTTATCACAAACCATCGGTGATAGATATGCTGCCGGATGAAGACTGATAGGTGTTTCAGGACCTTTTGGAGAACGGAGGGGGATCTGGTAAGTCAAGTAGATTTACAGGGCGCATACCTTCACAAGCCACTCCAACCTTTTCCCTTTTTCCGGTGATTCAAATTTTCTTTGACACCGTAAGTAAAGACATAATTGATCTTAAATTGAAGAGTGGTGGTATGCACAACCTTACTAGGGAAGAGAGGAATTGTCTTCATAATCTTAAGAAACAGGATTCCTTTGTCATCAAAGAAGCTGACAAAGGTGGTAATGTGGTTATTTGGCCCAAAGAAGTATATGTGTTGGAGGCAAAGCGTCAGCTGTCAAATAATTTTCATTACCAGGTCCTCCCTTCAGATCCAACGGATATCTTTAAGGGACAATTGGATTGCTTGGTTCTGACTGCGTTTAATTTGGGGATAATTTATAAGAAGGAGAAGGAGTTCTTAATAACGGATATGCCAAGGATACCGACCTTTTACATGCTGCCTAAAGTGCACAAATGCCTGGACACCCCCTTGGTAGGCCAATAATATCACGGATTGGGGGTTTGTTTGAAAGACCATGCACTTATCTTGATTACTTCCTGCAACCTCTTGTTTATTCCCTAGGCTCATATATCAGGGACTCCATGCATCTTATTGAACAAGTTAGTGAGTTTGCAATACCGGTGGACACCCTATCGTGACTTTGGATGTGGAATCCCTGTATGCAAATATTGAGCATTGTTTGGGAATTGAGGCAGTAACATTCTTCTTCTATCGAAAATCTAGCAGGGACAGGGACCATAATTCCTTCCTCCTGGATCTTTTAAAACTGGTGCTTGGGAAGAATTATTTTGTTTTTTGACCGTGCCTATTATAGGCAGGCTTCCGGCACCGCGATGGGTGCGAAGTGTGCGGCCTCATACGCAAATTTGTTTATGGGGTGGTTGGAGGAGGAACATGTGTATAGTCATCATCTATTTAAAAAATATGTGCCCAAATGGCACAGGTTTATAGATGATATAATATTTTTTTGGACTGGAACTCAGCTGAACAACAATCATTGGAGATTGACCTCAAATATGTCTGCCACAATGGTTGATTTTGTGAACTTGAAGATTACCGTTGGGGGCGACTGTGTAATCACGGGATTGCATCGGAAAAAGACAGCAACGAATGGTCTGCTTCATTATACCAGTGCCCACCCGGTACATTTACGGAACAGCAAACCTAAAGGCCAATTCCTTAGACTAAGGAGGAATTGCTCCACCCTGTCTGACTTTCAAGAGGAATCACGTAAATTGACGAGCAGATTCAAGGCTAGAGGTTATCCTTGGAAGATTGTGTCACAGGCATTCCAACACTCACAACATGCTATACGGGAGGAGATATTAAAACCCAAAAAGAAGACTCGGATTCGAACTATTGACCTTGTCACGACATATCATAATCAGTGGGATGATGTCCATGTTATCCTGAAGAAGAACTGGGACATTCTCTTGACGGAACCCAAGCTTTTGCCATGGCTCTCAAACAACCCCAGGATGGTGGCCAGGAGATCTCACAATTTGAAGGATGAACTAGTCTCCAGCCACTTTAAATGGACGACCGTCAAAACTGGGACGGGCGGTAGAATTCATGGAACATACCCCTGTGGTAGGTGCAATGTTTGTAGCTACATGATTGCGGATTGTGGGGTATCTCTTCCACATGTCCCAGAAAGGATCCAGGTGCCTGGATACTTTAATTGTTGCACTAGAAATCTTGTTTATGCCTTGATTTGCAGTTGCCTAAAGTTATATATTGGTTATACTACCCAGGAATTGAGACGTCGGATACAGCAGCACTTATCTAGTGTGCATATGGCTCAGAACGATTCTGAGAAAGGTAACAAGCTTTCATCGGTGGCTGCTCACTTCCTACATGAACATGGGGGCTTATCAAGAGGGATAAGGGTTAAGGGCTTGGAAGGGGTCAAAGTTGATGTAAGGGGTGGCAATGTCATATCGGATCTATTGAGAAGGGAATCCAAGTGGATTTACAATCTGAAGAGCCTGGCTCCGGTGGGCATTAATGAGGAACTCTTATGCACTGGCTTTTATAAACAAGCGTGAGGTATTGTGACCATTAACATTTGTGTGTTTTTTCTTTTGTTTACTCATGTTTTCTCCTTTGCTCTTTCTTGACCCTTTGGATTTATTTGTTCCTCTTGCCACTCTTTAGGGATATTATGGAAGCTCATCGTGAAAGTCGAAAACTCCTGGATCCACATCTCGTGGAACAGTATAAACTCCCCCCAAAAGAAATTCTTGAATAGCTGGTTTTTGGTCATTTTGCATCACATAAATCAGAATAAAAAGCGATTAAAAAATGTCACATGCCCGAAAAAGGTACCAATAAAAACGTCAACTCGTCCCGCAAAAATCAAGACCTCATATGACTCTGTGGACCAAAATATGAAAAAATTATAGGTCTCAAAATGTGGAGACGCAAAAACTATTTTTTTAAATAAAAAGCGCCTTTTAGTGTGTGACAGCTGCCAATCATAAAAATCCGCTTAAAGACCCGCTATAAAAGTAAATCAAACCTCCCTTCATCACCCCCTTAGTTAGGGAAAAATAATACAATTTAAAAAAATGTATTTATTTCCCTTTTAGGGGTTGGGGCTGGGGCCAAGGGTTAGGGTTGGGGTTAGGGTTGGGGCCAAAGTTAGGGTTAGGGTTGGGGCTAAAGTTAGGGTTAGGGTTGGGGCTAAAGTTAGGGTTGGGGCTATAGTTAGGGTCAGGGCTACAGTTAGGGTTGGGGCTACAGTTAGGGTTGGGGCTACAGTAAGGGTTGGGGCTACAGTTAGGGTTGTGGCTACAGTTAGGGTTGGGGCTAAAGTTAGGGTTAAGATTGGGGCTAAAGTTAAGGTTAGGGTTAAGGCTAAAGTTAGGGTTGGGGCTACAGTTAGGGTTAGGGTTGTGGCTAAAGTTAAGGTTAGGGTTGGGGCTATAGTTAGGGTTAGGGTTGGGGCTAAAGTTAGGGTTAGGGTTGGGCTAAAGTTAGGGTTTGGATTACATTTACAGCTGGAATTAGGGTTGGGATTAGAGTTAGGGGTGTGGTTAGGGTTATGGTTGGGATTAGGGTTAGGGGTGTTTTGGAGTTAGGGGTGTGGTTAGTGTTGGGATTAGGGTTAGGGGTGTGTTGGGGTTAGGGGTGTGTTGTGTTATGATGCGGTGGTCTAGGAGCAACATGGAACGAGCTCTGAAGGAAGTGGTAACTGTACTGACCGCAGTCCCTAAGCTCAACACAACACTAGAAGTAGCCGTGGAATGCTCCTAACTCTCCCTAGGCATCTCATCACAGCCTAAGAGCTAACTACCCCTAAAGATAGAAGCAGGAAAGCTATCTTGACTCAGAGAAAATCCCCAAAGGATAGATTAGCCCCCCACAAATAATGACTGTGAGTGGAGAGGAAAAATACATACACAGAATGAAACCAGGATGAGCACAGGAGGCCAGTCTAGCTTGATAGATAGGACAGGATGGAATACTGTGCGGTCAGTATAAAACACTACAAAAATCCACGCAGAGTTTACAAAAACATCTCCACACCTGACTAAAGGTGTGGAGGGTAAATCTGCTTCCCAGAGCTTCCAGCAAGACAGAATTAATTGATACTGATAACGCTGGACAAACATAGAAAGCACTGAACGGATAAGTCCACAATCTGTGAACAGAAAAGCGCAAGCAAAAACTTAGCTTTGCTGAACTGGTCAGGATAACAGGGAAATCCAAAGAGATGTGAATCCAACCAGGAACCATTTACAAGTGGCACTGGCTGAAGGAACAGCCAGGCCTAAATAGCCGAGCAGAAGAGACGATAAGTGGAGGCAGCTGATGACAGCTAACTCCAAGGAGCAGCCATACCACTTGAAACCACAAGAGGGAGCCCAAAAGCAGAACTCACAAAAGTGCCACTTATAACCACCGGAGGGAGCCCAAGAGCGGAATTCACAACAGTGTTGGGGTTAGAGGTGTGGTTGGGATTAGGGCTAGGGGCATGTTCTGATTAGGGGTGTGGTTAGGGTTATGGTTAGAGTTGGGATTAGGGTTAGGGGTGTGTTTGGGTTAGGGTTTCAGTTAGAATTTGGGGGTTTCCACTGTTTAGGCACATCACAGGTTCTCCAAACGCGACTTGGCGTCCAATCTCAATTCCAGCCAATTCTGCCTTGAAAAAGTAAAACAGTGCTACATCCCTTCCGAGCTCTACCGTGCGCCCAAACAGGGGTATACCCCAACATATCGGGTATCAGCGTACTCAGAACAAATTGGACAACAACTTTTAGGGTCCAATTTCTCTTCTTACCCTTGGGAAAATACAAAACTGGGGGCTAAAAATAATTTTTGTGGAAATAAAATATTTTTTATTTTCACGGCTCTGCGTTATAAACTGTAGTGAAACACTTGGGGGTTCACCATTCTCACAACACATCTAGATAAGTTCCTTCGGAAATCTAGTTTCCAATATAGGGTTACTTGTGGGGGTTCTACTGTTTAGGTATATCAGGGGCTCTGCAAATGCAACGTGATGCCTGCAGACCAATCCATCTAAAGTCTGCATTTCAAACGGCGCCTCTTCCCTTCCAAGCTCTGCCATGCGCCCAAACGGTGGTCCCCCCCAAATATGGGGTGCCTGCGTACTCAGGACAATTTGGACAACAACTATAGGGGTCCAATTTCCCCTGTAACCTTTGGGAAAATACAAAACTTGGGGCTAAAAAGTAATTTTTGTGGAAAAAAAAAGATTTTTTATTTTCACGGCTCTGCGTTATAAACTGTAGTGAAACACTTGGGGGTTCACCGTTCTCACAACACATCTAGATAAGTTCCTTAGGGGGTCTACTTTCCAAAATGGTGTCAGTTGTGGGGGGGTTTCAATGTTTAGGCACATCAGGGGCTCTCCAAACGCGACATGGCGTCCCATCTCAATTCCAGTCAATTTTGCAATGAAAAGTCAAAAGGCTCTTCTTCCCTTCCGAGCTCTGCCATGTGTCCAAACAGTGGTTTACCCCCACACATGGGGTATCGGCGTACTCAGGAAAAATTGCACAACAAAATTTGGGGTCCAATTTCTTCTTGTACTCTTGGGAAAATAAAAAAAATTGAGGGCAAAAAGTTCATTTTTGTGAAAAAATATGATTTTTTATTTTTACGGCTCTACATTATAAACTTCTGTGAAGCACTTGGTGGGTCAAAGTGCTCACCACACATCTAGATAAGTTCCTTAGAGGGTCTACTTTCCAAAATGGTGTCACTTGTGGGGGTTTCAATGTTTAGGCACATCAGGGGCTCTCCAAACTCAACATGGCGTCCCATCTCAATTTCAGTCAATTTTGCATTGAAAAGTCAAACGGAGCTCCTTCCTTTCCGAGCTCTGCCATGCGCCCAAACTGAGAGAAAGCAACCACAGCCAATATAGAAAAGTCAAAAAAGATCTCCCAAACAGGAATAAGATTAAAATGCCTTTATTATATATATTTGGCAAATATTAAAATAGAAAATACAGATAAAATATAGACACATGTGCGCACAATGGGAAAATATTTTTTGTATAATAAAATCGATATCAACAATGGTACAGGCTGACCCTTTAGAAATATATTGTATTTAAATAACAGGTTCAAACATCACCCCAAGATGACATATATTGTTAACTGGATTTGCATGTAGCCAAAAAATCGGCATATATTCAAATACACACTCCTTAATGCAATATGTGCAAAATTATAGCAAGTAATAGCTTATATGTGCAATATAGCAATATAAAGTGCAAAAAAAGGAAAAGGTTGAGTATAACCATGAAGTATACTGGATTGTGCCAGAAAGTGCTATGTGCAAAAAATAGTTGTAAAAACGTGGGAACTATAAAAACCGCAGAGTGCAAAGAACATGCAGGTTTAACTGCTATAGGTGAAGTATAAACTGAACCACAGTGAGCAGAAAGGCCTATAAGGAAGCTTCCTTCATATATCAAGGACACCAACGATTTTCTGAGAAGGATTGATGGATTACATGTTGGTGTGGAGACTCTCCTAGTGTCATGTGACGTGGAGAGCCTCTACACGAACATTCGCCATCATGATGGTGTCGCTGCAGCTAAATACTTCCTGGAGTCCTCTTTTTTGCCAGAACCCATGAGGGAATTTGTTGTCCAGCTGCTTGAATTTGCTTTATCAAAAATTTTTTTTCTTTTTAAGGGGTCCCTCTACCTACAGCTCCAGGGCACCGCTATGGGTGCTTCCTTCGCACCGGCGTATGCAAATTTATTCCTGGGGCTGTGGGAGAGGGACCTCTTTATGTCTGGACTCATGCCGTCGGTGGACCGCATCCCATTGTGGGTGCGGTTCATTGATGACATATTTTTTATTTGGCAGGGCCCAGCAGATGCTTTATGTAATTTTATGGAACAGCTGAACAACAACTCCCGTAATCTACACCTGACATATAAATTCAACGCCAACGAGATGGAGTTCCTGGATGTACGCATCTATAGGAATAGTGATGACTGTCTCTCTAGTGACATATTCCGGAAGACAACAGCGGTCAATTCCCTACTGCACGCAACGTCCTCCCATCCCCATACGATGATCAATGCTATTCCGATTGGACAGTTCTTACGGCTTCGGAGAATATGTTCCAATGATACAGATTTTGAGGAACAATCGGCAATACTAAAAGAAAGATTCATAGAAAGGGGCTATAGCCGCCGATCAATTAAAAGGGGATATAACAGAGCAAAAAATACTACTCGGCACCAGGCACTTTATGGCAACAAACCTCAAAAAATGAATCAAAAAGTAAGATTCATCACACAATTCAATGGGCAAACAGAAATGATGAGGGCCCAACTACTTAAATCATGGGACATCCTTCAGTCTGACCCAATTTTGGCTCAATATGTGGGTGATGGACCAAGTATAACATATCGTAGATCCAAAAATTTGAGGGACTATCTAATTAAAAGCCATTACAAATTTGAACCAACTGTCAGTTCTTTTCTGGATAATAGCAGACGACCATTGGGGTGTAGAGAGTGCGGTAAATGTGTGGCTTGCCCAAATGTGATGAGAGCTGGAACATTTACGGATTCGAGTGGGACGTGCACATTTAAAATTAAACACGCTATTACGTGCGCATCAAAGGCCGTGATCTACTACGCAGTGTGCCCTTGCCCACTGATTTATGTAGGCATGACAACCAGACAATTTAAGGTTAGGGTAAGGGAACATGTGCGGGGGATACTTACTGCAAAAGATGTGGCGGACACATCAGAATTAAAAACACTTCCGAAGCACTTCCGCACTCACCATAATTGTGATCCATCTGACTTGAAATTTATTGGAATTGACACTATTATCCAGGATGAGCGTGGTGGCGAGATTGGGATACCACTTGCCAGAATGGAGACCAAGTGGATCTGGACCCTGGATACGGTGTCACCCAAGGGTCTAAATGAGAATCTGAGCTTTGCTCCCTTCCTTTAATAACGATGGACCAATTTTAGATTTTATTGAAGCCTTTTTAGTTTTTTATGGATAGATTTTTTTACTTAAATACTTTTCCTAACAAATACATATATTTTTTAACTGTTTTTATATTAATTGTTCACCAGTATATACCTATGTAAGCATGGATAGAATGACATGTTTTAGTTTTTATTTACGCTACTGTATATTTTAAGCCTTTTATAGTTTATATATGCTGTAATTGTCATTTATAGTAACATATATCTTTTATCACCCTAGTGTCTACTTACCTCTATGTCCATTTCTTCTGATCTTCGTGATGACATTCCGGTGATGGATGCTGGGATCGGGGCGTTGTGGCTGGTGGCTTAAGATGTTTCCGGGTCCTATCTGAATGTCCTGTATAAAATATTATATACATTTATGTATGTGTACAGATGTGCATAACGGACAAACATGTGATACGCTATGTTTTATGTTATTTTGCATCACTGTACGGTTAACGTTTACACATGTGTGCATTACGGTATATGTGACATTTTTTTCATATTATATAGTGAGAAAAAAAGAAAAAAAGGAAAAAAATTATTTTTTTCCTCCTTGTAGCCATATGTCTGATGCACATACCCCATATACTAATCCTAACTATTCTATATATATTACCAAAAAGTCCTTTATTTTTCTTATTACCACTTTTTTTATATTTATACATGTGCGGGCTACATTTACATATGCAACTCTTGCATGGGTGACATATAGTGGGAGGGTATATATTCTTTTCCTTGTGGCTATGTGCCTGATGCACCTGTTATATTTGTTCTAGCCATGTGTATATATTCATCACAAACAATTTATTTTTTCTTTATTTCTTTAATTATATATTTTTACCCTTTTTCTCTATACATCCATGCCCGCGCCTATATATCTCAGTAATGCAGTAGATATGTCTCACATAGTGCTAGATACATGTTGGACGTTGCGGTATATATATATTTTCTGACACTGATAGGCTCATCTGATACGCCCACCTGC
The DNA here is from genome assembly GCF_032444005.1 of Ranitomeya imitator. Taxonomy (NCBI): domain Eukaryota; kingdom Metazoa; phylum Chordata; class Amphibia; order Anura; family Dendrobatidae; genus Ranitomeya; species Ranitomeya imitator. The sequence goes on from NC_091282.1 coordinate 242,634,698, forward strand.
CTGAGACTCAGCTCCTGGTGGAGCGCATGCCTGGTTGCCGTGATGTAGCTCCGCCGTTTAGCGTTCCTGTTGCTGGGTGACGTCGGGTACTCTGATCCCGTACGTCCGGCGGCATGACGCGGGCGGCGGAAGTTCCTGATCTGTGCAACCGCGCATGCGCCAACTACATCCGGGCCGCAGCGCTCGGATTTGGAGGCGCATAAAAGGCTGTACATTGGAGACGGTGGTTACCCCCTGACGAAGGATAGTAATCCGAAACGCGCGTCGGGGTGCGTTTCTTTGGGATTCGGCTGACCCCACTTTCACAGGTATATTGGAGATTCAGTACTTCCCCCTGTATTGTACCATATTGGCTGGATTAGTATCCGGTCCTCTGGTCTCTTGGATCTAGAGTGTATTTGGACCGGAGAGTGGCTATACCGATTTATATCTGGCTCCATTAGTGACAGATTAGAACCACATTATTGGAGCCATATGGTGGCAATTTAGCTGCTTTATATCCGGCTCTTATGGTGATAGATTGGAATAATTATTATTGGCACATAAATGTGTATTGTGTAACTTTACACTGCCCAAATTAATAGCAACTTCCTTATAGGCCTTTCTGCTCACTGTGGTTCAGTTTATACTTCACCTATAGCAGTTAAACCTGCATGTTCTTTGCACTCTGCGGTTTTTATAGTTCCCACGTTTTTACAACTATTTTTTGCACATAGCACTTTCTGGCACAATCCAGTATACTTCATGGTTATACTCAACCTTTTCCTTTTTTTGCACTTTATATTGCTATATTGCACATATAAGCTATTACTTGCTATAATTTTGCACATATTGCATTAAGGAGTGTGTATTTGAATATATGCCGATTTTTTGGCTACATGCAAATCCAGTTAACAATATATGTCATCTTGGGGTGATGTTTGAACCTGTTATTTAAATACAATATATTTCTAAAGGGTCAGCCTGTACCATTGTTGATATCGATTTTATTATACAAAAAATATTTTCCCATTGTGCGCACATGTGTCTATATTTTATCTGTATTTTCTATTTTAATATTTGCCAAATATATATAATAAAGGCATTTTAATCTTATTCCTGTTTGGGAGATCTTTTTTGACTTTTCTATATTGGCTGTGGTTGCTTTCTCTCAGTACGGTGGTGGTTTCCACATTTCTCTCCACAGGACACTAGTCACTGGCATTTGAATCAAGATTTTATTATTTTTTATTGATTTTATTATCTGGCATATAGCAATTAGTGTACCTGTGGTGGTTACTTAATCATGCGCCCAAACTGTGGTTTACCCCCACATATAGGATATCAACGTACTCAGGACAAATTGCACAACAACTTTTCGGGTCCAATTTCTTCTAGTACCCTTGGGAAAATAAATAATTGGGGTCGAAAAGATCATTTTTGTGAAAAAATATGATTTTTTATTTTTATGGCTCTGCATTATAAATTTCTGTGAAGCACTTGGTGGGTCAAAGTGCTCACTACAAATCTAGATAAATTCCTTATGGGGTCTACTTTCCAAAAAGGGGTCACTTGTGGGGGGTTTCAATGTTTAGGCACATCAGGAGCTCTCCAAACGCGACATGGCATCCGATCTCAATTCCAGTCAATTTTGCATTGAAAAGTCAAACAGCGCTCCTTCCCTTCGGAGCTCTGCCATGCACCCAAACAGTGGTTTACCCCCACATATGGGATATCGACGTACTCAGGACAAGTTGTATAACAACTTTTGGGGTCCAATTTCTCCTGTTACCCTTGGTAAAATAAAACAAACTGGAGCTGAAGTAAATGTAAAAATGTCTGGACAGTAAAATACTAGCACTTTTTCACCATTTATGTTGCCCAACCTTCCTAAAAAAATTGTAAACTTGCAAGAAGGGCCCTTAGGCTAGGTTCACATTGCATTAGTGGGTATCCCCTAACGGAATCCGTTACATAGCGCCACTAACGCAATGTAACGGATCCGTTAGCGCACCCATTGACCGCAATGTATGTAACGCATCCCTAATGCATGCCATTTCTGGCATGCGTTAGCGATGTTCCGTTATTTTGTGACGGACCTCGAACGCTGTCTGCAGCGTTTTTGGGTCCGTTCTCACTAGCGCAGATCGGGCATCTGCGCTAGCGCGATCGCTAAATGCGATCCTTTTTGGACATTGCAATAACGCAATCCGTTAGCGTATGCGCTAAACGAACTGCACTAACGTAATGTGAACCTAGCCTTAGGCTGCCGTCACACTAGCAGTATTTGGTCAGTATTTTACATCAGTATTTGTTAGCCAAAACCAGGAGTGGAACAATTAGAGGAAAAGTATAATAGAAACATATGCACCACTTCTGCATTTATCACCCACTCCTGGTTTTGGCTTACAAATACTGATGTAAAATACTGACCAAATACTGCTAGTGTGAAGGCAGCCTCAATCTGTAATGTTTGATATTGTTTTTACATCCCTAATTCCCAAAAAGTTGTTATGCTGTGTAAAATGTAAAGAAAACAACGCAATTATTTGAAAATCTCATATAACCATATTTTATTCACAACAGATCATAGAACACGGAGCAGAAGATAAAAGTCAGACATTTTTCCAATTCACTTAAAAAAAAAAAAGCCCATTTAGAAATTGATAGCGGCAGCAACACATCTAAAAAAAAGTTGAGTTTTTAACCCCTTTACCCCCAAGGGTGGTTTGCACGTTATGGACCGGGCCAATTTTTACAATTCTGACCACTGTCCATTTATGAGGTTATAACTCTGGAACGCTTCAATGGATCCCGGTAATTCTGACACTGTTTTCTCGTGACATATTGTACTTCATGATAGTGGTAAAATTTCTTTGATATTACCTGCGTTTATTTGTGAAAAAAAAAAACGGAAATTTGGCAAACATTTTGAAAATTTCGCAATTTTCCAACTTTGAATTTTTATGCAATTAAATCACAGAGATATGTCACACAAAATACTTCATAAGTATCATTTCCCACATGTTTACTTTACATCAGCACAATTTTGGAACCAAAATTTTTTTTGTTAGGGAGTTATAAGGGTTAAAAGTTGACCAGCAAGTTCTCATTTTTCCAACACCATTTTATTTTAGGGACCACATCTCATTTGAAGTCATTTTGAGAGGTCTATATTATAGAAAATACCCTAGTGTGACACCATTCTAAAAACTGCACCCCTCAAGGTGCTCAAAACCACAATCAAGAAGTTTATTAACCCTTCAGGTGTTTCACAGGAATTTTTGGAATGTTTAAATAAAAATTAACATTTAACTTTTTTTTTCACAAAAAATTTACTTCAGCTCTAATTTGTTTTATTTTACCAAGGGTAACAGGAGAAAATGGACCCCAAACGTTGTTGTACGCCCATACCCCATATGTGGAGGTAAACCACTGTTTGGGCGCATGACAGAGCTCGGAAGCGAAGGAGCGCCATTTGACTTTTCAATGCAAAATTGACTGGAATTGAGATGGGACGCCATGTTGCGTTTGGAGAGCCACTGATGTGCCTAAACATTGAAACCCCCCACAAGTGACACCATTTTGGAAAGTAGACCCCCTAAGGAACTTATCTAGAGGTGTGGTGAGCACTTTGACCCACCAAGTGCTTCACAGAAGTTTATAATGCAGAACCGTTAAAATAAAAAATCATTTTTTTCACAAAAATTATCTTTTTGCCCCCAATTTCTTATTTTCCCAATGGTAAGAGAAGAAATTGGATCACAAAAGTTGTTCTACAATTTGTCCTGAGTACGCTGATACCCTATATGTGGGAGTAAACCACTGTTTGGGCGCATGGGAGAGCTCGGAAGGGAAGGAGCGCCGTTTGACTTTTCAATGCAAAATTGACTGGAATTGAGATGGGACGCCATGTTGCGTTTGGAGAGCCACTGATGTGCCTAAACATTGAAACCCCCCACAAGTGACACCATTTTGGAAAGTAGACCCCCTAAGGAACTTATCTAGATGTGTGGTGAGCACTTTGACCCACCAAGGGCTTCACAGAAAATTATAATGCAGAGTCATGAAAATAAAACAAAAATTTTTTCCCACAAAAATTATTTTTTAGCCCCCAGTTTTGTATTTTCCCGAGGGTAACAGGAGAAATTGGACCCCAAAAGTTATTGTCCAATATGTCCTGAGTGCGCTGATACCCCATATATAGGGGGGAACCACCGTTTGAGCGCATGGGAGGGCTCGGAAGGGAAGGAGCGTCATTTGGAATGCAGACTTAGATGGAATGGTCTGCAGGTGTCACATTGCGTTTGCAGAGCCCCTAATGTACCTAAACAGTAGAAACCCCCCACAAGTGACCCCATATTGGAAACTAGACCCCCAAGGAACTTATCTAGATGTGTCGTGAGAACTTTGAGCCCCCAAGTGTTTCACTACAGTTTATAACACAGAGCCGTGAAAATAAAAAATCTTTTTTTTTCCCACAAAAATTATTTTTTAGCCCCCAGTTTTGTATTTTCCCGAGGGTAACAGGAGAAATTGGACCCCAGAAGTTGTTGTCCAATTTGTCCTGAGTACGCTGATACCCCATATGTTGGGGTAAACTCCTGTTTGGGCACACGGGAGAGCTCGAAAGGGAAGGAGCACTGTTTTACTTTTTCAACGCAGAATTGGCTGGAATTGAGATCGGACACCATGTCGCGTTTGGAGAGCCCCTGATGTGCCTAAACAGTGGAAACCCCCCAATTATAACCCTAATCCAAACTCACCCCTAACCCTAATCCTAACGGTAACCCTAACCACACCTCTAACCCAGACACACCCCTAACCCTAATCCCAACCCTATTCCCAACCATAAATGTAATCCAAACCCTAACCCTAACTTTAGCCCCAACCCTATCTGTAGCCTTAACCCTAGCCCCAACCCTAACCCTAGCCCTAACCCTAGCCCTAACCCTAACCCTAGCCCTAACCCCAACGGGAAAATGGAAATAAATACATTTTTTTTAATTTAATTTTTCCCTAACTAAGGGGGTGATGAAGGGGGGTTTGATTTACTTTTATAGTGGGTTTTTTAGTGGATTTTTTATGATTGGCAGCCGTCACACAATTTTTGCATTACCACATTTTGAGAGCTGTAATTTTTCCATATTTGAGTCCACAGAGTCATGTGAGGTCGTGTTTTTTGCGGGACTAGCTGACGTTGGTAACATTTTCGGGCACGTGACATTTTTTTATCGCTTTTTATTCCAATTTTTGTGAGGCAGAATGACCAAAAACCAGCTATTCATGAATTTCTTTTGGGGGAGGTGTTTATACCGTTCTGTGTTTGGTAAAATTGATAAAGCAGTTTTATTCTTCCGGTCAGTACGATTACAGCGATACCTCATTTATATCATTTTTTTAATGTTTTGGCGCTTTTATACGATAAAAACTATTTTATAGAAAAAAAATTATTTTTGCATCGCTTTATTCTGCAGTTCCAGCAGTACTATGCACAATTATTCGATCAGTGGGATGCTTGTTCAATTGTCACTTCATATAGGATCAATAAGTTATCACTTATCCAAGGATAGGAGAAAGTTATCAACTTGTTGGAAAACATTTAAAGTGAACCTATCAGCATGATTTTGCTGAGTAACCTACAGTCAATGTCAGGTCGGTGCCGTTATACTGATTAAAATGATACCTTGGTTGATGAAATCCATCTTGTGGTTGTTGTTTAATCTTTATTTATATTTTTCAGTTAATGAGATTCTCGTGCTCCGGGGCGGCCTCTGGGGAGTCTTTATGTGGGGCTCTGCTTAGGTATTCATACTGATGACTCATGACAGGTCACTGATCCCTCAATGACCTGCCCCCTATTTTACATAGATGCTACTGCGCAGGCACTGCCACCGAGACCATTTTGGCAGAAAAAAAAAATTAGAGTAATGGCGCCCGGGGAAGGGGGAGGTGGAGCCTCCGCAGTAGCATCTATTGGATAGCCGATAGATGCTACTGCACAGATGCCACCGCCAGCACCATTTTGATGGAGCCAATTTTTTTTGCTCACGTGTTTAATCCCATGCACATGGCTGCAAATTTTATATCTATGGAAATTTTATAAATTTGAATAAAGACTTTGTTTTATAGAAGATTTGGATGCTGGATATTTTTCTCTCCTCCAAATTATTTTTTCTCTAGCAAGAGGTACTCTCAATTTGTAAATTGAGCAGCTCAAAGCTATAGTCCCTTATTTCTTTATTGCTTAGGGGAGGGTACTCCTACTTGAGTGACAGTTCTGGTCCGGCGTTACTTCTTGCAACAACACATTAAGGCTGCTTTCACACATCAGTTTTTTTGCCATCAGGCTCATTCCGGCATATTCTGAAAAAACGGATCCATCGCAAATTGTGAATAACTGATGCGACGGATCCGTTTTTTCATCGGATCCGATTACATGATCCAGATAATTGTTTCTAGTTGATGAGAGACCGACCCCAGAATGGAAAATGCAAAAATCGGTGCGTGCTCAGTTTAAAAAAATCTGTCATATGACGGATCCGGATCCATAGGGTTCCATTCTAGCAAAAGCCTGATGGCGCAGGATCTGTCGCTGTCCGTTTTTTCGATGGACACAAAAAACGTTACTATGTCTATTTTCACCAGTGGCTGACTGACAGTGTTTGCACCGAAGTCTACACTATTATCACTATATTAAAGGGAACCTGTCACCCCGAAATTCGCGGGTGAGGTAAGCCCACCGGCATCAGGGGCTTATCTGCAGCATTCTGGAATGCTGTAGATAAGCCCCCGATGTTACCTGAAAAAGGAGAAAAAGACGTCCTCTTCTGATCTTCAGCCACGGCTCCGGCGCAGGCGTACTTTGCTCTGCCCTGTTGAGGGCAGACAAAGTACTGCAGTGCGCAGGCGCCGGGCCTCTGACCTTTCCGGCGCCTGCGCACTGCAGTACTATCCTCTGCCCTCAACAGGGCAGAGCAAAGTACGCCTGCGCCGGAGCCGTGGCTGAAGATCAGAAGAGGACGTCTTGGAATGAAGATGGGAGGCGCCGCAGCGGACCAGAGACACCCATCCGACCTGACCAGCAGCGGGACCGTCCCTGGGTGAGTATAATATAACGTCTTTTTCTCCTCTTTCAGGTAACATCAGGTGCTTATCTACAGCATTACAGAATGCTGCAGATAAGCCCCTGATGCCGGTGGACTTACCTCACCCACGATTTTCGGGGTGACAGGTTCCCTTTAACATATAGAGATAACAAGGCATTTGAACAAGCACATGACTCAGGAAAGTGAGAGCCATGATTTAAGGTACCGTCACATTTAGCGATGCTGCAGCAATATAGACAACGATGCCAATCACTGCAGCGTCGCTATTTAGGTCGCTAGGAGACTTCAAACACCGGCAACGCAGAACGATACAGGAGCGATCCAGTGATGTACTTATCATTCTTGCTGGTTGTTCGCTCCATGAAGAAACATTGCAGGCATCGTTGCTTTTGCTGTCAAACATGACGCATCACGCCGACCTGACGACCAAATAAAGTTCCGGACTTTCAGCAACGACCAGCGATGTCACAGCGGGATCCTGATCGCTGATGCGCATCAAACACAACGAGATCACTATCCAGGACGCTGCAACGTCATGGATCGCTGTCGTTCTCGTTGGTAAGTTGCTTAATGTGACGGTACCTTAAGAGAATTGCTCTGGAAAATGCTGATGCAGTGGGTTGGGGGTTTCTGATTCTACAGAATTGATAAGTGCACCTTCGCTAAGACTACTTTCACACATCAGGTTTTTTCCTTCAGGTTGGATCCGGCGTCACGCCGAAGCGACGATCCGACGTAAATTGTGAAAAACTGATGAAACGGATCCGTTTTTCCGCCGGATCCAACTACCGGAACCGGCAAAAAAACGATCCGTTTCATCCGTTTTCCATCCATTTCGTCCATTTTTTTTATCCTTTCTATGACTGATCCGGTTTTGAAAAATGCCCATGGGAGGCTCTCAAACGTGACTGGCTACTGAAAACATATATATACTGTGTTCCTACAGCCCATCTTTGACATGTTGTAGAGGAGCAAGTGCAGATTGTAGAGGAGCAAGTGGTTGGAGAGCAAGATGGAAGGCGTTATTGCGAATATTTTGAAGATCAACTTGGATTTTACTGTGGAGTCAAATCATTTGAGAGCAATTGTTGTGGAAAAGTAGCGAGAGAGACAGCAGCGCATCATGCGTCAGCAGCGACAGCATTTGTGGATCCATCCCATTACAGCACAGAGAATGACGCGGGAAGTCTTTTCAACTTTATACATGGAGCTACGAGGAGACCCAGAGAAGTTTTTCAGCTATGTGCGGATGAAAGCTGAGAACTTCGACGTGTTGGTGGAACAGATTGGACACCTCATCGCAAGAAGTGATACCTATTTCTGGTTCTCCCTTTCACCTGCAGAGCATCTGATAGTGACTCTACGGTAAGCCATTTTTATTGTATCTCCTACTGTGAAACCACACTTATAACTGTAATGTTGTTGCTGGTTGTTTTTAAATATTATTTTTTTTGTACCTCCAACTGTTCTAGCTGACTCATAACTGTTATGTTATTACTGGTATTTTGTACTAATTTTTCCCTTTTTGTCACAGATTCCTTGCAACTGGAAAATCCCTTTCGTTACTATATTTCCAGTTCCGACTTGGGATTTCCACCATATCCGGAATTGTCAAGCACACCTGCCGTGCATTGTGGGACTTTCTACATGTGGAATTTATACCACAAACCACAAAGGAGAGTTAGCTGGAGATCGCGGACAAATTCCTACAAATTTGTCAGTTTCCAAATTGCCTGGGAGCTGTGGACGGGAAACATATCTGCGTAGTCAAACCTGCTGGATTGGGATCGGAATATTTTAACTACAAAAAATATTTCTCCATCATGCTCATGACCATCACAGACGCTGAGTACAAATTTATTGCGGTTGATAAAGGGGCCTATGGACGCTCAAATGATTCACGAGTGTTTAACCCCTTAGTGACAGAGCCAATTTGGTACTTAATGACCAGGCCAATTTTTGCAATTCTGACCACTGTCACTTTATGAGGTTATAACTCTGGAACGCTTCAACGGATCCCGCTGATTCTGAGATTGTTTTTTCGTGACATATTGTACTTCATGTTAGTGGTAACATTTCTTCGATATTACTTGCGATTATTTATGAAAAAAACGGAAATATGGCGAAAATTTTTAAAATTTTGCAATTTTCAAACTTTGTATTTTTATGCCCTTAAATCAGAGAGATATGTCATAAAAAATAGTTAATAAATAACATTTCCCACATGTCTACTTTACATCAGCACAATTTTGGAAACAAAATTTTTTTTTGTTAGGGAGTTATAAGGGTTAAAAGTTGACCAGCAATTTCTCATTTTTACAACACCATTTTTTTTTAGGGACCACATCACATTTGAAGTCATTTTGAGGGGTCTATATGATAGAAAATAATGAAGTGTGACACCATTCTAAAAACTACACCCCTCAAGGTTCTCAAAACCACATTCAAGAAGTTTATTAACCCTTTACGTGCTTCACAGGAACTGAAACAATGTGGAAGGAAAAAATGAACATTTAACTTTTTTTTGCAAACATCTTAATTCAGAACCATTTTTTTTATTTTCACAAGTGTAAAAACAGAAATGTAACCATAAATTTTGTTATGCAATTTCTCCTGAATACGCCAATACCCCATATGTGGGGGTAAACCACTGTTAGGGCGCACCGCAGAACTTAGAAGTGAAGGAGCGCCGTTTGACTTTTTCAATGCAGAATTGGCTGGAATTGAGATCGGACACCATGTCACATTTAGAGAGCCCCTGATGTACCTAAACAGTGGAAACTCCCCACAAGTGACACCATTTTGGAAACTAGACCCCTTAAGGAACTTATCTAGATGTGTGGCGAGCACTTTGAACCCCCATGTGCTTCACAGAAGTTTATAACGTAGAGCCGTGAAAAAAAAAAATTGCATTTTTTCTACAAAAATTATTTTTTGCCCACAAATTTTTATTTTCACAAGTGTAACAGGAGAAATTAGACCACAAAAGTTGTTGTGCAATTTCTCCTGAGTACGTCGATACCCAATATGTGGGGGTAAACCACTGTTTGGGCGCACCGCAGAGCTTGGAAGAGAAAGAGTGCCGTTTTACTTTTTCAATGTAGAATTGGCTGGAATTGAGATCGGACGCCATGTCGCGTTTGGAGAGCCCCTGATGTGCCTAAACAGTAGAAATCCCCCACAAGTGACCCCATTTTGGAAACTAGACCCCCCATGGAACTTATCTAGATGTGTGGTGAGAACCTTGAATGCCCAAGTGCTTCACAGAAGTTTATAATGCAGAGCCGTGAAAATAAAAAATATTTTTTTTTTCCACAAAAAAGATTTTTTAGCCACCAAATTTTTATTTTCACAAGGGTAACAAGAGAAACTGGACCCCAAAAGTTGTTGTCCAATTTGTCCTGAGTATGCTGGTACCCCATATGTGGGGGTAAACCACTGTTTGGGCGCACGGCAGAGCTCGGAAGGAAGGAGCGCCGTTTTGGAATGCAGACTTTGATAGAATGGTCTGCGGGTATTATGTTGCGTTTGCAGAGCCCCTGATGTACCTAACCAGTAGAAACCCTCCACAAGTGACCCCATTTTGGAAACTAGACCCCCCATGGAACTTATCTAGATGTGTGGTGAGAACCTTGAATGCCCAAGTGCTTCACAGAAGTTTAGAATGCAGAGTCGTGAAAATAAAAAATATTTTTTTTTTTCACAAAAAAGATTTTGTAGCCCCCAAGTTTTTATTTTCACAAGGGTAACAAGAGAAATTGGACCCCAGAAGTTGTTGTCCAATTTATCCCGAGTACGCTGATGTCCCATATGTGGGGGTAACCCACTGTTTGGGCGCACGGCAGAGCTCAGAAGGGAGGGAGCACCATTTGACTTTTTGAGCGCAAAATTGGCTGTCGTGTTTGGAGACCCCCTGATGTACCTAAACAGTGGAAACCCCCCAATTCTAGCTCCAACCCTAACCCCAACACACCCCTAACCCTAATCCCAACCTCATCCATAATCCTAATCACTAACCCTAACCATAATCACAACCCTTACCCCAAAACAACCCTAATGTCAACCCTAACCATAACCCTAATCAAAACCCTAAATCCAACACACCCCTAATCCTAATCTCAACCCTAACCTCAAACTTAACCCTAATCCCAATACACCCCTAATCACAACCCTAACCTTAACCCTAATCCCAAACCTAACCCTAATCCCAATACACCCCCAATCACAACCCTAACCCTAATCCCAAGCGTAACCCTAATGCCAACCCTAACCCTAATACGAACCCTAATCCAAACCCTAACCCTAATCCCAGCTCTAACCCTAACTTTAGCCCCAACCCTAGCCCTAACTTTAGCCCCAACCCTAACCCTAGCCCTAGGGCTACTTTCACACTTGCGTCGTTTGGCATTCCGTCGCAATCCGTCGTTTTGGACAAGAAACGGATCCTGCAAATGTGCCCGCAGGATGCGTTTTTTGCCCATAGACTTGTATTGCCGATGGATCGTGACGGATGGCCACACGTCGCGTCCGTCGTGCACTGGATCAGTTGTGTTTTGGCGGAGCGTCGGCACAAAAAAACGTTCAATGAAACGTTTTTTTGTACGTCGCATCCGCCATTTCTGACCACGCATGCGTGGCCGTAACTCCGCCCCCTCCTCCCCAGGACATAGATTGGGCAGCGGATGTGTTGAAAAACTACAGCTGCTGCCCACGTTGTGCACAATTTTCACAACGTGCGTCGGTATGTCGGGCCGACGCATTGCGACGGCCCCGTACCGACGTAAGTGTGAAAGAAGCCTAACCCTAAGTTTAGCCCCAACTCTAACCCTAAATTTAGCCCCAACCCTAAATTTAGCCCCAACCCTAGCCCTACCTCTAACCTAACCCTACCCCTAACCTAACCCTACCCCTAACCTACCCCTAACCCTACCCCTAACCTAACCCTACCCCTACCCCTAACCCTACCCCTAACCTAACCCTACCCCTAACCTAACCCTACCCCTAACCCTACCCCTAACCTAACCCTAAGCTAACCCTACCTCTACCCCTAACCCTACCCCTAACCCTACCCCTAATTTTAGCCCCAACTGCTGTTCTCCTGCCGGCCGGCAGATGGAGACAGATGGCGGGCGCACTGGGCATGCGTCCGCCATGTTCTGCTGCCGGCGGCCAGGAGGAGCAGCAAGAGGATCGAGGGACCTAGGTGAGTATGCTAGGGTCCCCGAATCCCCCTATGTCTCTGTCCTCTGATGTGCGATCACATCAGAGGACAGAGAATTACACTTTACTTTTTTTTTTTTTTTTTTTTTGCGGTCGCCGGTAAACAGTTAATTACCGGCGATCGCAAAACAGGGGTCGGTAATACCGACCCCGATCATGCTCTTTGGGGTCTCGGCTACCCCCGGCAGCCGAGACCCCAAAGATTCTCCCGGTGCCGGCCGGCAGGCGCACTGCGCATGCGCCCGCCATTTTGAAGATGGCGGCGCCCACCGGGAGACACGAGGAGCATCGGGGGAGCTAGGTGAGTATTGGGGGGCCACCTGGGACCCCTTTTCTCTGTCCTCCGATGTGCGATCACATCGGAGGACAGAGAAATTAAAAAGAGATCGCTTTTTTTTTTTGCGATCGCCGGTAAACGGTTAATTACCGGCGATCGCAAATGCGGAGTGGGTTAAAAAACCCCTGAATCATGTTCTCTGGGGTCTCGGCTACCCTCGGCAGCCGAGACCCCGGAGAAAATCGGCCTCTGGGGGGCGCTATGGACTTTTTCCACAGCGCCGTTAATTAACGGCGCTGTGGTTTAAGTACCCTTAGCGGCCGCCGTTAAAAGGCGTATCGGCGGTCGCTAAGGGGTTAAAGTGTCTGCTATGGGGGTCATCTGTATGGAAACACCTTTGAATTTCCACCTCCAAGACCGCTTCGTCAAACCTCTGGGCCACCAATGTCATTTGTTTGTGTTGGAGATGAAGCCTTTCAACTATCTGAGCACCTGCTGAAACCATACTCCAGTAGTGGATTGACGCCAACTAAACGCACTTTTTAATTACCACCTAACACGCGCAGGAAGAATAATGGAGCTTTTGGGATTTTAAAGGAGAAGTGATCCAGCTGAAGGTGGAGGCGGTTCAAACTTTGTGAGACTTTATTGGACAACTAAAACAATATAGCGTTCTTCAAAACAGTCTTTGCATAGCAAACACCTGGCACACTAGTAAGGACGATCAACGCGTTTCAACTATGAAGTCTTACTCATGATCATGAGTCTCACAAAGTTTGAACCGCCTCCGCCTTCAGCTGGATCATTTCTCCTCTTGTTTCTATTTGGTGTGGGTGCTCACCCCGATCTGTGCTGGGCGTTGGCAGGTCTGGGGATTCCTCTGAAGACCGGTAAGCTGACTACATTCTTTTTTTTTCTCTTTTGGGATTTTAACTGCAAATTGGAGAGTTCTCTTGACTGCTATCAACCTCAAGGCTGACACTGTTGATGAGGTGGTAAAAGCTTGTGTGATCCTGCACAATTTTTTTATTTGCAAGGAACAGATTTTCATTGAAGACCACTCTGAAGAAACCACCTTGCATGACTATCAGAACTTTACTTTTAGAAATTCTGTGGCAGTTTCAAGAATGAGGGACAAATATGCTGAATACTTCGGGTCGCCTGTGTTATATACTGCAAGGCTGCTATATACTGCGTGGGCAGTGTTATATACTACGTGGCTGCTATGTACTGCGTGGGCTGTGCTATATATTACGTGGCCAGTGTTATATACTGCGTGGCTGGTGTTATCTACTACGTCACCTGTGCTATATACTGCAAGGCTGCTATATACTGTGTGGGCTGTTATATAGTACGTGGCTGTGTTATATACTGCATGGCCACTGTTATATATTGTGTGGCCTGTATTAACGTATACTATGTGGCTGCTATATACATACATACATATTCTACAATACCCGATGCGTTCGAATCGGGCCACCATCTAGTGACTTTATATAGCCTGAATTAAGCACTTGCACTTTATATCAAGCTTAAAAATACCACATCTCTATGGTAAATTGCTTCATGGTACGGTATTTAGGGTGGTGTAAGCCAGGATAAGGGCCATTTTTAATATGAAGGCTCCACACAGGCTGCACTCATTCCTTTGCTCAGCCAGCCACTTTTTGTTCTCTCTGCTTGAATTTCTAAGATTTTAAAATTGAGTTAATAAAATTATTTTTCATTCTTTTGCAATGGATCCTCTTTTTTTCCACAATATTTATCTCTGTGGGCATGTGCTTTGATATGACATATTTAGAGGTAGTTTTTTGCTCTATCAAATTATTATTTGGATTGTGTTTCAAATTAAATTTGTTTATGTACATTGTTATTAATTGGTTATCGGAAGGGGGCGTCTGCAGCCTTGGGGGGTCCTGGATTTTTCACAAACATGACATTGCTCTCAGTGGGCACCATCACATGCCTCTGGTCGGATCTCTGGTATAACAGCTGCCATTAGGGGGTCCCAGCAGTCACAGTGGGAGTATGTGGTGACAGTGACTGTCCCGGTAGTGAAGCCGCTGGGATAATTGTATACAGCCATGAATGCCCCCGCCAGTGCCCGTGCCCAGCCCCGCGCCCTCACCTACCCCCCACACAATGACTAATGACGCCTCAGCAGCAGCAGGTACGGGCAGCGCGGTGCACGCCGGGATCGCCTCTCCAGCCAATATGGCGTCTCCGTGACAGCTGTGCTGCCGCTGCTGCGCTCCCGGTCACCGGTGTGTGTGGTACGGAGGATACGGGGCTCTGCCCATACTGCCGCTAGCTTGCAGGACATTATTTGCCCCCCTGCCTGGCACAGGAGGGCGCCGGCTGCGGAGCTGAGCGGTGGCTGCCCCACCCTGCGCTGTGTGTGATGCTGCGGGTCACCGGGTGTCAGTGACAGTTGGGGGATGAGGGAGCGTCCCGCGGGCTGACAGCAGGGCAGACATGGGCTCGGTGGCGGCCGGGGATTCGGCGCAGTGGCTGTCGGTGAAGGAGGAGACCATCTTTTTACATGACGGGCTCATACGGGTCACCGATCTGGCCGAACTACCGAGCGAGATCGGGGTGACGGAGGCCGGGGACACGGACCTGGAGGTAAGGCCGCCCTCCGCGGGTGTGGTGTGGCGGGGACTGTCGCCTGCGCCATGTATGTGTATGACTACAGTGTATGTCGGGATATATCGCGGATACGCGGCCTGGCGACCACATCTGCTCCTCTGGAACCTCTCCTTTGCCCCTTCTGTAAGTCATGAGGCCTCAGGAGATCAGGTCACGGGAGGCCAGAAGTGATCAGATCGCGACATATCGCTCTCACATGGCTGATCAGGAGAATCCCCGCTGAGATCCATGTAGTATGATATAGAATGTGTCATCACTGGGCTGTTATCTGCATGAGCACCCATCACACAGGCAGGACAGTGTATGAGGCTCCTGGAGGGGATAGTGGCCCCTTACCTCTGGGGCCCCTGTGTGGCTGCACCAGTGATATGTACGCCCCTGCACCGATCACACAGACAGGACAATGTATGAGGCTCCTGGAGGGGATAGTGGCCCCTTACCTCTGGGGCCCCTGTGTGGCTGCACTAGAGATATGTACGCCCCTGCACCGATCACACAGGCAGGACAGTGTATGAGGCTCCTGGAGGGGATAGTGGCCCCTTACCTCTGGGGCCCCTGTGTGGCTGCACTAGAGATATGTACGCCCCTGCACCGATCACACAGGCAGGACAGTGTATGGGGCTCCTGAAGGGGATAGTGGCCCCTTACCTATGGGGCCCCTGTGTGGCTGCACCAGAGATATGTACGCCCCTGCACCCATCACACAGGCAGGACAGTGTATGAGGCTCCTGGAGGGGATAGTGGCCCCTTACCTCTGGGGCCCCTGTGTGGCTGCACCAGTGATATGTACGCCCCTGCACCCATCACACAGGCAGGACAGTGTATGAGGCTCCTGGAGGGGATAGTGGCCCCTTACCTCTGGGGCCCCTGTGTGGCTGCACCAGTGATATGTACGCCCCTGCACCGATCACACAGACAGGACAATGTATGAGGCTCCTGGAGGGGATAGTGGCCCCTTACCTCTGGGGCCCCTGTGTGGCTGCACTAGAGATATGTACGCCCCTGCACCGATCACACAGGCAGGACAGTGTATGAGGCTCCTGGAGGGGATAGTGGCCCCTTACCTCTGGGGCCCCTGTGTGGCTGCACTAGAGATATGTACGCCCCTGCACCGATCACACAGGCAGGACAGTGTATGGGGCTCCTGGAGGGGATAGTGGCCCCTTACCTATGGGGCCCCTGTGTGGCTGCACCAGAGATATGTACGCCCCTGCACCCATCACACAGGCAGGACAGTGTATGAGGCTCCTGGAGGGGATAGTGGCCCCTTACCTCTGGGGCCCCTGTGTGGCTGCACCAGTGATATGTACGCCCCTGCACCCATCACACAGGCAGGACAGTGTATGAGGCTCCTGGAGGGGATAGTGGCCCCTTACCTCTGGGGCCCCTGTGTGGCTGCACCAGTGATATGTACGCCCCTGCACCGATCACACAGACAGGACAATGTATGAGGCTCCTGGAGGGGATAGTGGCCCCTTACCTCTGGGGCCCCTGTGTGGCTGCACCAGTGATATGTACGCCCCTGCACCCATCAGGCAGGACAGTGTATGAGGCTCCTGGAGGGGATAGTGGCCCCTTACCTCTGGGGCCCCTGTGTGGCTGCACCAGTGATATGTACGCCCCTGCACCCATCAGGCAGGACAGTGTATGAGGCTCCTGGAGGGGATAGTGGCCCCTTACCTCTGGGGCCCCTGTGTGGCTGCACCAGTGATATGTACGCCCCTGCACCCATCACACAGACAGGACAATGTATGAGGCTCCTGGAGGGGATAGTGGCCCCTTACCTCTGGGGCCCCTGTGTGGCTGCACTAGAGATATGTACGCCCCTGCACCCATCACACAGGCAGGACAGTGTATGGGGCTCCTGGAGGGGATAGTGGCCCCTTACCTATGGGGCCCCTGTGTGGCTGCACTAGAGATATGTACGCCCCTGCACCCATCACACAGGCAGGACAGTGTATGGGGCTCCTGGAGGGGATAGTGGCCCCTTACCTCTGGGGCCCCTGTGTGGCTGCACTAGAGATATGTACGCCCCTGCACCCATCACACAGGCAGGACAGTGTATGGGGCTCCTGGAGGGGATAGTGGCCCCTTACCTATGGGGCCCCTGTGTGGCTGCACCAGAGATATGTCCGCCCCTGCACCTATCACACAGGCAGGACAGTGTATGGGGCTCCTGGAGGGGATAGTGGCCCCTTACCTCTGGGGCCCCTGTGTGGCTGCACCAGTGATATGTACGCCCCTGCACCCATCAGGCAGGACAGTGTATGAGGCTCCTGGAGGGGATAGTGGCCCCTTACCTCTGGGGCCCCTGTGTGGCTGCACTAGAGATATGTACGCCCCTGCACCCATCACACAGGCAGGACAGTGTATGGGGCTCCTGGAGGGGATAGTGGCCCCTTACCTATGGGGCCTTTGTGTGGCTGCACCAGAGATATGTCCGCCCCTGCACCTATCACACAGGCAGGACAGTGTATGGGGCTCCTGGAGGGGATAGTGGCCCCTTACCTCTGGGGCCCCTGTGTGGCTGCACCAGTGATATGTACGCCCCTGCACCCATCACACAGACAGGACAATGTATGATGCTCCTGGAGGGGATAGTGGCCCCTTACCTATGGGGCCCCTGTGTGGCTGCACCAGAGATATGTCCGCCCCTGCACCCATCACACAGACAGGACAATGTATGAGGCTCCTGGAGGGGATAGTGGCCCCTTACCTCTGGGGCCCCTGTGTGGCTGCACTAGAGATATGTACGCCCCTGCACCCATCACACAGGCAGGACAGTGTATGGGGCTCCTGGAGGGGATAGTGGCCCCTTACCTATGGGGCCCCTGTGTGGCTGCACCAGAGATATGTCCGCCCCTGCACCCATCACACAGGCAGGACAGTGTATGAGGCTCCTGGAGGGGATAGTGGCCCCTTACCTCTGGGGCCCCTGTGTGGCTGCACCAGTGATATGTACGCCCCTGCACCCATCACACAGGCAGGACAATGTATGAGGCTCCTGGAGGGGATAGTGGCCCCTTACCTATGGGGCCCCTGTGTGGCTGCACCAGAGATATGTACGCCCCTGCACCCATCACACAGACAGGACAATGTATGAGGCTCCTGGAGGGGATAGTGGCCCCTTACCTATGGGGCCCCTGTGTGGCTGCACCAGTGATATGTACGCCCCTGCACCCATCGCAGCTCATCAGTATTAGGCAGCATGATGACACCTGGCGGGGAGCTGACAGTATAATTGTTTATTATGGTTTTATGATGTCTTCCAAATAGAAATGTATCATCACTGGTAGTTCATCTGCTACAACTGTTACAATGAGTTGTGATGCCTGGCTGTGATCTGCCACAGACTACATGAGTGCTCCCACCATAGCTGGCTGTTCCCTTCCACACCCAGCCCAGCTCCCACCGGAGATGCGTCCCAATGAGCCTTTGTCCAGGAATCGCTGCACATGGATTTTTGCAGTGGTTCAGGCCTTTGTACTGATCTCGCTGGGCTCAGAGAGCAGGTGCTCTTCTCCCTCTGCTCCTAATGATGAGCACTCATAATAGTCATCCTCCGTCTGTTGTAATGCACGGCATCTGTCCAGGTTGTCAGGCTCCGACTCTGTCAGGATGAGATCATTAGGATCTCGGCGCTAGGATAGTCTGTAGAGCGCGTGTCTGGGAAAATGCACCCATGACATACCAGGACATGGGTAAATATATGCCACATCCGTGCACATGGGCCCCCGAGACATGTCCTCTCCCGATGTGTATGCAAACAGTACATGCAATTTTTTTGAGCCTGTGACAGAAGAGGGTAAAAAAAATCCAAACAAAATGGAAAATCATAAAGGAAAGATTATTACCAGCATGTGATTCCACATGTGTATTTGCTTCATGATAGCTGTATACGTTAAAGGGAACCTGTCACCATATTTTTGGCTTATAAATATTGATGAGCCCAAGTGCTCGTTACTCGGGTTTGCCTAGGGTGCTCTGGTATGCACCGACTGACATGTTGGAGTGCCTGTGGCTGCATGTTTCGCAGCTTTTAGACAACAATAAAACATGCGGGTATTGCCTGACAAACACCGGCAATCACCGCATGTTTTGTGGCTAACAGTCGTGAGACACGTGGCCGCGAGCGTCGAACATCTCACTCGGGCACCCGCGATACTCTGTGCATACCTGAGCATCCTGGGCAAACTCGAGTAACAAGCACTTGCGCTCATCACTATTTATAAGCCATCATGCTTATTCCACTAATATTCCACTGTGCCAGCGTGAGACTTGCAGCATGGTATGGATGATGTAGAGGCGTCGCCCACTTTCTTCTGGATAGAAGAGGTGGCATTTGAAGGGACGGGGGTGGTGCTGATCGCTATCTGGGTTGGCCCATGGGACCGGACCTCACAATTTATATGCAGCCCTGGACACCTAGAAATCACTTTTTCAGAGGGTTTGGTTAAACCTCATTTACATGACTTAAAAGGTGATGAGCATGGTTTTTAAGCCATAAAATTAGCGTCTGGTTCCCTTTAAATGAAATGGAAAAAATGGCAAACAACTTTTCTAAATTGGTCACAGATAACTTTTTGTAGCCTACAGACTGTGGTGAGACGTCATGTAAATTATCCACGTATGTATTCTGCATTTAACCAGATGAATGATATTTCCAGCCACTGTCTGCATAATCCCATTGTTTGCTTGGCCCTGTTCGCACTGCTGTAGGTTTCGGAGCCCTCATCGAAAGTTCAGGCAAGGAAGAATAGTGCTTCATGGAAAGCTAGTGAAGAGCAGGGATAATATGTCACAATGTTGGGAGGTTTTCAGGTTCTCTTTACATCTGTGTTGGAGACTTTGTTGCAGATTTTATTATTTTTACCAGACAACTTAGTACAGCATGTTTGACCCATAACAGAATCTTATCAGCCCCCCCCCCCATCATCGTCAATCATGTCAGCTGAGCTCCGTCCCCTGCATAATGCATTAAAAATGAAGCCTCTTTGTGGAGACACGGTGGTCGGCAGGCGCCCCTGTCTGCTAGCCGGAGCTGCATGGGCCAGGGATTGTCCCGCCCGCTCTTTTAATGTGGGCATAACACTACTCGGACAAACACAGGGTGAGGGTAAAACTGCAATACTTTATTGAACCACAAAACAGGCAGATAACAGGAAGAACAGTCCCAGCAAAATAAGCCAAGATGGTGCACATTACAGAGTCTCCCCCTTCGGCTGGGATCACACTTGCCAGAAACTCTCACGAGTCTCGCATCTCAATACCCGGAACTCGGACCGGAGCGCTCAGCTGCATAGAAATACATGCATCCGCACGTTCTGGTCCCGAGTGCCGACGGCAGTGCCGGGTATTGAGATGCGAGGCTCATTCGAGTTTCTCGCAAGTGTGATCCCGGCCTTCCACTGACTCACCAGGATGTCAGCTGTTACTTCAGAGCTTCCAGGGTTGACTACCCTATTTGTGGCACGCGCACAGTGAGTCGGTAACAACAAGCTTAGGAAGATGACAGTCCATTGAGGTACAAGGCCAGTTGACTCGAGGGTCACAACCTGGCTTCTCTGAATATCTCCATGGAGTTAGGCAACCTGTGGGTCCCAATCCTGGCTTTCTCCAAACGTATCCATGGTTCAGCGATGGTTGATGGAGCAGACCTGTTTTCCAGCCGGGGCTGAATTCACTTAAGCCATCATCCTGTAGAATAATGAATCTGTGTCCCTCATGATGGAGCCATGATGTATTGGCTGCAGTCCTGTAGAATCCCTGAATGTTTGGATGTCTTGGCTGAATCTCTGGCTCTCTCTGTCTCAAAGAGGCATATCACCTCTTTTTATGTTTAACAAGTGTCCTTCAGTCCATCATTTACATAAAGGGTAAGAATGGAGATGAGATCAAGTAGCATTACTTGATTATTTAATTTATTTGTATATTTTTTTTCTTCCTCCTGTTTTCGAAGTCAACAAACTATCTGGCCTACCCAATGCATAATTAGCATATCGGTAAACATCTCTAGTTATCAAGGATGAGAGCACAATATGTTCCATCAAATGGCAACTTACAAGTCAATATTACACGCTTACCTAAGCAAAAGACTGTTTTCTTGACCACATGAATTCAAAAGTCAACATAAAGAGAAGTCTATTCTTTTTGGCTTGCTAAAATAGTCCTCTGGTTAATTAAGGTACAATGCTGTCTTCACACTCCTATTTAGTAAAGGTACCTTCACACATAACGATATTGTTAACGATATCGTTGCTATTTGTGACGTAGCAACGATATCGTTAATGAAATCGTTATGTGTGACAGCGACCAACGATCAGGCCCCTGCTGGGAGATCGTTGGTCGCTGAATAAAGTCCAGAACTTTATTTCGTCGCTGGACTCCTACTGACATCGCTGGATCGGCGTGTGTGACACCGATCCAGCGATGTCTTCACTGGTAACCAGGGTAAACATCGGGTAACTAAGCGCAGGGCCGCGCTTAGTAACCCGATATTTACCCTGGTTACCATGCTAAAAGTAAAAAAAAACAAACACTAGATACTTACCTAACGCTGTCTGTCCTCCAGCGCTGTGCTCTGCACTCCTCCTGCACTGGCTGTGAGCCGGAAAGCAGAGCGGTGACGTCACCGCTCTGCTTTCCGGCTCACAGCCAGTACAGGAGGAGTGCAGAGAAGCAGAGCGCAGCGCTGGAGGACAGACGGCGGTAGGTAAGTATGTAGTGTTTTTTTTTTTTTTTACTTTTAGGATGGTAACCAGGGTAAACATCGGGTTACTAAGCGCGGCCCTGCGCTTAGTTACCCGATGTTTACCCTGGTTGCCGGCATCGTTGGTTTCTGGAGAGCGGTCTGTGTGACAGCTCTCCAGCGACCAAACAGCGACGCTGCAGCGATCCGGATCGTTGTCGGTATCGCTGCAGCGTCGCTTAATGTGAAGGGGCCTTAAGAGTCTATAGGGGTGGCAGTGCTGGCGCAAAACACACTTGTCTCCAGATCTACCCGGAATCTGACATAACCTCACTCGCTACCAGAGGTGGAACTATAATGTATACATGGCAAATGTTGCATTTCTCTGAACTTGCTGGAGGATTGTCCAGCCATTCTTCTGCCTTTGTCAAGCACGAGTACTCCTTTTCTGTGCACATGTCACAAGTGCCGACAATGGGACTTTCCTTTTAAGATGTGAGGAGACCTATTATTAAATG
Source organism: Ranitomeya imitator (assembly GCF_032444005.1). Classification (NCBI taxonomy): domain Eukaryota; kingdom Metazoa; phylum Chordata; class Amphibia; order Anura; family Dendrobatidae; genus Ranitomeya; species Ranitomeya imitator. The sequence continues at coordinate 242,657,138 of NC_091282.1, forward strand.
AGACCGTGCATATACGTGTAGTATAGATGATATAAAGATGTATCCTCGTGGACCATAGGCACTCAGTTGTTTTGTTAAGGCCTCTTTCAGATTAGCATAGTGCTGCCTCATTCTAGCATCCATGTTATGTCCAGCCGCTTGTCCTGGCTTGATATTGTGTCCTCACTCAGATGGGCAATCTCCTATTCATTGCAATGATCACAAAAGTGTAGCACCATGCACTAGTTTATCTCTAGACATAATCTAACTTTCACCATACATTTTGTCAGGAGGCTATTATGAGACCCTCATACACATAAATGTAAAATTAAAGGGGATGTGCCACAATCACAGCTATTCCATATCCTGGGATCTGCAGTAAGTATCTGACCTGCTCGATGATTATGGTGCTTGGCTTCCTCTGTTACAGGATCCACAGGATATCTGTACTCTGTCGATAAGGTAACGGTTGCTGTGGGGTCTGACATCTGTTCTGAAAGGGGCAGTGGTCAAGAATTCTCACTGTCCCTATGAATGAAGGATCGGTGAGGATCATTCTCGACCACTGCACCTTTCAAAACAAACGGCAGCCCCCCAGCAATCGTTCCCTTATTGTAAAGGTTGTAAGTTGTATTTGATCGCTACCCCTATAACCTTTTATTTTTTGTTACGGTTGAGTTAGTCCCAAGGTTAATTATAATTTCTCTAGAATGACAAAGTCTGTAACGGCAGTTTTGCTGTAATTCCTGTTCATGTAACCTAAACCTTGTGCAAAATACAGTACAAAAAAATGTAAGATTATGTCCATTCATTTCAGTTACCATTGACTTTCCTGCCCTAGTGCAACATATACCGCATGTTCAGTTCAGGCGTTTTTTATTACAATGGTATTGACCGGGAACAAGAGCGTGCTCAATCACAGGCTGGTGGAGAGGTCTCTAAATTCTTCTAACAGTTTTATTTCTTAAAAGCATAGCCTCACTCTAAGATTTGTAAATGAGGTGACCGTATTGTGCACACGGTCTATGGCTAAATCCAAAACTAAAGACTGTGTTCTGGACTTAAAGGGAAGGTGCCACATTTTATTTTTTGTATTAAAAATGATTGTTTATATTCATTTTTTTTTAACTTTAATATTTTGTTATTATTAATTATTTTTTCAGCCATTTGGCGCTGCCATTTTGATTTGCAGGAGTGTAAGTGTAGCTGCACGACACTTACACTCTGCATAAGGCAGCCCTGGGCATAGATATCTGCGGTCGGCATCCGACCCTATACTTTGCATTGAGCTGCTCCCTGCTGTGACCAGATCATACCCCCTGGGCCGTCCACACCACAGCAGAGGCAGGAGATCGGCGCCATCTTTCTGGAGCTCACAGATCATCTGTGAGCTCTACTTGAGAGCCCTGCTGTTATAGGAGAAGACCAAGGATGGCACAGGAGGGAGAAAGGAGCAGCGTCGGCAGCAGTGAAGTAATATCGGCAGGGGAGGGGGAGAGGTAACCTAATCCTATCCTGTGTGATGCTGACTCTGAGCAGTGTATCTCCTCCCATGTGTGTTACTGTGCTGAGACGTGTATCTAATCCTCTCCTGTGGAATACTGTGTGCTGAGCCGTGTATCTAATCCTATTCTGTGTGTTACTGTATGCCGAGCCGTGTATCTAATCCAACCCTTTGTGATACTGACTGAGCTGTGTATCTAATCCCCTCCTGTGATGCTGCCTGTTAAGCCATGTATCTAATCCTACCCTGTGTGATACTGTCTGCCGAGCCGTGTATCTAATCCTACCCTGTGTGATACTGTGCTGAGACGTCTATCTAATCCTCTCCTGTGGGATACAGTGTGCTGAGCCGTGTATCTAATCCTATTCTGTGTGTTACTATATGCTGAGCCGTGTATCTAATCCTCTCCTGTGTGATACTTTGCTTAGACGTGTATCTAATCCTCCCCTGTGTGATTCTGACTGCTGAGCCGTGTTTCTAATCCTATCCTGTGTGATACTGACTGAGTTGTGTATCTAATACTATCCGGTGTGAAACGGACTGCTGAGCTGTGTATCTAATCCTCCTATGTGTGATACTAACTGCTGGGCCGTGTATCTAATCCTCTCCTATGCACTCCTCTCCCCCGTTACATGTGATCTATATGGCGGTATTATGTGTGATCTATATGGCGGTATTATGTGTGATCTATATGGCGGTAATATGTGAGAACACTGGCAGTATTGTCTTCAGAAATCGGACCCATTCTAGGGTGGTTCTGGCTGAGCACCTGCACGCGGGTCTGGGGTAATAGAGGGGGCAGCATGATCTCCAGTTAGGTGCAGTCAGGGGAAGGCTGGTGAGGCAGCTGAAGAGGCGGCTCATTTCTATCGTTACTATATGGCTACATTTCCTTCCCAGCGTCATCCCGGACTGCGCCTGTCACCTCGCTTTCACACGTCACCAGGACAGGATGGAGAAGACAGGATCTGAGGAGGGGAATGGGGTCTTTGATGGCTTGTTCTGATCCAGACTTTGCATGCAATCCGCAGAAATGTTTCCTGGATTTCTGTGAAGCAGACGGTCCATCCATGTGTATAAAAGACAGCGCCCTATGTACAATCCCTGGCTTCTCAGTGCACCAAACAAGGGGCCCCTATAGACCAGCACACTGCTCTCCTGAAATACTCTGTGCTGCTGTCACCCTGCTCCCTCCACCACATATCTCCCAGAATCCTTGCTGCCTGCCATCCTCAATGACTGTCTACTTGTCAGTATAACTCTGCAGTCACTAACAAAATGGCTTCTCACTGTGTTCACAGCCATGTCAGCAGACTCCGTCCATAATTACTGCAGTGCAGTAATGTGAGCTAGTTGTACACTAAGTTTCTGTCAAATTTCATTAGCTGCTCCCCCTACTGGAAATGCCAAACCTTTTAAAATTACTTTTAATATTTTACTAAATTATAAACAAATTATAATATTTAAGAAAATTTAAACATTAATTCTTTTAATTTTTTCAATCGCTGGGAAAATTTTTTTTTTTGATGGCACCTTCCCTTTAAAGGTATTCTTGCCTTGTCTCTCAATCATGTCATAGCATGCTAGTCTTCTTACTTCCTGATTACTTGGGAGGCAGGTTTCCTCTTTGAGTGATAGTTCTAGCCAGCAGCTTCATTCAGTTTCTATACATTAAAGGACCAGTCAGTGTTTGTTCTTGATCCACACTAAGGGTACCGTCACACACTGCCATTTTGATCGCTACGACGGTACAATTCGTGACGTTCCAGCGATATCCATACGATATCGCTGTGTCTGACACGCAGCAGCGATCAGGGATCCTGCTGAGAATCGTACGTCGTAGCAGATCGTTTGGAACTTTCTTTCGTCGCTGGATCTCCCGCTGTCATCGCTAGATCGGTGTGTGTGACACCGATCTAGCGATGCGTTCGCTGGTAACCAGGGTAAACATCGGGTTACTAAGCGCAGGACCGCGCTTAGTAACCCGATGTTTACCCTGGTTACCAGCGTAAATGTAAAAAAAAGCAAACAGTACATACTTACATTCCGGTGTCCGTCAGGTCCCTTGCCGTCTGCTTCCCGCACTCACTGACTGCCGGCCGTAAAGTGAAAGCAGAGCACAGCAGTGACGTCACCGCTGTGCTCTGCTTTCACTTTACGGCCGGCAGTCAGTGAGTGCGGGAAGCAGACGGCAAGGGACAGACACCGGAATGTAAGTATGAAGTGTTTTTTTTTTTTTTTTTTTTTTTTTTTACGCTGGTAACCAGGGTAAACATCGGGTTACTAAGCGCGGTCCTGCGCTTAGTAACTCGATGTTTACCCTGGTTACCCGGGGACCTCGGCATCGTTGGTCGCTGGAGAGCCGTCTGTGTGACAGCTCCCCAGCGACCACACTACGACTTACCAACGATCACGGCCAGGTCGTATCGCTGGTCGTGATCGTAGGTAAATCGTATAGTGTGACGGTACCCTATCCCTTTATTTACATATGAATATAACAAGGACTTTGAAAAGCACACAGTTCAGGAGCAATGATTAGGAGGACTGCATTGACAATGTCAATGCTAGGAGCAAGGGGGTTGTGTATACATAACCAGTGTAAGGCTATGTGCACACGTTCAGGATTTCTCGCAGAAAATTCCTGAGAAAAACCGGACATTTTCTGCAAGAAAACTGCATGCGTTTTTGCCGCGATTTTGCTGCTTTTTTTTCCGGACACTTCCCAATGCATTTTGGAGTGGGAAATCCGCAAAAAAACCCGCAAAATTAATGAACATGCTGCGGTTTTTACCACGATGCGTTTTTTTCGCGGAAAAAAACGCATCATGTGCACAAAACATGCAGAATTCATTTTAAATGATGGGATGCTTATTGTATGCATTTTTTTGCGATTTTATAGCGTTTTAACGGGAAAAACAGCGAAAAAAACGCGAAAAAATTGCAACGTGTGCACACAGCCTCAGATAAGTAACCAACACAGAACAGCAAAAATGAAATTCATCTTGTTGCAAACAATATTCCACAGCAATCTTTGTACATCTCGGTACATGTTTTGTCCCATGTGACCTCCATAGCAAGTGACTGCAGGCTAAACAAGAGGGGTGTATGTGTTATTTTTTTTTTTTAATTTTATTTCTTTATTTTTTTATATGCTTAAAGACGTCTGGTCAAAACCAATAAGTGCAGTCACTCTGTGTGACTACAGACTCTTGAATCGACCGATGGCATGCACTATGCGCTGCGGGGATTCACTGGTTTCAGACCCGGGAATGGGGGGGTATGTATGCGTTATACATACCCCAGGCCAGTGGGCGTGGCCTCGTTCCATACACTTGTATTGAGCCGAGGCTGTACCCAACCAGTGACGTAGATGACTAGAGGGCGCGGCTGACTAGAGGGCGCGGCTGACTAGAGGGCGCGGCTGACTAGAGGGCGCGGCTGACTAGAGGGCGCGGCTGACTAGAGGGCGCGGCTGACTAGAGGGCGCGGCTGACTAGAGGGCGCGGCTGACTAGAGGGCGCGGCTGACTAGAGGGCGCGGCTGACTAGAGGGCGCGGCTGACTAGAGGGCGCGGCCTCACTGCATACAAATGTAAGTAGAGCGAAGCCACACCCCCTTTTAACTCATACATACCCTCCGTTCCCAGGTCTGAAACCGGTGAATCCCCGCCCGCACAGTGCATGCCATCGGGGGACTCATAAGGCCGGCGTCACACTTGCGAGTTTTACGGACGTAAGAGCGCAGAATCTACGTCCGTAAAACTCGCAAAAAATACGGCACAATTATTCTCTATGCCCCTGCTCCTATTTGCCGTATTTTACTGATCAGTATTATACGGCTTTCTACGGCCGTACAAAATCGCAGCATGCTGCGTTTGTCACCGTACTGCGCAAGAAATACGCCAATGAAAGTCTATGGAAGCGTGAAAAATACGGATTACACACGGACAAGCAGTGTGACTTGCGAGAAATACGCAGCGGTGTTAGAGAGAAAAGCCGGTAATTCAGTGCGGTGTACAGTAAAATCACACTGACAGCTTACAGTCCAATAGGTAGAATAAATGTGTACACATAGAATAGGTATATATATATATATATATATATATATATATATATATATATATGTCAGTGAGACACATATATGTATATATATTAATATTTATTCCAGCGCTATACAGCTTGAAAGCCGGTAATTCAATTACCGGCTTTTTCTTTCTCCTTCCTAAAACCCGACATGATTTGAGACATGGTTTACATACAGTAAACCATGTCTTCTCTCCATTTTTTTTGCAGATTCCACACTACTAATGTCAGTAGTGTGTATCTGCAAAATTTGGCCGTTCTAGCTCTTAAAATAAAGGGTTAAATGGCGGAAAAAATTGGCGTGGGCTCCCGCGCAATTTTCTCCGCCAGAGTAGTAAAGCCAGTGACTGAGGGCAGATATTAATAGCCTGGAGAGGGTCCACGGTTATTGGCCCCCCCCTGGCTAAAAATATCTGCCCCCAGCCACCCCAGAAAAGGCACATCTGTAAGATGCGCCTATTCTGGCACTTGGCCACTCTCTTCCCATTCCCGTGTAGCGGTGGGATATGGGGTAATGAAGGGTTAATGCCACCTTGCTATTGTAAGGTGACATTAAGCCTAATTAATAATGGAGAGGCGTCAATTATGACACCTATCCATTATTAATCCAATTGTAGTGAAGGGTTAAATAAAACACAAACACATTATTTAAAATTATTTTAATGAAATAAAAACAATGGGTGTTGCAGTATTTTATTCAACGCCCAATCCAGTCACTGAAGACCCTCGTTCTGTGAGTAAAAAAACATAATAAACCAACAATATACTTACCCTCCGCAGATCTGTAACGTCCAACGATGTAAATCCTTCTGAAGGGGTTAAAACATTTTGCAGCAAGGAGCTGTGCTAATGCAGGCTGCTCCTCGCTGCAAAACCCCAGGGAATGAGGCTAAAAATAGATCAATGATCTATATTTAGCTTCATTTGCGGTGAGGCGCCTTCTGTTGGCTGTTCATAGATCGTGGGAAATTACCTAGAAAGCTCCCAGATTCCTGGTGTGGAATCTGCAAAAAAAATGGAGAGAAGACATGGTTTGCTGTATGTAAACCATGTCTCAAATCATGTCGGGTTTTAGGAAGGAGAAAGAAAAAGCCGGTAATTGAATTACCGGCTTTCAAGCTGTATGGCGCTGGAATAAATATTAATATATACATATATGTGTCTCACTGACATATATATATATATATACCTATTCTATGTGTACACATTTATTCTACCTATTCTACTGTAAGCTGTCAGTGTGATTTTACTGTACACCGCACTGAATTACCGGCTTTTCTCTCTAATATATGTGTCTACTGATATATATATATTTTCTTCTTTTTGGGACACATGGATCACTTCTATAGCGGTATGTTGGTTTTGCTAGCCTGCGAGAAAACCACGCAGTACGGATGCCATACGGATTACATACGGAGGATGCCATGCGCAAAAAACGCTGACACACCCTGCCTACGGAGGAGCTACGGACCACTTTTTTCGGGACTTTTCAGCGTATTACGGCCGTAATATACGGACCGTATTGTTTTACGCTGTGTGTGACGCCGGCCTAAGTCTGTAGTCACACAGAGTGACTGCACACTTAAAGGTTTTGACCGTACATCCCCTTTAATGTCGCAGTGAAATCGGCAGCAATGTCTACATGAATTTGCACAGACCTGCCGCTGCAGATTTCCCCTGACACTTGTGGCTATGCTACTAATTGTTTCACATTCATTATGGGTGAACCGGCCCTAAGGCCTCATTCAGGCGGGCAGTTTTCACAGATAGAACACGTACTACCATTGTAGTCTATGGTGCCTTTCAAATGTCACATGTTTTGCGGATCGTGTTTCCCTGCAAAAATCACGGAGACATGTTGGTGTTTTACTGGCATCACAGATGAGTCACCAATACCAGTCTATGGGTCAATGACAATCACAAACAGCACACGGATGGCGTCAGTGTGCAATCAGTATGCTGTCCGTGATTACATTGTCATAGGTAAGAAAAGCTTTGTGAAAATCATTGATTGGGGGGGGGGGGGGGGGGGGGGGAACTGACCGAACACTGATGAAATCACGGAACCAAAACACTGATGACGCTTACATATTTTTTTTTTCTGTATGGGAACAAACCCTGATGTCTGGTTGAGGCCTAAGGCCCCTTTCACACATCAGTTTTTTGCTGACAGTCACAATCTGTTGGCTCGATGGATCCATCGCAGATTGTGAAAAATGCATTGGTTTCGTCTTTTCAATGGATCCGACTAGCGGATCTGGCTAATTGGATGAGGGCATGCTCAGTTAAAAAAAACCCAAATAAACGGAATCCGTCGCTGTCCCGTTACTTTGTCTGTCGTCTCCAGCCGCTGGACAAGCAATTTTTTCGATGGATCCGGTGAACAACGGATGAAACATGAGGCAATCCGTCGCTAATACAAGGCTATGAGAAAACAGATCCGGCAGCATCAGTCGCTGGATCTGTTTTTTTTTTTCCAAATTCGATGGATTGCGACTGATAGTAAAAATCTGTGTGACAGGAGCCTACTTGAGACTCTCTGCAGCTTGTGCCATGTAGAGGCACTTTATTGCCCACTGTTGCTTGGTGCAGTCATGGAACAAGGTCCAAACATGGCAATTTTATTGTAAAACTTGCTGCGGCTGAATTTCGACATTCCATAGATTGGGATTTCTTCAAGCTCTATGTAGTTACAGTATATGGGCTAGTTTTCCTATGACCATTCAGTTGCAGGGGAATTAACCCATTGCATATTTTAAACACCGCCAAATCTGCATATTTGTTTTCAAGAAAAGTATGCGTCGTCTTATTTTTTTCTTTTTTTCCATAATATATATATATATATATATAATATTAGTGTGAGCGTCTTGTCAGCAGGAGATGCTACAGAAATGTACTGATGACTTCTTCTTTTTACTGCTTCATGTGTTTAAAGACTTGTAGTAATTAAAAGAAGCTCAGAAAGAAGGAACCTCCGCAATGTAAAACGACTTGCCGTCATGGTCATTGTTTTTTATTTTATTTCATTTTTGTTCATTTTAGGCTGTGTGCCCACGATGAGTCTGACACTGCATATTTTTATTGCATCTAAAACACAGTATCTTACAGGTCCTGCAAAGTGGATGGGATGTATAGAAATCTCATTCCCACTGGGCTTTTTTTTACTTGGTGTAAACTGAGCTACAGTGCGTGCTTCACATCTGCAGCATGTCGATTTTTATTTTTCGCGTACACTTGAGTTTTCTGTGCGGATTATCCCCATAGACTTGCATTAGATGCGGAAAATCCGCAGGTAGAAAACGCACAGGAATGCATTAAAAATGCATTCAATCTGCACGACTGTATCAATATGGTTTTGTCAAAGCCAAATCCCATGCACCAGGGACAGAGCAGCATTATTTAACCCCTTAACCCCCAAGGGTGGTTTGCACGTTAATGACCGGGACAATTTTTGCAATTCTGACCACTGTCCCTTTATGAGGTGATAACTCTGGAACGCTTCAACGGATCTTGATGATTCTGACATTTTCTCGTGACATATTGTACTTCATGATAGTGGTAAAATTTCTTTGATATCACCTGCGTTTATTTGTGAAAACGTAAATTTAGCAAAAATTTTGTAAATTTCGCAAATTTTCCAACTTTGAGTTTTTATGCCCTTAAATCACAGAGATATGTCACACAAAATACTTAATAAGTAACATTTCCCACATGTCTACTTTATATCAGCACAATTTTGGACCCAACATTTTTTTTGTTAGGGAGTTATAAGGGTTAAAAGTTGATTAGCAATTTCTCATTTTTACAACACCATTTTTTTTTTTTTTAGGGACTACATCACATTTGAAGTCATTTTGAGGGGTCTATATGATAGAAAATAACCAAGTGTGACACCATTCTAAAAACTGCACCCCTCAAGGTACTCAAAACCACATTCAATAAGTTTATTAACCCATCAGGTGTTTCACAGGAATTTTTGGAATGTTAAAAAAAAACAAAAAAAAAACGAACATTTAACTTTTTGTTTTTTCACAAAAAATTTACCTCAGCTCCAATTTGTTTTATTTTACCAAGGGTAAAGGAAGAAAATGGACCCCAAAAGTTGTTGTACAATTTGTCCTGAGTACACTGATACCCCATATGTGGGGGTAAACAACTGTTTGGGCGCATGGCAGAGCTTGGAAGGGAAGGAGCACCATTTGACTTTTCAATGCAAAATTGACTGGAATTGAAATGGGACGCCATGTTGCGTTTGGAGAGCCCCTGATGTGCCTAAACATTGAAACTCTCCACGAGTGACACCATTTTGGAAAGTAGACCCCTAAGGAACTTACCGGTATCTAGATGTGTGGTGAGCACTTTGACCCACCAAGTGCTTCACAGAAGTTTATAATGTAGAGCCGTAAAAATAAAAAAAATCCTATTTTTTTCACACACATATTTTCACCCCAAATTTTTATTTTCCCAAGGACAAGAGAAGAAATTGGTCCCCAAAACTTGTGTAATTTGTCCTGAGTACACTGATACCCCATATGTGGGGGTAAACCACTGTTTGGGCGCACGGCAGAGCTCGGAAGGGAAGGAGCGCCATTTGACATTTCAATGCAAAATTGACTGGAATTGAGATGGGACACTATGTTGTGTTTGGAGAGCCCCTGATGTGCCGAAACATTGAAACCCCCCACATGTGACACCATTTTGGAAATTAAACCCCCTAATAAACTTATCTAGATTTGTTGAGAGCTTTGAACCCCCAAGTGTTTCTCTACAGTTTATAATGCAGAGCCGTGAAAATATATATATATTTTTTTTTTCCACAAAAATTATTTTTTAGCCCCCAGTTTTGTATTTTCCCAAGGGTAACAGGAGAAATTGGACACCAAAAGTTGTTGTCCAATTTGTCCCGAGTACGCTGATACCCCATATGTTGGGGTAAACCCCTGTTTGGGCACACGGGAGAGCTCGGAAGGGAAGGAGCACTGTTTTACTTTTTCAACGCAGAATTGGCTGGAATTGAGATCGGACGCCATGTTGCTTTTGGAGAGCCCTTGATGTGTCTAAACAGTGGAATCCCCCAATTCTAACTGAAACCCTAGCCCACACACACCCCTAACCCTAATCCCAGCCCTAACCTGAACATGCCCCTAACCCCAAACACTCTCCTAACCCCAACAGAACCCTAACCACACCCCTATCTCCAACACACCCCTAACCCTAACCCACACACACCCCTAACCACACCCCTAATCTGAACATGCCCCTAACCCCAAACACTCTCCTAACCCCAACAGACCCCTAACCACACCCTATCTCCAACACACCCCTAACCCTAATCCCAACCATAACCCTAATCCCAACCGTAAGTGTAATCCAAACCCCAACCCTAACTCTAGCCCCAACCCTAACCCTAATGGGAAAATGGAAATAAATACATTTTTTTTTAAATTTTATTATTTTTTCCCTAACTAAGGGGGTCATGAAGGGGGGTTTGATTTATTTTTATAGCGGGTTTTTAAGCGGATTTTTATGATTGGCAGCCGTCACACACTAAAATAGTTTTTGCGTCTCCACATTTTGAGAGCTATAATTTTTCAATATTTTGGTCCACAGAGTCATGTGAAGTCTTGTTTTTTGCGGGACGAGTTGATGTTTTTATTGGTACCGTTTTCGGGCATGTGACATTTTTTGATCGCTTTTTATTCTGATTTTTGTGAGGCAGAATGACCAAAAACCAGCTATTCATGAATTTTTTTGGGGGGGTGGGGGGCGTTTATATCGTTCCACGTTTGGTAAAATTGATACCGCAGTTTTATTCTCAAGGTCAGTACGATTACAGCGATACCTCATTTATTTATTTTTTTATGTTTTGGAGCTTTTATACGATGAAAACTATTTTATAGAAAAAATAATTATTTTTGCATCGTTTTATTCTGAGGACTATAACTTTTTTATTTTTTCGCTGATGATGCTGTATGGCAGGTCGTTTTTTGCGGGACAAGATGACGTTTTCAGCAGTACCATGGTTATTTATATCTGTGTTTTTGATCGCGTGTTATTCCACTTTTTGTTCGATGATATATGATAATAAAGCGTTGTTTCTTGCCTCGTGTTTTTTTTTTTTTTTTTTTTTACGGTGATCACTAAAGGGGTTAACTAGTGGGACAGTTTTATAGGTCGGGTTGTTACGGACGCGACGATACTAAATATGTGTACTTTTATTGTTTTTTTGTTTTTTTCAAATAAATTAATGTACTTATGGGAACATTTTTTTTCTTAATTTAGGAATTTTTTTTTTTTTTTTTTACATGTGTGAATTTTTTCTAACTTTAGAACATTGCCCCGGGGGGCATCATGTTATAGGGTCAGATCGCTGATCTGACACTTTGCAAAGCACTGTCAGATCAGCGATCTGACAGGCACTGCAGGGACGCTTGCAAGCGCTTGCTCTGAGCAGGAGCTTGCAAGCCACCTCCCTGCAGGACCTGGAAGCATCCCCGCGGCCATATTGGATCCGGGGCCTGCAGGGAGGAGGAGGTAGGAGACCCTCGGAGCAACATGATCACATCAGGGAAGCACGCAGGGAGCCCCCTCCTGCGCGGTGCTTCCCTATACCGCCGGAACACTGTGATCATGCTTGATCGCAGTGTGCCGGGGGTTAATGCTCCAGGAGCGGTCCGTGACCGCTCCTGGCACATAGTGCCGGATGTCAGCTGGGATAGTCAGCTGACACCCGGCCGCGCTTTCCCCGTGAGCGCGGCTGATCGCATGTGACGTACTATCCCGTCACTGGGAATTAAGTCCCAGGTCGCCTCAACGGGATAGTACGTCATATGGGATTAAGGGGTTAAAGAGAATCTGTCACCATGAAAATGCAGTTCATTTTGCAGGCACCATATTCTAGATCGGGGATCGGAGTAGATATATAGTTTTGTGAGCAGATTAATTTCTAATTGTGTTCTTATCTTTTAAATGCTTGCTCTTTCTGGAATTTTCGGTCTAGTGTGCGGTCCTGTTAATGACTGACAGTTTTCTTTGTATAAGGGTACCGTCACACAGTGCAATTTTCATCGCTACGACGGTACGATCCGTGACGCTCCAGCGTCGTAACAATATCGCTCCAGCGTCGTAGACTGCTGTCACACTTTGCAATCTACGACGCTGGAGCGATAATTTCATGACGTATGTGCGATGTAGAAGCCGTTGGTTACTATGCGCACATCGTATACGATATATGTTACACCATGCAATCATGCCGCCACAGCGGGACACTAGACGACGAAAGAAAGTTTCAAACGATCTGCTACGACGTACGATTCTCAGCAGGGTCCCTGATCGCAGGAGCGTGTCAGACATTGCGATATCGCTCGAACGTCACAGATATATCGCTCGAACGTCACGAATCGTGCCGTCGTAGCGATCAAAATTTCACTGTGTGACGGTACCCTAAGGCCTTAATCACCAATCCCAGAAAGAGCAGAAGCTAAAATAGGAAAAAAACACTGGTTCTACTGAATCTTTTCTCACAAAGCTATATGTTAGGGTACCGTTACACTATACGATTTACCAACGATCACGACCAGCGATACGACCTGGCCGTGATCTTTGGTAAGTCGTTCTGTGGTCGCTGGAGAGCTGGGTCGCGCTTAGTAACCCGATGTTTACCCTGGTTACAAGCAAACGCATCGCTGGATCGGTGTCACACACACCAATCTAGCGATGACAGCGGGAGATCCAGCGACGAAAGAAAGTTCCAAACGATCTGCTACGACGTACGATTCTCAGCAGGGTCCCTGATCGCTGCTGCATGTGAGACACCGCGATATCGTATGGATATCGCTGGAACGTCACGGATCGTACCGTCGTAGCGACAAAAGTGCCACTGTGTGACGGTACCCTTAATCTACTCCGCTACCCCTGCTTTATAGCAAGGTGCCTGCAGAGCTGACTGCAATTTTTTGTTGACCGGTTCCCTATAAAACATTACATAGCAACAAGAGACAAACACGGCTTCAAAAATGCGCTAAAAAAATAATTTACATAAATTCTGCAACGTCAAAAACTCACCAAATTGGTTTTTGATTTTGCAGATTTTCTGCAAGTTAAATTTGGTTACTTGCATATTTTTTCAAAAAAACATGCAGCGTGAAAAACTCAGCAAAAACTCATTATGGGAACGTAGTTTACGGGTATGTGCACACGTTGCGGATTTGGTCCTGCAGATCCGCAGCAGTTTTCCTTGCGTTGTACTGTACCATGTTAACCTATGGAAAAACCAAATCTGCTGTGCACATGCTGTGGAAAATTCTGCACAGAAACGCAGCGGTTTATTTTCCACAGTCTGTCAATTCTGACACCTATTCCATTATAGGAATCCGCAGGTGTAAAAATGAAGGCGAAATCTGCACAAAATCCGCAGAAAACCCGCAGGTCATTTTACCTACTGATTCCGCAAAGTGTGCACATACCCTTAACTGGCTTTTCTGGTGTGTTCCAGGAGTAAAAAGAATAAAAACCATTTGTGTACAACAAGGCCTCCTTCATGTAGTTCAGTATTCAATTTTAACCCCTTCATGACCTGACCTTGGGATTTTCCATTTTTCCGTGTTCGTTTTTCACTCCCCCCTTCCCAAAGCCATAACTTTTTTTTATTTTTCTGTCAATATGGCCATGTGAGGGCTTATTTTTTGCGGGACGAGTTGTAGTTTTGAACGACATCATTGGTTTTACCTTGACGGATACTTGAAAATGGGAAAAAAATTCACAAGTTCGGTGAAATTGTAAAAAAAAGTCCAATCCCATGCGGGTTTTTTGTTTGGCTATTTTGCTAGGTTCACTAAATGCTAAAACTGTTATTATGATTCTCCAGGTCCTTACAAGTTCATAGACACCAAACATGTCTAGGTTATTTTTTATCTAAGTGGTGAAAAAAAATTCCAAACTTTGCTAAAAAAAAAAAAGCGCAATTTTCTAATACTTGTAGTGTCTCCATTTTTCGTGATCTGGGTTCAGGTGAGGGCTTTTTTTTTGCGTGCCGAGCTGACGTTTTTAGTGATACCATTTTGGTGCAGATACGTTCTTTTGATTGCCCGTTATTGCATTTTACTGCAATGTCGTAGCGGCCAAATAAAGTAATTTTGGCGTTTCAAATTTTTCTCTCGCTGCACCGTTTAGCGATCAGGTTAATCCGTTTTTTTATTGATTGGGCGATTCTGAACGCGGCAATACGATATGTGTATATTTGATTTTATTTTGAATGGGGCGAAAGGTGGGTTTAAACTTTTTATATCTTATTTATGTATTTTATATTTTTTTTAAACTTTTTTTTAACATTTTGCCATGCTTCAATAGCCTCCATGGGAGGCTAGAAGCAGGCACAACTTGATCGGCTCAGCTACATAGCAGCGATCATCAGATCGCTGCTACAGTATGTAGCTGAATTGCAGGCTTGCGATGAGTGCCGACCACAGGGTGGCGCTCACAGCAAACCGGCATCAGTAACCATAGAGGTCTCAAGGACCTCTATGATTACTATCCTGATGCATCGCTGACCCCCGATCATGTGACGGTGGTTGGCGATGTGCGCATTTCCGGCTGTGCGGCCGGAAGCGGTAGTTACCGTATATACTCGAGTGTAAGCAGGTATTTTCAGCCCACTATTTTGGGCTGAAAGTCCCCCTCTCGGCTTATACTCTGCTGATATATATATATATTCAAACAAAAAACAGGCAGCACTCCATAATCTTGAATGTCTTGTGCAGTTTATTCAGACCCACATGTCTTAATCTTAGTGATTAAGACATGTGGGTCTGAATAAACTGCACAAGACATTCAAGATTATGGAGTGCTGCCTGTTTTTTGTTTGAATCTGTGGACTGAGGATAGCCGGTGGAGGGGCTCCCTGGAGGCTTTGCACCCACAGATAAGTTTAAAAGCTGTGCTGTTCCTATATATATATATATATATATATATATATATATATATATATATATATATATATATATATATATATATATATATATATATATATATATATATATATATATATATATATATATGTATATATAATCTTCTGCTGGGCTGCATATATGAGGGGCTTCTACTGGGCTGTATATGTTATATATAGATAGATAGATACATACATATACACGAGGGGCTGCTGCTGGGCTGTATATATTAGAAACTGCTGTTGGGTTGTGTGTGTATATATATATATATATATATATATATATATATATATATATATATATATATATATATATATATATATATATATATATATATATATATATATATATATATATATATATATATATATATATAGCTGCTGCCGGGCTGTATATATCAGAGGCTGTTGCTGTGCTGGCTGTATATAGAATAGAGGCTGAGGAGCTGTATAAAGTGTATACACAGCAGCACTATTAAACAGGTCCACACTATATACATACAGTATACACAGACACACTGTAGTGCGGGATATAGTGTGGACCTGTATATACAGTATGGTACTGTGTAGGACAGGAGCTGCAAGAAAGATACAGACGCACAGACAAACACACAGACAGACACAGATCATACTCACCCACCGAGACATTGTGAAAATTTAACCACTTCCCCTCTGGATCTTCAGTGACTGAAGATCCAGAGAGAAGTCCTGCCGCGGTGGAGAATCCTCTTCTCGCGCCGACATCGTGGCTCCACCTCCTTCCCCGAAGGTAGCTGAACAAACTCTCATCTGATCTAATCCGAGAGCGATCATATAGCTGAATAGGTAGTGCCTAGAAGCTTCTGTTGGGATCGGAGAAGGCTGCCGCATTCCATAAGCTAAGCATTAGGTACAGGGAGGGTACTAAAAAAGCCTGGCTAGGCTAGCCAGGTCAGTGGATGCTGGCGCAGGTCAGGTGCCATGACTCTGCCGCTCTGCGCCAGCCACTGAGATGTAGGACCGTAGCCAGGTCTCTACACTTTCAATAGTTTCTCTTTTGTTAAATGTTCCTTATCATTAGAAACGGTTCACAGCAAAGAGACGTGTATTTCACATGTTTTGATATATTTATCCCTATATTGGTGGGAGGCCCCTGCTTGGTGGGTGGCCCAGGGCCCGGGCCCCTCCCTAAATCCGGGCCTGTGCCAGTCTAAAGATATTCCAGATTTTGAAACCTTTTGTTTTTTTTTTGCCATTAACCCCTCTCTGACCTTAGACGTACTATCCCGTCGAGGCGCCCTGGGCCTCTCTGACCCTCGACGGGATAGTACGTCATAGCGATCGGCCGCGCTCACTGGGGGAGCGCGGCCGGGTGTCAGCTGCCTATCGCAGCTGACATCCGGCACAATGTGCCAGGAGCGGTCACGGACCGCCCCCGGCACATTAACCCCCGGCACACCGCGATCAAACATGATAGCGATGTGCCGGCGGTGCAGGGAAGCGTCGCGCAGGGAGGGGGCTCTCTGCGGGCTTCCCTGAGCCCCCCGCAGCAACGCGATGTGATCGCGTTGCTGCGAGGGTCTCCTACCTCCTTCCTCGCTGCAGGCCCCGGATGCAAGATGGCCGCGGCATCCGGGTCCTGCAGGGAGGGAGGTGGCTTCACAGAGCCTGCTCAGAGCAGGCACTGTGAAGCCTGCACTGCTCTAAGTCAGATCGGTGATCTGACAGAGTGCTGTGCAAACTGTCAGATCACCGATCTGTGATGTCCCCCCCTGGGACAAAGTAAAAAAGTTAAAAAAAAAATAATTTCCAAATGTGTAAAAAAAAAAAAAAAAAAAAAAAAATATTCCTAAATAATGAAAAAAAAAAAAAATATTATTCCCATAAATACATTTCTTTATCTAAATAATAAAAATAAACAATAAAAGTACACATATTTAGTATCGCCGCGTCCATAACGACCCGACCTATAAAACTGGCCCACTAGTTAACCCCTTCAGTAAACACCGTAAGAAAAAAAGAGGCAAAAAACGCTTTATTATCATACCGCCGAACAAAAAGTGGAATAACACGCGATCAAAAAGACAGATATAAATAACCATGGTACCGCTGAAGACGTCATCTTGTCCCGCAAAAAACAAGCCGCCATACAGCATCATCAGCAAAAAAATAGAAAAGTTATAGTCCTCAGAATAAAGCGATGCCAAAATAATTATTTTTTCTATAAAATAGTTTTTATCGTATAAAAGCGGCAAAACATAAAAAAATAATATAAATGAGGTATCGCTGTAATCGTACTGACCCGAAGAATAAAACTGCTTTATCAATTTTACCAAACGCGGAACGGTATAAACGCCTCCCCCAAAAGAAATTGATAAATAGCTGGTTTTCGGTCATTCTGCCTCACAAAAATCGGAATAAAAAGCGATCAAAAATGTCACGTGCCCGGGGGGCGTGGCTATGTAGCCGAAGAAGAAGGACGCACTGTGTAAGAGCTCCATAGATCCTGAAAAAATCCTGCCGCATATACCTCACCCCTGCAAGTGGAGCCGACGGGGGCTGGAACCCCACAATCAGAGGAACCTTGTGAGCCCTCCGACGGCTGCCGTAGCGATCTGAAGCGGCGGGAGCTGCGGGGTCGGAGAGGCCGGGAGGATCCACGTGCAGTGGCGGCCATCTTCGGTGCGCGCGCTCCAGGACACAGGACGCGGCGCCGTCTCCTGCTATAGCCGGGCTCTCTTCTCATCGGAGTGGACGGTGACGGGATCGCAGCGGTGAGAGGTGTGCTTGTGCACGGAGGCTGGGAGACTTGAGGGGGACAGCGGTGCCCACGGGGAGCGGCAGCCATTAACACAGCACGCTCCCTAACAGTAAAGGGAGCGGTGCTTCATATACCTGCGGTGCTGCTTGGAAGAAAAACGAGCAAATAAGGAACTGGAGGGGTGGTGCGGTGTGTGCCCTGAAATATTGGGCCCTGCGCCCCCCCCTGTCATACAGCCGCTTCGTTTAGCAGCACCATAACACTGGGAATTAACCCCCTTCCTGCTGACCTCCCTGTGTGCGGACTGAGAGCCCGTTCAGATATATAGGGCCTGAGTAAACATCTAAACAACCACCCTGTGATCCTCATCACTATCGGCCAGTCTCGTGATCCCCTTTGGCGTACAGTCCAATATTATACAGGACCTGAAGTTAGAGCCTGGTTTATCTGCAATTATAATCAGGATTACTTTGTAGAGTTCCTCTGCCCGCCCACCATGCAGCACTCTAAGGGAGCAGGGGCTGCTGATAAATTGAGGAAATTCGCCAGAGACGATTCCTCGGACAATGTGCGCACTCTCAGAAATAATCCTGCACCCGCCCAGCGTAAAGGCCGTCCTTCTGATAGTAATGAGGAGGGAGAACAAGGCGAACTGACTCTTAAACAAGCATCCGAGCAGTTAATGCAGGCTATCTCCCTCACTAGATCATCTCTTACGGAAAAAATAGAGGATGTGCACACTGAGGTGGGTCGTTTGCGGCATGACATGCAAGCTATGAGAGGGCGTATTTTGGAGGTTGAAACCAGAGTGTCGCATATAGAAGATACTATCACTCCCATGGAAGCTAAACTGACAAAAGCTGCTGGCTCCGTAAACGCCTGGAAACAAAAGGCGGATGATTTGGAAAACAGACTACGTCGAAATAATATTCGAATTATTGGTCTCCCGGAGCGGTCGGAGGGTCAGCAGCCTGAGCAGTTCCTGGAAGACTGGCTTAACCCTGCTGTTCTGTTGGTCAAAAATGACCGACTTTGAACTTCAATATTCTTTAAAATATTCAAGATGCGGCTCTGAAACCCGTGGCCGACCGACCCATCCTCATTTAAGTCAATCAACCACAAGTTTCAGAACCGCATCTTGAACACCCCAAAAAATACCAAAGTTCAAAATAGGTCTCCCCAGACCGAACAGAACAGCAGGGTTAAGACCACCCTGGGAGATGGATTCTCCTCAACATTCTCATTGGAAAAACCCATAGGGTCCCAACGAGACCTTTGCCCCCTGGAACTCCGCCTCGACCATTTCTGGCACGCCTCCTTAATTGCAGAGATAGAGATGCTATTGTTCGCTTGGCGAGGCAGAAGGGCCCCATTAAATTCAACAATGCCGTCATATCGATTTTTCCGGATTTCTCCATGGAGCTCCAGAAACAGCGGGCACGATTTATGGAAGTCAAGAAGCTACTTCGAGACAAGAATATAATTTATTCCATGCTCTATCCAGCCCGGCTCCGCATTGTCCATGATGGATCCTCTTTGTTTTTTACAGACCCAGCAGAGGCGGCCGAATGGTTGCGGTCTCACGGAGGGTCCAATGCCCAAAAAAACCCCTAATTTGGGTTCTTTATCAAATGGCAATATGAATAGAGCTCTCTACATGGGTGCGAAAGAAGTCAATAATACCGGACACTGAATTCAGTGAGGGTATCCCCGTTTCTACTTGACTGTGGGAGTATGGAGGCATGCTCCTCTATTATTCAAGATCTGTTGGGTTTGAGTTTATGCACTAGTTTTGCAGTGAGGGTATTCCCTTTTATATTTGACTGTAGGAGTACAGGATCTTACTCCTCCACTGTTCAGTTTTTGTTAAGTTGTTGTTTTTCTTTTGTGTTAGATTTAATTAGTTTTAGTAGGTATTTGGGTAAGAGCCGCCTCCAAAGCCATTATGACTTCCCATGCGTAATTAGCGGACTTTTCTCACCATCAATGCATACCATGCTTTTTAATGGCTAGATATGGGGTCTGAGTTGATATGTATGACATGGAACATTCGGGGTATTAAATCACCCCGGAAGAAAATCAAGGTGTTCTCTCAAATCAGACGGTATCATCCTCATATTGTGGCCCTGGTAGAGACACATCTAACCAGAGATACAGCCAGAGGTGTACAGAAACCATGGGTACAGTGGTATGCTCACGCGTTTCACACTAGCTACTCGAGAGAGGTATCACTATTAGTACACAAAGATGTCCAATGGGAGGCCCAGACGACTCGGCGAGATTTAGAGGGACGTTTTGTTTTTGTCCATGCATTAATTAATTCCCGCGAATACGTCATACTATGCATGTATAACCCCCCCCCCCCCCCCCCCCGGCAAATACTTCAGTACTTAAGATGGCAATGAGCTTTGCATTAAGCTACCCAGACGCACATGTTGTTTGTATGGGGGACTTCAACTTAGTTATGGACAGTAATTTAGATAGAATGCGACTGGGAGATGGATCGCCTGGGGAACCTTTGTCTTCTTCTCCTTCCTCGACCCCGACTCAGTTAACATTGTTCATGGAAGGTAGCGGCTGGATAGATCTATGGAGGATGCATCACCCCGGGGAGAGGGGATATACCTGCCACTCCTCCACTAGAAGTTCCCTCTCTCGCATAGATTATATCTTCGGATCCGGAGACCTGGTGCGGTGGGTGGATAGCGTGGAACACGGTAATAGAGGGATCTCGGATCATAGTCCGATTATTCTTAAATTTGTGTTTGGGACGCTAAATAATGGTAGAGTATGGAAATTGAATCCCTTTTGGCTTAAACTAATAGATTCGGACGATAGGACAGTTGACCAGCTAAACTGCTTCATTCAGTCCCACTCAGAACTTCAGAATATTAACTTATTTTGGGATACACTTAAGGCATATCTGAGGGGCTGTCTGTCTTCTACAATTTCATATATTAAAAAGGTAACATCAAGGGAGGACGATGAGATTGAACAACGTTTGAGAAATGCTGAGGCAACATATACAGCTAACCAGACTAATGACAATAGGGTTAAGTGGTTAACTCTGCAAAGACTATACACCCAACACATAGATACCAAGTTTAAGCGTAAGTTGTTTTTTACGCGACAATCATACTTTGAAATGGGGAATCAGGCGGGGAAATTTCTGGCCTACTTGGTGCGTCAACACAATACATCTAACATGATATTACAAATTCGCTCACCGGACGGCTCATTGAATTCCACTACTGAGGGAATACTTCAATGTTTTTATAATTATTATAAGGGGCTGTATGAATCTAAGAGCGGTTTTGGTGTTTCCGATTGTCTGGGGTATTTGTCCGATATAACACTCCCTGTGCTGAGTTCCGCCCAACAGACCTTTATGGACGCTGAATTTACCCTGGAGGAAGTGGAGCAAGCTATAACAGATATGGCCTCTGGAAAGGCCCCTGGGCCAGATGGCTTCCCTGTAGAGTTGTATAGGAAATACCGGGGGATACTGGCTCCGCTTCTATTGAAAGTATTTAAAGAGATATGGAAGGGAGGGTGTCTACCAGATACTTTTTATGAGGCACATATTATTGTACTTAAGAAGGAGGGGAAAGATCCTTTGGAATGCGGATCCTATCGTCCTATATCCTTGGTAAATGTGGATTATAAGATCCTTGCCAAGATACTGGCTACCAGGTTGAACTCCATTATACTGGATATTATACATCCAGATCAAACTGGCTTTATGCCCGGTAAGAGCACATCTATAAATATTAGACGGGTCCAGTCGGTGATTCAGTACAGTTCTTTGTTACCAGACAATGCCTGGGCATTGGCGTCATTGGATGCAGCCAAGGCGTTCGACTCACTTGAATGGCCCTTTTTGTCCGCCTGTCTGCAGAAATATGGCTTTGGGGAGAAATTTTTGAAATGGGTTGGTGTGTTATATCTGAAACCCAAGGCCCGCATAGTTGTTAACTGCTCTGTCTGAGCCTTTTTCACTATATAGGGGAACCCGTCAAGGGTGCCCCCTTTCTCCGGCCCTATTTGCTCTAGCAATAGAGGCATTGGCTGTGCGCTTGCGCTCAACCCCTGGTATTGATGGTATTAAGATAGCGGACCGCACCGACATCATTGGTTTGTATGCTGATGACATGATAATATTCATGGATAGGGCAGAAGAAACGTTGCCAAAAATAATTGCTACCATAGATAAATTTAGTAGGTTCTCAGGCCTATATATTAATTGGGATAAATCTGCCCTATTACCTTTATCTCACCCAGCACCCAATCTTAGTACTCTTTCTTTACTGCCCATAGTGTCTAAATTTAAGTACCTGGGTATCTACATGTCCCAGCGTAGTGGGTTGGACCTACAGCTCAATGTTCTCCCCCTGTTGGAATACACTAAACTGAAATTTGCATCTAGGAGTAAGCTTCCATTGTCTGTAGCAGGTCGCATTAATCTCATAAAAATGATTCTGCTCCCTAAATTCAACTATTGCCTTCAACATAGTGCAGTAACTGTACCAAAATTCTTCTTTACTAGTTTAAATTCTCACGTTACTTCATTCGTGTGGGGGAAGGGCAGACCCAAGCTCAAATTAACTACCCTGCAAAGACCTAAACAGGAGGGTGGAGCGGCACTGCCAGATTCTTTTTTATATTATTTGGCGGGACAGGCTAAAGCATTATGTAAATGGATGCCTCATAACTATCTCCCTAATTCTGAAAATCACTTAGTTAGTTCTGTTGGTGCTGAATGTCCGCTGGGTCTTTTGGAATCGGGGAAAATAAGTGCTCCTAGTTTGCTGCCCATGATTCGATTGGCGAGATCCACTTGGAAGAAAATTAAAAGGGTTACTGGATTTGGGGACATTGTAGCCGAGATGCCTTTGTGGGATAACAGTTATTTCCCGACGTTAGTGAATCATCCATCTACAAAATTTTGGGTTTCCTATGGGGTTCTTTTGATGGGAGATTTATATGATCAGGGGGTTTTTATGTCCTTTGAACAATTACAAAATAAATATGACCTTCCAAGATCTCAATTTTTTCGATACCTGCAACTCAGATCTGCCGTTCAGTCATTTGTCAGGAATGAGGGGATGAACCGTAACATCTCATCTTTACCTCTGATAGGTATCCTTAAGTCTTAGGGCCCTCAGGGTCTTATCTCGTCCCTATACACATATCTGCTATCAGCGGGAACGAACTCTGTTGTGGATTCGGTGAGAGGCAAATGGGAGGGGCTTTTTCCTGATATGCAAAGTGAGGGATGGGAGGATATTTTGGAATCCCCCCTCAGAGTCTCCCCATCAGCCAATAATAAGATGACCCAATTATATATAATCCACCAGTCATATTTGACTCCGTTGAGACTTTGTCGGATGGGTCGATACTCGACGTCGGAATGTTTGAGTTGCCACTCACCTGACACTGATTTTATACACATGATATGGCCGTGCCCCATAGTCTCTCACTACTGGAGGGAAGTGACGTCATTACTAACTTCAATACTGTCAATTCCGATTCCTCTTGAACCCTTAATTTGCCTGTTTGGAGTGTGGGATGAGGAGGCCTGGGACCACTATACGGGGATTTTTCTACGAGAAACACTTTTCTTGGCAAGGAAATTGCTAGCTATGCGGTGGATGGGGAACTCACCCCCCTCCGTTAGGTCCTGGATTGAACTGGTGAATGCAGTCATCCCCTATGAGCGCACTCTTTATCAAAATAGGGGCTGCCCGTATAAGTTCAGCAAAATTTGGGAGAGATGGAATGCCTCTCATCTCACTCTGTGACCTGACTAATTGGGAGAAATGTGGTTTACCTGGTCCTTTGATCTGTAAATATTGCGCAATGGGAAAGGAACAAAAATAAATAAAGTATTCAACTTTGGTTAAGTGGCGGCTTAGTAGTTTTGGAGGTTTAGTTTGGTTGTAGTTCAAGAACCCTATGTTCTGACTGTTCCATAATTTAATACATACGTTTTCTATATGTGAAATGATTGACATATGTATGTTCTGTCCTTCCAAACCCTGTAATGTGACCATGCAGATTAACGACAAGGACAAATATGTATACTGTAATTTTATTCTATGTTTAATAAATAAACGAATTTAAAAAAAATAAAAATGTCACGTGCCCGAAATGTTACCAATAAAAACGTCAACTCGTCCCGCAAAAAACAAGACCTCACATGATTCTGTGGACTCAAATATGGAAAAATTATAGCTCTCAAAATGTGGTAACGCAAAAAATATTTTTTGCAATAAAAAGCGTCTTTCAGTGTGTGACGGCTGCCTATCATAAAAATCCGCTAAAAAAAAAACGCTATAAAAGTAAATCAAACCCCCCTTCATCACCCCCTTAGTTAGGGAAAAATTAAAAAAATGTATTTATTTCCATTTTCCCGTTAGGGTTAGGGTTAGGGCTAGGGTTAGGTCTAGGGTTAGGGTTAAGGCTACAGTTAGGGTTGGGGCTAAAGTTAGGGTTAGGGTTGGGGCAAAAGTTAGGGTTTGGATTACATTTACGGTTGGGGTTAGGGATGTGTCAGGGTTAGGGGTGTGGTTAGGGTTACTGTTAGGGTTAGGGGAGTGTTTGGATTAGGGTTTCAGTTATAATTGGGGGGTTTTCACTGTTTAGGCACATCAGGGGCTCTCCAAACGCGACATGGCGTCCGATCTCAATTCCAGCCAATTCTGCGTTGAAAAAGTAAAACGGTGCTCCTTCCCTTCCGAGCTCTCCCGTGTGCCCAAACAGGGGTTTACCCCAACATATCGGGTATAAGCGTACTCAGGACAAATTGGACAACAAATTTTGGGGTCCAATTTCTCCTGTTACCTTTGGGAAAATACAAAACTGGGGGCTAAAAAATAATTTTTGTGGGAAAAAATTTTTTTTTTAATTTTCACGGCTCTGCGTTATAAACTGTAGTGAAACACTTGGGGGTTCAAAGTTCTCACAACTCATCTAGATAAGTTCCTCGGGGGGTCTAGTTTCCAATATGGGGTCACTTGTGGGGGGTTTCTACTGTTTAGGTACATTAGGGGCTATGCAAACGCAATGTGACGCCTGCAGACCAATCCATCTAAGTCTGCATTCCAAATGATGCTCCTTCCCTTCCGAGCCCTCCCATGCACCCAAACGGTGGTTCCCCCCCACATATCTGGTATCAGCGTACTCAGGACAAATTGGACAAAAACATTTAGGGTCCAATTTCTCCTGCTACCCTTGGAAAAATACAAAACTGGGGGCTAAAATATAATTTTTGTGGAAAAAAAATATTTTTTTATTTGCACGGCTCTGCATTATAAACTTCTGTGAAGCCCCTGGTGGGTCAAAATGCTCACCACACATCCAGATAAGTTCCTTAGGGGGTCTACTTTCCAAAATGGTGTCACTTGTGGGGGGTTTCAATGTTTAGGCACATCAGTGGCTACCCAAATGCAACATGGCGTCCCATCTCAATTCCTGTCAATTTTGCATTGAAAAGTCAAACGGCGCTCCTTCCCTTCCGAGCTCTACCATGCGCCCAAACAGTGGTTTACCCCCACATATGGGGTATCAGCGAACTCAGGACAAATTGTACAACAACTTTTGGGGTCCATTTTCTCCTGTTACCATTGGTAAAATAAAACAAACTGGGGCTGAAGTAAATTTTTTTGTGAAAAAAAAAAGTTAAATGTTCATTTTTATTTAAACATTCCAAAGATTCCTGGAAAACACCTGAAGGGTTAATAAACTTCTTGAATGTGGTTTTGAGCACCTTGAGGGGTGTAGTTTTTAGAATGGTGTCACACTTGGGTATTTTCTATCATATAGACCCCTCAAAATGACTTCAAATGAGATGTGGTCCCTAAAAAAAAATGGTGTAAAAATGAGAAATTGCTTGTCAACTTTTAACCCTTATAACTCCCTAACAAAAAACAATTGGGTTCAAAAATTGTGCTGATGTAAAGTAGACATGTGGGAAATGTTACTTATTGAGTATTTTGTGACATATCTCTGTGATTTAATTGCATAATAATTCAAAGTTGGAAAATTGCGAAATTTTCCAAATTTTCGCCAAATTTCCGTTTTTAGCACAAATAAACGCAGGTAATATTAAATAAATTTTACCACTATCATGAAGTACAATATGTCACGAAAAAACAATGTCAGAATCACCAGGATCTGTTGAAGCGTTGCAGAGTTATGACTTCATAAAGGGACAGTGGTCAGAATTGTAAAAATTGGCCCGGTCAGTGACGTTCAAACCACCCTTGGGGGTAAAGGGGTTAATAGAATCGGTCAGGATTTAGTTAATTTTTCATGTATTTTTCTTTTCCAGTTTACTTAGTTTCGAGGTGCTAATTGCTCTCTAACTTTGACTCCCACTGATGTTTTCAATAAAGATTTTACAGAACTGGAAAATGTATACAAAGTTAGGTGGTGGGTGTTTATTTTTTTGTGTGATTTAACAATCCTGTTTTGCTTAGTTGATTAAAAAACTGGCTGTACACATTAGATGTATTTGTGGCAAACCTTCCAGTCACCTAATGTGTGTGGAGGCCCAAACTGCAGAAGAATATCTAAAAAAAAAATAAAGTCAAAACCTGAAACTTTGCACACTGTTTTGCCTTATTTCTAGCTATGTCCGTCTTTTTAGCTGGACAATATCCTAAATATGTCCATGTGTCCACTGTCGAACCATACTTTGGAAAACCACTTTGAAAGTGTCCTTCTCTGTATGCAAATTACATGAGAAGAGTCATTCTTAGGGCTCATGACTGAGCACCACTGATCTTCCCAGTCGTGTGCCAACTGTGGTTTTCACGGACAGCACTCATAACTGATATTCTGTGGGGCTGTGCACTTGTCCAAATGTTTTTTTTTTCTTGGCTGAGTGGGCTATGGAAAAAAATCGGAAACCTGTCCAATTTTGATCTGAGCGTTGGATCAAAATGTGCAATGCAAGTGTATGGGTCTGTGAAATAAAATCCAAGATGACATCCGAGTGAGGTCCGATTTTCATGGATTGACAGAATGGAGGACGTGGAGAAACTTTTCTGTTTCCACGTCATGGAGAAACTGACGGCACTCTGATCAGAACAATCGGGACGTTTCCTCTGATGTGGAGAAAACTGTCGTGTGACCCTACTCTTAGGTAATTTGCATGGTTAGTGTGATACTTTCAAATTGGTTTATGAAGGTTTGATTGATCATTTGACATGGGTATCCTTAGAAATGTGTTCACATTATGTGATGCCATCTGGTGCTGGGACCTAATGACCGCTTCCCATGGCTGTTACTTATCCATATGGTACAAGAAAGCTCCATTAGGACTGATTTATAAAGGGTTCGACCTTGTGATGTTACTGTGCCTCGAGGAGCCTTAGGCAGTATTTCCGCTGTCCCTTGTGACTCAGTCCAGTCGCAATAGTGATCTAAACAGATGTTCGGGGGAACGGCCCCAAGTAACGGGTGCTGTTAGGCTGGGGATGGTCAGTATAGGATTAATGTGCTTTGGTGCCCTTAGGATGGACAAGATTATAAATTCTGTCCTGTTTGTTTCTTGGACACAGTGAGTTTCTCTTTAGGCTGGAATTGCACAGTTTAGCAAACTTTGCTGCCGATCCTCCACGTGTGAACATAGCCGCCCAACTCTCTGGAGCCAGTCAGCAAGCTGTACGCTGTTGTTTATTCTCCTGTTTGCGGTGTGCTGTCCTCACTACATTGTGTTGTAAAGCCTGGGAAATGCCATTCTATAACTTGTCACACAGTAAATCTGGATGGGAATATGGTGTAAACACACTTGTGCCATTGCATCAGACATCTAGTACTGATTCTAAGCTACAAGGGTTTTCGTACTATTTTAGGATATTCGATTGGCTCAAATTAAAACTTTTCTTAGGTCCCTACAGATAAACAGCACTGACTTAACAGTGAGAAAACTTGATATATTTGTTACCATTGTAGAAATTTAAACGTGATGTTTAGGAGTCATAAATATCTTATGATTGAGAGCACTATACTTTTCTAGAACTTAAATAGGTTTGTCTCATGCAAGCTGGCACAGTGATCGGCTGATCGTCATACACCCAGCTTTTCTAATCTGGAAGTATAGGATCACATACTGTCCACTAAACAAAATGGCCGACTATTAGGCCAGGGTCACACGGCTGTCGATTCTCTGATGCGAGAGAATCTGGCTGATTGGGCGAAGTTATGTCAGAGGTTGAGCCTAGGTGCAGAGGGGAAAGTAATTTCTGAATCTCCTCCATTGCTGGCGTTCATGGTAATCAGAGTGCAGTCTGATGTTTCACATGCACCCGTAGACTTGTATGGGTGTGTGTGATCCGATCATCGGATGCACCTGTTGCATGCTGCATGAGAAAGTGGTCAAAGATCTGCACTGCCCCATAGTATACACATTGGGCCGAGTGCTATCCAATAAAATATTTCATAGCACTCTGTTGTGTTCTACGCTAGTGTGAGTGAGCCCTCAGAGTTGAGCAAAACGGTTCGCAGGACATCGGTTGCTTCAATGGCCCCATTAGTAGTCCATAGCCACTCTATCAGAGCACTGTGAACGTCCTGTCAGTGGCATCCGTGGCACTTCTCCTAATTAGTGGGCCCCTGCAATGTCGTGTGTGCATCGCACCACAGTGGAATTACATTGCGGGGCCATCTAACCAGAATAGGCGCCGAGGAGTAAGAAGTTCAGTGCTCTGGTCTGGCGCCCACAGATTGATGACTGCTGAATCAAGGTCTATGATGTGAACGCTGAATTGTGGTCCTGCAAATCTTTTACACATCTGTACTGTCACGAGCAGCACATCGCTTGCCAACAATTCTCAGGACAACCATACAATTGACTGACGATTGAGGGACAAGGCAACGGCTGCTATTGCTACTGGACAGGTTACTGGGTGCTTCCCAGTGAACCTATAGTATATACACATTGATTCCAACTTATGGGTATGTGTATATACATCGGTACAGTCACTGCCAAGCTCTGCAATACCCAAAGAAAAACTATACGCCACCCCCAATCGATTATTACAGGCCAATTGGAGACCTGGAACTGAATATGTGTGTGTGTGTATATATCTATTATATAACGCTGGGAGCGTCACTCTGTCCGAAGCCTCTATAGACTGCGCAGGCGCAAGCGCCGGCGCAGTCTGGCCCCCACAGAGTGACGCTCCCAGGAGATCGCGGTATGCGTAAACACTGAACGCACACCGCGATCTCCACCGGAGAGTCAGGGACCGCCAGGAGGGTAAGTATATTCACCTTTCCCCGTTCCAGCGCTGCGTGCGGCTCCGTCTCCCGGCTCCTCTGCTGTGACAGTTCAGAGGGTGCGATGACGCGCTTAATGCGCGCCGCCCTCTGACTTACCAGTCACAGGCAGAGGAGCCAGAGTGTGTCTTCAAGAAAATGGCACCGGAAAGCGCGGACTGCGCAGGCACCGATTCCTGCTGCCGGAATCGGCGCCTGCGCAGTCCGCGCTTTCCGGCGCCATTTTCTTGAAGACACACTCCGGCTCCACTGCAGGTGTCTCTTCAAGAAAATGGCGCCGGAAAGCGCGGACTGCGCAGGCGCCGATTCCTGCGGCCGGAATCGGCGCCTGCGCAGTCCACGCTTTCCGGTGCCATTTTCTTGAAGACACACCTGCAGTGGAGCCGGACGATAGGTGAGTATGGTATTTTTTTTTTTTTTTTAATATGGCAGCAGCATACGGGGGGCATACACACTGGAGCGTCTTATGGGGGGCATATAATACAATGGTGGCGCAGGATGGAAGCAGCACATGACAGAACGGGGGCAGGATGGGAGCAGCACATGACAGAACGGGGGCGCAGGATGGGAGCAGCACATGACAGAACGGGCGCAGGATGGGAGCAGCACATGACAGAACGGGCGCAGGATGGGAGCAGCACATGACAGAACGGGCGCAGGATGGCAGCAGCACATGACAGAACGGGCGCAGGATGGCAGCAGCACATGACAGAATGGGGGCGCAGGATGGCAGCAGCACATGACAGAACGGGCGCAGGATGGCAGCAGCACATGACAGAACAGGCGCAGGATGGGAGCAGCACATAACAGAACGGGCGCAGGATGGCAGCAGCACATGACAGAATGGGGGCGCAGGATGGCAGCAGCACATGACAGAACGGGCGCAGGATGGGAGCAGCACATGACAGAACGGGGGTGCAGGATGGGAGCAGCACATGACAGAACGGGGGCGCAGGATGGGAGCAGCACATGACAGGATGGGAGCAGCAAATGACAGAATGGAGGCGCAGGATGGGAGCAGCACATGACAGGATGGGGATGCAGGATGGAGCAGCACATGACAGAATGGGGGCGCAGGATGGAGCAGCACATGACAGGATGGGGACGCAGGATGGGTGCAGCTCATGACAGGATGGGGGCGCAGGATGGGAGCAGCACATGACAGGATGGGGACGCAGAATGGAAGCAGCACATGACAGGATGGGGGCGCAGGATGGAGCAGCACGTGACAGGATGGGGACGCAGGATGGAGCAGCACATACCAGGATGGAGACCATGTACCAATATAAATGCTCGCCACCCGGGAGTAGAACGGGTTCAATAGCTAGTGTATAATATATATATATTCACCATCCTTTATGGGTACTTGTTGGTCTGAGGATGACAGGAATATGTACTTGCCTATTGCATACCTGCTGTTCCCCATCTTGCTATATGTTTTCCACACTGGACCCCTAACTTCCTATTTTGGCAGAGGACATCACATGACTGATTCAGCTAATTGGGAGACACTGATTGGCTGCAGTGGTCAGGTGCCTTTTGAACTTGAAAACACGATCTCTCGCTTTTCCTGCTCAAACTGCTTGTGATCTGTGTGGATAATCTATGTTCTTAGAGCAGGGGTTGTGATTTTTTTTTTTTTTTTGTGCCAAGGGCCATTTCAATTTTTATACCATCCTGTGGGGGGCTGTACAAATTGTGCGCTAAGTTCTCCCACAAAGTACGTCCATAATGCTGGCACTGGTGTCAGGACGTAATCTTTCATTACATGTGCCTCAGTGTTCAGTATTGAATAGTGCGTGCTTACAGAGCAAGAAGAAGTTAATTTATTGAATCAGGTAGACCGTTTGATCTTCTTCGGTTTCTCCATTTACTCTTTGAGTTGATCAGTGAAACTCCGAGCACCGCAGTACAAAGCCTGTCTTCCATGTTTCATCCGTTTTACACAAATCCCCATAGACTTTAATGACCGAGTGTAATCCGAAAAACTCATGAGAATAGGACATGCTGTGAGTCGCATGGACCAGAGGAATGGACCCGTTCTAAAACTGATGTATGTATAGATCAATGAAACTATGGATCAGTACTAGACCGCACACGGAGGTGTAGAACGGACGTGTGAATGGAGCCTAGCATAAGTGACCTTTCATGGCTATTTTTTTGTTTGGATAAAAATAAGGTATCGATCTGGTACCTGATCAAGGAATATTGATGAAGGAGAAGGTCTGCTCTGTCGGTCAGTGTTTGCCTATAGGTTGACTTTGTAAACATGTTTATCTTCCTTTTTTTCTAGGAAAAGTTCTATTGATGTAGTTATTGTTTTGTTTGTATAAGGAACTTGCCGCGTCCCTTCACAATAACACGTCCCAGCAGTGTGCACAGGTGCACGTCTCTCCTGGAACCACGACCCACCCACAAGCTAAGAACAGCCTGCTGCCATTGATAGGGGATCGCTGTAGAGGCTGAAAGGGTTAAGGAATGGCTTATACTTAGGCTCATTCACACGACAGTGATTTTTCTTGTACACACAAAAAAAAACAGCCCACGTTTCACCATTTGTGATCAAAGCAATCATTAGAGTTTTATTTGTGTCTTCACCAACCTAATGGAGGTTTCTCAAAGTTCCGTCAAACAGTCCGTGAAACAGATGGCATCCGAGTGCTGTCCGTGTGTTTTTTTTGTTTTTTTTTTTCCCCCACAGATTCCTAGATTTGCATTGGCCTAATGCGACAAGTCTTCATGCTTTTGTGTTGACCATACTTTTCCATTAAAAAAAAACTGGACACATGTACGTCCCCACCGACTATCACAGGCACAGGTGCTATGCGTGAAAAATACTGATAGCACCAAAAAAGCTGGTGTCTGAATGAGCTCCAGGGCTGTGTGCACACTGTGCAGATTCACAGCTGTTTTCTATGCGGTTTACAGTACCATGTAAACCTACGGAAAACCATATCCGCCATACACATGGTGCAGAAAATACCACGCGGAAACGCTGCATTGTATTTTCCGCAGCATGTCAATTCTTTGTGCGGATTCCGCAGCGTTTTACACCTGCTCCTCAATAGGAATCCGCAGGTGAAATCCGCACAAAAAACGCAGGAAATCCACGGTAAATCCGCAGGTAAAGCGCAGTGCATTTTACCTGCAGATTTTTAAAAAATGGTGCAGAAAAATCCGCACATGAATCCGCAACGTGGGCACATAACCTCTGTGAATGATGGCAGGACCGTTCACTGGTAGCTCCCCAGGACATTACAGCAAGTGTCCTACTAATGATAACAAAGGAACTTGGAGCACATGAACCACATAAAAATAGTATTTACAAGATACATCTTTAATCCCAAATTATATTAATGTCACATAGAGTTAAGTCAATACAGAGAGGTTTAAATCTGGTGTCACTCCACAAGCACAAATACAGGAAAACACATAGAACCATAATATTCAGTAACAAATCCTATCACTATAGGTTCTTCCCAATTTTGTGAGTGGGCCACGTGTCACGCTCGCATTCACAATATGGGTAAGAACCTATAGTGATAGGATTTGCTATACTGCCATTGGTATTGAATTGATTTAAATGGTCACCGACCTTATGGAATTTATGGCACTTTAAGTACCTTTTTGGTGGTGATTATGAATCTGTCATTACCTAAATGATGTGTGATACAATTATCTGCACTGTCATTTTACATTAATAGCTTATTGAATATTATGGTTCTATGTGTTTTCCTGTATTTGTGCTTGTGGGGTGACACCAGATTCTGGTGCAACCTTTGACCAGATTTAAACATCTTTTTATTGACTTAACTCTTTGTGACATAAATATATTTAATTTGGGATTAAAGATGTATCTTGTAAATACTGTTTTTATGTGGTTCATGTGCTCCAAGTTTCTTTATAATGTTTAGAGGGCGCTCCACAGGGCTATAGCCCATATTAGTCTGGGCATACCACCTTAAGACTATTGACTATGGTTTCTGTGCTTGAGATTTTGTATCTTAAAGCGAACCTGTCACCCCCAAAATGGAGATTGAGCTAAGCCCACCGGCATCAGGGGCTTAGGCTACCTTCACACTAGCGTCGTACGTCGCAATGCGTAGTTTTGCAGAAAAAACGCATCCTGCAAAGTTGTCTGCAGGATGCGTTTTTTCTCCATATGCTTGTATTAGCGACACATTGCGACGCATTGCCACACGTCACTAGTGTCGCGCGACGGTTACGTTGTGTTGTGGCGGACCGTTGGCACCAAAAAACGTTGCATGTAACGTTTTTTTTAGTGCGTTGTGTCCGCCATTTCCGACCGCGCATGCGCAGCCAGAACTCCGCCCCCTCCTCCCCGGAGCTCACAATGGGGCAGCGGATGCGTTGTAAAACTGCATCCACTGCCCCCGTTGTGCTGCGCTTTCACAGCATGCGTCGGTACATCGCCACGACACATTGTGTCGTGCGTCGTACGACACTATTGTGAAAGTAGCCTTATCTATAGCATTCTGTAATGCTGTAGATAAGCCCCCGATGTATCCTAAAAGATAAGAAAAAGAGGTTAGATTATACTCAGGCGGGCGGTCCGATCCGGTGGGCATTGCGGTCTGGTCCGGGGCCTCCCATCTTCATCAGATGACGTCCTCTTCTTGTCTTCACGCTGCGGCGCAGGCGTACTTTGTCTGCCCTGTTGAGGGCAGAGCAAAGTACTGCAGTGCGCGGGTTCCGGGAAAGGTCAGAGAGGCCCAACGTCAGTGCACTGCAGTACTTTGCTCTGCCCTCAACAGGGCAGACAAAGTACGCCTGCGCCGCAGCGTGAAGACAAGAAGAGGACGTCATCTGATGAAGATGGGAGGCGCCGGATCGGACCGCGACACCCATCGGACCGGGACCGCCCCTAGGTGAGTATAATCTAACCCTCTCTTTCTTATCTTTCAGGATACATCAGGAGCTTATCTACAGCATTCCAGAATGCTGTAGATAAGCCCCTGATGCTGGTAGGCTTAGCTCACCCTCGATTTTGGGTGTGACAGGTTCCCTTTAAAGAGCACAAGCCCGATCTATACAATTCCTTTGTAGATAAATCCATTCCTTTCCATGCTGGTTTTTGGGTGAGGCTGAAACGCATACAGTGGAGTCCAGAACAACAGAGAATTCGGGTGCTTTCACACTGCATTCATGCCCCTGTTCAGTGGCCCCATCAGGGCTTGCATCCAAACCCCCCTGCAAAATGGGATTCAGATGTATGTGCCAACGGGGCCATAGACTGTTATGGTGCCGACAGAGCGAACATGCACTCTTGTGTGCCTCGTTTTTGGGCATGTATGACTACTACTCGTAGTTTCATTGATCCATACACTCATCCGTTTTAAAAGGGGTCCATGAGGCCTTGAGCATGTCCTATTCTAATCAGATTTTGCAGGTCAGACTCTGCCATTAAAGTCTTTGGGGATCTGTTTTTAAGGGATGACACAAAAGACCTACAACCACAGAAGACATACTTTGTACTTCAGAGCTCCATCAGTTTCATCTGCTTTTAAATTATGACTGTTAATGAGGATCTATCATGTAAAAATCTGCAGGTTAATAGCATTCTGAAGCCGTGTGGCTGCCGCATTGTAAGCGCGCGACCTGGCTGCTGTTAGGATATGAGCTTTATTCCTCCTGGCAGCCTTGCGCCTAATGTCATAGAGGAGTGGCCAACACTGCTTCAGTCAACCACTCAGTACATAGTGAGCTGCGGCTGTAGCCATGACCCAGCACTGACTAACAGCCGTTTCTGCAGTGCATCAGTACAAGGCAGGCTGTCAGTCTGTGACTGAAAGCCTGAGGCGCACTGGAAGAAAAAACCTCCCTTCCTACCATGCAACCGGGCTTCCAGTCTTGTGGCTGCACAGCTTCAGAATGCTATAACCCTACAAATTAACCCCGTATTTGCAGGTTACTAGCGTTTTTTACATTTCCATTTCCCTTTAAGAGTCAATAACTAAAAATGTCATGCAGTCTACCTGCTTCAGTGAAAAAAAACGATGAGCAAACAACTGAAGCAACTAGGATGGATCTGTTTCAGTTGGATGGACAAAAATGTATTGAACGTGGTGAATCCACACGGTTCAGTGAACACATGCAGATTCACCTGCGTTTAGTAGACGTCAGCGCTTTGGATTCAGCGAGCATACACTGCTATTTCCGGATCGTGTGCACCCGGCCTAACACTCGTGTGAATGTAGCTCTACTGCTAGGTGACCACACAATTCCCAATGATTTATTGCATTGTATTGTGGAACTGCACATCAGCAATGGAATTGGCAGTCACTATTATAGAGTTTTGTTCATGTAAATGGACCGCTAGCGATTGGCAAATATTTTAGTTATTTTTTTATAATAATAATATTAGCCCAGCATTGCTGATATTTTGTGAAATGAGCAAAAGCATTGTGTACATTGTAGAGCAATATGGATGGAGCCTACATTGTGCACAATTATCAGGAAAGTGACCATATCCTCATCTTGATGCAAATTTTCCAATTTTCCAACTCCACGCTGTGTAACCTTGAATGCTTTTTGGCTGAAGCAGATCAGGTGATGTGTATTTGTGTAATGATGGAGGGTGAGCCTGAGAATATCCGCACTCTCTATCAAAATGTGCAGAATTATTAGGAAGCTTTTTATCCTCAGGCAAAATGGGCCAACAAAAATGTAACTGACTCTGAAAAGTCAAAAATCAAGTCTTGGGCTGTGTGCACATGTTGCAGATTTTTTGTGTTTTTTCGCTATAAAAACGCTATAAAAATGCATAAACGCATACATTATGCATCCCATCATTTAGATGCATTCTGCAATTTTTTTTGCACATGATGCGTTTTTTTTTCCGTGAAAAAAACGCATCGCGATAAAAAAAGCAGCATGTTCATTAATTTTGCAGATTTTTTGCAGATTTCCCACTATATCATTGCATTGGGAAATCTCCGGAGAAATCCGCGAAAAAAACGCATGCGGATTTCTTGCAGAAAATGTCAGGTTTTGTTCAAGAAACTTCTGCAAGAAATCCTGAACGTGTGCACATAGCCTTACAGTCAATAGGGTCACAAAAAAGTGTTGAGTAAAGAGGCACATTGCGGTAACTAGCAAAAATCATCGTGAAGCCACCAGGAAGCCATTATCCTAAAGTGCTGTCATGTTTCAGAGCTGCAAGCTTTCTGGAGACCCCAGAAGTACAAGGTGTTCAGTGCTCGTAGACTGGGCCAAGAAATATCTGAAGGCAGATGTTTCCTCTCATCAGTCCATAAAACCCTCTGAGACTAAGGGTACCGTCACACAGTGGCATTTTGATCGCTACGACGGCACGATTTGTGACGTTCCAGCGATATATCCGTGACGTTCCAGCGATCTCGTTGTGTCTGACACGCTCCTGCGATCAGGGACCCCGCTGAGAATCGTACGTCGTAGCAGATCGTTTGAAACTTTCTTTCGTCGTCTAGTGTCCCGCTGTGGCGGCATGATCGCATGGTGTAACAAAGGTGTGCACGATATTGTATACGATGTGCGCATAGTAACCAACGGCTTCTACATCGCACATACGTTGTGAAATTATCGCTCCAGCGTCATACATTGCAAAGTGTGACAGCAGTCTACGACGCTGGAGCGATATTGTTATGACGCTGGAGCG
Source organism: Ranitomeya imitator (assembly GCF_032444005.1). NCBI lineage: Eukaryota > Metazoa > Chordata > Amphibia > Anura > Dendrobatidae > Ranitomeya > Ranitomeya imitator. Next base: position 242,694,329 of record NC_091282.1, read on the forward strand.
TCACGGATCGTGCCATCGTAGCGATCAAAATGTCACTGTGTGACGGTACCCTAACTCTTGACGGACCAGATGGATGGGACGTGGCTAATGGGCACAGATCTCCACTTCCACTCTGACGCCAAGGAATCTGTAGGTTGGTAACGGCTATGAGCTCATCTTATTAAGGCCGGGGTCACACTTGCGAGTGCCATGCGAGAAACTCGCGCATCAATACCGGCGGTTTGGATTGGATCGTTCAGCTGCATAGAAATACATGCAGCCGCACACTGCCGTCCTGAGTGCCGGAGGCAGTGCCGGGTATTGATGTGAGTCTCGCCCGAGTTTTTCGCATTGCCCTTGCAAGTGTGACCCCGGCCTAAAGATGAACCAGTTGGGTTGAAATTGGAACCTTAATCACCTTCCAAACCTATTGCCAGGTTTTAGTAGACATTTTCTTCAAGCTGGGGTACTGGAAAAGTCTGCATCTTTTAAGAAAATGGTGATTGATTTATATCTTTTTTTTATGTATGACAATGCTCCATCACACACATCAGTCTCCACTGCTTGGCTTCCAGTAAAGAGTAATGACATATGCTAACATAAAGGCTACTTATTAATAAAAAAAAGGATTGATGGAATTTACCTTAAGTGTCACCGGTATGTGATCAACTGATCACCAGAACTAAGGGGTCATTGGGCTTGGTGAAGCGCTGCAGCATCTTTGGCTTTTAGCACCACACACCGCTCCACATTTATCAAAGTGCAGTGTCTGAAAGCTCAGCTCATTCTCCTAATTTACATCTGAAACACTCTCCTCATCTATGCTGCTGGGTATTTGAGAAAAAGCCGTAAAACATCAGTGCTGAATAGTCATTATTTTCCCATAAATGCATGCACTTCTCTGGGAATTAGGTTACTGATAGGGATATATCTAAAATAAATGAAATTTCACGTTTTTGTCCGGCAGCACAGTCACAGCTTATTTTGGCTATTATGAGAAGTGATGATATTTTTAGATATCCATTAGTGCAGATGGTGGAAGATCCTGCACACTATAGCAGATGCGTTCTGTACACTTCAGCTGCTGAGAAAATGCGTCTATTGTATCATTTACACACAAGCATATACAGGATGCCTGAGAACAAGTTACAGGGTCGCCATATCAATACATACAAATTACCATATATTAGGGGACTGTTTTTACTTTTCTGTCCTTATTGCTATTTTCTAGAGTTGCCCACTCTGAGAGGCAGTTGATCTGCAGTATTTGGTATGGGCCACTCACTGAACTGATCGATGGAATTGTAGGTTTCAGATCCTCACCGTTCTCGCACATATGATGTATTCTAAGGATATACAGTCTAAAGAGTAAGGTTTCTCCTTGTGGAGAGTGACTTGCCAGACCTGACATTCTTGTGTAAGGAGACTTATAGGCCATACAGTGCTCTTTTGGAAAATGAAATATGCAAATTGCCTGTTCAGAGAGGAAGAGGACTTGATCTCTAGCACTACCTATTGGAAGTATTATTCCTAAAAGTCAATATCGAGCCTCTAACGAGTCTAGGGTGGATATTGACTTTTTGGTTTGCTATTCCCAATAGATGGTGCTAGAGTTCAAACCCTCCTCCTCAGAAGTGGCAATTTACATAAGAATATACAGTTACCACTTTTACACAAAAGTTGCAATATATTCATGATGGAGGAAACTGGCTTGTGCACAAGTATTTTTTTTTTTTAATCACTCTTGAGTTTTTTTCATGCATTATTTGTACGTAATGGATATTTTGGAAACTGACATATTAAAAGTAGTGTTGTTAGTAGTCGCAAGGCCAACACATTTTGAGTAATGCTGTTCTTGGTCATGGCTACAGTCTGAATGAACCAAATAATATTTAAATAAATATTGAATAATGTGTCATAAGTACACAGGTGCATCAAAGCCACTAATAGTGCAACAACACTGAATGTATTTCACCTCAATAGTCTACTGCTACATTTATATTGGATTTTTACTGGGTTTGGGGTATAGATACTAAATATCCAATGTAAATGCGGTAGATATATTACTTCACTACTGACTGTGGTCCAGCTCTGATGCACTTGTGTTGCAGGTGTATGTTTGGTCCATTATAAACACGTATAGGACTGATTTTAGTCAAAGTGGGTCCCCAAATGCTAACATATTGCATCGGCACACAAACATTTTGGTTGTATTCACATGCACTGAGTTCAGGCCGTTTAAACGAGCGTGATCAACAATATTAAAGCCGTTCAACGCTTGTTTCGCGGCTTTTTTTTTTTTATATCAGCTGAGGAAGAATTATGAGGATAGAACGATCACTAGTTGGTCAATCTGTCCCCATACAGTATCATGTCATCAGCAGCTTATCTACAGTGTTCCCTTCACCCATGACAGCACACCTGAGAGAAAGGGATCCGCTAAGCCAAGACAGGAACCTACTAAAAAAAAAAAAAGGGCATTACCTCTCCAGCTTCAGTTGGGTTTCTGTCGTACATGGGATTCCCATGTTGCAGCAGATCTACAGTTTTCACTGGGTGAAGTTCTGCTGAGACCAATGGTTTCCGTTCCAGTTAAACAATCCAATCAATCGATGACTAGGCAGCATTTTGCTTGTTTAGTATAATGCACCCCATAGTCCTCCATATAGTATAATACACTCACCATAGTCCTCCATATAGTATAATGCACTCCCCATAGTTTTCCATATAGTATAATGCACTCCACATAGTCCTCCATATAGTATAATATACTTCCCATAGTATAATGCAACTCATAATCCTTCATATAGTATACACTGTGTTCCAAATTATTGCACAAATTGGATTTAAGTGTCATAAAGATTTAATTGTCTTGCTTTTCAAATAAACTCATGGATGGTATTGTCTCAGGGCTCAATGGATCACTGAAATCGATCTTAAACACGTGATTAGTTTTCCAGGTGATTCTAATTAAAGGAAAACTACTTAAAATGATGTTCCGCATTATTAAGCAGGCCACAGGTTTCCAGCAATATGGGAAATTAATAGGATCTCTCTGCTGCTGCAAAGCGTTATATAGTGCAATGCCTTGGACAAGGAATGAAAAAATGAGATATTTCACGAAAACTTAAGAGTGGTGGTCATCATACTGTGAAGAGATTTGTGACTGAAACAGAGCACAGACAGAGTTCATGCAGATAAAGGCATAATGAGGAAGGTTTCTGCCAAACAAATTCATTGGATTAAGAGAGCAGCTGCCAAAATACCATTACAAAGCAGCAAACATAGTTGCAGCTGCTGGTTTCTCTGGAGTCCCTCGAACTTCAAGGTGTAGGATCCTTCAAAGGCTTGCTGTGGTGCATAAACCTACTATTTAGCCACCCCTAAACAGTGTTCACAAGCAGAAATGGTTGCAGTGGGCCCAGACATGCATGAAGACTAATTCTTAAACAGTCTTGTTTACTGATGAGTGTCGAGCAACCCGGAATGGTGCAGATGGATGGAGAGTAGTGGATGGCCACTATGTCCCAACAAGGCTGCGATGTCAGCAAGGAGGTGGAGGAGTCACGTTTTGGGCCGGAATCATAGGGAAACAGCTGGTAGGGCCCTTTAAGGTTCCTGAAGGTGTGAAAATGACCTCTGCAAAGTATTTAGAGTTTCTGACTGACAACTTTCTTCCATGGTGTAAAAAGCAGAAACGTGCCTTCAGGAGCAAAATCATCTTCATGCATGACAATGCACCATCTCATGCTGCAAAGATACCTCTGAGTCATTGGCTGCTATGGGCATAAAAGGAGATAAACTCATGGTGTGGCCACCATCTTCCCCTGACCTCAACCCTATAGAAAACCTTTGGAGTATCATCAAGCAAAAGATCTATGAGGGTGGGAGGCAGTTCACATCAAAACAGCGGCTCTGGGAGGCTATTCTGACTTCATGCAAAGAAATACAAGCAGAAACTCTCCAAAAACTCAAGTTCAATGAATGCAAGAATTGTGAAGGTGATATCAAAGAAGGGGTCCTATGTTAACATGTACCTTGGCCTGTTAGGAGGTTTTGGAATTAAATAGCTTTTTTGTTCAGTGAATGTGACCTCCTAATGCTGCAAATTCCACAAATGAGCATTTTCAGTTCTTTAACCCCTTCCCGACCCATGACGCCACGTAGGCGTCATGAAAGTCGGTGCCAATCCGACCCATGACGCCTATGCGGCGTCCTGGAAAGATCGCGTCCCTGCAGGCAGGGTGAAAGGGTTAACTCCCATTTCACCCGATCTGCAGGGACAGGGGGAGTGGTAGTTTAGCCCAGGGGGGGTGGCTTCACCCCCTCGTGGCTACGATCGCTCTGATTGGCTGTTGAAAGTGAAACTGCCAATCAGAGCGATTTGTAATATTTCACCTATTATAACGGGTGAAATATTACAATCCAGCCATGGCCGATGCTGAAATATCATCGGCCATGGCTGGAAATACTAATGTGCCCCCACCCCACCCCACCGATCGCCCCCCCAGCCCCCCGATCTGGCCGGTACACTGCTCCGGCTCCCCTCTGTCCTGTGCTCCGCTCCCCCCGTGCTCTTGTCCGCTCCCCCCGTGCTCCAATCACCCCCCCGTGCTCCAATCACCCCCCCTGCACTCCGATCCACCCCCCCCGGTGCTCCGTTCCACCCCCCCGTGCTCCATTCCAGCCCCCCCGTGCTCCGTTCCACGCCCCCGTGCTCCGTTCCACCCCTCCCGCGCTCCGATTCCCCCCCCGTGCTCCGATCCCCCCCCGTGGTCCCCCCCACCCCATCATACTTACCGATCCAGCCGGGGTACCGTCCGTCTTCTCCCTGGGCGCCGCCATCTTCCAAAATGGCGGGCGCGTGCGCAGTGCGCCCGCCGAATCTGCCGGCCGGCAGATTCGTTCCAAAGTGCATTTTGATCACTGAGATAGATTATATCTCAGTGATCAAAATAAAAAAAATAATAAATGACCCCCCCCTTTGTCACCCCCATAGGTAGGGACAATAAAAAAATAAAGAAATTTTTTTTTTCCACTAATGTTAGAATAGGGTTAGGGGTAGGGTTAGGGTTAGGGGTAGGGTTAGGGCTAGGGTTAGGGCTAGGGTTAGGGTTTCGGTATGTGCACACGTATTCTGGTCCTCTGCGGATTTTTCCGCTGCGGATTTGATAAATCCGCAGTGCTAAACCGCTGCGGATTTATGGCGGATTTACCGCGTTTTTTTCTGCGCATTTCACTGCGGTTTTACAACTGCGATTTTATATTGGAGCAGTTGTAAAACCGCTGCGGAATCCGCACAAAGAAGTGACATGCTGCGGAATGTAAACCGCTGCGTTTCCGTGCAGTTTTTCCGCAGCATGTGTACAGCGATTTTTGTTTCCCATAGGTTTACATTGAACTGTAAACTCATGGGAAACTGCTGCGGATCCGCAGCGTTTCCAGCAGCGTGTGCACATACCTTTAGAATTAGGCTATGTGCACACGGTGCAGATTTGGCTGCGGATTCGCAGCAGTGTTCCATCAGGTTTACAGTACCATGTAAACATATGAAAAACCAAATCCGCTGTGCCCATGGTGCGGAAAATACCGCGCGGGAACGCTGCGTTGTATTTTCCGCAGCATGTCAATTCTTTGTGCGGATTCCGCAGCGTTTTACACCTGTTCCTCAATAGGAATCCGCAGGTGAAATCCGCACAAAAAACACTGGAAATCCGCTGAAAATCCGCAGGTAAAACGCAGTGCCTTTTACCCGCGGATTTTTCAAAAATGGTGCGGAAATATCTCTCACGAATCCGCAACGTTGGCACATAGCCTTAGGGTTAGGGTTGGAATTAGGGTTGTGGTTAGGGTTAGGGGTGTGTTGGGGTTAGGGCTGTGGTTAGGGGTGTGTTGGAGTTAGGGTTGTGATTAGGGTTATGGCTACAGTTGGGATTAGGGTTAGGGGTGTGTTGGGGTTAGTGTTGGAGGTAGAATTGAGGGGTTACCACTGTTTAGGCACATCAGGGGTCTCCAAACGCAACATGGCGCCACCATTGATTCCAGCCAATCTCGTATTCAAAAAGTCAAATGGTGCTCCCTCACTTCCGAGCCCTGAAGTGTGCCCAAACAGTGGTTTACCCCCACATATGGGGTACCAGCATACTCAAGACAAACTGCGCAACAATTACTGGGGTCCAATTTCTCCTGTTACCCTTGTGAATCTAAAAAAATGCTTGCTAAAACATAATTTTTGAGGAAAGAAAAATGATTTTTTATTTTCACGGCTCTGCGTTGTAAACGTCTGTGAAGCACTTGGGGGTTCAAAGTGCTCAACACATATCTAGATAAGTTCCTTGGGGGGTCTAGTTTCTAAAATGGTGTCATTTCTGGGGGTTTCTACTGTTTAGGCACACCAGGGGCTCTGCAAACGCAACGTGACACCCGTAGACCATTCCATCAAAGTCTGCATTTCAAAAGTCACTACTTCCCTTCTGAGCCCCCACGTGTGCCCAAACAGTGGTTTACCCCCACTCATGGGGTATCAGCGTACTCAGGAGAAACTGGACAACAACTTTTGGGGTCCAATTTCTCCTGTAACCCTTGGGAAAATAAAAAATTCTGGGCTAAATAATTATTTTTGGAGAAAGAAAACGTATTTATTATTTTCACGGCTCTGTATTATAAACTTCTATGAAGCACTTGGGGGTTCAAAGTGCTCACCACACATCTAGATAAGTTCCTTTCGGGGTCTAGTTTCCAAAATGGGGTCACTTGTGGGGGGTTTCTACTGTTTAGGCACATCAGGGGCTCTGCAAACGCAACGTGACGCCCGCAGAGCATTCCATCAAAGTCTGCATTTCAAAACGTCACTACTTCAATTCCAAGCCCCGGCATGTGCCCAAACAGTAGTTTACCCCCACATATGGGGTATCACCGTACTCAGGAGAAACTGGACAACAAATATTGGGGTCAAATTTCTCCTGTTACCCTTGGGAAAATTAAAAAATTCTGGGCTAAATAATTATTTTTGAGGAAAGAAAACGTATTTATTATTTTCACGGCTCTGCATTATAAACTTCTATGAAGCGCTTGGGGGTTCAAAGTGCTCACCACACATCTAGATAAGTTCCTTTCGGGGTCTAGTTTCCAAAATGGGGTCACTTGTGGGGGGTTTCTACTGTTAAGCCACATCAGGGGCTCTGCAAACGCAACGTGACGCCCACAGAGCATTCCATCAGTCTGCTTTTCCAAACGTCACTACTTCACTTCCGAGCCCCAGCATGTGCCCAAACAGTGATTTACCCCCACATATGGGGTATCAGCGTACTCAGGAGAAACTGGACAACAACTTTTGGGGTCAAATTTCTCCTGTTACCCTTGGGAAAATAAAAAATTGCAGGCTAAAAGATCATTTTTGAGAAAATAATTTTTTATTTTTATTTTCATGGCTCTGCGTTATAAACTTCTGTGAAGCACTTGGGGGTTCAAAGTCCTCACCACACATCTAGATTAGTTCCTTTGGGGTCTAGTTTCCAAAATGGTGTCATTTCTGGGGGATCTCCAATGTTTAGGCACACAGGGGCTCTCCAAACGTGACATGGTGTCCGCTAATGATTGGAGCTAATTTTCCATTTAAAAAGCCAAATGGCGTGCCATCCCTTCCGAGCCCTGCCGTGCGCCCAAACAGTGGTTTACCCCCACAAGATCGTTGGATACAGCCGGGACCAGCTGCTTCGAAAGCATCACCAAACCGCGCCTTACGGCGCGTGAATTTTTGCCTGTAGGACATTATTGCAAGAGAGCTTGGCTGAGTAGATTACACAAGAAGGAAAACACACAGCAAGTCAGCAGGATCTAGGAGCAACATGGCAGATGTGACAACCTACATGGTGAGCTGCAGCATGTGCTACATGTTCACAGATCGACCAGAAGAAGAATCCAATTTCACCTGTCAGAAGTGTAGACTAGTGGCCCTTTTAGAAGAAAAGGTGCGGGGTCTGGAAGAAAGAATAGCAACTTTGAAACTCATCAAAGAGAATGAAGACTTTCTAGACAGAACAGAAGCATCTCTACTGGTCACAGAAGGTGCAAAAAGTGTCAGAGAACCTCCAAAAGCAGATGAGTGGAAGCATGTGACCAAAAGAAGCAAGAAGACCATGGAGAAATCACCAACCACACAACTGAAGAACCGATATCAAATCTTTGTAGAGGATGAAGATGGCACACCTAAGAATGAAGCAATACCAGCAAGCAAAAAAGAAAAGGGCACACAGCAACAAGTGACAGCAAAAAGTACAGCCAAGAAGCAACGAAGAGTGGTGGTGGTGGGAGACTCACTACTGAGAGGCACCGAAGCAGCCATCTGCAGACCGGACATAACTGCAAGAGAAGTATGCTGCCTTCCAGGTGCGATGATCAAGGATGTGACCGATAGGATACCAAAGCTCTTCAGCTCCAAGGACGTCCACCCATTTCTTCTGATACATGTTGGCACCAATGACACGGCAAGGAAGGACCTACCGACAATCTGCAAGGACTTTGAAGAGTTGGGGAAGAAAGTAAAGGAACTGGATGCACAGGTAGTTTTTTCTTCTATCCTTCCAGTAGACGGGCATGGCACCAGGAGATGGAACAGGATCCTTGATGCAAACAACTGGCTAAGACGATGGTGCAGACAACAAGGATTTGGATTCCTGGACCACGGTGTGAATTACTGGTATGATGGACTCCTCGCCAGAGACGGACTACACCTCAACAAACCTGGGAAACACACATTCGCCAGAAGACTCGCTACACTCATCAGGAGGGCGTTAAACTAGAAGAAGAGGGGACGGGAAGAAAAACAGACTCGAACAAAGACGACCCAGGAAAACATACTCAGAAGGGAGGTAAGAACATTTCTAAAACAATCCACAGTGAGGAGATTGGAACAAAACAAAATCCTCTAAACTGCATGCTCGCAAACGCCAGAAGCCTGACAAACAAGATGGAAGAACTAGAAGCAGAAATATCTACAGGTAACTTTGACATAGTGGGAATAACCGAGACATGGTTAGATGAAAGCTATGACTGGGCAGTTAACTTACAGGGTTACAGTCTGTTTAGAAAGGATCGTAAAAATCGGAGAGGAGGAGGGGTTTGTCTCTATGTAAAGTCTTGTCTAAAGTCCACTTTAAGGGAGGATATTAGCGAAGGGAATGAGGATGTCGAGTCCATATGGGTTGAAATTCATGGAGGGAAAAATGGTAACAAAATTCTCATTGGGGTCTGTTACAAACCCCCAAATATAACAGAAAGCATGGAAAGTCTACTTCTAAAGCAGATAGATGAAGCTGCAACCCATAATGAGGTCCTGGTTATGGGGGACTTTAACTACCCGGATATTAACTGGGAAACAGAAACCTGTGAAACCCATAAAGGCAACAGGTTTCTGCTAATAACCAAGAAAAATTATCTTTCACAATTGGTGCAGAATCCAACCAGAGGAGCAGCACTTTTAGACCTAATACTATCTAATAGACCTGACAGAATAACAAATCTGCAGGTGGTTGGGCATTTAGGAAATAGCGACCACAATATTGTGCAGTTTCACCTGTCTTTCACTAGGGGGACTTGTCAGGGAGTCACAAAAACATTGAACTTTAGGAAGGCAAAGTTTGAACAGCTTAGAGATGCCCTTAATCTGGTAGACTGGGACAATATCCTCAGAAATGAGAATACAGATAATAAATGGGAAATGTTTAAGAACATCCTAAATAGGCAGTGTAAGCGGTTTATACCTTGTGGGAATAAAAGGACTAGAAATAGGAAAAACCCAATGTGGCTAAACAAAGAAGTAAGACAGGCAATTAACAGTAAAAAGAAAGCATTTGCACTACTAAAGCAGGATGGCACCATTGAAGCTCTAAAAAACTATAGGGAGAAAAATACTTTATCTAAAAAACTAATTAAAGCTGCCAAAAAGGAAACAGAGAAGCACATTGCTAAGGAGAGTAAAACTAATCCCAAACTGTTCTTCAACTATATCAATAGTAAAAGAATAAAAACTGAAAATGTAGGCCCCTTAAAAAATAGTGAGGAAAGAATGGTTGTAGATGACGAGGAAAAAGCTAACATATTAAACACCTTCTTCTCCACGGTATTCACGGTGGAAAATGAAATGCTAGGTGAAATCCCAAGAAACAATGAAAACCCTATATTAAGGGTCACCAATCTAACCCAAGAAGAGGTGCGAAACCGGCTAAATAAGATTAAAATAGATAAATCTCCGGGTCCGGATGGCATACACCCACGAGTACTAAGAGAACTAAGTAATGTAATAGATAAACCATTATTTCTTATTTTTAGTGACTCTATAGCGACAGGGTCTGTTCCGCAGGACTGGCGCATAGCAAATGTGGTGCCAATATTCAAAAAGGGCTCTAAAAGTGAACCTGGAAATTATAGGCCAGTAAGTCTAACCTCTATTGTTGGTAAAATATTTGAAGGGTTTCTGAGGGATGTTATTCTGGATTATCTCAATGAGAATAACTGTTTAACTCCATATCAGCATGGGTTTATGAGAAATCGCTCCTGTCAAACCAATCTAATCAGTTTTTATGAAGAGGTAAGCTATAGACTGGACCACGGTGAGTCATTGGACGTGGTATATCTCGATTTTTCCAAAGCGTTTGATACCGTGCCGCACAAGAGGTTGGTACACAAAATGAGAATGCTTGGTCTGGGGGAAAATGTGTGTAAATGGGTTAGTAACTGGCTTAGTGATAGAAAGCAGAGGGTGGTTATAAATGGTATAGTCTCTAACTGGGTCGCTGTGACCAGTGGGGTACCGCAGGGGTCAGTATTGGGACCTGTTCTCTTCAACATATTCATTAATGATCTGGTAGAAGGTTTACACAGTAAAATATCGATATTTGCAGATGATACAAAACTATGTAAAGCAGTTAATACAAGAGAAGATAGTATTCTGCTACAGATGGATCTGGATAAGTTGGAAACTTGGGCTGAAAGGTGGCAGATGAGGTTTAACAATGATAAATGTAAGGTTATACACATGGGAAGAGGGAATCAATATCACCATTACACACTGAACGGGAAACCACTGGGTAAATCTGACAGGGAGAAGGACTTGGGGATCCTAGTTAATGATAAACTTACCTGGAGCAGCCAGTGCCAGGCAGCAGCTGCCAAGGCAAACAGGATCATGGGGTGCATTAAAAGAGGTCTGGATACACATGATGAGAGCATTATACTGCCTCTGTACAAATCCCTAGTTAGACCGCACATGGAGTACTGTGTCCAGTTTTGGGCACCGGTGCTCAGGAAGGATATAATGGAACTAGAGAGAGTACAAAGGAGGGCAACAAAATTAATAAAGGGGATGGGAGAACTACAATACCCAGATAGATTAGCGAAATTAGGATTATTTAGTCTAGAAAAAAGACGACTGAGGGGCGATCTAATAACCATGTATAAGTATATAAGGGGACAATACAAATATCTCGCTGAGGATCTGTTTATACCAAGGAAGGTGACGGGCACAAGGGGGCATTCTTTGCGTCTGGAGGAGAGAAGGTTTTTCCACCAACATAGAAGAGGATTCTTTACTGTTAGGGCAGTGAGAATCTGGAATTGCTTGCCTGAGGAGGTGGTGATGGCGAACTCAGTCGAGGGGTTCAAGAGAGGCCTGGATGTCTTCCTGGAGCAGAACAATATTGTATCATACAATTATTAGGTTCTGTAGAAGGACGTAGATCTGGGTACTTATTATGATGGAATATAGGCTGAACTGGATGGACAAATGTCTTTTTTCGGCCTTACTAACTATGTTACTATGTTACTATGTTACATATGGGGTATCAGCATACTCAGGACAAACTGGAACACAATATTTGGGGTCCAATTTCTCCTATTATCCTTGGCAAAATAGGAAATTCCAGGCTAAAAAATCATTTTTGAGGAAAGAAAAATTATTTTTTATTTTCATGGCTCTGCATTATAAACTTCTGTGAAGCACCTGGGGGTTTAAAGTGCTCAATATGCATCTAGATAAGTTCCTTGGGGGGTCTAGTTTCCAAAATGGGGTCACTTGTGGGGGAGCTCCAATGTTTAGGCACACAGGGGCTCTCCAAACGCGACATGGTGTCCGCTAACAATTGGAGCTAATTTTCCATTCAAAAAGTCAAATGGCGCGCCTTCCCTTCCGAGCCCTGCCGAGTGCCCAAACAGTGGTTTACCCCCACATATGAGGTATCGACGTACTCGGGAGAAATTGCCCAACAAATTTTATGATCCATTTTATCCTACTGCCCATGTGAAAATGAAAAAATTGAGGCGAAAAGAATTTTTTTGTGAAAAAAAAGTACTTTTTCATTTTTACGGATCAATTTGTGAAGCACCTGGGGGTTCAAAGTGCTCACTATGCATCTAGATAAGTTCCTTGGGATGTCTAGTTTCCAAAATGGGGTCACTTGTGGGGGAGCTCCAATTTTTAGGCACACGGGGGCTCTCCAAACGTGACATGGTGTCCGCTAAAGAGTGGAGCCAATTTTTGATTCAAAAAGTCAAATGGCGCTCCTTCCCTTCCAAGCCCTGCCGTGCGCCCAAACAGTGGTTTACCCCCACATATGAGGTATCAGCGTACTCAGGACAAATTGGACAACAACTTTCGTGGTTCAGTTTCTCCTTTTACTATTGGGAAAATAAAAAAATTGTTGCTAAAAGATAATTTTTGTGACTAAAAAGTTAAATGTTCATTTTTTCCTTCCATGTTGCTTCTGCTGCTGTGAAGCACCTGAAGGGTTAATAAACTTCTTGAATGTGGTTTTGAGTACCTTGAGGGGTGCAGTTTTTAGAATGGTGTCACTTTTGGGTATTTTCAGCCATATAGACCCCTCAAACTGACTTCAAATGTGAGGTGGTCCCTAAAAAAAAATGGTTTTGTAAATTTCGTTGTAAAAATGACAAATCGCTGGTCAAATTTTAACCCTTAACCCTTATAACTTCCTAACAAAAAAAAATTTTGTTTCCAAAATTGTGCTGATGTAAAGTAAACATGTGGGAAATGTTATTTATTAACTATTTTGTGTCACATATCTCTCTGGTTTAACAGAATAAAAATTCAAAATGTGAAAATTGCGAAATTTTCAAAATTTTCGCCAAATTTCCGTTTTTATCACAAATAAACGCAGAATTTATTGACCTAAATTTACCACTAGCATGAAGCCCAATATGTCACGAAAAAACAATCTCAGAACCGCTAGGATCCGTTGAAGCGTTCCTGAGTTATTACCTCATAAAGGGACACTGGTCAGAATTGCAAAAAACGGCAAGGTCTTTAAGGTCAAAATAGGCTGGGTCATGAAGGGGTTAAAACAAATCAAATGTTTAGAAATTCTACTGTGCCTAATAATTTGGAACTGTGCATATAACCCTGCCCCACAGAGCACATATATAGTATAATGCACACCTCATATTCCGCCAGTATTATGGCCACCATGTACTCACTGATTTAAAAATAAATGCATACATACTCGCCTTTCCCTACTTCCCCGCTGCTCTGGGGGCCATAGGCAAATGTCTTGTTTGCCTGCCCCCAACGCCAACCCTGCACACCTACTTTCGAGACGTTGACGTGGAGGTTTGATGTTCAGTATCCACAATTATTTCATATTGAAAACCCAAAATATTGTTAACAATTTAAAGTATGTTGCATTGAGAAAAGGTGGCTATTTGCATAGTTATATCTATGGCTGATTCTTGCATTCTGTATGGATGGCTGTTAATGCTTTTAATTATTTGTATCATACTGACGGAGGCCATGGCTAGGAGCAACGTTGCACAATACAAGCTGGCCTTGCCCCTACAGTCGAGAGAATTTATATGTATTTGAAGGAGTCTTGTATATATTTATATGTATTCGGCCATGTTCACACAGTGCGGTTTTTACTGCGGAACCGCCGCGATTTTGCCGCTGTGGGTCCGCAGCTGTTTTCCATGCAGGGTACAGTACAATGTACCCTATGGAAAACAGGAACCGCTGTGCACATGATGCGGAAATTCACTAAAAAAGCCGCGCTGAATAGCTGCGGTAAAAGAGAAGGACCATGTCACTTCTTTGTGCGGAACTGCAGCGGTTCTGCACCCATTGACCTCCATTGTGAGGTCAAACCCGCAGTAAAACCCGCAGATGAAAAAAATATCTGCGGGTTTTCTGCGGTTTGTGGTGCAGAACCGCTGCAGCAGGAAGTGCGTGGGCGGAGTGTGGCTGTCCCCCCCCGTGCCCTCATCTCCCCCCCCCTTATGCTTACCGGGCCTCCCGGTGTCCGTCCATCCATCTTCTCCCTGGGCGCCGCCATCTTCCAAAATGGCGGGCGCATGCGCAGTGCGGCCACCGAATCTGCCGGCCGGCAGATTCGTTCCAGGCACATTTTGATCACTGTGATAACCTCACAGTGATCAAAATTAAAAAAAAAAGTAAATGACCCTCCCCCCCCCTTTATCACCCCCATAGGTAGTAACAATAATAAAATAAAGAAATTTTTTTTTTTCCCCCACTACAGTTATGGTTAGGGTTAGGGGTAGGGTTAGGGTTAGGGGTAGGGTTAGGGGTAGGGTTAGGGTATTTTCAGCCATTTTAACCCTAAAAAACTTCCTAGAAAACACACAGACTTTGCAGAGAAAACTGCATAAAAAAACGCACCAAAAAACGCACCTGCGTTTTCTGCCAAGAGCTGCGGTTTTTAGTGCAGAAAAAACAGCAGGGAAATCAGGAACGTGTGAACATGGCCTTAAAGGAGTCTTGCGGTTTGAGAACGCATGTCAAGAGATAGTTTGTTTTTTTTGTTTGTTTTTTTTGTTTTTTTTTAAACAAAATAAAAAAAACATACTATACCCTATTGCCCCTCCCTGGGTCCATCGCTGAGTTTGTCATGGATCTCTGTCTGCGATTGTCTGCACTGCTGACATCACGTTGACACCATTCACAATATGTGATGGGCACAGCTCACCTTCTCTTTCTCCCTGCACAATAAGGGCGGTTCATGAGAAAACAGGGTGGTTACATTGTGGACATTCTGCCCAGATTCTGCAGCAGGAAAATCTGTATTACACTACCAGCAAATAAAATTCTGTATAAGTCATCACGAAAATTGATCTACGTTGTAGGTATTAAATTCGTGGCGTCTCATAGTACTTTAAAAAAATACTAGATGGCCTCATTTTTGTTATTAATTTTGGCCATTGTGCAAGTTTATAAAGTAAAAAATGGCCTTCAAATGACATCTGCTTTTTTAATACATTCTCAATGCAGAGGAACCATCAATTAATCAACGTGTATTCTATAGATGGGTGGAAACATTTCCTGCAGTAATGCAGCAGCACAGTTCTCCTTCTGATTGTTCTCCTTCACAGCTTTTGGTGCTAATTTCAAAACGTGATACCATGGCAGATGGCCAAAAGCATAGCAAGTAGCAGTCAGTCTCCTGAGACTCCCCATAGCTGCCCATAGCTTGCACAGGAGAATTTTACTAGAATGTTGTATGCCTTTTGTATTTTCTCACGTTAGAAGCAGTTTAATTTGTTTTACTCTTTTATAGAGTTCCATTAATTTCACAGCGCTTTACAGACATCATCGCCGTCCCCACAATCTTGATTCCCTATCAGTATGTCTATGGAGTGTGGGAGGAAACCTTAGAACCTGGAAAATACTCGCGCAAACACGAAGAGAAGATACAAACTCCTTGCAGATGTTGGTCTTGGTGAGGTTTGAACCCAGGAACCCAGTGCTGCAAAGCAACAGTGCTTACCACTGAGCCACCATGTTGCAGTTACAGCGAACCTGATAGCAGGATTTTGCTAAGTAACGTACACACACTGTCAGGTTGGCAGTGGTTAAAGTGATTAAAATGATACATGGGGTGAAGAAATCTGTCTTGTGGTTCTTGTGCAATGAGTGTTAGAATTGATGATATGACCATGCTTCGGGGCAGGACTGTAGGCAGTCTTATCTTGCGGAGACTGAGCATCTCTACAAGATAAATTGACATGCTGCTTTTTGGAAGGATGCTCCAAATGTCCGTCGCTGCGGGCGTCTGTGCATGCTTAGTGGGCATCCACTATGCTGTAGCATCTGGAGGCTGCGGATGTGCGTAGCGTCCAACCCGCAGCGCTTACTGACTGTGGGAACGTACCCACAGGCTTTTTCCCCCTCTTTATTTAATGGACTAATTTTCCTTTTGGTCTAGTGTTTCCTAGTGGATTGTTTAAATGTCTGTATAAATCTTGCCATATTCTTGCACAAATACATTTTCTCAAATCATACATGATAAAGGGATTTAATTGCATCATTTAACCTCTTAACTGTCCATGTTGTAAATGGTGTTCAAAGTGTATAGGAATGTGCAGGTCCACCAAATATGCTGCATACTACTGGTCTATCAGAGTGACATATCGGGAAGCTTACAGAATTTCATTTGCTGGTACTGTGATATAGATTTTCCTCCTGCAGAATCTGGGCTGAATGTCCACAATGTAATCTCCCTGTTTTCTTGTGAACATGCTCTTACTGTGCAGTGAGAAGGAGGAGGTGCGCTGTGCCCATCACCTATTGTGAATGGGGGAACCTGGGTTATCCTCCGTATATTGTGTGCAGACTGTCGCAGTTCGGCTATGTGCACACGTTGAGTAAATTTCTGCATCTCTTGGCAGTACAAACGCAGCTGCAAAAACACGCATTTTTTATGCATTTTTGCCCTGCGTTTCTTGACTGATTTCAGTGAGGTCAGTGATGAAAAATGATGCAAAAACGCAGAGAGAATTGACATGCTGCTGATCATTTTCTGCCAAGAATTTGGAAGTCAAAAATACTAATCGTGTGCTTGACACCTCAGGTTTCTCATTCACTTTGCTGGAATCGGGATTGATTTAGGTTTATCTAGAAAATCTGCAAGGAAAAAACGCACCAAATCTGCAACGTGTGCACACAGTCTATGTTCACACGTTGCATTTTTTAATGCAAGTTTTTAGCTGCGTACAGGACCAGCAAGTTCTGAGTTTTCAGAAATCTCATGCACACAGCTTAGTTTTTTTTTGTCTTCTTGTGCAATACCTTGTTTTTTGCCAAATGCAGCATGTTACTACTTTCAGAGTTTTTTTTTCAGCTTTTTTTCACCCTTTTTTCACCCATTGAAAGCGATGGTGCAAAAAATGCATCAAAATCGCAGATATCAGGGTTTTGCTTTTGGTGCCAAAACCCGATGAAGTAGAATCAGATTATTTTTTTTTATGCACTAAACTTTATCAGCATTCAAAAGAGACAAATGTACCCTGACAAACACGCAGCAAGAAAATACAACAAAAACGAAGCAAAACCTGTTTTTATTTTAAAATGTATAAAATGATGCACACTGGCGCTACACTAGTAGATAAAGGAGGGGGGAAGGGGGGTTTTCTCTAAAAACAAAGCTGCTGGCGATGTACCAGGGTCTGTATAAAGCCCTGTTTGTAGTAAACCGTAAAAGATATATAGATAAATTATCACCTGCACTATAAAGGTACTTTTGTAGCGCAGGTGATAATTTATCTATATATCTGTTTTCATTTTAGGCAAGTTTCTTACTGCCAAGAGAGCAGGTTTTGCCTTAGGAAGAAAATGCACCAAAAACGCAATGAACATAGCCTTAGGTTATGTGCACACGTAGGAAATGTGGTGCAGAATTTTCTGCACTAAATCTGCATCTCCTGGCAGAATCCGCAGGTGCGTTTTTTATGCGTTTTTTGTGCAGATTTTACCACTGTGGATTTCTATAATGGAGGAGTGCAGAAACGCTGCAGAACTGCACAAAAAGAAGTGACATGCACTTCTTTGAAATCTGCAGCGTTTCTGCGCAGATTTTTCTGCACCATGTGCACAGCTTTTTTTTCACATTGATTTACATTGTACTGTAAATCACAGTGCAGATCTGCAGCGTTTCTGCAGCAGAAAAATCTGCTGCAGTTCTTCACCAATTCTGCACTAAATCTGCATCGTGTGCACATAACCTTAGGGACTCTTCTGCCTGCTATCGTTTGATCTCTTGTACTTAATGGTACAATAAATGTGGTATGTCCTGAAGAAGGGGTCAACTGAAGCGTGAAACGCGTAGAATTAAACCACGTTGAAACCTCTACAATTTTTGGAATCCTTCTTGCGGCAGCACGGGGATGATCCTTTTTTTCCTACCTAACTGTATGTTTCAATCAGGTCCTGCACTGACCTGTGGATCTGCAGCAGCCGCCATTAATATATGTCCTTCCTTCAATCTCACCAGGTGAGTAGTTCTCTTGGTGGGCAACTTTGTGTTTGATAAGACCCTATTTCCGCTTTTGTGTCTCCCTCTTTTCTCTGACTTGTACTTAATGGTGAAATACTTCAGCACACGTGACCTCTGCAGTCAATCACTGGGATCAGAGATTGTTAAAGGGAAGGTACCGCATTTGTAGGTCATTAATAAATCACTGTAATGTAGCATAACATGCTGCTATTTTCATATGTAAAGAAGTTTTTCAAGATTCTGATATTGATGGCTTATCCTTGGGGTGGTCCATCGGCATTAGATTGGTGGCGGTTTGACTCTCAGCACTTAAAGGGAACCTGTCACCCCGTTTTTTCAAGATGATATAAAAATAGCGCTAAATAGGGGCAGAGCCGTGCTTTAAATTAGTGTATTTTTGGAGCCTTTATTCCCCACCTATGCTGCCGAAATACCTTTGTAAAGTCGCCGTTTTGGGCTGTCACTCACGCTGGTCTGGTCATATGGGCGTGGTGACAGCGCTGTTTCTCCCCCAGATCTCCGTTGGTGGCGTAGTGGTGTGCGCATGCCCAGCAGGCGAATCCAGTGCGCAGGTGAAGGAAAAAAGCGCGATCTGCGCTATTCCGCGGTTTATTGGTGGGCGCGGCCATCTTTGTGAGGCCGCGCGTGCGCAGATGGTACTTCTCGGCTTCCCGAGGCTTCAGGAAAATGGCCACCGAGATCTCCAACTGCGCACGCGCGGCATCCCGCGGCCATTTTCCTGAAGCCCCGGGAAGCCGAGAAGTACCATCTGCGCACGTGCGGCCTCACAAAGATGGCCGTGCCCACCTATAAACCGCAGAATAGCGCAGATCGCGCTTTTTTTCCTTCACCTGCGCACTGGATTCGCCTGCTAAGCATGCGCACACCACTACGCCACCAATGGAGATCTGGGGGAGAAACAGCGCTGTCACCACGCCCATATGACCAGACCAGCGTGAGTGACAGCCCAAAACGGCGACTTTACAAAGGTATTTCGGCAGCATAGGTGGGGAATGAAGGCTCCAAAAATACACTAATTTAAAGCACGGCTCTGCCCCTATTTAGCGCTATTTTTATATCATCTTGAAAAAACGGGGTGACAGGTTCCCTTTAAACGAATCATTGGGCTGAAGGATCTCCTTTATTCTTTACCAAGTACAACTCAGTAGATTTTGCAGCAACTGTGCCTGGTTTTTCTCTTGCCAGTGAGCAGCTAGTGAAGCAGGCAATAAGTGCTGCCAAATTAGGGACCTGTACCTGGTTAATAATAAAGGTGATGTGACATTCATGGTGCAAAGTGATTATGGAAGGCTGTGGGAGTTGAGCCACTGTGGGTCTGATTTACATGATCTTGACTAAGGGGTCACTTATACATGTAGTGTAAACAACCTACCGATCACCCGATGATGAAATGCTTAAAAAAAATAGTTTTTGGCAGCACATGATCTTGTGTAAACAGGACATGTGCAGAGACCTGACATGTACTCCCGGCAATCCCATCAGCTAAGTGCATGTATGATATGTATTATGCCCTCCTGGTAAGGTTGATTGTATGTATTGTCAGCATAAATCCTGATCTCATTAAGCTGCAAGTTTATGCTTTTTAGTTGAATGCGTCCATTACTTCTTAATAAAAGCATAATTTACTATTGTCGCGCTTTGTAGTCCGTCTCCCATTCCCGGAAACAAATTTAAATTAACACTCAATCTTCCAGAAATCCATTTTCCATATCAATGTTTGGATCTTTTCTTTCATTGGCCAAAGTGATCTCTTAACATTTTAGTGCATTTATAGTTTTTTTTCTCTAAAGTATTAATATATATTTTTATTTTTTCTTAGATTTTAACATTTGAGACCAAAAGCCCTACAGAATTATCCGAACGCCTAAGAGCCGTGTGTGGGAACCAAAGCAATGCTTATGCACGATTACTGGAGTATCGCCTCAATGCGCTGCGTGGTTTATGGAACGCACAACGCCAGTTGGCTCTGGAGGAACAACATGAACGAGAAGGCTCAGACGAGGAGACCCTCGCATTGCTCAAGAGACAAGGCTTGTTACAGCAACCAGAGCAGGCTCCGTTCACTTCGCGGATGGGACTCCTGTTGGTCTTTCCTCTTATCCAGTCTCAGAGTAAGACGGACCCCTCTCTGTGTAACATAACTGCTGAGGTGCTATTGAATTGCCTCCGGGACTGTCAGCCATTAAGTTTGACTAAAGAACCAGCAGACTGCTTGAATGGAATCGAGTCTTTGCTTTGCTCCTGGTTAGAAGAACCTTCTACGTTGGACCAGCACGTCTCTTACAAGCAGAAAGAAAACTCTGCTGCCGCTCTGGTCGCATTGGCGTGTGCTAGGTAAGAGGACTGTGGATGATTGTATCTGTCATACAATGGTAATGTTAAACACCATACTTGTGTTTTTTTAATGCACTTGTCCAAAATAATTATGCATGTTTTATAACGTTTTGTTGTTTTTCCTTTTAGCAATTAATAAAATACGGTAAGTTTATTAAACTGTGCTTCAATTTAGAGAAGCTTATAGGCATCTCTCGTTGTATTTTTATAATCGTTACTGTTTTTTATTCCTCTGGGAAATTTTGGCAATAACCAACGCTGCACTTATGTTCTACAATCGGGAAAAGATTTGTATGTCTTGGATATGATTATTCTTAAAGTAAATGTTAGTTTTTGAAGGAGATTTTTACAAATCCCACATGGCGTCACTTAAACATCTTTCTTGGAACATCAGGGGATTAGGGACTGCTAGGAAAAGGAATATGGTATTCTCTCAAATACGTAAAACACAAGCGCAGAAAATGTGTTCAGGAAACTCGCCTAACACCAGACACTATATCTAGAATGAATAAACCCTGGATACAATGGCAGAGACACGCTACACACACATCCTATTCTAAGGGAGTGGTCATTATGGTACATAAATCTCTGCGATGGTCGGTTCAAATGGTTAAAAGGGACCCAGAGGGCAGATTTATCTTTATTTATGCATTTATAGATATGACACCTTATGTATTGCTCAATATTTAGATTCCACCGCCAGCTAAGATGGAGATACATCATCAGGCTGCGATCTTTGTATCGCAGTATCCTGATGTTAAAATGATATGCATGGGTGATTTTAATATGGTTCCTAACACTTATTTGGATAGAATAAGTGCTGCAAACTTGAGTCCTAGTCGTCAAGACACTACTATACTTGAGGCCTTCATAAGGGAAATGGGCTGGATTGACTTGTGGAGACAGCAACATCCCCTCAGGAAGGAATTCTCCTGCTATACACCAGCGGTTCGTTGTCTGTCCAGAATTGTCCATGCTTTTGGAAACGGTGTTATATTATTTGATTTGCGTGAAATTGAATACTTTCCTAGAGCGGTGTTGGACCATGCTCCACTGGTGATAAGCCTTCAATTGAGCGACCCCAACAGACCCAAAAGATTCCGCATACAGCCATTTTGGCTGTCCCTTATAGGAGAGCAGGATAGAATAGTTGACCAATTAGAGATATTCATCACAGATCATATGGAATTTCCTGATAAGTTGACAGTATGGGATACTCTTAAAGAATATTTGAGGGGATGTGTCAGATCTACAGTCTCATATATTAAGAGTCCAGTATTACGGAGCAGAGATTGGCTGAGGAATGTAAACTGTTGGAACTTGAATATATTAATAACCCCTCGGATAACTCACAGTGTAGATGGTTGGGTAAGGGAAGGGAATACCTGATGCATTGAAAGGAAAAGTCTCAGAAAAAGCTTTATTTTCTCTAAATAGACATATTTTGAATTAGGAAACCAGTCGAGTAATTTTTTGGCATATATGGTCCAACAAAATTATATGTCCCCTTCCATTCTCGCCTTTAAGGCGGCGGACAGAACCCTGATGCTTAAATCTGGAAACAGATTTGAAGAATATTTTAGAGAATTATATAGTTCCCAACTAAATCATACTATGGAAGAGAGTGACAAATATTTAGAACATATAGAGTTCCCCAACTCACTCATGAAGCTCAGACCTTTTTAGATAGGGACATCACGTTGGAGAAAATACGACTAGCAGCCATGTCCCTTGCCAATGGGAAAACTCCGGGCCCTGATGGTATACCCATAATAGAATTATACAAAAGATATCTTGATCAGATAGGGCCAATGCTGATGCAGACCTTTTCTGAGGCGCTTGTAAGACATTCACTCCCCCAATCTTTTTATGATGCCACCATAGTGGTAATACCAAAGCCAGATAAACCTGCTGAGGAGTGTAGCTCTTGGCGTCCTATATCTCTTCTCAATACAGACTATAAAATATTGACTAAACTGATAGCCAATAGTCTTAAAGCAGTTATATTAACCATAATACATGAAGATCAGTCTGGATTTATGCCGGGGAGATCCACCTCCTCTAATATTAGAAGAGTGCAGGTTTTGACACAAATATGAGAAGCCTTAGGCGATAGCCTCTCTTGATACTGCTAAGGCTTTTGATTCAATGGAGTGGAAGGTTTTTACAACGTGTTCTTTGAAAATTTGCTTTCTCAGACAAATTTTGTAAGTGGATTGAATTACTTTATTATATGCCTAGGGCTAATATTCTGGTTAATGGCCTGTTGTTGGATTATTTTGACTTGGGTAGAGGAACCAGGCAGGGCTGCCCACTATCCCCAATGTTATTTGCTCTTGCAATTAGGCCAATTGCGCTTGCAATTAGACAGGACCCTATGGTGAAAGGAATAAATATTAACTCTAGAGTGGATAAGGTGGGACTATATGCTGACGATCTGGTACTCTTTCTGGAGAAAGTAGAGATATATATCTTGGTACCGTGTTAGCCAGTAGATAGAAAAATATTTAGACTTGAGAGTCCTCAGTGGTTGATACCTTTTTAATGGCTAACTGAAAAGATGGTAACAAATTAATTTGTTACTATCTTTTCAGTTAGCCATTAAAAGGTATCAACCACTGAGGACTCTCAACTCTAAATATTTTTGGAGAAAGTAGAACAGTCTCTTCCAAGGGCAATTGATCTTATTAATTATTTTGGGGAACTATCCGGGCTTAGAATTAATTGGAGTAAATCTGTAATTATGCCATTAATAGATAACATAACTGAACCCGTGCTGTGTGGTTTAAAGGTTGTACAAAAATTTAAATATTTGGGCATCGTAATTAATCAAAATCCAATTGGAGACCTTGGGGATAATATATACCCTCTAGAGGAGCTGATGAAAATTAAATTTGGGATATGGTCCCGACTTCCCTTATCTGTTGCAGGAATAGTTGGACTAATTAAAATGATAATTCTTCCTAAATGCTTATATGCTGGAACATACATCATTAGAGATTCCTAAAAGTTTCTTTAAAAAACAACATAGCATGATGGCCGCGTTCATATGGGGCCCATCAAGACCTATATTATTAAGTATTGGATCCCTACAGAGACCTAAAAACCGAGGGGGACACGCAGTCCCTGACTTATACTTGTATTATCTGGCTGGTCAATTGCGTTATTTAAAAAATTGGGTAAGGGTACCGTCACACTATACGATTTACCAACGATCACGACCAGCGATACGACCTGGCCGTGATCGTAGGTAAGTCGTAGTGTGGTCGCTGGAGAGCTGTCACACAGACAGCTCTCCAGCGACCAACGATCACGAGGTCCCCAAGTAACCAGGGTAAACATCGGGTTACTAAGCGCAGGACCGCGCTTAGTAACCCGATGTTTTCCCTGGTTACCAGCGTAAAAAAAGCCAAACAGTACATACTTACATTCCGGTGTCCGTCAGGTCCCTTGCCGTCTGCTTCCCGCACTCACTGACTGCCGGCCGTAAAGTGAAAGCACAGCACAGCGGTGACGTCACCGCTATGCTGTGCTTTCACTTTACGGCCGGCAGTCACAGTGCGGGAAGCAGACGGCAAGGGACCTGACGGACACCGGAATGTAAGTATGTACTGTTTGTTTTTTTTTACGCTGGTAACCAGGGTAAACATCGGGTTACTAAGCGCGGCCCTTCGCTTAGTAACCCGATGTTTACCCTGGTTACAAGCGAACGCATCGCTAGATCGGTGTCACACACACCGATTCAGCGATAACAGCGGGAGATCCAGCGACGAAAGAATGTTCCAAACTATCTGCTACGACGTACGATTCTCAGCAGGATCCCTGATCGCTGCTGCGCGTCAGACACAGCGATATCGTATGGATATCGCTGGAACGTCACGAATCATGCCGTCGTAGCGACAAAAGTGCCACTGTGTGACGGTACCCTAACTCCAGGTGAACTTAACAATGCAGAAGCCCATCTTGTACATCTCTTGGGTGGGAATACTCCATGGGCAATGTTGGAAGGTTCATACAGACCAACCCAAGGCTTCCTATTTGCGCATAACTTAGCGATACCGGTTTGGAGAGAATGTAAATGCATTTTGAAATTTACTGATGAATTTGGGGAAGTTCCGATATGGGATAACCCCGAATTTCCGCATCTTTTAAATTTACAGGATCCAGTTTTCTGGAATCAACAAAATGGAATGACATCACTTCAGTTTTTTGAAAAGGAAATTTTATTATCGTTTGAACAAATCCATGTCAGATTTGGAATTCCCGACTGAGAATTTTATAGATATTTACAACTAAGACAGGCTATAAGTTGTCAGTTCCCGTATCCTAGAATGAGAATATCAAAATACCCAATGATAGGAATACTATCGACCCAAGGACCCACAGGAGTAATATCCTCCCTTAATACCTTTCTGCTAAACTCTAAAATCGCATCTACTCAGCTCGCTGTGTAGAGTAAGTGGCGGCAGCTGATCGCATCTATCACTGATGATCCGTAGAGTGATATCCTAGAAGCACACGATGGGGTCACCTGCTGCAAATAATAAATTAATACAGTTGTATATTTTCAATCAGTCCTACCTGACCCCAAGTAGATTGCATAAATTTGGTATAGGGGCGACTGATGACTGTCACAGATGTGGGGAATGCGGGGCTGACTTCTGGCACCTCATTTGGAACTGCAGGAATATACAGCGATATTGGTCTGAGGTTGTAGACACACTGGAGCGGATACTGGGGATACCGATCCAATGTAGACCAGAATTGTGTATTCTCGGGGCCATAGATGAGATGTGGAACCACCATGATAGAATATTTCTTAGGGAAACTCTATTTATGGCTAGGAAAGCGATAGTTCTGAGATGGATGGGGGGGAAACTCCTTCGATTAATCAATGGAAGATTACAATTGCATAGAAGAACGAGGCAGCACTCACCGATCTTCCGAGACAGGTAAATTTAAATTTACCTGTTTCGGAAGATCGGTGAGTGCTGCCTCGTTCTTCTATGCAATTGTAATAGTCCACATGCTTATCTGGCACAGCACCCAGGATCTGAAGATCTGACTTCCACTGCAAGTGAGCAGTTTCCACTAAGTCATGTAGGCCATGGGGTGTCAAACTGCAATCCTCAAGGGCTGCAAACAGGTCATGTTATCAGGATTTCCTTGTACTGCACAGGTAATAATTTAATTACCTACACACATAATGATTACAGCACCTTGTGCAAAGCTAAGGAAATCTTGAAAACACGCATGGTTTGTGGCCCTCGAGGAATGCAGTTTGACACCCCTGATATAGACGGTGGTGCGGTCTATTTGTTCTTATTTAATTAATGCAAGAAACTTGTGAATGATGTAATTCCTTATGAAAATGTACTATACAGGAACAGAGGATGTCCCCAAAAATTTCAGAAGATTTGGGAAAAGTGGTGCGACTCGCCACTAACGCACCTGGCTCCCGGCGCTATGGCCTCCTCAATCTCGTGCCATTGTCCCCCCTGATGTATATATTTATTCGAGATTGAGAACGTGACGATCTATTTGGGACTAAAAATAATAACAATATCTATTAGAATCTGATTTGATATACTATTCTTTGGAGACCCGTTGATTAGGAAGTGCAGTGTTTGGAAAATGTATTATATTTAATGTTGTGTTTTATTTGTTTGTTTATATATTTTATTTTTGAAGGTATTCTATGTCAGTTTAATTTTGTGATGTGGATTATTTTGATGATATGCCGCGATATCATATGTTTGTTATCTTATTTTCTGGAATCCTTTAATAAAAAAAAAAGTTGGGGTTGGGGCTAAAGTTAGGGTTGGGGCTAAAGTTAGGGTTGGGGCTAAAGTTAGGGTTGGGGCTAAAGTTAGGGTTGGGGCTAAAGTTAGGGTTGGGGCTAAAGTTAGGGTTTGGATTATGTTTACGGTTGGGTTAGGGTTGGGATTAGGGTTAGGGGTGTGTCTGTGTTAGGGGTGTGGTTAGGGTTATGGTTAGGGTTGAGATTAGGGCTGGTATTAGGGTTAGGGGTGTGTTGGGGTTAGGGGTGTGGTTAGGGTTATGGTTGGGATTAGGCTTAGGGGTACTTTGGGGTTAGGGTTGGAGTTAGAATTGGGGGAGTTTCTACTGTTTAGGCACATCAGGGGTTCTCCAAACGCGACATGGCGTCCGATCTTAATTCCAGCCAATTCTGCTTTGAAAAAGTAAAACCGTGCTACTTCCCTTCCGAGCTCTGCTGTGCGCCCATACAGTGGTTCCCCCACATATGGGGTGTCAGCGTACTCAGGACAAATTGGACAACAACTTTTGGAGTCCAATTTCTCCTGTTACCCTTGCGAAAATAAACATTTGGAGGTAAAATATTATTTTCGTGGAAAAAAATACATTTTTTATTTTCGTGGCTCTGCATTATAAACTTTAGCGCATTATAAACTTTAGCGAAACACTTGGGGTTTAAAAGTTCTCACAACACATCTAGATAAGTTCCTTGGGGGGTCTAGTTTCCAATATGGGGTCACTTGTGGGGGTTTCTACCGTTTAGGTACATCAGGGGCTCTTCAAACGCAAAGTGACGCCAGCAGACCATTCCATCAAAGTCTGCATTCCAAAACAGCGCTCCTTCCCTTCCGAGCTCTGCCATGTGCCCAAACAGTGGCCCCCCCCCCCACATATGGGGTATCAGCGTACTCGGGACAAATTGGACAACAACTTTCGGGGTCCAATTTCTCCTGTTACCCTTGGGAAAATAAAAATTGCGGGCTAAAAAAAGATCATTTGGGGCAAGAATGATTTTTTAATTTTCACGGCTCAACATTCTAAACTTTAGTGAAACAATTGGGGGTTCAAAGTGCTCACCACACATCTAGATAAGTTCCTTAGCGGGTCTTCTTTCCAAAATAGGGCTATTTGTGGGGGGTTTCCACTCTTTAGGCACATCAGGGGCTCTCCAAACGCGACATGTGTTCCGATCTCAATTCCAGACAATTTTGCATTTAAAAGTCAAACGGCACTCCTTCCCTTCCGAGCTCTGCCAT
Organism: Ranitomeya imitator; assembly: GCF_032444005.1. Classification (NCBI taxonomy): domain Eukaryota; kingdom Metazoa; phylum Chordata; class Amphibia; order Anura; family Dendrobatidae; genus Ranitomeya; species Ranitomeya imitator. Next base: position 242,721,990 of record NC_091282.1, read on the forward strand.
GCGCCCAAACAGTGGTTTACCCCCATATATGGGGAATCGGCATACTCGGGACAAATTGATCAACAACGTTTGGGGTCCAATTTGTCCTGTTACCTTTGGGAAAATAAAACAAATTGGATCTGAAGTAAAAATTTTGTGAAAAAACGTTAAATGTTCGTTTTTTTTTTTTTTTAAAACATTCCAAAAATTCCTGTGAATTACCTGAGCGGTTAATAAACTTATTGAATGTGGTTTTGAGCACCTTGAGGGGTGCAGTTTTTAGAATGGTGTCGCACTTGGGTATTTTCTATCATATAGACCCCTCAAAGTGACTTCAAATGTGATGTAGTCCCTAAAAAAAAAAAAAAAATGGTGTTGTAAAAATGAGAAATTGCTGGTCAAATTTTAACCCTTATTTATAACTCCCTAACAACAATTTTGGTTCCAAAATTGTGCTGATGTAAAGTAGACATGTGGGAAATGTTACTTATTGAGTATTTTGTGTGACATATCTCTGTGATGCAAGGGCATTTAAATTCAAATTTGAAAAATTGCAAAACTTTTGCCAAATTTCTGTTTTTTTCACAAATAAGCTCAAGTAATGTCAAGGAAATTTTACCACTATCATGAAGTACAATATGTCACGAGAAAACAGTGTCCGAATCACCGGGATCCGTTGAAGCATTCCAGAGTTATAACCTCATAAAGGGACAGTGATCAGATTTGTAAAAATTGGCTCGGCCATTAACGTGCAAACCACCCTTGGGGGTAAAGGGGTTAAAGACAATCGGTTGTCAGGATCATCCTTGTTACACTAAAGTTGTGGGCAGAATGACGCTGTCCTAGTGATTTAATACATCTTTTTAGTGTAAAAATCTGCAGCCTGGAGTTCGTTAAATCCTCGTGATAAATTTCGGTTTCCTCGGTGCTTGGGGGTGGGCCTTGTGTGCGGGACTGTGGGTAGGCTCTTTGGAGACCTCAGCCACGGCCCCTCTGTTACATTCATCATTATGCATTTATTTAAATATTGGGCTGTCACCATCATGGCTATGGTCGGCACTCTCGCTGGTGCTGGTCTCCATGAAAATGGCGCCTGCACATGTGCAGATCTACCTCCGGCTGTCTTCAGGAAAATGGCGCTGGAGTTGTCGCACAGAATGAGACCTCGGTTTGCCAACTTTACATGTACAATTTCCTTAAAGAAAGTTTAAATCTAAAAAAAGCCAGTGACCAGTGTGAAAATAGAAAGATTTTTATTTTTACACAGATTGTGATGTGTAAGAAAAAAAAAAATTGTCAAGGTAAAAAAAATACATTTTTTTTAACTCTATTTAAAAAAATACTGTATATACTCGAGTATAAGCCGACCCCCCAATTTTGCCACAAAAATCTGGGAAAACTTAATGACTCGAGTATAAGCCTAGGGTGGGAAATGCAGCAGCTACTTGTAAATGTCAAAAATAAAAATAGATGCCAATAAAAGTAAAATTAATTGAGACATCAGTAGGTTAAGTGTTTTTGAATATCCATATTGAATCAGGAGCCCCATATAATCATCCATAAAGTTCTTCATATAATCCTGCATAAAGGTTAATAATGGCCCCATAAGATGCTCCATAGACATATTTGCCCAATATAATGCTGCGCAAATGCTGATTATGGCCCCATAAGATGCTCCATGAAGATATTTGCCCCTTATAGTGCTGCACAAACGTTATGGCCCCATATAGTGCTGCACAAACGTTATGGCCCCTTATAGTGCTGCACAAACGTTATGGCCCCATAGATGCTCCATACAGACACTTGCCCCATTTGCTGTGATAAAAAAAAAATCACATACTCGCCTCTCCGTCGCTCAGCCCCCCGGCGCTTTCAATATTCACGTGCTGATCGTTCTGGCGCTGCTCCATCTTCAGCACTGGCGTTCAGGCTGAGGGCGCGCACTAACTACGTCCTCGCGCCCTCTGACCTGAGCGCCACTGCTGAAGATAGAGCGGCGCCGAAACGAGGAGCAGGTGAGTATCGCGCAGCGCTCCCCCTCCCCGTTATACTTACCTGCTCCTGGCGTGGTACAGTCCCTGCTTCCCCGGCGCCGCAGCTTCTTTCTGTAGTAAGCGGTCACCGTTACCACTCATTACAGTAATGAATATGCGGCTCCACCTCTATGGGAGGTGGCGCCGCATATTCATTATAATGAGCGGTACCATGTGACCACTCAGTACAGGAAGAAGATAGGGCGCCGGGCAAAGAGGGACCTGCAAGGACCGCACCAGGAGCAGGTGAGTATAATTACACAGCCCCCGCTCCCCCTCCCCTGCCGACCCCTGGGTATGACTCGAGTATAAGCCGAGAGGGGGACTTTCAACCCCAAAAATGTGGGCTGAAAATCTCGGCTTATACTAGAAGGGTTGTCCACCTTGTGAAGACATTTTTTTTTTCTTATACATTCTTGGCTAATCACTTTTGTAATCTGGTAATTTTTGCAGTTTGCCTTTTGAAGCCTCCATGTTACATTTGCTTTTGATGTCTACAGAATGACTTAACTGAGGATCGCTCAGTGAGCGTCATTTTATTTTGTAAGGGAAAGCTATGGGAAAGTCTATTACTTACTGTATGTTTTTTTTCGAGCTTCTCTCTGCTAATGTATGACCTATGAGCACATGAAAGTTGAATGTGCAGGGAAACAAAGAGCCTGTGAAAGCCAAACGCAAACTTTTTACTGAAACTGAATTGCAAAAATTATTTTTAGTTCCAAATACAAAAAAAAAAAAAAAAAAAAGTTTTCTAAAAGAGGCAGCCATTTTTAACCCCTTAGTGACGGAGCCAAATTATTGAAATCTGACCAGTGTCACTTTATGTGGTAATAGCTCTGCGATGCTTGAACAAATACCAGTAATTTTGAAACAGTTTTTTCGTGACACATTATACTTTATGATAATGGTAAATTTAGGTCAATATGTTGTGTTTATTTATCAAAAATGTCAAAAATTTGTGAAAAAATGTTAAAAAATTAGCAATTTTCAAAATTTGATTATCCCTTTAATCCAGATGACCATACCACAGCAAGACATTAATAAATAACATTTCCCACCCACATGTCTGCTTTACATCAACACCATTTGTAAAACGTTATTTTATTTTGTTAGCATTTTAGGAGGTTTAAAAATGTAGCAGTAATTTTTCATTTTTTCAAGGAAATTTACTAAATTTATTTTTTTGTGGACCTATCCATGTTTGAAGTGACTTTAGGGGTCTCAATCGAGATACCATTTTAAAAACAGCACCCCCTGACATATTGAAAACTGCAGTCAGGGAGTTTATTAACCCTTCAGGTGCTTTACAGGAATTAATGCAAAGTGGTATGACAGAAATGGAAATGTGCATTTTTACCACCTAAATGGCTCTAACTTCTGAACAGATCACTACAGCCGGCAGACTCTAAGGCTGTGTTCACACGTTGCGTTTTTTTCGCGGTTTTTCCCGATAAAAACGCTATAAAACCGCAAAAAAAAAAAAACGCATACAATAAGCATCCCATCATTTAGAATGAATTCCGGATGTTTTGTGCACATGATGCGTTTTTTTCCGCAAAAAAAAATGCATACCGCACAAAATCCGGACATGCTCTATCTTTTTGCGGTTTTCTCTTACTCCATGACTGCACTAACGAGAGAGGGATCCGCCCTCAGGGACAGGAAACCCACAGGTTAAAAAGGCGGGACCTCTCCTCCACCTCAGTTCGGTTTCCTGTCCCCGACGGGGACCCACAGCTTACCATCCAGGAGTCCAGGGACCATCGGGCCGAGTTCAGGCAGCGGGGGGCCCTGCCACGGTCACGGGTGGATTCCTCCCTGAAGGCGCGTTCCGGGGTCGGCGGGCCTCGTGGATATGCGCGGAGGGGAGGCAGTGAAGAGGACCGAGCCTGCCTCTTCTCTTTTCAATGGAGTGGTCGGTAATAGGTAGCGGCGGCTACCTGGAGATTTCCTCCGCCGGTCCATGAGGCGCACAGGGGGTGGTGACGCCGGTCACCGACAAGCGGCAGGACGCAGGGTGCAGCAGCGGCTGCAGAAGCTCCGTCCCTCCTGTGAGCCGGCAAGTAGTGAGCGCGCGCGCGAGGTCCGGCGACTTACTGCGCAGGCGCGGGGGTCACTTCCGGGGCGGCGCAAAGCACCTCTGGGTAATCCGGAAGTTGCCTGGCGCCGCTCCATCGGTATATATCCGGAAGGAAAGGGGCATACCGCTGCTCAGAGATTACCACCATGAGTGGAATAGAGCAGTCGGTGGAAGAAATTTCACAGGCCCCTGTGACAAAGAACCCGAAGGAGCGGCATTCTTCAAGAAAACCCACGCAGCGCAGCAGCTCAGGATCCCAGCGTAGCAGAGGCTCTGGTGGATCCAGGAGGGAGACGGTGGTTCAACTGGAGGAGGCATCCTCAAAGCCACAACCGGTATCTTCCTCACATTAGGAGGGTAAGTGACCTCCGTGAAAGTGGAAATTCTAATAGGGGTTTATTGTTTCCTAGGGAAAGAAATGCCAGGGGAAAAGTAAAAATAGAGTATGCCCGCTTTGTTCAGCTGATTTGCCGGATTCATGGGTTAAAAAACTCTGTGCGCCATGTATTAAGAACACCATTGATGAGGAGACACCAAGTTTCACATCTGAATTAAAAGATCTAATTAAAACCCAAGTAGCGGACGCATTAAAAAGCGTAAAAAACCGTAAAAGAAAACATAAAGAAAAATCTCCAGATTACAGCTCCAGCGAGGGAGATAGCTCGAGTGAGGATTCTGATAGCTCTACAGCTTCATCATCATCCTCCGCATCTTCAGAAAGCGGTCGCAACTGTTTCCCAATAGATGAAACGGATGCGCTGGTAAAAATGGTTAGGGCGACAATGGGTCTGGCAGACACTCGTTCCAAAAAATCTGTACAAGATCTTATGTTTAGTGGCCTGGAACAAAAGAAGTACAGAGTGTTCCCATTAAATGAAAAAATTCAAGCCCTTATAAAAAAGGAGTGGAAAAGACCAGACAAAAAAGTACTGTTAACACCCAAAAGGAAATACCCATTTGATGACCCAGCCTGCGCCTCATGGGGAAAAGCGCCAAAATTAGACGTCGCCATCGCGAAAGCCTCTAAAAAGTTCGCTCTGCCTTTTGAAGATATGGGGACCCTCAAGGATCCTATGGATAAAAAGGCCGATGTCTTCCTAAAAGGGTCCTGGGAGGCCGCCAGCGGGGGGCTAAAACCCGGGATAGCTGCTACGTCTACAGCTAGAGCACTAATGGTCTGGCTGGATCATTTAGAGACTCAATTAAAAAATAAAACCCCGAGAGAGTCTATACTGGACTCTGTGTCAGCGATGAGAGGTGCCGCTGCGTATTTAGCAGATGCCTCAATAGACTCAGTTAGACTGACGGCAAGATCGGCTTCCTTCTCAAATGCGGCTAGGAGAGCACTATGGCTAAAGTGCTGGCCGGGGGACCTGCAAACTAAAGCTAAGTTGTGTTCCATTCCGTGTGAAGGTGAATATTTGTTCGGTCCCACCCTAGACGATGTCCTCGAAAAAGCGGTTGATAAAAAGAAAGCCTTTCCGGGATTCCTAAATCAATCTTATAGACGGCCCTTTCGAGGAAGGAGGTTCACACAAAGACGCCACCCAAAAAACCAAAAGGAGGGGTGGGAAGACAGAAAATTCAAAAGAGGAGGTTTCATGTTCAACAAGCCGGATAATAAAAAACAGCCACAATGAGGGTGTGACCCAGGTAGGAGGGAGACTGACCCACTTTCTTCCAACCTGGGAAAAAATTTCTGGAAGTGCCTGGACTTTAAACATCATAAAGACGAGCCTAAGACTAATCTTTCACTCAATGCCACACAATCAGTTTGTGGTCACACCACAAAGAAAGTCAGAGATCGAGCAGCTGAGTATCCAGAGAGAAGTTCTCAGTCTTCTGGAGAAGAAAGTCTTACAGGAAGTTCCGCAACAGGAAGAGACAAAGGGGTTTTATTCTCCGCTCTTTCTTCGAACAAAGCCGGACGGAACTTTCAGAGTAATTATAAATTTGAAACAACTAAACAGATACCTGGTAATAGAAAAATTCAAAATGGAGACAATAAAATCATGTGTCAGATCCCTTATCCCGTCTTGTTTCATGACTGTTATAGACTTAAAGGACGCATACTATCATGTGCCAATCCATCCGGATTTCCGGAAATATCTCAGGGTTGCAGTAATGATACAAGGGGAACTGAAACATTACCAATACAGGGCTCTTCCGTTTGGTCTAGCCATTGCCCCGAGAGTATTCACAAAATTAATGGCGGAAGTAATGGCCCATATAAGGGAACAAAACATATTGATTGTGCCTTATCTGGACGACCTCCTAGTGATGGGCAGTTCCTCTCTACATTGCAGCCAGCAACTAAACAGAGTGATGGTAGCCCTATCAAATCTAGGATGGTTTTTGAACCTGGAAAAATCCAGGCTTATCCCATCTCAAGTACAGTTGTACTTGGGGATAGTAATAGACTCAACAAAGCAAGAGTGTCGTCTGCCGGAAGAAAAAGTATCCAACATGATACATCTAGTGAATCAGTTGAGTATCTCTCCTCTGATCACTCTAAGGAGAGCCATGTCCATACTGGGGTCGATGACATCCTGTATCCCAGCGGTACAGTGGGCTCAGAGCCACTCGAGAGATCTCCAGTGGGAAATACTAGAGGCAGTATCCCACGCAGGAGGAAATTTAGAAAAGCAATTAAAAATATCCTCTCGGACAAAAACTTCCTTAGCTTGGTGGACAGACCCGTCCAATCTCAGGAGGGGGGTTCCATGGGTATGGCCAGTCTCGATAATCCTGACCACAGACGCAAGTCCTTGGGGGTGGGGGGCCCACCTAAACAGGCAAATTGCCCAAGGTCCTTGGTCAGTAGAAGAAAAAGACCTTACTTCAAACATGAAGGAGCTTTTAGCAGTTCAGTACGCCATCAATCATTTTTTAACTTCCCTCCGTTCCCACCACGTGAGAGTACTGACGGACAACAGGGTGGTAGTAGCATATTTAAACCATCAGGGAGGGACGAGGTCTCAATCCCTAATGAAAGTGACAAATTTCATCATGTCACAAGCAGAAGCCAACTTGTCCTCCCTGACAGCCCTTCACATAAAAGGGTCAGAAAATCAAACTGCAGATTTTCTAAGCAGAACCCAATTAAAACAGGGGGAATGGGAGTTAAATACAAGAATATTCAAACGCATAGTGGATCTTTGGGGGGCCCCGGATATAGATCTATTTGCAAACAATCAAAATCGGAAAACGGAGGCCTTCTGCTCGATAGATCCTCGGGGGAGTCCAGTGGCTATAGACGCGTTGTTAATTCCATGGAAATTCCATCTAGCTTATGTGTTTCCTCCGATAGCTCTAATTCCCTTAGTCTTGAAAAAAATCAGGGAGGACAGAGCCAAAGTGATATTGATAGCCCCGTTCTGGCCGAAAAGAGTATGGTTCCCATGGCTACGCCTAATGTCCATAGCGGATCCATGGGTACTCCCAGATATCCCAGACCTCCTGCATCAAGGGCCAGTGAATCACCCACAAATAAAAAGTTTACATATGACGGCCTGGCTTTTGAAAGGGAACTGTTAACAAAAAGGGGGTTTTCTTCAAATCTAATTTCTACCCTGCTGGCTAGTAGAAAACCTGTAACTACCAAAGCATACGGCAAGGTCTGGAAAAAGTTCCTATCCACATCAGCAGTTACTCTATCAGATCAGATGCCAATCCAGGAAATTCTAGAATTTCTGCAAAAAGGATTAGAGAAAGGCCTGGCAACAAACACCCTGAAAGTTCAGATTGCAGCATTGGGTGCCCTTTATAATCAGGATTTGGCGGGGAATCACTGGGTAAAAAGATTTATTAGAGCATCTACTAGGTCCAGACCAGTTATACATCTCACCGCTCCTCCCTGGGACCTGAACTTAGTCCTTTCAGCACTAACTAAGGCGCCGTTCGAACCTTTATCTCAGGCTTCACTAAAAATAATATCTTGGAAAACCTGTTTATTGGTGGCCCTAACCTCAGCTCGCAGGATTAGTGATCTGCAGGCCTTATCAGCCTACCCACCTCTAACACAAATATTAGATGACAGAGTAATCCTCAAAACTGACCCTTCTTACCTTCCCAAAGTGGCGTCAAAATTCCACAGATCTCAAGAGATAGCGTTACCATCTTTTTGCCCCAATCCAAAAAACAAAAAAGAGGAGGCTCTACACACTCTAGATGTAAAGAGATGTCTAACACACTATCTATCAGCCACAAGGGAGTGTAGAAAAGGGAGGGCTGTGTTTGTCTGCTTTCAGGGACCAAATAAGGGTCACAAGGCATCGAAAGCCACGTTGGCGAGGTGGGTAAGAGATGCCATCAAGATGTCATATACCTCTTCCGGAGAACAAGCTCCGGACACAATTAAGGCTCATTCAACCAGGTCGGTGGCAACCTCTTGGGCTGAACGTGGTGGAGCATCAATAGATCAAATATGTAGAGCAGCCACTTGGTCTTCCCCCTCTACATTCTTCAAGCACTATCAGCTTAATCTATCTTCTCCCTCAGACTTAACTTTTGGTAGGAGAGTTCTTGAGGCAGTGGTCCCACCCTAAAATTTTCATTCTCTGAAATTCTCTCGTTAGTGCCGTCATGGAGTAAGAGAATATCGTAGTTACTTACCGATAACGGTATTTCTCTGATCCCATGACTACACCTGTATATTCCCTCCCTTCACGTATGGGTGTCCACACTACTTATAAATTAAGTCACAAGGTGTGCATAAAAAAAAAAAAAAAAAAAAAAAATGTATGTATATATATATATATATATATATATATATATATATATATATATATATATATATATATATATATATATATATATATATATATATATATATATATATAGGAGCTTATATAAGTTATACAGTTATATTTTGTTGTGTAAAAATAACCAATTAAGTTACAGCAGAAATTCCCCGCAAGGCTCTGTAAACCAACTGAGGTGGAGGAGAGGTCCCGCCTTTTTAACCTGTGGGTTTCCTGTCCCTGAGGGCGGATCCCTCTCTCGTTAGTGCCGTAATGGGATCAGAGAAATACCGTTATCGGTAAGTAACTACGATATTTTTGCAGATTTCCCACTCCAAAATGCATTGGGAAGTGTCCGGAAAAAACCGCGGCAAAAACGCGTCAAAACCGCGGCAAAAACGCACTCGGTTTTCTTGCGGATTTCATGCAGAAAATGTCCGGAATTCTCAGGAATTTTCTGCATGAATTCCTGAACGTGTGCACATAGCCTAAGGCCGCTATTTGGTCATGAATTGCCATGGCAAACATCAGGACCACACAATTATGATCTGAGGGAGCCAATTGGGATAAAGAGGAAGCCCCCACACTCTGTTAACCATATATAATGATGTAGTCACTATTTACAGCAGCATCTAAGGGGTTAAACAGATTTGGACGGTGCAAACACTGATCATGGCTGATGCAGCAAGTTGTCAGCAATAGTGCACAGATGCTGGATTGTCACCTGTATGGGGATTCTATTCTCTTATATGTGAGGTCAGTTAAAAGACATATTGGCTGTCATTAAGGGGTTAAGCAGTGCCCCCAGTTGTATCCCAGTGTTTCATCTACTAGATTAAAGTTGTTGGGTGGTTCTTCAAAGGGAGAACATCAGGGATGAGATGATTCCACCTATATTAGTGTGTTACTTTATGAGCAAACTCCTACCCTTTAAATGGTAAGCCCTTACAAAGCGCATTAGCAAATATTGATGTAATAAGCTATAAAAACCCATTGACAAGATGCAATTATGGTTAAGACCTGAACAATTAGGAGTATACTTAACCACTTGGGAGCCACTCAACAACTTCAGACTTCGGAGAGGTGTCCTGTTCAATTTGCATTATCCAGTAATGGCACTGAGCTCTGTCACCTGATGACAGGTCCCCTGGAAGTGCGTCTTAACCCCTTCATGACCCAGCCTATTTTGACCTTAATGACCTGGCCGTTTTTTGCAATTCTGACCAGTGTCCCTTTATGAGGTAATAACTCAGGAACGGATCCTAACTGTTCGGAGATTATTTTTTTCGTGACATATTGGGCTTCACGATAGTGGTAAATTTAAGTCGATAATTTTTGCGTTTAATTGTGGGGAAAAAAATGGAAATTTGGCTAAAATTTTAAGAATTTCGCAATTTTTAAATTTTGAATTTTTATTGTTAAACGAGAGTTATGTGACACAAAATAGTTAATAAATAACGTTTCCCACATGTATACTTTACATCAGCACAATTTTGGAAACAATTTTTTTTGCTAGGAAGTTATAAGGGTTAAAATTTGACCAGCGATTTCTCATTTTTACAACGAAATGTACAAAGGCATTTTTTTTTAAGGACCACCTCACATTTGAAGTCAGTTTGAGGGGTCTATATGGCTGAAAATACCCAAAAGTGACACCATTCTAAAAACAGCACCCCTCAAGATACTCAAAACCACATTCAAGAAGTTTATTAACCCTTCAGGTGCTTCACAGCAGCAGAAGCAACATGGAAGGAAAAAATGAACATTTAACTTTTTAGTCACAAAAATGAGTTTTAGCAACAATTTTTTTATTTTCCCAAGGGTAAAAAGAGAAACTGGACCTCAAAAGCTGTTGTACAATTTGTCCTGAGTACGTCGATACCACATATGTGGAGGGGAACCACTGTTTGGGTGCATGACACGGCTCGGAAGGGAAGGAGCGCCATTTGACTTTTTCAATGAAAATTCGCTCCAATCTTTAGCGGACACCATGTCGCGTTTGGAGAGCCCCTGTGTGCCTAAATATTGGAGCTCCCCCACAAGTGACCCCATTTTGGAAACTAGACCCCCCAAGGAATTTATCTAGATATGTGGTGAGCACTTTGAACCCCCAAGTGCTTCACAGAAGTTTACAACGCAGAGCCGTGAAAATAAAAAATAATTTTCTTTCCTCAAGAATAATGTTTTAGCAAGCAATTATTTATTTTCACAAGGGTAACAGGAGAAATTAGACCCCAATAGTTGTTGCCCAGTTTGTCCTGATTATGCTGGTACCCCATATGTGGGGGTAAAATACTGTTTGGGCGTACGTCGGGGCTCGGAAGGGAGGGAGCACCATTTGACTTTTTGAGCGCAAGATTGGCTGGAATAAATGGTGGCGCCATGTTGTGTTTGGAGACCCCTGATGTGCCTAAACAGTGGAAACCCCTCAATTCTACCTCCAACACTAACCCCAACACATCCCTAACCCTAATCCCAACTCTAGCCATAACCCTAATCACAACCCTAACCCCAACACACCCCTAACCCTAATGCCAACCCTAACCACAACCCTAACCCCAACACACCCCTAACCATAACCCTAACCACAAGCCTAATCTTAAACCTAATTCCAACCCTATCTCTAATTCCAACCCTAACCCTAAGGCTATGTGCCCACGTTGCGGATTCGTGTGAGATTTTTCCGCACCATTTTTGAAAAATCCACTGGTAAAAGGCACTGCGTTTTACCTGCGGATTTACCGCGGATTTCCAGTTTTTTTTGTTTGTGCGAATTTCACCTGCGGATTCCTATTGAGGAACAGGTGTAAAACGCTGCGGAATCCGCACAAAGAATTGACATGCTGCGGAAAATACAACGCAGCGTTTCCTCGCGTTTTTTCCGCACCATGGGCACAGCGGATTTGGTTTTCCATAGGTTTACATGGTACTGTAAACCTGATGGAAAGCTGCTACGGGTCCGCAGCAGTTTCCTATGAGTTTACAGTTCAATGTAAACCTATGGGAAACAGAAAACGCTGTGCACATGCTGCGGAAAAAACTGCGTGGAAACGCAGCGGTTTACATTCCATAGCATGTCACTTCTTTCTGCGGATTCCGCAGCGGTTTTACAACTGCTCCAACAGAAAACCGTAGTTGTAAAACCGCAGTGAAATCCACAGAAAAACCGCGGTAAATCCGCAGCGGTTTTGCACTGCGGATTTTTCAAATCCGCCGCGGAAAAATCCACATAGGACTAGAATACGTGTGCACATAGCCTAACCCTAACCCTAGTTTCATTTACTATTTTTTTTTTTTTATTTTGATCACTGTGATTGGTTCTATCACAGTGATCAAAATGTACAATGAGCGAATCAGCCTGCCGGCAGATTCGGCGGGCGCACTGCGCATGATCCCGCCATTTTGGAAGATGGCGGCGCCCATGGAGAAGACGGATGGACACCGGGAGGCTTGGTAAGTATGAAGGGGTGGGGAGGAGCAGGAAGGTTGGATCGGAGCACGGGGGAGCGGACAGGAGGACGGAGTGGAGCGCAGCACAGGACGGAGGACTGGAGAGGAGATCGGTGGCGGGGGGCAGATCAGGTTTTCCAGCCATGGCCGATGATATTGCAGCATCGGTCATGGCTGGATTGTAATATTTCACCACTTTTCATAGGTGAAATATTACAAATTGCTCTGATTAGCTGTTGCACTTTCAACAGCCAATCAGAGCGATCGTAGCCAAGTGGGGGCAAAGCCACAACCCCCCCCCCTCCCGGGCTAAAGTACCACTCCCCCTGTCCCTGCAGATCGGGTGAAATTGAAGTTAACCCTTTCACCCGATCTGCAGGGACGCGATCATTCTGTGACACAGCATATGCGTCACACGTCGGATTGGCACCGACTTTCATGACGCATATGCTGTCACAGGTCCCCCTTTAAGCCAATTCTTTAACCCCTTCCCGACCTATCAGCACATACATGCTGTCCAAACTGTGGGCAGCATGTATCAGCTACTGGCTGTATGACCACAGCCTTGTATGTTTGTCTCTGAAATGTTGCAGCACAGTCGTACAGGCGCCTCCCTGGCAGCTTCTCCCGCCTGCTGACAGTGACAGGCAAGGCTCTGCCTATACACGGGTCAGTCACTGTCAGTGGGCGAGGAGAAGGTTGTTAGATTTTAATACTTCAGAAACTCTGACTATGCGCTTGTCTAGCAAGTGTAGTGCATTGGTAGCTGTGAAGAGGCTGTGACCCACAAAGTTCAAACATAAGTCTCTTTAATATGTTGTCTTCACACAGAAAAGGTTCCAGTCCACACAAATGCATATAACTTCAATGCATATAACTTCAATGCATATAACTTCAATGCATATAACTTCAGTGTTCAATTTACACCAGTTCATAACAGCATCCTTTAGATTGCAGTCACTACACACGCTAGTCCTCCTCTGACTAGTTCCATGGGTGTCCCTCACCGCTGTATCACCGTCTCTACTCACAGCCGTACACAGACCTTGACATCCTCCTGTCTGCAGCTTTGACACGTCAGTCCTTCCTTCGGGCACAGGACAGTGTACCTCCGGTTCACCTCTGGGCACAAGACCTGTCCACATCTGTGACAAGTCATCATGGACAGCAGCACCACTGTGTATGCTGTGGGTTGTCAGGCCTCACTCTGACCCTGAGACTCCTCAGCCTCAACTCTCAAACCTCTCTATACTACAGGGCTTTTAACAATTGTAATCACAGCTACACCTGCGACTGTAATGCCCCCTCACAGCCTCACTACGCCTCTGTGCGCATCCTGGGGAGAACAAACAGTGCCCCCTAGCTGTAACAGGGGTCACTGCCTCACACAGGGCAACTATGATTGACAGATGCCCTTCCCCCATACTAGACCATTGCACTGCTCACTGTGTATAAGGGAGATGGTTACATGTGTTTTCTACCACTCAATTCGCACAGGGGCCTTTGTGGGGGTCACAATATATATCTGTAGCTGTTGGCCATAAATGTATAACTGATGGATAGGTGGTATCTTCTTTGAGACAAATCCTGTGATAGCTGATGTAGACGGCACAGCCGCCGAGCTCTGTGATTGTCTGCAGTGCTATCAATTTAGAGCTACAGACAAACAATCGAAAATGGGGAAACGTCAGAGACACAGGGAGGGTAACTAAAGTACAGTTGCTGTGTTTTTTTTTTTTTTGTTTGTTTGTTTTTTTTACTGAGCAGTTTTTCTCTACAATAGTTTACTGAAACTGGAGAACTCCTTTTTTTAGGCTTTTTTTTCTTTTTTTTCTGTCAAGAACCATGTGTACATACTATAGTATTTTACGTATATATCACAAACCTAAACAACATTTGTTCTCACTCTACTGTTACTTGTGGTCCTGTATGAAGGTTACACTAGTGCAACAATGGTATATAACCTGAAGGTTTTTCATAATGTTTGTTTTCTAATGTATGTTTTTTGTTGTTTCTTAATTTTGATTTTGTTGCATTTTAGAGGATCTTTGAAAACGTTCATTCACACTGTACACTTGCTACAGAAACAGACTGATTTAGGATCCCTGCCTGTGGCAGATGTATTGTATAGGTGAGTACAACTGATATATATATTTTAGGAGTGTATGTTTGCGTATTAGAGATGAGCAAACATGCGCGCGAAAAATACAGCCGCAACATTTAATATTGTAGGGTTTCCGCTCTCAGGTAGGCATTAGGTAGCTTTCATACAGGCACTAGATTCTTGCATTAGCCAAGCACCACAGACCCTGGCTACTCATTCACGGCTGAGTACTTGAAGTTTGATGTACATGGCCTCTCTCCTCAGAGAAAGTTTGGCTTCTCTCGCTCTCAAGCTCCACCAAAAATACACTCTGGTCAACTTCACCCCATCTGACTAAGTTGAAGGGCTAGCCTTGATATATGCCGGGCTCACCAGTTGTTCTCATGATCTGATCAGAAATTGTAGAACTAGGATGTAACCCTAGCCTACCTTTTTATAACTATTTTATTTGTCTTTTTCTGAGTTCCTCTCACAAATGAGCACATGAAAGATAATGTTTAGGGAACCACACACAGTGCTCAGAATAAATGAGTACAGCACAATAGATTTTTCAGAATCAACAAATGTGAGCCATTGATTTCCAAGCAAGAGGATTGGCATGTAAGGATGCCGTCCACGATGGAAGCCTCTCTGAAAGTCGATGCACAAAGAAGCCGGCCTACAATTTGCCAGGGCACATGCTGAAAAATATGAAGACTACTGGGACCCTTTACTCCTGAGTGATCAGATCAAGATAAATGTTTTTGAAACTGATGGTTTCAAAATTGTATGGCGTTGCAATGGTGAGGAGTATAAAGAAAAATGCATGGCGCCTACAGTGAAACGTGGTGGTGGCAGTGTCCTTATGTGGGGCTGCATGCTGGTGTTAAGGAGATACATTTCAATGATGGTATCAGGAATTCACAGATGTACTTCTCTGTTTTGAAAAAGATGATGCTACCATCACTCCATGCCCTTGGTAGATGTCCTCTTTTCCAACATGACAGTGATCCGAAACACACATCTAAGGCCACAGTTGTATTTGCGAAGAACAGGTTGAAAGTAATTCAATGGCCAAGTATGTCTCCTGATCTGAACCCAATCGAACACCTGTGAGGAATACTAAAGAGACAAGTTGAGTATAAATCTCCATCCAGCATCCATGCTCTAAAAGAGGTTGTTCTTGATGAATGGAAAAAGAAATATGTTGCCATATGTCGCCAACTGTTCATTCCATGCCTAGAAGACTTGTTGCTATCCTTAAAAATCGTGACGTTTAGACAATACACTAGATGTAGTAGTTTTGATGTGGGGTGTATTCATTTTTGAATCAACTAATTTGATTAAAACTGAACATTCAGTAATTAAAGTTAACCTTTTTCATGTTGGGAGCTAAAAAATTGTTTTATCAAGCTCAGTTTTATCAAAATGTTGGAAATTGTTCTTGTGTTGTGAGTGATTGATTGGAATCTTTTCAAAGGAAGTGTACTCATTTATGCTAAGCACTGTGTAAGTGTGTATGGTAATATATATATTACTGTATATTTTTCGGATTAGAAGATGCACTTTTTTCCCCCCAAATTTGGGGGGGAAATGGGGGTGCGTCTTATAATGCAGATATACCTTACCGGCCGTGGTGGAGCAGGGTCCCTGCTGGAGGAGGCAAGAGTGGAGCGTTACTGGAGGCTGGGATGACGGGGTGTTTGGATGTGCGCTTCCGGTGTTCGGTGGTGCCGGAGCTCTGCCGACATTTTGTGAAAGCCCCAGAGCCCCCACACTTCCATGGTTTACTATGCGGTGGACTGCGGGAGAATGGCTGCCGGAGGCGGCGCATGCGCAGATGGAGATCTCGGCAGTGAGATCTCAATCTCCTGAGATTTTGGTCCAGAGATCTACATCTGCAAGAGCAGGAATCCCTCCCTAGTGCAATGTGTGTATGTATGGGAGACATCACTTGCAGCTAGCCTTTTCCCACCAACTCAGCATCAATGCAAATTAAAGTTCGGTCATGGAGAAGGGAAAACCAGTGAAAATCCAGGTTAAAAGTTACTTAAGGGTCTGAAATTTGTTTTATTCTCAAAGTATATAAAAAATGGAAAGTTTATTCTGAATAGTTACTTGAAAGAAAGTACAGTTGTCATTCAGCGCAATAGCGGTTACTTGTTCTGTCATGCAGCCAGCATGTTCTTGCCTTTGTTTTAGATCTTATATTTCTTATGATTTACAATCATGGCTGAAAGCATTGGCTACACTTATACACGGTTAGAGCATTACATCTTGTATGATGAGTAGAAATAGCCCGCAGAGTTATACTTCGTCTTTCTGTAATTTGGAAGGTTTGACAACCCTGCTGAGCGCAGTACATAATACTGAGCTCAGTATTTTATTTACTTGGCTAATTTACTTGACTTTCTTGAAATTAACAAACTGTGAATCTTTAGCCTGAGAACCCTGCTAACAGTCATTGGATGGAAACATTCTTATTTTGTTCCAAAGGTGACATTGTAAAAATCCTTTGTAGACAATGAACAGTGGCCCAAATGTCTATTGTCCTGGAGCTGGGAATCTGCCACCCCCTGAGCTATTACTATGGGCATAGGGGTAGTAGAATGGTTAAACCAGTCTTACTGGTATGCCTCATCGCTGTGGTCTAGATGTTGAGAAGAGCAGTTTTAATATTAATGAACTCTTCTAGGCTCCGGGGTGTGCGGTTCCTGGAAGAAATCCCTGCCTCCTGACTTCATTATTATTGCACCCCCTGCCATGTACCTCATACTGTGAAGTATACCGTGGCACAGCTTGTGTTGGTGCTCAAATAGGTTCCCACACCAGAGTAATAATAAATGATATTTGGCACTCGACTTCTGAACGTGTGATGATTAGAAACTTTATTTGCAGTCAAGGAAAAAGTTTCGGTCTTACATTAACCTTCGTCAATACACTGCAATAATGAAACAAAATGATAACAGAATGGCAGAACAGAAAGAAACAAAAATATTCACTACATATACAATCATGTCGATCAATATGATAAAACAATAACGTTAAATCAATGGTGCAATCATGGTGACGAAAAGGATAGGGTAAGAAATGAAGGGTAGGGTACATATCAAACTGCTCATGTGTAATCCGTATAAAGGTTGGAACCGCCTATGATAATGTGAATTATGTGTTAGTTTCCCAAAAAAATAGGTGAGTGGCACAGTAAAATTATTAGGGAAACTTACAGGGAATTGTTCCTGGTTTGTTATGGGAAAGGTCATACAAACTCTTTGCAGATGTTGTCCTTGGTGGGATTTGAACCCAGGACCCCAGAGCTACAAAGCAACAGCGCTAACCCCGATCCACCATGCTGCCCAGTTCACGGCATGTGTCTGTCTCCTCTTATACACTAGATTGTGGGGTAATACCACTTGTCAGATGCATGAGCATTCATCTGACAACCATCTCCCTCGCCCACACCTATAAACGCCACAATATATGCTCAGCCTGCTGTTCTCTGCGCTGCCTGATGTCTGATGGTGGCACTAAGTAGGTAAAAAATATAACGAGGGGTGCTGCAGTATTACACCAGCTCTGTGTTCCCCCTCATTCTCCGGATTGGTGGGTGTATTAGAATCTGGGGAAAACAAAACCCACTCTTAACTCACTGGCAGCAAGTAACAATAGGAGCTGTAAAGTATAATAGCAAATTTTAGCTTTTTGTTATACGGTAAAAACCTTCAGTCTCATAAGACTAAGTAATAATAAAACCGAAGCCTTTCATCCTATTTTGCTGTAGTGCTTTTTTTCCCCTCCAGTCATTCGCAGTAACGGCCATCACTCATCTCGATCCTTTGAAGCGCTGAATACTATTTTACTCTTTGATACATTTTAGACACATCTCTCTGGCCCAAGACAAGTATTGATTATTTCTTTTGCTATTTGTTTAATGTTAGAGGCAGCATCCTATTACATTCGGGCAATAAAAGCCTTATTATGAAGTACATGCATAGCACGGCCATAGCACAGCTGGTGTTCTGCGTCGATGAATTATGAATGCTTGCTTATCTAGTGGGTTCACCTTCTCACTTTTCTTTGTGCTTTCTTTGATTTATTCATTTTCAACTTCCATCTTGCCTAGCAAACTGCAGACCGATCATGCTGGTAAGCTTGTTCTGCCTTTCATTTTCTGAAGGTTGCTGCTTCTGGAAGGAGGGCCGGGATCTCCCTCTTGTTTACTAGGAAGTAAGCACATTGTATCCTGGGGCTTTGAGGATATGCTTCCAGCTCCTGAAGGGACCAGTGGCTCAAACAATGAAAACAAAGGTAAATTATCATGGCTGACAATATAGAATGAAATCACTTTGAGTGTACTAGAAATCTGTTTGCATTATATTCCTCATTTTTGGGCTGCTTTATGATCAGATAAATAACCGATGTTGACAGGCATGGTCTAACCTATTTTCGAAGGCAGCGTATTATGGAAGTTCCCTAGTGAAACACAGATGAGTAATAAAATAACAGTGAAAAAAGTTCATTTTAAATTACATTCAAGGTAAAACTTATACTACAGAAAAAAAATGTGTTGGAACAGGTTTTCTTCCCATTCTCCCCAGAAAGGGATAATATAAGTTTATCAAAAATATATATGTACCACTGAATGGTGCTATTTTCAAATACAAGTAAAAAAAAAAAACCCAAGTCCTCGTATAGTTGTCAGCAGAAGAATAAAGTTATGATTTCTGTAATCCAAGGATAAAAAAACTTGGAAGAAAGCCTTCATGCTTTTCTGGAAAAAAACAATTTAAAGCTTACTCTCCAGTACATAGTGCATTATGTTCAATTCCTTAATTATGTTTAAAATTTGCCCAATGTCTCCAGATAAGGGTAGATTGATCTGCTAATGTTGTGGTTGCCCACAGCAGATCAATTGGCCATGTTGTACACTGGTGTAAACCGTTATGAAGCTATAAGAAGCAGTGAGTATAGTCCTTTCCCGTGCTATCCCTCTACCCTCTCTGTGAGTTTTCATATATTAAAAATTAAAAGCACGTGGTTGAAAACTTGTACAAAACTCTTCCTTCTATCTCATTTTCTTTTTATTACAGATGCAGACTTGGGTCGCTGCCTTGCATCTGATGGACTTTACCTATATACAACTAATTCAGTGGGAAGAGGCCTAAGTAAACTTGGCTCCGGACTACATGGCACTTTACGGTAAGTTCATTGACGATGTGTATCTCTTACTCTGCCCAGACGTCATGGATTTCCACACTACTCATTGGAATAACTTCTTCTTAATCTTGTAAAGTAAAACAATCTCTGCTGTGTGGGTGGAGGCTTAGGCTGGATTCAAATGAAGTGTGTCCTCCTCAATCTTGGTTGCACTGGGGGCTTCCATCTGAATGGTGGTGGTTGAGGATTCAGCCAAACTCCTTGATTTTGAAGACTTCCCAACTGTGTTTGGCATAAGAGATGGTCACCACTGTGAGGAAGTCAATGGCTCAGTTGAAGGATCTGGTTTTTAGGAATTTGGGCACTGGTTCCCGACCGAGTCATGGGCAGAACCGCAGACGTGGTCTGAATCCTACCTTAGGTTTTATATCTATTAGCAATTTTTCAGCTGCAAGACCTAACTGCAGAAAAACATCTTGGCAGATAACTTTTTTGGCAGGTATCTGCTTTTTATTATTCTTATTAGGAAAAGATGCTGACTGTCAGCAGATGATGTGCATTGGCATTTTTGGCCATCCTTTATCTCTAGTGTATGGTCAGGCTAGCAATAGGGTATGCCCCCATTTCTGAGCACTGTAAAATTGCTATTTAGAGATTTCCAGCTTGCTCAGACCTCTGAAAAATGTCATAAATTGTCTAGGGCTTTTTAACTATAGGCAAGCATTGAGATTTTGTGAAAGTCATGGTTGCCTTAACCGATGATGAATTGCAAATTGTTGCCCTTAGTTCACTAATGCCCACAGTCTGTAAATGGGAAAATACAATGAACCTGTATTCTTAAGTTCATTGCTGATAAAAACTAAAAGTAAGGAAAAATAACATAAACTGATAGAATAAAGATATGAAATGCAATCACCCACTCAGAATATACAATCTACAGACCCCTTGCTTCCGGTTATTGCCAGGCATATGGTTTTTTGCTTTTAGATCTACCCAGGTATTGTATTATTTATTACACGGTTGCTGTGCAAAACTTGTTGTATACTAGAATCTGCGAGCACCAATGGGTCTGTTCATTGGATGTACTTAAATATAGAAATTCGTTTTCAGGGGGTTTGTCTACTGTCGAAATGAAGAGCTGGAAGCCGGCTGGATTGCGTATGGAAGTGGAAAGCTGCTGCACCGACCAGCGTCTTTTGACAACAAGCCTCATTTTCTTTTCCAAATAATTGATGAGTACACATTACAGGTAACTCTGAAACCTAGAAAGCACCGCTGTCTCTTGTCGGTTTGAATACCTAGCCATAACTGTAAAACAGAGGTGTCAAACTGCATTCCTCGAGGGCCTCAGACCATGCGTGTTTTCAAGACTTCCTTTGCATTGCACAAGGTGCTGGAATCATTCTGTGCAGGTGATTAAATTATCACCTGTGCAATACAAGGAAATCCTGAAAACATGACCTGTTTGCGGCCCTCGAGGAATGCAGTTTGACACCTCTGCTGTAAAAGTTCTTTTTTTATAACAATCTCATAGCAGAGGGTGCAATAGAATAATATCTTTAAAAAATCCTGTTTGGTATGGTGAACATATGGTTGTGGATGAAGTCAGTTCTCACTTCCAGAATGAAGTTATGGGCTAGGTTGAATTCTTTATGGCTGCCCCACCAGCAAGCTCCAATCTATTTTATGGGAGGTTGTATGCTATGTCTTATCTAATTCCCATTTACTGACTCACTATAGTTTACCATTAACAACGGAGACCTCACCTGATTTACAGTGAGCTATCTTGGTTCATAAACCTTTTCTCTTGCATATTTATGGAGTGGGTCCATTTTACAGACAACCAACCAACAGTTGTAAGACATTTTCATTGAGACTTTGTTCATGGGCCCAGTAAATAAAGCTACTCTGGCAACTCACGTTATAGTACAAAATTACATTGTAGGCACTGATGTTACTTAAATTGACTTTTTGTGTTGAGACTGTGTAAAAACAAAAAAAAATTAAAACCATTTGTCCACTAAAAACCATCCCCACCAATCTAGTTTAACCATTTACCTTGTATCAGTAATATGCCTGATTGTAAGATATTAGTGAATCCAGATATAAAGCCTGTTTTTGGATAGTGCCATATTCTTAGCCAAAAGGCTAGAATTTAAAATATTATTTTTACAGACCAATAATTGCAAATTTTTTTCCGTTAAATACCCTGTAAAGCCGTAAAGTTTTGCTCTTCATTGCCGAGATTTTCACGTTTGTTTATGGAGTGTATGATGAGACATCCCAGGTTGTAGTTCAGCTTGGCATTACTTTAGTGTTCTCTGTGGGTGTATGCTTTCACCACTCCCTCCCAGAAGCTGCCAGTAACAGCTCAACAGCTGATCTATGAGGTTCAGGCACTGCCATCTGGGAGGAAGGTGTGAAAGTCTACGCCCCCAGAGGAGCCTCCTGAACAATCACCAAGTTGCATTACAGTGGTTTGCAAACGTATTCAACCCCCCATTGGCATGTTTCATGTTTTGCTACTTCACAAGCTGGAATTTTACTTTTTTAGGGTGTATTCAGTTCATGTATAGAACATGCCTACAATTGTGAACATTTGATTTTATTTTTATTGGAAAACAAACAACAAATAGGGCAAAATAGCTGGAAACTTGTGTGTATATCTATTCACCCCCCTAAAGTCAGTACGTTGAAGAGCCTCCTTTTGCATCAATTACAGCTGCAAGTCGTTTGGGTTAAGTCTCTGATCTTTCCACATTTTGCCTCTGGGATTTTTTCCGTTTCCTCAAGGCAAAAAACTATTCCAGCTCCTTTAAGGTTAGATGGTTTCCTCTGGTTAACAGCAATCTTCAAGTCTGACCACAGATTCTGAATTGGGTTAAGGTCTGGGCTTTGACCAGTCTACTCCAAAACATTTACACGTTTCCCCTTAAACCACTCGAATGTTGCTTTACCAGTATGCTTTGTCAGTCTTGTTGGAAGGTGAACCTCTGTCCCTGTCTCGCATCCGCCGCCTGCCTGAAACAGGTTTTGCTCAAGAATATCCCTGTATTTCGCAACATCCTTCTTCCACTTGACTGGGACTATTTTCACTGTTCCTGCTGCCGAAAAACATCCCCACAGCAAGATGCTGCCACCACCGTGTGTCATGGTGTTTTAAGGAGAGGAGCTGCTGTGTTTTGGCACCAGACATAGCGTTTACCTTGGTGGCCAAAGAGTTAAAGTTTGGTCTCAGCTGACCACAGCACCTTCCTCCATACATTTGGGGAGTTTACCACATCTTTTGGAAAACTCAAAACGAGCCTTACAATTTTGTGTGCAATGAAAGGGTTTTTTCTGCCCACTCTTCCATAAAGGCCACCACTATGGAGTGTATGGCTTATTGTGGTCATATGGACAGATACTCCCGTTTCTGCTCTGGACTCTGCAGCTCTTTCATTGTTACCTTTGGTCTCTGTGGTGCCTCACTGATTAATGCCCTCCTTGCCCAGGCTGAGAGTTTTGGTGGACGGCCCTCTCTTGGCAAGTGTGTTGTGGTACCATGTTCTTTCCATTTGATAATGGATTTGATGGTGCTCCGGGGATCATCAGAGATTGGGATGTTTCTTTTTATAACCCAACTCTGACTTGTACTTCTCAATAACTTTGTCCGTGACTTGTTTGGAGATCTCCTTGGCCTTCATGGTGTCTTGCTGAACGGTGTTGCAGCCTCTGTGGTTTCAGAAAGGGTAAAGTATATACTGACAGACTATGTGACAGATTACACACAGGTGTTCGTCCTTTCTCTAAGCATGTGACTTATGAAGGTAATTGCTTGCACCAGAAATGTTTAGGGGCTTCAAAGCAAAAGAGGTAAATACATATGCATGTGCCAATGATTATATTTTTCTCATTTCACCAACTTAGATTATTTAGTATCTCATGCATCTCGCACAAATCTGATGTAAAAAATATTTAAACACAGGTTGCAATGTAACAAAATAGGTAAACAGTCGAGAGGGTGAATACTTTCGCAAGTCACCGAACAAGCAGAAATTGCACATACTATGCTTTAAATGCAATACTCATGAATACTTCTACAATGGCGTGATAAAACTGGTGGAGCTTAGGAATCTTTGCAAAGAATTTAACCCAATTTTCTTCAGCTAGTGACAGATCATCTTTAATGTATCCCATTTTACTACAGCACCGAAGTCCAAGATATTTTGGATTCTCTACATTTGCCCTTCATCAATTACAGAGCAGCATGAATGGATTCATGGGTTTTACATTAACTCTTTCCTTTGTCATGCTCTTACTGTTCTGCCAGAGCGCCTGTTTATAAAAGCGTACATGACATTGCGTTACGCCTTTAAGCCCAAAAGTGCTGAGTCTTCTGTTGTTTCAGCAGTTTAAAATTAACTTTTTGCTGAACGTGTAGCAATTTGATATGCCAGCTAAAGAAGGACCCTTGTCATAAGAAAGCACAATATAATAATAGCCACCCTTACAAAAGCAAATTGCTATGCACTATTGTATGTTTCCTCACACTGTAGAAGATACATCTTAAGGAGACTGCTGACATGGCTGTGTTATACTGGGGGCTTTACTAGGAAATGGGAAAAGAAGAAGAAATGAAAAAAGGATGACATTAAAATAAGAAAAATACTTTGATAACAAACATGTCTTGAAGTAGACACAGACGGGCATACACCAAGGAGGTGCTGAATAGTGATGAGCGAGTGTGCTCTCGGGTAAGGTGTTATCTGAGCGTGCCCGAGTGCTAATAGTGTCTTCGGCGTTCTCAAATACTATGTTCGAGTCCCCGCGGCTGTTTGACAGCTGAAACACACGCAGTGATTGCCTGTTTGAAAGGACAATCCCTGCGTGTGTTGCGGCTGTCAAACAACTGCGAGACGTGCAGCCACGGAGACGCTACAATAGTATTGGAGCACGCCGAAGACACTCTATTAGCACCGCGCATGCTCGGATAACACCTTACCCCCGAGCACGCTCGCTCATCACTAGTCCTGACCCCTCGTTCTTCCTGGGATTGAATGGAGCAGTTTGGTCATGTGATATGTATCTATGCCTAATGGTAAATTTGGTTGATTTTGTTTTTCCTTAGATCTCTCAGATAATCACCATGCCAGCCAATCATTTTCCTGTTGGGAGCAACATGACGACTGTACACTTATGCTCTGATGGCTCTTATTTCTACTGGATCTGGTCTCCAGCCAGTCTAAACGAAAAGACTCCAAAGGGCCACTCCATTTTCATGGACATCTTTGAACTAAATGTGAGACACTTGATGACATTTGACAAGTTTTCTTTCTATGCGCAGTATAGTAATATTTTGTCGTAGATGCCACTATTATGCATATATTTTGTATGGTTGTTCTCTGGTTCAGATTGGCCCACAGGAGAATCCTTTGGTGGGCCACTACCCTCTTATATGAGCAACACTTGGCACCATCTCCTTTAGGGTATGTGCACACATTGCGGATTCCATTGTGGATTTTTCTGTGCAGATTTTGCAGAATCCGCAGGTAAAACGCCCTGCGTTTCTGCGCAGAATTTTCCACAGCATGTGCACTGCGGATTTGGTTTTCCATACGTTTACATGGTACTGTACACCGCATGGAAAACTGCAACGGATCAGCAGGGCCAAATCCGCAACGTGTGCACAGAACCTTATTCACTATGTAGAGACAGAGGCAGCATCTTATTCATGTAACAATCTACCCAGCTCATTATGTATAAAGTTGTGATTGAGGACAATGTCACATTTACATGTAGCTGAAAAGTGTGGCCCTGGAGTTGGTTACTAGAGGGCCCTTGGCACTCCAGTCCAACAGTGGTTGTACTGATGAAATACGTCAAAATAAAAACAAAAAATATATATTTATTATTATTATTTAGACACACCGTTTTAATTGGACAAAGTATGATGGGTTTTATGTCCTATATTGCACAGCTGACATCTGCCTCTGCGGTCATCGATCAGTGTGCTCTCCAAGCTCTGCTGTTCACTTCTTTAATGCCACTGTCAATAGCTGACAGCCTGGATGTTAGTTTGGGCGCCTATCGGCCCTCCTGAGGAGTGCTTGCCTGATGACTTGGTATTACAGCCAGGAGCCGACTGAAGGCCCCCCCCCCCCCATACCTGTCATGTAATCTCTTTGACATCCAGACATCTGCGTCATAGGAGACTTTTGTTTTTCCAATATACGGCAATATTGTGATATTTGAAGTATCTAGTGCAAGCGATCAGATGATCGCAGTCTACGGGACTAAGAAAGTCCAAAAAGAAATTACAAAAAAAATATATAAAATTTTAAATTGCCCCTCCCTCTCATTTTTTCATAATAAAGAAATGTAATAAAAATAAATCTAAATATATATTTGGTATTTCGGTGTCCAGAAAAAAAGTCTGATTTTTAATTACCGTATACATTAAATGAATCGGCAAATGCTGTAAAGAGGGAAAAAAATATCAAAACGTCAGAATTGCGGGTTTTGGTCACTGCAATGAAAAGCAATCAAAACCTTATATGTGACCCAAAATTGTATGCGTAAAAACATCAACTTGCCACACCAAAAAACATTAACCTTACACAGTTCCTTTGATGTATAAAAGTTACGACTTTCAGAAAATGGTGACACAAACCAATATTTTTATTTATTTTTTTTCTTTTTACAAAATGCCATTTCATTGGCTTTAAAAAAACATTATTTAGAGAGAACCTATACATGTTTGGTATCTCTGTAATCATACTGACCTGGATAATAATGTTTCCAGGTCATTTAAATTGAACAATTCACGTCTTAAAATTAAAACCTAAAAAATTATATTTTTTTGCTATACTCCCTTTCTTTATATGGGGAAAAATGAATGTCGAGGTTAATTTGTAAGTCAAAGCAATTATAACAATCCCAAAAAGCAATTTTTATTTTTTTTAAGCCTTTTTACACAATAAAAACCTTGTTCCAGTAGGGTATGGGTGCAAGACAGATATTTCACAGCTTATTGCGTGATACTTTAATGTTATAACCCATGGATTCAAATGGCAAACTAGGGGGGCAATTATCTCCCCCTACTCCGCACTTGTTCGATCAATTGTGTTGGATAGAACAGATGGTTTTGAAGAGGAAGCTACTGCACTCCGTAAAATGTTAGATGCCTTGGTTGCTCTTGGTCGTAGCCTCCAAAAGCTTCTATGATCAGAGCCCAACCTTTGGACTGTGCCGCAAATAGCACTGCCACTTCAGAAGTCCTGCCATTATAGAGGCGGTGCGTCACAAGAAGTCCTCTCAATGGCCACATACAAGGTCCGTGTATAAGTGAATGCGGTAAGCGCCTAGTGGTCGCTGCATGCAGCCAATGATACGTGATTTTCATTGTTCCTTCTCTTCGCGCTATGAGTTGAATGGAGCTTTGTTAGAGCATTTGCTTTGCCTGTAAATTCATTGTTTAAGGGGCTAACTGAAATCCTAGGCCCCCTTAGTGACAGTGGGGGGGGGGGGGGGGTCATTCACCTATTATAATGGATTTGGAGTGCAGTTTCCTTATCAGCACGTCACAGTATTTCTAGCTAGAAGTTCTTGTCTAATGTGTTGTATATTGTTACTAACGTTGGCTTTACTGTATGTGTGCAGAAGGCTTGTAGTGCGTGTTATTTTATACCAATCTCTTGAGGGCTGTTTCTTGGGCTTTATTGGCCAAAGAGAAAATATTTGTCAATACTGTTTAATTAATGCATCTGTATGCACTTTTTAGGTTGAAAATGGTGTATATACAGCTAGTCCTCTTCATGAGCGCGTCATACTAATGAGAAAAGAGGGCGAGTCTGCGAAAAGTATCAATGAAATGCTGCTCAGTAGGTTGTCTCGATATAGGGCTTCTCCATCAGCGACTCTGGCTGCCCTTACAGGATCAACAATCTCCAACACACTGAAAGAGGACCAAACTGGTGAGTCTGTCCTGAGAGTTCATTTTTTGCATGCATTTTATGTTCATAACCATCTACAACGGTTTATATTTATTCCTTCGCTCATGTGGAGTCTCAGAAATGTCTCCTACCTCCCTTGAGCTCTTTTTTTCAGTTTTCTAGTTGCTAGTAATTGTACTTTTTCAGTCAATCGGCAAGGAAAATCAAAAAGGATGCTCACTTTAATGTCAGATAAGATATAGCAAAAAATTGGATTCAAATATAACTTTTAATAATTTATTAAATATACAAAAAAAACCTATAAAAAATGAGATTTTATAACCGCATAAATCCACAAGATGCTAGACAAGTTTCATAATCCGACCAGAGATCAACAGAAACCCAAAGTGGTAATATCCAAGTCTGACATGTACTACTTCCTGGGTACACAGATGAAATCGACCAACATTATCATTCAGTGAGTCCATGTATCTAACCAGTATGATAGTAGCCCAATGTTCATCACGGTGTTAGATTAGAGAGCAATAAGACGGATTTGTCACCCAACTTATTGACTGATTAGTTGGTACAATTTTGTAGCATACATATTACGTCTTGGGTGGTCACAACCATGTCAACTAATCAATAGAAAGTACTGTGTATAAGGGTATCCCAACATCAAAAATCTCTATTAAATCAGATGGGTATAAATGTAGCATTCATATAGTGTTAGTGGTCAGACAGATATCCACCAGTACACACACAGCACATTACCGAAAAAATAAATGAGGATAAAGAACTGTCAGCATCTTAATATTAAAAAAAATGAACTTTCTCACCCTTTTTCCCAGTGATGAGTATGTGGAAATCCCTGATAGGAACAGCCATCGGCCCATTTATCGGACTCCATGATTCATCCAAATGGGGGGTCTATTTCAAAGATGAACTTCAAAAAATGCTACATTTACCATATATACTCGAGTATAAGCCGACCCCCCCCCCCCCCTAATTTTGCCACAAAAAACTGGGAAAACTTAATGACTTGAGTATAAGCCTAGGGTGGAAAATGCAGCAGCTACCGGTAAATGTCAAAAGTAAAAATAGATACCAATAAAAGTAAAATTAATTGAGACATCAGTAGGCTAAGTGTTTTTGAATATCCATATTGAATCAGGAGCCCCATATAATGTTCCGTAAAGTTTATGATGGCCCCATAATATGCTCCATAATAAAATATGCCCCATATAATCCTGCATAAAGGTTAATAATGGCCCCATAAGATGCTCCATAGACACATTTGCCCAATATAATGCTGCACAAATGTTGATTATGGCCCCATAAGACCATAAGATGCTCCATAAAGATATTTACCCCATTTAGTGCTGCACAAACCTTAATTATGGCCCCTTAAGATGCTCCATAAAGATATTTGCCCCATATAATGCTCCACAAACGTTATGGCCCCATAAGATGCTCCATACAGACATTTGCCCCCATATAGTGCTGCACAAACGTTTTGGCCCCATACAGACACTTGCCCCATATAGTGCTGCACAAGCGTTATGGCCCCATACAGACACTTGCCCCATATAGTGCTGCACAAACGTTGATTATGGCCCCACAAGATGCCCCCTACAGACACTTGCCCCATATAGTGCTGCACAAACGTTATGGCTCCATACAGACACTTGCCCCATATAGTGCTGCACAAACGTTATGGCCCCATAGATGCTCCATACAGACACTTGCCCCATTTGCTGTTGCTGCGATAAAAAAAAAAAAAATCACATACTCACCTCTCCGGTGCTCAGGCCCCCAGCACTTTCAATATTCACCTTTCCTCTTTCCGGCCGCCGCTCCGTCTTCAGCATCTTCTGCACTGATGTTCAGGCAGAAGGCGCGCACTAACCACGTCATCGCGCCCTCTGACCTGAGGTGTCACTGCAGAAGACGTTGAAGACTGAGTGGCACCCGGAACGAGGAGCAGGTGAATATCGCGCAGTGCAGCGCTCCCCTCCCCGTTATACTCACCTGCTCCTGGCGCTGTGCAGTCCCTGCTTCCCGGCGCCGCTGCTTCTTGCTGTACTGAGCGGTCACAGTTACCGCTCATTACAGTAATGAATATGCGGCTCAACCCATGAGAGGTGGAGCCGCATATTCATTACTGTAATGAGCGGTACCATGTGACCGCTCAGTACAGGAAGAAGATGGGGCGCCGGGCAAACAGGGACGTGCAGGGACCGCGCCAGGAGCAGGTGAGTATAATTAGACAGCCCCCGCTCCCCCTCTCCTGCCGACTCCTGGGAATGACTCGAGTATAAGCCGAGAGGGAGACTTTCAGCCCAAAAAAAGGGCTGAAAATCTCGGCTTATACTCGAGTATATACGGCATGTGTTTCTGATTTTATGGAGATTTTTGATGCTCGAATACCAATATCCACTCTACTTTCTACTGAATGTCATTTGGTATTAAGGAGCTTTGAGTCCTGTTGATTGGTTGATGTAGTTGTATATTTTGCTATGATTGCATGGTTTGTCTTTTTTTTTTAATGAAGTTATATTTAAATCCCATGTTTTGCTCTATCTAGTTGTACTTTTTACAAAAAGTGGATTAGAATAATTTACCCTTTGCTGACAATTAATGCAGGACACTGAGTGACTGCTGTTTTCTATGCTATAGTATCAATATTCGTAGTCCAGTAATCCTGTGGATCCTGCTTCTTCTGGCATCGTGTTAGAGCAGAAGGAGCTATGTAGGATGATGCATAGATTTGTTGAGAAAAAAAAATTCAGCATACCTTGTAATAGGTGCAGTGGGCATCCTTACCAGTGACTGATGGTCATCCCTGTATACATGGGAGTACACTGGTAGCGGTCAAGCACAGATTGGGATAAGTTCCCTTTAAATCTTCCAGATTGCTGTTGGGACAGTTTTGACCTGTAAATAAGTTGTGTTGACATTTTGGCAATATCTAAAATTGTCACAGAAGTTAATGAAGTTGTAAAAGGATGAGTCTTTGTAGTGATATAATTGGTAGCAACCATCAAATCCTTGACTTCCCTGATTAGGTCATGTTCACACCTGTATGTTTGGAGCCTTGCTTGGACGCCATTATGTAATCTTAACCGACCCTCAATTGGGTTAGTTAGGCCTTGTTGGTCATGGTTGTACGGCAGATCTGGTGGAGCTCCGCATCTTCCATTGTAAGTGGAAGCTCTTATACAAATGTCAACAGAGCTTCATGGGAAAATATTTTTTGTAGCTAGGGACATACTAGTGATCAACCTGTCTCCTGTGAAAATGTGCAATTAATCTGACTGTAAATACGCCTTGTTATACCTTGTAGCTGCAAACACAAGCTGTGGCCTTCCTCTGAAAATGTTAAGGAAGACCCCAATGTACACATGTGGAACCTACCTGGTACTTATTGTACCCCCTCCTGGAGGCTCAGGAAGTTCAGCAACAAGGTCTCTCTTTGGTGGAACCAGCGGCTTGTCATCGCTAAAAAGTACGGAATTGCGTCGGTGTTTGACTTACTCCTTTAGATTTTTTTTTTCTTTTTCTGTAATACTATGCTTTTGATGGATTTATGTTACGGTCACAGCTAGAGAGGACAGAATGAGACCATGTGGTCTTACCACATTACCGTACAGTACCGTACACATTACCGTACATTACCATACAGCACTTTTCAGTGATCGGTGGAGTGAAGCATAGTGTTACTTTACTGGATAACAACTTATTGTAAACTTTATCTTGTGCTTTCTTTTCTTATCCTCAATGGGTTTTTTCCGATCTCAAAGTGGTTATCTAGCTCTTGGAACATTATTATTTATCCCTAGGATAAGCCATCAGTATTATACTGAGGGGTCCGATTATTGGAACCCCCTTTGATCAGCTGTTTGAAGCAGCTGCAGCGCTCATCGTGCAGGAACGGTATGTACCAGGCTGATGTAAAGATTGAATAGGCCGTGGCCTCACACGAGCTCCGCAGCCTCTTCAAACAGCTGACCAAAGGTGGTTCCTATAGCCAGACCCCCACTCATCTAATAATGTTGGCTTATACATTTTACCTAGTAAATCCTGATGAATATTGCAAGGTGTAACATAGTGGTTAGGGTCTTGGACGCACAATGCTTACAGTTGTGAAAAACATAATACATATAAAATGCTCTTTTTGTTATACAATTCACTTTCATATTTGTCCTATTCTTTTCTTCATAAGGTTTTTGTAGTTTTACATTCTTCCTGTTAGTGGGGATTTTATGAAGGACCGGACCACCTCCATATTAGCGCCTTAGTGCGGACTGAAGCGTTTTATCTGCATTATGTCTTGCACTAAGCAGATCGTGTCTCCATGTCGCACTCCCACTGCTGCCATCATTCTGATTGTACTGTATAATTGTGTGCTTAATGTCTATAATACATCTGTGTATGTTATATATATTAATACTGAAGATTGCCTTGTCCGTCTCATGGCGGCCTGTATTCTTTCAGTTCTGGCTTCCAGTCTGGTGTTTAACATTTCTGATGGACAGTTCACAAACAGGGCTGACCTGATTGACGCTGCTGGCAGCTCCCTGGGCCGTGGGGCACTAGTAACAGGACTTGGTAAGAGCTACACTTCTACCTCCACTATAGCAAACACCTCAGCAGAATGATTTATTAGATAAAATTAGTGTAAACTAAGCTCCGTTTCTTAGATTCGCTTCGTCGTTGGTTTCTCTTCACTTTCTTCTAATCCTATGGTTGGTACGTTTGTGAGGGTGTTGTGACAATGCAGTAATCCAGAATCTTATGTTCTTGTAGGCGCTTGTTACGATACTATGAATAATATGATCTGGACCTGCTCCAACGACTACATTGACCAATGGTGTAACCCCGGAAACCAGGCATTCCATGTTGTGTGTCAGAGACTCGGAGTCACACATGTGATTGCTGATCCCAAAGGTAGGTTGGGTTTTTTTTCTGTCTTTTTGTGCTTTAGGCTGTGTGCACACGTTGCGTTTTTCTCGTGGTTTTCCCCGATAAAAACGCTATAAAACCGCATACAATAAGCATCCCATCATTTAGAATGAACTCCGCATGTTTTGTGCACATGATGCGTTGTTTTCCGTGAAAAAAAACGCATCGCGGTAAAAAACACAGCATGTTCATTAATTTTGCGGGTTTTTTTTGCGGATTTCCCACTACAAAATGCATTGGGAAATGTCCGGAAAAAAACGCATCAAAAAAGCACCAAAACCGCGGCAAAAACACATGCGGATTTGTTGCAGAAAATGTCTGGTTTTTCTCAAGAATTTTCTGCGAGAAATCCTGAACGTGTGCACATAGCCTAAGTCTACAATTTCATAACGCATATGACTAACTAAGAAAAGTTTATTTTCTACAATATTTTCTGGTGGGATCATTGACTCATTCTTGCAAATTCCCTATTTCATTGAAGTTCACCTGTTTAAAAAAAAAAAAAAAAAACTGTCAAAATTTCCTACCAGTTTTGCACCGGTGCTTCCATAGTCCCCTGCCAGTGTCCATCTCCATTGCAGCAGTATCATGTTCGGCGTTTGGATGTGATGCAGCTGCCAATCGTTGGTATCTACTCGAGTTAGAGACCTCACTGTAAACTGAGACCAGCAATGGGCCACAAGAACATTGGTGCAGGAATGGAGGGGATAGAAAAGGTAGGGGTGGGCTCAGTGTCAGACTGAAGAACGTTGGGCCCACCGGAGGATTTGATTCTGAGGGCCCACCTTTCCCCCCACTGAAGAGCCCCATAGCAACTGCAAGGTTTGCACTATGAACTCTCCTGAAGGAGGAGCCAGGGCCCACTGGAGGATTCTCCGGTTTTCTGGTGGGCCAGTCCAACCCTGTGGGCTGCTTTGTAGAACACATGCGCAGCAGCCTTGTTTAGAAATGCATGAAGCTGTCACACTCGGGTCAGGAGACCTGCCGGCCAGTCTGATTTGCGGTCCAAGCTCTGTCCCATTTATACGTCATCTGACAGCGGCCTAATACTCTTTCATATATTCTACAGGAGAGGCTGTGACCACAAATGAGGTTATAAACCAATTACTTCATCATGTGGGGGCCATGTGCATTCATCAGCTCAACCTATTGGCCAACAGCAGCAGTCTACCAATCACAACCTTCCTCGGAAAGCAGCATCCAATTGAATCTCATCATCTGAGCAGTATATGTGATATCATGGAGAAAGCCATGGTTAATGGCGATAAATGTATTATCCGCTGCATTCTTGTGGTGTTTCAGGTACGTTTGTTTATTACTTTTCTTCTTGGAGTTTGCAGATAAAAAAACATATTGGGGGAAAAAAATACTAATGGCGTTCTAAAGGATGACAACGTATAATCTATGGAATTACTTGAATAGTCACAAGCTGGTCATTTTAATGCCGCCTGTAGTTCCTTTCCGCTTATCTACATCTATGTATTTTTTTTCTTTTTGTTTTCTGCATTCAAGAAAGAAAATAGACAGTCATTCAGTAGTGTCTTATCATTGTGGTCCATACGTCTTTTTTTTTTTTTTTAATTCTTTTTTTGAATCATGAAGGTGACATCCATCCTTCTCATATGTACAAGCAAATGTTTTTAAAACGTCTACTACTCACGAGACCGTAAAACGTACCGCGCTCAGATCACACATGGATTTCGTACAAGTGCTGTCGTTTTTTTTTTTCACAGATTCTTGCACTTGAATTGGCAGGTTTGATCAAAAACAGACTTTCTTCCTTTCTTCCTTTCTTTCTTTCCTTCCTTCCTTCCTTCCTTCCTTCCTTCCTTCCTTCCTTCCTTCCTTCCTTCCGTCCGTCCGTCCGTCCGTCCGTCCGTCTATGAGTGGTATGTGTTATATTACTCAGAAAAATGAATAAAATACAGACATGAAACCGATGCAGGTGCCAGACTGTAGGGGCATGCCGTTTTGGCAAATGGAATAATAGCTCCCGCATGTCAATTTATTTCTAAATATTCAGACGCAATGACGAGGTTCTCAAAGGGAATGCAGATGGAATTAATAAAACATTTAAATCACTTTCTGATCTTGTGCAGTCATTACACAGTGTATGACACAATCAAGAAACATGATCATTTCAGAACTGCTGAGTGGCAAACCCATTGGCATCCTGTGACTCCACAGAACCAAGTGATTTTTCTCCAGCCCTACTGTTTGGCTCATTAGGTTAACTTTCTCATGAACTTTTAAAGGGACTGTCGGCACAGAATGACTGTTTTAACCAAGTACATGCACTTAATATTCATTTATTCATTCAATCATTTATATACACCTTCCCACATGCTTGGTTTCCATCTATCTGCCCATCTCTCACTCTCTGAAGACAGAGCTGTCAATTAAAGAAAGTGAGGTAGAGATAAGGGCTGTGAGGTCGGTAAGCCCAACCTCCAACTCCTCAATTTACCTAAAGGTACCGTTACACTAAACGACTTGCCAACGATCACGACCAGCGATACGACCTGGCTGTGATCGTTGCTAAGTCGTTGTGTGGTCGCTGGGGAGCTGTCACACAGACAGCTCTCTCCAGCGACCAACGATCAGGGGAACGACTTCGGCATCGTTGAAACTGTCTTCAACGATGCCGAAGTCCCTGGGTAACCAGGGTAAACATCGGGTTACTAAGCGCAGGGCCGCGCTTAGTAACCCGATATTTACCCTGGTTACCATTGTAAAAGTTAAAAAAAACAAAACAGTACATACTCACATTCCGTTGTCTGTCACGTCCCCCGGCGTCAGCTTCCCGCACTAACTGTGTCAGCGCCGGCCGTAAAGCAGAGCACAGCGGTGACGTCACTGCTGTGCTCTGCTTTACGGCCGGCCGGCGCTGACACAGTCAGTGTTGGAAGCTGAAGCCGGGGGACGTGACAGACATCGGAATGTGAGGATGTACTGTTTTGTTTTTGTTTTGTTTTTTTTAACTTTTACAATGGTAACCAGGGTAAATATCGGGTTACTAAGTGTGGCCCTGCGCTTAGTAACCCGATATTTACCCTGGTTACCAGTGAACTCATCGCTGGATCGGCGTCACACACGCCGATTCAGCGATGACAGCGGGTGATCAGCGACCAAAAAAAAGGTCCTGATCACTCCCAGCGACCAACGATCTCCCAGCAGGGGCCTGATCGTTGGTCGCTATCACGCATAACAATTTCGTTAACGATATTGTTGCTACGTCACAAAAAGCAACGATATCGTTAAAGAAATCGTTGTGTGAAGGTACCTTAACTCTGACCCCACAGCACTGCCTCACTACTGAGCATGTACATAAAGTGCAGCACAGATTAATCTCAACTAAAAGCCCAGATCCTTAGATCAGGAACAGAACAGACAATTATAGGACATTTCATAACTTTCCCAAATTATTATGAAAAAATGTACAGCACCTCCTGCATTGAGCTAGTATAGCCAATCTAATATATAGTTTAGGAGTCGGTCCACTTTATACAGACTCCACCAAAATTGGCACGGACTCCGCGACTCCAACTCTAAAGCCTGGCACAGATTTAGGGACACCAAGCAGGTGGGAAGGTGTATCTAAATGATTGGCTCTGCGGTGAAGCACCGAGTGCCTGTACTTAGTTTGAGCAGTCATTCTGTGCTGACAGGGTCCCTTTAAAGGGGTTTTCCACTACTATTTCATCCTCTTTCATAAGTCTTAACTCTTCCTGACAATCACTTTTTTAATATTCTTGTATTACCTGTTAATCTCTGTATGGGTCACATAACTCTTAATTGTCATGCAGCTTCTGTTTCCTGTTCGGTTACTTTCGATCTGAGCACTGGAAACTGACAAAATTACAAAAGGCCATCACTTATGGGTGCAAAGCTGCCTGTTAATGATTGACAGGAGTCTGAGCATGCATACTCAGATCACAGACTTCACTCTCCTCTGCACAGATCTTGCCCGACCCTTTGGAGCACTGGCACTGTTCTGCTGACAAGCTTTGTGATATCTTTCTTTTCTATTGACTGGATCTGTAAATGGCAGTGGGCAGTGATCTGCCAATGTGTACTCTGACTCCTCTCGTTTAAAGGCTGCTCCGACCCAATCATTGATGGCCTCCTGACGTTCTGTCTGGTTCTGGTTCTCAAATTGGAAGTAACCAAGCAGAAAGCAGTGGCTACATGACAACAAATGATTGTGACCCACTCAGAGAAGCATTCATAGAAGCAGCGCCGTATATACTCGAGCATAAGCTGAGATTTTCACCCCATTTTTTAGGCTGAAAGTGCCCCTCTCGGCTTATACTCAAGTCATTACTTGTCCCAGGGGGTCGCGGGGGAGGGGAAGCGGCAGGAGTGGCGGCTGTCACATCATACCCACCCCGTCCTGGCGCGGTTTCTGCTTCTCCGATGGTCTCTGGCATCTGCAGCTCTTCCTGTGTTAATCGGTCACGTGGTACCACTGATTAAAGTAATGAATATGGACGCGACTCCACTCCCATAGGCGTGGAGCACATTTTCATTACTTTAACGAGCGGTACCATGTGACCGCTGAACACAGGAGCAAGCTGTCGGTGCGCGCCAGGGACCATCGGAGAAGCAGCGACGTGCAGACTGCGCCAGGAGGGGGTGAGTATAACAGGGGAGGGTGAGCCATGCGATATTCACCTGTCCCTGTTCCACCGCCGGGCTGTGACGTTCAGGTCAGAGGGCGCAATGACGTGTTTAGTGCGTGCCCTCTGCCTGAACAGTCACTGCAGAGACCCAGAAGACACAGCGGTGCGTGGCGGTGGAACGGGGACAGGTGAATATCGCAAGTGCAGGGGACCTGAGCCAGCAGCAACTCAGGCACCTGGCCCCCCCATAGCGCTCCGGTGTCCCCGCCTGCTCAGGACAACGGCACCTCTCCCCCAGCGACAAGAGGGGAGTATGTAATTTTTAATTTTTTTTTTAATCGCAACACCAGCATACGGGGCATATTATTCTATGGAGCATCTTATGGGGCCATCAACCTTTTATGGAGCAGCATATGGGGCATATTATTCTATGGAGCATCTTATGGGGCCATTATTTCCTTTGTCCAGCATTATATAGGACATAGTATTCTATGGAGCATCTTATGGGCCCATCATTAACTTATATGCAGCATTATATGGGGCATATTTTAATATGGAGCATCTTATGGGGCCATCATTAACCTTTGTGCAGCATTATATGGGGCATATTTTTTGTATGGAGCATCTTATGGGGCCAGCAACCATTATGGAGCAGTATATGTGACATATTGTTCTATGGGGCCATTATTATCCTTTGTCCAGCATTATATGGGGCATATTATTCTATGGAGCATCTCATGGGGCCATCATTAACTTTTATGCAGCATTATATGGGGCATATTTTAATATGCAGCATCTTATGGGGCCATCATGATCGTTATGGAGCAGCATATGGGGCATATTTTATATGGAGCATCTTATAGGGCCCGTCATGAACTGTATGGAGCATTATATGGGGCTCCTGATTCAATATGGATATTCAAAAACACTTAACTTATTGATGTCTCAATTAATTTTACTTTTATTGGTATCTATTTTTATTTTTGACATTTACCGGTCGCTGCTGCATTTCCCACCCTAGGCTTATACTCGAGTCATTAAGTTTTCCCAGTTTTTTGTGGTAAAATTAGGG
Organism: Ranitomeya imitator; assembly: GCF_032444005.1. Classification (NCBI taxonomy): domain Eukaryota; kingdom Metazoa; phylum Chordata; class Amphibia; order Anura; family Dendrobatidae; genus Ranitomeya; species Ranitomeya imitator. The sequence continues at coordinate 242,760,086 of NC_091282.1, forward strand.
GTCTCGGCTTATACTCGGGTCGGCTTATACTCAAGTGTATACGGTATTAGGAAGGGTTAGGACATACGAAAGGGGGTTAAATAGTATTCTAAAACCCCTTTAAGTAAAACGCTACTGTTCCTAATTTAATAGGTCTATTTGAGTGACTGGTTTCCTTTACATTGTTTCACCGATTCCTTCTATGTGTCGGACATATTTTAACTATTCCATTGTTTTCTCAGATAGACACTTTGTATACATGTACTGTAGTTTGGATGTTTTGCACTTTGTGATCTCTTTTGACATTGATTTCAATCATGCAAATGATTTCACTTTGTGGTCATTAAAACTGTGTGTTAGATACTGAAATGTACCTACAAAATTAATGCTAAAGTCGAGCAATACTGTATTTTCAGGTCGTGTTCAAATTTTTCCTTAACCCTCAAACTGAGAGAAACCGAGATACAATCCGAAGGGCTGGATTGTTGTTATGGCAACTGCTTATGGCACCAAAGGACCAAATCTGCCCCGAAATCCAGAAGGAGGTCTGTCTGGCTATTAGGTAGGGCATTGTTGCTTGATTATAGCGTATACCACCATTTAATGGACTGGATAAGAGCTTTGTTGTGCAAAATCCTAGCTGTAATATCACTAGTTTCTTTTTTTTCTCACATTTCATCTTCTTTCCCAAAATGCTGAATTGCCTGTATTAAGATAAAGGATAAATGATTTTTTTTTTTCTTTTGCCATAATATATTGACAATGTACAATATATAAAAGGAAATAACCAGATATTTCATAGACACAAGGCCTGCATGACCTTTTTCATGGTGGTTTGGCAAGTGATGATGAAGAACATTGCAGTCAATCTAAATCCTGATTTTCTTTGTTACAAAACTGCAAACTTTTTGAGAGCTTTGAATAAAATCATGTCTGAATTGGCAACAAAGCTGCAAAATAAAAAGCACTGACGCTAACCAGCATGGCTGTGTTATTTGTCCTAGCAGGAAGGCCACACATTGCCCAATATGTATGCCCCGTTTACCAATCGGCCATGTAGATTGCCAGTTATCAGTATGTGTGCCAATCGGAATGATTTATCACCCCACAGAGCAGAGTGCCATAGATCTCTGGGCCATGTAAACAATCCATTTATTGTCCAGTAAGCCTATTTAGCCTTCACATACTGCGTATACATGTGCAGAATAAACGATGAATAATGACAGATTTACAACCCTATTTTCCACCCAGTGCTGTGCACGGAGATATGCAACATCAGTTATGGTAAATTATATGACTGCAGTGTGTGTCTCAATTAATGGCTGTCCTTTGATGTTAGTTTATCTTGACCTTGAATTTGTTGTTACTGCAGCTTCGGCTTAAACATTTTAAACCCAGGAGAGATGGAAATCAATAACTTACTCAAGCTGATTTTAACAGAAGGTAAGACTGCTTTTAAGTGCCACGATCAATCTTACGGCATTTATTTAGATTGTAATGTGTTATTAGTTGTGAGAAATAGATTTTTTTTTTGACAGATAAGAAAATTATGTCCACTTACGCCGGGATCCTGTCCTGCGCTTGTAACATTGCAGATATTTTATTACCAACCTCTTTTGCCCTCCACCCCACCCCAAAAAAAAGAGCCTTTTGGATATATACAGTAGAAAGAAAAAACCTGAAATGGAAAACAGAACATGTTTAATATAACATATGGGCAAGATAACAGTGGTTGTATTACTTGATTTCTTTTCAGGTGACCGGAATTCTGGGCTTTCACAACTCCGGGATGTTATTTTGACAAACTTGACTGAACAGCTCCAGAATAACCGGTTTGGGAGTGATGAAGATGAGCATTACAGGTATATTTTGCTTAGCTATTACAGAAGCAAAGTCATTTTAAAGAATCAAGTGAACAGAATTACCAACTTGTAGAAAGTTGTTTGGTATTTCTGCATATGTGTCTGTCTGTGTCTATCTATCGATGTGTCTATCTATCGATGTGTCTATCTATCGATGTGTCTATCTATCGATGTGTCTATCTATCGATGTGTCTATCTATCGATGTGTCTATCAATCGATGTGTCTATCTATCTATCGATGTGTCTATCTATCTATCGATGTGTCTATCTATCTATCGATGTGTCTATCTATCTATCGATGTGTCTATCTATCTATCGATGTGTCTATCTATCTATCGATGTGTCTATCTATCTATCGATGTGTCTATCTATCTATCGATGTGTCTATCTATCTCTCATCTCTGCTGCATCAGAGGAGTGCAGGGGCACTGAAGGATTGTTGTCAGATCTGGACAGCTCCAAGGCAGCACTTACAAGCTATTGGAAAGAGCTTGTGAGCGTGCTTCTTGTCTAGGAGAATGACCACCTCTGATAGACTGCAGCCGTAACTGGTAACCTAGGCTACGAGAAGTAGACAGTAGATTCTTTCCTTTCTTGAGAACATAGAGGATTTTTCATTATTCAATTGAACAGTTGCTTGTTTGTTATGATCAGTAGCATTACTTCATTTATGTACACTGTATGGGGTATTTTGCAGCATCCAGTTTTTGTTTTATATTTCTTTTAGGCTAAATGATGAATTATTGCACTATATTTTGAAGATTGTTGTTCGTGAATCTTGTGTTCTCATCACCAAGTGCCAAACTGTGTCTAAAGAAGAATTCCAAAGACTCTTATCAACCGTGCCTGTAAGACCAGTGTCCACTATGTAACTTCTTATTTTGTGCTTCGAATTTCTTCATATTCTTGCTTCCTTGTCTATTGCTTTTCATAGTAGGTTAAAGGGAACCTGTCATATCCCCTAACTCTACTAACCTGTAGATATAGGGGTTGTCTACAGGTTAATAGTACTATAATGCTGTCTGGTTGCCATACTGAAAAAATGGCTACCAGGAAAAAATGATCTGTATTACTCCCGACAGCTTTCAGTCATAAATTTGAGGAAACATGGCACTTACAGGATTTGTAGTATTCGAATATTGTCCCAATCTGTAAAACAAAATATAGAATGATTCCATCCCTCTTTAGACGGAGAATATTTTATTGGTATCATCCAAAGTACAGGATTATGGTATAGTGTACAAGATGTTTCAGTCCCAAAAGACTTATCGAACATACATTATTGAACTAGCCACTAACTAGATCAGTTGGCTCACTTAACCCCTTCCCGACCTGTGACACAGCGTATGCGTTATGAAAGTCAGTGCCAATCCGACCTGTGACGCATATGCTGTGTCACAGAATGATCGCGTACCTGCAGGTCGGGTGAAAGGGTTAACTGTAATTTCACCTGACCGACAGGGACAGGGGGAGTGGTACTTCAGCCCAGGGGGGTGACTTCGCCCCCCCCCCCCTTCCCATGGCTACGATCGCTCTGGCTGTTTCACTTTCAACAGCCAATTCCAAAATGACGGGCGCATGCGCAGTGCGCCCATCGAATCGGACGGCAGATTCATTCCAGGTACATTTTGATCACTGTCATAAAACCTATCACGGTGATCAAAATAAAAAAATAGTAAATGAACCCCCCCCCCCTTTATCACCCCCCATAGGTAGGGACAATAATAAAATAAAGAAAATATATTTACTTTTATTTTTACACTAGGGTTAGGGTTAGAACTAGGGTTAGAATTAGGCTATGTGCACACAGTGCGGATTTGGCTGCTCATCCGCAGAGGATTGGTCGCTGCGGATTCGTAGCATTTTTCCATCAGGTTTACAGTACCACGTAAACCTATGGAAAACCAAATCCGCTGTGCCCATTGTGCGGAAAATACCGCGCGGAAACGCTGCCTTGTATTTTCCGCAGCATGTCAATTTTTTGTGCGGATTCCGCAGAGTTTTACACCTGTTCCTCAATAGGAATCCGCAGGTGAAATCCGCACAAAAGAGACTGGAAATCCGTGGTAAATCCGCAGGTAAAACGCAGTGCCTTTTACCTGTGGATTTTTCAAAAATGGTGCGGAAAAATCTCCCACCAATCCGCAACTTGAGCACATATGTTATGGCTGGCAATCAGGCAACACAGCGTGCAGTAATCAGCGCACATACAGAGATCTGGCAATAACCAAAAACAATAGGACGAGCTCTGAGACGTGGAATCTCTGTAGACTGCAGTACCTGATCTATCCTCACACAACTATAAGCAGCAGTGGATTGCGCCTATCAACTACCTATGCAACTCGGCACTGCCTGAGGAGCTGACTAGCCTGAAGATAGAAATACAAGCCTGACTTACCTCAGAGAAATACCCCAAAGGAATAGGCAGCCCCCCACATATAATGACTGTTAGCAAGATGAAAAGACAAACGTAGGAATGAAATAGATTCAGCAAAGTGAGGCCCGATATTCTAGACAGAGCGAGGATAGCAAAGAGAACTATGCAGTCTACAAAAAACCCTAAAACGAAAACCACGCAAAGGGGCAAAAAGACCCACCGTGCCGAACTAACAGCACGGCGGTGCACCCCTTTGCTTCTCAGAGCTTCCAGCAAAAGTTAATAGCAAGCTGGACAGAAAAAACAGAAAACAAACTAGAAGCACTTATCTAGCAGAGCAGCAGGCCCAAGGAAAGATGCAGTAGCTCAGATCCAACACTGGAACATTGACAAGGAGCAAGGAAGACAGACTCAGGTGGAGCTAAATAGCAAGGCAGCCAACGAGCTCACCAAAACACCTGAGGGAGGAAGCCCAGAGACTGCAATACCACTTGTGACCACAGAAGTGAACTCAGCCACAGAATTCACAACAGTACCCCCCCCTTGAGGAGGGGTCACCGAACCCTCACCAGAACCCCCAGGCCGACCAGGATGAGCCACATGAAAGGCACGAACAAGATCTGGGGCATGGACATCAGAGGCAAAAACCCAGGAATTATCTTCCTGAGCATAACCCTTCCATTTGACCAGATACTGGAGTTTCCGTCTAGAGACACGAGAATCCAAAATCTTCTCCACAATATACTCCAATTCCCCCTCCACCAAAACAGGGGCAGGAGGCTCCACAGATGGAACCATAGGTGCCACGTATCTCCTCAACAACGACCTATGGAATACATTATGTATGGAAAAGGAGTCTGGGAGGGTCAGACGAAAAGACACCGGATTGAGAATCTCAGAAATCCTATACGGACCAATAAAACGAGGTTTAAATTTAGGAGAGGAAACCTTCATAGGAATATGACGAGAAGATAACCAAACCAGATCCCCAACACGAAGTCGGGGTCCCACACGGCGTCTGCGATTAGCGAAAAGCTGAGCCTTCTCCTGGGACAAGGTCAAATTGTCCACTACCTGAGTCCAGATCTGCTGCAACCTGTCCACCACATAATCCACACCAGGACAGTCCGAAGACTCAACCTGCCCTGAAGAGAAACGAGGATGGAACCCAGAATTGCAGAAAAATGGAGAGACCAAGGTAGCCGAGCTGGCCCGATTATTAAGGGCGAACTCAGCCAACGGCAAAAATGACACCCAATCATCCTGGTCAGCGGAAACAAAACATCTCAGATATGTTTCCAAGGTCTGATTGGTTCGTTCGGTCTGGCCATTAGTCTGAGGATGGAAGGCCGAGGAAAAAGATAGGTCAATGCCCATCCTACCACAAAAGGCTCGCCAGAACCTCGAGACAAACTGGGAACCTCTGTCAGAAACAATATTCTCAGGAATGCCATGTAAACGAACCACATGCTGGAAGAACAAAGGCACCAAATCAGAGGAGGAAGGCAATTTAACCAAGGGCACCAGATGGACCATTTTAGAAAAGCGATCACAGACCACCCAAATGACCGACATTTTTTGAGAAACGGGAAGGTCAGAAATGAAATCCATCGAAATATGTGTCCAAGGCCTCTTCGGGACCGGCAAGGGCAAAAGCAACCCACTGGCACGTGAACAGCAGGGCTTAGCCCTAGCACAAATTCCACAGGACTGCACAAAAGCACGCACATCCCGTGACAGAGATGGCCACCAGAAGGATCTAGCAACCAACTCCCTGGTACCAAAGATTCCTGGATGACCGGCCAGCACCGAACAATGAAGTTCAGAGATAACTTTACTAGTCCACCTATCAGGGACGAACAGTTTCTCGGCCGGACAACGATCAGGTTTATTAGCCTGAAATTTCTGCAACACTCTCCGCAAATCAGGGGAGATGGCAGACACAATGACTCCTTCCTTGAGGATACTCGCCGGCTCAGATAACCCCGGAGAGTCGGGCACAAAACTCCTAGACAGAGCATCCGCCTTCACATTTTTAGAGCCCGGAAGGTATGAAATCACAAAATCAAAACGAGCAAAAAATAACGACCAACGGGCCTGTCTAGGATTCAAGCGCTTGGCAGACTCAAGATAAGTAAGGTTCTTATGATCAGTCAAAACCACCACGCGATGCTTAGCACCCTCAAGCCAATGACGCCACTCCTCGAATGCCCACTTCATGGCCAGCAACTCTCGGTTGCCCACATCATAATTACGCTCAGCAGCAGAAAATTTCCTGGAAAAGAAAGCACATGGTTTGAACACTGAGCAACCAGAACCTCTCTGTGACAAAACCGCCCCTGCACCAATCTCAGAAGCATCAACCTCGACCTGGAACGGAAGAGAAACATCAGGTTGACACAACACAGGGGCACAGCAAAAACGACGCTTCAACTCCTGAAAAGCTTCCACGGCAGCAGAAGACCAATTAACCAAATCAGCACCCTTCTTGGTCAAATCGGTCAATGGTCTGGCAATGCTAGAAAAATTACAGATGAAGCGACGATAAAAATTAGCAAAGCCCAGGAATTTCTGCAGACTTTTTAGAGATGTCGGCTGAGTCCAATCCTGGATGGCCTGAACCTTAACCGGATCCATCTCGATAGTAGAAGGGGAAAAGATGAACCCCAAAAATGAAACTTTCTGCACACCGAAGAGACACTTTGATCCCTTCACGAACAAGGAATTAGCACGCAGTACCTGGAAAACCATTCTGACTTGCTTCACATGAGACTCCCAATCATCTGAGAAGATCAAAATGTCATCCAAGTAAACAATCAAGAATTTATCCAGATACTCACGGAAAATGTCATGCATAAAAGACTGAAAAACAGATGGAGCATTGGCAAGTCCGAACGGCATCACCAGATACTCAAAATGACCCTCGGGCGTATTAAATGCCGTTTTCCATTCATCTCCCTGCCTGATTCTCACCAGATTATACGCACCACGAAGATCAATCTTAGTAAACCAACTAGCCCCCTTAATCCGAGCAAACAAGTCAGAAATCAATGGCAAGGGATACTGAAACTTAACAGTGATCTTATTAAGAAGGCGGTAATCAATACACGGTCTTAGCGAACCATCCTTCTTGGCTACAAAAAAGAACCCTGCTCCCAATGGTGACGACGATGGGCGAATATGTCCCTTCTCCAGGGACTCCTTCACATAACTGCGCATAGCGGTGTGTTCAGGTACGGACAAATTAAATAAACGACCCTTAGGGAATTTACTACCAGGAATCAAATCGATAGCACAATCACAATTCCTATGCGGAGGTAGGGCATCAGACTTGGACTCTTCAAATACATCCTGAAAGTCCGACAAGAACTCTGGGATGTCAGAAGGAATGGATGACGAAATAGACAAAAATGGAACATCACCATGTACTCCCTGACAACCCCAGCTGGTTACCGACATAGAGTTCCAATCCAATACTGGATTATGGGTTTGTAGCCATGGCAACCCCAACACGACCACATCATGCAAATTATGCAGTACCAAAAAGCGAATAACTTCCTGATGTGCAGGAGCCATGCACATGGTCAGCTGGGCCCAGTACTGAGGTTTATTCTTGGCCAAAGGTGTAGCATCAATTCCTCTCAACGGAATAGGACACCGCAAAGGCTCCAAGAAAAATCCACAACGTTTAGCATAATCCAAATCCATCAGATTCAGGGCAGCGCCTGAATCCACAAACGCCATGACAGAATATGATGACAAAGAGCACATTAAGGTAATGGACAAAAGGAATTTGGACTGTACAGTACCAATAACGGCAGAGCTATCGAACCGCCTAGTGCGTTTAGGACAATTAGAAATAGCATGAGTAGAATCACCACAATAGAAACACAGTCTGTTCAGACGTCTGTGTTCGTGCCGTTCTACTTTAGTCATAGTCCTGTCGCACTGCATAGGCTCAGGCTTACTCTCAGACAATACCGCCAGATGGTGCACAGATTTACGCTCGCGCAAGCGACGACCGATCTGAATGGCCAAGGACATAGACTCATTCAAACCAGCAGGCATAGGAAATCCCACCATTACATCCTTAAGAGCTTCAGAGAGACCCTTTCTGAACAAAGCCGCTAGTGCAGATTCATTCCACAGAGTGAGTACTGACCATTTCCTAAATTTCTGACAATATACTTCTACATCATCCTGACCCTGGCATAAAGCCAGCAGATTTTTCTCAGCTTGATCCACTGAATTAGGCTCATCGTAAAGCAATCCCAGCGCCTGGAAAAATGCATCAACATTACTCAATGCAGAATCTCCTGGTGCAAGAGAAAACGCCCAGTCCTGTGGGTCGCCGCGCAAAAAAGAAATAATAATCAAAACCTGTTGAATAGGATTACCAGAAGAATGAGGTTTCAAGGCCAAAAATAGCTTACAATTATTTCTGAAGCTCAGGAACTTAGTTCTGTCACCAAAAAACAAATCAGGAATCGGAATTCTTGGTTCTAGCATCGATTTTCTGATCAATAGTATCTTGAATCTTTTGTACATTTACAACGAGATTATCCATTGAGGAGCACAGAGCCTGAATATCCATGTCCACAGCTGTGTCCTGAAGCACTCTAATGTCTAGGGGAAAAAAAAGACTGAAGACAGAGCTAAGAAAAAAAAATGATGTCAGGATTTCTTTTTTCCCTCTATTGGAAATCATTGGAGGGCTCCTTGTACTGTTATGGCTGGCAATCAGGCAACACAGCGTGCAGTAATCAGCGCACATACAGAGATCTGGCAATAACCAAAAACAATAGGACGAGCTCTGAGACGTGGAATCTCTGTAGACTGCAGTACCTGATCTATCCTCACACAACTATAAGCAGCAGTGGATTGCGCCTATCAACTACCTATGCAACTCGGCACTGCCTGAGGAGCTGACTAGCCTGAAGATAGAAATACAAGCCTGACTTACCTCAGAGAAATACCCCAAAGGAATAGGCAGCCCCCCACATATAATGACTGTTAGCAAGATGAAAAGACAAACGTAGGAATGAAATAGATTCAGCAAAGTGAGGCCCGATATTCTAGACAGAGCGAGGATAGCAAAGAGAACTATGCAGTCTACAAAAAACCCTAAAACGAAAACCACGCAAAGGGGCAAAAAGACCCACCGTGCCGAACTAACAGCACGGCGGTGCACCCCTTTGCTTCTCAGAGCTTCCAGCAAAAGTTAATAGCAAGCTGGACAGAAAAAACAGAAAACAAACTAGAAGCACTTATCTAGCAGAGCAGCAGGCCCAAGGAAAGATGCAGTAGCTCAGATCCAACACTGGAACATTGACAAGGAGCAAGGAAGACAGACTCAGGTGGAGCTAAATAGCAAGGCAGCCAACGAGCTCACCAAAACACCTGAGGGAGGAAGCCCAGAGACTGCAATACCACTTGTGACCACAGAAGTGAACTCAGCCACAGAATTCACAACACACATAGCCTTAGGGTTAGGGTTGGAAATAGGGTTAAGATTAGGCTAGTATTAAGGTTATGGTTAGGATTAGGGTTAGGGGTGTGTTGGGGTTAGGGTTGTGGTTAGGGGTGTGTTGGGGTTAGGGTTGTAATTGGGGTATGGCTAGAGTTTGGATTAGGGTTAGGGGTGTGTTGGGGTTAGTGTTGGAGTTAGAATTGAGAGGTTTCCACTGTTTAGGCACATCAGGGGTCTCCAAACGCAACATGGCGCCACCATTGGTACCAGCCAATCTTGCGTTCAAAAAGTCAAATGGTGCTCCCTCCCTTCCAAGCCCCGGCGTGCACACAAACCGTGGTTTACCCAAACATATGGGGTATCAGCGTACTCAGCAAAAATTGCACCTGAACTTTGGGGGTCTAATTTCTCCTATTACCCTTGGGAAAATAACAAAATGGGGGCTAAAAAATTATTTTTGTAGGAAAAAAATATTTTATTTTCACGGCTCTGCGTTATAAAATTCTGTGAAGCACTTGGGGGTTTAAAGTGGTCACCGCACATCTAGATTAGTTCCTTGGGAAGTCTAGTTTCCAAAATGGGGTCACATGTGGGGGAGCTCCAATGTTTAGGCACACAGGGGCTCTCCAAGCGCGACATGGTGTCCGCTAACGATTGGAGCTAATTTTTCATTCAAAAAGTCGAAGGCGCTCCTTCCCTTCCGAGCCCTGTCGTGCGCCCAAACAGTGGTTCCCACCCACATATGGGGTATCGGCGTACTCAGGACAAATTGTACGATAACTTTTGGAGTCCAGTTTCTCCTTTTACCCGTGGGAAAATAAAATAATTGTTGCTAAAAGATCATTTTTGTGACTAAAAAGTTAAATGTATATTTTTTTCCTTCCATGTTGCTTCTGCTGCTGTGAAGCACCTGAAGGGTTAATAAACTTTTTGAATGTGGTTTTGAGCACCTTGAGGGGGTGAAGTTTTTAGAAGGGTGTCCCTTTTGGGTGTTTTCAGCCATATAGACCCCTTAACCCCTTCCCGACCCATGACGCCACGTAGGCGTCATGAAAGTCGGTGCCATTCCGACCCATGACGCCTATGCGGCGTCATGGAAAGATCGCGTCCCTGCAGATCGGGTGAAAGGGTTAACTCCCATTTCACCCGATCTGCAGGGACAGGGGGAGTGGTAGTTTAGCCCAGGGGGGGTGGCTTCACCCCCTCGTGGCTACGATCGCTCTGATTGGCTGTTGAAAGTGAAACTGCCAATCAGAGCGATTTGTAATATTTCACCTATTATAACGGGTGAAATATTACAATCCAGCCATGGCCGATGCTGAAATATCATCGGCCATGGCTGGAAATACTAATGTGCCCCCACCCCACCCCACCGATCGCCCCCGCAGCCCCCCGATCTGGCCGGTACACTGCTCCGGCTCCCCTCCGTCCAGTGCTCCGCTCCCCCCCGTGCTCTTGTCCGCTCCCCCCGTGCTCCAATCACCCCCCCGTGCTCCAATCACCCCCCCTGCACTCCGATCCACACCCCCCGGTGCTCCGTTCCACCCCCCCGTGCTCCATTCCAGCCCCCCCGTGCTCCATTCCAGCCCCCCCGTGCTCCGTTCCACCCCTCCCGCGCTCTGATTCCCCCCCCGTGCTCAGATCCCCCCCCCCCCATGGTCCCCCCCACCCCGTGGTCCCCCCCCCCCACCCCATCCCCCCCGGCAGATTCGTTCCAAAGTGCATTTTGATCACTGAGATAGATTATATCTCAGTGATCAAAATAAAAAAAATAATAAATGACCCCCCCCCTTTGTCACCCCCATAGGTAGGGACAATAAAAAAATAAAGAAATTTTTTTTTTCCACTAATGTTAGAATAGGGTTAGGGGTAGGGGTAGGGTTAGGGGTAGGGTTTAGGGGTAGGGTTAGGGTTAGGGGTAGGGTTAGGGGTAGGGTTAGGGGTAGGGGTAGGGGTAGGGTTAGGGGTAGGGTTAGGGTTAGGGCTAGGGTTAGGGTTAGGGCTAGGGTTAGGGCTAGGGTTAGGGCTAGGGTTAGGGTTTCGGTATGTGCACACGTATTCTGGTCTTCTGCGGATTTTTCCGCTGCGGATTTGATAAATCCGCAGTGCTAAACCGCTGCGGATTTATGGCGGATTTACCGCGTTTTTTTCTGCGCATTTCACTGCGGTTTTACAACTGCGATTTTCTATTGGAGCAGTTGTAAAACCGCTGCGGAATCCGCACAAAAGAAGTGACATGCTGCGGAATGTAAACTGCTGCGTTTCCGTGCAGTTTTTCCGCAGCATGTGTACAGCGATTTTTGTTTCCCGTAGGTTTACATTGAACTGTAAACTTATGGGAAACTGCTGCGGATCCGCAGCGTTTTCCGCAGCGTGTGCACATACCTTTAGAATTAGGCTATGTGCACACGGTGCGGATTTGGCTGCGGATTCGCAGCAGTGTTCCATCAGGTTTACAGTACCATGTAAACATATGAAAAACCAAATCCGCTGTGCCCATGGTGCGGAAAATACCGCGCGGAAACGCTGCGTTGTATTTTCCGCAGCATGTCAATTCTTTGTGCGGATTCCGCAGCGTTTTACACCTGTTCCTCAATAGGAATCCGCAGGTGAAATCCGCACAAAAAACACTGGAAATCCGCGGAAAATCCGCAGGTAAAACGCAGTGCCTTTTACCCGCGGATTTTTCAAAAATGGTGCGGAAATATCTCACACGAATCCACAACGTGGGCACATAGCCTTAGGGTTAGGGTTGGAATTAGGGTTGTGGTTAGGGTTAGGGGTGTGTTGGGGTTAGGGTTGTGGTTAGGGGTGTGTTGCGGTTAGGGTTGTGATTAGGGTTATGGCTACAGTTGGGATTAGAGTTAGGGGTGTGTTGGGGTTAGTGTTGGAGGTAGAATTGAGGGGTTACCACTGTTTAGGCACATCAGGGGTCTCCAAACGCAACATGGCGCCACCATTGATTCCAGCCAATCTCGTATTCAAAAAGTCAAATGGTGCTCCCTCACTTCTGAGCCCCGACGTGTGCCCAAACAGTGGTTTACCCCCACATATGGGGTACCAGCATACTCAGGACAAACTGCGCAACAATTACTGGGGTCCAATTTCTCCTGTTACCCTTGTGAATCTAAAAAAAATGCTTGCTAAAACATAATTTTTGAGGAAAGAAAAATGATTTTTTATTTTCACGGCTCTGCGTTGTAAACGTCTGTGAAGCACTTGGGGGTTCAAAGTGCTCACCACATATCTAGATAAGTTCCTTGGGGGGTCTAGTTTCTAAAATGGGGTCACTTGTGGGGGTTTCTACTGTTTAGGCACACCAGGGGCTCTGCAAACGCAACGTGACACCCGTAGACCATTCCATCAAAGTCTGCATTTCAAAAGTCACTACTTCCCTTCTGAGCCCCGACGTGTGCCCAAACAGTGGTTTACCCCCACTCATGGGGTATCAGCGTATTCAGGAGAAACTGGACAACAACTTTTGTGGTCCAATTTCTCCTGTAACCCTTGGGAAAATAAAAAATTCTGGGCTAAATAATTATTTTTGAGGAAAGAAAACGTATTTATTATTTTCACGGCTCTGCATTATAAACTTCTATGAAGCGCTTGGGGGTTCAAAGTGCTCACCACACATCTAGATAAGTTCCTTTGGGGGTCTAGTTTCCAAAATGGGGTCACTTGTGGGGGGTTTCTACTGTTAAGCCACATCAGGGGCTCTGCAAACGCAACCTGACGCCCACAGAGCATTCCATCAAAGTCTGCATTTCAAAACGTCACTACTTCACTTCCGAGCCCCGGCATGTGCCCAAACAGTGATTTACCCCCACATATGGGGTATCAGCGTACTCAGGAGAAACTGGACAACAACTTTTGGGGTCAAATTTCTCCTGTTACCCTTGGGAAAATAAAAAATTGCAGGCTAAAAGATCATTTTTGAGAAAATAATTTTTTTTTTTTATTTTCATGGCTCTGCGTTATAAACTTCTGTGACGCACTTGGGGGTTCAAAGTCCTCACCACACATCTAGATTAGTTCCTTTGGGGGTCTAGTTTCCAAAATGGTGTCATTTCTGGGGGATCTCCAATGTTTAGGCACACAGGGGCTCTCCAAACGTGACATGGTGTCCGCTAATGATTGGAGCTAATGTTCCATTTAAAAAGCCAAATGTCGTGCCATCCCTTCCGAGCCCTGCCGTGCGCCCAAACAGTGGTTTACCCCCTCATATGGGGTATCAGCATACTCAGGACAAACTGGACAACAATATTTGGGGTCCAATTTCTCCTATTATCCTTGGCAAAATAGGAAATTCCAGGCTAAAAAATCATTTTTGAGGAAAGAAAAATTATTTTTTATTTTCATGGCTCTGCGTTATAAACTTCTGTGAAGCACCTGGGGGTTTAAAGTGCTCAATATGCATCTAGATAAGTTCCTTGGGGGGTCTAGTTTCCAAAATGGGGTCACTTGTGGGGGAGCTCCAATGTTTAGGCACACAGGGGCTCTCCAAACGCGACATGGTGTCCGCTAACAATTGGAGCTAATTTTCCATTCAAAAAGTCAAATGGCGCGCCTTCCCTTCCGAGCCCTGCCGAGTGCCCAAACAGTGGTTTACCCCCACATATGAGGTATCGGCGTACTCGGGAGAAATTGCCCAACAAATTTTATGATCCATTTTATCCTACTGCCCATGTGAAAATGAAAAAATTGAGGCGAAAATAATTTTTTTGTGAAAAAAAAGTACTTTTTCATTTTTACAGATCAATTTGTGAAGCACCTGAGGGTTTAAAGTGCTCACTAGGCATCTAAATAAGTTCCTTGGGGGGTCTAGTTTCCAAAATGGGGTCACTTGTGGGGGAGCGCCAATGTTTAGGCACACAGGAGCTATCCAAACGCGACATGGTGTCCGCTAACGATGGAAATAATTTTTCATTCAAAAAGTCAAATGGCGCTCCTTCCCTTCCGAGCCTTACCATGTGCCCAAACAGTGGTTTACCCCCACATGTGAGGTATTGGTGTACTCAGGAGAAATTGCCCAACACATTTTAGGATCCATTTTATCCTGTTGCCCATGTGAAAATGAAAAAATTGAGGCTAAAAGAATTTTTTTGTGAAAAAAAAGTACTTTTTCATTTTTACGGATCAATTTGTGAAGCACCTGGGGGTTCAAAGTGCTCACTATGCATCTAGATAAGTTCCTTGGGATGTCTAGTTTCCAAAATGGGGTCACTTGTGGGGGAGCTCTAATTTTTAGGCACACGGGGGCTTTACAAACGTGACATGGTGTCCGCTAAAGAGTGGAGCCAATTTTTGATTCAAAAAGTCAAATGGCGCTCCTTCCCTTCCAAGCCCTGCCGTGCGCCCAAACAGTGGTTTACCCCCACATATGAGGTATCAGCGTACTCAGGACAAATTGGACAACAACTTTCGTGGTTCAGTTTCTCCTTTTACCATTGGGAAAATAAAAAAATTGTTGCTAAAAGATAATTTTTGTGACTAAAAAGTTAAATGTTCATTTTTTCCTTCCATGTTGCTTCTGCTGCTGTGAAGCACCTGAAGGGTTAATAAACTTCTTGAATGTGGTTTTGAGTACCTTGAGGGGTGCAGTTTTTAGAATGGTGTCACTTTTGGGTATTTTCAGCCATATAGACCCCTCAAACTGACTTCAAATGTGAGGTGGTCCCTAAAAAAAATGGTTTTGTAAATTTCGTTGTAAAAATGACAAATCGCTGGTCAAATTTTAACCCTTATAACTTCCTAACAAAAAAAAATTTTGTTTCCAAAATTGTGCTGATGTAAAGTAAACATGTGGGAAATGTTATTTATTAACTATTTTGTGTCACATATCTCTCTGGTTTAACAGAATAAAAATTCAAAATGTGAAAATTGCAAAATTTTCAAAATTTTCGCCAAATTTCCGTTTTTATCACAAATAAACGCAGAATTTATTGACCTAAATTTACCACTAACATGAAGCCCAATATGTCACGAAAAAACAATCTCAGAACCGCTAGGATCCGTTGAAGCGTTCCTGAGTTATTACCTCATAAAGGGACACTGGTCAGAATTGCAAAAAACGGCAAGGTCTTTAAGGTCAAAATAGGCTGGGTCATGAAGGGGTTAAACTGACTTCAAATGTGAGGTGGTCCCTAAAAAAAAAAAAAAAAGTTTTGTAAATTTTGTTGTAAAAATGAGAAATCGCTGGTCAAATTTTAACATTTATAACTTCCTAGCAAATAAAAAAAAATTTTGTTTTCAAAATTGTGCTGATGTAAAGTAGACATGTGGGTAATGTTATTTATTAACTATTTTGTCTCGCATAACTCTCGTTTAACAGAATAAAAATTCAAAATTTGTGAATAGTGAAATTTTCAAAATTTTAGCCAAATTTCCATTTTTTTCACAAATAAACGCAAAAATTATTGACCTAAATTTACCACTAACATGAAGCCTAATATGTCACGAAAAAACATTCTCAGAACCAACCGCTAGGATCAGTTGAAGCGTTCCTGAGTTATTACCTCATAAAAGGACACTGGTCAGAATTGCAAAAACGGCCAGGTCATTAAGGTCAAAATAGGCTGGGTCATGAAGGGGTTAATATTTGTAATTTGCTTTCTTGTACATTGCACTACTTTTTTTTTAATTTTTTGTTCATTTTTTTTTAATGTGCACTCACCGAGGGATGGATTATTGCGATATGCAATGAATAGAATTTTCTAATATTGCTACACTATCGTTCAAAAGTTAAGGGTCACTTAGAAATTTTGTTATTTTTTAAAGAAAAGCACAGTTTTTTCCCCAATGAAGCGAACATTAAATGATTCATAAATACACTCTATACATTGTTAATGTGGTTAATGACTATTCTAGCTGCAAACGTCTGGTTTGTAATGCATAGGTGTATAGAGGCCCATTTCCAACAACCATCACTCCAGTGTTCTTATGGTACTTTGTGTTTGCTAACTGTGTACGAAGGCTAATGGATGGTTAGAATACCCTTGAAAACCCTTGTGCAAGTATGTTAGCACAGCTAAAAACAGTTTGGCTTATTAGAGAGCCTACAAACCTGACCTTTCTTTGAGCTAGTTGAGAATCTGGAGTATTACATTGGTTGTTTCCATTAATCTCTCAAAATGGCCAGAAAAAAAACTTTCATGTGAAACTCGACAGTCTATTCTTGTTCTTAGAAATGAAGGCTATTCCATGCGAGAAATTGCCAAGAACCTGAAGATTTCCTACAACGGTGTGTACTACTCCCTTCAGAGGAGAGCACAAACAGGCTCTAACCAGAGTAGAAAGAGGAGTGGGAGGCCCCGCTGCACAAGTGAGCAACAAGACAAGTACATTAGAGTCTGTAGTTTGAGAAATCGACGCCTCACAGGTCCTCAACTGGCAGCTTCATTAAATATTAACAGTGTCAACATCTACAGTGAAGAGATGACTCCGGGATGCTGGCCTTCAGGGCAGAGTGGCAAAGAAAAAGCCATATCTGAGACTGGCTAATAAAGGGAAAAGATTAATATGGGCAAAAGAACGCAGACATTGGACAGAGGAAGATTGGAAAAAAGTATTATGGACAGACGAATCCACGTTTGAGGTGTTTGGATCACACAGAAGGACATTGGGAGACGCAGAACAGCTGAAAAGATGCTGGAAGAGTGCCTGACGCCATCTGTCAAGCATGGTGGAGGTAATGTGATCGTCTGGTGTTGCTTTGGTGCTGGTAAAGTGGGAGATTTGTACAAGGTAAAAGGGATTTTGAATAAGGAAGGCTATTGCTCCATTCTGCAATGCCATACTCTGTGGACACCGCTTGATTGGAGCCAATTTCATCCTACAACAGGACAATTACCTAAAGCACACCTCCAAATTATGCAAGAACTATTTAGGAAAGAAGCAGGCAGCTGGTATTCTATCTGTAATGGAGTGGCTAGCGCAGTCACCGGATCTCAACCCCATTGAGCTGTTGTGGGAGCAGCTTGACCGTATGATACGCAAAAAAGTGCCCATCAAGTCAAACCAACTTTAACTGCTAGAATGCCAAAGGTCTGCAATGGTGTTATTGCTGCAAAGGGAGCATTCTTTGATGAAAGCAAAGTTTGAAGGAGAAAATTATTATTTCAAATAAAAAATCTTTTTTTCGAACCTTGTCAATGTCTGGACTAGATTTTCAATTCATTTGGCAACTCATTTGATTAATAAAAGTATGAGTTTTCATGGAAAACACAAAATTGTCCGGGTGACCCTAAACTTTTGAACAGTAATGTATATCTGTTTCTATTTCAACTAAATACTTTGGTTTTAGATATCTTTCATTTTCTTTTACTTAATACATTATGTTGTATTTTTTTTTAACAGTGGATATTTGACAAAGGTCTTTTGGGACCAAAACATAGTTTAATAGTTTTTAAGGTTGAAGGTAGACTTAAGTCCATCGAATTCAACCTATAGCTTAACATGTTGATCTAGAGGAAAGCAAAAACCCCATGAAGCACACAGTAATGGCTCCATAATTAAGGGAAAAATTCCTTCTTCACTCTACATTCGGCAACCAGACTAGTTCCCTGGATCAATGCCCCATTCCAGAATCTAGTTTCCATAAATGACCTTTCACACCAAGTGCCAATCTTGGTGTAAGATGAGATTAGTGAAACAAAGAATGCTCTTTGAATTTTAGTAGTGAATCATTACAACATCATGTGGCAGAGCATTTCATAGTCTCACTGCTCTTACAGTAAAGAGTCTGCTTCTATGAATAAGATTAAAGCCTCTTCTAGACGTAGAGTATAATCATCTTGTACACTATGCTTCTATAGTTTGGATGATGTCAATAAATATTCTTTAAGTAAAGAGTGCGAGATTCATTCTATATTTTGGGTTTGTCGGAGACTTGCACAGAGTGGCTTCAGTCACCGCTCACTCCATAGTGATTGACGGCTGTAAGCACTAGTGATGAGTGAACCTGCTGTTATCCGAGCAGGCCTGGGTGCTAACCGGGTGTCTTCTGCGTGCTTGAATAATATGTTTGAGTCCCCGCAGCTGCATGTCTCATGGCTGTTCGACAGCCAAAGCACATGCAAGGATTGCCTGTTTGTTAGTCAATCTCTGCACATGTTGCAGCTGTCAAACAGCCGCTGGGACTCAAACATATTGTTTGAGCACACCGAAGACTCTAGGTTAGCACCCGAGCATAGTAAGCATCGCACTTTGACTGCTTGCTCTGTAGCATTAGACTAGAATCTCTGCACTCCCTAATACTTTATACTATAGAAATGAGAATTTCCACTCCAAATCAGGACAGTTTGTCCATATGTAGCTCTCTGCAGATGATCTCCGGGCCGGTCAAGCTTTGGATTTAGAACGCCTTCATCTGCAAATATTCATCATTTATGAAATTGCAATATAGGCAAGCCGGCAGTGGCACTTTTCTGCTGTGATCTATGCCGTTGAGAAGAAGGCATGATTTGTCAAGTTCACACATTTAAAATGTTTTTGTGTGTTTTAAGGTTGCCTCACCATGCCTGCGCTATCTGATGGCTGTACAAAATCACCTACTTAGTAATACTGTCTTAATCAAACCTGATGAGAGTGATGACAGTGACAGCTCCCTGCAAGGGGAGACATTGAAGGTACAGGTAAACACCAGCTTTTATTCTAATAATGTTCCATTTTGGTTTGCATTGTCACTTGTAGAACATTTCATTGACCTCCACCACAATTTCCAGTATGCCATCACAATGTAAAGTAGTATTCTGGGGGGCGTGGCCTGAACGTCCATGTGAGCGGACGGGTGATAGAGCGCTCCCGCTGCTAACGCTGACATTATCCTTATAAGCCGCAGCTGAGCGGCGATTCAAGGCGCTTACCGGCTGCAGGAGAGTCCCGGGAGTGCGGCGGTGTATAGAGGCGGCCCCGAGGTCAATGAGTATGACCAGGAGGAGGCAAAGAGATGCAGGAGCCGGCGAGGCTGGGATCAGCCAAGATGGCGCCGACGCCAGAGAGAAGGCGGAGAAGGACAACGCGGCATGCCAGAAGAGAATGGCGGCGGCGGCAAAGCTCCAGCAGTTTGCTAGAGTGGAGGCCGCAGGGAACTCAGGAAAAGCAGAGGAGGACGCTGGAGCAGACACAGACACAGAAGGAGAGGAGGAAAGTCCAGCAGAGGAACAGGAGGTACAACAGGGGAGCAGGGATGGTGACATGGCGGTGGTAGTAGGGGGATCTGAAGATAAGGAGCCAGGAGCAGAGCCCACCCTTAGAGATGTCTTTGCACTGGTATCATCATGCAAACAATCCCTGACCCAGCAGCTACAGGAGGTCAAGGGGGATACAGCCCAGATAAATGCAGCCCTGCAGAAGATTGACAAACGTGTGGGGGCTGTGGAGGAAAGAGTGAGCACGGCAGAAGACCATATAGTGCAGCTGCAGAAAGCGGAGAGGAAGTTTACTCAGGCAATATCGGAGCTGGCTGCAAAAAATGAGGATCTGGAGAATAGGTCCAGAAGAAATAACATTCGTATAGTGGGTGTCCCTGAAAAAACTGAGGGGAGGAATCCCACGGAGTATATTGAAAGCTGGCTCCTTGAGACTTTTGGTGATGCAGCACTGACAAAAGTATTTGCGGTAGAAAGAGCCCACAGGGTCCCACCGAAACCACCTGTCCCTGGAGCAAGTCCCCGTACCATGCTTGCCAAAATCCTAAACTACAGAGATAGAGACATTATCCTGAGGAAGGCTAGAGACATGACAGATCTGACAATTGGAGGTCAAAGAATCGCTATCTACCCCGACTATTCCGCCCTGGTACAGAAACAACGGATGATGTTCACGGGTATCAAGAGACGGCTGAGAGAACTGGGAGTGCAGTACTCCATGATGTTTCCGGCACGACTGAGAGTGGTAGCGTTGGATAAGATTCATTTTTTCCAGACGCCGGAGGACGCTACCCAGTGGATAGATCTTAACGCTAAAAAGCTTAAAGGGAAAGGAGATTGAAAATGTGGGGTGGGTTAGTCGGGAGGTATTTTAATTCTTTCAAAAAGGAGAAAAAGAGTTTGACTGACAGTACATTGATAATTGAAATGTGAAGGTTGGAGGGTGGAGCTGGGTACTATTCAGGGAATGCACTGGGAGTGCTGATACGGCGGAGAAGTATGAGGGAGGAAGGGTGTGCAATGTACTAAAAGTTTATTTAGTTTCTTGTAGTTGTAATGTAATACAGGTTGAATTATATTGTTCTTCTAAGAATTGCGCCGAATTCTGTTTTAAACTGTAGCGGAAGGAGAAGGTTACGTTAACAAGAGTGTTCGCAATGGGTGATGGTGCCCCACTCTTGATAAGAGGCAGAATGTATAGTATTGGGGGAGGGGGGGTGGGGTAAGGGTGGGGAGGGAAGTTAGACAGCTCAGAACCGGGAGTAACGACATAATTAAAGATGATGAGTCACATAATAGGGGACCGCTTTAAGATATTGAGTTGGAATGTGAGAGGTCTGGCGGATAAGTCTAGGAGAGCTGCGAGCTTGCAGTATGCGAAGGATCAGCGGGCCTCTATGATATGCTTGCTAGAGACGCACTTGATACAGGAGAAAGTGGATGTACTGAATAGACGGTGGATTCAGAAAGGGTATCATTCTACCTTTTCGACGTACTCAAGAGGGGTGTCAGTGTTGGTGCCGATGGGAGTGCAGTATGAAGAGGTGAAAGTATGCGTGGATGCTGAGGGTCAGTATGTGGTGATACAATGTATATTGTATGGAGTGAGATTGTGTGTTGCGGCAATGTATATTCCACCTCCATATTCAAGTAAGAAGATCAGGGAGGTGTTGGAGAAGGTGGAACGATGGGAACCACTACCACTCTTAATTATTGGGGATTTGAACAATATCTGTGACGACTTTTGGGATAAAAATAAGAACACCCAGAACAGGTCGGAGGGGCACACTACAACATTTGGTACCTATGTGCGTGAAATAGGCATGATTGATCTATGGAGAGTTAGACATGTTGGGGAGAGAGGGTACTCGTGCTACTCGCCGGCTCATGCTACGCTATCCAGAATTGATATGGCGCTGGGTAACCGCCTGTTGGACACAATGGTGGGAGAGGTGCGTTATCTGTCGAGGGCCCTTTCGGATCCCAGTCCAATTGAGGTGGAGGTTAGGTTGTTAGGGACACGGACCGCAAGTGGGAGAGAATGGAAGATCCATCCTAACTGGTTACAGAGTATTGACTTGGACGGTATAGGGAAGGAGGTGACGGAATTCTTTGCTTTAAATGATGGGAGTGCAGATGCTTTAACTGTTTGGGATGCAATGAAAGCGTACCTGAGAGGGTTACTATTTAGAGACCTTAGTAGGTGTAAGAGGAGGACAAGGGAGGCGGAGAGGGTGGCGATGGAGGAGCTGAAAGCCGCAGAGGACGAGATGGTAGTGCTGGGGACTTCCGAAGCAGAGAAAAGGTTGAGAACAGCGCAAAATTGTATGGAAAAGATTCTGCTGGGAAAAGCTGAAAGGAAGCGGGAGTTTCAGAGGGTGACTTATTTTCAGGAGGGAGAAACAGTGGGTCACATGCTATCAGTGGTAGTCGCGGCTCAGCGTGGTACCTCGTATGTGCACTCGTTGGTTTCAGATGGGGGGAGCAGGGTATCTGAAACACCTGAAATTATAAAGGTCTTTGCGGACTTCTACGCTGACTTATATTCCTCCAGGGTCAATGAGTCAGCCGGAGATACGGAGACTTTCCTTGAGAGTCTGGGTCTTCCCGAAATTGAGTGAGGAGGATAGGGTGAGCCTAGATGCCCCTATCACCGAGGAGGAACTGAGTCGGGCGCTGAAGTCTATGGCCAATGGGAAGGCACCTGGGGTTGATGGGTTACCAGCTGAAATCTATAAAAGTTTGGAGGAAGTGCTGATTCCTAGATTAAAGTTAGTACTGGAGGAGGCTGGACGCCAAGGGTATCTCCCAGCATCTATGAGGGAGGCCACTATAGTGGTTATTCCGAAGGAGGATAAGGATCTGGGGAAGCCTGAGTCATATCGGCCAATCTCTCTGTTAACCATCGATGTCAAGCTCTTGGCCAAGGTGTTAGCTACCCGTTTGTCCAGCGTCATTGCTAACCTTGTACATCCGGATCAGTCTGGTTTTATGCCTGACAGGTCTACAGCGGTTAATCTGCGGAGGCTGCATATGAACCTGCAGCTGAAGTCTGACAACTGTGGCCGAAGGGTTATTGCGTCCTTGGATGCCCATAAGGCGTTTGACAGTGTGGAGTGGGGATATCTCTGGCGGGTGTTGAAGTGTATGGGTATTGGTCCGCAATTTGTGGCGTGGACTCAACTGTTATATTCACTACCAACAGCTAGAATTAGAGTGAATGGGGAACTCTCTCAGCCTATAAAGTTGGCCAGAGGTACGAGGCAGGGTTGCCCACTGTCGCCCCTTCTGTTTGCCTTAGCTGTGGAACCACTGGCCGCCAAGATACGACAATCGGATGAGGTCCCTGGGTTCAGATATGGGAGTGTTGAGGAGAAGATCGCGTTATATGCAGATGACATCTTACTGTTCCTGGCGGACCCGGATGAAGCCTTGAATGGGGCTATCGAGATCATTGGGAAATTTGGAGACTTGTCGGGATTGAGGATAAATTGGGATAAATCAGTCCTCTTTGAGGTGGATGGGGTGGAGGAGAGCAGAAGTGAGCCATTGGGAGAGGGGCGGCTTAAGGTGGCATCCCTTTTCAAATACCTGGGAATATGGATCTCGATGCCAGTTACAGAGTTTTTGTATAGGAATTTGACACCTCTCATGGGCGCCCTTAAAGCAAAAGTGGATGCGTGGAATAAATTGCACCTATCGGTGGTGGGTAGGGTTAATCTCATTAAAATGGTTCTGATGCCCAAATTACTTTACGTCCTACATAATGCGCCAGTTTGGATTCCACGTGGGAAATTCCGGCAAATTAGTGCTCTTTTTAGAAGTCTGATATGGGGGAGGCGGTACCCACGTATTCGCCTGGAGACGCTTCAGCGGCCCAAGGAAGATGGAGGATTGGCTTTACCCAATCCTGAGTTATATTTTCTTGCAGCCCAGAGCCAGCATTTGAAGGGCTGGGCGCGGGAGGCGTCTGCCAGTGCGGTACAGCACTTGATGGAGAGGGTGACGGACCGACGACCGGTGGCGCAGTGTCTGGAGGATGGCTCCTTGAAAGTATTGGGGAAATTATACCCAACTATGTTTTTGATACATAAATTATGGACCAGACTGCGACAGATTCGGGGGGTTACGGGGCTGACTAAATTTACACCGATATGGCTTAATAATAATTTGGTTGAGTTTGCGGCCCTTGGAGTGCTGGCGGAGTGGCAGGCCAAAGGAATCCACTTGGTGGCTCAGATAGTTCAACAACGAGGATTAAAGTCCTCTTCGCAGCTGCAAGGGGAGTTTGGATTGAGACCGGCTGGGGAGTATCAATATGCTCAGATGAAACATGCTTTTAAAGCTCAAAACAAGGGCGGTGGTATTGAGATCCAGGAGGACATAGTTCTGGAATACGTGTGTGGGGAAGGATCCACAAGGGGAGTCATTACCACCCTTTATAAGGACCTTCTACATGCATATTTGCTAGACTTCCCCCTAAAAGCGAGAGCGAAATGGGAAAGAGATTTAGGCCCAATGGAGGATGAAACCTGGGAGTCGGTGTTGGAGTGGGTTCCACGAGTGTCACTAAGTGAGCCGTATAGACTATCGCAGCTGTACATCTTGCACAGAGTCTATAAATCACCGGAAGTGTTGTGCAGAGCGGGGTTGCGTGCTGACTCTGAATGCCCGAGATGTAAGACTGAGAACGCAGGAATATACCACATGATGTGGACATGTCCAAGACTGGTTGCTTTCTGGTTGGTGGTAATGAGCCGTGTGGAAGGGGCGTATAAATGCAGAGTGCCGAGAGATCCGATAGTGTGTATACTGGGACATGTAGAGGAAATTAGAGTGGATAACACCTGGAAGATAGCAATAGCTAGGCTATTATATATGGCAAGGAAGGTAATAGCAAGGAACTGGATCAAGGAGGAACCGCCTACAAGGGGTGAATTTCTGAAATATGTTAAACATGGTCTCAATTTGGAAAAGGGGGTCTACAAAAGACGTGGGAAAATAGAAACGTTTGACAAAATGTGGTCTCCGTGGCTCGAGCTAGGATGAGTAGTTATGGGAAATGGGAGGATGAGGGCCTCTGAAAGGAAGAGAGTGCTAAAGGAACAAGCGGACGTAAGTGAGTCAAATGGCTCAAAGAACCATCAATACTGGTAACAAAAGTATAAATGGGTATGAGCTGTCAGGGGAGGGGGAGGTTTGGGTTTTGTTGGGATTGTTGGGGATTTGGAAAATGTAAAAATTTTGTAAAATAATGGAAAAATGCATAAATTGTATTGTTCATATTCGACTTTAATAAAAACCTATTTTATAAAAAAAAAAAAGTAGTATTCTGCACAAGGTGGTTTTCTTCTTGTGTATACAGTTCATTCTGGTGCCATAAGCACTGTAGTGATATGTTGTCACCATTCATGGTCAGCAGGCATCGTCCCCTTCCCAGCCACCAATGTGTCTCTTTGTTGGTACACTGTAAGAACGCAGTGCTCAGGAAGAAATGCGGCATAGGACATCTGTGTGAGTCACATTGTTTCTGCCATCTCCTTCCCCAAACAATGAGAGCTGTGTATAAAATAGAATTGGGATCTGTACATTTTGTTGGGGTTTACAATAGGGAGCATTTTTGCATATTTTGCTTTATTAGATGGGTGGCATTATTATAGTCAGAAAAAAAAATGGGCTATGTAAATGATTCTGGATAAGTGTATGGTTACATTTCTCGGCTTTGTTGAGAGTCAGTAGTGAGCAACTTAATTAGATTTTAGCATCAGCCCTAAATATTACTGCACAATCCACCTCCTATGTCCACATGCCGAGCCTACAGTGTCCCAGGAGGGCTCCTAATAATGCAAGTAATGTTTTTTTTTCGGTTGGTTCTGAAAGATTTTTCCTCTATAGTTGTTTTTTTTTTTTTTTTTTTTATTGCCGTACAGATGCCCCTTCTTGAGATTCTTACATTAGATTAAATATTTATGAACAATGTGGTACAAAGACTAATATTTTTGCAGGCAGAATCTCTTTGACATGTTTTTTTTTTTCTTTTTTTAATGTGTGTAAAAATTAATAAAAAACAGGCCAGCAAAATTAATTCACACATTATATGCATTTAATTAGATTTTTTTTATTTTTTTTTGCGGTTTTCTGATGCCTTACCTAGAGCATACTGGATTTTAACATGTTTTCACTGACTCCCAAAAGCTCCACAAACCTAAACCCTTTGTAATTAGTGCTTTCCATATTTCGCTATAGACTTGAAAGGCAATCGCCTAGAAAATGATCTGTTGATAAAATCAGGTTTTTTGTTACATGAATCTTGTTTTTGAATTATGGGTGGGGGGATTACCTTTCTTAAACTGAATTATTAATATTGTAATTTTCATTGGATTTCAGTGCTTTTTTTGAGAATCCTACTTATATTCTTTTAGAACGGGTTTACAGGAGTTTTACCTATCAATAGAGGCAGGATTACAATGACAGAGAACATCTCTACACACAGCTGATGACACAAGATCCTCCAAACATTCTGCTCCCCTTTCTTAACAATGACTTTTGCACACGATAGTTAAGACACTTCAATACAAAAGATAGAGTTTGGCTATTGTGACTAATGTACATGTGGTGTTTCCTGAAACCGGAAAATAGTCTTAAAACAGTTGTATTAGTGGGAAAACGGCAAGATTTCTATTTTTGTATTGTGCAGTTGGCAGACCTACTACCTCATTATACAGTATCATTGTTCACAGGAACATATACATGAAGTGTTTCATTGATATCTCTCGATTGGTGAATATATGTTATTATTGTATGTCACTTCACAGACCATTGTCAAGGTGGGTCTCGTCTTCTCACCGACCAATGTTAAGCTTGTTTTGTGTGTTTCGATGGAGTATTTCAAGAAAAACACATTCGATATTTGTACAGAACAATGGTAATTCTATCAAACAAGCTGCTCTTTATTTTTTATTTTTATTATTATTACACTTTCATGGGTATAAATGATCTATCAGCCAGACCTCCAGGCTATAAAATTTGTGAAAAATATAAGTATGAACTGACAATACTACTTAAAGAGGACCGGTCGCTTGCCATAAATATGTAATTGTTTTCCCTGATCTAAATGCTATAAAGTGCATGCATTCTTTCCTTGTGCTCTTCTTGAGCTTGAGCCATTCTGTATCTTCATACATGGTTTGCACTTTAGCATCTTGCTTGTTGTACAGTGACCTGATTAACCTGATAAGGTGTGCCAGCTCCTACTTCACTCTATGCTTCCCATAGCTTATTATACACAGTGAAAAGCTTTGGTATAATCAATAAATCACAGGTAGAGCTTCCTTTGGTAGTCCCTTGTCTTTTCCATGATCCTCCTCAGCTTTGCAAGGTGATCGTTGTTGCATCTGCCCTTACAAATCAGAGCTTGGATGTCAGGGGGTTCTCTATCAATTTCTCTTTGGAGAAGTAATTATTATGAAGCTGGACTTGGGGAATTCAAGTGTTTGGGGGGAAATAACTGGAAAAACAATTAGCAATCTGAGATGAGCAGGTGCAACCCTTTCTGGCAGAGTTTGAAAAGGACCTGAATTAGTTGATCCTGAAGTTGAATGAAGAAAGTGTGAAGATGGAAGCTAACCTGTACATCAAGACCCAAATCATGTCTTTTACCAACAAGGAGGTTCACAATGAAGTAATAGAAGTGGTTGACCGCTTTGTTTTCCTTGGTTCCCTTGTTGATTGAAGTGGCGGCTCAACAGGAGAGAGCGTCGATTTAGCACTGAAGCGTGTATCCATGGTAACCATGGAACATATAAGAACATCTCAATCGTCATCAAATAAAAATTGATCACTGTACTTGTTTACAATTGCTACATGTGGTTGTGAGACCAGTACACTTATGAAAACATTAACTGTTGTGTCGGAGAAGACTATTACAAATTCCATGGACAGCTAGGTCGCCAACAATGAACATATAAATTGAGAGTTGTCCCTAGAAGGTAAGTTCACCAGACAGAAGCTGTCTTATTTTGGACATGTGATTAGGGAAAATCCACTGAAAAATGAAAGTATACTCAAAATTGTCAGTACTGAAAGAAAACCTGGGGAGACCAAAGGCCCACTGGCTAGACTCCCATCAAGACTGACCTGAATGAACATTAAACAATTTTACAGAGTTTGTCATGCTTCTTATTCAGATCATTTATAGGTTGTTGCACATTTTATGTCATATGCAAGTCTGAGTATCAATGTTGGGTGACGTGAAAATTCTGAGTTGAAATGTTAGGGTATGTTTCCACGTTCAGGATTGCATCAGGATTTGGTCAGGATTTTATGCAGGTAAAATCCTGACCAAATCTGTACCTGAGGTCACTGGCAGGTCACCTGCGCTGTCCTTGCGTTTTTTCTCCTTCGCCTCATTGGGGGACACAGACCGTGGGTGTATGCTGCTGCCACTAGGAGGCTGACACTAAGTGATACAAAAAAAGTTAGCTCCTCCCCTGCAGTAAACACCCTCCTGCTGGCTCTCAGCTAACCAGTTCAAGCTTAGTGTTCGTAGGAGGCACACGGACAGGTCTGCTATTCAGACCAGAACTTTTTGGATTTTCTACTATTTAACCCTTTTTTACCTGGACGAATGGGGCGACGGAACCTTTCACGGCTCCGATCTCCCCGAACCATCAACAAGCGAGCACGGGAGTTTTAGCTCTCCGTATCCTCTCCTGCGACGTGGGATGCCACTGCCAGAGCTGATTCTAGGGGCGACTGGCCCCTTCAAGGGCACCGATCTCCCCCCCCCCCCCTCCCTTTTCAAACGAGCACTGGAGTGTCACCTCCAGTATCCTCTTCTGCAGCCAGGCCTATTGCCGGACATCTGCCCTGCCCACCAGGTTTTTACCCTCGGCTGTTCAGAGGCACTCTCCATTGTGGCGTCCGTGCAGCCCCCACTGCATCACCACTGAAAAAGCGGATGATGGAAGGAGGTGGACGGTTCCTCTCCACCCCCCTTTTACAGGGATGGTGGCTCCCCAACCCTGCACCGTCCTATCTACCCGGGCACAGCTCTGACCTGCAGCATCTGCCATCCCCTTCATATCGGGGTAAGTGCACCGTGAGGGGTTGGGCACAGCTCTGACCTGCAGCATCTGCCATCCCCTTCATATCGGGGTAAGTGAACCGTGAGGGGTTGTTTTTTCCGGCGGTCATAGGAGGGCTCCATAGAGGCAGGGTCCCCACAGAGCTCCGTGGCACATTTCCCCACAGTCCGCGGGTGCGCGCCGGCCAAAGCCATAAATTTAGTCCCCGGCTTCGGCCTTATTTAGGCCGCATCCCGGGAAGCTCCGCCCACCGCTCGCATCATTCTAGCGGCCCCGCCCTCCTATTCAGGCGCTTCTCATTCAAGACGAGATTCTCGGCAGCCATCTTCCTCCTGCCGTTTCCGGACACGAGCTGTAAATATCCGGAAGTGGCTGCTGCATCGCATCGGCGCTGAGTGTGTTCAGCGCTGAAGTCAGCGCTATTCCAACGCTGACAGGGGGCTCAGGATCCGGGTAAGGAGACAATCCCTCCCCCCGCACCCCTCCCCGCACGCACCCCGGTAGCATAAAGGGACCAGCTCTCTAGTCTTAAAGGCAATTCCCTGGTCTTAAAGGCACGTCTGGTAGTCACTGGACTTATACGTTCACGTCCAGCATTCCCTGGCCTTTAAAGATACATGTCCAACATTCCCTAATCTTAAAGGTTCCCTAGTTTTAAAGGGCACATGACCAGCATTAACTGGTCTTACACTCATGACCAGCATAAGCTGGTCACTTTTTTCCCCAGAGCACCTAGTTCAAATGAGCTCAGGAGTCCTCCACCGCCGATCCCAGCTCTTCCCAAAGTATCTAGTTCCCCTTAAGGGGGCTTCGCCACTGGCGTAATCCATCGATTCTCTGACCACGAGATTGCTCCCTCTGGTTTGAAGGGCTCGCAAGGCTAATATATATATATGGATCTCACCCTACATAGGAGCCTTAGGCTAGCAGGGGCCACACGTATTCTAGAAACGGAACAAGACTCCACATATGAAGCAGACGTTGCCTCGCATCTGGATTCGCCACAGCCTCAGAACAAGACCGATTCGCCTAGTTAGGCCATCAACCAATCTCTGTAAAATTGGCAAGGTCACACAGGGTCCCTCAAAACGGTAACCCTTAGTAATGCATTTGCAATTTTCCTGGACAGCGAGCGTCCGGATAAGCATTTCACTGGTGAGCACCATTGTAGAGCAGTGGTAAAACACTATAAACAATCGCAAATGGACTTGCTCTGGAAACAGATGTCTCTTCAAGCGACACCAGATGCCATGTCTGGTTTAACTGTTTTTTTTTTTTTTTTAAGGGCGATGGGTCCTTCAAAGAACACCGATCTCCTCACACCAGCGTCAAATGAGCACATGGAGTGTCGCCTCCAAGTATACTCTGGGCGACGGGTCCCTCAAAGGACATCGATCTCTCCATACCAGCATCAAATGAGCACATGGAGTGTCGCCTCCAAGTATTCTCTGGGCGACGGGTCCTTTCGAAGCACTCCCTCTCCTCACTCCATCATCAAATGAGCAAATGGAGTGTCGCCTCCACATATACTCTGGGCGACGGGCCATTCAGGGGACACTGATCTCCTCACAACATCCCCAAATGGGCACATGCAGTGTCGCTTCCACGTATACTTTGGGCGACGGGTCCTTCAAAGGACACCGATCTCCTCACACCATTATCAAAAGAGCACATGGAGTGTCGCCTCCAAGTATACTCTGGGCGACGGGTCCCTCAAAGGACATCGATCTCTCCATACCAGCATCAAATGAGCACATGGAGTGTCGCCTCCAAGTATTCTCTGGGCGACGGGTCCTTTCGAAGCACTCCCTCTCCTCACTCCATCATCAAATGAGCAAATGGAGTGTCGCCTCCACATATACTCTGGGCGACGGGCCATTCAGGGGACACTGATCTCCTCACAACATCCCCAAATGGGCACATGCAGTGTCGCTTCCACGTATACTTTGGGCGACGGGTCCTTCAAAGGACACCGATCTCCTCACACCATTATCAAAAGAGCACATGGAGTGTCGCCTCCACGTATACTCTGGGCGTCTGTCCTTCAAAGGACACCGATCTCATGCCATCATCGAATGAGTACATGGAGTGTCTCCTCCATGTATACTCTGCTACTCCCCCGGGCCTGATGTCATCCCGGCCTTCCATGGGACTTGATCTCCGTAGATGTACAGATGCCTTCCCTTTGACGTCCGAGCAGTTCCCCTCTGCATCTCCTCTGGGTAACGGATGATGCGAGGAGGCGGACGATTTCTCTCCACCTCTCTGTTAAGAGGATGGTTGATTGAAAGTTCATCCTTTTATCTCTGCACGTTCAATGACGGCAGCAAATCAAGAGATGGTTTTTTTTCCTCACCTGGCGGATGAAACCGCGCACTCTGATACCTGGCACCTACCAGTTTCCCTGCCTGATGGATGATCTCTTAGCGATACCATGGACTGTCAGACAATGACTCATTCCATCTTGCGGCATAGAGTTCAGCGCTTTACCCTTCCTTAGCTTGCATGGGTTACCAGACCAATGGTCTACTGGCCGGAATCCTTAGCTGCTTTGATGCTTTGATTCACAATAACAGAAAGAAAAAATAAAAATTGTAGTGTCCGCAACACATAGGAGTGTCCTATGTAAATTTGCTATACATCTCATCACAGGGTGTTTGGTCTATGTAGTTTTTCCTTACTGATAGTTCGTGTTGGTCTATTTTTGTATATTTTCAGATCTATTATCTCTCTTTCTGGAGACAGTGCAGCTGGCAATCAAATCTCTTGAGCGGGAGGCTTTGTGGTGCACGCCTCTTGGAATGCGGCTAGTTGCGCGGCGCTTTCTGCAGCACATGCTATTCCATTCAGATGGGCTTTACGGATCAGAGAACGGAAGTATACTCTGCGTTCAAAAAAAAACAAAAAAAACTGATTTCACTCCCTTAGAGTGGTCGCTTATTCGGTGAGTAGTTGGGGTGTTCCCCACGTAGGAACAAAGGATCGCAGATGTCCTATAGATCCAACCAGCGGTGGAAGCGTGGTCCAGGGCAGTCTAGATCTAAGGGATCTTGGTTCCAAAAAGAAAACCGAAAAGTAAGACCGATCCTGGAACTCTAACCTCTGACAAGCTTCAAAGACGTCCTCCTCCGTTGGAAGGAGTTACTCCACTTGGCCATCTCTTCAATGGGGAAAGGTGGAGTTTTCTGGCATCCATCGACTTTCGGGATGCTTATCTTCACAAGTCACGTCCTTGCCCTTCGGCTTTGCTATCGCTCCCAGAGTGTTCGCCATTGTCATGATGGCGGTCATATCCCTCTGGCACTCTGGGTGCGTGGCCGTCCTCTCCTGTCTGGTCGACCTCCAGCCGTCCTCCCAGGTTTACGCTGAGCCCGTCTATATATACCTTACGATACCCTTCCTCACCTGGGCTGGCGAATAGTCTTAGACAGGTCTTCCTCATTTCCAGCCCAGCAGATAATCCTTTTTTTTTTTTTTTTAAGGATGATCCTGGACACCTCCAAAGGGTTGGGATCCTCCCTTGTAACAAGGCTGTGGTCCTTCAACAGGGAACCCTCGCACTTGGTCTCTCATTCCCTCATTCCGGGCCGGAATGGCCATCCGGCAGTTCTGGCTAATGCCAGAACGGCCTGTCTGGTCTTGGGCTATCTCTTCTGCTACGTTGGGTACTCAAAAACAGGGCTGAATTTCAGCCCCGTTCAGTACCTGCCCTCATTCCATTCGTTTTGCTATGAGTATCCTTCGGTAGAATAATGGCAATGGAGGCAGTTCCCTTCACTCCGTAAGTTTCCAGAGGGTAATCTCTGAGCACCTTTTCTCTTCCGGGGGAGATCTTTTCTCCCGGTTCAAGGGTTGCTAGTTACTACGGAGCGTCATCACACCGCTCAAGGCCTCTGGTTATCTCGGGAATCCAGTCTCCCGACCGGTTTTTTTCTGCGAATCCCAACGGTACCTCTTATTCTACAGCAGGACCAATGCCCTCTGGCAGGTCTCCTCATCCAAATTCAGTTGGATATTATCACGGCTGTCCAATACGTCTATCGTCTAGTAGGTACCCACGGTCAGGCATCTTGACCTACGTTCCTCACACTCTCTCTGATGGGCCGAGATCTATCATTCGGCGAACTCAGCAGTACTCTTCCCGGGAATACAACTGTTAGCAGCAGTTTTTTCTTTAGCCGCCAGGGTCTCGCCTCAAGTGAGTGGGAGTTTTCATCCGGAAGTCTTCCAACATATCTACCTTCACTGAAGCACTCCAGATGTAGGTCGGCCGGCGTCCTGCCTGAACGCCAATATACTCGAGTTCATGGTTCGGCCTCGGCATCCATAAGCCATCGCAGTGCATACTACATCACGCCTCTTCCACTAGTTCCGAGTGGTCCTGAGACATCCGCGTTGTCCTATTCAATTCAGATGGGTCTTCGAAGCTGGCCATTCTGGTCCTTCAAACCTTTTTTCCTTATTACCATCAAGGCAAGGTTGTCCTCGGCCGTCCCCGTCCCTGGTTACCAAGGTGGTATCATACTTCCTCTGTTACGAGGGCATCGTTCTTCCCTCTCCTCTTTCGGCTCCAGTCCACAAAATGGAATGGGTACCCCATTCCCTGGACAATGTGAGTGTCCTGAGTAGGAAGACCTTAGCTGTGTCTTCGACCATGTTAGCCTGGTAAATTCTTTACGCATCCAGAAATCCTTCCGTGTTAAACGTCAGCCTATATTTTTTCACTCCACTCGATCAACCAAGGTTTTTTTCTTGAGTTCTTGACACCAGACGTCAGCAAAGCACGTCTGTCAGCTTTGCGGGTTCAGCCAGTCTGCATGCATCCTTGAAGCACTATAATTCCCTGACTTCCGCAAATGTTAGTCTGGGCAGGCGGACTCTGTAGGCCGTGGTAGCACACTCGTAAGTAGCGGTTGCACAGGGCCTGATCTGATGTTGTACCCACCCAGGGACTGCTTTGGGACGTCCCACGGTCTGTGTCCCCCAATGAGGCGAAGGAGAAATAGGGATTTTTGTGTACTCACCGTAAAATCCTTTTCTCCAAGCCATTCATTGGGGGACACGGCTCCCACCCTTTTTATTAGCTTGTGCTTGTTTTATAATTGAGTGCTATACTCTCATGTATATATGGTTTTCACATGTATGTGTGTATATTATGTATATAGATATATATATTTATATATTTGACATTCTATACTCTCATATCTATTTTTGATATACTCTACTCTCATACATAATTTGACATACTATACTTTCTTACGTTATTTATCTCCTACTGCTTTTGCACCAAACTGGTTAGCTGAGAGCCAGCAGGAGGGTGTATACTGCAGGGGAGGAGCTAACTTTTTTTGTATCACTTAGTGTCAGCCTCCTAGTGGCAGCAGCATACACCCACGGTCTGTGTCCCCCAATGAATGGCTCGGAGAAAAGGATTTTACGGTGAGTACACAAAAATCCCTATTTCTGCAATGTAAGGACATGCTGCGTTCTTAAGACGCGCCGCATGTGCGTTTTTGCAGGTATGCTGCATGCGTATTTTAATGCATAGTGGAGACGGGATTTCATGAAATCCCCTCCACTATGCTGTAACATCTGGACGCTGCGTTATTGACTCTGCGGCTCAACACAGCATCAAAAACGCAGTGTTTCCTGAACGTGGAAACATACCCTTAGAGGCCTGGCAGCTGATGTTAAAAAAAAAAAAAAAAAAAAAAAAAGCAATTTTTCAGTTTTTGCGTGCAGCGAAACCAGCTACAATATGCTTGCAGGAGACTCACAAGGTCCCAGACAGGATTCACTCCCTGAATGGGCGTTGGATACGAGAGCTATCATGCTACGTACTCTGCCTATTCGAGGAGAGTAAGTATCTTGATATGTAAGGAAACAAAATTTGAAAAGCTCAACATGATCATTGACTCGGAAGGGCGGTATGTGTCTATGTGCAAACTTATACAAATACTTATGCAAATACTTGAAATTATCGCGGGCTTCTCTGGTGTCCCGGACTTGGTGGTGGGTGATCTCAATAATGTACCCGACTTTCTATGTACTATGAGAGGACATAAAATCAGGGGGTAACTGTACTCCATTTGGAGCTTTGTTGAGAGAAACATCTATCATTTATCTCTGGAGGGTCCGTAATGCCGGGGTTCATAGATTCTCGTGCTTCTCAGCGACTTTTTCTTCCTTGTCGAGGATCGATTTGGCGTTAGGGGATGACCAGATGCTAAGACTTGTGACAGATGTGGGATATTTGATTAGAACTATGTCTGACCATTCTCCAGTGTATGTTGTACTTGGTGAGCAGGGGCGGATAATGAATAACAAACCCCCTTGGCGATTAAACCCCTTTTGGCTGCAGTTAATTGATAAAGGAGGTGATCCTGAGAAAGAGCTCCAAGAGTTTTTCAGGGTTAATAGTGGTACGGCCCATGAGGGAATTGTTTGGGAGGCAATGAAAGCTTTCTTTCGGGGGCTTTGTATTAAAGGAATATCTAGGGTTCAGATGAATACTAAGCAGAAAGATCAGTGGGTATTCCGGGAACTGAGAGAGGCGGAGGAGGCATTGACCTTGAACCCATCCACTCAGGCGGAGGAGAGGCTTAAAAAGGCTCAGGTTGGAATAAATGTGCTGTCCTTACGGATGGCGGAACGAAAAAAGATGTTCCAAACTATGCAATACTTTGAAGGAGAGAGAGCCGGTCATCTACTGGCCCTAGTGGCTGCTGCACAGAGAGACGGTGCTTATATAATTGCCTTGAAGAGAGAAGATGGGCAGGAGGTAATAATAGAAGATGGGCATACTGGAGATGATGGAGGGCTTTTATATTAATCTATATACAGTTGTGGCCAAAAGCATTGATACCCCAGCAATTCTGTCAGATAATACTCAGTTTCTTCCTGAAAATGATTGCAATCACAAATTCTTTGGTATTATCTTATCTTAATTTGTCTTAAATGAAAAAACACAAGAGAATGAAGCAAAAAGCAAAACATTGATCATTTCACACACAACTCCAAAAATGGGCCAGACAAAACCTCACCCTCAGCTTAATACTTGGTTGCACAACCTTTAGCCAGAATAACTGCGACCAACCGCTTCCAGTAACCATCAATGAGTTTCTTACAATGCTCTGCTGGAATTTTAGACCATTCTTCTTTGGCAAACTGCTCCAGGTCCCTGATATTTGAAGGATGCCTTCTCCAAACTGCCATTTTTAGATCTCTCCACAGGTGTGAAATGGGATTCAGGTCTGGACTCATTGCTGCCCACCTTAGAAGTCTCCAGTGCTTTCTCTCAAATCATTTTCTAGTGCTTTTTGAAGTGTGTTTTGGGTCATTGTCCTGCTAGAAGACCCATACCCAGCTTTCTCACAATGGGCCCTACATTATGCTGCAAAATTTGTTGGTAGTCTTCAGACTTCATAATGCCATGCACACGGTCAAGCAGTCCAGTGCCAGAGGCAGTAAAGCAACCCAAAACATCAGGGAACCTCCGCCATGTTTGACTGTAGGGACCGTGTTCTTTTCTTTGAATGCCTCTTTTTTTTTTTTTTCTCCTGTAAACTCTATGTTGATGCCTTTGCCCAAAAAGCTCTACTTTTGTCTCATCTGACCAGAAAACATTCTTCAAAAACGTTTTAGGCTTTTTCAGGTAAGTTTTGGCAAACTCCAGCCTGGCTTTTTTATGTCTCGGGGTAAGAAGTGGGGTCTTCCTAGGTCTCCTACCATACAGTCCCTTTTCATTCAGACACCGACGGATAGTACGGGTTGACGCTGTTGTACCCTCGGATTGCAGGGCAGCTTGAACTTGTTTGGATGTTAGTCAAGGTTCTTTATCCAACATCCGCACAATCTTGCGTTGAAATCTCTTGTCAATTTTTCTTTTCCGTCCACATCTAGGGAGGTCAGCCACAGTGCCATGGGCTTTAAACTTCTTGATGACACTGCGCACGGTAGTCACAGGAACATTCAGGTCTTTGGAGATGGACTTGTAGCCTTGAGATTGCTCATGCTTCCTCACAATTTGGTTTCTCAAGTCCTCAGACAGTTCTTTGGTCTTCTTTCTTTTCTCCATGCTCAATGTGGTACACACAAGGACACAGGACAGAGGTTGAGTCAACTTTAATCCATGTCAACTGGCTGCAAGTGTGATTTAGTTATTGCCAACACCTGTTAGGTGCCACAGGTAAGTTACAGGTGCTGTTAATTACACAAATTAGAGAAGCATCGCATGATTTTTCGAACAGTGACAATTCTTTTGTCCACCCCCTTTTTTATGTTTGGTGTGGAATTGTATCCAATTGACTTTAGGACAATTTTTGTGTTTTTTAATTTAAGACAAATTAAATGAAGATAATACCAAATAATTTGTGTTTGCAATCATTTTCAGGAAGAAACTGCGTATTATCTGACAGAATTGCAGGGGTGTCAATACTTTTGGCCACAACTGTAGATCACAGGCACAGGCGACAGATAGAGATTAATGATTTTTTTGATCAGATCTGAGCTTCCCAGATTGTCCGCAGAGAATCAGCAATTATTGGATAGACCATTTAGCTTGGAGGAGGTGGAGGTAGCGCTGGCCTCTATGGCTAATGAAAAGGCTCCGGGGGGATGGTTTGCCCGGTGAAGTATACAAAACATATGGGAAATGTTTGCTACCTGCTTTGCTGGAAGTATATAAGTCAGGGTTGGAAAGAGGTGAACTCACACGGTCCATGCGGGAGGCAATAATTGTTGTGCTCCCTAAGAATTGCAAGGACCCTACTGAGCTGGCCTCGTATCGCCCAAACTCACTGCTAACAACGGATGCAAAACTTTTGGCTAAAATGATTAACCATCGTAATAAAGTTATAACATCTATAGTGCATGGGGGTCAGGTGGGCTTTATGCCTAACATCTACAGCAATGAATTTGAGGAGACTTTTTATTAACATGCAAGTGAAGGCGGATAGTGAAGGGCATAGAGTGATCTTGTTGTTGGATGCGGCCAAGGCATTCGATAGCGTAGAGTGGAAGTACTTGTGGGCTACGTTGCAGCACATGGGCTTTGGGGAAGTGTTTACCAAATGGGTTCAGTTGTTGTATACTGCTCCTAGGGCCAAAGTACGTGTTAATGGGCGAATGTCTGAGGGGTTTTCCTTGTTTAGAGGCACATGACAGGGATGTCCTTTATCTCCTTTGTTTGCTATAGCAATAGAGCCACTGGCGGCAGTGATTAGAAGGGATCAAAATATTGTAGAATTTAAATATGGGATATATGAGGAAAAAGTGGCACTCTGTGCTGATGACACGTTGCTATTTTTGGGAGATGCGGAGGGTTCCCTGTGGACGGTGATGAAGGTTCTAGACTAATATGCCGGTATATCTGGGATCTGCAATAACTGGGATAAGTCTGTTTTGTTACCTCTGGATGGTGGGGCACTTGTTGTAGGAGATTAGCCAACTCTGGTTCAAGTGTTTACACAATTCACTTACCTGGGCATTAGGGTGTCAAATAATATTGAAGATTATGAAAGACTTACGGTAATTTGAACCCGCTGCTAGGTAAATTTAAACAGAAGATTATGACATGGAGGAAATTAAATTTAACAATGGCCGGGTGTGCTAACTTAATAAAGATGATACTTATGCCTCAGCTTTTGTATGTGCTACACAATGCATTGGTTTGGCTGCCTCAAAATAGCTTTTATAAAATTAACGCCATTTTCCGTGATTTGATATGGAAAGGGGGTTGAGCACGTATTAAGTTAGAACTGTTGCAACGTCCAAAAGATGGAGGTTTGGCGGTTCCCAACCCATGGCTGTATTATATTGGGTCCCAATGCCAGCATTTGGTGGGATGGGGGGATTATCTTCTAAGCTCAGTGAGGAAGGTTATTTCTCGTGGTGGAGAGGGGCCCGCTACTAGCTGCTCTGGAGGCGGGTAAATTGCGTCTGAATCCTAAAAGGTTTCCAACTTTGGCGTTGCTTGAAAAACCCTGGAAAAAAATAAAGCTATGGAGGGGTATAGGGGAATACATGAGATACATAGCCATTTGGCATGATCCCCGGCTGACTAAACTGCTAAGTCTACGGAATTTTGGACACTGGTGAAGAATAGGTATATTGTATGTGTCGCAGCTGCTAGATGGTGAGACATTTAAAACATTTGAAACACTCAGGAAAGCGTTCCATTTGGAGCATGCATGTTCTACCAGTATCTACAGTTGCGACACGCATTCTCTAGACCAGGGCTCCCCAACCTATAGTTCGGGAGCCATATGTGGCTCGCGGCCCCATGAATTGTGGCTCGCGACTGTCTGCCAGCTTGATGCATTAGGTCCAGGTCTTGCAAACAGGAATAAAGAGCACATCTCAAAATGGTGAATTTTGTGAGTAGCCCTGCACAGAATTGCAGATCTGGATGATGCACATTTACTGGTCTTAAGGGTTTAGAGATGTTTTAGGTATGGTACGCTGGAGGTTTCTACTGCCTGTTAGAGGAGGTGCTCAAAGCTGGATGTGACAGTGTGTTGGGAGGATACTGAATGGGGGTATTGTGGGAACCCCTGGATCTCCGTGTACTGCTCTGGAGTGATTTCTGTGGAAAAGCTTTGGTTATCATTATACCTGTAATGGGGGCTTTGGTTGACACTACTTTGAAGGGGGTGGGAGCTGGATGTGGCTCGCGACCCTCTCTGAATGTGGCTCTCAAGGTCAGAAAGGTTGGGGACCACTTCTCTAGACAGTGGAGAAGGTCACCAATAGTGATACAGAGTAACAGTATGTTGAATATACTTGGTCCACAGAGGGGTGCTAGGGGTCTTATATCGCTAATTTACAGGGGATTGCTGGATACGTTTTTGGAAAGATACCCATTGATGGCTAGATCCAAATGGACAAGGGATTTGGGAGACATATCGGATGATCAGTGGGAGTCGATTTTACAATATGTCCCTAGAATTACTATAAGTGAATCTGGGAGGGTGTCGCAGTTATTCACTATACATAGGGTATACAGGACACCTG
Organism: Ranitomeya imitator; assembly: GCF_032444005.1. Taxonomy (NCBI): domain Eukaryota; kingdom Metazoa; phylum Chordata; class Amphibia; order Anura; family Dendrobatidae; genus Ranitomeya; species Ranitomeya imitator. The sequence goes on from NC_091282.1 coordinate 242,800,021, forward strand.
TGTGGATGAAAAAAGCTGGACTAAGGGCGGACTCTGGATGCCCGAGATGTACGATGGATGAAGCTGATATTCTTCATATGCTATGGTCTTGTCCAAGATTACAGGCATTTTGGATTGTGGTCCTAAATTTAGTGGAAGGAGTGACGGAAGCAACTATTACTCGAGATCCATTGACGTGTATTTTAGGACATGTAGAGGAGGTGGCGTCAGATGAATGGGGTAGGCTAGCAATAGCCAGACTGCTTTATGTTGCAAGGAAGACTATCACATTGCACTGGTTAGATGAAAATCCTCCCACGGAAGGAATTTGTAAAGAGCGTTAATTTTGTAATCCGGATTGGCTTCTGCAGAACTCATCAAAAATAGGATATTAGGGTTATAAAAGAGTGTACAACATTGTAATACATACGTGCTGCGCCAGCTCTCTGGAATGCATTTCCCCAGACGATCAGACTGATACCTAGCCCTGACCTATTCAAGCGCGCTTTAAAAACCCATCTCTTCAAACAAGCCTACCACATCAACTATTCAGTAAACTAACTTTGCCCTTTTCCCTCCTTCCAAATATTATCTGCATGTGAATCTGCACCCTACTATTCATCTGTCTCCATACCCTCCATGCTCACGATAACTGCACTTGATACTTGACTATTGCACTTAAACACACGGGCTGATGACCGGATCATGCAGCTTTATATGAAAATCCCTATTTATTGTAATTTCCAGACCTGAAATAACAAGCACTTTTCACCTATTGTGTCCCCCCATTTCCTTGTAGATTGTAAGCTTGCGAGCAGGGGCCTCACCCCTAATGTCACTGTTTAAATTTTTGAATTGTCTTAACTTTTACTGAATTTATTGTCTGTACATGTCCCCGCTTAATTGTAAAGTGCTGCGGAATATGTTGGCGCTATATAAATAAAAATTATTATTATTAATACATGGATAAGGATTGTAGAAGCGTGATGGGGGGGTTCTTGTTATGGGAGGGGGGAGTTATGTGTTTGGTGTATTTACATTTATTAAAAAATGGGGAAAGTATTATCATTTGTACTCGAATTCATGTAATGTTATCCTTTCTGCTTTCTTCAATAAAAAGCATTTGATTTAAAAAAAAAAAATAAATAAAAATAAAATAAAAAAAAAAATTTAAGAGGCTGTGGAAATCAGGGAAGCGGCAAGGACTGGCCTAACCTAAAGGCTGCCGTCACACTAGCAGTATTTGGTCAGTATTTTACCTCAGTATTTGTAAGCCAAAACCAGGAGTGGGACAAATAGAGGAAAAGTATAATAGAAACCTATGCACCGCTGTGCTTTATGGCTGGCCGGCGCTCACAGCCAGTGCAGGAAAGCACAGCGCCGGGGGACAGACACCGGAATGTAAGTATGTAGTGTTTTTTTTTTTTTTTTAAGTTTACGCTGGTAACCAGGGTAAACATCGGGTTACTAAGCACGGCCCTGCGCTTAGTAACCCGATGTTTACCCTGGTTACCAGTCAAGACATCGCTGAATCTGCGTCTCACACGCTGATCCAGCAATGTCTGCGGGAGGTCCAGCGACGAAATAAAGTTCTGGACTTTCTGCTCCGACCAACGATGGCACAGCAGGATCCTGATCGCTGCTGCGTGTCAAACTCAACGATATCGCTATCTAGGACGCTGCAACGTCACGGATCGCTAGCGATATCGTTCAGTGTGACGGTACCATAAGGCTCATTATACTTGTGGCAATTACTGATCAAAAGGAATAGTTCAGGACATGGAGGATTCAAGCTTGTTCTAGATCCTGCTTCTAGTAGGTCAATCAACCTGGGTATGTTTAAAGGGAATCTGTCAGTTGGGTCAACCCTCCTAAGCCAACTATCTATATGCACATGTAAGTCATTGGAAGCTGACTCTATAACTCCAGAGATTATTTTAACTATCTGGTGCTACCAGTGTGAGACATGTAACTAACACTGTACAAACTGAATTTGGTCTCCTCAAAAACCCTTCCACAGTCTGCTGTATTGCAACACTAACTGCCTGTGAGATGGAAGCTAAAGCACTGAGAGGACTCTGCAGATGTGGCAGGTATAATTACACACAGCTCTGCAATGAGATCAGGAGAGCAGAGAGCGGCCATCACACTGGTAACTCACCCTTTCATTTAAAAAAGCTCTTGAGGTAGATTCTGAGGGAGATGTTTGTGTGGACCATAGATCTGAACAGCTCATGTACATTTAAGAAAACAATGATTTCTCAGGACTTGGGCATCGGATTGCAGATATCAAGGTATCCCTTTTATTCATCTTTCTATGACCAACATGCCCATATAGAAGACTTAGGAGCGTTGATCCTACTGACTGGTTCCCTTTGAACTAATTTAACCCTCACCTATCAAGTGCTGTCAGCAGTTTTTTACGCTTCTAAAAATCTCCATGTTTCTACAAAAATGCTCTAGTCTTCTTTTTTCTACATTTAGAGATTGTTGATCATTCTTTTCTAATGTGCAAATAGCCTCTTCAGAGAGGAAGAGGAGTAGAACTCTAGTGCCACCTATTGGAAGAAACAATCCTAAAAGTCACTATTGACCCTTTAACGAGTATTGCCATATGACTTGGGATATAAGCCAAACCAGAAGCTCAATTTGCAGGCAGTTTTTATCCTAAGTCGTATGGCAAGTCTCGTTAAAGGGTCAATATTGTATTTTAGGATTGCTACATCCAATAGGTGGCACTAGAGTTCCAGTCCTCTCCCCATCTGAAGAGGCAATTTGCATACTTCATTTCCTAGAGGAGCATGCATGGCATATGTCTCCTCACTTTAACATGCCAGGGCTGGCTTGTTACTCTCCACAAGGAGAAAAATTACCCCTTTTAGATCTAATTATTTTCTAAAAAAAAAAAAAAAAAACGCCACTAGTAGCTTATTATTAAAACATTGATTGCTTGGCAGCTGAATTCTGACAATTCCCTTCCCCCCATTTTATTCTACCCTGGGCCCTGTATTGTTCAACATCTTTATCAATGATTGAGATTAAGGAATTGAGGGTAAACTGATTAAATTTGCTGATGACGCAAAGCTAGGAGGGATAGCGAATACTAGAGAAGAGAGAGGATTCAAAAATATATAAATAAACTGGAGCAGTGGACAGTAACTAAAATAATGTTTTTTAACAGGGAAAAATCAAAGTACTGCATCTGGGCAATAAAAAGGGGAAAAAAGCACATACAGAATGGGAGGAATAGGTCTAAGCAACAGCACATATGAAAAAGACTAGGGTAACCCAATAGATCACAGACTGAACATGAGTCAACAGTGTGATGCAGCAGCAGCAATAAGGCAAATACAATTCTGGGATGTATTACCAGAAGCATACAGTCTAGATCACGTGAAGTCATTATTGTTCTCTACTCCTCATTGGTCAGACCTCATCTGGAATACTGTGTCCAGTTTTGGGCACCACATTTTAAAAAAAGACATCAACAAACTGGAGCAAGTTCAAAGAAGAGCGACCAGAATGGTGACAGGTCTGTAAACCAAGTCCATTGAGGAACGGTTGCAGGATTTGTGACTGTTTACCTTGCAAAAAAGAAGACTGAGAGGAGACATAATAGCTGTCTACAAATCTCTCAAGGGCTGTCACATTGTAGAAGGATCATCTTTATTCTCATTTGCTCAAGGAAAGACTAGAAGCAATGGGATGAAACTGAATGGGAGGAGACACAGATTAGATATTAGAAAAAACTTTTTGATATTAGGGCGACTGAGTGGAACAGGCTGCCACTAGAGGTGGTGAGTTCTCCTTCAATGGAAGTCTTCAAACAGAGGCTGGACAGACATCTGTCTGGGATGATTTAGTGAATCCTGCTATGAGCAGAGGGTTGGACCAGATGACCCAGGAGGTCCCTTCCAACGCTACCACTCTATGATTTATTTATTTTTTTAAGACAAATGTTGATGATGACTAAAAACCATAAATCCTTTTTCTCCCCCCCCCCCCCATCTGTCTGGACACTTATAAAAAAACAAAAGTGTCATCTGTATGACTATTCTCCTATATTTTTTCTAATATCCTATTTACATATATCCATGTTTGACCCTGCACTTATGTTGCAGAACATAAATCTGAGTAAGTCTGAAACTTTCTTATGGCAATTCAACGTTGCATATTTTTATCTCCTCACATTTTGCACACATTTAGCTGTATTCTCTTCAGGTGAATATTAACTAATGTGGGATTTGTTTGATATTTTTATTTTCCTATTCCTCCATCTTTCTTTTTAGGAACTTCAGACTAGCATTTTAGGCTTAGCAACACAAATATTAACCGGATGTGATGAAGTTCTGGAAATGCTTCAACGTGTCACAACTGCTCTCATCAACAGTGATTTTCCAGATAGGGATGTTAGGTATGTGAGTTTGTTATATTTTTATACATTGTAAAAAAAAGAAACTTCCTTCATCATAAATTATCCATAATAAATCGAAATTTCATCAGAGACAACCCTTTCCAAACGCTTCTTCTGAAACTCCCTGTAAACAGCTAGTTTTGCCGTTAGAACCGTGTAGCCAGGTATTATAATACATTATTACAAGGTAGCCATTAAGAATGTCTTTATTCTAGCTCATAGAGGGGGTCGCGAGGCAGTAATCCCACTATGTGACATCTATGTGCCTTATTAGCAAATTTGTTTGGGGGCTGTATTCATTCATTCATACAGGTATTGATGTGAGAGACTCATGTGAGTTTCTTGCATTACACTCGCAAATGTGACTCCGGCCTTACTAAGAGGATCTCGCCTGTAATGAGAAAAGTCTGAAACTAGGAGTAGGTTGCAAAATGCTTATTGTATCCTGAAACGTAGTGCAACTTTTTAAAATAAGGGTAACTTATGGCACATTTAAATATACTTTTGCCTTGTCAGATGTGGTCATAACTTTTAAATTCATTAAGGAAGGGTAGATACATATACACAGAAGTACATTATACACCTATGTACACACATACACCCCTCAACATTGCAACTGTAACACCAAGAAGGAAAAGAGGGGAGGTTCCGCAAATCAATGTATCAATAAACATGTTAATGATATACAAATGATGAAAAAATGGAAACCACATTTTCTATACCTATTGATTTTATTCAGTATAGAGTATGAGCGCAATGCTCAGAAATACACGCACTTACACATCTTGGCTTCTATCAAAGAGGTTACTAATGGTTGTCAGGAATGTTCTATCTCAGTGAAAGCACTTGGGCAAATCATCAAGATCTGCTGCTGGCAGCTCCCTTTACAGTTGTTGATCAATGACATCCCAGATGTGCTGAATGGGAAAAAACGACTGGAGAGGTGGCAGGCCATGGTAGCCAAATTAGGCTTCTCACAGTAGCATGAGCAAACAGTAGCCTTGTGTTGATATATTTAAAGAAGGACTTAGGGACACTTTGGATATATGGTCATAACACTAGTTCTATGATTGATCCAGTCTACACTGGAAGTGAAATTGGACATCACTTACGAGGCCAAAGGCGTCAGTGTCTACACAAACCATCAGAAAGGCTGTTGCACAAAATTGGATAGGAGTTAGAAATCTAGCTACAGGTGTTCCTTTTGACCTCATGCCATTTTCAACACAACAGTGCCAGGTCACATGTTACCTGTGCTGCTGTGAGCAGTCTGCATGGTCTAATCATGCTACCATGGGCTCGGATGTCATTGGTCAGCAATTGCAAGGGGAGCTGTTGGCAGCGGATCTTGATGATGTGTACCCACGTGCATTCAGCAAGGCAGAAGATTCCTCAAACAACCACAATAACCTCACTGATAACATGCCAAGGTGTGTAAATGCGTGTATTTCTGCATGTGGTGCTCATGCTTGATACAGAATAAATCGAGATGTTTTAGAAGTTTTATTTCCATTTTTCATCATTTTTATACTATTATTATGTCTGTCAACTCTTTGATTTTTATAATTCCATGACTTTTCCTTCTTGGTGTTATTTTAATATTGAGGTGTGTATATTTTGTATGTAGATGGATATACATATGTAGATAGAAATAGAATATGCCCAATTTGTTAACATGCTTTGGTAACTATATATTTTGTTTCAGATTAAAGGGCTTAGAACAAATTACAAAGTCCACCATGCTTGGCCATCTCCTTCCTGTGCTCCTTACATCCCTCATGCATCCAAATCTACAGACGTTAACAATGGCAGATGCTCTGATGCCCCAACTTGTACAACTAGTGCTGTATACCAGCCAGGTATGGAACAAGTCTGTCTGATGTCTTTATCCGCCGCTCTCAGGAAAGCTTGTTGTAGAGGTTTTAAAAGATGACCTCAGGATCTGAAATGATCCCATCATGTGTAATTATGCACCACAAAATAATAAATGTTCCTTGTAGTTTGTGTTAATCCAGTTTTCTAATAACCTTTATTATATAGTGTTAATATTGAATTTCCTTTGTCAATAAATACTCATTTCTGCATTTCTTGTTTTTCTAATCCATGTGTGTTTAGACGGCTCTTCTTCTAAAAACCCAGTGCACAGCTTTGGCCGATATTGGGACCTCTCCAAGTGGACTTTCAGATCAGAAGAGCAAATTATTACCAGATGATAGGTGTGTGTTATTCTATTAAGGAAGTGCTGAGAATTATTATTTTTTTCCTTTTCATCTGTTCAGTTTCTGACACCTAATCAAAAGCTAGCCATTGATAGAAAAAAAACATGGTTTGCTGTATTTGCACAATCACATAGAGGTTGTCCATCTTGAATATAGCTCTCGTCATCACAGATGTTGTGAAGACCTAAAGGAGGCCATTAAGCTTTAGATAGATATGTCACTACTTTCCTGGAGCTTGGGGGTGAGGGGCATGAGCTGCTGCCATACAGCTCTGGTGCTGGCTTATTTCTAATGGGTGCAAAGGATTGAGCTTATGCCCAAACTGCTCTATAGTCCTCTCCCCCAACATTCACCATTGGCATGTATGTGTTGGTTCGATGGTCAGTCTGTCCACTAATTCAGTGGGTTCGGACTGTGTTTATCTGTGTATGGCCACCTTCAGTCTTACAGATTCCCTGCATAGGTGCTGCCCGCTAAGGTTACAGGAAGAGATTTAAGTGTAAAGTAGACAAGGAAGACAGTTTTTCTTAAAAGGGATTTTAGCCCGCCCCCAGAAAAAAATCATTTATATTAGGTCTGCATTTACCTATGTAAATAGTGGCTATGCCCACAAATGATCTTGTGAAAATCAGTTTGTATATCTGTCTTTATTTTGCTGCTTAGTCAGAACTAGCCACCATGGCGTTGGTATCCACAGACTAGTCCTGCCTCGGATCATGCAGTCAGTCCAATATGGTCGTCTGCTGCCTGGGGTAATCAACCACTAGACTAGTCTCGGCGAATCTTCATATCGCAAGCCAAATTTATAACTTAAATTTTTAGCCTTCGAAAAAATAATGAAGGAATAGGCTTATACACAGTTATGGCAGCGGTTTAGGTGCTGACAGGTTCCCTATAACCCCTTATTGACATCAGCCATACATGTACAGTGCAAGTCGGTAACTGGTGTATGGAGTACGCTCACAGGCTGAGTATGACCGACTCATACCTGGCGGAAAATGACTGCGACACACAGCCGGGACCTGCCTCTAACAGCCACTCAGCTCCGCTTGTAACTCTTAACCTGTTAAATGCCATTGTCAAACTTTGACAGCTGCATTACCAATGCGCTCATGGGTGCCACCATGATGCTATGACAGCCGGGTCTGATGAAAACTCTTGTGTTTGTCATCATGGAGCACCTTTGAAACCCATCCTGTGGCTTTTCTTCAGTGGAGACCATGATTTTTACTATATGCAGCATTATTATGGTATAGCTGTATATAGTGCAAGTGATCAGACACTCGCAGGTTAAAGTCACCTTAGAAGACTAGACTAAAGTGAAAAGCTAAATTAAAAAAAAAATTAAAGAATCATAAGTTTAAATTATTCTCCTTTTCCCTGTTAAAAATAAAGGTAATAATAATAATAATAATAATAATAATAATAAATATAATAAATAAAAAATAACACATGGTATCGCCAAAATTGCGTGGGTAATTTTTGGTCGCAATATATCAAAAATTTCATATTGATCCCAAATTTGTATCAATAAAAATGACGACATGCTCCTCCAAAAAAATAATCCCTCACACATCTGTTAACCGAAAAATGAAAAAAAACTCGGAAAATGGCGACACAATCTCAATTTTTTTTTTAATCACTAAATAATATAAAAAACTGGACATGTTTTATATCGTCTTCAACATTCTGTAATGGAGAATCATATTGGCAGGCCGTGTTTACCACAAAAAACAATGTTAGAATTGTGTCTATCTGGACAGACAATTACGGTAAACAAGTAATGGCTCTTGGGAGAAGGGGAAGGAAAAAACTGAAATTGGCCACGACTGGAAGAGATTAAGGTGTGGTTTGCCTGAATGCGATACTACTTACATATGAATATTTCCGCAATACACACTGTACCCTTACACTGCTGCAGGATGTTGGAGGAGAAGGAGGAACCCGGCTTTCTGACAGGTCTGAAGATTCCCGCACCCTGGGCTGCTGGAAAGACCGTAGAAACATCCCATCCCGTTAGAGACAATTACAAGTTTAAGGAGAGTGTCCATATACCCGGCGCTCGATGTCTGTATCTCCGCTTTGACAGCCGTTGTTCCTCACAGTATGATTATGATAAGGTTAGTGAACAGGTTGTGTTGTGTTTTTTTTTTTTTTTTTTTTTTTTAAGGATTATGGAGGTTTGATACTTAGGTTTTTATTGGATAAAAATGTATTTATTCCTGTTTTTCATCTTTACAACTATGACTAGCTGGTGATCTATGCTGGACCTAATACGAACAGTCGTAAAGTAGCAGAGTATGGTGGAAATACCTTAGGATATGGAAGTAGGAGCGTTCTAGGAACTGGCTGGCCAAAAGACTTGGTGAAGGTAAGCTGGCGATATGTAACCTTTTCCTGTTGTGTTACTACTAACTTCTACAGTATATGTGCTGTATATTTGGTGGCAAGATATGATCTATAGATTGGTAAGCTTTAAAGGCAGACTGAGCTCTGAGGAAAGATTCTGTAAGAGCTGCTGATCTCTGCCACTAATTGACAGCTCTTCCTCTATCAGTGTATAGAAAGAAGCCTGTCAATCACTCTCTGTGGGAAGGTAATCAGGGCTTCGCTACCTCTCCAAGGTGGTCCCGTTATGATCTGCTTTCTACTTCAAAACCATAAAACGCATACATTACAAAGCTCTTTGTTCCTTAAATCATATGCTGCTCAAGTAGCATATGCTGCTTATAACTTTCTGGCCTTCGATATCCACCGCTGAGTTAAAATGATAAAATCAGATGTTACTCGCCCTCCCCCGGGTCCACCGCTGCTTTTCTGTTGCTGCTCTGGTCTTTGTTTGCTGTAGCGGTGACATCATGACTACAGCGCACATCAGCCAATCACTGAGCTCCGTGGTGGTGACGTCACCACTGCAGCCAGTAAGCTGACACTGTAGCAGCAGCAATAAGGCAGCACTGAACCGTGGGGAAAGAGTGAGTAGCATCTGATTTTATTCTTTATCCCAGCGCTGGCCACTAGACGCCAGAAAGCTGTAGGCAGAAAATAAATTTAATCTCATACTGGACCGGTTCGCTTGCTTTTGATCCCAAATTTACAGCATTCCACAACAAAATATACAGAAAAAGTATTTTTATTCCACCTATTCTGGGACTGCTCCCTGATATACCCTTCTGGAGAAATGTACAAATTTTGGTTATCATTCGATCCTTTAGATTTTTTACTTAATATTTTTTCCTCAAAATATACCTAAAAGAACCTTTAGACTTCTACATGTATTGACAGCTGTAAGATGTTTGATAGATTCTCATTGGAAACAAACCTTCCCCGGTCTATATATGACTTATACACTAAGATCAAAGATATCAGAAACTTCAGTACTCTGATGAAACATTCGAGAGATTCAACCTCATTTTGTCCCCATATAGGGAAGCATCGCGCAGGGCGGGGGCTCCCTGCGTGCTTCCATGAGACCCCCGGAGCAAAGCGATGTGATCGCGTTGCTGCGAGGGTCTCTTACCTCCTCCTCCCTGCAGCAGGCCCGGATCCAAGATGGCCGCGGCATCCGGGTCCTGCAGGGAGGTGGCTTCACTGTGCCTGCTCAGAGCAGGCTCCGGGAAGCCAGGAGAAGTGCACGTCAGATCGCTGCAAAGTGTCATATCAGCGATCTTACATTATAACATGATGCCATCTGTCCATCATAAAAATACGCTAAAAAAACCCGCTATAAAAGTAAATCAAACCCTCCTTCATCACCCTCTTAGTTAGGGAAAAATTAAAAAATTTTAAAAAATGTATTTATTTCCATTATTTCCATTTTCCGGTTAGGGTTGTGGCTAAAGTTAGGATTAGGGTTGGGGCTACATTTACGGTTGGGATTAGGGTTAGGGGTGTGTCAGGGTTAGAGGTGTGGTTGGGGTTACCGTTGGGATTAGGGTTAGGGGTGTGTTTGGATTAGGGTTTCAGTTATAATTGGGGGTTTCCACTGTTTAGGCACATCAGGGGCTCTCCAAACGCGACATGGCTTCCGATCTGCGTTGAAAAAATAAAACGGTGCTCCTTCCCTTCCGAGCTCTCCCGTGTGCCCAAACCGGTTTACCCCAAGATATGGGGTATCCGCGTACTCAGGAAAAATTAGACAACAACTTTTGGGGTCCAATTTCTCCTGTTACCCTTGGGAAAATACAAAACTGGGGGCTAAAGAATAATTTTTGTGGGAAAAAATGTTTTTTTATTTTCACGGTTCTGCGTTATAAACTGTTGTGAAACACTTGGGGGTTCAAAGTTCTCACAACACATCTAGATAAGTTCATTGGGGGTCTAGTTTCCAATATGGCGTCACTTGTAGGGGGTTTATACTGTTTAGGTACATATGGGGCTCTGCAAACGCAATGTGACGCCTGCAGACCAATCCATCTAAGTCTGCATTCCAAATGATGCTCCTTCCCTTCCGAGCGCTGCCATGCGCTCAAACAGTCGTTCCCCCCCACATATCGGGTATCGGCGTACTCAGGACAAATTGGACAAAAACTTTTAGGGTCCAATTTCAACTGTTACCCTTGGAAAAATACAAAACTGGGGGCTAAAAAATAATTTTTGTGGGAATTTTTTTTATTTTTACGGCTCTGCATTATAAACTTCTGTGAAGCCCTAGGTGGGTCAAAGTGCTCACCACACATCTAGATAAGTTCCTTAGGGGGTCTACTTTCCAAAATGGTGTCACTTGTGGGGGGTTTCAATGTTTAGGCACATCAGGGGCTCTCCAAACGCAACATGGCGTCCCATCTCAATTCCTGTCCATTTTGCATTGAAAAGTCAAACGGCGCTCCTTCGCTTCAGAGCTCTGCCATGCGCCCAAACAGTGGTTTAGCCCCACATGTTGGGTATCGGCGTACTCAGAACAAATGGCACAACAACTTTTGGGGTCCAATTTCTTCTCTTACCCTTGGGAAAATAAAACAAATTGGAGCTAAAGTAAATTTTTTGTGAAAAAAAGTTGTGTTCATTTTTTTTAAACATTCCAAAAATTCCTGTAAAACACCCGAAGGGTTAATAAACTTCTTGAATGTGGGTTTGAGCACCTTGAGGGGTGCAGTTTTTAGAATGGTGTCACACTTGGTTATTTTCTATCATATAGACCCCTCAAAATGACTTCAAATGTGATGTGGTCCCTTTGCGGCTTTTTTGGTATTTTAGATTAGTCTCTTTAGTGTTAAAAAAAAAAAAAAAATGTCCTATTCCGTAGAATCAGGTTTTTGCACAAAAAACGTAGCAAAACCTGATGCCTGTGTTTTTTCAGCGTTTTTTTCACCACCCATTCAAGTCAGTGGTTGAAAAACATTAAAAAAAACTCCTAAAGAAGGGACATGTTCAATTGTCCAAAAAAAAAAATGCAAAGCACGAAATCCTGTTGACAAAAAAGCAACCTGTGTGCATGAGATTTCTGAAGTCTCATAGGCTTTGCTGGTACTGTAAAACGCAGCTGAAAATTTGTATTAAAAAAACCCATAGTGTGAACTTATATATAATTTGAGTATCCCTAAAGCTGATGTACTCTGTTTTCATTATAATCTGCACATTTGTATTCCTTTTTTCAAGTCTGTTTCTTGTTGAACTTGAAAATATTTCAATAAAAATTAAAATTATTTTTTTAAAAATTGCAGCGCTTCAACCTTTTTTTTACTGAGGCACATTTGGATATTGATGTGGCCAGATTATGATCATGTGAAGCTGGCCTATGGAAAGGTTTTGGCTCTATATGTTAACAGTTGCTAGACTACATCTGGTGTTAATTTGTAAATTGTGCTTATTATGTGTTGTCAGGTAGAGGGCGACACTGTCACATTCTCTTTTGAGATGAGAAGCGGTCGTGAACACAATACTCCCGATAAAGCAATGTGGGGATTCTCCTGCACTGTCAGAGCACAGGTGGGTTTATTTATATAGCATATACATATATCAGAATAATGGTGAGGTCAACCCCAAATAATGAAAACATTCCCACAATTTTTTTTTCAAGGTTGGTGCTGCAATCTGTTTAACGTCTTATTAATTTGATGTAGTCATTTAGAAATAATATTATGTTGTGCAGCTGCTGCACATATGTTTTAACTGTTAAAGGGAATTTGTCAGCAGGTTTTAGCTATATAATCTGATGACAGCATGTGGTAGGGGTTAAAACACTGAATTCAAGGATGTGTCACTTATTAGGCTGTGGACTGTTAACATATAATGAAGGTTTTATCACTGGGATTATCATTGCCATGTCTGATGTGCACGTGACTGCTGACTCCGCTCCCTCCTGTGATAAGCTCATACAATGGGGCAAAAGAGAGGTGATCTGAACTTTTTTTTTATATTTAACTTTTTACTGTATTTAATAGTTCCCTTAGAGACTTGAAGCTTCGATCGATTGATTGTACTATACATAACAGAAATCATGATCTCTTATGAACGCCGGCCAGAAGCTGGTGTTCACAGGAGTATCGTAATGACCGGCACAGGGGTCTTCTGCAGACCCCTGGCTGTCAAGACAACCTAACGGCACCCAGTGATCACTTGACAGAGGCGATTCCGTCTGGCGAGTGATTTACAACTGCATTTAAGGCTTCTTTCACACTTCCGTCGGTACTGGGCCGTTGCTAAGCATTGGTGCGACGTACCGACGGACGTTGTGAAAATTCGGCACAACGTGGGCAGCGGATGCAGTTTTTCAACGCATCTGCTGCCCATTGTAAAGTCCCGGGGAGGAGGGGGCGGAGTTCCGACCGCACATGCGCAGTAGGAAATGCAGGATCTGACGTACGAAAAAACGTTCCCTTGAACGGTTTTTTTGATACAACGGTCCACCAAAACAACGACGCATTCAGTGCACGACGGACGCGACGTAAGGCTATACGTCACAATTCATCAGCAATACAAGTCTATGGGCAAAAACGCATCCTGCGGGCAACTTTGCAGGATGCTTTTTTTTTTCTGCACAGAACGACGGATTGCGACGTAGGCCAAACAACGCAAGTGTGAAAGTAGCCTTACTGGTTAACAGTCACCAGTGGCACTCTGATCCACCCGCGGCTGTTAAAGGCACATGACAGGTGATTTAAATCGGCTGTCCTGTCCGGGGAAAGATGCGGGTAAGGTGTCTGAGCTCGCATCAAAGACGGGGACACAGCATATAACCTAAATATAGGTTGAAATAAAACAGAAAAGCAAAATAGTCATCCAAGTGACCCCTGACGTTTTAATATTATTGTATAATTGCAGGAATCCTCTGAGGACGTGTCGGGAGGTCTACCTTTTTTGGTCGATCTTGCCTTAGGATTGTCTGTTCTAGCTTGTTCCATGCTCAGAATATTATATAATGGCCCAGAGATCACAAAAGAAGAATTGACCTGCCATGATCTTTTAAGGTCGAAGCTTTTACAGAGGCAAGTATTTTACCTTTATTGCAATATGTAAATGGCGCTCATTTTGTTGTTATACAAGATACGACTGTTTGATTATACATGCTGCTTTTATTTTATATGATTTATAATGTATTTCTTCTTTATTTTAAGGTGTCAGTGGCAGGTGGAGGCAAATGGTGCATTATCCCCAGCGCTTACTCCAAGCCCGTCTCCTCTGCCCCTTACAATAGAAGAAGATCGAGAGTTTACTTACCCTTCTGACATTCTCTTGCCACCATCAGGAAATTACTTTGAGCTGCCTAGAATCCGACTTCCTCCTGGAATAATGATCAAATTACGGGAAATATCTGGTCGCGCTCGACCTCAGTTTAGACCAAGTATAAAGTAAGATGTGGGAATTTTAGAGCATGCCTCCTCCCTGCCTCCTAACTATGCCTATGCTATTGTAGCGGTAATAAAAATGGTTAGATGTATATAAACTGGTCTAACTGTTAGGCCTAAAATTTGATGGCCCCTTAGTAGAGGTCCTCAGAGTCTCATTAGTGTCTCACGTAACCTACCATTAAAACTGGTGGGCCAAACAACCAGTTTACAAATATAAAAATACCCTTCTGATCTGGTTGTAAATGGAAACAGTCAGCAGTATGGATGTTTAGAGTTTATGAAATGATCATGCATAATGTAGATCTCTTGACTTACTCGGGTATAATGATCCTGTTTCTTACAACTTGCAGCATGTGGACAAGGGGAAACATATCTAAAGACTCTTTTTGAACTCCTTTCACCTATCCCTCTGACTTTCATCTACAGTAAGATTATAGAAATTCTTTTGCTCTAAATATCTGAAATTATAATCCACATTTTGCTATACAGAGAAGTAATCCAGCCTGATGTAATGGAAGAAATGGTTGTATCCTGTGTCATTAAACACTTGAACTTGGTGGATGCTCTCCAATCTTTGATAAACTATCAGTATCGGGAGGAGCACCTAGAGGAGTACGACTTGTTGTGTAAGATCATGGGAGAAACATTCAAGAAGCTGAATGCAATGGAAAGACAATTACAGGTAAACCTGGCCATTTTCTACTCTAAAGATTGAATAAGAAGGAAAACATTACAGTATCTTTGGGTCTTTCAGGTGGTAATTAATAGCAGGAATATTATGGAAAAGTCTAGTTGAATTTGCAGATAATGCAAATGACAGAAATGTCACTGGACGGAAGGCACAGAGGGGGCACAGTGATCTCTGCACCGTTCCCAGGGCATGCCCAGATAACTCATCAATAAATGATAAATAATTAATAAGTGGCTGATGTGAAGTATTTCACTGAATGCTTTTAAAAGCAGCTTAGCCAATAAGGCCCTACCCATAATTGCGTACAGAAAAGAGACTAAAAATATACAATCAGAAAGAACATATTATAAATAAGAACACATATCTGGTTTTAATCAGTAAGTAAAATTAGATAACATTACTTAAAGGGAATCTGTCACCCCATTTTTCGCCTATAAGCTAAGGCCACCGCATAAACTCCCTCCGGTAACGCTAATTAACCTTGCAGTGGAGGTTGGCACCCTAGCTTGTACGCAGATTGGCTCCCCCTCTCAACGAGAGCTCACCCTGACTTCCCCTATCTAGGGTAAGCCGTTGAGCGGGAAGCGCCAAGATGCATACAAGCTAGGGTGCCAACCTTCGCTGCAAGGTAGGGACATTAAATTAAGGATACCGGAGGGAGTTTATTGGCAGCACAACCCCTATTTGTTTTGTCCCCTAATTATTTCAATATGCTTGGTATGGTTATTTGACAAATAATTTTCTGATGGATACTGGTTTTTGATTCTATATATGGTGTCAAGGTGACATTCTGTATATGATTGTTAGACATCCCTTGATAGTTATAATTATATCTTAACAAACCACACCATCATATAGGATAAAGGAAATAAAAAAACTGCCACCCTTTATCACCCAAATAAAACCCACCCCCCACCTTTCCCCATCTCCCTAAAGGTAAAATCTGCTTACTGACTTGATCCTTACCTTTGTTTAAAGGATTATTTGTGGTTTTGTTATCTATTTAAATGGCTTGTTGATTGGTATTTTTGTTGGAAGATAGGGAATCTTGGGGAAGTGATCAGGGCTAGCCATCATTGGGTGGGGTGCCAATCTCCGCAGCAAGGCAGGGGTGGATCAGGGTGCATTAGGGTGACCTAGCTTCTTCTTACCTCAGCATGCATGATACCTCAGTATTGTATAACAAAGACATGGTGGACAGCAGTGTGAGCAGCCCTTACCTCAGCATCCCTGGTGTCTCCAGTATTAGGTCAGGTGGACAGCAGTGTGAGCAGCCTCTTAGCTCAGCATCCCTGGTGTCTCCAGTATTAAGTCAGGTGGACAGCAGTGTGTGCAGCCTCTTCTTAGCTCAGCATCTCTGTTGTCTCCAGTATTAGACCAGGTAAACAGCAGTGTGAGCAGCCTCTTACCTCAGCATCCCTGGTGTCTCCAGTATTAGACCAGGTGGACAGCAGTGTGAGCAGCCTCTTCTTACCTCAGCATCCCTGGTGTCTCCAATATTAGGTCAGGTGGACAGCAGTGTGAGCAGCCTCTTCTTACCTCAGCATTCCAGGTGTCTCCAGTATTAGACCAGGTGGACAGCAGTGTGAGCAGCCTCTTCTTACCTCAGCATTCCAGGTGTCTCCAGTATTGGACCAGGTGGACAGCAGTGTGAGCAGCCTCTTACCTCAGCATCCCTGGTGTCTCCAGTATTAGGTCAGGTGGACAGCAGTGTGAGCAGCCTCTTCTTACCTCAGCATTCCAGGTGTCTCCAGTAATGGACCAGGTGGACAGCAGTGTGAGCAGCCTCTTACCTCAGCATCCCTGGTGTCTCCAGTATTAGGTCAGGTGGACAGCAGTGTGAGCAGCCTCTTCTTACCTCAGCATTCCAGGTGTCTCCAGTATTAGACCAGGTGGACAGCAGTGTGAGCAGCCTCTTCTTACCTCAGCATCCTTGGTTTCTCCAGTATTAGATCAAAATATCCACTGGGAGCACATTTTCCTACACAGAAGGGCGAGAGTGGAGCATCCTACTGGCCATGTTCTCTGTCTCCTGTTCTATTGACATTCTAGATCAAGTTTCTGTTAATGTAAGAAGACAGCGGCAGTACTCAGTCTATAGATTGTCTATATTTAGGAAATTATTTACAATATTTCCTTTAGTTCTGTTTTTTTCCTACCCCTGGAGAACCTATCAAAGTCAGTTTTATGGCTTTCATCTTTGGTTAACCTTGTTTAGTTCAAATACTAATATGGATAAAATTCATATCCTATGTAGATGACCAAGATTACTCTCTGAAAGTAATATTCTACTTTTCATTGATATCACATCATTAAAGTTGACCACTACTAGGAAAACCCCTTTTCAATTTAAATGTTTACCACAGTTATAATAAAATGACTTATACTCCCCTCCCATTTCAGGTGGTGTCGGCATTTATGTTCCCGGAGGTCATGTGAGGATGTTGCGTGAGCCCTGCTCTGGGTTTTGGCATCACTGTCCCCGCCTTCGGACATATAATTAATCAAGAGGAAGGCAGATCTGCGGCTGACCAATCACTTTCTCTTGATTATTTGCAAGTCCGAAAAAGGGAACAGTGACGCCAGTGCTAACTGGATCCAGGACTCGCATGACCCTACATGAGCTCCGGGAAAGCGAGCGTCAACACTGCTGGAATGGCGCCGGCCTGGGAGGGGAGAATAGGTGTTTTCATTTTAACGGGGGCATACATTCAGATTGAAAAGGGGTTTTCCTTGTAGTTGAGAACCCCTTCAATGTTCATGTTGTATCTGGAAATTTTAGCATTTTGTATTGATTTGTTCCATTATATTACGATATTACACATTATTGCATTTAAAAATCTTAAATTATTTCTCAATATCTATTTTTCTGGTAAACTATATATTAAAAATAAATGTACAGAATAATTTACCTTTGGAAATGCACATTTTTGACAGAGTGTGGCTGAGCTAGAACAGAAATGGCACAGTGAGGTGGAGGATGCATCTAATGGAAAACTGGAGAACAATGCTCCGTTCTTTTATGACTATCATTTTAATGAGGTAACCAGCCCCTCCCTCTATCCTTTCCCATATACCAAGCCGAACTGGCAGTATTTAATTCCTATTTTTTTTCCATATCCTTAGAGTAAAGTAAAAGAATTGGAGCTATTGTGTTCAATGAAAGAAATTCTTTTTGATGGAAGCGATCCTGAGAATATGGTTTTATTGCTCAGGTAGGTCAGCTAAGATCACTTGGAAACTCCAGTGGCCAATAGTGTGGATGATTTGCTATAATAATCCCCATAAAGAGCGATATGGTATCAGCTATATTTTCTGTATTATTGCTTCTTTATGGGGGGTTTATACAGTAATACCCTGCACTCATATAGTAACAATATCTGGTACATCATGGTGTAGCTCCTGTGCATGGATTTGTTATTGGACATTTTGAAAACGGTGCAACTTGTACATCTAATAGTATAATTTTATTTTTTTTTTCATTGAAGAGAGAAGTTTTTCCAAGAGGTGAACTCCAGCATACAAAAATCCTCACATGCCATGGCTAAAACTAAAATTCTGGTAAAGAGTTTAATGAACCGAGCAGAGTTACTACTGCATGTCACCATTGCCGCGCAAGCTGGCATAACTAGAAGTATATCTGGCACACCTACAGAACCGCCAGGTATTGAGAAATGTAGATGTGTGCATTATATACTTTTATGTATGGATTATCTTGTAGCGTTTGTAATTATCTGCCAATGTCACGTTTCAGCCTGTAAATCTATATCTGAGGCCAAGGCGATAGCCCATGCAATGCGTCAGCCAGTTTTTCTTCGAAGCATGTCTGCACCCTCTGATCTCGAAATGATCGGCAGTAATGACCTGGAGTTTAATCGAACAAATTCAAGGTAAGCCTCATAAACACGACTTCTCTTGTTTTATACCCTAACACTATACATTTGGTCACACTTGTAGTATTTAAAAGGCTCGGCCACTTTCTCGTGTTAGTGAAGCTTTCCTTGCACGCTGACCGGTACTTCTGTTCAGGCGGCTGGTGGAGGGTCACGAGACTAGAACAGTCCATCAGCCTCCTCCCAATTATAAAGCTGCTTCTCTATTGGACTGTTTTGGTCACATGATCTTCCATCAGCCGCCATCGCATGGACAGAAGTGCCTGGAGATCTGCGCAAATAAGAGAAATTGGCCAACCGCTTCAACTGCAACATGATGATTGATCCATTTGTGCTAAAAACGTCTTACCGCTGGATGCATTTGGTCATTTTTAAGATCTATTTGTTTTTGTAATGTGCAGATGGAGTTTTGAGGCATTTTCAAGTGGAAACCACTTCAGGAATCGCTCCTTTTTGGAGACTTTTTTTTTCCGCAGTGATCTTTTTTGCAGTCTTTTGAGTGCACTGTTCCTAGTTTGGAGCGGATTCCAACATGATCAACATCAAAGAAGTGACACAGATTATCTTTATTTCCACCATGTGTGGAAATAAAAACACTCAACAAAATGTACACCAATTACTCAGAACAATCTACATATGAACAGACAAGAAAATTACCCCTGAAATGAATAGGAAGAGTCTTTGAAGCGTTTGAGGCAATATTTGTGGCGTTTATTTAAAGTCGATGTTCAAAAAAAAAAAGTCTCTATCTCGATCTGCACATAGTGTTATGGTATGTTCACACATAAGGGGTGACTCATCGCCAGGGGTCATGGAGGTGTGCAAAATTTTGCTAATTTTAGCATTTTTATACCAGATTAAAGCAACTCCCCCCCAGTTCAGTCCATTTTGGTGAAGGGGACAAGGTGTAGCTCTGCCTTCACGTCTGATTACTAAAAAGTGCTGACATTCTATATGCCAGAAATGTTTGGCTGGAGCAGTATTTTTGGGACGTCACACAGTCACACGCCATTGAGCAGAGGAGCTGAATTCATTAAGTTCTGTGCACCTCTTAATGAATTTGGCATACCGTGCTCTAGTGACTACTTCATTAAGACTGGCATGGTCAATGCCATGAATCAGCACCTGAGTGTTCTTCACTGTCTTCAGGACTTTTTGGAACTGAAACTTTCCACCTCTCCAAGCAAAATTTGCAGTGTTTAGAGCTTTTGTTCTAAAAATTCCTGAAACCTGAAGACAAGTTTGGGGAATCATCTTCATTGCCATCGAAAGCAAATACAACTTTAGTTAGTTACTTTCTAGCAGCCCAAGAAGAGTATAAGAGTATTAAACCTCCAGGTATTAAAATAAATCATTGTTAACCTTTAAGTGAACCTGTCAGCAGGATTGTGCACAGTAGCCTACACAGTGTCAGGTTGGCGCCGTTATACTGATTACAATGATACCTGGGTTGATGAAATCCGTCTTGTGGTTGTTTAATCTTTATTTTCAGTTTTGACTTAATGATATGCTCGTGTTCTAAGGCGGCCTGTGAGCGGAGTCTGGATGTGGTGCTCTAATTAGCTATTCATAATGCAGACTGCTGACAGGTCACTGATCCCTCACTGACCTGCCCCCTAATTTGCATAACGTATATCTACATATTTTTAACCCCTTCCCGACCTGTGACACAGCGTATGCGTCATGAAAGTCGGTGCCAATCCGACCTGTGACGCATATGCTGTGTCACAGAAAGATCGCGTCCCTGCAGATCGGGTGAAAGGGTTAACTCCCATTTCACCCGATCTGCAGGGACAGGGGGAGTGGTAGTTTAGCCCAGGGGGGGTGGCTTCACCCCCTCGTGGCTACGATCGCTCTGATTGGCTGTTGAAAGTGAAACTGCCAATCAGAGCGATTTGTAATATTTCACCCATTATAACGGGTGAAATATTACAATCCAGCCATGGCCGATGCTGCAATATCATCGGCCATGGCTGGAAATACTAGTGTGCCCCCACCCCACCCCACCGATCGCCCCCCCAGCCCCCCGATCTGGCCGGTACACTGCTCCGGCTCCCCTCCATCCAGTGCTCCGCTCCCCCCCGTGCTCTTGTCCGCTCCCCCCGTGCTCCAATCACCCCCCCGTGCTCCAATCACCCCCCCCTGCATTCAGATCCACCCCCCGGTGCTCCGTTCCACCCCCCAATGCTCCGTTCCAGCCCCCCGTGCTCCGTTCCACGCCCCCCGTGCTCTGTTCCACGCCTGCCGCGCTCCGATTCCCCCCCCCCGTGCTCCGATCCCCCCCCCGTGGTCCCCCCCCACCCCATCATACTTACCGATCCAGCCGGGGTCCCGTCCGTCTTCTCCCTGGGCGCCGCCATCTTCCAAAATGGCGGGCGCATGCGCAGTGCGCCCGCCGAATCTGCCGGCCGGCAGATTCGTTCCAAAGTGCATTTTGATCACTGAGATAGATTATATCTCAGTGATCAAAATAAAAAAAATAATACATAACCCCCCCCTTTGTCACCCCCATAGGTAGGGACAATAAAAAAATAAAGAAAATTTTTTTTTTCCACTAATGTTAGAATAGGGTTAGGGTTAGGGTTAGGGCTAGGGTTAGGGTTAGGGTTAGGGCTAGGGTTAGGGCTAGGGCTAGGGTTAGGGGTAGGGCTAGGGTTAGGGGTAGGGTTAGGGTTAGGGCTAGGGTTAGGGTTTCGGTATGTGCACACGTATTCTGGTCCTCTGCGGATTTTTCCGCTGCGGATTTGATAAATCCGCAGTGCTAAACCGCTGCGGATTTATGGCGGATTTACCGCGTTTTTTTCTGCGCATTTCACTGCGGTTTTACAATTGCGATTTTCTATTTGAGCAGTTGTAAAACCGCTGCGGAATCCGCACAAAGAAGTGACATGCTGCGGAATGTAAACCGCTGCGTTTCCGTGCAGTTTTTCCGCAGCAT
This sequence comes from Ranitomeya imitator, assembly GCF_032444005.1. NCBI lineage: Eukaryota > Metazoa > Chordata > Amphibia > Anura > Dendrobatidae > Ranitomeya > Ranitomeya imitator. The sequence goes on from NC_091282.1 coordinate 242,821,945, forward strand.
GTGTACACCGATTTTTGTTTCCCGTAGGTTTACATTGAACTGTAAACTCATGGGAAACTGCTGCGGATCTGCAGCGTTTTCCGCAGCGTGTGCACATACCTTTAGAATTAGGCTATGTGCACACGGTGCGGATTTGGCTGCGGATTCGCAGCAGTATTCCATCAGGTTTACAGTACCATGTAAACATATGAAAAACTAAATCCGCTGTGCCCATGGTGCAGAAAATACCGCGCGGAAACGCTGCGTTGTATTTTCCGCAGCATGTCAATTCTTTGTGCGGATTCCGCGGCTTTTTACACCTGTTCCTCAATAGGAATCCGCAGGTGAAATCCGCACAAAAAACACTGGAAATCCGCGGAAAATCCGCAGGTAAAACGCAGTGCCTTTTACCCGCGGATTTTTCAAAAATGGTGCGGAAATATCTCACACGAATCCGCAACGTGGGCACATAGCCTTAGGGTTAGGGTTGGAATTAGGGTTGTGGTTAGGGTTGTGATTAGGGTTATGGCTACAGTTGGGATTAGGGTTAGGGGTGTGGGGGGGTTAGTGTTGGAGGTAGAATTGAGGGGTTACCACTGTTTAGGCACATCAGGGGTCTCCAAATGCAACATGGCGCCACCATTGATTCCAGCCAATCTCGTATTCAAAAAGTCAAATGGTGCTCCCTCACTTCCGAGCCCTGAAGTGTGCCCAAACAGTGGTTTACCCCCACATATGGGGTATCAGTGTACTCAGGATAAACTGCGCAACAATTACTGGGGTCCAATTTCTCCTGTTACCCTTGTGAATCTAAAAAAATGCTTGCTAAAACATCATTTTTGAGGAAAGAAAAATGATTTTTTATTTTCACGGCTCTGCGTTGTAAACGTCTGTGAAGCACTTGGGGGTTCAAAGTGCTCACCACATATCTAGATAAGTTCCTTGGGGGGTCTAGTTTCTAAAATGGGGTCACTTGTGGGGGGTTTCTACTGTTTAGGCACACCAGGGGCTCTGCAAACGCAATGTGACGCCCGCAGACCATTCCATCAAAGTCTGCATTTCAAAAGTCACTACTTCCCTTCTGAGCCCCGACGTGTGCCCAAACAGTGGTTTACCCCCACACATGGGGTATCAGCGTACTCAGGAGAAACTGGACAACAACTATTGGGGTCCAATTTCTCCTGTTACCCTTGGGAAAATAAAAAATTCTGGGCTAAATAATTATTTTTGAGGAAAGAAAACGTATTTATTATTTTCACGGCTCTGCATTATAAACTTCTATGAAGCACTTGGGGGTTCAAAGTGCTCACCACACATCTAGATAAGTTCCTTTGGGGGTCTAGTTTCCAAAATGGGGTCACTTGTGGGGGGTTTCTACTGTTAAGCCACATCAGGGGCTCTGCAAACGCAACGTGACGCCCACAGAGCATTCCATCAAAGTCTGCATTTCAAAACGTCACTACTTCACTTCCGAGCCCCGGCATGTGCCCAAACAGTGATTTACCCCCACATATGGGGTATCAGCGTACTCAGGAGAAACTGGACAACAACTTTTGGGGTCAAATTTCTCCTGTTACCCTTGGGAAAATAAAAAATTGCAGGCTAAAAGATCATTTTTGAGAAAATAATTTTTTTTTTTTTTTTCATGGCTCTGCGTTATAAACTTCTGTGAAGCACTTGGGGGTTCAAAGTCCTCACCACACATCTAGATTAGTTCCTTTGGGGGTCTAGTTTCCAAAATTTGGTCATTTCTGGGGGATCTCCAATGTTTAGGCACACAGGGGCTCTCCAAACGTGACATGGTGTCCGCTAATGATTGGAGCTAATTTTCCATTTAAAAAGCCAAATGGCATGCCATCCCTTCCGAGTCCTGCCGTGCGCCCAAACAGTGGTTTACCCCCACATATGGGGTATCAGCGTACTCAGGACAAACTGGACAACAATATTTGGGGTCCAATTTCTCCTATTATCCTTGGCAAAATAGGAAATTCCAGGCTAAAAAATCATTTTTGAGGAAAGAAAAATTATTTTTTATTTTCATGGCTCTGCGTTATAAACTTCTGTGAAGCACCTGGGGGTTTAAAGTGCTCAATGTGCATCTAGATAAGTTCCTTGGGGGGTCTAGTTTCCAAAATGGGGTCACTTGTGGGGGAGCTCCAATGTTTAGGCACACAGGGGCTCTCCAAACGCGACATGGTGTCCGCTAACAATTGGAGCTAATTTTCCATTCAAAAAGTCAAATGGCGCGCCTTCCCTTCCGAGCCCTGCCGAGTGCCCAAACAGTGGTTTACCCCCACATATGAGGTATCGGCGTACTCGGGAGAAATTGCCCAACAAATTTTATGATCCATTTTATCCTACTGCCCATGTGAAAATGAAAAAATTGAGGCGAAAAGAATTTTTTTGTGAAAAAAAAGTACTTTTTCATTTTTACAGATCAATTTGTGAAGCATCTGAGGGTTTAAAGTGCTCACTAGGCATCTAAATAAGTTCCTTGGGGGGTCTAGTTTCCAAAATGGGGTCACTTGTGGGGGAGCGCCAATGTTTAGGCACACAGGAGCTATCCAAACGCGACATGGTGTCCGCTAACGATGGAAATAATTTTTCATTCAAAAAGTCAAATGGCGCTCCTTCCCTTCCGAGCCTTACCATGTGCCCAAACAGTGGTTTACCCCCACATGTGAGGTATTGGTGTACTCAGGAAAAATTGCCCAACACATTTTAGGATCCATTTTATCCTGTTGCCCATGTGAAAATGAAAAAATTGAGGCTAAAAGAATTTTTTTGTGAAAAAAAAGTACTTTTTCATTTTTACGGATCAATTTGTGAAGCACCTGGGGGTTCAAAGTGCTCACTATGCATCTAGATAAGTTCCTTGGGATGTCTAGTTTCCAAAATGGGGTCACTTGTGGGGGAGCTCCAATTTTTAGGCACACGGGTGCTCTCCAAACGTGACATGGTGTCCGCTAAAGAGTGGAGCCAATTTTTGATTCAAAAAGTCAAATGGCGCTCCTTCCCTTCCAAGCCCTGCCGTGCGCCCAAACAGTGGTTTACCCCCACATATGAGGTATCAGCGTACTCAGGACTAATTGGACAACAACTTTCGTGGTTCAGTTTCTCCTTTTACCTTTGGGAAAATAAAAAAATTGTTGCTAAAAGATAATTTTTGTGACTAAAAAGTTAAATGTTCATTTTTTCCTTCCTTGTTGCTTCTGCTGCTGTGAAGCACCTGAAGGGTTAATAAACTTCTTGAATGTGGTTTTGAGTACCTTGAGGGGTGCAGTTTTTAGAATGGTGTCACTTTTGGGTATTTTCAGCCATATAGACCCCTCAAACTGACTTCAAATGTGAGGTGGTCCCTAAAAAAAATGGTTTTGTAAATTTCGTTGTAAAAATGACAAATTGCTGGTCAAATTTTAACCCTTATAACTTCCTAACAAAAAAAAATTTTGTTTCCAAAATTGTGCTGATGTAAAGTAAACATGTGGGAAATGTTATTTATTAACTATTTTGTGTCACATATCTCTCTGGTTTAACAGAATAAAAATTCAAAATGTGAAAATTGCGAAATTTTCAAAATTTTCGCCAAATTTCCGTTTTTATCACAAATAAAAGCAGAATTTATTAACCTAAATTTACCACTAACATGAAGCCCAATATCTCACGAAAAAACAATCTCAGAACCGCTAGGATCCGTTGAAGCGTTCCTGAGTTATTACCTCATAAAGGGACACTGGTCAGAATTGCAAAAAACGGCAAGGTCTTTAAGGTCAAAATAGGCTGGGTCATGAAGGGGTTAAAAAAACAAACACCTTCCGCAGACAGGTGCATGTTTTACGTCCCAATAATACATTTTATTCACATTATTCAGCTAGGAAAAGAAAGACATCAATTTGGAAATGGCACCGTGGCGCGCCATCTTACTGGAGAAGAAAAAAAAAATCTTCAAGTTAGCGCCACCCGTGCCTGCGCAGTAGCATCTCGGAGATGGCTAAGAGCTGCTACAGCGCAGGCAGCGCCATCTTGGAGGAGGAATTTTTTTTCTTCTCCAGTAAGATGGCGCCACCGGCGCATGCGCAGTAGTAGCTATTGGATCTCGGATATAGACACCGATAGCTACTACAGCACCCGCAGCCATTTTTTAATTGATTTTTTAATCTTTTTTCCTAGTTGAATAGCGTGAATAAAATGTATTATTGAGCGATAAAAAGTGGTTATGCTGCAGCAAAACTGAAAATAAAGATTAAGTAACAACCACAAGACTGATTTCATCAACCCAGGTATCATTTTAATCAGTAAACCGGCGGCGCCGACCTGTCACTGTGTGTAGGTTACTGTGCACAATCCTGCTGACAGGTTCCCGTTAATTTACTTTGCCAGTTTCCATTCTTTCATCCATTGTTCTCAGACAAAATTATTTGAAAGAGGTAAAATTCTGTTTTTCATATAAATAACATCTTGAATGGAAAACATTTTTTTCTGAATTTGGGTTTAAGACCATCTTCCCAACCTTCCTTGTGTCCTTTTCTAGGAGACGTAACGCGGCGAGTCACAGAAGCAGCTCTTTCACGCTCCTCCAGTCCCTGGCTATTGAAGATAGCAGAGACAAGCCAACATACAGTGTCCTGTTAGGTCAACTGTTTGCGTTCATTGGGACAAATCCTGATCAGGCTGTAAGTCGTAGTGCTAATCAATACAGTGTTAGGTTCCAAATGACCAGGTGACTGATGTTGATTTATATTGATCCCATTCCTTCAAATTAAGGTATCCAGTAGTGGCTTTTTACTTGCTGCTCAGACAAGATGGCGCCGTGGCAATACACGGAAGCAAGCCCTAGTGCACATGAGGGAGCTGCTGACTGCTGCAGTTCGTGTTGGAGGAGTAACTCATCTGGTTGGGCCAGTTACCATGGTGCTGCAAGGAGGACCAAGGCAGGACAATCTTTCCCACTTTATTATAATCAATTTCACTTTCTAATAAGCTTTAGCAAGTCACAGATGTTGGTACAACTTAGTCATGCATTCGTTTTACTATATTTATTTCTTTGTATTTCTTCTATGTAGTTAATTAGAATGTAACTATTATAGACAGCTGACCTTAAAGGAGTTGTCTATCGAAGCTATTGATGGCCTATTCTTAGGATAGGTAAATGATATCAGATTGGGCGTCCTATCGGGCGGCCATTTGTAAGCAGTGTACAGTCAGAACAGAACAGCGCCATACATTGTGTAGTGGTCGTTCCAAGGTACTGCACCCCAGCCACTGTTCACTTCAATAGGAGCTGAGCTTTAGTACATGAGAACAGCCGATATACAGTGTACGGAGCCGTGCAGTTCTGGCTCCGTATACTTCTTTGTCAGCACCTCAAACAGTTGAATTGTAGGTGTGCCGGCGTCAGACCCCTATTAATCTGATAATGATGACCCATCCTAAGGATATGCCGTCATTCTCTGATAGTAGTGGACAATTCCTTTTAATGTAAAAAGTGTTATTTGCAGCTGGCAAAGTTTCTGTCAACTATTTGGCCTTTAGCAAACATTTTTATGCCAGCACAAAATGCATACGGACTTATGGGTAAAAGTATTGCTTAAAGGCAATGCTGAATGCGTATTCCAACCTGAAGCATTTTTCACTGGTTGTCAGATTGGGGGACCCCAGTAACCTTTTTCCCCCATGACACCACATGGTTAGCAGAGGGTTGAATAAAGGGGCAGTGCTGTAAGACTTTGGAAGTTGTGGCTGGTCAATATGTAGGTATGGTGATCCTGGAAAACAGAACCACTAGGCCCAGCAATAATTATGGCCTTTGCCCTCAATATTTACCTATATGTTTTATTACGTATCTGTCAGTTATTCTAGAGGATATTTTGTTTCCAGAATTGAAGAGCTAACATGCGGCGGAATGGTGGAACAAGTGCAAGAAGCCTTCGGGGAAACCATGACTTCAGTTGTCTCTTTATGTGCCCGTTATCCTATTGCCTGTGCAAACAGCATAGGTCTGTTATGCACCATACCTTATACTCGGTAAGGTTTATTCCTCAACACTCCAAAAACGTTCTAATAAGGAATCTAGATTCTGAACCCCAATGGGGACAGTGATGATGATGTCTGTATAGTGCTCTTTTAAGGAGCCATGATCCCGCATGCACACCGTTGCTCCATTCATCTTTGGGACCCCTGCAGATGACCCAGTCCAGCACCCTGCTATCCCTGCCCATCACATAGTGCCCAGAAATGGAATAGAACAGTTGGGTTTCTAATTAGTTTTTGTAGATTCTACGTGTAGGTTGATACTGATTCAGCAATGTGTAAGGATAGTAAATACGACATTGATACTAGTATTTACCACTGAATTACAAATACTTGCATATGTTAAATGACTAATTTTTGTTTGTTTTTGTTTTCTCTGAAAAAACTCTGAAATCTTATGTGTGTTTTATCATGAAGGAGTGAAGAAAAGTGCTTGGTACGCAGTGGTTTGGTACAGCTCATGGACAGATTATGTAGCTTGAGCAACCAGATGGAGTCAAGTTCCAGTGAAAAACAGACCAAGAAGCAGAAAGTGGCAACCATGGCATGGGCAGCATTCCAGGTTCTAGCCAACAGATGTGTAGAGTGGGAGAAGGAAGAAGGTTGGGGCTATTTTCTTGCAATAAAGTGTATGAATTAACAGTTGGGTCCAGAAATATTTGGACAGTAACCAAATCTTTGTGATTTGGTCTCTGCATGCCACTGTTTTGGATTTAAAATGAAATAAAAGAGATGCAATTGAAGTGTAAACTTTCAGGTTTAAAGGGGTTGAACAAAAAATGCTGTGAAACCTTTTGGAATTACAACCATTTTTCTTCTATTTTTCAGGGGCTCAAAAGTAATTGGATACATTTTCCTGTACCATAAATAAATTGTTCATTTTAATACTTTGTAGATAATGCAGTGCAAGCAATGACTGACTGATATCTAGAAGCAATGGACGTTTCACCTGTCCAAAAAATACTTTACCGGACTGAGCTGGCTTTAGATGTTTTTTGGCAAAGTCTAATCTGGCCTTTTTATTTTTAATTCTATTAATGGTCTGTACCTGGTACTGAGCCATCTGTATTTTCTCTCATGCAGTCTTCTCTTTGTGGTAGAGTTAGATACTGAGACACCTACCTCCTGGAGAGTGTTCTTCACTTGAGTATATGCTGTGTAGGTGTTTTTCTTCGCCATGGAAAGGATTCTGCTATCATCCACCACTGTTGTCTTCCGTGGAAGTCCAGGTCTTTTTGAGTTCCCAATTTCACCAGTGCACTCTTCTCTCTCTTTTTTTTTTTTTTCTCTCCTTTTTTTCAGCCTAATGAAGGTCTGTTTTTCTTCCATTGAGAGCTACTTGACCACATGTTGTGGGTTCACAACAACAGCTTCCAAATACAAGTGCCACACCTGGAGTCAGCTCCAGGCCTTTTACTGGCTTAATTAAAAATGGATTAATGAGGAAAACCCCATGCAGCCATTTAAAGAGCATTTGAGATAATTTTCCAAACACTTTTGGTCCATTGAAAAAGAGGCAGCTACATATTAAAAATCTGTAATTCCTAAACCTTTACTTCAGTTAGGCTGTGAATACCCTAAAATTAAAGTGGAGTCTGCATGTTGATTATATAACTGTATCTTGAATATGTTTTGGTGAACAGCTAAAATGCCAAAACTTGTCACTGTCCAGATATTTCTGGACCGAACTGTATATGTAAGTGCAGCTATTAAAGTCTTTGTGTAAATGTATAATACCATATACACTCGTGTATAAGCCGAGATTTTAGCACATTTTTTTTTTGTGCTGAAAACGCCCCCCTCGGCTATTACACCAGTCATTGTCCAGAAAGCCGGCGAGGGAGGGGGAGCGACGGAGCAGCGGCAGGAGCCGGCTAACAGGAGACATCATACTCGCCCTCCTTGTGCCATCGCTGCATCTCTATCCTTGCATCTCCGTCCCGGCGGCTCTTCCTGTGCTGAGCGGGTCACCCGAATAGGCGTGGAGCAACTATTCATTCACGTGACCGCTCAGCACAGGAGAGCTGCTGTGCTGGGACAACGGAGCGAAGAGGGTGCGTTGGACGGGGGGTGTGAGCCATGCATACAACAATGGGATGGGGGAGCCACACATACCAGGACAGGTGGGAGCCACACATACCAGGATAGTATGGGGGAGCCACACAGGACAGGCGGGAGCCACATATAGCAGGACAGGATGGGAGAGCCACACATACCAGGACAGTATGGAGGAGCCACACATACCAGGATAGTATGGGGGAGCCACACATACCAGGACTGTATGGGGGAGCCACACATACCAGGACAGGCGGGAGCCACACATACCAGGACAGGATGGGGGAGCCACATACCAGGACAGCGACTTGGGGAGCCCCACATAGCAGGACAGCAACTTGGGGAGCCCCACATAGCAGGACAGCGACTTGGGGAGCCCCACATAGCAGGACAGCGACGGGGGGGAGCCCCACATAGCAGGACAGGACGAGGGGAGCCACGCATAGCATACCAGGGATGAGGGGACAATGCATATCTGGCTTATGCTCGATTCAAATAAGCTTACCCAGTTTTCCATGGCAAAATTAGGTGCCTCGGCTTATACTTGGGTCGGCTTACACTCGAGTATACTCTGTATATGCTTCTGTTTGCCTTCTGTAGTTTGCAACTTGATATTTTTTGTGCTTACTTCATTTAAGATAATATACAGTGGGGCAAAAAAGTATTTAGTCAGTCAGCAATAGTGCAAGTTCCACCACTTAAAAAGATGAGAGGCGTCTGTAATTTACATCATAGGTAGACCTCAACTATGGGAGACAAACTGAGAAAAAAAAATCCAGAAAATCACATTGTCTTTTTTTTTATCATTTTTTTTGCATATTATGGTGGAAAATAAGTATTTGGTCAGAAACAAACAATCAAGATTTCTGGCTCTCACAGACCTGTAACTTCTTCTTTAAGAGTCTCCTCTTTCCTCCACTCATTACCTGTAGTAATGGCACCTGTTTAAACTTGTTATCAGTATAAAAAAGACACCTGTGCACACCCTCAAACAGTCTGACTCCAAACTCCACTATGGTGAAGACCAAAGAGCTGTCAAAGGACACCAGAAACAAAATTGTAGCCCTGCACCAGGCTGGGAAGACCGAATCTGCAATAACCAACCAGCTTGGAGTGAAGAAATCAACAGTGGGAGCAATAAGTAGAAAATGGAAGACATACAAGACCACTGATAATCTCCCTCGATCTGGGGCTCCACGCAAAATCCCACCCCGTGGGGTCAGAATGATCACAAGAACGGTGAGCAAAAATCCCAGAACCACGCGGGGGGACCTAGTGAATGAACTGCAGAGAGCTGGGACCAATGTAACAAGGCCTACCATAAGTAACACACTACGCCACCATGGACTCAGATCCTGCAGTGCCAGATGTGTCCCACTGCTTAAGCCAGTACATGTCCGGGCCCGTCTGAAGTTTGCTAGAGAGCATTTGGATGATCCAGAGGAGTTTTGGGAGAATGTCCTATGGTCTGATGAAACCAAACTGGAACTGTTTGGTAGAAACACAACTTGTCGTGTTTGGAGGAAAAAGAATAATGAGTTGCATCCATCAAACACCATACCTACTGTAAAGCATGGTGGTGGAAACATCATGCTTTGGGGCTGTTTCTCTGCAAAGGGGCCAGGACGACTGATCCGGGTACATGAAAGAATGAATGGGGCCATGTATCGTGAGATTTTGAGTGCAAACCTCCTTCCATCAGCAAGGGCATTGAAGATGAAACGTGGCTGGGTCTTTCAACATGACAATGATCCAAAGCACACCGCCAGGGCAACGAAGGAGTGGCTTCGTAAGAAGCATTTCAAGGTCCTGGAGTGGCCTAGCCAGTCTCCAGATCTCAACCCTATAGAAAACCTTTGGAGGGAGTTGAAAGTCCGTGTTGCCAAGCGAAAAGCCAAAAACATCACTGCTCTAGAGGAGATCTGCATGGAGGAATGGGCCAACATACCAACAACAGTGTGTGGCAACCTTGTGAAGACTTACAGAAAACGTTTGACCTCTGTCATTGCCAACAAAGGATATATTACAAAGTAATGAGATGAAATTTTGTTTCTGACCAAATACTTATTTTCCACCATAATATGCAAATAAAATGTTAAAAAAACAGACAATATGATTTTCTGGATTTTTTTTTCTCAGTTTGTCTCCAATAGTTGAGGTCTACCTATGATGTAAATTACAGACGCCTCTCATCTTTTTAAGTGGTGGAACTTGCACTATTGCTGACTGACTAAATACTTTTTTGCCCCACTGTATATATACTAGATGGCAGCCCGATTCTAAAGAATCGGGAGTCTAGAATCCATATATACTTTATTTATTCAAATGTAAGAATAATACAATTAATAAATAATAGTAAGAAAGAACAAAAATAATAGGCAGTATATGGAGAAAACACCAAACAAAAGTTCAAAATTGGTGTGAAAATGTCACTGAACCACTTCACAACTAAATATATATAGTTTTGGTAAATGGTATTATCATTTTTTTGACGAAATTCGGCAGGAGCTTGAAGAGCAACGTCACTGGGCCCGCCTCCACGCAGTAGAAACTTGCTGTGAGGTAAAAATTCAAAAATCACACCAAAATGGCGGGCGGAGTGTGTCACAGTACGGCACGTTTCTGATTGGTCGCTCGCAGCAGGCGGCAACCAATCAGACACTGGACACTGTTGACGTCACTTAGCTCCGGACATTAGCTCCGGACATTAGCTCCGGACAAAGCCACGGAAGTTGGCACAAATTGCAGGAAGTAGTATTCTAGGCAATTATATATATATATATATATATATATATATATATATATATATATATATATATATATATATATATATATATATATTTATATTTTATATATTTATATATATATATTTTTTTAAAAGGCTTTAAATGGAATCTATGAGCTATTTTTTGCTATGTAATCTGACAACAGAATGAGGTAGACACAGAGACTCTGATTTCAGCAATGTATCACTTAAAGGGGTTATCCAGGGCTATTTTATTTTTTTCTATGGCCTATAAACTAATAGGCAAATAGTTGCTGACTACCTTCCTGTTTTGCCCTTCGCTGGTTCAGAGCTCTGCTGACGTGGTGTGTCTGATATCATTCTGATTGACAGGCAGCTTCCTGCGGGCAATTGTCATTCAGCATGACCTCGGCAGTCATACCTCATCAACATCGACGTGATGTAGGCGGAAGCCCCAAGAGCGGTGTGTAACCGCCATCTGCTGGCATAGATTGGCCCTGGGCACATCAGGCAGGTAGATAGTACCTACCTGCATGTTAATCCTTTCCTTTTCATAGTATAAAAATAATCCCAGATAACCCCTTTAATTTACTGGGTGCAGTAGTTCTTATAGAATCACAGTTTTCTGTGTTGCAGATATAGCAGAGTTGAGATGTTGAGCCCTGCCCACACCCCGATTGGCAGCTTTCGTTGTACATTGTATTGGGACAAATAGCTGCTAATTCATGCTGGGAGTGTGATTGGACTACCAGGCACCAGTTGTCCTGTAGTGATAATCTCCTGCTGATAAAACACTGATTGTATTGAAACAGCATAACACAGCCTAGTAAGTGACACATCTCTGAAATTGGGGTCTCCACTTCTACATCATGGTGCATGTTATTGACTTTGAATAACGTTTTGTGTTGCTGTGACCATTTGAAGGAGGATCAACAGAGGCGGTACATTCGGGGTTGGCTCGGCAAGTCTCCACTCTCCTCACCAACCATCTGGCACGAGCCACTGAGTGCTGTGGTAACCAGGCTGCTGGGAATGATGCACTTCAAGACGTTCTTAGCCTTCTTAATGATCTGTCTCGGTAAGTACAGAGCTTCACCTTATGTTTTCTTAATTTCATCTCCTTTTCAGATTTAAATAGTCCGTGTTTTGGCAAATGTTGCATACTTCTATCCATAGTACGAGCAAAGTTAAGAGACTTCAAACAAATATCGAAACAAAAAATGCATTTGTCACTGTTAAGACCCCTCTTCTCTTGTCCTTCTCATTTACTCTCTATTCACTGCTAATATCTGTCTTAAAGGAAATTTAAGTTTTTGTGTTAAAATGTATTTTATTTTAGCAATATTTTTTTGTATCACATCCTTTATTAAAAATAAAAATTATAGATCTTGCAATTTTTACACTGGCCAGTGGGGCTTTTTTATACTCTAATTTCCTGTTTTGTTTTTCTTTAAAAAATCCACATGTACCTCATCAGCAAGCTCAAACAATATTTTTTGTATTTTGTTATCAGTTGTCACTCTGACTCTGATGATAACGAGCCAGCTAAAAACACTTCCTGAAAGAACAGGAAGGATAAATCTAAAATCACCCCAGTGGCCAGTGTGAAAATTGGCACATAACTCATTTTATTGTTAACAAAGATTCGGATGTGAAAAAAAGAAAATGGCAAAAATGTTTAGAAAATAGATTGAAAACAAAAAACTGATTTAAACAATGTATTTTTCTGACGATTCTTTCCCTTCAATGGAGGCAGAGATTAGAAAGATTTTCAGTATGCTTGAGAGATCAGGTTACAGCCACTGCTGCACATGTGTCTTTCTGACAGAGCTCCTGATGCTGGCCGGATCTCACAGCAGTTAATCACTGCCGGTTCTAGAGATGAGCTTGGTGAAGGCTGAGTATTATAGCTGGAGTCTCAGAGCGGGGTGGATAATCTTATTTATATCGATTTATTAAACTATTTAACCCCTTCCCGACCTGTGACACAGCGTATGCGTCATGAAAGTCGGTGCCAATCCGACCTGTGACGCATATGCTGTGTCACAGAATGATCGCGTCCTGTTATGTTTGCTAATGACAGGTGTTATGAAGGCAATCCAGAAACACAGTGTGCATAGCGATCAGAGCGCACACAGTGATCTGACAAATACCCAAAAATACAAGAACGAGCTCTGAGACGTGGAAACTCTGTAGACTGCACACTTGATCCTATCCTAAACACAACTAAAAGCGGCTGTGGATTGCGCCTAACAACTACCTAGGCAACTCGGCACAGCCTAAGAAACTAGCTAGCCTGAAGATAGAAAAATAGGCCTGACTTGCCCCAGAGAAATTCCCCAAAGGAAAAGGCAGCCCCCCACATATAATGACTGAGTAAGATGAAAAGACAAAACGTAGAGATGAAATAGATTCAGCAAAGTGGGGCCCGATATTCTAGGACAGAGCGAGGACAGTAAAGCGAACTTTGCAGTCTACAAAAAACCCTAAAGCAAAACCACGCAAAGGGGGCAAAAAAAACCCACCGTGCCGAACTAACGGCACGGCGGTACACCCTTTGCGTCTCAGAGCTTCCAGCAAAACAAAAGACAAGCTGGACAGAAAAAAAGCAACAAAAAGCAAAAAGCACTTAGCTATACAGAGCAGCAGTTCACAGGAACAATCAGGAGAAGCTCAGATCCAACACTGAAACATTGACAAGGAGCAAGGATAGCAGCATCAGGCGGAGTTAAGTAATGAAGCAGTTAACGAGCTCACCAGAACACCTGAGGGAGGAAGCTCAGAAGCTGCAGTACCACTTGTGACCACAGGAGTGAATTCAGCCACAGAATTCACAACAGCGTCCCTGCAGATCGGTTGAAAGGGTTAACTCCAATTTCACCTGATCTGCAGGGACAGGGGGAGTGGTACTTTAAGCCCAGGGGGGGTGGCTTTGCCCCCACATGGCTACGATCGCTCTGATTGGCTGTTGCACATTCAACAGCCAATCAGAGTAATTTGTAATATGTCACCTATGAAAAGTGGTGAAGTATTACAATCCAGCCATGGTCGATGCTGCAATATTATCGGCAATATTATCGGCCATGGCTGGAAACACTGAGCTGCCTCCCCCCCCCCCCCCCTGCCACCGATCTCCTCCCCAGTACTCCGTTCTGTCCTGTACACGGCTTCGCTCCCCTCTGTCCTCCTGTCCGCTCCCCCCGTCCTCCTGTCCGCTCCCCCCGTCCTCCTGTCCGCTCCCCCCGTCCTCCTGTCCGCTCCCCCGTCCTCCTGTCCGCTCCCCCGTCCTCCCCCCGTCCTCCTGTCCGCTCACCCCCGTCCTCCCCTCCTGTCCGCTCCCCCCGTCCTCCCCTCCTGTCCGCTCCCCCCGTCCTCCTGTCCGCTCCCCCCGTCCTCCTGTCCGCTCCCCCCGTCCTCCTGTCCGCTCCCCCGTCCTCCTGTCCGCTCCCCCGTCCTCCCCCCGTCCTCCTGTCCGCTCACCCCCGTCCTCCCCTCCTGTCCGCTCCCCCCGTCCTCCCCTCCTGTCCGCTCCCCCCGTCCTCCCCTCCTGTCCGCTCCCCCCGTCCTCCCCTCCTGTCCGCTCCCCCCGTCCTCCTGTCCGCTCCCCCCGTCCTCCTGTCCGCTCCCCCCGTCCTCCCCTCCTGTCCGCTCCCCCCGTCCTCCCCTCCTGTCCGCTCCCCCCGTCCTCCCCTCCTGTCCGCTCCCCCCGTCCTCCCCTCCTGTCCGCTCCCCCCGTCCTCCTGTCCGCTCCCCCCGTGCTCCGATCCCACCCCCCGTGCGCCAATCCACCCTCCGTGCACCGATCCACCTCCCCCCGGGCTCCGATCCACCCCCCCCTCGTGCTCCCCCCACTCCCTCATACTTACCGAGCCTCCCGATGTCCGTCCGTCTTCTCCATGGGCGCCGCCATCTTCCAAAATGGCGGGCGCATGCGCAGTGCGCCCGCCGAATCTGCCAGCCGGCAGATTCGTTCCAGGTACGTTTTGATCACTGTGATAGGTTTTATCACAGTGATCAAAATAAAAAAAATAGTAATTGACCCCCCCCCCTTTATCACCCCCATAGGTAGGGACAATGATGAAATAAAGAACATATTTTTTTTTTCCACTAGGATTAGGGTTAGGGTTAGGGTAAGGCTATGTGCACACGTATTCTGGTTATCTGCGAATTTTTCTGCAGCGGAATTGATAAATCCGCAGTGCAAAACCGCTGCGGATTTATCGCGGATTTACCGCAGTTTTTCTGCGGATTTCACTGTGGTTTTACAACTGCGGTTTTCAATTGGAGCAGTTGTAAAACCGCTGCGGAATCCGCAGAAAGTGACATGCTGCGGAATGTAAACCGCTGCGTTTCCGCGCAGTTTTTTCCACAGCATGTGCGCAGCGTTTTTTGTTTCACATAGGTTTACATTGAACTGTCAACTTATGGGAAACTGCTGCGGACCCGCAGCTGCGGAAACGCTGTGGATCCGCAGCGCGTTCTGCAGCGTGTGCACATACCCTTAGAATTTGGCTATGTGCACACGGTGCGGATTTGGCTGTGGATTGGCTGCTGCGGATTCGTAGCAGTTTTCCATCAGGTTTACAGTTCCATGTAAACCTATGGAAAACCAAATCCGCTGTGCCCATAGTGCGGAAAATACCGCGCGGAAACGTTGTGTTGTATTTTCCGCAGCATGTCAATTCTTTGTGCGGATTCCGCAGCGTTTTACACCTGTTCCTCAATAGGAATCCGCAGGTTAAAGCCGCACAAAAAACACTGGAAATCCTCCGTAAATCCGCAAGTAAAACGCAGTGCCTTTTACCTGCGAATTTTTCAAAAATGGAGCGGAAAAATCTCACACGAATCCGCAACGTGGGAACATAGCCTTAGGGTTGGAATTAGGGCCAGGGTTGGAAATAGGGTTAAGATTAGGCTGTGGTTAGGGTTATGGTTAGGGGTGTGTTGGGGTTAGGGTTAGGGGTGTGTTGGGGTTAGGGTTGTGGTTAGGGGTGTGTTAGGGTCGTGATTAGGGTTATGGCTAGAGTTGGGATTAGAGTTGGGGTTAGTGTTGGAGTTAGAATTGAGGGGTTTTCACTGTTTAGGCACATCAGGGGTCTCCAAACGCAACATGGCGCCACCATTGATTCCAGCTAATCTTGCGTTCAAAAAGTCAAATGGCACTCCCTCCCTTCCAAGCCCTGACGTGCGCTCAAACAGTGGTTTACCCCCACATATGGGGTACCAGCATACTCGGGATAAACTGGGCAACAACTATTGGGGTCCAATTTCTCCTGTTACCTTTGTGAAAATAAAAAATTGCTTGCTAAAACATCATTTTTAAGGAAAGAAAAAATGTTTTTTTTATTTTCACAGCTCTGCGTTGTAATCTTCTGTGAAACACATGGGGGTTCAAAGTGCTCACCACATATCTAGATAAGTTCCTTGGGGGGGGGGGGTCTAGTTTCCAAAATGGGGTCACTTGTGGGGGGTTTCTACTGTTTAGGCACACCAGTGGCTCTGCAAACGTAACATAATTCCCGCAGACAATTCCATCAAAGTCTGCATTCCAAAACTTCACTACTTCGCTTCTGAGCCCCGACGTGTGCCCAAACAGTGGTTTCCCCCCACATATGGGGTATCAGCATACTCAGGACAAACTGGACAACAAGTTTTGGGGTCCAATTTCTCCTGTTACTCTTGTGAAAATAATAAAATTGCGGGCTAATAATTTTTTTGAAGAAAGAAAAATGATTTTTTATTTTCACGGCTCTGCGTTATAAACTTCTGTGAAGCACTTGGGGGTTTAAAGTGGTCACCGCACATCTAAATTAGTTCCATGGGAGGTCTAGTTTCCAAAATGGAGTCACTTGTGGGGGAGCTCCAATGTTTAGGCACACAGGGGCTGTCCAAATGCAACATGGTGTCCACGAACGATTGGAGCTAATTTTTCATTCAAAAAGTCAAATGGCGCTCCTTCCCTTCCGAGCCCTGTCGTGCGCCCAAACAGTGGTTTACCCCCACATGTGAGCTATCAGTGTACTCAGGAGAAATTGCCCAATAAATTTTTGGATCCATTTTATCCTGTTGCCCATGTGAAAATGAACAAATTTTGTGAAAAAAATGTACTTTTTCATTTTTACGGATCAATTTGTGAAGCACCTGGGGGTTCAAAGTGCTCACTATGCATCTAGATAAGCTCCTTTTGGGTCTAGTTTCCAAAATGGGGTCACTTGTGGTGGAGCTCCAATGTTTAGGCACACGGGGGCTCTCCAAACGCAACATGGTGTCCGCTAAAGATTGGAGCATATTTTTCATTGAAAAAGTCAAGTGGCGCTCCTTCCCTTCCGAGCCCTGTCATGCGCCCAAACAGTGGTCCCCCCCCCCCCACATATGGGGTATCGGCGTACTCAGGACAAATTGTACAATAACTTTTGGGGTCCAGTTTCTCTTTTTACCCGTGGGAAAATAAAAAAAATTGTTGCTAAAAGATCATTTTTGTGACTAAAAAGTTAAATGTTCATTTTTTCCTTCCATGTTGCTTCTGCTGCTGTGAAGCACCTGAAGGGTTAATAAACTTCTTGAATGTGGTTTTGAGCACCTTGAGGGGTGCAGTTTTTAGAATCGTGTCACTTTTGGGTATTTTCAGCCATATAGACCCCTCAAACTGACTTCAAATGTGAGGTGGTCCCTAAAAAAAATGGTTTTGTAAATTTTGCTGTAAAAATGAGAAATCGCTGGTCAAATTTTAACCCTTATAACTTCCTAGCAAAAAAAAATTTTGTTTCCAAAATTGTGCTGATGTAAAGTATACATGTGGGAAATGTTATTTATTAACTATTTTGTGTCACATAACTCTCTGGTTTAACAGAATAAAAATTCAAAATTTGAAAATTGCGAAATTTTCAAAATTTTAGCCAAATTTCCATTTTTTTTCACAAATAAACGCAAAAGTTATCGACCTAAATTTACCACTAACATGAAGCCCAATATGTCAAAAAAAACAATCTCAGAACCGCTAGGATCAGTTGAAGCGTTCCTGAGTTATTACCTCATAAAGGGACACTGGTCAGAATTGGAAAAAACGGCCAGGTCATTAAGGTCAAAATAGGCTGGGTCATGAAGGGGTTAAAGGAGACCCTGTCACCACTCTTGATATGGCTGTTCTAGTAAATAATGTTGTTCCTCACACGATTTAAAGAGAATGTGTCAACTTATTTTTGCTACCTCATCTGAAAGTAGCATAATGTAGCCAAAGAGATCCGGATTCCAGCGATGTGTCACGTACTGGGCTGCTTAGTATGGTGTTGATAATGTACTGCTCATTAAACAATGATTTTATCAGTAGAGGACTACTTGGCCTGCTGCCAGGTAGTCAAGCATATTCATGAACTCTGTATTACCCCACCCCCACCACTGATTGTCCACTGTAGATGAGCAGAAAGCTGCCAATCAGTGGTGTGTGCGGGTATTAGAGCTCCACATTCAAATAGCTGCAGCAGAAAAAAAGTGATTTTATCAAAATGACAGCAAGTAGAGATGTAAGTGATAAATTGCAGGAATCAGGGGCTCTGTCTTTACCTTATGCTACTCTTAGATGGAGTAGCAAAAAAAACAATTTCCTTTAACAGTTCTGCAGTATCTTCTCTAATAACTTTCCTCTGCATTGCTACTAGATGTATTACTGGTATTACTTTTAGAAATGTATGAGTAAATTTCCATCTGGGTGTTAGCAGTTGGGGGGTTTGTCACCATCCAACCAGTACTTCTATTGATAATGAAAAAGGGAATGGTGACACCCAGTTGTAAATTTTAATTTTAAGTTTATTTTTAAATTTGTAGAAAGAATGCAAGAGAAACTACATAACCCAAAGTTTACAAAAAGCTACTGAATTGTTTCAGTGCCTTGTGAAAGTATTCGGCCCCCTGAAACTTTTAAACCTTTTCCCACATATCATGCTTCAAACCTAAAGATACCAAATGTTGTTGATTCTTCACCAAAAATTTACAAGTGGAACACAATTGTGAAGTTGAAAGAAATTTATTGCTTATTTAAAATTTTTGTGGAAATTCAAAAACTGAAAAGTGGGGCGTGCAATATTATTCGGCCCCTTTAACTTAATACTTTGTTGCGCCACCTTTTGCTGCGATTACAGCTGCAAGTCGCTTGGGGTATGTCTCTATCAGTTTTGTGCATTGAGAGACTGAAATTCTTGCCCATTCTTCCTTGGCAAACAATTCAAGCTCAGTGAGGTTTGATGGAGATCTTTTGTGAACAGCAGTTTTCAGCTCTTTCCACAGATTCTCGATTGGATAGAGGTCTGGACTTTGACTTGGCCATTCTAACACCTGTATACATTTATTTGTGAACCATTCCATTGTAGATTTTGCTTTATGTTTGGATAATTGTCTTGTTGGAAGACAAATCTCAGTCTCGGGTCTTTTGCAGACTCCAACAGGTTTTCTTCAAGAATGGTCCTGTATTTGGCTCCATCCATCTTCCCATCAATTTTAACCATCTTACCTGTCCCTGCTGAAGAAAAGCAGGCCCAAACCATGATGCTGCCAAAACCATGTTTGACAGAGGGGATGGTGTGTTCAGGGTGATGAGCTGTTTTGCCTTTACGCCCAACATATCGTTTGGCATTGTTTCCAAAAAGTTCGATTTTGGTTTCATCTGACCACAGCACCTTCTTCCACATGCTTGGGATGTCTCCCAGGTGGCTTGTTGCAAACTTTAAACAACACTTTTTATGGATATCTTTGAGAAATTGTTTTCTTCTTGCCACTCTTCCACAAAGGCCAGATTTGTGCAGTGTAGGACTGAGGGTTGTCCTATGGACAGACTGTCTCACCTCAGCTGTAGATCTCTGCAGTTCATCCAGAGTGATCATGGGCCTCTTGGCTGCATATCTGATCAGTCTTCTCCTTCTTTGAGATGAAAGTTTAGAGGGATGGCCGGGTCTTGGTAGATTTGCAGTGGTATGATACTCCTTCCATTTCAATATGATCGCTTGCACAGTGCTCCTTGGGATGTTTAAAGTTTTGGAAATCATTTTGTATCCAAATCTGGCTTTAAACGTCTCCACAACAGTATCACGGACCTGCCTGTTGTGTTCCTTGGTTTTCATGGTGCTCTCTGTGCTTCAAACAGAACCCTGAGACTATCACAGAGCAGGTGCATTTATACGGAGACTTGATTACACACAGGTGGATTATATTTATCATCATTAGGCATTTAGGACAATATTGGATCATTCAGAGATCCACAATGAACTTCTGGAGTGAGTTTGCTGCACTGAAAGTAAAGGGGCCGAATAATATTGCCGCCCCACTTTTCAGTTTATGAATTTCCACAGAAATGTAAAATAACCAATAAATTTCGTTCAACTTCACAATTGTGTTCCACTTGTTGTTGATTATTCACCAAAAATTTACATTTTGTACCTCTATGTTTGAAGCATGATTTGTGGGAAAAGGTTTAAAAGTTCCAGGGGGCCGAATAGTTTCGCATAGCACTGTATGTGGTGAATAATACAAATATTTGCTGAAACAGACCTGTCAGAAATGGGGGGCTTTCTTCTTAAGTTCATTTTGTTGGTCCCCAAATCGCCATATAACATTTCTTTATTGTCAAGCTAGACTCCTAAAAATCATGTAAAATGTAAGCAGTTTTCATACTGTCTACTTAGTGAAACTTGTATTTAATCTTAGATACCATAACTATATGTCCTGATGATTCTGTGAATAGAAATCCATTAAAGTACCACTGCAGGGTTTTTCTTTTACCACCTGACAGGTATCAGTAATGTATGATCCTTGTGTAGTATATAACTAACCTGCGCTGCGGAATATGTTGGCGCTATATAAATAAAGATTATTATTAACCTGTCGCCATCTTTTGATACTCCTAACACCACTCTTGTCCTCCTCTGCTACTCCCTGCACCACTCTGTTCCTCTTCCGCTACTCCCTGCGCTGCTCTGCTTCTCTTGTGCTGCTCCCTGCGCCACTCGGGTCCTCCTCTGCTACTCCCTGCGCCACTCGGGTCCTCCTCTGCTACTCCCTGCGCCACTTGGGTCCTCCTCTGCTACTCCCTGCGCCACTCGGGTCCTCCTCTGCTACTCCCTGCGCCACTCGGGTCCTCCTCTTCTACTCCCTGCGCCACTCGGGTCGTCCTCTTCTACTCCCTGCGCCACTCGGGTCCTCCTCTGCTACACCCTGCGCCACTCTGGTCCTCCTCTGCTACTCCCTGCACCACTCGGATCCTTCTCTGCTACTCCCTGCACCACTCTGGTCCTTTTCTGCTACTCCCTGCACCACTCGGGTCCTCCTCTGCCACTCCCTGCGCCGCTCTGTTCCTCTTCTGCTACTTCCTGCGCCACTCTGTTCCTCTTCTGCTACTTCCTACGCCACTCTGGTCCTCTTCTGCTACTTCCTGCGCCACTCTGGTCCTCTTCTGCTACTCCCTGCGCCATTCTGGTCCTCTTCTGCTACTCCCTGCGCCATTCTGGTCCTCTTCTGCTACTCCCTGCGCCATTCTGGTCCTCTTCTGCAGCTCCCTGCACCACTCTGGTCCTATTCTGCTACTCGATGCTCCACTCTGGTCCTCTTCTGCTACTCGATGCTCCACTCTGGTCCTCTTCTGCTACTCGATGCTCCACTCTGGTCCTCTTCTGCTACTCGATGCTCCACTCTGGTCCTCTTCTGCTACTCGCTGCACCACTCTGATCCTCTTCTGCTACTCGCTGCACCACTCTGGTCCTCTTCTGCTACTCGCTGCACCACTCTGGTCCTCTTCTGCTACTCCCTGCGCCACTCTGGTCCTCTTCTGCTACTCCCTTCGCCACTCTGGTCCTCTTCTGCTACTCCCTGCGCCACTCTGGTCCTCTTCTGCTACTCCCTGCGCCACTCTGGTCCTCCTCTGCTACTCCCTGTGCCACTATGGTCCTCTTCTGCTACTCCCTGCGCCACTCTGGTCCTCTTCTGCTACTCGCTGCGCCACTCTGGTCCTCTTCTGCTACTCCCTGCTCCACTCTGGTCCTCTTCTGCTACTCCCTGCGCCACTCTGGTCCTCTTCTGCTACTCCCTGCGCCACTCTGGTCCTCTTCTGCTACTCCCTGCGCCACTCTGGTCCTCTTCTGCTACTCCCTGCGCCACTCTGGTCCTCTTCTGCTACTCGATGCTCCACTCTGGTCCTCTTCTGCTACTCCCTGCGCCACTCTGGTCCTCTTCTGCTACTCCCTGCGCCACTCTGGTCCTCTTCTGGACCCACGTGAGCACAGTTGTGACAGGCTGTCTCAGAACGAGACACTAATAGACTTAAATTAAGAAAGTTACCATTGGCAATGACTTCCGGCCAGTCACAAGATATAGCTGGACCGCAATGATGATAGAAACAGTAGAAGATGGCCACTGGTCTGTATGTTACTACACAACGGAAACATATATTCCTGATACCTTTTGTTGAAATAAAAAAAAAAAAAAAAATCCTTATAGTAATACTTTAAGTCAAGACGCCAATTAAATCAAGAGACTGTTTTGAGAAATATTGGATGTTTGTTGCATGGATCATTTTGTTACATGCAATAATTGTAACGACTTATTTACACAGGAGTCAAATAGGGAAAGCAATACTGAGCCAGCCCGCTTGTGTCTCTAAGCTCCTCTCACTGCTGCTGGATCAGCGCCCGTCCCCAAAGCTTGTGCTCATAATCCTCCAGCTGTGCCGCGCAGCTCTGCCTCTCATGAGTGTAGAAGATTGTGGCAATGTGGAGCTTCCACCATGGAGCTACTCTGTACCATCTCTTAACAGTGAGCAAGAAGATCCGAGTGATCCAGCCTCGAAAATTGCATCACTACTATTGGCAAAATTGGCAGATTATGTGGTTCCAGGTATGTTCGGAATGTACTCTGGGAGTGAAGTACTTGAGGGGGGTGGGGGGTTTAAACCGCTGATGTGTCCCATGGCGACCAAACAGATAGTGTAAAAGATTTACTAAAACGGGTTGTCTACTACTCAGACAACTCCTTAAATACTATGTTTCCCAATGTAAAATAAACACGTTGTACTCGCCTACCATATCGACGCCATTCCAACGTTATCCGCGCCGGATCGCCCAAGGCTCACATGTCATGGTTATGCCACATGTGCCCTGCAGGCCGTCGGCGGATACTATTGGGCTGTAGTGTTCATACCTCCACAGCCATCCGAGGTTCACGTGAAGGAAGTGAGCGCACAGCAGCTTAATCAGCACTCGTGGCAAAACAATGTCACGAGCCTTAGGAGACACGGCGCCAATATTGTTGAAATGCTACCAGTATGGGAGGCGAGTATAAGGTATTTTCATTTTTACAAAGGGAAATATAGTATTTAAAGGGCTGGTTCGACGGCAAAGTCATTTTGCTCTTAACACTCAACTATTTGATGCTATGATCAAAGCTATTTTCTAATACACTTACTTTATAAATTCCCTACTGTTCCCTAGCTACACTAACCGCTATTGTATATTTTTTTTTCTCTACCTTCTGTTTGATGACAATTCGTTTGAGTATCCTCATCGGGGGTAGAATCTGTGGTCACGGTCACATTACTTTCTCCTTCCTTGAAACAAAGCGTCGTCAGTGATGTCCCTGCTGTCTCCCCTGTGCAATGTGCTCAGCGCACAGTCTCCCCTGTTGTCTGCATAGATGAATAGTAATAAGCCGGGAACTCAGCGGTGTCACTGTACCAAGCGTACAGGAGACTGACAATGGCGTTCTTCCAGGTATTCTGTTCCCGGCTTATTACTATTCATCTAAGCGGGAGACAGCAGGGACAGCACCGCGCCTGAAACCAGCGGCACTGATGACTCTTCGTTACTGGCAGGGGCTGCGACAGTGACTGCAACCTCTGCACCCCGCTGACACTTTGAGTATCCCAGCATGCACTGGGATACTCAAGCGAATCATCATCATGCAGGAAGTAGAGGAAAAAAAAATACAGTATCTGTTAGTGTAGTTGGGGAACAGTAGGGAATTTTTAAAACAAGTATTATAGAAAATGGCTTAGAATATAGCATCAAATAGATGGGGATTTAGGAACAAAATGACTTTGACTTGGGACCGCCCCTTTAAGAACTAATTGCTCTTTACTATTGAGCTATTATTACCTATTACCCACACTTCTGACATCTTTGTTCTTTCATGCTGCCTTGTGTTGCAGGTTGTCAGACAGTTCTCTCCCCAACCTCCTCTGAGCCAGACAGCAGCTTATCGAAGAACAGTCCTAAGGGCTCTCAGAAGGGTGATAAAGATAACGGGGAAGAAAGTGAAGCTGTGGACGGCAAACTTTCCATTTTTATTCACAAACGGGAAGATCAGTCGTCTCATGAAGTCCTGCAGCCTTTGCTAAGGTAATAAGCGAAGTGCAAGGAAGAAAATAATTTTAGATTATTTGTTTTCAAAATGTGATCTTAAATCTGTTTTTTTTATATATATTTGACTGCCCAAATAGTATTTTAAAAATATAATGAGAATAGACCGACAACCCCAAAATAATGCTACATTATACTCCGTCTGTGCATGTGTAATAAATTGGCTGAAGTCACCTAAAGCGAGATGCTAATAACTATTCATGCACAATCTACTAAAGGTGTGTGTCCTATTATCATATGCCTGGAATAATCTAACACAAAAGGGCCCATCAAAGAGGTCACAATATACAGTGGGGCAAAAAAGTATTTAGTCAGTCAGCAATAGTGCAAGTTCCACCACTTAAAAAGATGAGAGGCGTCTGTAATTTACATCATAGGTAGACCTCAACTATGGGAGACAAACTGAGAAAAAAAAATCCAGAAAATCACATTGTCTGTTTTTTTAACATTTTTTTTGCATATTATGGTGGAAAATAAGTATTTGGTCAGAAACAAACAATCAAGATTTCTGGCTCTCACAGACCTGTAACTTCTTCTTTAAGAGTCTCCTCTTTCCTCCACTCATTACCTGTAGTAATGACACCTGTTTAAACTTGTTATCAGTATAAAAAGACACCTGTGCACACCCTCAAACAGTCTGACTCCAAACTCCACTATGGTGAAGACCAAAGAGCTGTCAAAGGACACCAGAAACAAAATTGTAGCCCTGCACCAGGCTGGGAAGACTGAATCTGCAATAGCCAACCAGCTTGGAGTGAAGAAATCAACAGTGGGAGCAATAATTAGAAAATGGAAGACATACAAGACCACTGATAATCTCCCTCGATCTGGGGCGCCACGCAAAATCCCACCCTGTGGGGTCAGAATGATCACAAGAACGGTGAGCAAAAATCCCAGAACCATGCGGGGGGACCTAGTGAATGAACTGCAGAGAGCTGGGACCAATGTAACAAGGCCTACCATAAGTAACACACTACGCCACCATGGACTCAGATCCTGCAGTGCTAGACGTGTCCTACTGCTTAAGCCAGTACATGTCCGGGCCTGTCTGAAGTTTGCTAGAGAGCATTTGGATGATCCAGAGGAGTTTTGGGAGAATGTCCTATGGTCTGATGAAACCAAACTGGAACTGTTTTGTAGAAACACAACTTGTCGTGTTTGGAGGAAAAAGAATACTGAGTTGCATCCATCAAACACCATACCTATTGTAAAGCATGGTGGTGGAAACATCATGCTTTGGGGCTGTTTCTCTGCAAAGGGGCCAGGATGACTGATCCGGGTACATGAAAGAATGGATGGGGCCATGTATCGTGAGATTTTGAGTGCAAACCTCCTTCCATCAGCAAGGGCATTGAAGATGAAACGTGGCTGGGTCTTTCAAGATGACAATGATCCAAAGCACACCTCCAGGGCAACGAAGGAGTGGCTTCGTAAGAAGCATTTCAAGGTCCTGGAGTGGCCTAGCCAGTCTCCAGATCTCAACCCTATAGAAAACCTTTGGAGGGAGTTGAAAGTCCGTGTTGCCAAGCGAAAAGCCAAAAACATCATTGCTCTAGAGGAGATCTGCATGGAGGAATGGGCCAACATACCAACAACAGTGTGTGGCAACCTTGTGAAGACTTACAGAAAACGTTTGACCTCTGTCATTGCCAACAAAGGATATATTACAAAGTATTGAGATGAAATTTTGTTTCTGACCAAATACTTATTTTCCACCATAATATGCAAATAAAATGTTAAAAAAACAGACAATGTGATTTTCTGGATTTTTTTTTCTCAGTTTGTCTCCCATAGTTGAGGTCTACCTATGATGTAAATTACAGACGCCTCTCATCTTTTTAAGTGGTGAAACTTGCACTATTGCTGACTGACTAAATACTTTTTTGCCCCACTGTACGTGATAACATATTCACAAGTAAACCAGGACTCTGTGAATGCGAGTTTCACTATTGCTAGCTTCATCAGGCGATAAAAAAGAGGAAAGCATTCAATTTATTAGGGAAGGCGCTTATTGAGGTTGAAAGATAGGAGTTCTATGCTTTTCTCTCTATGCGCTTTATAAAGAGAAATCGCTCCAGGAATGAAGCTGGGCTTATGCACGAGAGCCAGTTGCTGCAGCAGCATCGTGGAGTCACATACCTCCCATTCAGCATGTATTACTGGGAGGACTAAAGCATGGCAGGCTGAAAGCTGGAAATGAGGAGGGGGGATCTGAAAATGAATGAAATATTAAAGTTTGCAGGTATTACATTTTTGAGCACAATATAAGCCGAAAGCATATGTATGACAAAGAGGAGGAGCAAGGTATGTTTTAATTATTTGAGTAATTAGTGAACCTAGATTGCACTTCTTTATCCCTGGAGGCATAACTTAAAGGTCTTGTTAAATGTTTTAGAGGCGCCCCCCAACCTTACTGCCATTTATAGTAATTGCTGGATAGGGATTATTGGATCTCTTAATGAGGTGGTCTTACCATTGACTTTTTGGAGCACCTTGCTCCCCAGCTTCCTGCTTGCCAGGGGGTGTCCGCTTCTTGATTGTCCATTGGGATCAGGAGTATTGTCACACTGCTCACCCGAGCTCTTCTCTCTTCAATGCAGTACTGCAGGCATTGGGGGCTTTGCCTCTGCACATCAGGGAAGCACAGTAAGGCTGGGGTTACAGGAGCGTAGATTCTCACATGCGAGAGCATCGGATCGATTATGGAAATGACACTGATCACAATCTGAATATCCGCTAAGTGTAATCCTCACAGATGAGGAGAAGATGGAGAACAAGATTTCTCCTTCTTCATTCACGGAAGTCAGACTGCACTCGCTTGTTATCTGAGTGCAGTCTGACGTTTTCCGCTCACCCATAGACTTGAATGGCCGAGCGTGATCCGATTTGCACAGCAACTTTCAGCTGGCTTCGATTTTTTTTTTTTTCTTCTTTTTCTTCTTATGCTGAGATAAGAAAATCCCTTTTAAGCAACTAATTATTTAATCTTTTATGCACCCAATCCCTGATGCATTTGCAATCTTTGTACCTCTTAGTCACTTCCCAGGATATCACTTATTTCTCTGTTTTATAGTAGTTCTGAGGGCCGTCCATTCCGACTTGGCACTGGTGCAAACATGGAAAAAGTCGTAAAAATGGATCGAGATATGACTAAGGTTAGTATTTTCTTAAATTCAGTTTCCACTTTTAAACATTATGTACAAGCAGAAATCTATTCTTGGTGCTATGCTGATTAATAAAAATGTATGGGATAAAGCAGCCGTCCATGTAGAGATCATAAAACCCCAAATACTGTTCTCTGGGCACACAGTGTAATGTCTGCGCAACAGTATCTGTGATGTATGGGGACACAGTATCTTTTCACACTACTTCCATGAAGTATAATATAAATATAATGATGTAGCATTCTGTAGAATTGTATCTTGCGTACTGTTTTGTTTATGTGCGGTCTCACTGTGCAGAGTGGTTGCTGTGAAGTGATCACTGAAGAATCAGCTGCTGCTCTCCGCAAAGCAACCAAATGGGCCCAGTCTGGTTTAATAGTGAGCGTGGGTCCACCAGTGGAAACGGTCAGTCCAGAAGCCGCAAGTGGTCTGTCAACTGGAGACAAGAAGAAAACTGCCCAGACCTCTGTCTGCAGAGAGAGAAATTCTGATCTTGCCAGGTACAGATATATGAACATAATAAAGTGAATTTCTTTTATCTTGGCGTCAAATAACCAGGCTGCAGGAAATGATCCACATCGTCCTTTAAGGGTCTCTATTACCTTTAGCGCATGACCAATCTTAGATATTCTCTGGAGCTCTTTCTTCACACACCCTTCTTATATTGATCATATTTTATTAGTTTTTTAAGTTTATCATTCATTCACAATCCTATTAGTAATTGACTTCTGCTTTCCTCAGAACTGATCCTGTACGTCCTTTTATCAGTGGACATGTGGCGAACAGCATGGCTGCTGAAGTCATTGCTTTACTTCATAGTTTACTGATGGCACCAGAGTCTAATGCAGCCCAGATATGGACAACAACTGCAGAAAAGGTGACGTGTTATGTTATTGTCTTCATACTGTCTCAATGTTTCCATGGTCTCACAAGATTTTATGATATTTTTTTTTTGTGGGGGTCTTGTTGACTATTGTTAAAGGGAATTAGCAGGTTTTTGCTCTTTAATCTGATGGCAGAATGAAGTAGGGGCTGAGACCCTCAATACAATGAATGTTTTATCAGCAGGAGATTATCACTACAGGACTACATCTTGCGTGCATCCTGTTCCAGCTCCACCCCACCACTGATTAGAAGCTTGCCATCAATATACAATGTACATAGAAAGCTGTGGTGTGGGCAGTGTCAGCTGTTTGAGTTCTGCTACATCTAATAACTCTGTACTATAACTGCGGCCCCCAGTAAACTATACGACACATCACTGGAATCAGGGTCTCTCTTCCTAAATTATGCTGCTCTTAGATGAGGTAGCTAAAACCTGGTGGCAGATTTTACATTTCACAATTACCTTCTGCTTCAAGATAGAATACAACAAAAAATATCACTTTGCGGATAAGTAAATTGGTAGAATACCTGTGTCCTCAATTAATAGTCCCCTTCTGCTCCACCAGTTCCCTGTTCATCTACAATCTCTGACTGCCCTGTACATACTGTACTTTGGAAGTCAGACACTCTTCCCACAGTCACAGATTGTCCAGTGCTGCGGAGACGAAGCAGAGGGGAAGAGAATGAGTAGCATTGGGGCAGAAGGACTCAAAACAATGACATTCAGTACCATGCATTCTCCAGTTTACCTGGTGTTTTTTTGTTTTTTTTTAAATTCAGAACAGTTTAAGCTTAAAGCAGGGGTGAACAGCATTTTTGGTCCAAGAGCCACATTGTCACGAATCTGAATGAGACCCCCAAAAATTTAAAGGGTGTTTACATGACTACATCTGCAGAACCAAGTTTTGAGTATTAAGAAGGAATTTGAGAGTTTCTGCTCCAAAAAAATCAATGTGAACACACCCAAACTTAAACTGAGTTTTTGGAGCGGAAACTTAATAAAATCCTCCTCATAATCTCAAAACTAAATTTTGAGGATTTTTCAGTTTTAGCATGAAGCATGTTATATATTTCTATGTCATAAGAACCAAATTCAGTACATGAATACATCACCAAGCTTAGTACAGTGATCAATTGCAGTTTCTGGTCAGCCCCATATACACTTGTATCACGTAAATCTGAATCTCCCAGTATCTTTTAAAAATGCTAAGGAGATACTGGGAGTTGGTGTTACCAGCCATTATCAGCCTGTGGACCATACAGGAACCACAGTACTGATGAGATGCAGGAAGAGTCAGAAATAAACCTTTAAGTCCAGGTACCGTATAGGTGACATTATCTCTGATCATTTCCATCCTTTTTTTTGTCTCCACACAATACAGATGCCATGATGAGATTTCATGCCCAGAGCTCGTTTCTGCAAACTTCCCTCTTTTCTGTCTTCAGCACCACATCCCGACACGGTGCCTTTAAAAGTAAAAGTATCATTATACTGCCCCATAAATAAAGGTACCTCCCATGCTGTACCCCTGAATAAATAATTACCACTTAGGCTACTTTCACACTAGCGTTAACTGCAAACCGTCACAAAAACGTCTTTTTGCCAAAAAAACGGATGCGTCAAAAAAGTGCAAAATGTATGCAACGCATACAGCATTTCGACGGATCCGTCTATTTGGGGATGTCTGGCCAATTAGCTAAAAAAATCCTGTTTCTGAGCATGCTCAGTAGAAATAAACGTATTGCAGCGCTGCATTGCGTCGTACGACGTGTCTCGACGCATCCGTCGCTCATAGACTTTCATTGTAGCCAAAGACGCATGCCGATGGATGCGCCGAGACACGTTTTTTTGTCGGAGCCAAAAAACGTTGCAATCTACGTTTTTCCAGACGACGTGTCGCCTAATTTCGACACATCCGTTGAAAGACGTATACCGACGTATGCAAATCCGTCGCAATGCGTCGCCAATACAAGTCTATGGGGAAAAAACGCATCCAGCAAAATATTTTGCTGGATGCGTTTTTTCTGCAAAACGACGCATTTTAACGTATTGCAGTTAACGCTAGTGTGAAAGTAGCCTAACTGTGCTTCCTGCAAAAGGTATCCCTCACGCTGCCTCTCCCCATAATATCCTCCCCACACTGCCCCTCTCCATAATATTTCCCCACACACTACCTCTGTCCACCATGTTTCTCCCACAATGCCCCTCTCCATAATGTCCCACCACGCTGCCTGTCTCCATAATGTCCCCCCACACAATTCCTCTCCGTAACATTTCCCCCCCGCACATCATCTCTTCATAATATCCCCCACATAGCTCCTCTTCATAATATCCCCCCACATAGCTCCTCTTCATAATTTCCCCCACATAGCTCCTCTTCATAATATCCCCCCACATAGCTCCTCTTCATAATATCCCCCCACATAGCTCTTCTCCGTAGTTACACACACACAGCATACTGTGGCGCCGGTGCCGGCAGCAGTGTGATGAGGTCTGTGTGGCATGATAACCTTATCACTGCACATCAGGGCGGTGGCTGACTAGCGCTGCTCTGCTCTGCCCCAGTTCTTGCGCCAAAGTGTTTAACTATTTTTGCGAATTAAAGACATGAATACAGCTGAATATAGGAAGGTGGGAGCCGGAGTCTCTCAAATCTTTGCGGGCTGCACAACATCCTTTGGCGGGCTGCATGTTGTTCAGGCCTGGCTTAAGTATACTCTGTTATATTTCTTAATGTGGGCTCATTTTTTTTTTCTTTCTGTCTTGTAGGTCTTGTCACGTGCCCTTATGCATATACCCCAATTGGGCAAGTATGCCGAGAGCATATTGGAGAATGGATGTGGTAGTGGCAGGAAGTTGGCAAAACTGCAAAGCATATCAAGACAAGCTGTTGCTGCTCTCTGTGCCCTAGGGGGGTTCAGAGAGACTATTAAAATTGGTTCTGAGGTCCAGGTAATGCAATTGTTTTGTTAAGCCATTCGACTAAATGGGTCTGCTGGTTCTGTTCTGCTGTGAAAAAACTCTGAAATCATGTAATGCAATTCTTGTGTATAGTGCTTGATGGACTCGTTTTTTCTGTATTGTTGACTTTTAAGATGATCTAGTCTAAGGTTGCACGGTCTAAGAATAGACAATCTGCCCTAATGTGTTCAATTGGATTGATTTGATAAAGACTCCAATGTCAAGATGTTGCTGTAAGTTAATTGCACACTTAGTTTTGGACCTTTTGAAGTGATTTAGCCATGTTAATGTGAAATATACAGTATGTTGCCAAATTTAAAGGGCGTTCCACCCCTGAGGAAACTTTTGGCAGTCTCTGCAGCATGCTGATTCCTAGCTGTGAGTAATGAACACAAATGTAGGATTTAGCTTTGTTTACCAGTTACAGTGGTCATAGAGCAACCACGAGTATGTGATTTGTATAGTTTTGGTTACATGCTGACGACAGTCTCAACTTTTCTCCTTCGCCACATTGGGGGACACAGGACAATGGGTGTTATGCTGCTGTCACTAGGAGGCTGACACTAAGCTGAGACAAAAAAAGATTAGCTCCTCCCCTGCAGTATACACCCTCATGCTGGCTTCCAGAGACCCAGTTGAAGCTTAGTGTCCGTAGGAGGCACACTGGATTTAATTCATTCTCTTTTTTCTATCGGACGAAGGGGCGACGGAACCTTTCAAGGCTCCGATCTCCCCGAACCAACAACAGGCGAGCACGGGAGTTTACCTCTCCGTACCCTCTCCTGCGACATGGGAAGCCACTGCCTGAGCTGATTTTTGGGGGCGACGGGCCTTTTCTAGGGACCAATCTCCCCCACCCCCCCTTACAGACGAGCACATGGAGGCCCTCCACGTATCCTCTTCTGCAGCCAGGCCTATTGCCGGACATCTGCCCTGCCCACCAGGTTTTTTCCTCGGCTGATCAGAGGCACTCTACGTTGTGGCGTCATTGCAGCCCCCACTGCATCACCACTGAATTTGCAGCTGATGGCAGGTGGTGGACGGTTCCTCTTCACCCCCCTTTCAGGAGATGGTGGATGGAGGCTCCCCAACCCCTGCACCGTTCTTATCGCCCCAGGCACACCTCACCAGGTTCCTTGTGTGCAGCAGCTTCTGCCCCCCTGCGCGGCTCTCTATCGGGGTAAGTGCCTCGGGGAGGGGAGGGGGGCGTGGTCGGCCGTTTAGCGGTCCGGAGGGCTCCCTCTTAGCAGCGGCACTTTTTTTTTTTTTTTCCCTCTGGGCCCCATAGCTTCCGGTACTCAGCGGCTGCGCGCCGGCCCGAAGCCGCAAATTTCGTCCCCGGCTTTGGCCTAGCTGCAGGCCGCATCCCGATAGGCTCCGCCCCCTTTTTGCGTCATCCTGCGGCGCCGCCCCCCGGTCCCGCCGCTTCTCGCTGTCTCTCCCCCTCCCCCTGATCTCGGCGGCCATCTTGGATTCTTCACTGCACGCCGCAGCTCCAGCTCTCCCAGCCGCAGCTTCCCCCACACGTGCAGCGCTGTGCACGCCGGCCGTCGCCTACTTCACCTGCCGTCTCCCTCTTCCTCTGCGGGACACAGGACCACGGGTAACGAGACCACGTCAGCTTCTCCCCTGCAGCGCCGCCCTCGCTTCCTTAGTTTATAGACCCTGAGGTCTATCTTTCATTAGTGTACACCATGTCCCAGTCAAAGACTAAAAAATCCTTTAAGGTGCATACAACCTTTTTTTTCTGCGTGTACCACCTGCGAGGCTCCACTTCCTCGGCCTCCAAGTTCCCCTCTCTGCTCAGCCTGCGATGCCCCATGTGCCCAGGAGCTCTCCACCGCCACCGACCCCGACATATCTAGTCCCCCCGTGTGGGTCGCTTCACTTTCGCAGTCCGTGGATTTTTTAGCCAATGCCATCAAATCCATTCAGAACCCGCCTGGGGAGCGGGGCATTCCTTTACATGTGTTAAGAGATCCCTCCGTAACAGGGGAATCGTCGGCCAGCAGGGGCCGCTCTCTCCGGAAAGAGGCACGGTCATCCAGAAAACGGATCCCCACTACCTCTCCTGAGCGCTCACCACGCCAGTCAGCTTCTGGCAGCTCCACCTCTCGCTCACCCTCTTTGGGGGCTCGTAGCGTTCACGACTCTGAATATGAGTCTGATGTATCCTTAGACCCGGATGCTCCGGAGTTTAGATCTACTGTCGACTCCCTCATTGAGGCAGTCAATCACGCACTTAAAGTGGACGACGACCCTAATTCTGCTCCGGACCACTCAATCTCCTTTACTATAACCAAGCGTTCTCATAAGACTTTCGACTCTCACCCAGATTTCCTGGAAATAGTCAGGCGACACAGGGAGCATCCAGATAAACGTTTCACGGGCAAAAAGGCCCTGGAATCGAAGTATCCTTTTTTAGCAGATCTCGTGAAAGACTGGACGGAATCCCCACTAGTAGATCCTCCGGTTTTGCGCCTTGCTTCCAAAACGCTCTTATCCGTTCCGGATGGCGCTTCGATTAGGAATACCACTGAATGCCAGCTAGATTCACTAACTCGCTCAGTGTACGAAGCCTCAGATTCTTCCCTATTTCCCTCCTTCGCCGCAGCTTGGGTGGCCAAGGCAATGGTTTCCTGGGCAGATGCTCTAGCGAAATCCGTTCAAGAACAGGATCTCCCGTCTGAGGTAGCGGACCTTGCTAAACAGATTGCCATGGCGGGTGATTACGTGATGTACGCATCTCTCGATGCAGCGAATTGCGCAGCAACGGCGGCTTCAAACGCCATCACTATCAGAAGAGCTATTTGGCTCAGAGAGTGGCGCGCAGATTCATCCTCTAAAAAATCTCTGATTTCTCTCCCTTTTCAGAGCGGGCGTCTTTTTGGAGAAAAGCTAGACCAGCTTATTTCCGACGCTACAGGGGGAAAGAGCAAGTTCCTTCCCCAACAGAGGCCCAAGGCTGCCTTCCAGCGCCAGCCATATTTTCGTTTTCTGCCCTTTCGTAGCAGTCCAGCCTGGTCCAATCCTGCCGCCTCTTCCAGATCGGACCGATCCGCTCACTCAGACAGAGACGTTCGTCCCTCTTTCAGGCCGAATCAGTCCTGGCGAGGAAAGCCTAGGCAACCCAGAACCAGAGGCTCCAGGTCTGCCAGATTCCCTTCACAATGACTCGGGAATGGCTCCAGTCGATACCACCAAAGTAGGCGGACGTCTACTTCTTTTTCAGCAAGCCTGGCTCTCCGTCATTCACGACGAATGGGTCAGGGATCTGGTGTCGTCTGGCTACAAAATAGAGTTCTCTGCTTCCCCTCCAACTCGTTTTTTTCCCTCTCGTCTCCCCAGTTCGGGAGCTCAGTCTCGCGCCCTTCTTTGCGCCATTCACTCCCTCCGCCAGAGCGGGGTCATTGTTCCGGTTCCTGGAACACGAGAGGTTCAGAGGTTTCTACTCACACCTCTTCGTCGTGCCAAAAAAGGACGGGAAAGTGCGCCCCATTTTGGATCTGAAGCTCCTGAACAAGTGCGTAAAGGTACGGCACTTCAGGTTGGAATCGCTCCAGTCGGTCATCTCCTCGATGGAGAGAGGGGAATACCTGGCATCGATAGACATCAAGGATGCCTATCTTCACATTCCAATATTCCCGCCACATCAAAGGTTCCTCCGCTTTTCCATCCTAGAGGACCATTTCCAATTCACAGCCTTACCCTTCGGTCTTGCCACGGCACCCAGGGTATTCACGAAGGTCATGGCGGCCGTCATGGCCATTCTTCATTCACGAGGAGTGGTCGTGTTGCCTTACTTAGACGACCTCCTCATAAAGGGTCCGTCTTATCAGGCCTGCGAGGCAAGCGTCCACATTACCTTGGATTCTCTTTCGCGCCTGGGCTGGTTGATCAACTTGGACAAGTCCTCCCCCGTTCCTGCCCGACGGATCTCCTTTCTGGGAATGATCCTGGACACTTCAAGGGGACTGGTCTTGCTTCCTCGGTCCAAGACCCAAGAGCTTCAGCAAGGAGCCCGGACGCTCTGCCATCCTCGCCCGTGACCCATTCGGTTCGCCATGAAGATCCTGGGCAAAATGGTAACAGCAATCGAAGCGGTTCCTTTCGCTCAACTCCATCTCCACCCCTTGCAACAGGCTCTGCTGGACAACTGGGACAGGAGTCCTTTATCCCTCGATCATCCTTGCCCTTTGTCTCCGCGGATCAGACAATCTCTTGTATGGTGGACCCTGGGTCCATCTCTCCTCCAGGGGAAGTCCTTTCTCCCGATCCGCTGGTTAGTGGTAACTACCGACGCCAGTCTCCTCGGCTGGGGTGCGGTGTTTCTTCACCACTCTGCCCAGGATCGTTGGACAGTTTGGGAGTCGAGGCTCCCTATAAACATCCTGGAGATTCGTGCGATCAGACTTGCCCTGAGACGCTTTCACCCCCTGCTCGCGGGTCACCCAATCCGAGTCCAATCGGACAACATCACAGCAGTGGCATACATAAACCACCAAGGGGGTACCCGCAGCAGGGCAGCGATGCAGGAAGTCTCCCACATGCTTCGTTGGGCCGAAGCCAACCACTCCACCGTTTCCGTGGTGCACATTCCGGGCGTCGAAAACTGGGCAGCAGACTTTGAGCCGTCAGGGCCTTGCCTCGGGGGAGTGGGAACTCCATCCTGAGGTTTTTTGGCAGATCTGCCTTCGCTGGGGGACCCCGGACGTGGATCTGATGGCGTCCAGATTGAACGCCAAGGTTCACAACTTCATTGCACGTTCTCGGGATCCCCAGGCTATCGGAGTGGACGCGCTGATATCCCCGTGGCATCAGTTCCAACTCCCATACGTGTTTCCTCCACTTCCCTTACTGCCGAAGGTGATCCGGAAGATCAAGACGGAGGGGGTTCCGGTCATTCTGGGCGCTCCAGATTGGCCACGACGCGCTTGGTACGCGGAGTTCGTTCAGCTCGTAGCCGACGTCCCCTGGCAGTTACCAGACCGCCCAGACCTGCTTCGCCAAGGGCCGATCTGCCACCAGAGCTCAGGGGCCCTACGTTTAACGGCGTGGCTGTTGAAACCTGGATTCTGACTCAAGCTGGTTTCTCTCAGCAGGTCATTCCCACCATAAGCGCTCGCAAGGCGTCTTCCGCTTCCATCTACCACCGCACCTGGAAAACCACCTTCTCGTGGTGCAGGCTCCGAGGTCGCCCTCCGCTCGTTTTCTCTATCCCTTGCATCTTGGATTTCCTTCAGTCCGGTTTGGATTCCGGCTTGGCACTGAGTTCCCTCAAAGGTCAGATCTCAGCGTTATCCGTGTTGTTCCAACGCAGGATCGCTGCCAACCTTAAAGTCAAGACTTTCATTCAGGGGGTCTCCCATGTGGTACCCCCCTACAGAATGCCGTTGGAGACCTGGGATCTCAACTTGGTCCTGGGGGTTCTTCAGGAACCTCCGTTTGAACCCCTTCAGGACGTTCCGCTTTCTGTCCTCTCCTGGAAGGTTGCCTTCTTCGTAGCCGTGACGTCTATCAGGTGGGTCTCAGAATTGGCCGCTTTATCCTGCCGGGCTCCTTTTCTTGCCTTCCATCAGGACAAGGTAGTCCTACGCCCTTCTCCGGCCTTTCTCCCTAAGGTGGTCTCATCTTTTCACCTTAACGAGGACATCATTCTTCCCTCTTTTTGCCCACAGCCAAAACACAGGGTTGAAAAAGCCCTTCATACCCTGGACGTGGTACCGGCTCTTAGGAGGTACATTTCCAGAACGGCTCATTTCAGAAAATCGGACGCCGTTTTCGTGCTCCCGGAGGGTCACAGAAAGGGTTTGGCTGCGCCTAAATCCACGATAGCCAGATGGATTCGATCTGCTATCCAGGAATCCTATCGGGTCAGGGGCAGTCCTATCCCGGCGGGGATTAGAGCACACTCCACTCGGTCGATGGGTGCTTCCTGGGCCATCCGGTACCAGGAAACAGCGGAGCAGGTTTGCAAGGCCGCAACGTGGTCCAGCCTGCATACTTTCACAAAGCACTACAATGTCCACATTCACTCCTCTGCGGACGCGGCCCTTGGCAGACGTATTCTGCAAGCGGCCGTTGCGCATTTGTAGTCAGATGGTACACGGAGTTATTTGGTTGTATTGTTTCCCTCCCAGGGACTGCTTTGGGACGTCCCATGGTCCTGTGTCCCCCAATGTGGCGAAGGAGAAATAGGGATTTTTGTGTGTACTCACCGTAAAATCCTTTTCTCCGAGCCACTCATTGGGGGACACAGCACCCACCCTGTTAGCCTGTTCGGCTCGTTACCTTTTTCGGTTTTTGACTGTTTTTGACATGTTATACTCTGTTACATGATATTTTGTTGTTATTCTCCTACTGCTTTTGCACTGAACTGGGTCTCTGGAAGCCAGCATGACGGTGTATACTGCAGGGGAGGAGCTTATCTTTTTTTTTGTCTCAGCTTAGTGTCAGCCTCTTAGTGACAGCAGCATAACACCCATGGTCCTGTGTCCCCCAATGAGTGGCTTGGAGAAAAGGATTTTACGGTGAGTACACACAAAAATCCCTATTTTCTCTCTATGTTCTTTTGAGAGAAGCAGCAGAGACTCTAGCCGACATGAGACTGCAACTATGTCAATCAGATATTTGCCGTCACTGAAAAAGCAAGCTGAGCCAAATCCTAACTGTGTGTATATTACATTAAGTCGTCTATATGAGCATGCAGGAAATTGAAAGCTGAATAAAATTCTACCTTGATATGTGATACAATGTCTTATCTCTGAGAAATCTACATTTTTCCGAATATGCAAATGAGCGGTTATGATCTCACCCAAGAATCTGCCTCCAGAGCTTATTTTAAATGAAAGGGGGGGTTACCAGTGTGAGACATGTAGAACAGGAGAGCAGACTGACAGTCATTACATGTCTCACTGGTAACTCTTCTTCCTTTTAAAATAAGCTCTGGAGGCCGATTCTCATGCAGATCAGTGTCCGGACCATAAATCTTAACAGTTCATTTACATATAGGAAAAATATGGATTTCTCTGGAATAAGACATTGGATCAAGATATCATTTTATTGAGCTTCCTATGACCTTCATGCCCTTATAGATGGCTTGGGAGGGTTGATCCTACTGACAGATTCCCTTTAATATCTACTGTAGTTTGCCAGGTATGAAGTGATCAGACCTGTATCGTCTCTTTGTTCCATTAGGTACTTGGTAAAGGTGTATCTGGGAGTGTTGGCGTGGTTGTATCTATTAACGAACAAGAAGGTATTGCAACTGTGAAATTTCCACCCCTAGATTTTAGAAAATCTTCCAAAGCATCTGATACCCTGACTATCCCATTGTTTAGACTTTCTGTCCCGCGCTCCGAGGTAAGAACTTTTATTCTATTGTGTTAAATATATATGTAAAGCTAATAGCTACATGTGTAAGAGACTCTACTCCTCAGCTTTTTACTGTAGCGTAGTACAGTGAATCTTCTTTGAGAAGGCAACCTAAAATGGCCGTAAAAATGTTCTTCTAGGGAGGGAAGTCCGCGTAGAAGATACAATCATACAAAGGAAAAATCTGGCCGTGATCAGTGGTGTTTTTTTTTTTTTGGTTTTTTTTTCTCAGATAGTCTGTGTCAGATTTTGGCCTCGTATAACCTATACAAATCTAAATTGATATTTCTACATGACTATTTAATCTGATTAAGATTTTCCTGCAGAATTGCCACTGTGGAATGCCATGAATTTAGTGATCTCTCAGACCAGAAAACTTTAGCGATAATAATATTTCATTTTGATTTTCTTAAAATAAAATAAAATTTAATAAAGTGACTATATCATTAAAACTGTTCATTTAAAATTGCTAAATTGTAGGCACAAACAGCCAGTTCAGGTCAAATGTTCAGATATTAATATAGATTTTTGTTTATTTATTCTTGTCATTCTTAAGTATTTTATTTACAATTGTTAGTATGCTTAATCCTCTTATACTTTGTGTAGGCATAGATCTGCGTTGTCGATTAGGTGCACAAGCTATAGGCAATTATCACTTCTATATTAGATGATGTATATTTCACGCATGTGGCTCCTCTTTCCCAATACCATCCCAACCCCACAACAAATAACGGAGATAGAAGAGAGCAGTCCAAAAGAACCCTATGGTTGTGATCTGAGCCTCGCACAACTATGGAGGAGACCAGCGTGGTGTATTATAGAAGCATCTTGTGTGGAGCCAAATCTTTAAGAAATTGATCTTCACCACCACAGACGCCCCTATCGGTGCGCACTGTGATCCTTGTCGATCTTTAAACTCTACAATTTAGAAGACTCTAGAACGAGAAATCTCAGAAGATAGTATTGTTTGGGTACAACCTGGGTTGGTTTTGGATATGTCACCTGAGTAATTATGGGTGAGGCTTTCATGCGAACAGTTTTCGGCACCATCTGTCCACCACTATACCTCACCTCAATATACTGCTGTATACTGTAAATATTCAGCTATTCCTATTGGCCTTTCTAGGTGAATGCTTGTTGTTGTACCAGACATTTTATTAGTTGAATAAGACTTTGACTGAAAAATAAGATGTCTCAAATTTGCCTGAATAAACAGATTATATGGAGAGTGCTTGATTCTAATTGCTCTGTTCACTAGTAAGGGCCACAAGGTCCCATAACGAATAAAGGGAACCTGAGCGGAGATTGATGCTGCCTGAGCGCAGAGCAGCAAGTAGCAGACAATTACTGTGTTATTACAGTTGTGTATGTTTTACTCTGAAAGGCTGCACTGTCTCAGACAAGACATACTTTGAAAAGCCAGCCATGCACGATGTGTGTATGATGACTAGTCGGAGGTCTGCTTTTCCCCATGACTGACAGCTCTTTTTCACTGTATATGTATGTAGACCTTTCTGTCTAGTGGAGCAGGACCAGGTGATACCACCAAGCACCAACTTCTGATTAGTCATCCAAGGTTCATAGTCCCGGCCAGTTTTTCAAAGTATACAGGTGCTTCTCATAAAATTAGAAT
Organism: Ranitomeya imitator; assembly: GCF_032444005.1. Classification (NCBI taxonomy): domain Eukaryota; kingdom Metazoa; phylum Chordata; class Amphibia; order Anura; family Dendrobatidae; genus Ranitomeya; species Ranitomeya imitator. The sequence continues at coordinate 242,862,167 of NC_091282.1, forward strand.
GAAAAAGTTAATTTCTTTATCGCTTCATTGGGGGACACAGGTAACCATGGGTGTATGCTGCTGTCGCTAGGAGGCTGACACTATGCAAAAAAAGGAAACCAGCTCCTCCTCCGCAGTATACACCCACCGACAGGCACAAAGTACCTCAGTTTAAGCTTAGTGTCTGTAGGAGGCGGACCTGGATCTGATCCCAGATCCGTCTATTCCTTTTTAGGTCACCTGTTGTGTTTTATTAGTCCTTTTGGATGCAGGCTGGATCAAATAATTTCGGATGCCACTGACGGGGAAAAGCACCTTGCTTTCCCGGTCCATGTCTAAATGTCCTTTTAATAGGAAAGGTTGCTTCAATCTCGAGAGAGATAGCGACTTTCGGCTACAAAATCGACCTTTCTTCTTCTGGAAGAAGTTTCCTTCTGTTTTCTCCCACCAAGACATACATCGCAGGCTCCAGGAGTTCTTCAGGCTGTCCTTTACCTACCACGCACAGCAGTGAAAGTACCCATTCCCAGGAACGTACGGTTTTCGGGGTTCTACTCTATTCCTTTAGACGGACCGCTCCCTCCCTTTTTTTGGACCTCGAGCGGTTTACCTGAGACGTTCGGTTCTGTCTTTTCAGCTATGGTCTGCGATCCAGGAGGGTCTTTATCAGTTCTTGGCCCTTCCTTTCGACCTAGCCTCTGCTCCCAGACTATTCACGTTGTGGCAGCGGTCAGGGATATCCTTCTCTCCAAGGTTTTTTTTTTTTTTTTTTTCATATTTCCCTACTTGAACAATCTTTTGTTAAAGGAGTCGTCCCGCCGAGACCGCAACCACAGTCTTCAGTTTACTCTAGATATCCTGGTCCATCTCAGCTAGATTATAAACAGAGAGAAGTTCTCCTTCACCTTTGCTCAGAAACTGGGTATTCTAGGTATAAGGTTCGACACGACCCAAGCCCTTGTCGTCTTTCCAAAGGAGAAGGTTTTCATTACAGGGTTCCGTACTCTAAAGTGACCAGCTTCTCTCTGATACGGTCCTGCATATGAGTTCTAGGGGAAAGGGATTGTCGCCACAGAAGCCCTTCCTTTTGCCCAGTTCCATGCCAGTCCTCTTCAGTTGGCCTTCTGGTCGTCTCCCCGGATTATCCCGTGCTTCTACCTCTCAAGGTGAGGCAGTCCCTCACCTGGTGACGCTGTCGGCATCAGTCCTATGAAGGAAGTCCTTCCTTCCTCTCTGTTGGCAGGTCTTTGCCACCGACGCCAGTCTCCTCATTTGGGGAGCCGTTTTTTCTTCATCACACAGCACAGGGCCACTGGAATGTCGATCTCCTGGAGATTGGGGCTCTTTACCACTGGTATTCTCCCTTTCCGGACCAGCCGGTCTCCACACAGTCGGACAACGCCATGGCCGAGGCTTACATAAATCGTCAAGGCGGAACTCGCAGCAAACAGGTTAAGCTTAGAGGTAACAAGAATTTGGCGATGGGCAGAAAGTCACGTTTCTGCCATATCAGCCGTGCACTTTCCGACACTAGAAAATCTGACAACCGATTTTCTGAGCCATCAGGGTCCCACTTGGGTGGGTGCTTGCTCAGCTACCTGTCTTCATTCAAATATGCTGAAATGGGGCTCTCCGGACGTCGGCCTCATGGCGTCTCGGATAAACAATGAGGTTCCTTGGTTCGTAGCCAGGTCCCAGGACCAGCTACCCACCTATTTAGATGCCCTAGTAATATCGTGGTCACAATTCCAACTGCCTCATACTTTTCCGTCTCTCCCCTTGTCTCGAGAGTCGTGAAAAGGATAAAGGAAGAAGGGATCCCTATATTCCTGATAGCTTAGGACTGGCCAAGAAGGGCCCGGTGGACATGTTCATGGACGTCCCCTGGAAGCTTCCAGGTCGTCCAGATCCTCTCTCTCAAGGTTCCCTCTTCAACCAGAGTTCATAATCTGAGTTTAACAGCATGGCCATTGAGGTCATAGTCCTAGGGAGGCTGTTTTTTTCCCCATCTGGTCATTCAAGCAATGATTGGGGCCAAAAAACCAACATCTTGGTGTATCTATTACAAATACTGAAAAGCCTTCTTCTAGTGGAGTATGGACTGGGGTTGGTCCCCATGTCCTTTTCTCTTCCTTTCATTCTCGGTTTTCTTCAAGGTGTGGCCCACCTGGCGCCTCCTTATTGTCTTCCAATAGATCCATGGGTTTTATATCCTCGTCTTTTACGCGTTTCAGCGCGCCACTGTTGAGTCCGTTCAGGACATCACATTTTTTCTCTTGTTTGAGACAGTTGTCATCTTAGTTAGATTACGTCTATCAGGAGAGTTTCCGAGTTAGCGGCATTGTCCTGCCGTTCCCCGCCCCTGATTCTATATCAGGACAAGGTAGTTCTCAGGCCAGTTCCTCCCTTTCTACCCGAGGTGGCCTTTTCATTTCTAATTGATGAAGACTTTGTCCTTCCTTCTGTGTCTCTCTGGTCCATCCCCTGGAGACGTCCCTCTACAAGCTGGATCCTGTCATGGCTCTCCGAGTCTACTTTTCAAGGCTGCTCCCTTTCGCCTATCTGATGCCCTGTTCGTCATCTCTGAAAGTTACCTTAATGGGCTCCTAGCTTCTAATTTCACTATTGACGTGAGGTATTCCGCGTTCAGGACAAACAGCCTCTTCCGGCGGTGCAGGCTTTTCCAGGGGTGAAGGCTCACTCCGCTCTGCGGTGGGGGCCACCTAGGTTTTTCATTACCAGGTTTTTGCTTCCAGTTTGTAAGAACGCAACCTGGTCATCTTTACCCTCTCTTGCGAGTTTTTTGCAGGGTTCATATCCATGCCTCGTCTGATGCAGGCCTGGAAAGGAAGGTGCTGCAGGCAGTGGTTTTCCACCGACCGACCTGAGTCCATTTATTCCTTAAATCTTCCTGTTTCCCACCCTAGGGACTGCTTTGGGACGTCCCATGGTTACCGGTTTCCCCAATGAAGCTTTAAAGAAAGAGGGATTTTTGGTACTCACTGTACAATCTTTCTTGGAGGCTTCATTGGGGGACACAGCACCCTCCCTAACTGTTTGTACCATTATTTGGTCTATGTGCCTTCTTTGTTGGATTGGTAGATATGTTGAGCTTTTGGTTGCTTCTCCTACTGCTTTAACACTAACTGAGGTACTTTGAGCCTGTCGGTGGGTGTATACTGCGGAGGAGGAGCTAGTTTCCTTTTTTTGCATAGCGTCAGCCTCCTAGCGACAGCAGCATACACCCATGGTTACCTGTGTCCCCCAATGAAGGCTCCAAGAAAGATTTTACGGTATCAAAAATCCCTCTTTATATCAGTTCTACAATACAAATAGTGAAACTTATATATTACATAGAGTCGTTACAGAGTGATCTATTTCAAGTGTTTATTTCTGTTAATGTTGATGATTATGACTTGCAGCCAATAAAAACCCAAAACTCAATATCTCAGTAAATTAGAATAATTAACAAAAAACACCTGCAAGCGCTTCCTTAGCGTTTAAAAAGGTCCCTTAGGCTGTTTCAGTAGGCTCCACAATCATTAGGAAGAATGCTGACTTGACAGATGTCCAGAAGGCAGTCATTGACACTCTCCACAAGGAGGGTAAGCCACAAAAGGTCATTGCTAAAGAAGCTGGCTGTTCCCAGAGTGCTGTATCCAAGCATATTAATGGAAAATTGAGTGGAAGGAAAAAGTGTGGTAGAAAATGATGCACAAGCAACCAGGATAACCGCAATCTTTAAAGGATTGTTAAGAAAAGGCCATTCAAAAATTTGGGGGACATTCACAAGGAATGGACTGCTGCTGGAGTCATTGCTTCAAGAGCCACTACGCACAAACGTATCCAGGACATGGGCTACAAGTGTCGCATTCCGTGTGTAAAAGCGATCATGACCAATAGACAACGCCAGAAGTGTCTTACCTGGACAAAGGAGAAAAATAACTGGATTGTTGCTCAGTGGTTCAAGATTGTTTTCAGAGGAAAGTAAATTTTGCATTTCATTTGGAAATCAAGTCCTAGATTGTGATGTGCCAATAAACTTGTTACTCGAGATTTCCCGAGCACGCTCGGGTGTCCTCCGAGTATTTTTTGGTGCTCGGAAATTTAGTTTTTATTGCCGCAGCTGAATGATTTACATCTGTTAGCCAGCATAAGTACATGTGGGGGGTTACCTGGTTGCTAGGGAATCCCCACATGTACTTATGCTGGCTAACAGATGTAAATCATTCAGCTGCGGCAATAAAAACTAAATTTCCGAGCACTAAAAATACTCTGAGGACACCCGAGCGTGCTCGGAAAATCTCGAGTAACGAGTATATGCGCTCATCACTAGTCCTAGAGTCTGGAGGAAGAGTGGAGAGACAAACAATCCAAGCTGCTTGAGGTCTAGTGTAAAGTTTCCACAATCAGTGCTAGTTTGGGGAGCCATGTCATCTGCTGGTGTAGGTCCACGGTGCTTTATCAAGACCAAATTCAGAGCAGCCATCTGGAAATTTTAGAGCACTTCATTCTTCCCTCTGCCTACAAGCTTTTTGGGAGATGAAAATTTCATTCTCCAGCAAGACTTGGCACCTTTCCACACTGCCAAAAGAACAAAAACCTGGTTTAAAAACAACAGCATCACTGTGCTTCATTGGCCAGCACACTCGCCTGACCTTAACCCCATAGAGAATCTATGGGGTATTGTAAAGAGGAAGATGAGATGTCACACCCAACAATGCAGGTGAGCTGAAGGCTGCTATCAAAGAAACCTGGTCTTCCATAACACCTCAGCAGTGCCACAGGCTGATCGCCTCCATGCCACGACGCATTGATGCAGTAACTTTTTGACACCTTTCACTCCTTCCTCAGGCCAAAAGCACAAGCCCCTATCACAGACATTTGTTAGGAAATCCGCTCCCAGCCACTAAGGGCATTGACTCCCATCCCTCCCTACATTTCCCCTGGCTCACTCTCCACATTTGAACCCATCACAGAAGTCTCCAAGTTCCTCTCCTCTCGTCCGATTACATGCACTACTGACCCCATTCCCTCTCATCTCCTCCAGTCTCTATTTCCAGTTGTCACAACTCACCTATCTACAATCTTTAATCTCTCCCTCTCATCAGGCATTTTCCCCTCCTCCTTCAAACAGTCTATCATTACTCCATTACTAAAGAAACCCGCCCTCAACCCATCGTGCACAAATAACTACAGACCAATCTCCAATATCCCCTTCATCTCTAAACTCTTGGAGCGCCTGATCTACGCCCGCCTTACCCGTTACCTCTCTACTCATTCCCTCCTAGACCCTTCACAGTCCGGTTTCTGCCCCCTACATTCGACAGAATCTGCACTCAGTGACCAATGACCATCTGACAGCAAAATGCAGTGGTGACCACTCTCTGCTCATTCTTCTGGACCTTTCTGCAGCTTTCAACACTGTTGACCACCCTCTCCTACTCTCTAGGCTACAGTCACTAGGCATTAAGGACACTGCTCTCCTGGTTCTCTTCCTACCTTTCTGACCGCTCCTTCAGTGTTTTTGTTTGCTGGCTCCAATTCATCTCCTCTTCCTCTCGCTCTTTGGGTACTTCAGGGCTTAGTCCTTGGCCCCCTTCTCTTCTCTCTCTCTACACGGCCCCAGTTGGACAGACCATCAGCAGATTTGGCTTTCGGCACCATTTTTATCCCAATGACACACAACTATACACATCATCCCCTGACCTTACCCCCGCTGTACTACAGAACGCCAGTGACTGTCTGTCCGCAGTCTCCAACATCATGTCCGCTCTCTATCTGAAACTCAACCTCTCCAAAACTGAACTTCTTCTGCTCCCGCCATCTACCAACCTCCCTAAATCTGACATTTCCCTCTCCATGGGTGGCACCATAATAACACCCCGGCAGCAGGTGCGCTGTCTGGGTGTTAGATCTCTCCTTCACATCCCATATACAATCTCTTATCCACTCTTGCTGCTTACACCGAAATAACATCTCTAGAATCCGTCCTTTTCTCACCATGGAAAGAACAAAAACCCTCACTGTCGCCCTGATCCACTCCCGCCTGGACTACTGTAACGCTCTTTTAATTGGTTTACCCCCTCACTCGACTCTCCCCTCTCCAGTCCATCCTTAACCCCTTTCTGACATCGGACGTACTATCCCGTCGAGGTGGGGTGGGCCCCTATGACCACGGATGGGATAGTACGTCCAGCGCGATCGGCGGCGCTCACGGGGGGAGCGCGGCCGATCGCGGCCGGGCGTCAGCTGCCTATCGCAGCTGACATCCGGCACTATGTGCCAGGAGCGGTCACGGACCGCCCCTGGCACATTAACCCCTGGCACACCGCGATCAAAGATGATCGCGATGTGCCGGCGGTGCAGGGAAGCATCGCGCAGGGAGGGTGCTCCCTGCCGGCTTCCCTGAGCCCCCCGCAGCAACGCGATGTGACCGCGTTGCTGCGAGGGTCTTACCTCCCTCCCTGCCTGCTCGAGCCCCGGATCCAAGATGGCCGCGGATCCGGGTCCTGCAGGGAGGGAGGTGGCTTCACAGAGCCTGCTCAGAGCAGGCACTGTGAAGCAGCCTGCACTGCTATCAGATCGGTGATCTGACAGAGTGCTGTGCAAACTGTCAGATCATCGATCTGTGATGTCCCCCCCGGGACAAAGTAAAAAAGTTAAAAAAAATTTTTCCAAATGTGTAAAAAAAAAATAAAAAAAAATATTCCTAAATAATGAAAAAAAAAATATTATTCCCATAAATACATTTCTTTATCTAAATAAATAAATAAAAACAATAAAAGTACACATATTTAGTATCGACGCGTCCGTAACAGCCCGACCTATAAAACTGGCCCACTAGTTAACCCCTTCAGTAAACACCGTAAGAAAAAAAAGAGGCAAAAAACGCTTTATTATCATACCGCCGAACACAAAGTGGAATAACACGCGATCAAAAGGACAGATATAAATAACCATGGTACCGCTGAAAGCGTCATCTTGTCCTGCAAAAAACGAGCCGCCATACAGCATCATCAGCAAAAAAATAAAAAGTTATAGTCCTGAGAATAAAGCGATGCAAAAATTATTTTTTCTATAAAATAGTTTTTATCGTATAAAAGCGCCAAAACATAAAAAAATGATATAAATGAGGTGTCGCTGTAATCGTACTGACCCGAAGAATAAAACTGCTTTATCCATTTTACCAAACGCAGAACGGTATAAACGCCTCCCCCAAAAGAAATTCATGAATAGCTGGTTTTTGGTCATTCTGCCTCACAAAAATCGGAATAAAAAGCGATCAAAAAATGTCACGTGCCCGAAAATGTTACCAATAAAAACGTCAACTCGTCCCGCAAAAAACAAGACCTCACATGACTCTGTGGACCAAAATATGGAAAAATTAAAGCTCTCAAAATGTGGTTACGCAAAAAATGCCAATCATAAAAATCTGCTAAAAAACCCGCTATAAAAGTAAATCAAACCCCCCTTCATCACCCCCTTAGTTAGGGAAAAAATTTAAAAAAATGTATTTATTTCCATTTTCCCATTAGGGCTAGGGTTAGGGCTAGGGTTAGGGCTAGGGCTACAGTTTGGGTTGGGGCTAAAGTTACAGTTAGGGTTTAGATTACATTTACAGTTGGGAATAGGGTTGGGATTAGGGTTAGGGGTGTGTCAGGGTTAGAGGTGTGGTTAGGGTTACCATTGGAATTGGAGTTAGAGGAGTGTTTGGATTAGGGTTTCAGTTATAATTGGGGGTTTCCACTGTTTAGGCACATCAGGGGCTCTCCAAAAGCGACATGGCGTCCGATCTCAATTCCAGCCAATTCTGCGTTGAAAAAGTGAAACCGTGCTTCTTCCCTTCCGAGCTCTCCCGTGTGCCCAAACAGGGGTTTACCCCAACATATGGGGTATCGGCGTACTCAGGACAAATAGGACAACAACTGTTGGGGTCCAATTTCTCCTGTTACCCTTGGGAAAATACAAAACTGGGGGCTAAAAAATAATTTTGGGGGGAAAGATTTTTTTTTTTAATTTTCACGGCTCTGCGTTACAAACTGTAGTGAAACACTTGGGGGTTCAAAGCTCTCACAACACATCTAGATGAGTTCCTTAGGGGGTCTAGTTTCAAAAATGGTGTCAATTGTGGGGGTTTCTACTATTTAGGTACATTTTGGGCTCTGCAAACGCAACATGGCGTCCCATCTCAATTCCTGTTAATTTTGCATTGAAAAGTCAAACGGCGCTCCTTCCTTTCCGAGCTCTCCCATCCTCCCAAACAGTGGTTTACCCCCACATATGGGGTATCAGCGTACTCAGGACAAATTGTACAACAACTTTTGGGGTCCAATTTCTTCTCTTACCCTTGGAAAAATAAAAAATTGGGGGCGAAAAGATAATTTTTGTGAAAAAATTATTTTTTATTTTTACGGTTCTACGTTATAAACTTCTGTGAAGCACTTGGTGGGTCAAAGTGCTCACCACACCTCTAGATAAGTTCCTTAGGGGGTCTACTTTCCAAAATGGTGTCACTTGTGGGGGGGTTTCAATGTTTAGGCACATCAGGGGCTCTCCAAACGAAACATGGCGTCCCATCTCAATTCCAGTCAATTTTGCATTGAAAAGTCAAATGGCACTCCTTCGCTTCCGAGCTGTGCCATGCGCCCAAACAGTGGTTTACCCCCACATGTGGGGTATTGGCGTACTCAGGACAAATTGTACAACAATGTTTGGGGTCCATTTTCTCCTGTTACCCTTGGTAAAATAAAACAAATTGGAGCTGAATTAAATTTTTCGTGAAAAAAAGTTAAATGTTCATTTTTATGTAAACAATCAAAAAATTCCTGTGAAGCACCAGAAGGGTTAATAAACTTCTTGAATGTGGTTTTGAGCACCTTGAGGGGTGTAGTTTTTAGAATGGTGTCATACTTGGGTATTTTCTACCATATAGACCCCTCAAAATGACTTCAAATGAGATGTGGTCCCTAAATAAAAAAATGATGTTGTAGAAATGAGAAATTGCTGGTCAGCTTTTCACCCTTATAACTCCCTAACAAAAAAAAATTTTGGTTCCAAAATTGTGCTGATGTAAAGTATACATGTGGGAAATGTTACTTATTAAGTATTTTGTGTGACATATCTCTGTGATTTAATTGCATAAAAATTCAAAGTTGGAAAATTGCGAAATTTTCATAATTTTCGCCAAATTTCCATTTTTTTCACAAATAAACGCAGGTACTATCAAAGAATTTTTACCATTGTCATGAAGTACAATATGTCACGAGAAAAAAGTGTCAGAATCACTGGGATCCGTTGAAGAGTTCCAGAGTTATAACCTCATAAAGGGACAGAGGTCAGAATTGTAAAAATTAGCCCGGTCATTAACGTGCAAACCACCCTTGGGGGTAAAGGGGTTAATGCAGCAGCCAGGGTTGTCCATCTAGCTAATCGGTATTCAGACGTGTCCACTCTTCGCCAGTCATTACACTGGCTGCCCATTCATTACAGTATACAATTCACAGTACTTGTTCTCACCCACAAAGCTCTCCACAGTGCAGCACCCCCTTACATATCCTCCCTCATTTCTGTCTATCTGCCTAACCGACCACTGTGCTCTGCAAATGACTTTCGACTAACCACTGCACTAATCTGTACCTCCCACTCCCGACTACAAGACTTCTCCCGCGCTGCGCCAATCCTCTGGAATGCTCTACCCCAAGATGTTAGGGCCATCCACAATTTGCATAGTTTTAGGCGCTCCCTCAAAACATTTGTTCAGAGCGGCCTATTCCTAATCAGTCATTTTATGTTTGCGTGTGTGAAGCCCATTCACTACTTCCATCTATCCCCCACCCCCTGAAGATTAAATACACACCTGTACTTTGTATCTCCCCCACCTCAATGTAGATTGTAAGCTCTCACGAGCAGGGTCGTCTTAATTTGGTTTAATTATTGTATTGTTAACATTGCTACTTATGACTGTTGTGTTTGAAATTGTTAAACTGTAAAGCGCTGCGGAATATGTTGGCGCTATATAAATAAAGATTATTATTATTATTTGATGCAAAAGGAGCCCCGACCAAGTTCTGAGTGCATTTACTGAACGTACATTTCAGTAGGCCAACATTTTGGATTTTAAAATCATTTTTCAGGCTGGTGTTATAATGTATTCTAATTTACTAAGATGACTTTTGGGTTTTCATTTGCTGTAAGCCAGGGGTGGGGGTTCTTTTTTTTTTTCTGCCAAGGGACATTTGGATATTTATCCTTCGGGGGCCGTACAAACTCTGCCCATAAAGTGCATCCTGACTCTGGCACTGGTTTCAGGACGAAATCTTTCATTGCATGCCCTTCAGTGTTCAGTAATGAATACTGCATGTATGAGCTAACAGAGCAAGATGAACTTTAATGAGCTGGTTGTAATCAAAATACAGCTCCCTGCCCAAGAATGCGGTCCCTGAGAATCTGCCTGGGGCCTGGTAAAAGGTCATCGAAGGCCATAAATGGCCCTGGGGCCTGAGGTTCCCCACCCCTGCTGTAAGCCATAATCATCAACATTAACAGAAATAAACACCTCTGATATAGATCACTCTGTAATGACTATATAATAGGAGTCTCACTTTTTGTATTGAATAACTGAAATAAATTAACTTTTTGATGATATTCTAATTTGGTGAGAAGCACCTGTATGTTCTCTAAAGAGAAGACAAATATACAGCTGCATACAGAGTCAGTGTCTGATTCATGCTGCCCATTATTCAAGCAGCATGAATTTCCCTTTAAAATACTGTATTGTAAGGGAATGTATCTTCAGGTTTTTTTTTTTTTAATTATAACCAGATCCTGACACCTTTTTACATCCTGACACTTTCTAACCTTTTTTTTTATTTTTTTGTATTGCAGATCTAATTTTTATACATTTGTTATGTACATGATTTTGAGGGCTTCCCTTTTTAGCTGCCAGGAAACCCATAGGAAACTATCATGACTCATTGAATTCTGTGGGAGAGTTTTGTAGGCAAGTCTGTATCCTGTTTAAAGGTTATACAGTCTAGGATAATGGCTATCTGGGACCATTACCTACTAGTAATAATGAATTGTGTGGTATTTGACTCCAGCTTTATAAAAGAGAATGCTATCTGTCATTGTAATCATGTCTCTGATAACACTGGTAAATGCAATTTTTCTGGCAAAAGGTTTTAAAACATATTTTAAGTACATTTTGGCTGCTGATTACGAATATGAACTCCTTTTTTTGGCTATCACATCATGATTTCGAGATATTTTCAATTTTTGATGAATATTACTCCTAATGTTTTATGATAAAAACACATGATTTTCGGTACTACATTTTGTAATCTTCGTTATTCCTTGATTAAAGATATACAAAGTATGCACAGCAAATCAAATATACTTACAGAATTAAACTACAAAATATAAAAACACATACCCGTATTTTTCGGACTATAAGACGCACCGGACTATAAGACGCACCCAGGTTTTAGAGGTGGAAAAATAGGGAAAAAAATATTTGAAGCAAAAAAGGTGGTAAAATATTTAATAAAATAAACATACTATTATATGTGTTATATATAATAGTATGTTATTCTGTTGGAAGCTGCGGGTAGAAGATGGTGCTCCGGGACCAGTGTGGTGTCTGTAAAGTACTGTATGAAGATGCTGGAGGGTGAGTATAAGAATGGGGGCATAGGGCTTATATTTAAAGCACCACTCCAGCACTGAGAAATAACACTGGAGTGCTGCTTTGAGATCCCATTGGGATCACTATAACTCCCAGCATGTCCACAGAACCTATGGCATGCTGGGAGTTATAGTTCACCACAGAAGTGGCAGAGTGCTTTATTGTGTGCTGTAGTGACTAACCTTTTAATTCTGGCAGCCAGCCACACTGTGGTGAGGTAAAATGGTGGAGCATCCCATCCCATGACACCACAGAGCGCTCCCTCTTGTTGCCTCTCCACAGCACAGGAGTAAGCTTGCAGATTGTAGTGGGGTGTCTGCAGGACCTGTGATGACATCAGAAGAGGGAGGGCTCTGTGCTGCCATGTGATGCTCCAGCCCACCCTCTTCATGACATCACACAGGTCCTTGTGCTGGAGCACTCAGCATCCAGCACAGCCCAGGCAGGTATGCAGCGATCTTGTCCCCTCTGGCCCCTGCTGCTGCCCCCTCCTCCACCAGACACACAGATCTCCCCAGCTGCTGCAGGAATCCAGCGCTGGGGAAACCATGTGTGTCCCTGTGAAGGAGTATTCATTTGCTGCTCCTGACTCACTGCTCAGCTGACAGGTGGGCGGGGAAGCAGCTAATGAATATTCACTGCACTTTAATGATCGGGACCATGTGGTTTCCCCAGCTGATTCCTGAAGCCCAGCAGGGACATTTTTCTGCCTCCCAGTGCAATCCCACTCGCTGCTGCCCCCTCCCCATGTTACATCCTACCATAAGACGCACCCACACTTTCCTCTCAAATTTGGAGGGATAAAAGTGCGTCTTATGGTCAGAAAAATACGGTATATATTGCACACAGATGAATGACAAATGGCAGTTATTTTAACTTTCTTTTCTTGGCTGATCTGTGATGTACAGCTTTTGGGTTGTCTCTCATCAAGCTCCAGCAATAGTCAGCCATCATATGTGAGTCCCACCAGCCTTGATACCGTTCTTCCATTGTTTTAATGTTCTGATGAAAACGCTCCCCTTGTTCCTCGCTCACATCCCCAAGGTTCTCTGGAAAAAAGTCCAATTGGCTGTGTAAATAGTGAATCTTGATACTCATTCTACATCCAAGATTTTGCAGACTCATTAGTAGCTCTTCCACATTCTCTTCATAGTTATCTGCTTTCTTATTCCCTAGAAAATTCTGCACCACATTACAAAATGCATTCCAAGCTCTTTCTTCTGTCTCATTCATTGACGTGATAAAATTTCGGTCTCTCATAAGTGTTCTTGTTTGAAGTCCATCAAATATTCCAGCCTTTTTCTTCTCTTCACTAAGACCAGGAAAAGTTGAACATATATAGTTAAAGCATTCTCCACTGTGATTGAGAGCTTTGACGAACTGCTTCATCAATCCAAGTTTTATGTGTAAGGGAGGAAAGACAATGTTCTTCCTATCCACTTGGATCATGGATGACATTCTTATCGCCAGATGCCAATCTCTGTCGCTGAGGTCATTCAGTTTTCACCCAATGCTCTGCTGTAGCTCTACTGTCCCAGTAGCACAGAAAACAAGGGTGTTATCATAACAAATGGGAGTTATGCATGTTCAAAGAAAACAAAGATGTTCTCACATTTATTGGGAGACTAAATGCTAAATGAAAACTAAATTTACCTTAGTGAACCGTATAAACCGGCACTTTTCATACACTACTTATATTTATCATGGAATTTATGAAAATGGGCTATATACCTATAGCGCAAAAACATGTGATAAATTATAAGTTCATATTTGAATTCAGCACCCTCAAATTAGTCTAAACCTGTTCTTAAAGTTCATGCCAGAAAAAGTTTTTTTTTTTTAATTTTGTAGACCAGTGTAATTAGAGGACTATAGGAAGCATTACCGTGTTTCCCCGAAAATAAGACAAGGTCTTATATTGTTGTTTTATTGTTTGGGGGTTTTTTTTGTCCAAAAGAGGGTTAAAGGGACACTGTCATCCCCTCCAGCCGTTATAAACTAAAAAAGCCACCTTGTGCAGCAGTAATGCTGCATTCTAACAAGGTGGCTCTTTTAGTTTTGTGTTCATGTATTACTAAAATAAAGCGCTTTGAAACTTTTCAAAATTACCTATCTTTGTCAACGGAGGCGGGTCTGAAGCCTCCTCTGTTAAGCGCCCAACTGTCGTTACTCATCTCTTCTGGGGTGATGGTCGCCGCCCCCTGCGCGCTGTTCTTCTTAAATCCGGCGCCTGTGCTGTGCGTGCCTGCCTGGGGCAGGCGCATTGAGAATTGGCCGTCATAGCTCAGATGCCGGGTTCCTGACTGCGCTGAATCCCCGCCCCGCACTGTGTTATGCATTATGCACAGTGCGGGGCTGGGATTCCTGGGCAGATTCCTGCACAGACCGACGCTGGAAGGCAAGGAACCTGGGGGAGCGTCTGACAAGCGCAGTGCGCATGCCCAGGAATCCCACCCCCGCACTGTGCATATTGCATAACACAGTGCGGGGCGGGGATTCAGTAACAGGGTGGCCGCACTGCCCGCACAGGCGCAGTCAGGAACCCGGCATCTGAGCTATGACTGCCAATTCTCAATGCGCCTGCCCCAGGCAGGCACGCACAGCGCAGGATTTAAGAAGAACAGCGCGCAGGGGGCGGCGACCATCACCCCAGAAGAAATGAGTGACGGCGCTACACAGAGGAGGCTTCAGACCTGCCTCCAGGTACAAAGATAGGTATTTGGGGAAAATTATAAAACGCTTTATTGAGGGAATAACAGAAGCAAAAACTAAAAGAGCCACCTTGTTAGAATGCAGCATTACTGCTGCACAAGGTGGCTCTTTTAGTTTATAACGGCTGGAGGGGGGTGACAGTGATAATTAAATTGCATTGTATTGCATGAAATACGGTAAGTATGTGATCACCTACCAACCAGCAAGAATTCTGGCTCTCACACACCTGTTAGTTTTTCTTTAAGAAGCCCTCCTACTCTGCACTCATTACCTGTTTTAATTGCACCAATTTGGACTTATCTGTATAAAAAACACCGGTCTACACACTCAATCATAGTCCAACCTCTCCACCATGGCCAAGACCAAAGAGCTGTCTAAGGTGGGCTACAGGACAATAGGCAAGCAGCTTGATGACAAGGCAACAACTCTTGGCACAATTATTAAAATCCTGTAAAATCATGCCAAAACTTATTTTCGTGGTAGGCTTTTTCTTGGGAGATCTTTCATTTGAAACTCGGTGTGAAAACTGCCAGATTTTTTTAAAATATAGATAGTGGCAAATTGAAATTGAATATACTACTGATATTCTTAAAACATACATTTAACATACAAACCTTAAATATTTTTTTTTTTCTGATGAAACATTCCTCTTAAATGAAGCTTTTCTCAGCCATGGCGCAGCACTACCACTGTTGATTCAGGCAAGAGCGATACAACTTATTTTCCCATAAAATGGTGATGAGCTGTCATGTCTGCTTTCTCTGCATTTCTGATGATGCCACCTACAGTCTAGCACAGGGGTCCCCAACTCCAGTCCTCAAGGCCCACCAACAGGTCATGTTTTCAGGATTTCCTTTGCATTGCACAGGTGATGCAATTATTACCTGGGCAAGACTAAGGAAATCCTGAAAACATGACCTGTTGGTGGGCCTTGAGGCCTGGAGTTGGGGATCCCTGGTCTAGCACATGGCAGTACACCTTTTTATTGATAACAAAATGTAATATTCCTATTTTGTAGTGCAGATTTAATCAGAAATGACTCCAGTTAATGACATCCCTCATTTCTTAGAAACTAACTGCTTGAATTTAACTTTTTGCCGCACCAATATCCACCCCCATCAGGCATTGCCTCTTCATAAACTGTCCATTACTGAGAAGGTAGTGCAGGCAGTCCAGTCCATGTTACTCCCCCAGGAGGGATGCCTGTCTATTCACACCTCACTTCCTGCAACAGGAGATGCCTCAACTCCCGTAATGGCTGTGGTTCGCCTACTAGCCGAGATCAGGACCAGGTAAGAACATGTGCTGCAATTATACACTTATTAAGTCTAAGAATTCTATATGCTGACTCTTTATTTTTTGGGGGGGATCATTTATGTATTCTGTATTTTTCATCTACCGGTAAATAATTGCAATACTCTATTTTAATGCACTATAACACAATATAAGGGTCTTGCAGGGTCATGACTTGGGGCGGTTTTATACATTTGTTTAATTACGGTTAGAACTCTCATTTGACGTTTGTGGTTATTTCTTGTTTTTCCTGCTTAGGGCTTGCTTGGTCATGGCTCAGCTGTTAGATGACAGCTCATTTTGTGAAGAATTCATACAGCAATGTCCAGCCGCTGTAGAAGTACTAAATTTAGTAGCCCAGGAATGTAGCCCTGGTAAGTCCGCAACTAAGGATAATTCTCAGACTAGAACACTTTTCACTCACTGTTTCATCTTGGTTTGTCTCATGGCTCCTATTCATATGCCCCAAATGCGACACTCGGACATCAAAGTGTTTGGGGCTGATGAACACAGCTGAGGGAATGTTGAGCGAATCGGTTGTACAGTGAAGACTAACTGTAGAGGGTCTCTGTACTAGTGATTTATGGGGCTGTAGCGATCAGACCTTGTAAACCTGACCTGTAAATTGGTGACAAATGTCCTTTGTGGGACAACCCTCTTATTATTATTATTTATATAGCACCATTAATTCCATGGTGCTGTACATGAGAAGGGGTTACATCAAAATACAAGTATCACTTACAGTAAACAAAACTAACAATGACAGACTGGTACAGAGGGAAGAGGACCCTGCCCTTGCGGGCTTACATTCTACAGGTTTATGGGGAAGGAGACAGTAGGTTGAGGGTTGCAGTAGCTCCAATGGTTTTGAGGTGGCCGTGTGGTCTTTACAGGCTGTAAGCTTCCTTGAAGAGGTGAGTTTTCAGGTTTCTTTTGAAGGATCCAAAAGTAGTGGATAACCGGATGTGTTGGGGCACTGAATTCCAGAGGATGGGTGATATTCAGGAGAAGTCTTGGAGGCGATTGAGTGAGGAGCAAATAAGTGAGGAGGTCTTGGGAGGATCGGAGATTACGTGAGGGAAGATATTGAGAGATTAGTGTGGGAATATATACGGAGGAGAAAGGTTATGGATGGCTTTGTAAGTCAGTGTTAGTAATTTAAACTGGATACGCTGGGAAATTGGGAGCCAGTGAAGGGATTTGCAAAGAGGTGAAGCAGGAGTGTAGCGAGGAGAGAGATTAATTAGTCGGGCAGCAGAGTTAACGATGGACTGGGGGGGGAGCGATAGTGTTAGAAGGTAGGCCACAGAGGAGTATGTTGCAGTAGTCGAGGTGGGAGATGATTAAGGCATGCACAAGCATTTTGGTAGTGTGTGGGTTGAGGAAAGGACGGATTCTGGAAATAATTTTGAGCTGGAGGCGACAGGAGGTGGCGAGAGCTTGGATGTGCGTTTGAAGGACAGGGCAGAGTCAAGGGTTACTCCGAGGCAGCGGATTTTGGGGACAGGGGACAGTGTGATTTCATTTATTTTGATAGATCAGCTAGGGAAGATATTCGTGATGGAGGAAAGATAATGAGTTCAGATTTGTTCACATTGAGCTTGAAGAAGCGAGAGGAGAAGGAGGATATGGCCGATAGACACTCTGGGATTCTGGAGAGCAGAGAGGTGACATCTGGGCCAGAGAGGTAGATCTGAGTGTCATCGGCATATAGATGGTACTGGAAGCCATAGGACTTTATGATTTGTCCCAGGCCGAGTGTATAGAGTGAGAAAAGTAAGGGTCCTAGGACTGAGCCTTGGGGGACTCCAACAGAGAGGGGGCGAGATGAAGAGGTAGTATGGGAGTAGGAAATGCTAAATGTGCGGTTGGCAAGGTATGAGGAGATCCAAGATAGGGCAACGTCTTTGACACCAAAAGAAGAGTGGATTTGTAGTAGGAGGCAGTGGTCAACTGTGTCGAAGGCAGAGGACAGGTCTAGGAGGAGGAGTATAGAGAATTGTCTGTTAGCTTTGGCTGTAAGTAAGTCATTAGTTATTTTGGTCAGGGCAGTCTCAGTGGATTGGTGGGGACTGAAGCCAGATTGTAGGTTGTCGAAGAGAGAGTTAGATGCAAAGTGAGAGGAAAGTTCAGCATGGACATGCTGCTCAAGGAGTTTGGAAGCAAATGGGAGCAAAGATATGGGGCGATAGCTGGACATAGCGCTTGGGTCAAGGGATGGCCTTTTGAGGATAGGTGTGTTTGTGGCATGTTTGAAGGCAGAAGGGAAGGTACCAGAAGTTAGTGAAAGGTTAAAGAGATGGGTTAGGGTGGGATGGGATGGGGTCAAGTGCACAAGTGGTGAGGTGTGATTTGGAAAGATGAGCAAGCTCCCCTTCAGAGATTTTGGAGAGTGAAGTTATGGGGTTTGGGCATTGGTCTGGCATGCAAAGGGGTTGTGGTGGTTGGACAACAAAGACTTGCCTTGTTTGGTCTATCTTATTTTTGAAGTGCGTGGCAAAGTCCTCGGCAACGATTAGGGAACTCGGAGGGGGCAGTGGTGGGCGGAGGAGGGAGTTAAAACTCTTGAACAACTATTTGGGGTTATGGGATAAGGAAGATACGAGGGTTGTGAAGTAGGTCTGTTTAGCAGAGGTGAGAGCTGATTTGAATGCCAGTGCTGCTTGTTTGAGTGCAGTGAAATCATCTTGTGAATGCGTTTTCTTCCAACGCCGCCGTTCTGCAATTCTGGATACTTGCCAAAGCTTTTTAGTGATGTTATTGTGCCAGGGTTGTCTATTGGTTCGTCGCACTCTGCTATGCATGACAGGGGCGACCGTGTCAATAGCTGATGCAAGAGTGGCATTGTAGAAAGCAGTGTCTGTGTCATAGAGTGAGGATATAGAGGACAGTGGTAGGATAGAGTCAGTGTGTTGGTGCCTAGGTGTGCGACGTTCCTGCGTGGGTGCACATAGTGCTGGACATGGGTGACAGGTGAGGAGGACAGTGATGAGAAGTGTGCAGATGGTGGTCAGATAGAGGGAGAGGGGAGGTTGTGAAGTTAGATAAGGAGCATAAATGGGTGAAGACCAGGTCTAATGTGTGTCCGTCTGTGTGGGTGGCTGAGGAGGACCACTGAGTAAGTCCAAAGGATGAAGTAAGGGACAGGAGTTTGGAGGCTGCTGACTGGTGGGTGTCAATGGGGATGTTGAAGTCACCCATGATGAAGGTGGGAAAGTCAGCAGAGAGAAAGTGAAGGAGCCAGGTGGAGAATTGGTCAATAAAGGCAGTGGTCGGGCCCGGAGTTCGGTATATGATGGCCATTTGGAGGTTGTAGGGGGAGTAGATGCGGACAGAGTGGACTTCAAAAGAGGGGAGGGTAGAGGTGGGATTGTGTTAAGGGTACAGTTGGAAGAACGGAGAAGGCCCACTCCTCCAACATGTTTGTTGCCAGGGCAAGGAGTGTGGGTGAAGTGGACGCCTCCGTAACATAGTGCAGCAGGGGAGGCTGTGTCAGAGGGTGTCAGCCATGTTTCAGTGATGCCAAGAAAGAAAAGATTACGAGAGGTAAAGAGGTCGTGTATCACGTGGAGTTTATTGCAGATGGAGCGGGCATTCCATAGTGATCCAGAGAGAGGGTTCAGGGGGGTGGGCGTCATGGGCACGGATTTGAGGTGGCAAGATTATGGGTGTTTATATTGGGTTGGGAGCGATAGGAGGGGGTAGTAGTAGGAGGTATGAGCTGTGGGGGCCCAGGATTGGGAGATATATCTCCAGCAGTGAGGAGGAGCAGAGAGAGACAGAGCAGGTGGGAGAAAGAGAGTGGGCGGCTTGTTTTGTGTTTTATTAGGAGAGATCTGAGGTTGAGGAGCAGGTCAGCAGAGGAGGTCAGGTGGGGAGGCAGGAGGGAAGGAGAGATTATTACTTGGTTAGGGGATGTTGGGGTTTGAGGATAGCGAAGGAGAGTGAGGAGTAAGGGAGCCTAAACTGTTAGAGCGTATGTCAGCATGGTAAGAATAAGTGTGGCGGAAAGGGAAAGAAATGTAGTACATTTATTAACAGTGGTTAGTCTTACCTTCTGTTTACTTCTGGCTCATTTCTGGCATATTTCTGTTGTAATATTTTCTGTTATCCTTATAGAGACAGACTAAGGTCCAGACAGACCTGAGTATCTGAATTTATAACAGGCTAAGTGCTCATGAAATAGGTCAGGTATGATCAGGAGGGAGGGGCAGCAGGAAGACTGGTCACATACACAGGAGGGGATTAATTAGAAGTCAGAAGAGAAAATGCAAGGGGAAATAGATCCAAATGGAAAGATAAAGCCAACTGTGTATTGGCATCAAGGAATTAAAATGAGAAAACAAGCAGGGGAAGGAGAAAAAAAACAAGTAATAGCAGCCAGCGTACATACCAGGAATATTTGGGTGAGGAAGATCAGGATAGTTGGGTGATGGTGATGGGATTTGGGGTGCAGCCAGCGGACATACCAGGAATATTTGGGTGAGGAAGATCAGGATAGTTGGGCGATGGTGATAGGATTTGGGGTGCAGCCAGCGGACATACGAGGAATATTTGGGTGAGGAAGATCAGGATAGTTGGGGGATGGTGATGGGATTTGGGGTGCAGCGAGCGGACATACCGGAGGATGAAGCAGATAAGTTGTCAGATTGATAGCAATAACAAAGCATAGTAAAAATAAAAATGAAGCATCTATAGCAGGGGTTTATTTTTCTGGCATATTTCTGCTGTAATATTTTCTCCTATCCTTTTAGAGACATCCTTATAGAGACATACCACTTGATCCCTTAATGACGGGAGTTTTTTTCTGTTATGCATTTTCGCTCCCCTCCTTCCCAGAGCCACAACTTTTTTATTTTTCCATCAATATGGCCATGTAAGGGCTTATTTTTTTGCAGGACGAGTTGTAGTTTTGAACGACACTATTGGTTTTACCATGTCGTGTACTAGAAAACAGGAAAAAAAAATTCCAAGTGCGGTGATTTGCAAAAAAAAAACACTTGTTTTTTGTTTGGCCTTTTTGCTAGGGTTCACTAGATGCTTAAACTGACCTGCCGTTATGATTCTCCAGGTCATTACGGGTTCATAGCCATGAAACATGTCTAGGTTTATTTTTATCTAAGTGGTGAAAAAAAAAAATTCCAAACTTTGCTAAAAAAAAAAATAAAAAAAATATTGCACAATATTCCAAGACCCGCAGCGTCTCAATTTTTCATGATCTTGGATTGGGTGAGTGCTTATTTTTTGCGTGCCGAGCTGACGTTTTTAATGATACCATTTCGGTGCAGATACGTTCTTTTGATCGCCCGTTATTGCATTTTAATGCAATGTCACGGCTACCAAAAAAAGGTAATTCTGGCGTTTTACTTTTTTTTTTTCTTGCTATGCCGTTTAGCGATCATGTTAATCCTTTTTTTTATTGATATATTGGGCGATTCAGAACACAGCGATACCAAATATGTGTAGGTGTGATTTTTTTTTTTTTTTGTGTGTGTGTGTTTCTTTGAATGGGGCGAAAGGGGGGAGATTTGAATTTTTTTATTTTTATATTTTTTTCATATTTTTAAAAACCTTTTTTTTTTTTTTTTTTTACTTTTGCCATGCTTCAATAGAAGCTGCCATAACTTAATCGCCTCTACTACATAGAGCTGATGCTCAAATGATGTAGCTGAATTACAGCATTGCTATGAGCGCTAACCACAGGGTGGTGCTCACAGCAATCTAGCATCAACAACCATAGAGGTCTGCAGGAGACCTCTGGTTGTCATGCTGACGCACCGCTAGCCCCCGATCACCTGACTGGGTCAGCGGTGCTCGTATTTCCGGCCGCATGGCCTGAAGAGCTTGTTAAATACTGCTGTCAGTTTGACAGCGGCATTTAACTAGCTAATAGGCGCGGGCGGATCGTGATGCCGCCTGCGCCTATTGCGGGCACATGTCAGCTGTTCAAAACAGCTGACATTTCCCGGCTTTGATGCTGGCTCACCGCCGGAGCCCACATCAAATCGGGGGTTCTGCCATCCGTCGAACCTGATGACGACCAAGCACCATAAGTTTTATGGCGCTTGGTTGTGGGCTTTAATCAAGGGCCATTGTAAATTTGCTGCAAGCCAGAGCAGGTCTTGTCCCTGGCTGTGAGGCACACTTGGGGACCCCATACAGAAGACGTGTAGCTCATCGCCACTACTCTATAGCAGTCTGTATAGCTCTGTGTACATTATGATCTGAATAGAAGATTTGGTAATATAGATGCTTCTATTAGATCTGGTGATCATAAGAGGTCTGCCTGGCATATCAGAGCCACGGAGTCCTGCCAGTGATTTGTCACCATAGTGGACTGGTTTTCCTTGTAAAATATACACAATAGAGTAACAAAATATGTTCATCTTTTATTACCTTCTAGGGGCCAAATGATTAAAAGAAAACTAATCTAAGCATCTGGAGGCTACACTCTAGTAGTTGTAATGTTTCCTTGTTCACTTCCTCTAAATAAGGAATTCTAAAAAAAAATCTGGGACAGGAGGGGGTAAATAATAAAATTATAAAAAGTCCACCTCAATGTTAAACACAGTTTAGTCCATCTATGATAAAAATGTAAAAAAAAATAAATAAATAAAATTGGGTATCCACACCACCATGATGATCTGAAAATTTAATTTAACATGTCAATGTGAAACATTGAACTGTTTAAAAAAAACAAAACAGTTTTTCCATATTTGCTTTACAAAAACCAAATGTATAAATAACGCAGTAAATTATGTGTATTCCAAAGGAGCATCGGAGACTTGGATTTGTCATTAAGGCCCTTTCGTACCTAGTTATTAAGGGGTTGAAAAGGCAAAATCGGCAGTAAAATCCAATTAACTCAAAACCTATAATGATCAGCATAGAGAACATTTAGATTTTTTTTTCTATCAATTTCAGGTGAACGTTTGTCTGTGGTGGAAGTGCAATGTGAAAGACTAAGGATGCTATATCGGGATTGTGCTCGACCACCGCCACCACCACTTCAGACCGAGCGTACACAGGTAGGGATTTCTTATTAATTTTAATTTAATGGTTACATAAAGTAAATATTGCTTGGTAATGCCATGTGTTTTCTGGAACAGCCGAAAGAGATTACATGGTGCCCATCACGAGTTTTCCCACCAGTGCGAGCCTGTATGTTTTCATCACATCTGACAGCTGTAACTTTTCTGGCGGACCCAAGTGCAGGAGGCGGATTACCACGGGGTACCTTTATCTACGCATCTTCGCCTGTACCTATACAAGTAAGGAGTTTGTGAAAAGTCCTACAGGGCACCGTGTTTCCGTTTAACCAAACCAACAATATAATTGTGTAAACTGTTTTATTGTTTCATTTGAAACCATAGTAATAATTGGTTAATGTCATTAATTACTCATTATGGCATTTCTGTGTTTTTAAATCTAAGTAGATATTTTTATATCAAAGAGAAAGGTAGTCATGGAATGATACCTTTATTGACAAACCATAAAAATTATTTTTGCAAGCTTTTGGAGCACAGAAGCTCCTTCATAAGGCAGGTTTTATTTGTAAGCTTGATGAAAGGGACCTCTGTGCTTCTCTGGTTAGCCAAAAAATATCACTCCCTACCAGGGCCGTATTTGCCACTAGGCACTTGTGAGCATGTGCTGCGGGCGGGAATGATCCGGGGGGGCGGCACCTAAGCAAGGTTTTACTATATTTATTTTTTTAAAGTCCTGAGTCACCTCCCGACCGACCACCGACCCCCCCCTGCGCAATCCACCCCCCCCCCCCCCCCCTCGCCCCTGCATGCCTCCCACCCTCCTTGAAGACGATACTCACCCTGCTCCAGCGATGCCTGGTCTCAGCGTCTGTAACGTCCTGAGTGAGCGGTCAGGTGGTACCGCTCATTAAGGTCATGAATATGCGCATATTCATTACCTTAATGAGCGGTACCACCTGATCGCTCACTCAGGAAGAAGATGCTGCGTCGGGACAGAGCCAGAGGGATGTCGACGCGGCCACGCGGTGTGGGACGGACAGGTGAGTATGAGGGACGGGGGGATGAAAGAGGACGGTAAGCCGAGCCATGCAAGATGGGAGAAGGAGCGGGAGGGTGGAGAGATGAGCCATGTATACGAGGGGGAATATGAACCATGCATACAAGAGGTGGGGGGGGGAATTATGAGCCATGCATACAGGAGGGGGGGGGGGGGGAATTATGAGCCACGCATACAGGAGGGGGGGATGTGAGCCAGGCATACGGGGGGTGGGGGGGGGAATTATGAGCCATGCATACAGGAGGGGGGAATTATGAGCCATGCATACAGGAGGGGGGGAATTATGAGCCATGCATACAGGAGGGGGGGATATGAGCCATGCATACAGGGGGGGAATTATGAGCCATGTATACAGGAAGGGGGGATATGAGCCATGCATACAGGGGGGGAATTATGAGCCATGTATACAGGAGGGGGGAATATGAGCCATGCATAGAGGGGGGGAATTATGAGCCACGCATACAGGAGGGGGTGGTGGTGGAATCTGAGCCATGCATACGGGAGGGGGTGGTGGTGGAATAGGAGCCATGCATACAGGAGAGGGGGGGGGATTATGAGCCATGCATACAGGAGGGGGGGTGAAATAAGAGCCATGCATACAGGAGGGGGGGTGGAATATGAGCCATGCATACATCATGGAGCATCATGTGTGGCCGTTATACAGTATTGAGCATCATGTGGGGCCATCATACAGTATGGAGCATCATGTAGGGCCATTATACAGTATGGAGCATCATGTGGGGCCATTATACAGTATGGAGCATCATGTGGGGCCATTATGCAGTATGGAGCATCATGTGGGGCCATTATACAGTATAGAGCATCATGTGTGGCCATTATACAGTATGGAGCATCATGTGTGGCCATTATACAGTATGGAGCATCATGTGTGGCCATTATACAGTATGGAGCATCATGTGTGGCCATATTTATTTTTGTTTATAATTATTGTATATGAAACAGTGTGATCAGCAGTGCTAAATGGGTGTGGTTGGGATGTGGATATGGGTGTGACTAGTTGTGAAATGGGTGTGGTCAGAGGCGTGGCCTAAAATTTGCTAAGGCGCACTACATGCGCCGCAAACTTTATGCCTCTTTCCCTTCTTCAAAAGTTTGTAGGTATGGTACCACATTTGCCACATCACGGCAAGTGCCACAAATCCCATGGGGAATGAATGAGGCCGAATGCAGTGTTGCCGTAAGTGATCCGTTACACGGCAGATGCAGAAAAACTGCCCGATCTGCTGCAAAAGGCTACTTTCACATCAGTGATTCTTGCCAAAAGCCTATGCCGATAGGGTCATACTCACCAATGGGGGAGGCAGCACTAAAAGTGCCTAGGGCAGCAGAAACTCTAAATACGGCCCTGCTCCCTACAATACTTTTGTTATTAAAGTATTTACCACCAATTAAATTTTTATTGTTCATTATCTTAAAAAAAAAAAAAAAATCATCACAAAACATGCTACATGATGACTGTGACCTAGGGTTACTTCTTTTTGTTTCACTAGGCTCCATCTTTTTATTGGGAGATCGAAGTTGTTTCTTATGGGGACATAGATGATGACACTGGTCCAATTGTCTCATTTGGATTTGCAACCGAGGCAGAAAAGCGTGATGGAGCTTGGACTAACCCTGTGGGTACATGTTTATTTCACAAGTAAGTGTTTAGATTTTTTTGAAGACCAATTTACCCCCCATTTTTGTGTATTGAATGAAGCTTAAAAATGGAACTTATGTTCTACAAAGATTTTGACCTTCTGAACGATATTTAAAACTATAGGGTATCCTGCTTAAAGAGGAACTGCCAAAAGGGGGCAGTCTGTGCAGTAATTTTATTCCTGCGGTTTCTTTGAGTATTCCACTTTTATTTTTATAATCCACCATACAGTTTCTGAGATGCGGGCCTTTTTATTTAGTTCTACTTTTAAAAACCTTACCACTTTTCCTTCTTCTTTTTAGCAATGGGCGAGCTGTTCATTACAATGGTTCAAGCCTTTTGCAGTGGAAGAGCGTCCGGTTAGATGTAGCGCTGTCACCCGGTATGGACTTTGTTTATATGATTGATGCCCAAGATTAGGTTATGACAAATGTTTCAGCTAGTATTCCTCCACTTTTATTTACATAAGACTCTGCACGATGATGATGGGTCTTTTGATGGCCTAAGTTTGCTTGGATTGTTTGATCAGGTTTTCTTTGTGTTTTAGGCGATGTTGCTGGTATTGGTTGGGAGAGGACAGAAGGCACTCCACCACCTCCAGGCCAGCCGTCAAAGGGCAGAGTTTACTTCACTTACTGTGGCCAAAGGCTTGGACCTTACTTAGAAGATGTTTCTGGAGGAATGTGGCCAGTTATACATATTCAGAAAAAGGTAAATTATTCTGCCTAAAACCTCAGGAGACCTATGCAATTAAGTTAGGCAATAAACTATTATCTGTATTCACCACACCAATGTACGTGATCACAAAGTGAAGGACAATGGCCATGTATTTCCAGAAAATGTAGGATATTTTGGAAGTTGTCATTGTGAATATCTTGTGTTTTTCATAGAATACAAAAATCCGGGCAAATTATGGATCACGCCAGTTTGCATTTGCTGAGGGCCAGGCTCATCGTAATGCTGCTGATTTATGCATTGACCTGGCTGAAGAAATCAGTGCAAATTTTGAAGCCTTACCATTTGCTATGGCGTCAGACAGTGATAATGATGCTGGAACTAGCATAGCCTCTGACCCAGGAAATCACGGCCCACCATGCCGCATTGCTGCAGCAGCCACAGTTTTACAACGTACGTACTTTATCTATTTTCAGGACCCACTCTTCTCTGATATGGGTTCTGTTAGTCGATGCTTCCCCGTGCATACAACCCCATGTTTTTCTTTCAGAGTATGACAGTGATGCTTCCTGCAGATATAAGGTGGAGCTGAGCTATGAAAACTTTGTTACATCTGGTCCTGATCCACATCCCCCTCCAATTGCAGATGATGAAAGTGATGACGACGATGATGATGACATGCCACGGGTCAGAGATTTTAAAAAGAAAAATCTTTTAATGATAGAGCAAAAAATTGTATTTGTAATAGAAGAAAGCCAATTTCTGCAAATACAATACTTAGTAGATTTGGTTGTTTAAAATGTAAACATGATGAATGATTTTCTCCTTTTGCACATAAGGTTTATATGCGAACATGTTCATTAAGTCTTGGGGATTGTTGCACAGATTTTTTTTACATTCTACATTGTGACTTGTATACATATTTTTTTAAATAAATTTATTATCATTAATTCCTATGTTTTAAAGGAAGATCACTATGCCTTACTGGTGAAAGCTTGGGAGACCAAGGTATTTCCAACCATTCGGAGACGTTTTCGTAATGAGGCGGAGAGAAAATCAGGCTTGGACCAGATTAAAGGAGCTTTGCAACTAGGTATGAAACTTGTGGTGCAATTTACTTGCACAAATGATGCATTCCTGTTTTTGTTAATTGCTTATATTAATATTGTATAAAACCGTATTTCACAAAGGGCAGGTTAAAACTTGAGCTTCCAGCAGGATGCGGACCGACTACAGTGATATATGGTGGAGGTTGCACAGTGGCAAAATACTGAGAGACAAACTCTCGCACATCCATTATACGTGGGGGTGGGATACTTCGTACTGTCAATGCACGTACATGAAGGCCAGACATCTTTAATTTTATGATCTTTTTATGTTCCTCATTCTGATGCTCCCAACACCACCACCAAGGCATTAGCTCAAGTAATATATTTTCTTTGTTATATTACCATTGGGTTTTGCATCATCTGTGAACTCTAATTTCCATAATCCTCAATGTTGTTTTCTCTTCCAGGAATGGTGGATATAGCAAGGCAGACCGTGGAGTTTTTGTATGAGGAAAACGGTGGAATCCCTAGAGATCTATATCTTCCAACCATTGAAGATATCAAAGACGAGGCAAATAAATTCACAATTGACAAAGTTCGCAAAGGTATAAAAAAACAAAAGCAAAAAGCAATCTAAATACAAAGGACTTTTGTCATTAAAATGACAGAAAATGACCCCCATTGTGCAACTATTTTATTTAAAAATGTGAATAAAAATCCTTCTTGGTAATAGTTCTGTGGTACCAATTGTCACGGATCGCTGCTCCGTGGTGTCACTTATTCGTCACGTGCCTGCTCTCACACGTGACTTTGGGTTGTGCCTGCAAGGGTTAATCTATCTCCCCACTCTCCGTCCAGCATTCAACCTCTGTCCTATGCTGTAAGGGGAGCATAAATCACACACCGACCCAGGCCACACACCCGCTCATACATGCTGCCACCACTCACCGAATACACGGGCGATGAGTCCCAGAAATAACTAATAAAAATATGTTTACCACTCATAAGGCTCACACACCTCTAGGCTATGGATTCTTTAGAACATTCAAGGTTCAACTTATTAAAGGTTTATACTTTAATAGAAAAAGGTTCAATGCTTACAATAATAAAAAGACATAAAAATATGATAATAAAAAGACATACAACTTATGCAAAACCGTAAACAAGAGAAAACTTACAGAAATCATTTAACTTGTAGTCTGCTTTCTGCTCCCTGAGGGAGGGGGGGGGGGGGTGAATGTAGTTGTGAAACACATCAGCTTTTCTCCTTCGCCTCATTGGGGGACACAGACCATGGGTGTATGCTGCTGCCACCAGGAGGCTGACACTAAGTAATACAAAGAAAGTTAGCTCCTCCCCTGCAGTATACACCCTCCTGCTGGCCCCCAGCTAACCAGTTCTTGCTTAGTGTCCGTAGGAGGCACACGGACGGTTCTGCTATTCAGACCCAAAGAACTCTTTTTTACCGTTTTTTACTTTTTACTACGGTCGAATGGGGCGACGGATTCTTTCATGTTCCGATCTCCTCGAACCATCAACAGGCGAGCACGGGAGTTTTACCTCTCCGTATCCTCTCCTGCGACGTGGGAAGCCACTGCCTGAGCTGATTTTAGGGGCGACGGGCCCCTTCAAGCGCATCGATCTCCCCCCTCCCTTATCAGACGAGCACTGGAGTTTCACCTTCAGTATCCTCTTCTGCAGCCAGGCCTATTGCCGGACATTCAGCCCTGTCCACCAGGTTTTACCCTCGGCTGTACAGAGGCACCTTCCAGCGTGGCGTCCGAGCAGCCCCCACTGCATCACCACTGAAAAAGCGGATGATGGAAGGAGGCAGACGGTTCCTCTCCACCCCTCTTCTGCAGGGATGGTGGATGGAGGCTCCCCAACCTTGCACCGTCCTATCTACCCGGGCACAGCTCCTACCTGCAGCATCTGCCACCCCCTCCATATTGGGGTAAGTGCTCCGTGAGATTTGGGTTTTCCGGCGGTCAGAGGAGGGCTCCATAGCGACTGGGTCACCACAGAGCTTCGCGGCACTTTTCCCCTCAGTCTGCGGGTGCGCGCCGGCCGAAGCCATAAATTTAGTCCCCGGCTTCGGCCCTGTTTAGGCCGCATCCCGGGAAGCCCCGCCCTCCGCTTGCTCCCTTCTAGCGGCTCCGCCCCCCTATTCAGGCGCTTCTCGTTCCAGACGAGATCTCGGCGGCCATCTTCTTCCTCCTCCATTGCGGTCACTATTTCTTCTGGAGGGGGCTGCGGCCGGCGGTTTTTCAGCTCTGAAGTCAGCGCTTTTCCAGACGGGGGACTCAGAACCTGAGTAAGGTGAATCGCCCCAATATCTCCCCCCCCGGCACGCATCCCGGCAGCATTAAGGGACTAGCTTTCCCTGTTTTTTATATACTTAAGGCTGCAATCTCTGGTGCTCCTGCACACTACAGAATGTATAGTACAGTGTGCAGGCTTGCAAACAGAGAGCTGTGAGTTCCCAGCAATGAAGCTCTCATGACTCGTTCCCTGGTGACTCATTCCCTGGTGACTCTTTCCCTGGTATTTAATACTCTGCCCGGTAGTCGCTGGGCCCATAGGTGCATCCCCAGCTTTCCATGCCTTTTTATTAAACCCAGGACCAGCATTCCCTGGTCTTAAGGGTCCCCTAGTTTTAAAAGGGTCACATCCCCAGCATTCTCTGCTCTGCCAGAAGCCGGTCTCCTTTTCCTTAGTACTTAATCAGGCCAGTATGCCCTGGTCTTAAAGGCACAGGGCCAGTAGGCACTGGTCTTAAAGGCACATGGCAAGTATGCCCTGGTCTTAAAGGCACATGACCAGCATCCCTGGTCTTAAAGGAGCATGACCAGCATTCTTGTTCTTAAAGGCACATTACCAGCTTTGCTGGTCTTTAAGGCACTTGTTCCAACATTCCTTTCATGACCAGTATTCCTGGTCTTAAAGGCACGTGACCAGCATGCCCTGGTCTTATAGACTCGTGACCAGTATCCCCTGGTCTTAAAGACACGTGTCCAGTATACCCTGGTCTTAAAGGCACATGACCAGTATGCCCTTGTCTTAAAGGCACGTCACCAGTATTTCCTGGTCTTAAAGGCACATGACCAGTATGCCCTGGTCTTAAAGGCACGTGACCAGTATCCCCTGGTCTTAAACGCTATAACCAGTATGCCCTGGTCTTAAAGGCACATGACTAGTACGTCCTGGTTTTTCAAGGCCATGACCAGTATGCCCTGGTCTTAAAGGCACGTGACCAGTATCCCCTGGTCTTAAACGCAATAACCAGTATGCCCTGGTCTTAAAGGCACATGACTAGTACGTCCTGGTTTTCAAGGCTCATGTCCAGTATGCCCTGGCTTTTAAAGGCACACGACCAGTATGCCCTGGTCTTTAAGGCACGTGACCATTATGCCCTGGACTTAAAGGCTCAGGACCAGTACGCCCTGGTCTTAAACGCAAATGACCAGCATACCCTGGTTTTAAGGGCACATGACCATTATCTCCTGGATTTCAGCATGCCCTGCTTTTAAAGGCACATGAACAGTATGTCATCTTACAAAAGGCACAAGACCAGTATTCCCTGGTCTTAAAGGCTCATGGCCAGTAACCCCTAGCCTTAAAGGCGCATGACCAGTATTTACTGGTCTTAAGGGCACATCATCTATCCTAAGCTGGTCACCCTAACTGAGCTCTGGAGCACTCACATGCTCCCTCTCCTACAATGGGAGCCGTCGGCTAGCAGGGGCCGCAAGTATTCTAGAAAAACGTACAGGTTCTAGAAAATCTCCATCAACATTTGACGGTGATGCACTGGAAGACCTCTAAGTAGGATACCATTCCTGGTCAGAATTTTATGGGCGACGGGTCCCTTAAAGGGCTCCGATTTCCCCCCACACCTTCAACAGACGAGCACACGGAGTGTCGCCTCCATGTATCTTCTTCTGCATCCAGGTCTATCGCCACAACCTGCCCTGTCCACTCGGAAACCTCAATTCTGGGGATGTGGCGTCCACATTTGTGGCGTCCCAACAAGGAGGTTTTCCCCCCTTTGTATCAGATGCAAGAAAGTGGACGATTCCTCTCCACTTCCCTGTTAAGAAGATGGTGGATCGAGGTTTTTCCTTATTTTCTTCTCTGCACGACGATGGCAGAGACCTGCTGGTTACAGTCCCGCATTCTGTCACTTGGCAGACTCGCCGGGCAGAATTTCTTGCGGTATTCCTACCAGTATCCTGGCCGGTGTATCATCAATTAAGATTCCACAGACGGTCGGATAGCAAATCTAGTTCGTTCCGTCTTGTGGTTTCGGGTTCAGCGCTCTACCCTTCCTTAGCCGCCACATGGGTTGCTTGACCAAAGGGAGAGAATGAAAGTCTCCGGGTCCCAGACCTTATCTACTTCGTTCCACAGTATAGCTGGCCAATCAAATCTTCTGAGCGGGAGACTAGCAAGGGATCGTATCTCTTCTTCAGGCTCAACCAGCAGTGGAAGCATTGGCCAGGACAGTCTAGATCTAAGGGATCTTGGTTCCAAAATGGAGGGAATGAAAAGTATCTCCATTCCTGGACCCCAAACTTCTAACAACCTTTGACAGGGCCCTTTCTTTTTTCGGATGGAGTTCCTCCGCTCAGCCACTACTTCAACAGAGAAACGTGGTTGTTTTCTGGCATCCATCGTCATTCGGGATTCTTACCCTCACATACCTATTTCTCCTCTCTACTATAATCTCTTCGCCTTTCCATTCGCGAACAGTATTTTCACGACCTGGCCCTTCTGCCTGGCTACCACACCAGAGTGGTCGCAAGGGTCATGACGGTTGTCATGTTCTTCTTGCACCTTAGAAGCATGGTCGTCCTGCCCTATTTGGTCGACTTTGTAGCCGCTCTCCTAGGACTACGCTGAGTCGTCCATATCACTTGCAATTACCTCTCTATTGGGCTAGCAGCTAAACTTAGACAAGTTTTTTTCCCTCATTCTCAGCCCAGCAGATCCTCTTTGAGGATGATCCTGCCCAAGAAGGATGGTTATTCTCTCTCGGGTCTAGGTCGTGGCCCTTCTACAGGGAGCTTGCGCACTCGATCTCTCATTCCCTCGGTTCTTTCAATTCGCTAGGAGGGTTCTGAGGGAAAGGACGTCTACGGAAGCAGTTTCCTTCGCTGCGCTCGTTTTCTGCAAGTCAATCAGGCTCTCAAAGGGTAGTCTCTGAGCTCCTTTCTCTTCCAGAGCCTTCTCCTGGCCCAAGGGCTATTGGGAGATACCATTGCCAGTTTTCTTCTCCCGATCATCTCTCTGTAGATCCGAACGGTACGGCTATTCCTTCAGCAGGCCCTCTGCCTTCTGGCGGGTCTTCAGTTGGATAATGCCTCGGCTGTGCCCCAAGTTAGCCATCTAGCAAGTACCCTCAGTCAAGCGCCATGGCTAAGGTACCTCGCACTCTCTGATGGGCCGAGTTCTATCTTCGGTGATCTCAACAGTACATTCCCTGGAGTAGAACACTGGGCGGCAGACATATTCAGCCGTCCGGGTTTTTCCTCAAGTGAGTGGGAACTTCACTCGGAAATCTTCCATCGGACCTGCCTTCACTGGAGTACTCCAGAGGTAGTTCGGATGGCGTCCAAGCTGAACGCCAATGTACTCCAGTTCATGGTTTGGCCTCGCGATCCAAGACCATTGCAGTGCATGATCTATTCTTCCATGGTACCAATTTCCATAACCCCTCTTCCACTACGTCTGAAACCTTTTCGGAAGCGGGTAGGGCCCCAGTGATCCCGGGAGACCCGCACTGACCATGTCAGGTTTTTTTCTCGCTTGCGGTACTAGTATTTTTCCGGCTTATTGTCTCAAGCTGGAAATATGGTCTTTCTTGCAGGCCTCAACCTGTAGTTCTTCCCTACCGCGTACCGTTAAAGCCGTGGGACCTTAATGGTCCTGGGCATCTTACAGTGGACTCCTTTTCTGATCCGGATAGACTTTTCTATCAGGGAGGGTCTCTCCCCTTCTTTCTCTGCGTTCTTGTCCTCCTGATTAGTCTTCAGATCTCGACGCTCTGTTCTTTATCTTTTTTCCTTATTACCTTCAAGGCAAGGTTGCCCTCTAGCCATCCCCTTCCCTCGTTGCCAAGGGGTATTATATCTCCACTGTTGCAGGGGCATCGTCCTCTCATCTCCTTCGGCTCTAGTCCACAAAGCGGAATGGGTTCTCCATAATCTGGAAGAAGCGAGTGCTCCGAGTGGGTACGTATCGAGGACGACGTCCTTCCAAAGGTTGGACATTTTACTCGGGTTTTTCGATGGTAAGTAGGCTTCCTGACGGTCGCAGGAAGGGTTTAGCCGTTTCTCTTCGGCCACGTTAGCCTGGTGGATTCTTTTCTCCATCCAGGAGTCCTTTCGCGCTAGATGCCAGCCTATCTCCCTGTCTGAGGGCTCTAGGCGCCAGACGTCGGCAAGCACGACCGCAGGCTTGCGAATTCCTCCAGGCCGCATGCATTCTTGAAGCACTATAATTCACTCACTTCCACAGATGTGAGTCTGGGCAGGTGGACTTTGCAGGCCGCGGTGGCGCACTTGTAAGTAGCGGCTACACGGCCTGAAGTGATGTTGTCCCCACCCAGGGACTGCTTTGGGACGTCCCATGGTCTGTGTCCCCCAATGAGGCGAAGGAGAAATAGGGATTTTTGTGTACTCACCGTAAAATCCTTTTCTCCGAGCCATTCATTGGGGGACACAGCTCCCACCCTGTTATTAGCTTATGCTTTGTTTTTATCTTTTGATATGTTATACTCATATATAATGTGACATGCTTTACGCTTATATGTCGTTATTGATCTCCTACTGCTTTTGCACCGAACTGGTTAGCTGGGAGCCAGCAGGAGGGTGTATACTGCAGGGGAGGAGCTAACTTTTTCTTTGTATTACTTAGTGTCAGCCTCCTGGTGGCAGCAGCATACACCCATGGTCTGTGTCCCCCAATGAATGGCTCGGAGAAAAGGATTTTACGGTTAGTACACAAAAATCCCTATTTCAGGCTGCCATCATCATGTGAACACAATTCTCTGTCTGCAGCCTAAATTTATAACTTTGGTCTGAGGTCAGGTTTCTAGACCAGCCTCCCAGGTTAATATCATAATTGCGGTCTGTTTGATTGGGCACAGCCGCTCTACCAATGAATATATATTATTTTCCTCTGGGACACGTGTGAAATGGTTCCCAGGGATACCTTCCCTCAAGCTGCAATTAGCATCTCCCCTCCAAGACCTCAGAGGTGTCAAGTGTTCCTTTTGTTCTTTGGCCTTAGCCAGACCCCCTGGTGAGATCTGGAGACAGAATTCCTAGGGTACCATCACACAGTGGCATTTTGATCACTACGACGGCACGATTCGTGACGTTCCAGCGATATAGTTACGATCTCGCTGTGTCTGACACGCTCCTGCGATCAGGGACACCGCTGAGAATCGTACGTCGTAGCAGATCGTTTGAAACTTTCTTTCGTCGTCTAGTGTCCCGCTGTGGCGGCATGATCGCATGGTGTAACAAAGGTGTGCACGATATTGTATACGATGTGCGCATAGTAACCAACGGCTTCTACATCGCATGTACGTCATGAAATTATCGCTCCATCATCGTACATTGCAAAGTGTGACAGCAGTCTACGACGCTGGAGCGATATTGTTACGATGCTGGAGCGTCACGGATCGTGCCGTCGTAGCGATCAAAATGCCACTGTGTCACGGTACCCTTACTCTTCCCAAGGAAGTACATATTAACACCTAGGTGCCACTGGCCTTCAGGACAGATGCTACATTATCACTTGTCACACATATAACCCTAGACAGATGTCAGATGTCACTACACCCATATAGATATATATAATATATATACACATATTTCATCACACCTCCCTCCTTATTAACGTGCATGGGGGTTGACTTACAGGTCAGCTCCCAAGCACGTATCTGGTTCCGTCCCATCTTGGCGAGAAAGGCCATCGGCATTACCATGATCAACTCTCTTCTTGTGCTGAATTGTGAAATCATATTGCTGAAGTATAAAACTCCATCTAAGCAATTTCCCATCGTCCCCAACTACTCGGTTGAGCCAACTCAGTGGGTTATGATCTGTGATCACGGTGAAGTTGCGCCCATAGAGGTATGGGCGGCACGGTGGCGCAGTGGTTAGCACAGCAGCCTTGCTGCGCTGGAGTCCTGGGTTCAAACCCCACCAAGGACAACATCTGCAAAGAGTTTGTATGTTCTCTCCGTGTTTGCGTGGGTTTCCTCCGGGTTCTCCAGTTTCCTCCCACATTCCAAAGACATACTGATAGGGAATTTAGATTGTGAGCCCCAACAGGGACAGTGATGATAATGTGTGCAACCTGTAAAGCGCTGCGTAATATGTTAGCGCTATATGAAAATAAAGATTATTATTATTATTACTAGGATGCCATAGTTTAGGCAGGTATTGATGGCAGTTTTCTCATGATCATTGCCCCTGTATGATACCTCAGCATAGTACGGGTATGTGCACACGATGCGGATTTTGCTGCGGATCCGCAGCAGTTTCCCATGAGTTTACACTACAATGTAAACCTATGGGAACGAAATCCGCAGTGCACATGCTGCGGAAAAAACCGCGCGGAAACGCAGCATTTTATTTTCCGCAGCATGTCAATTCTTTGTGCGGTATCCGCAGCAGTTTTACACCTGCTCCAATAGAAAACTGCAGATGTAAAACCGCAGCAGAATCCGCAATAGAAACAGCGATAAATCCGCAGGAAAAACTGCAGCGGTTTTGCACTGCGGATTTATCAAATCTGCTGCGGAAAAATCCGCAGAGGAGCTTTCTACGTGTGTACATATCCTAAAGGTGCCTCTGTACTTCTGGGCAGATCACATGGAACTTATTTTTATCTGTGTTTTTTCTTAGGACTCACTGTGGTCATTAGATCTCCGGACAGCAACAATGTTGCCAGTACTGCTGTGGGAACTGCTCTACCAAAATTTGCCATCAGGGGTATGCTCAAGACCTTCTCCCTGCATGGAGTGGTTCTGGATGTGGATTCGGTGAGATGATGTATTGTACTGGTGTTGTATTAACATGCCTGTGATTGACGTGCTTGTGTATTGAACACTCACAGGATGGATTTCTTGGTATTGTAAATTAATAGCATGCAGCCATGATTTCGGCTAGTGTTCCGTTTTCATGGGGTGTAAGATATCTTAAAATTGTATCTGCTGACATTGAAAAGAATGCTAAAATGCTAATGTTTCTAAGCTGTAGAGCATGTAACATAAAAACCATGCATCACGCTTCCATGCACCTTACATTTATATTATATTGAGGAACAAAGAAACGTGGTCAGTGGAAATCCACAGGGTGCCACGCTCTGTGTCAGGAGACGCCCAGGTCAGGTAAGAAAAGTCGATTTATTCAACACACACAGTTTTCACATGCCTGTTTATTTAAAGCACTACATTTTGTAGTTACCTGATGAAGGGGACGGATCATCCTTGAAACATGTTGTATTTAATAAATCTACTTTTCTTATCTGATCTGGGTGGATCCTGACTCAGAGCGTGGCGCCCAGTGGATTTCCACAGCCCACCTTTCATCATGCCTCACTGTATCACGCAGGATGCCAGGCGTAGGCGTAAGGTGCTGCAGCGCTCCAGGACAGCCGTCATTCACCACTTAGCATCAGCAGTGTGCCTGGCATGCATAACAACCAGAGGGGAGTTGAACACCTCTTCACATGGAGCTCCCTCTCTTTTGGTTTATTTTCACATTTAGATTATTTTATGATTATGGTGTAAAGGGATTTTATCACCACGTTTTTGCCACCTAATCTGAGAGCAGCATAATGTAGACAGAGGCCCTGATTCCAGCGATATGTCACTTACTGGGCTGCTTGGTGTAGTTTTTCTAAAATCACTGTTTTAGCAGGAGATTATCACTGAAGGACTAGTAAACCTGCCACCAGGTAGTCCTCCATATTCATGAGCCTTGTATAGCCCCACCCCCACTACTGCATCTTTCTGCTTATGCGTACAGAGCTCGGCATTTATAAAACTTGTAGATCTGCAGGAGAGAACTGATTTTTATCAAAATTGCAGGAAGCCGTGTAGTAAGCAATCATCATTTGAATCGGAGTTTCTGACCCAACAATCATGCAGATCTCCGATAGATAGCAAAAACCAGGTGACAGATGCCCTTTAAGAACATCAATTGCAGCTTTTGTTTGTATTTAGACCAATCATTTACAAATGACTTTATAGATTTGCTCCTTATTAAAATGTCCTGATGAAATGTAGGATGCATAACTTTACCTATAAAAACAATTTAGAACTGTGCCATATGCTCCAAAATATGTTTTAAAAACCCACACGCTTGCAGTTGTTCTATCTTTTAGCAGGATTTGTTGGTTGTTTTTGCTTTTAGGTAAATGAATTGGTGCAAGTAGAGACGTATCTCCGTAGTGAAGGCGTCTTAGTCAGATACTGGTATCCTATAGACATGCTGGAACGTCCACCTGTGGGATACAGAAGAATGGCCACCAATGGTTTAGTGACTCTAGATAGCGCAAATATCCAAATTCACAGGTAAGCGAGCAGTTTATAGCAGGACTGAAGGCATGTCAATGCCATGTAGCAGAAACATAATCTGCAGAATCTTCCTTTCTTTTTAATACTATATGATTTATTTAAAGGGGTTTTCCATTTTCACCTTTTTTCCCCCTTTTTTTAATGTAATTCATTGTAGGAGTGTTAAAAATAATAAATGCATCTGTTGCTTGCCCTCGCCATATTCAGTCTCTAACATTGCTCCCATCTGTGATTGTGCAGCAGTGACAAGACGTCATCAATGCTGCATCCAATCACTGGACTCGGCAGTTCTTCTGATGTAGACGTCAGGAGCCGCTGTGGCTCCGGTGGTGATATGTACTGTTGATATGATGTCACCATTGCCGCCTATGTACAATCACCAGTGCAACGTTGGCACTGGGGAGGGTAATTAACAGATGATTTTATTAATTTTAACATGACCACAACATATTACTAAAATAAAACTTTGAAAGGGGAAACCCTTGTAATTCTACAATGGTTTAACTTCTTCTGGGGACATACTGATTGAGATGACAGGATGTTCTTTACAGAATGTGGCCTGTAGTAGGCAGATAAACTGATACTGATGAACATGCATTAGGGATTGCTCATGTTAATGTTTGCCTGCACATTTTACAAGATTGCGGCACAGTTATATGGCTCCATGAAATGTGCATTATATTTCTTCATTTTAGGGAGCTGCTAAGATGTGAATCTGCACTTGCCAGGCTTTACTGCCGTGTTGCACTTCTCAATATTTTTGCCCCAAAGTCTCCACACACATTTACTCGCTTGTTCCATATTCCTGCCATTCGGGACATCACACTGGAGCATCTACAACTGCTGTCAAACCAACTTCTAACGCCTCCCCTTACTGGTAAATATATACGTTGCTGTTTCCATAGAAAATTGTATATCAAGATTTTGCTAGTGAGTGTTCCCACTACTTTTTTAATTCAATAATTTACGGTACTTTTTTATTGAGTTAATCACATTTGCTATTACTATCCTTTTAAACCTTTTGCTTTTCTTTACATAGATGGCACCATCAGCTCCTCTTCTATCCTGATTGCACAGTCTTTACAACATTGCATCCATTCTCAGAACTGCTCAACCACAGACCTCTTTTACCAGGGCAATGCTCAAGCAATCCGAGAATGGCTTGGGGTTGCCATCACTAGAGCCTTACATCAAGGAGAGGACAGCCTTCTGGACCTAACCAAACAGATCTGTTCATTCCTACAGGTCAGTGTGCT
The DNA here is from genome assembly GCF_032444005.1 of Ranitomeya imitator. Classification (NCBI taxonomy): domain Eukaryota; kingdom Metazoa; phylum Chordata; class Amphibia; order Anura; family Dendrobatidae; genus Ranitomeya; species Ranitomeya imitator. The sequence goes on from NC_091282.1 coordinate 242,901,120, forward strand.
AATCACTTTGAAGGTTTAGTGATGTAGAACATCTTCTATTATGGTAAGGTTTGGAATTGTAGAATTTCTATGGCCTTTGTTTTTCTAGTTCTCTTATTAGAGTTTTTTGTTTTTAGAATGCCCCAGAGCAGTTTCCATCAGAAGAATTCCCAGTCACTGAATCCAAAGTCAGTATGGATGTTAATTTTCCTGGAGCAGCATTTGTTGTTGTGTCTTGTAAAGAAAGCCAGTCTGGTTTCCGCAAAGAGTAAGTGATCTAAATAACCACAGTGATGTTTTAATGGGTTAATCAAATCTTCATAAATGGGTATTGTCTGCTAAATGCTTGTAAATACAAGGAACTTATCAATTTACTGTTTATTAAATTGTTTAACCATTCTTGAGATATTTTTTCTTTTCTTTCTTTTTGTTTACACCTTAATTTTCTTGGAGACCAACCACCACTGCTAGACAGCAGAACATGTCATGTTTACCAGCTCACTTCTGTTCAGCTTGTAAGCTGTTTTGAAGCTGGTCAGGATCACTGGAGCATTCTGTTACCTTCTAATCCTGGACATCTTCAGCTCAGTTCACACAATCTACACATCAGCAGTGATCGGTCTCCAAGGCTGCAAGCTGTAAATAAAAGAATTAGTAGTTCAAGAATGGCTGCAAAATGTAATAAATTGCAAAATTGCTTTTTTTTTTTTTGCTAGCAGTATCTGACAATATCCATCCATTATGGAGGGGTATAGTCCTTTTAATGCAAGAGTGTCATGCTCAGATGTTAAACTGGAATTGAAAATTGAAAAGCACTGTCATTTCAGCTAGATTTACACAAATCAATAGAAAATTTTATATATTTGAGAATAATGCCTCTTTCTTCACTTATGAGCCACTTCTTCCTGAGCTCATTATCTATCCTTAACTCAGGTCCCACTAATGACATAAGTTGATTTTATTTGGGCTGTTTTTACTGTCCTGAAATATTACATTTCTCTTTGTTCTAGCTCTTCATTGTATAAAGCTCCCTGGGCTCGAGTTCTGCTCTATGGACTTGGTCATAAAGTGAAGAGAAATGGACAATTGAATTTAATTGAAACAGCGTGTTACCCACGTGATGCCTCCCCCAGCAATACAGGCCTCACTCCACCGCCAACCACCAATCAATACCCAACGGCCCTTATTCCTACGGACAAGATCCATGTCAAACTAGGTATATGGTCTGAGAGTTAAAGGCTGAGGCAGGGAATAAAATAAAAATGAGCTTACCTGTGAACCTCCTGCCAACCCAACACCAATGCTATAGTGGCCCGTGCCAGTGACTGCAGTGGTCACATTGATGTACGGCGTCGAACTGGCGGGGACCATCTTAGCATTGGCACTACAGCGGCAGGGAATATTAAAAGTGAATATGATTTATGCATATTTCCACTTCTAGTTTAATTTCTTAATCTCTTGGAAAACCTTTTAAATATGGTTTGTGCTCAAATCAAATTATTTTTGTCAATTAATTATTCAAATGTTCTGTTAAATCACAAACCATATTTTTATTTGCCAGTATTTATCACCTACAAAAATACATAAAAACACATATGTATCAAAATAATGTGGTTTGTTCAGATTACAAAAGGCACTGCCACATAAAATAAAATCAGCAGAAGAGGGAGGCCAATGTTAACAGAATGATGAAATGACAGTACAGAGAACTAGATGGTCCGTGGGATTAGAGCACAATGTGAAGGCAGTACTAACAATTTGCGGCTTTTGGAAAAAATGAAAAATAATAAAAAAATGGCAAAGTTGGGAATGTGGCAATGGAATAAAGGTGCTGAACCATACCATACACCCTTGGACAAGGCTTGGGGCAAAATATGCATCATATCACTCTTTTGGCTGGCAAAGGTCTGTAATTTTTTAGGACATTAAGATTTACAAATATGGTAGTTATCTGTTCTTTGGCTCACATGCTGTATTTTTAGACTTTTTTTTCACATATTTAATAGCATAAATGTTATTAAGTAAATACTATGTGCACACTTTATTTGCAGCAGATATTTCTGCACCATTTCCCAATCTCTTGGCAGGAAAAACACTGCTGCAAAAACATGCGTTTTTTGAAAATTTTTCTGATGTTTTATCTCCTTTATCTCATTGGGGGGACACTGGACCATGGGTGTTATGCTGTTGTCACTAGGAGGCTGACACTTAAGGTACCGTCACATTAAGCGACGCTGCAGCGATATAGACAACGATGCTGATCGCTGCAGCGTCGCTGTGTGGTTGCTGGAGAGCTGTCACACAGACAGCTCTCCAGCGACCAACGATGCCGAAGTCCCCGGGTAACCAGGATAAACATCGGGTTACTAAGCACAGGGCCGCGCTTAGTAACCCGATGTTTACCCTGGTTACCATTGTAAATGTAAAAAAAAAAAAAAACACTACATACTTACATTCTGGTGTCTGTCGCGTCCCCCGGCGTTCTGCTTCCCTGCACTGTGTCAGCGCCGGCCGTAAAGCAAAGCGGTGATGTCACCGCTGTCCTCTGCTTTACGGCCGGCCGGCGCTGACACAGTGCAGGGAAGCAGAACGCCGGGGAACGCGACAGACATCGGAATGTAAGTATGTAGTGTTTTTTTTTTGTTTTTTTTTTACATTTACAATGGTAACCAGGGTAAACATCGGGTTACTAAGCGCGGCCCTGCGCTTAGTAACCCGATGTTTACCCTGGTTACAAGTGAAGACATCGCTGGATCGGCGTCACACATGCCGATCAGCTATGTCAGCGGGTGATCCAGCGACGAAATAAAGTGCTGGCCTTCTAGCTCCAACCAGCGATGTCACAGCAGGATCCTGATCGCTGCTGCATGTCAAACACAACAATATCGCTATCCAGGACGCTGCAACGTCACGGATCGCTATCGTTATCGTTACAAAACTGCTCAGTGTGAAGGTACCTTTAGTTAATACAAAGAAAGATAGCTCCTCCTCATGCTGGCTCCAAGAGAACCAGTTCATGCTTGGTGTCCGTAGGAGGCATACTGGTCTGGTCTTCAGACCAAAAATCCTTTTTTATTTTAACTGTTCAAATTTTTTTTTTTTTTTATATAACTGTTTTGTTCAGATGAAGGGCCACGGATCCATTTAAAGTTCCGATCTCCCCAAGACAACTACAGGCGGGAACGTGGAGTGTTGCCTCCACGTACCCCCTCCTGCGACGTGGGATGCCATGCCTGGGCTGATTTTTAGGGACGACTGGTTCCTTAAAGGGCACCGATCTCCCCCACCATCAACAGACGAGCTCAAGGAGTGTTGCCTCCATGTACCCTCTTCTGCAGCCAGGCCTAAAGCCGGACAGCCAGCCCTGTCCATCCTGGGGGATTGATCCCCTTTGATGTACAGAGGCACTTTTTTGGCATCCGTGCAGCCCCCACTGCATGACCACTGTTACAGCGGATGATGCAAGGAGGCGGACGGTTCCTCTCCACCTCCCTATGAAAGGGATGGTGGATTGAGGGTTCCCTCTTTATCCCTGCACCGTCCAAAACCAGCAGCGTCAGCAGGAGGACTTACTGTATCCTGACTTGCTGCATTGCAGCTTCTCTGGGTAAGTGCTGGGGCTAGGGGCTCTGAGCAGATGGTCTGGGGCAGTGCTGGCATTGGGGTCCCATCCTGGGGGGGGTTGGGGGGGTTTCGACATCCGGCTCTTCTCCTGTTCGGCACCGGCCTCCATCGAAAAATTTAGCCCCCAGCTTCGGCATTGTGCAGGCTGCACCCGGAGGCTCCGCCTGCGCTATGACGCGCTCCAGCGTCCCCACCCACTATTAAGGCGCTTCCTGTCCAGGACGAGAAGCGCCTATGCAGATGTTGGTGACCATTTTTCTCCTTCCCATGCCACCTCCAGACACGCTGGCATCCGGAAGCAGTTTCCTGGCACAAGGATCCGGAGGCATCAGAAGTACCACACTGCAAATAAGAAACAATCTGGATAAGGGAGCGCTGCACTATCACTATCCCGTACCTCTGCAGTACCCCATACTCTGTAGGAATCCCTATTAAAGGGGCACATAGAGGTGTACATCATGTCCCAGCCTAAGACACCTAAAAAATCTCGTAAGACTATGTCTTTTTTTACTTCATGTAACTCTTGCCAGTCTGCATTTCCTAAAGCTCGGAGTTTGCTACACTGCAAAGCCTATGACCCTAAATACGCTCAGGGGCCCCCCACTGCCACCGAGCCCAGTGTACTTAGTCTCCCTGAGTGGGTTTCATCACTGTCGTAATCAATGGCTTCTCTGGCCAAAACGATTGAATCCTTCCGTGTTCCTTTTGTGGATCGTGGCGTTCGCATGACTGACATAGATGGATCCTCCCCTACACGGGAGCCGTCGGCTAGCAGGGGCCGCAAGCACTCTAGAAACGTACAGGCATCTAGAAAATTGATCCGTAGTACGTCACCCAAGCAATCACGTGATGTCCGCGAGCTCCATTTCTCGCTCTCCTCCTCCAGAGGTTTGTAGCGAACACGATTCTGAGTATGAATCGGACGTCTCCTTGGATCCAGATTCACCAGATTTTCAGAAAACGGTGCATTCATTGATTGAGGCTGTCACCCAGACTCTGAAGGTTGACGAAGACTCCGGCTCCGTGCCGGATCACCCTATGTCCTTCAAAAGGACTAAACGCCCTCATAGCGCATTTGCCATTCACCCGGAGTTTCAGGCTATAGTTAATCTACACAGGGAGCGACCGGATAAACGTTTCACAGGACAAAGACCTCTTGAGGCGAAGTATCCTTTTTCAGCTGATATAAGGAAAGATTGGGCCGAATCTCCTGTAGTAGACCCGCCAGTGTCTCGCCTGGCATCCAAACCCCTTCTATCCCTGCTGGATGGGTCCTCCATTAAAAATCTCACTGACCGTCAGATAAAAAAATTTGGCTCGCTCTGTCTTCGAGGCCTCAGGTTCGACTCTCTATCCATCTTTCGCTGCAGCGTGGATAGCTAAAGCAATGGTCACCTGGTTGGAGACGTTGGCTAATTCCATTCAGAGCAGTAATCTTCCTCCGGAGGCAGCGCATCTGGCCTGCCAGATTTCTCGGGCAGATTACCTGGTACATGCTTCTTTGGATGCGGCTAGCTGTGCTGCTCTGTCAGCGGCAAATGCCATCACGATCAGAAGGGCCTTATGGCTCAGAGAATGGAAAACGGATACTGCGTCAAAAAAGTCTGACATCCCTTCATTACCACACAGGGACAGAGGACCCCAGGCCTCCTATAGGCCCAACCTGCAATGGAAAAGTCGACCCAAACAGTTTAGATCTAAGGGATCTAGGTTTCAGAGATTTTCCGCCCGATGACTCCACGGTCGACACCACCAAGGTAGGTGGCTGCCTACTTCTGTTTCATCAGGTCTAGCCTTCCGCTGTCCACAACAAATTGGTCAGAGACCTGGTGTCTTCCGTATACAAAATGGATTTTTCTTCGCGTCCCTCAACGCATTTCTTACCTTTCCGTCCTCCCACGTCGGAGGCGAAGGCAAAAGCCATAGATGCATTGCGTCACAATGGCATCATTGTCCCGTTCCAGAAAACGAAAGGTTCATGGGACTCTACTCAAACCTATTTGTTGTCCCAAAAAAGGACGGAAGGTGAGACCCATACTAAACTTCTAAACAAGTTTGTCATGGTCCGTCATTTCCGCATGGAGTCTCTACGTTTAGCCAGGGAGGTTCTCACATCCTTCGACATTCGGGATGCGTACCTGCATATCCTGGTTTTTTTTTTCTCTCTCTCTCAACCACCCCCTTCCCCCTTACCCCCACACACACACCAGAAATTCCTGCTTTTTGCGAACAGCATTTTCAGTTCACAGCCTTGGCCTTTGGCCTCGCTACCGCTCCCAGGGTGTTCACAAAGGTCATGGCGGCCGTCATGTCAATCTTGCACTCTCGGGGCATGGTCGCTCTGCCCTATCTGGATGACCTTCTAGTCAAGGGTCCGTCTTTCCACGACTGCGGAGTCCGTTCGTTTCACTTGCGATACCCTTTCTCACCTGGGCTGGCTGATAAACTTAACCAAGTCCTCTCCAGTCCCAACCCAGCAGATATCCTTTTTAGGCATAACCCTAGACACCACTCGAGGGTTGGTGACTCTCCTTTAAGACAAGGTCCTAGCCCTTCAACAAGGAGCCCATGGACTTTTTCAATCATCCCCTTATTCCAGCCAGTTTACTATGAGGGTACTGGGGAAAATGGTTGCAGCAATGGACGCAGTTCCTTTGGCGCAGCTGCACCTTCGTACCCTGCAGCATGCTCTTCTAGCAGCTTGGGACAGGAACCCGGTCTCCCTCGACCGCGGGGGCTGTTTATCCCTGCGGGTCAGGCAGGCTCTCAGATGGTGGATATTGAGCTCTTCCCTCAATCAGGGGAAGTCCTTTCTCCCGGTTCAATGGTTAGTGGTGACTACCGATGCAAGTCTTCTGAGCTGGGGAGCAGTCTTTCGTCACCACACCGCTCAGGGCCGCTGGTCAATTCGGGAATCGAGACTCCATATCAATGTCCTAGAGATCTGAGCGATATGGCTAGACCTGCAGCAGTTCCATTATGTCCTGGCGGGTCACTCCATCTGAATTCAATCAGACAACACCACGGCTGTGGCATACATCAATCAAGGGGGTACCCGCAGCAGGGCGGCCATGTACGAAGTAACTCGCATTCTCTGATGAGCAGAGAGGAACCACTCGGCAATCTCAGCAGGGCACATACCAGGCCTAGAAAACTGGGCGCCAGACTTCCTCAGCTGTCAGGGTCTCGCCCCTTGGGAGTGGGAACTTCATCCGGAAGTTTTCCAACAGATCTGTCTTCGCTGGGGACCCCAGATGTGGATCTGATGGCGTCCAGAATGAATGCCAAAGTTCCCGAGTTTATGGCTCGGTCACGAGATCCAAGAGCCATCAGAGTGGATGCTCTGGTTCTTCAGTGGCGCCAGTTCCGTCTTCCGTACTTTTTTTCCCCGCTGCCGCTATTTCCGAGAGTCATCAAGAAGTTCAAGGAGAAGGGGGTTCCAGTGATCCTGGCTGCTCCGGATTGGCCACGCCGAGCGTGGTTTGCGGAGTTGGTGCCACTCGTCGCCGACATGACCTGGCGATTACCGGATTGTCCAGATCTGCTCCCCAGGGTCCGATTTACCACCAGAACTCAGCGTCCCCGTGTTTAACGGCTTGGCCGTTGAATACTGTGTTCTGACCCACACTAATTTTTCACAACCGGTCGTTTCCACAATGATTGGTGCTCGTAAACCTGTGTCTGTACGCATTTATCACCGTACCTGGAAGACCTTTTTTGCATGGTGCAAGGTTCGCGGACGTCCTCTCGCCTTCTCTATTCCCACCATTTTAGAGTTCCTACAGACTGGTCTGGACTCCGGCCTGGTGCTCAGCTCTCTCAAGGGCCACATCTCATCCTTATCGGTGTTATTCCAGCGTAGGATCGCAACAAAACCTCAAGTGAAGACTTTCATGCAAAGGGTTTCACATGTGGTACCCCCCCCATCGCATGCCTTTAGGTCCTTGGGACCTCAGCTTGGTCCTGGAAAATGCCTTCTGAACCGCTTCAGGACATTTCGCTGACCTTTCTGTCCTGAACGGTTGCCTTTCTCGTTGTGATCACATCAATCAGGTGAGTTTTAAGAGCTAGCTGCTCTGTCCAGTCGGGCGCCTTCACTTATTTTCCATCAGGACAAGGTTGTCCTCAGGCCATCCCTGTCTTTTTTGCCAAATGTCATCTCGTTTTTTTCCACCTTAACGAGGACGTTGTGCTTCCTTCATTTTGTCCAGCTCCAGTCCACAGGGTGAAAAGGGCTCTCCACACTCTTGATGTAGTCAGAGCTCTGAGAGGGTACGTCTCGAGGACGGCGTCCTTCCGAAGGTCAGATGCTTTGTTCGTGCTTGCTAAGGGTCACAGGAAGGGTTTAAGTTCTTCAAAGGCCACGCTAGCCAGGTGGATTCGTTCCACCATCCAGGAGTCCTTCCGTGTCAGAGGTAAGCCTATCCCAGCGGGAATCAGGGCACACTCCACTCGGTCGGTGGGGGCTTCTTGGACCATTCGTCATCAGGCGCTGATGGAGCAGATTTGTAAAGCTGCAACTTGGTCCAGTCTACATACTTTCTTAAAGCACTAATATTTACACTCAAGCTTCCGCTGATGTTCACCAATTCATTACAAAGAAAACTTCCCATATTCTCCTTCACTTTACTGGCATCAAGATTCTCTTCAGGTCTCGTGACAAATCCTTTCTGCAAAAAACGCAACATGTGCGCTCAGCCTTAGTGGTTACATATATTTATGTTCTACATTTTGACAATATTTTTGTTTCCTTTCTCTGCATGTCTCATCAACTATTCCATTGTCATACGCTTCTCTCTGCGGTTTTAAGATACATTTTTTTCACTAGCACCTCTTTTAACAGCACATTCAATGTATTAACCTCTCATTGTGCTCTAATTCAGTGGGTCATCTCGTACTGTCTGGTTTTGATAGCATGTCATCCACTGAGCCTGTGCAATCTTCATCGTACATACTGTGCAACACTACTTACTTTTCACATATTGTGTTTGTAACTTTATCATCGTGAACAGCGGCCTCCCTCCTGTGCTGATTTTGAACTGATTTAACATGGTAGCCTTTTGTAAATTCAATAAACAGAACTTTCTCCTTCGCCTCATTGGGGGACACAGACCGTGGGTGTATGCTGCTGCCACTAGGAGGCTGACACTGATACAAAGAAAGTGATCTCCTCCCCTGCAGTATACACCCTCCTGCTGGCTCTCCGTGTGCCACCCTCCTGCTGGCTCTCAGCTAACCAGTTCTTGCTTAGTGTCCGTAGGAGGCATACGGACGGGTCTGCTGTTCAGACCCAAAACTCTTTATTTTATTTTTACATTTTTGATTTTACTTTCTACAATGAAGGGGCGACGGATCCTTTCAAGGCTCTGATCTCCCCGAACCATCAACAGGCGAGCACAGAGAGTGTCGCCTCTCCGTCTCCTCTCTGCGACGTGCCACGCCTGAGCTGATTCTTAGGGGCGACGGGTCCCTTCAAGGGCACCGATCTCCCCACACCCTGAATGGACGAGCACATGAGGTGTCGCCTCCACGTACCCTCTTCCCCAGCCAGGCCTATTGCCAGACAACTGGCCCTGTCCACCCGGGGGCTGAACTCCGTGGATGTACACAGGCCTCTCTATTGTGTCCGAGCAGCCCCCACTGTCCCACCACTGTTAAAGCGGATGGCACAAGGAGGCGGACGATTCCTCTCCACCTCCCTAAGAAAGGGATGGAGGATTGAGGTTTACTCCTCTATCCCTGCACCGTCCACTCTGCAATACCCGACCTGCAGCAGAACAGTAGAGTGCACACGCTTTCCTCGGCGCTGAAACCCAGTCATCTGCAGCGGCTCCATGCCGGGACGTGCATCAATGGTGAGTGGATCCAGTCAGCGGTGGGCCTCTGCAGTGGGATATTCACATGCTGACAGACAGCCTCAGCCATGGCTTCCCTGTGGCCCACCTCCCTGAGGTAAGTCGGCCGGCTGCAAACATTTAGCCCCCGCCTTTGGCCGATGTGTAGGCCGCATCCCGGAAGCCGCGCCCACACTATGGCTTCGCCCACCTTCTCTGATCGCTTCTCTCGGCAACGCCCCTCTATTTTACCCCTGGTGTTGCTCACGCCAGCTGCAGAAATTTAGGCCTCGGCTTGGGCCTATTCATGGAAATCACGAGGCTCTGCCCACATCGCGTCTGTGGCTCCACCCCCCTGAATTGGCGCCTCACTCTCTGCGAGACTTTACCGCCTCTGCAACTCCCAGTGGTCATCTTGGTCCACCCTGCTGAGAGACACAAACACACACAGGGGCTATGGTTTTGCATTAAAGGGGCACAACGACTCTGCAACCGGGTAAGGTAGTACTGCACTCTTCCCCTGCATCTTCCCCCTGTGCTTAAAGACACATGACCAGTATCTCCTGCCTGGTCTTAAAGGTACATGACCAGTATTCTCTAGTCTTAAAGGCACATGACTAGTATTCCCTGGTCTTAAAGGCACATAACCAGTATTCCCTGGTCTTAAAGGTAAATGACCAGTATTCTCTAGTCTTAAAGGCACATGACTAGTATTTCCTGGTCTTAAAGGCACAGAACCAGTATTCCTGGTCTTAAAGGCACATGACCAGTATTCCCTGGTCTTAAAGGCACAAGCATGACCAGTATTCCCTGGTCTTAAACGCCGGACAGCCTGTCCACCCAGGGACCTTAACTCTGTGGATTTACAGAGGCACCCTTTTTGGCATCCGAACACCACCCTCTGCATCACCACTTTTTAGCAGATGATGCAAGAAGGCAGGATGATCCCTCTCCACTTCCCTGATAAGAGGATGGTGGATCGAGGGTTCATCATTTTAACTCCGCACCGTCAAGAGAGCAGCGATAGCAAGAGACTGCTTTTCCTGACCTTCTGCATGCAGCCGCGCATTCTGCCACTTGGCATATTAACCTGGTAGAATCTCCTGTGGTATACCAACCAGTATCCCTACCCAATGGGTCATCAATTAAAAATACAACTTACTGTCAGATAGCAAATCTGGTTCGTTCCGTCTTGTGGCCTCCGGTTCAGTGCTCTACCCTTCCTTAGCCGCCTCGTGTGTTGCTAGAGCAATGGTCTCCTGGTCAGAGACTTTATCTACTTTGATTTCCAACAGTTACCTTTTCCCGAAGACGGTACAGCTGGTCAATCAAATTTCTTGAGCGAGGAGACTGGCTGCTTCACGCCTCTCGGATGCATCCACTTGCGCAGCGCTGTCAGCATCAACTGCCATTACACTCAGAAGGACATTATAGCTCAGAGAATGGAAGCGTACTCTGCGTGCAAAAGGCCTCTGACATCACTCCCTTACCAGATTGATCTGTTATTCGGTGAGAGGTTGGGAGTGTACAAAGGATCGCATGATTCCTATAGACCCAACTAGCAGTGGATCAGTTGTCCAGGACAGTCTAGATCTAAGGGAGCTTAGTTCCAAAAAGGGGACCGAAAAGTAAGACCGACCCTGAACCTCAAACTTCTACCAAGCGTGACAAGGTCCTCCTTCTTCGGATGGAGTTCCACCGCTCAGCCATTACTTCAACGGAAAAAGGTGGAGTTTCAGGCATCCACCGACATTCGGATGCTTACTTTCACATTCCTATTTTTTCCCCTCTTGAAAAATTCCCTTAATGGTCCTGGGAGTCTTACAGTAGTCTCCTTTTGATCCGGACAGACTTTACTATCAGGGAAGGTCTCCCTTTTTTCTCTGAGATCTCATCGTCCTGACGAGTCTTTGGAGCTAGCCGCTCTGTTCTTTCAGACTTTTTTTCCCTTATTACCATCAAGGCAAGGTTTCCCTCAGGCCATCCCTGTCCCTTGTTACCAAGGTGGTATTGTATTCCCACAGTTATGAGGGCATCGTTCTTCCCTCATCTTTTGGCACCAATCCACAAAGCGGAATGGGTTCCCCATTTTCTGGACAAGGTGAGTGCTCTGAGTAGGTACTTCTCGAGGACAGCGCCTTCCGAAGGTTGGACACTTTATTTGGGCTACTTGACGGTAAGAAGACGACTTCCTGACAGTAACAGGATGGTTTTAGCCATTTCATCGGCCATGTTAGCCTGGTGGATTCATTACACCATCCAGGAGTCCTTCTGTGTAAGGGTACCGTCACACTATATGATTTACCTACGATCACGACCAGCGATACGACCTGGCCGTGATCGTAGGTAAATCGTAGTGTGGTCGCTGGGGAGCTGTCACACAGACAGCTCTCCAGCGACCAACGATGCCGAGGTAACCAGGGTAAACATCGGGTTACTAAGCGCAGGGCCGCGCTTAGTAACCCGATGTTTACCCTGGTTACAAGCGTAAAACTAAAAAAAAAAAAAAAACAGCACATACTTACATTCTGGTGTCCGTCAGGTCCCTTGCCGTCTGCTTCCCGCACTCACTGACTGCCGGCCGTAAAGTGAAAGTGAAAGCACAGCCGCTGTGCTCTGCTTTCACTTTACGGCCGGCAGTCACAGTGCGGGAAGCAGACGGCAAGGGACCTGACGGACACCAGAATGTAAGTATGTGCTGTTTGTTTTTTTTTTAGTTTTACGCTTGTAACCAGGGTAAACATTGGGTTACTAAGCGCGGCCCTGCGCTTAGTAACCCGATGTTTACCCTGGTTACAAGCGAACGCATCGCTGGATCGCATCGCCAGATCGGTGTCACACACACCGATCTAGCGATGACAGCGGGAGATCCAGCGATGAAACAAAGTTCCAAACGATCTGCTACGACGTACGATTCTCAGCAGGATCCCTGATCGCTGCTGCGTGTCAGACACAGCGATATCGTAACGATATCGCTGGAACGTCACGAATCGTACCGTCGTAGCGATCGAAATGGCAGTGTGTGACGGTACCAGGGTACCAGGGTACCGTCACACACTGCCATTTCGATCGCTACGACGGTACGATTCGTGACGTTCCAGCGATATCGTTACGATATCGCTGTGTCTGACACGCAGCAGCGATCAGGGATCCTGCTGAGAATCGTACGTCGTAGCAGATCGTTTAGAACTTTCTTTCGTTGCTGGATCTCCCGCTGGCATCGCTAGATCGGTGTGTGTGACACCGATCTAGCGATGCGATATAGCGATGCGTTCGCTTGTAACCAGGGTAAACATCGGGTTACTAAGCGCAGGGCCGCGCTTAGTAACCCAATGTTTACCCTGGTTACAAGCGTAAAACTAAAAAAAAAACAAACAGCACATACTTACATTCTGGTGTCCGTCAGGTCCCTTGCCGTCTGCTTCCCACACTCAGTGACTGCCGGCCGTAAAGTGAAAGCAGAGCACAGCGGTGACGTCACCGCTGTGCTGTGCTTTCACTTTCACTTTACGGCCGGCAGTCAGAGTTCGGGAAGCAGACGGCAAGGGAACTGACGGACACCAGAATGTAAGTATGTGCTGTTTGTTTTTTTTCACGCTGGTAACCAGGGTAAACATCGGGTTACTAAGCGCGGTCCTGCGCTTAGTAACCCGATGTTTACCCTGGTTACCCGGGGACCTCGGCATCGTTGGTCGCTGGAGAGCTGTCTGTGTGACAGCTCCCCAGCGACCACACTACGATTTACCTACGATCACGGCCAGGTCATATCGCTGGTCGTGATCGTAGGTAAATCGTATAGTGTGACGGTACCCTTAGATGTTATCTTATCTCCCTGTCTATCGAGGTTTCTTGGGTTCTAGGCATCATGCGTTGGCAAAACACGCCTGCAAGCTTGCAGGTTCTTCGAGTCCGCATGCATTCTTGAAGCACTATAATTCCCAGACTTCCACAGATGTGAGTCTGGGCTGGGAGACTGCAGGCCGCGGTGGCGCACTTGTAAGTAGCAGATTCACAAGGCCTGATCTGATGTCTTCCCCACCCAGGGACTGCTTTGGGACGTCCCACGGTCTGTGTCCCCCAATGAGGCGAAGGAGAAATGGGGATTTTTGTGTACTCACTGTAAAATCCTTTTCTCCGAGCCATTCATTGGGGGACACGGCTCCCACCCTGTTATTAGCTTGTGCTTGTTTTATAATTTGACATGCTATACTCTCATATATAATGTGACATGCTATACGCTCATATGTTATTGATCTTCTACTGCTTTTGCACAGAACTGGTTAGCTGAGAGCCAGCAAGAGGGTGTATACCGCAGGGGAGGAGCTAACTTTCCTTGTATCACTTAGTGGCAGCAGCATACACCCACAGTCTGTGTCCCCCAATGAATGGCTCGGAGACAAGGATTTTACGGTGAGTACACAAAAATCCCTATATTTTGATACATGTGTGTATTCTTCATTTATATCGACATCATGTATTTGTAGGTAATATTATGTGGTTGGTGGTCTGATCCATACTAGGGGTCCATTTTTTTTGTTTTATAGGAGTTGATTTATTTGACAGTATTTATCTACAAGTTTTCCATCAAAGCAGAAGAGATGAGGTTTATGTACATGTTGCCAAAATGTTTCTTTCTTGAAGAGTATATTAAGTATATTAACTTAAGTTATATTGCGTATCATTTGAAATTCCTTACTGTATAGGTGTATCTCCGGCTCCGGGAGCTGTTCTGGTAATTCATTCCCTTCCACTGGAATTTCCGCTCGCTATGGCTTTTACAGAGCAGGTTTTATCATGGAAGCTTGAAGATGTAGATGAGAAGTCAGAAGATGAGCTTGATACCATTCCATCATCTATCCTCCTGCAAGTGGTGGAATTTTCATGTAAGAAAATAAAAAAATATATATATTAATTAAATTAAATTGATCTTCAGCTTTTTTCAAAACTGATTAAAAAAAAATTAAAGCTAATTTTAAGTACAGACCTATTGTGAGGCACAACTTCATATCCTCTTACCTAGCTAGAAGCTCGATGATGGAATAAGGTTTTTTTTTCTTTTGTGACTGTGATCACAATGACTAGACTTCTTAAAGGGAACCTGTCACCCCGTTTTTTGAGATTGAGCTATAAATACTGTTAAATAGGGCCTGCGCTGTGTGTTCCTATAGTGTATGTAGTGTACCCCGATTCCCCATGTATGCTGAGAAATAACTTACCAAAGTCGCCGTTTTCGCCTGTCAATCAGGCTGGTCAGGTCGGGAGGGCGTGGTGACATCGGTGGTTCTTCCTCAGCTTTACGTTGGTGGCGTAGTGGTGAAGACACAGCGCGCGATCTGCGCTGTAATCCCTTGCATCGGTGGGGGCGGCCATCTTCCTGGGGCCGCGCGTGCGCAGATCGAGTGCTCTGCTGCACGGGGCTTCAGGAAAATGGCCGCGGGATGCCGCGCGTGCGCATTAGAGATCGCGGCGGCCATTTTCCCAAAGCCGAGATGCAAACTCGGCTTCGGATTCAAAGATTTTTCAATTTATAATTATGGCTGAGACTACAAGTCAACATTTTATTGGACTTGGCCCTTTCATGTTTGTAAAGTACCATATTTTGCGGACTATAAGATGCATCCCAAATTTTGGGGAGGAAACTAGGGAAAAAAATGTTTTAATAAAATGGTGCGTGTTTATCCGCTTTTGTGGTAGCTTACCTGGGGGTCAGTGGTGGTGGAGAGGGGTCCAAGGTGGCAGGGTCACTGCTGGAAAAGGCAGGAGATGCTGCGGGCTCCAGACTGGTAGGACGGGGTGTTCGGCGGCACTAAGAGTTGGGCACTGGCTGCAGGCCTTAGGCTGGTGCAACGAGGTGTTCAGTGGAAGTGACGCATGCAGAATTAAGATCTCAATACGCGCATGCGTCGCATCCGGCGGCAATTTTCCCATTGTCCACCACATAGAAAAGTATGGAAAGTGTTGGGCTCCAAGCTTTCACAATATGTCGACAGACCCCACGTACAGCTGAACACCTCATCGTACCAGCCTGGGGCCCGCAGCAATTGCCCGACTCCTGCCGCCACCAGAAGCTTCCCTGGGACCCCGCTCCACCACAGCTACAATTCAGATTATAAGATGCACCCACATTTTCCCCCCAAAATTTTGGGGGAAATAGTGCATCTTATCTTATCCCAAAAATACGGTAGTTTTTTATTTGTGTCATTGGTGTGGTCATTTTACCAAGGAATAGCATTACCTGCTCAACGTGTGATTTGCAGAAACTCCTTTTTCAACGAGAATAATAGAAGTGCGTCAACTCTACCTATACTTAATCATTAAACTTTTAGATTATTTTTTTGTTTTTAATTAAATATATACTACAAATAATTAGTTAATAATTTTGTTTTCTTAATATGAGGTGTGCTAACTACACTTTGTTAATCAGTTTTAGTTGAATTTTTTGCAATTGTGTTTTATTAAAAATTTTATACCATTGCTATAACAGGTTTTGTTTTTCTGCGCCTTCAGCTTTGATTTGACCTTTGGTCATAAATCAGCTGAGTGTAGCTCAGAAAAAGATAAGATTTACTGACTACCCATCAGACATCTTAGGCTAAATTCACACATCCGTTTTTTGCCGTCAGGCACGATTCGGTAAATTAAAAAAAAAAAAAAAAAAAACGGATCCGGCAAATGACGCCGCCGGATCCGTTTTTTTCCCCATAGACTTGTATTAGTGCCGGGTTGCCTACCATTTTGTCCGTTTTTTTGCCGGCAAAAATTGTGGATTCGGCGGCCGGACAAAACAGACAGATGAACATCTTTTTGTGTCCGGCGAAAAACCGGACAGTGCCTGATCCGGCGTTGTCCAGCTTTTCCTATAATGGAAGCCTATGGAACAAATTCCTTTTTTTCAACTGCACATGCCCAGAAATGGTATTTTTCCATTCTGGGGTCGCTCGCTCGCTCACTCTCTCTCTCGAACAGGAAGTTCAAACTCTATCCCCGAGTTTAAAAAAAAAAAAAAAACACAAACTTATCCGTTGCATCAGTTTTTCACAACTTGCAACGGATCCGTTTTTTAAAAATTCGCCGGATCCTGCCTGACGGCAAAAACGGAATGTGTGAAAGTAGCCTAAGGGTATGTGCACACATCAGGATTTCTTGCAGAAATTTTCCTGACAAAAACTGGACATTTCTGTCAGAAATCCGCATGCGTTTTTGACGCGTTTTTGTGCGTTTTTTCCCAAATGCATAGAATTGCAGGAAAAATGCAGAAAATCCGCAAAAATAATGAACATGCTCATTTTTTCACCGTGATGCGTTTTTTTCGCGGAAAAAAACGCATCCATGTGAACAAAACATGCAGAATGCATTCTAAATGATAGAATGCATAATGTATGCGTTTTTAATGAGTTTTTATAGCGTTTTTAGCGCGAAAAAACCTGAACGTGTGCACATGGCCTTAGAGGACTAACTGATAAAATCTCGGTTGACTCCTTCTGCAGCCAGCAACAGACAGTGCAACCCAGGGAGCTGGAGAAGGCAAACAATGCAAAATTTTTAAGAACTTGAAACTTCAAAAATTATTTTTAGCCCCAATTACATGCATTTAAGTTTAAGAAAAAGTGTCCCCAAATGTGTACAAACTTTAAAAAAAAAAAAATGAAAAACAAAATTAATTGTTAACTTCTTTTTACTAAACATTTAGGATCTTGTATTCTAATTGGCAATTGCTATAAATTAATTTGTGAATTTCATTCAGGTAATTTGCTCTGGACAACAGACTTGGCGGCAACTATAAAAGAGTTACAGTTTCACTTACTGGCTGAACTACTTCGTAAAATTCACCATCTAGAGCAAAAGAAGAATCCTGCAGGCTTGTCCTCCTCAATAGCTCTTCAGTTGAATCCATGTCTAGCAGTGCTGATGGCTCTACAAACAGAGTTGCGCAAGTTATACGATGAGGAGACCCAAAACTGGACTTCTGGAAATGCAAGTGGTGGCTCTGTTCCTGGGATTACTGAGCATGGACGTTTTTCTACCTATTTTCATGCTTTAATGGAGGTTTGCCTGGCTGTGGCGGAAGTTACACTTCCCATTAATATGAGTTCTGCAGTCAGTGTGATGACCTCAACAACTGCAACGAACCTTAGCGACTCTTCCTCATCATCATCATCTTCCCCTGGCCAAACACCACAAAGTCCAAGCCTGCTTTCAAAGAGGAAGAAAGTTAAGATCAAACGTGAAAAAGCAGCAACTGTAAAGCGCACATCTTCACGAGGTGCTGAAAATGATCCTGCCTTGCTTAGTATGGGTGGCAGCAAGCCGGAAGATATGTTGTGGTTTCACCGGGCCCTTACTTTGCTAATGATTCTCAGACATCTGACAAATAAAGATCCACAAGGTTTGGGTGTCACAAATGATGCCATCGCAGATGCCAGCCAGGCTCTTGTAGTGCCCACAGCACATAGCCGCCTGCTAGTTATTTCCGGTATACCAACTCACCTGGAAGAATCTGTTGTCAGAGGTGCTATTCGAAAAGCCTGCAATGCCCATGGTGGCGTTTTTAAAGATGAGATCTACATCCCCCTTCAAGATGTTGAATTAGCAAAAGCCAAAGATGGAACTGAAGGAGCTGAATGCAAAACTGAGGCTGAAAAAACTCCTGGAGTCCCAGTGATTGACAACAACATGGATATCAGTAGTTCCAGCAGTGTGACACCTGCAGTTAGTGTCAGTGCTTCTGCCTCCACAAGTCAGGCTTCCTTGTGTAGCTCTCAGGGAGTTTCACAAGCTACCAGTGAAGCATCCGTGGAGCAGTTTGTGCCAGAACTTGCTATACCTCAAGGTCTTTTGGAACCAAATGCAGTGTCTAGCCAGGAGAGTCTGGACCTTTCCATCTGCAGCACAGGAAGTATGGGCAGCTTGGGAAGTCTTGTAGAACAACTGGATAATGTAGAAACTGTCTGTTTAACGGATGTTGGAGCCATGTTTACAACGAGTCTATTGGATAACCAACCAGTGTCAAGGCCAATCAAAGGTTTTGCAGTTGTGGAGGTAAATATGTTAATTCTATACAGATTAGAATGATTGGCCAATCTTTCCAATTTCGCCAACTTACACTCCATTCCCTGTTTAGAACTTTAGAACACATGCATGACTTGCTAAACCTTTCATTTGAGTACGGGATCTTAGTCTGTCCGCACAAAATGACTGTTCAAACCAAGCACAGGCACTCTTTGCACCCTTGACTTGGCCAAATAGTGCAGTGCGCCTCAGTACCTACTTGTTTTCCATTTATCTCTACCCTCCTTGTGGCTGTAAAGGCAGAATTGTCGCTCAAGGAAGAGGAGGACGGAGATAGATGGAAAACATATAGGTGGGAAGTTGCTCTGAATTGTTTCACCACACCAAGGTTGGACAGAGTGCCCGTGCTTTGAACAATCATTTCTGGGTCGCTTCATTGGGGGACACAGAGAACCGTGGGTAAAGGTACCGTCACACTGAACGATATCGTTAGCGATCTGTGACGTTGCAGCGTCCTGGCTAGCGATATCGTTCAGTTTGACACGCAGCAGCGATCAGGATCCTGCTGTGATGTTGTTGGTCGCTGCAGAAAGTCCAGCACTTTATTTGGTCGCTGGACTTCCTGCAGACATCGCTGAATCGGCGTGTGTGACGCCGATTCAGCGATGTCTTCACTGGTAACCAGGGTAAACATGGGGTTACTAAGCGTAGGGCCGCGCTTAGTAACCCGATGTTTACCCTGGTTACCAGCATAAAAGTAAAAAAAAACAAACACTACATACTTACCTTCCGTTGTCTGTCCCCCGCTGTGCTTCTTTGCTCTGGCTGTGAGCGCCGGCCAGCCGGAAAGCACAGCGGTGACGTCACCGCTCTGCTTTCCGGCCGTTGTGCTCACAGTCAGTGCAGGAAAGCACAGCGCCGGGGACAGACAGCGGAAGGTAAGTATGTAGTGTTTGTTTTTTTTTACTTTTACGATGGTAACCAGGGTAAACATCGAGTTACTAAGCGCGGCCCTGCGCTTAGTAACCCCATGTTTACCCTGGTTACCGGCATCGTTGGTCGCTGGAGAGCTGTCTGTGTGACAGCTCTCCAACGACCAAACAGCGACGCTGCAGCGATCGACATCGTTGTCGGTATCGCTGCAGCGTCGCTTAGTGTGACGGTACCTTTAGTCTGCTGCCACCTGGCTGACGATGTTATTACATTCCAAATGAAAATTCTCTCCTACCAATTTGACTATACATCGCTTGTTAGCCTCAGTCTTGCTCAGTTTTGTGTAGTGTCGGTTGGAGGCATGGTTTGCCTTATACTGTTTTTAGAGACGTTGTGCAGGAGAGCTGGCGGATTAAGTCCGCGCTGCCACAATAATACAGATTCAAATGTAATGAAAAGCTCTGGTGGTTTATTAAACGCGTTTCAAGGTCTATCTGACGTCTTCATCAGGAAAATACCACAAAGACACCTTTGTGGTATTTTCCTGATGAAGAGGTCAGATAGACCTTGAAACGCATTGAATAAACCACCAGAGCTTTTCATTACATTTGAATCTGTATTATTGTGGCAGCGCGGACTTAATCAACAAACTCTCCTGCACAACGTCTCTGAGAATGTCGCGTGGGCGGCCCGTGGATCTGCAGCAGCCGATATGCACATGCTTTTTGCCTGACACCATCAGGTGAGCAGCTCCCTGTTAAAAAAAAAAAAAAAAAAAAAAAAACTGCACTTAATCTGATAAAACCCTATATGCGCTTTTTGTCTCCCTAGTCTACTTATACTGTTTTTAGTCATTAGGTTAGGATTTAACTATTTTTTTGGGGGGGGGTTTTGTTTCAAATTTTACTCATACCGATTTGTCTTCCCCAAGAAAGATGGTTTGGCTCATCTTGGGTCTAAGGCAAGTAAACAAGTGGGTGCTTTTGCACCATTTTTGAATGGCGTTTCTCTGTTCAGTCGTGGCATCCATGGAAGCCAGGGAGTTTTCAGGATGCCTATCTAAATGCGTCAATCTTTCCTGCTCATCTGCAATTCCTTCGCTTTGCAGTCGCTTAGGATCATTTTCAGTTCAGGGACCTTCCCTTTAGGATGGCATCAGTGCCCAGCATTTTTACAAAGCTCCTGGCCCCAGTTACGGCTCCATTTTGGACCAGGGTCATAGTAGTTATTACCTATTTGGACGATATTCTGGTCAAGGCATCTTGCATTTCTCAGAATCTGGAACAATTCGGCTGAATTGCCAACAGGGTAATTTCAGAGTTAGTTCCAACACAGCGCCTTCAGTTTTTAGGGATGATATTCGACACAATTCAGGCATCATTCTTCATTCCACAAAAGAAAAGGTTTGCTCTTCAATCCTTTGTCTCTCTGGTCGCCTCAGAATTTGTACATTCTCTTTGGTTTTGCATGAGAGTCTGGGGAAAGATGGTGGCAACGCTCAAACTTGTCCTGTTTGCATAGTTCCATTCAAGGCCTCTACAGAACACGCTTTTGGCCCATTGGGACAAATTAAATACAAATTAATACAGTCCCTAGATCGTACAGTCTTCCTTCCACTTTCCTGTTGCCAATCTCTCACGAGGTGGTTGACGTCGCACCAGTTAACCCAGGGTCGCTCCTTTTGTCCCATCCAGTGGCAGGTTCTGACCACGGATGTGAGTCTTATTGGATGGGGGGCAATTTTTCACCATTTTTTTGGTTAAGGGATTTGGGAGCTGTCAGGAGACACGCCTTCCAATCAATGTGTTGGACCTCAGAGCCATCCTTCTGGCTCTGTTGCATTCTCAGCACCTGCGATTGCTGATCAGGAATTTCATTCAGACAATGCCACTGCAGTAGCCTATATCAACCGCCAAGGAGGGACACAGAGCCTATCCGATATGTCAGAGGTTGCGGAGATACTGAAGTGGGCAGAGGACAAGGTTCCTCTAATTTCAGCGGTGCATATACCAGGAATTGACTACTGGGCAGCAGAAATCTTCAGCCGCCAGTAAGTAGCAGCAGGAAAATGGGCTCTTCACCCATGAGTAATCTAGCAGATTTGTCCTTGGTGTGGCACAACAGGTGTCAATCTGTTTTCATCTAGGCTAAACCTCGACGTATCAATATTCATTGCAAAATCTCGGGATCTTCAGGCAATTGCGAAAACGCATTGGCAATTCCCTGGTCCCAGTTCTCATCTGCCCAGACTCCTCAAAGTCAAGGCAGGGGGGTATGCCTGTCATTCTCATCACACCAGACTGGCCTCAGAGGGCTTGGTACGCGGATGTTATCAACCTTTTGGCAGATGTTCCCTGGACTCTCCCTCACTGTCCAGACCTTTTGTCTGAGTCTGTTCTTCCATCAGAATTTACAGTTGTTCAGTTTAACGCCATGGCTGTTGAGGCCCCAATTCTGAGGGTAGCGGAGTTGTCAGAACCAGTCGTCCAAACAATGATCAAGGCACCGAAGCCCTCTTCACTGCGTATCTATCACCACACTTGGTGGACCTACTTTCGTTGGTATGTGTGTTTTGGCATTTCCCCAATGTACCGGTACTTTTCTATGCCAGCTTTGGTCTCCTTTTTGCAGTCAGGGCTGGAGGCAGAGTTGGCACTTAGTTCTCTAAAGGCGCATGTGTCCATCTTGGCTATTTTGTTCCTGCGGGATTTGGCCTCTAGACCCAAGGTCAAGATTTTCCTCCAGGGAATAGCACATCCTAGACCACACACTACCTCCCTCCCCTTTATCTGTGGGAGCTTAATCTATTCTTGGAGACTATTCAGTCACGACCTTCTGAGCCTCTCCGAGGTTTCTGAGCTTCATCCTTCTTATAATGTAGCTTTCCTTATAGCCATGTCTATTAGAAGAGTATCGGAGTTTGCGACTCCCTTGTTGCGCTTTTTACCTAAGCTTGCACCAGGACAAGGTGATGTTGAGGTCTATTCCATCCTTACTCCCTAAGGTGGTTTTAGCTTTTCACCTTAACGATGACATTGTCTTGCCTTTCTTTTGCCATGGCTTCCTTATCGCTGTACGATGCTGTTTTTCAGCCACCAACCCATTCAGACGGTCTGATTCCTTGTCATATTATATGATCCTCGCAGGGGCCTGGCCACCTCTAAGGCTGGTTGGGTTAGTACGGCCATCATTCAGGCTTACAAAGCGAAGACCAGGGCTCCTCATTTTGGGCTTACGGCACACTCTACACGGGCAGTGGGAGTTTCTTGGGCGGTTCGTCCCCAGGGATCAGTTCTGCAACTTTTTAAGGCAGCTACTTGGTAATCTGTACAACCATTCTTGAAGTTTTACAGCAGTGTTCCCCAACTCCGGTCCTCAAGAGCCACCAACAGGTCATGTTTTGAGGATTTCCTTAGTATTGCACAGGTCAATGAATGCTTGCCTGTGCAGGTGATGCAATTATCACCTGTGCAATACTAAGGAAATCCTGAAAACATGACTTGTTGGTGGCTCTTGAGGACCGGACTTGGGGAACACTGTTTTACAGGGTCCACACCTTATCTTTGGCAGATGCAAAATTTGGCAGAAACATATTGCAGGCAGCAATTACGCAGACTTCAGCGTGAGCAAGAATGCAGAATTTTGTAGTAGCACTATATTAGTTTTCTCACCCCAGGGACAGCTTTAGGACGTCCCATAGTTGTGTATTGACCAATCAAGCGACTGAGAAATAAAGATTTTTGGTACTCAATGTAAAATCTGTTTCCCTTTAGTCTTCATCGGGGGACACTGGGTCGCCGCATGCATTTACGTTGTTTTTTCTCTAAGGGTGTAATTGATTTTGTTTTACTTTAATGGTTTTGCTTCTTCTACTGCTTTCTCACTAAACTGAGGGAGCAGGAGGCTAGCAGACGAGGTATAGTCTGCTGGGGAGGAGTCAATTTGCATTTAGAATGTAATAATCGTGTCCTCCATGTGGAATCAGATTATCCCATGGTCTGTCTCCCAATGAAGACTAACTAGAAACATACGGTATTTTACGGTATGTACCAAAAATCTTTATTTTGTGTTGACGGACTCCCTTTAAGCTGGAACCAATATGCTTTTTATACCGATATGCTTTATATTCTAATGAACAGTGTAGAATGAGAGATACAGCACTGGTTATTCTGTTTAATCTAATATATAAAGCTGAATGTGTGTATGTCCGGGATTGGCATCTGCACAGTCGCAGCTACAGCCACAAAATTTTGCACAGTCACACGTCTGGACCCCGAGAGCGTCATAGGCTATGTTGTGAAGCGAAATTGTAACCCCGCGCGTTCCAATTCACCAAACAATTTTGCCCCTATCTACGTAATGGGGAAAAAGTGAAAGGAAAAGTGTTGGAGGCAAATTGACAGCTGCCATTTGTGAACAAAGGGGACTTAAAGAGTGAGAGCGATGGCGCCAAAGAGTATATACCGTACAGTTGCTAAGGTGGGGCCCCGACATGGGATACTCACCACACACGGGGATATGAACACACACACAAAATGCGCCACACACTACCACGTGCTTGAACACATATACCACCCTCAGCACACATTTCACCACACATACACCAACCTCGCCACATAAAAGTCAAAACACAAAAGTCGCCGCTCAAAACTCGCCACGCGCAAAACTCGCCACATGCAAAACTAGGCTCACGCAAAACTCGCCACACGTGCAAAACTCACCTCATGGAAAACTCGCCACACGCAAAACTTGCACACGCGGAAAAATTGCATCATGCACAAAAGTTGCAACACATGTAAAAGTTGCCTCACACAAAACTTGCACATACTCAAAACACACCACACATAAAACTCGCCATGTGCAAAACTTGCTGCACACAACTTGCTACACTAACCTGTCACATGCAACTCGACACACAAAAAGTTGCTACACGCATGTCGCCACACAACTCATCTCACAAGTTGCTACATGCATGTAGCCACACGCAACTCAACACACAACTTGACACATGAAATTCGCCCTAAAACACACACAAGTCTGGTATTATCCTTCAAAAATAAAAATCTGATTAATAAACAGACAAACTACAAGAGCCACAAATGTACCATATAGGAAATACGGCAGCTGTCAGTCACATGACCTGTCTATTATGTGTATGTGTGAGCTAATATATACTTGCAGGGGGGAGGGCTTCCTGTTGGCTGGGGATTTATCAGGCTGCCAATTTAGCTTACAAATACTGAGGTAAAAATACTGAGCAAATAACGTGTGAACGCGGTCTAATACAGGAGGAGATGACATACAGATATATACTATATACAGGGGAGATGACACACAGATATATATTAAATACAGGAGAGATGACACAGGTATATACTATATACAGGAGGAGATGACACACTGGTATATACTATATACAGGGGAGATGACATACAGGTACATATTATATACAGGGGAGATGACACAGGTATATACTATATACAGGGGAGATGACACAAAGGTATATACTATATACAGGAGGAGATGACACACAGGTATATACTATATACAGGAGGAGATGACACACAGGTATATACAAGGGAGATGACACACACATATATACTATATACAGGGGAGATGACACACATATACTATATACAGGAGGAGATGATATACAGGTATATACTATATACAGGGGAGATGACAAACATATACTATATACAGGAGGAGATGACACACACATATATACTATATATAGGGGAGATGACACACAGGTATATACTCTATACAGGGGAGATGACACACCGGTACAGTTATATGAAAAAGTTTGGGCACCCCTATTAATCTTAAGCTTAATGTTTTATAAAAATTGTTTTTTTTTGCAACAGCTATTTCAGTTTCATATATCTAATAACTCTTGGACACCGTAATGTTTCTGCCTTGAAATGAGGTTTATTGTACTAACAGAAAATGTGCAATCTGCATTCAAACAAAATTTGACAGTTGCATAAGTATGGGCACCCTTATCATTTTCTTGTTTTAAATACTCCTACCTACTTTTTACTGACTTACTAAAGCACTTTTTTTGTTTTTTTTTAACTTCATTGAGCTTTGAACTTTATAGCCAGGTGTATGCAATCATGAGAAAAGCTACTTAAAGTGGCCACTTGCAAGTTGTTCTCCTGTTTGAATCTCCTCTGAAGAGTGGCATCATGGGCTCCTCAAAACAACTGTCTAATGATCTGAAAACAAAGATTATTCAACATAGTTGTTCAGGGGAAGGATACAAAAAGCTGTCTCACAGATTAAACCTGTCAATTTCCACTGTGAGGAACATAGTAAGGAAATGGAAGAACACAGGTACAGTTCTTGTTAAGGCCAGAAGTTGCAGGCCAAGAAAAACATCAGAAAGGCAGAGAAGAAGAATGGTGAGATCAGTCAAGGACAATCCACAGACCACCTCCAGAGAGCTGCATCATCAACTTGCTGCAGATGGTGTCACTGTGCATCGGTCAACTATACAGCGCACTTTGCACAAGGAGAAGCTGTATGGGAGAGTGATGCAAAAGAAGCTGTTTCTGCAAGCACGCCACAAACCGAGTCGGTTGAGGTATGCAAAAGCACATTTGGCGAAGCCAATTTCTTTTTGGAAGAAGGTCCTGTGGACTGATGAAACCAAGATTGAGTTGTTTGGTCATACAAAAAGGCGTTATGCATGGTGGCCAAAAAACACAGCATTCCAAGAAAAACACTTGCTACCCACAGTAAAATTTGGTGGAGGTTCCATCATGCTTTGGCGCTGTGTGGCCAATGCCGACACCGGGAATCTTGTTAAAGTTGAGGGACGCATGGATTCCTCTCAGTATCAGCAAATGCTTGACAATAATGTTCATGAATCAGTGACAAAGTTGAAGTTACGCATGGATGGATGGATGGATCTTTCAGCAAGACAATGATCCAAAACACCGCTCCAAATCTACTCAGGCATTCATGCAGAGGAACAATTACACTGTTCTGGAATGGCCATCCCAGTCCCCAGACCTGAATATCATTGAACATCTGTGGGATCATTTGAAGAGGGCTGTCCATGCTCGGCGACCATCAAACATAACTGAACTGGAATTGTTTTGTAAAGAGGAATGGTCAAAAATACCTTCATCCAGGATCCAGGAACTAATTAATAGCTACAGGAAGCGACTAGAGGCTGTTATTTTTGCAAAAGGAGGATCTACTAAATATTAATGTCACTTTTCTGGTGGGGTGACCATACTTATGCACCTGTCAAATTTTGTTTGTATGCAGATTGCACATTTTCTGTTAGTACAATAAACCTCATTTCAAGGCAGAAACATTACTGTGTCCAACAGTTATTAGATATATGAAACTGAAATAGCTGTTGCAAAAAAAACTATTTTTATAAAACATTAAGCTTAAGATTAATAGGGGTGCCCAAACCTTTTCATATAACTGTATATACTATATACAAGAGGAGATGACACACTGGTATATACTATATACAGGGGAGATGACATACAGGTACATACTATATACAGGGGAGATGACACACAGGTACATACTATATACAGGGGAGATTACACACAGGTATATGCTATATACAGGGGAGATGACACACAAATATATACTATATACAGGAGGAGATGACACACATATATACTATATTCAGGAGGAGATGACACACAGGTATATACTATATACAGGAGGAGATGACACACAGGTATATACTATATACAGGAGGAGATGACATACAGGTACATACTATATACAGGAGGAGATGACACACAGGTATATTCTATATACAGGAGCAGATGACACACGGGTATATACAGGAGGAGATGACATACAGGTATATACTCTACATACCTATGTGTAATCTCCTCTCTTATATAGTATATACCTGTCATCTCCTCCTGTATATAGTATATACGTGTCATCTCCTCCTGTATATAGTATATACCTGTAAGTCATCTCCTGTATATAGTATATACCTGTGTGTCATCTGCTCCTGTATATAGAATATACCTGTCATCTCCTCCTGTGTATAGTATGTACCTGTATGTCATCTCCTCCTGTATATAGTATATACCTGTGTGTCATCTCCTCCTCTACATACCTATGTGTCATCTCCTCTTTTATAGAGGAGGAGATGACATACAGCAGGTATATACTATATATAGGAGGAGATGACATACAGGTATATAGTATATACAGAAGAGATGACATACAGGTATATAGTATATACAGAAGACATGACATACAGGTATATAGTATATACAGAAGAGATGACATACAGGTATATACTATATACAGGAGGAGATGACACATAGGTATATACAATATACAGGAGGAGATGACATACAGCAGGTATATACTATTTACAGGGGAGATGACATACAGGTGTATACTATATATAAGGGAAATGACAAACCTGTATATACTGAGGGGAAAATGAGGTGTGAGGTGAAAATGAGGGGTGTGAGGTGAAAACGAAAAGGTGTGAGTGCAAAATGAGAGGAGTGAGGGAAAATAGTGGAGTGATCGGAAAATGACAGATGTGAGGTCGAAATGACAAGTGTTAGGGGGGAATTAGAGGAGTGAGGGGGAAAATAAGAGGAGTGAGGGGGAAAATGAGAGGTGTAAGGGAGAAAATGAGAGATGTGAGGGGGAAAATAAGAGAAGTGAGGTGCTATAACTAACCACAGATATTTACTATGCCCAGGCAACGCCGGGCTCTTCAGCTAGTATTTATATATATAATTATTATTTTTTTATCTTTAACAGGTACGTTCTCGTGCCAAAATTGAAAAAATAAGAGCAAGTTTATTTAACAGCAGTGATCTTATTGGTTTATCCAGTCTGGATGGTGAAGATGAGCTCATGGAAATGTCCACTGAAGAAATCCTTACTGTCTCTACTGTAAATCAGAGCTTATTCGATACTCAAGGAATTCCGGGATTGGGAGATTATTTCTCTGATAAATCCTTGAAAGGTGCGCTGAACTTGAGCAGAAGATCAATTAACAAGATTGACTGCAGAAAAAGACCACACAATTCATTTAGTCTGCCTTTTCATTTTTTTAGGCCAGACTTGTGTGCAAATTTACGGTCTATTTTCCAGTCACATCTGCTGGAAATTTGTTTCAAGCATCAACTATTTAAAGCGAACCTGTCATCAGCATTTTGCTAAGAAAATTAAAGGCATTATCAGGTTGGCCCTGTAACACTGATTTAAAATAATACCTGGGTTGAAGAAAACGGTCTTGTGGTTGTTGTGTAATCTTTGTTTGTAATATTCAGTTAATGAGATTCTCGTGCTCTGGGGCGGCCTTTGGGGGGGGCTTTATGTGGTGCTCTGGGCTCATGTTCATCATTGTGGCTTAAGTGACAGATGCAGTAGCATCTGTCTCTTGCCAATAGATTCTACTGTGCCGGCGCCATTTTGCTGGAGGCAAATAATTTTTTCCCAAAACCACAATTTCTCTCTTGCCTCTCATTGGGGGACACAGGAACCATGGGTGTATGCTGCTGCCACTAGGAGGCTGACACTATGCACAAAAAAAGTTAGCTCCTCCTCTGCAGTATACACCCCACCGACTGGCATTATGAACTTCAGTTTAGCTTAGTGTCAGTAGGAGGTGGACACAGGTCTTTCATTAGACCCTTATCTACCTCAGTGTGCGTCGTTCCTTTTCAGATTTTCCGGAGGGATACAGGGTGAACAGTCACACCTGTAATCCCACATTATGGACTATGAGTACGGCGTATACTGCCACCCCGTATCCTCATAGATCCCACAGCAGGACCAAGATCCTAGCACACAAGCGTGCTTAGAAGTCCGGTTCTAGCTCCGTCCCCCACCCACTCGCCCACCAGAGCCTGTCGGTTGGAGGAGATGAGGACGTCCATCAGCTCCCTTGACTTCTGATATTTTCCCCGGATTGAGGTTACTAAGGACGGCGTGGGATGTTTTAGGTGAGTATTCCTACATACCCTACCCTCAAAGTGCCTCTGGGTCACTCCTCAGTTCCGGAGTGGTCGTTTGGGGGTACCTTGGGTTTTTTTTTTCTTCCAGGCTGCCTTGGCCCGGTCGGCGTTTTCCTGTGGGGCGAGGGTCGTCACTCCGTTCGCGTGGCGGCCGCGCTGCTTCCTTCGGCGGTCGCGCTGTTCTCCGGGGCGGTGGCCTTGCAGGCGACAGCGCTGCCTTTTTCCCCCGGCCGCACTAAGTTCTGGCCCCGCGCGGAGGCCGTGCAGGCAGCCGCACCGCTTCCCCCTGCGGCCGCACTGTTTGTTTTGGCGCGGCGGCCTTACAGGTAGTATTCCTCTTGCGGCCGCACTATTCCTTTCTGACTGCAAGGCAGCCATGCTGCTTTCTCCTCCGGCCGCACTGTGCCTTTTTGTTGCAGCGCGGCGGCCTTGCGGGCGGCTGCGCCGTTTTTCCCAGCGTCCGCGTTTCTCCCACCACTGCTGGCTTGGCCGGCGGCCTCAAATTACGCCCCGGCTTCTACCGGGGCCTACTTCCGGCTCCGCGACTCCACCCACTTCCTTTCCCTCGAGCGGGCTTTTCTCCCGCCCGACTATCATCAGTGAGCTCCGCCCCACCAGCGCCATCTTGGTGCTCCTGGCCTGGCGGTTAGCTCCACCCTCCACTCCCCATGCAGCCGCAGTTACTTATTTCAGCCCCAGGAACGTTTTTCTTCGCCCATCTTATGACCGTGAAGTTCCCGCGTCCTTGCATCTCCCCACTGCTGTTCTTCAGGCCTGCAGCAAGCTCGGACAAGAGGGTGCCCCAGATGTGACTGCCTGTTCTCCTAGGGGCTATCGTTCCTGAGGAGCATCTTCCAAGCCGTGCAGCCCTCCATCTGGAAACCGCAGCATCTGCCGTTAGTAGCTCTGCACCGCAGACTGACACTCTCCCTTCTAACCTTCTGACATTCTCCTCAGGGGCCCATTCGGTCTAGTTTTAAGGGAGGTCGCTCCCGGCCTCAAACTTTTTCCCTACTTCCTGTGCCTTAGTGAAACACTTTCCGTGTTCGTCTTGTATCCACAACTTTCCCTCAGGCAGGCCTGGAGCATCCAACATTATGCTCACCGCCCAGGACCCCCTAAGCCCCCCCCAACCCCCCCCCCCCCCCCCCCCCCGCTGCTCCGCTTGAGAGTGAAGTCCCCACCCCAGGCTGGGCCTCCTCTGTCTTTATAAGTAGCGGATCTCACATGGGTGTCTCAGACCCTTGTGTCCGTGCTCGATCGGTTGCCCCTGCAGACTTCCCTAGTAGCCAGCGGGTCGCAAGAAGCTCTGTCTGAGACTTCCAATACAGGCTGCGAAAGATCCAGACAAAAACGCCAGTCTGAGTTCTCTTCTCGG
Organism: Ranitomeya imitator; assembly: GCF_032444005.1. Classification (NCBI taxonomy): domain Eukaryota; kingdom Metazoa; phylum Chordata; class Amphibia; order Anura; family Dendrobatidae; genus Ranitomeya; species Ranitomeya imitator. The sequence goes on from NC_091282.1 coordinate 242,931,857, forward strand.
TCCATCTCGCCCCACGGTCCTTCTCTGTGGTCGACTTCCCCCTGGTCCTTCCCCCGAGTCAGGTGAGGCTTTCTCTGATGCGCCTTCGGAGGATAATTTGGGGCCGGATTCAAACCAAATCGCTAGCATGAGGGATATGGTTCAAAGCCTCATTGGAGCGACCAGTCAGACCTGTGGCATCAAAGATTCCTCTACGGAACCCGCAGATCAGGCGGTTTTGTTTAGACGGTCTAAACTACCTCCCAAGGTATTCGCTCCTCATCCTGAATTCGAGGAGCTTCTGGCCAGAGAAAGAGAGAATTCGACCAGACGTTTTCAAATAGGCAAGGGTCTTGGAGTTTCATATCTCTTTCCTCCGGATCTCATCGCCAACTGGAATGAGGCGATAGAGAACGACCTCTCCCTCTGTGGATCCGCCGGCTGCTAGACTTGCCTCCAACACAGTCCTCATGCTGTCCGGTGGGGCGGCTCTTAAAGATTCCATCGATAGGATCATGGAATCCTTCGCAAAATCGGCTTTCGAAGCTGCCGCATCATCCCTATGCCCAGCCTTTGCTTCCACTTGGGTTTCGAAGTCTGTATCCAAAGGGGCTAAACAACTCCGTTGGGGCATTCAAGCCGGAGCTCCACCAGACCAGCTGGCGGAACTTGCCACCCAGATGACTCACGTCGGGGAATAATTGGTTCCGCTTCCCTGGACGCCACGTCTTCTGCCGCTCAGGCGCCCAGTAATGTTGCCAGCAGTCACACCGTTTGGCTCAAGAGTCATCAAAGAAGTCCCTTACCAGCCTGCCTTTTCAAGGATCACGTCTTTTCGGTTCCAAGCTGGACCAAATTATTAAGGACGCCACTGGCGGCACCAGTTCCCTTCTCCAGACATCGCCTACCTCCCCTTAGGCTGCAACTTCGGTATTTTCGGCCTTTTTTGTCATTTTGTGGCATCAGATTCCTCTTCCCAACAGCAGAGACCACAGGCACGTTAAGAGAAGAAGGTATCCTTCTGACTCACTCCTTCCTGGCGTTCCCGCTACTCCTAAGGTGGATCCTTCAGGTCTAGGACTGGAAGATCCACCTAGGCATGACTCCCGACTAGACCCCAGCCCGTTTTCCAGGCTGGGCAGCCGTCTCCTCTTCCTCAGGGACGTCTGGGTCTCCTCAGTAGAGGACGCATGGGTCAGGGAACTTGTATCCTCTGGATACAAAATAGATTCATTTCACGGCCCCGGGATCGTTTCTTCGAATCCCGACCTCCAAGAGACCCCGCTCTAGCCCCGTGTTTCTTTACAGCTAATCGTTCCCGTCCCAGAACAGAAACGGTTTGCATGCTTCTCTTCGAATCTCTTTGTACCGAAAAAGGACGACAAGGTTCGTCCCAGTCTGGATCTCAAATTGCTGAACAAGAAGTTTCATCTGAGACACTTCAGGATGGAATCCCCTCGTTCAGTAATCGCTTCCATGGAGGCTCAGGAATTTTGGTTTCAGGCTCCCGAAAGTCTATCCATTGTCCCCGACACTCTAGCCGTTGCGGCTGGCTCGTCAACAGGAAGAAGTCCTGTCTTGTTCTTTCTCAGCGCCTCATATTTCTGGGTATGTTCTTCGACACTTGTCAGACCAGAGTCTTCCTTCCCAAAGACAAGATATCCCTCCTTCGTTGGGAAGTTCGCTTGCTCCAGGGTTCTCAGCTTCCCTCCTTTCCGATGGGCCATGAAGGTCCTGGGGAGGTTGGTTGCAACATCGGAAGCGATTTCCCTTCGCCCATTTCATTCAAGACCTCTTCAGCAGGCTATTCTATCACAGTGGGACAGGTCTGTCTTCTCCCTGCATCGTCCGATCCAGCTTTTTTGGTCAAACGGTTCCTCGACTGGTGGCCGAGGTCACTTCTCATATCCCAGAGCAGATCCTTCCTTCCAGTTCTCTGGCAGGTGGTGACGACGGACGCCAGCCTGCTCGGCTCAGGCGTGGGGCTTTGTCACCTGTGTTTTTTTTTTTTTTTTTTTTTCAGGGTCGTTGGTCAACGCAGGAGTCCTCTCTGCCGATCAATGTCCTCGAGTTCCGGATCATCTTTCTGTCTTTTCTTAACTGGGTAAGGATTCTCAGGAGTCTGCCAATTCGAATCCAGACAGACAATGCCACAGCAGTGGCATATGTCAACTACCAGGGGTGGACTCGGAGTTCTCTGGCCTCGGCCGAGGTTTCCAGGATCCTCCTTTGGGCAGAGGCAACGGTCCTGGTGAGATCCGCAGTGCATGTCCCTGGCGTGGACATTTAGGCCGCTGAGTTCCTCAGCCGCGAAGGCCTTGCGGCAGGGGAATGGTCCTTACTTCAGGAGGTCTCCCAATGGATTGCTCTTCGATGGAGGACTCCGGAAGTGGACCTCACGGCGTCCCGATTGAACAGGAAGGTCCCTTGGGTCGTCCCAAGGTCCCGCGATCCTCTCGCAGTGGTGTTGACGCTCTGGCCATTACTTCGTCACAGTTCGTGCTCCCCTATCGGTTCCCACCCCTTCCCTTGCTTTCCAAGCTGTTGAAAAAGCCGGTCATTCTGATCGCCCCGGATTGGCCCAGGATTTCTTGGTTTGCAGAGATTGTCAAACTACTCGCAGATGCCCCCTGGCGCCTTCCAGACAGACCCGATCTGCTGTCTTAGGGTCCGATCTGCCACCCGAATTATCGGTCGCTCAGTTTAACGGTGTGGCTGTGGATACCACAGTTCTAAGAGCGTCCGGCTCTTCGGTCCGTATGATTCACTCTATAATTCAGGCTAGGAAGCCTTCGTCTTCCAGGATCTACTATCGTACCTGGAAGGCTTACTTTCGTTGGTGCGAGTCCAACCGCTTTTCACCTATGTCCTTTTCCCTGCCTTCCCTTTTGGCTTTCCTTCAAGCAGGACTGGATTCGGGCTTCGCTCTTAGTTCCCTAAAGGGCCAGGTTTCTGCGCTCTTCTTCCCTTTCAGAAGACGTTATCATCTAAGCCACAGGTTAAGACCTTCCTTCAAGGAGTAGCCCATGCTGTCCCTCCGTACAGGGCCTCTGTGGATTCATGGGATGTAAAGCTTGTGCTGGACGTTCTCAGGGGTTCCCCCCCCCCCCCTTTGAGTCTCTCAGGGAGTTTTCTCTGTCAGTTCTATCTCGGAAGGTGGTTTTTCTTGTGGCCATCACTTCGATCCGCCGCGTTTCCGAGTTGGCGGCCATTTCTTACCGACCTCCTTTCTTGGTTATCCACCATTACAAGGTGGTCCTCAGGCCTCCGCCTTCCTTCCTTCCCTAGGTGGTTTTCACCTTCCACCTCAACGAGGACATTGTTCTACCTTCCTTTTGTCCAGCTCCGACTCATCTCCTGGAGCGATTGTTGAACAGGCTGGACCTCGTCAGGGCAGTGAGGATCTCCCTGGCTAGCACGGCCGCTTTCCGAAAAACTGATTCTCTTTTCACCATCCCTGATGGCACGCGTAGAGGCCTGCCGGCTTCCAAGGCGACTATTGCTCGCTGGATCAGAACGGCAATTTTGGAGGCTTACCGGGTCAAGAACAGAGTGCCCCCCCCCCCCCCCCTTCTGGGATAAAGGCTCACTCTACCCGGGCAGTCGGCGCTTCCTGTGCGGTACGCCACAGGGCTTCCACCCTACTGCTTTGCAAAGCGGCAACCTGGTTTTCCATCCACATGTTCGCCAAATTTTACAAGGTCCATACCTATGCTCAGACGGACGCCAGCCTTGGCAGAAGGATCCTGCAGGCGGCAGTGGTGAGTCCTCTGACCTGATGGAAGTTTGTTTTTCCCACCCCAGGGACTGCTTTGGGACGTCCCATGGTTCCTGTGTCCCCCAATAAGAGGCGATAGAGAAAACAGGATTTTTGGTTGCTTACCGTAAAATGTTTCTCGGAGCCTTCATTGGGGGAGACACAACACCCTCCCATGTTGTGCAGTTTTCTGTGGTTCTATGTTCTATGACTGTTCTCATGTTTACAGTTCTCATCTTTGTGGTTATTTCAACCTTATTGTTATTTCTCCTACTGCTTTCTCACTAACTGAAGTTCATAATGCCAGTCGGTGGGGTGTACACTGCAGAGGAGGAGCTATCTTTTTTTGTGCATATTGTCAGCCTCCTAGTGGCAGCAGCATACACCCATGGTTCCTGTCCCCCAATGAAGGCACCGAGAAACAGATTTTACGGTAAGCAACCAAAAATCCTGTTATTAACTGCAAGAGTTAAAATAGGAGGCAGGTCACTGATGGGTAAGTGATTTGTCATTTAAGCCACAATGATGACGAGGAGGCCAGACCACCAAATATAGACCCACCCACGGGCGACCCCAGAGCACCAGAATCTCATTAAGGCCGGGGTCACACTTGCGAGTTCAATGCGAGAAACTGGTGCGAGTCTCTCGCATCAAGTCCCGGCACTGCCACCGGCACTCGGGACTGGAGCGTGCGGCTGCATAGAAATACATGCAGCTGCAAACTCCGGTCCCGAGTGCTGGCGGCAGTGCCGCGACTTGATTCAAAAGATTTGCGTGAGTTTTTCGCATTAAACTCGCAAGTGTGACCCCAGCCAAACTGAAAACTACAAACAAAGATTACACAACAACCACAAGACAGATTTATTCAACCCTGGTATCCTTTTAATCAGTATAACAACGCCAACCTGATAATGCCTGTAATTTACTGTGCAAAATCCTGTGAACAGGTTCGGTTTAAGTGAAATGTTCTTTTCCAACATGTATTCAGATCACTCATAACTAATTTTGGATCGTGTCCCCTTGTTCTTAAAAACTATTCCCTTCTGAATCTTATGTAAAGCTATTTAAAGGGAAGTTATCATCAGAACATTTCCTATTGTTTAAATAAGGTTTTTCTGTTAATTATTTTTTAAAAAATTGTTGTCCCTTTTATTTTTTTTGTTCTTTTTAGAATCACACTTCCTATGCAGTAAGAGTTTTCAGGAAGGCTCCTTAAGGACATGGGTAGGATAACAATGACAGGAGACCAATCTCAATACGTGCCCGCTCTTCACAATGACACTTGTACATGCTCATTAGATGCTTCGTTACAAAAGAGGGTCAGAGCCTGGTCATTGTGACTAATGTACATTTGTTTTGTTTTTTCCTGATACAAAAAAAATATTTTTCTCCTTCGCCTCACTGGAGGACTCGGACCATGGGTCGTATGCTGCTTGCCACTAGGAGGCTGACACTAAGTTAACACAAGTTAGCTCTTCCTCTGCAGTATACACCCTCTTGCTGGCTCCCAGAGAACCAGTTTTTGCTTAGTGTTCTTAAAAGGCACATGGACGGGTCTGCTATTCAGACCAAAAACACTTTCTTATTTTATTTTTACAATTTTTACATTTTTGATTTTATTTTTTACAATGGATGAAGGGCCGACGGATCCTTTCAAGGCTCTGATCTCCCCAAACCATCAACAGGTAAGCACGGAGAGTGTCGCCTCTCCGTATCCTCTCCTGCGACTTGCAATGCCTGAGCTGATTCTTAGGGGTGACTGCTCCCTTCAAGGGCACTGATCTCCCCACACCTTCAACGGACGAGCACATGGAGTGTCGCCTCCACGTATCCTCTTCCGCAGCCAGGCCTATTGCCGGACATTCTGACCTGTCCCATCCTAGTTGATTAACCCTTTGGATGTACAGAGGTCCACCTCGTGGCGTCCGAGCAGCCCCCACTGCACCACCACTGTTAAAGCGGATGGTACAAGGAGGCAGACAGTCCCTCCACCTCCTTTCTAAAGGGATGGTGGATTGAGGGCTTTCCCCCTTTTCCCTGCACTGTCCAAACCAGCAGCAGCAGAGGTGGACCTGCAGCAAGCTGCCTTTCCTGCCACTCGCACAGTATGAGAAGCAGCTCTGAGATCTCGGGGGCCATCTTTCTCTCCCAGAACACACTAACTGCCATCAGGACCGGCAGCAAGTGTTTTCAGCGCAGAGGCCACGCAGTTGGAGAAATGCAGGAGCGGAGGACACAGACCTGGGTAAGGGAGCGCTGCGTTATGCATCCTCCTCCCTGCTATAACCATTCTCAGCAGCCCCTAATATTATAGGGCCACATGGAAGGGTACATCATGTCCCAGCCTAAGGCATCAAAAAAGTCTAACAAGACTATGGCTATATTCTTTACTTCATGCTCCTCCTGCCAATCTGCGCTCCCTAAGGCTCTTGAGTTTGCCGCTCTGCAATGCCTGTGACCCCAACTGAGCTCAGGAGCCCTCCGAGCCCAGAAGTACCTAGTCCCCCTGAGTGGGCTTCGTCACTGTCTAAATCCATGGCTTTGCTGGCCAAAGCGATTGAATCCCTCCGTGATTCTTTGGGGGACCGGAGCGTTTGCAGGACTGATGTAGACTGATCCTCCCCAAGGTGGGAGCAGTTGGTTAGCAGGTGTCAAAAGCACTCTAGAAGCAGTCAGGCACCTAGAAAACAGATCCGTAGCACGTCTCCTGAGCAGACACGCGCCTTGTCGCCTCACAGCTCTGTTTCTCGCTCTCTCTACAGAGTTCAGTAGCGAACACGAATCTGATGTTTCCTTAGATCCAGATTTTCAGAAGACAGTGGATTCGCTTATTGAAGCAGTCAACCAAGCTTTAAAGGTTGAGGAAGATTCCGGCTCCGCTCCGGATCAGACCTTTTCCTTTAAGAGCACTAAATGCTCTCATAAGGCATTTGCTATTCATCCTGAATTTAGAGCCATAGTTAATATGCATAGAGAACGCCCGGATAAACGCTTCACAGGACAAAAGCCTCTTAAAGCCAAGTATCCTTTTTCAGCTGATCTGAAAAAGGATTGGGTGGAATCTCTGGTGGTAGACCCCCCAGTAGTCCCGCCTAGCATCCAAAACTCTCCTGTCCTTGCTGGATAGCTCATCCATCAAAAATCCCACGGACCACTAGATAGAAGGCTTGGCGTTCTCTGCTTTTGAGGCCTCAGGTTCGGCCTTATATCCATCCTTTGCCGCTGCATGGGTAGCTAAGGCTGTGGTTTTATGGTCAGAGACCTTAGCTAATTCTCTTTGGAGCAGTAACCTTCCTCCAGAGGCGGCGTACCTTGCCAACCAAATTTCCCGAGCAGGCGATTACCTGGTACACGCATACTTGGATGTGGCCATCTGTGCGGCTCAGTCAGCAGCCAATGCTATCTCTATCAGAAGGTCATTATGGCTCAGAGAGTGGAAGGCAGACTCTGCATCAAAAAAAGTCTCTCACCTCCCTTCCTTATCAAATCGGTCGCTTATTTGGAGAAAAGTTGGATCAAATCATTTCCGATACTACGGGAGGAAAGGGTAAATTCCTTCCCCATCAGAGACTTAGGCGTCCCATTCGGAGACAGCAACAAATCCGTTTCCGTTCCTTTCGCTCCACTCCAAGCTGAGCCACTACCACTACTTTGTCCTGTTCTAGTACTCTGCTACTGCCCCCAGAGTGTTCACAAAGGTCATGGCGGCCGTCATGTCCATCCTGCACTCTCGGGGCGTTATTGTTCTGCCCTATCTGGACGACCTGTAGATCAAAGGTCCGTCCTTCCACGACTGCATGGAGTCCGTTCACATTACTTGTGATACCCTTTCTCGCCTGGGCTGGCTGATAAGCAAATCCTCTCTGGTCCCAGCCCAGCAGATCTCCTTTCTAGGAATGTCCCAGGGCTCGTCTCGCGGGGGTTGGTAATTCTCCCTCCAGACAAAGTCTTAGCCCTTCATCTAGGAGCCGGAGTGCTTTGTCAGTCTACTCCTCACTCCATCCGGTTTGCAATGAGGGTACTAGGAAAGATCGTGGCCACAATGGAAGCAGTCCCCTTTGCGCAACTGCATCTTCGTCCCCTACCACATGTCCTTCTGGCAGCTTGGGACAGAAACCCTTTCTCCCTCGACCGAAGGTGCCGCTTATCCCTGCAGGTCAAACAGACTCTCAGGTGGTGGACGTTAAACTCTTCCCTCAACCGGGGGAGGTCCTTTCTACCCGTTCAATAGCTAGTGGTGACTACCGATGCCAGTCTTTCGGGCTGGGGAGCAGTCTTCCGCCACCACACTGCTCAGGGCCGCTGGTCAATTCCGGAATCGAAGCAACCGATCAATGTTCTGGAGATCCGTGCTATTCGACTGGCTCTGCAGCACTTTCATCACCTTCTGGCGGTCACCCATCCGTATCTAATCAGACAAAGCCATGGCTGTGGCATACATAAATTATCAGGGGGGTACCCGCAGCAGGTCGGCCATGTCCGAGGTAACTCACATCCTTCAATGGGCAGAGAACAACCTCTCAGTGATCTCAGGGGTACACATTCCAGGAGTGGAAAACTGGACTGCGGACTTCCTCAGCTGTCAGTCTCACTTTGGGGGAGTGGGAGCTCCATCCGGAAGTCTTCTCTCAGATCTATCTTCGCTGGGGATCCCAGTTGTGAACCTCATGGTGTCCAGACTGAATGCCTAGGTCCCCAGTTTATAGCGAGGTCTCGAGATCCAAGAGCCATCAGTGTCGACACTCTGATTCTTTCATGGCGCCAATTCCGCCTTCCGTACATTTTTCCTCCCTTCTGTTACTCCCCAGAGTAATCCGGAAAATCAAGGCGGAAGGGGTACCAGTGATCCTGGTTGCTCCCGATTGGCCTCGCAGTGCGTGGTTCGCAGAGTCTCGTTGCTGACATACCCTGGAGACTGCCAGATCAGCCAGATCTGCTCTTCCAAGGTCCCATCTACCACCAGGACTAAGGGGCCCTGTGTTTTAAAGGCATGGCTGTTGAATCCTGGGTATTAACCCAGGCAGAGTTTTCTCAACAGGTCATTTCCACCATCATTAGTGCCCGTAAACCCTCATCGGTCCTTATCTATCACTGAACCTAGAAGACATTTTTTGCTTGGTGCCAGGATCGTGGTCTTTCTCCTCATCTTCTCAGTTCCCACCATTTTAGAGTTCCTACAGGCAGGTCTGGACTCCGGGCTGGCACTCGGATCTCTCAAGGGCCAAATCTCCGCTCTATAGGTCTTATTTTAGAGACGCATTGCGCCAAGACTCCAGGTTAATACTTTTCTTCAGGGGGAGTCACATGTCACTCTTCCTTATTGCATGCCTTTAGAGCCTTGGGACCTCAACTTGGTGCGAAGTGCCCTTCAGGAACCGCCCTTTGAACCACTTCAGGACATTTCGCTGGTCTTTCTTTCTTGGAAAGTTGCCTTCCTTGTGGCGATCACATTGATCAGACGGGTTTCGGAATTAGCCGCCTTATCCTGCCGGGCGCCTTTCCTTAACTTCCATCAGGACAAGGTTATCCTCAGGCCGTCGCCATCCTTTTTGCCAAAGGTCATTTCATCCTTCCATCTTAAAGAGGACATTGTTCTTCCTTCCTTTTGTCCGGCCCCTATTCGCAGAATTGAGAGTTCTCCACACTGTGAACCTAGTCAGAGCTCTGCGAAGGTACGTCTCAAGAACGGCATCCTTCAGAAGAACAGATGCTTTGTTCGTTCTCCCGTAAGGTCACAGGAAGGTTCTTGCCGCTTCTAAGGCCACGATAGCCAGGTGGATTTGTTCCACCATTCAGGAGTCATACCAAGTCAGAAGTCAGCCCATCCCAAGGGGAATCAGAGCACACTTCCTTCACTCGAGTAGTGGGGGCTTCTTGGGCCATTCGGCATCAGGCGACAGCGGAGCAGGTCTGTAAAGCTGCGACTTGGTCCAGTTTACATACCTTCGCAAAGCACTACAATATTCACTCTCAGGCTTCAGCGGATGCGTGTCTGGGCAGAAGAATTCTGCAGGCAGCGGTGGCGCAGATCTAGGCAGTTGTTGCATGAAGCCTAATTCTTTGTGTTGTTTACCCACCCAGGGACTGCTTTGGGTCGTCCCATGGTCTGTGCCCCCCAATGAGGTGAAGGTAAAACAGGGATTTTTGTGTACTCACCGTAAAATCCTTTTCTCCATGCCACTCATTGGGGGACACAGCACTCACCCTGTTAGCCTATCGGCTTATATGGCTTTTGCTATTCTTTTAAGTTGACATGATGTACTCTTCTATGTCATTAATATTTGTTCATACTGCTTTTGCACGGAACTGGTTCTCTGGGAGCCAGCACGAGGGTGTATACTGCAGAGGAGGAGCTAACTTTTCTTGTGTTAACCTAGTGTCGGCCTCCTATTGGCAAGCAGCATACAATCCATGGTCTGTGTCCCCAAATGAATGGCTTGGAGAAAAGGATTTTACAGTGAGTACACAAAAATCCCCATATTTATTATGTTTTTATTACCTGTTTCTTTTTGTTTTGTTTTTTAAATACAAAAACCTGATTTAATTGATAACTCATTTTCTGATGATAGATTTCATTTAAAGGTTTCAATCATATCTCCCTTTTATCCTCTAACTCCAGGCAATAAAAATTAGGGTTCTTAAAATACTACTTGATAGGGTTTATGCTTCAGACCTTCCGCAATTTCTTTGTAGCATTTCTTTATTGTTTTGCATTAGTTTATCTAAAGAAACAAACTGCTTTGAGCAAGATGAAGTTAAAAATCCAATTTTGTCTGTATCCCACACGCCACAAGGACTGTTGCTAGTATTGATTGTTCAACATTTTCCCCATTGTGCGTATGGTTTTCCTATGGACTATATTGTCTCATTGCTGACATGACATCTAGAGATCATAACTCTGCTTGTCTTTGAATTACAATAGCATAATTTTACTTGCTAAAAGGCACATTAAAATTGTGTCACGTTTGAAACAATTCAATTCTAGAAAAACTTGTATAAGTCTTGTCTTTTATACATTTATATACGCTCTTCCAGCTTCACACTTGTTTGTATACTTTTAGGGGATAAGTTGGTCCCAGAGGTAAGAGATGTTCTTACAGAAATATTCAAGAGCTGTATTCACGCAGAGCAGACTTTAAGCCTGACTCCTACAAAGTACATCAAAGTGTCAGACATTTATCTCAGTAAAGAGCAAATCAATTCACAAACTCCAGGAAATCTGCTCCATAACTTCTTCACAAATGTTCGCCCGCCAAAAAAAGTTTTGGAAGATCAGCTGACACAGGTAATATTTCCTTTTTCTGAAAATTACACTCTAATATATGGTATTTCCAGGGAATATATTTTCTAGATGAACAAGATTGAAAGTTCAGAAAAATTCTTTATATGGTAATGTGGGATCCAACCAAATTACTTCTTTCGGGCCTAACATTTGTTGAGTTTTAATTCAAATTGTTTGCAAAGGTATTGTACTTCTCATGGTAACTGCTTTTAATCTTTCTGTTTTTAAGATTCTACGGAAATACGGAGTTCCTAAACCAAAGTTTGACAAAAGCAAATATAGTAAAACTGGAAAGGAGCAGCACCCGGTAAAAGTTGTAAGCACAAAGAGGCCAGTGGGGAAGCCGCCTGCTAAAGACAAAGCTGTCCTAAATAGTGTGAGGTGAGTATTATCTAAAGGTTCTTGCCTCATCAAGGCTAAAATGAAAATCTGGGGATACATCAGACAGAAAAATATTCTTGTCCTTGTATCCGGGGGACACAGATGATTACCTTCGTGTAGCTGCTGTCACTAGCAAATGGACACTAAGGCACCAATTCATTACTTGCGTTTTTTAAGTCACTTACCTTTTTTGTCTTGTGTTATTAGTTGTAATTTTTACCACCAAATTCATTAAAATGGTGCACATGATTCATGAATGTGGCACATAGTGAAAAATTGTTTTTTTGTCCTGTATTAAACTGTTCTGGTGACTTTTGGCACCAAAGGTTAAAAAATAAAAATGCGCCAGAATGTTGACACATTTGAGAATACACGAGTGAAATTGCGCCAAATGTTGTTACATTTTAAAAAGTCGCAATTGATGAATCAGACTATAACCTCTTGATTTGCTAGACTTTACCCCTAAAGCGGAAAACAAACAAAAAAGAAAAACAGGCGAGCACATATAAAATAGACTTAACTAATGACTAGGGTTGATCGCATAGCTTCGGATAAGTCCTTATCCGAATAGCTGCATCGGTAACCTGGATACCTGGAGCGTTCCTGATAATCAACTGTTCAGCGCCGAACCTGCATGTGTCTCAGCTATGTGACAGTATAGTATAGAAAACGTTCAGCACAGCCTAGAGGGGGAGGTGCATAGATATAGGTTCCCAAACCTTAATAAGTGAAAAATTTACAACTAGCACACTCCAACAGCTGTGATGCAAAAGGGGACACCGTGTATCTGTGCGCTTCTCTCTCTCCCACCGGCCGGACTGACCTGCCGCACAATACTGCTCTCTGTATATCCTTTCAAGTTAACCCATTGTATTCTTAGACTTGATGCAAACTAAATAATTCTCACCGGGGTCCTACCACCATATATACCATTCTCGCTATCTTTAGCACACTGATGAAGGTCCTTTGCAGACCGAAACGTTTGTGACTACTGTATGTATATTAACCCCTTACCGGCATCGGACGTACTATGCCGTCCGATGCCGGTTCCCCTGCTTTGATGCAGGGCTCCGCGGTGAGCCCGCATCAAAGCCGGGACATGTCAGCTGTTTTGAACAGCTGACATGTGCCCGTAATAGGCGCGGGCAGAATCGCGATCTGCCCGCACCTATTAACTAGTTAAATGCCGCTGTCAAACGCAGACAGCGGCATTTAACTACCGCTTCCGGCCGGGCGGCCGGAAATGACGTCATCGCCGACCCCGTCACATGATCGGGGTCGGCGATGCTTGTATATTGTAACCATAGAGGTCCCAGAGACCTCTATGGTTACTGATCGCCGGTGGCTGTGAGCGCCACCCTGTGGTCGGCGCTCACAGCACACCTCCATTTCTGCTACATAGCAGCGATCAGCAGATCGCTGCTATGTAGCAGAGCCGATCGCGTTGTGCCAGCTTCTAGCCTCCCATGGAGGCTATTGAAGCATGGCAAAAGTTAAAAAAAAAAAGTTTAAAAAAATGTGAAAAAAAAAAAAAAAACATAAAAGTTTAAATCACCCCCCTTTCGCCCCAATCAAAATAAATCAATAAAAAAAATATCAAATCTACGCATATTTGGTATCGCCGCGCTCAGAATCGCCCGATCTATCAATTAAAAAAAAGTATTAACCTGATCGCTAAACAGCGTAGCGGGAAAAAAAATCGAAACGCCAGAATTACGTTTTTTTGGTCGCCGCGACATTGCATTAAAATGCAATAACGGGCGATCAAAAGAACGTATCTGCACCGAAATGCTATCATTAAAAACGTCATCTCGGCACGCAAAAAATAAGCCCTCAATCGACCCCAGATCATGAAAAATGGAGACGCTACGAGTATCGGAAAGTGGCGCAATTTTTTTTCTTTTTTTTTTTTTTAGCAAAGTTTGGAATTTTTTTTCACCACTTGGATAAAAAATAACCTAGTCATGTTAGGTGTCTATGAACTCGTACTGACCTGGAGAATCATAATGGCAGGTCATTTTTAGCATTTAGTGAACCTAGCAAAAAAGCCAAACAAAAAACCAATGTGGGATTGCACTTTTTTTTGCAATTTCACCGCACTTGGAATTTTTTTCCCGTTTTCTAGTACGCGACATGCTAAGACCAATGATGTCGTTCAAAAGTACAACTCGTCCCGCAAAAAATAAGCCCTCACATGGCCAAATTGATGGAAAAATAAAAAAGTTATGGCTCTGGGAAGGAGGGGAGCGGAAAACGAACACGGAAAAACGAAAAATCCCCCGGTCATGAAGGGGTTAAATTACCCCTTTTGCATCACAGCTGTTGGAGTGTGCAAGTTATAAATTTTTCGGCTATTTGACAGTCACAACACATGCATGGAGAGCCCAATAAACGGGCACTAAGGATGATTGGGTCTTAGTAATCAATTTGTCTGAGCTTATCTGTTGTAGTTTTGTGCCTGTAGAGAGACACCTACATCATTGCAAGTTGTATTTTTATTATATTAGTTTATTTCTCCTTCACCACATTGGTTGACACAGGACCGTGGGTGTATGCTGCTGCCACTAGGAGGCTGACACTAAGTGAATACTAAAAAAAAAGTTAGCTCCTCCTCTGCAGTATACACCACCCACTGGCACCAGTTCATGCTTGGTGTCCATAGGAGGCACACTGGGGTCTGCTATTCAGACCATACTTTTATATTTTTTTACATTTTTTTTTAAACCTTTTTTCCATGAGGAAGACAGTTGCGACGTAACCTTTCAAGGGGCCAATCTCCCCTAAACAACAACAGGCGAGCACGGCGAGTGTCGCCTCCTCGTATCCTCTCCTGCGATGTGGGATGCCAGGCCTGAGCTATTTTAGGGGCGACGGTTCCCTTCAAGGCGCCGATCTCTCCGGAAACCAGAAACAGACGGGAACATCGAGTGTCTCCTCCATGTACCCCCTTCTGAGCCAGGACACAGCCGGACACAGCCCTGTGAAATCCTAGGGGAGCGAACCCTTAGGATACACAGAGGCTCCCCCCATGGCGTCCGTGCTGCTCCCACTGCACCACGACTGATAGAACAGCGGTGCTGCAGGGAGGTGCTGCATGGATTGAGGGTTCCTGCACCTTCCCTATCGCAGTCCTAACCTGCATGCAGAGTGGCAGCTTTGCCCATCTCCTCCTCCAGGCTTCCAGTGGTGAGTTTTCTATCCGGGGGGGGGGGGTCTGGGGCTCCTGAGCGCATCGCGGGCCTGGTCGCCCCTTCTGGCCAGGCACTGCTAATTTATTCCCCGACTTCGGCCGCAAGCCGATAATCCCGCCCAGTACTGCGCGGCACTCCGGCGAAACCGCCCACCTTTCTAGCGCTTTTCCTGATTTCGGCGGCCATATTTAGCCACCCTACAAGTTCCCACAGTACGGCAAGCTCCCAGGACTGCCTTTTTAGGACCGGCGCTGCACCAATTGGGGACAAAGCTCTCTGGGGCACAGGACCTGGGTAAGTGCTCTGCCACACTACTCACAGGCTCTCCTCTGACTCCCTTTTCCTCAAAGTGCTCTGCTGTCTTTCAGCTGCACAAATTGGCCTTCCTGCAGTATTTGGGGGTTAACAGGGATACAGCATGTCTCTACTTGAAGCCTCAAAAAAGCCCACTAAATCACAGTGTTTTTCACTTCATTCCGCTCCTGTCAGGCTGCGTTACCAAGGGGATACACTACTCTGCTCTGTCAGGCTTGCGATCCTAAATGTGCTCAGGAGCCCTCCACTGCAACCGACTCCTCGGTGACTAGTCCCCCTGAGTGGGCTTTGTCACTATCGCAATCTATGGCTTCTTTAAGGTTATAGAGTCCCTTCAGGATCCTTCCAGGAGCAGGACCACTAACCCATCTGTCTCAGAGAATTCCCCTACATCAGGAGAACCATCGGCCTGCAGGGGCCATCCTCACTTTAAGGGCACCTGTCACCCCGAAAATCGCGGGTGAGGTAAGCCCACCGGCATCAGGGGCTTATCTACAGCATTCTGTAATGCTGTAGATAAGCCCCCGATGTTACCTGAAAAAGGAGAAAAAGACGTTATATTATACTCACCCAGGGGCGGTCCCGCTGCTGGTCAGGTCGGATGGGCGTCTCCGGTCCGCTGCGGCGCCTCCCATCTTCTTTCCATGACGTCCTCTTCTGATCTTCAGCCACGGCTCCGGCGCAGGCGTACTTTGCTCTGCCCTGTTGAGGGCAGACAAAGTACTGCAGTGCGCAGGCGCCGGGCCTCTGACCTTTCCGGCGCCTGCGCACTGCAGTACTATCCTCTGCCCTCAACAGGGCAGAGCAAAGTACGCTTGCGCCGGAGCCGTGGCTGAAGATCAGAAGAGGACGTCATGGAAAGAAGATGGGAGGCGCCGCAGCAGACCGGAGACGCCCATCCGACCTGACCAGCAGCGGGACCGCCCCTGGGTGAGTATAATATAACGTCTTTTTCTCCTTTTTCAGGTAACATCGGGGGCTTATCTACAGCATTACAGAATGCTGTAGATAAGCCCCTGAAGCCGGTGGGCTTACCTCACCCGCGATTTTTGGGGTGACAGGTTCCCTTTAAGACACAGACAGGCATCAAGGAAACGGGTACATAGCTCGTCCCCCAGGCCCTCCGGTGCTTCGGCGTCTGTTCGCTCTGCTTTTTGCTTTCCCTCTCAAGGGGCGTACAGCGAACATGACTCCAAATCTGAGTCAGATGGGCCACTTGACCTAGAGTCCCCAGGTTATCAGGCTACCGTGGATACTCTCATTGAGGTCATCAACCAGTCACTGCAGGTCAACGAAGAGCCTACTACTTCTCACGCGGATAACGCAGTGTCTGTTAAATGGACTAAACGTCATCATAGGGGGTTTGCCAATCACCCTGAATTCCAGGACTTAGTCCGGCGACATAGAGAGCGCCCAGACAAACGCTTTGCAGGTCTGAGATCTTTGGTGACCAGATATCTCTTCTCACCCGGCCTCCTCAAACAATGGACGGAATCGCCTCCAGTTGATCCTCCTGTATTGCATTTATCCTCCAAGACTCTGCTGTCCCTATGGATCTTCCATTAAAGATCCCACAGATCGGCTTATTGACAGCCTCGCTCGTTCGGTTTTCGAAGCGTCTGGCTCGGCACTTTTTCCTTCCTTTGCAGTGACCTGGGTAGCCAAAGCCGTGGCTTACTGGGCAGATTTCCTGCATAAGGCCATACAGAAGAGTGATTGTCCCCCTGAGACAGCCGAGTTGGCCAATCAGATTTCCTTGGCTGGTGACTATTTAGTAAATGCTTCCCTGGACGCGGCTAGTTGCTCTGCACTTACAGCTTCAAACGCAGTAGCTATTAAAAGGGCACTATGCCTGAGGAACTGGCGAGCGGACTCTGCATCCAAAAAGTCCTTAACATCCCTTCCCTATCTCAGCGCTTATTTGGAGAAAAGCTGGACCAACTGATTTCGGACACTACAGGCGGGAAAAGTACATTCCTCCCCCAGCAGAGAATTAGGCGCCCTATCTGCCATCAGCTGCAGACACGTTTTCGGTCCTTTCGCATTACGGGTGGTCCTCGACGGCTAGTTTTCCCGGTTCGGGGCGCCCCGCTCACAGGGACAAGAGTCCACAGGCCTCGCACAAATTCAATCACTTGTGGAAGGGCCTCCCCAAGCAGTCCAGATCTAGGGGATCCAGACCCCTCAGATCCTCGATTAAATGACTCGCAACATTGCTCAGACGACACCAGCAGACTAGGCGGCCGCCTACTCCTGTTTCGCCATGTCTGACTCGCGGTCATTCACGACGAGTGGGTCAGAGATCTGGTGTCCTTCGGGTACAAAATAGAATTTTCTTAGGCTACTTTCACACTAGCGTCATTTGGGATACATCGCAATGCGTCGTTTTGGGTAAAAAATGCATCCTGCAAAGTTGTCTGCAGGATGCGTTTTTTCCCCATAGACTAACATTAACGACGCATTGCCACACGTCACAATCGTCGTGCGACAGTTGCGTCGTGTTGTGGTGGATCGTCCGAACAAAAAAACTTTGCTTGCAACGTTTTTTTGAGCGTCGTGTCCGCCATTTCCGAACGCGCATGTGCGGCCGGAACTCCGCCCCCACCTCCTCGCAACTCACAATGGGGCAGCGGATGCGCTGGAAAAATGCATCCGCTGCCCCCGTTGTGCGGCGCTTCCACAGTATGCGTCGGTACGTCGGCCCAACGCACTGCGACGGGCCGAGTATGACACTAGTGTGAAAGTAGCCTTAGCGCTCTCCTACCCAATTCTTTGGGCCTTGCGCTGAGCTCCCTCAAAGGGCAGGTCTTGTCCGTCCTGTCCTGTTCCAGCAAAAGATCGCTTCCAAACCCCAGGTGAGAACGTTCTTTCAGGGAGTCTTCCACGTGGTACCTCCCTATAGAGCGCCGCTAGATGACTGGGACCTTAATTTGGTCCTAGGTGTCCTACAAAACATTTTTCTCTCCTTTCATGGAAGGTTACCTTCCTTGTCGCGATTACTTCAATCAGAAGAGTCTCGGAGTTGGCTTCTCATTCCTGTCGAGCTCCCTTTCTGGTTTTTCACCGTGACAAGGTGGTCCTCAGACCGTCCCAGTCTTTTCTTCCTAAGGTGGTTTCTTCTTTTCACCTTGGCGAGGATATTGTGCTTCCCTCATTTTGCCCTGCTCCAGTTCACCGCGTGGAGAAGGATCTTCACTCTTTTCACCAGACGGATGCCCTGTTCGTGCTCCCGGTGTGACACCAGAAAGGATTGGCCGCTTCTAAGTCGACAATAGCCAGGTGGATTTGGTTGACTATTCAAGAAGCTTACCGCGTCAGAGGCAAGCCTACTCCAGCGGGGATAAAGGCACTCTCCACTCGGTCGGTAGGTGCTTCGTGGGCCATTCGGCATCAAGCGTCTGCGGAGCAGGATTGCAAAGCGGCGACCTGGTCTAGCCTGCACACTTTCTCAAAGCATTATAATGTTCATATACTCAGGCATCAGCAGATGCGAGCCTGGGTAGACGTATCTTGCAGGCAGCGGTAGCGCATCTTTAGACAGCAGGTGCCGTGAGTTTACTCTGTTGTTATTTCCCACCCAGCAACTGCTTTAGGATGTCACACGGCCCTGTGTCCCCCAATGTCGCGAAGGAGAAGTAGGGATTTTTGTGTACTCACCGTAAAATCCTTTTTTCCGAGCCACTCATTGGGGGACACCGCACCCACCCCTTTTTCCTATGATGTGTATAGTTTTGACATGTTGTACCTACTGATAATTTTTATTAATCTCCTGCTGCTTGGTCGCTGAACTGGTTCTATCCGGAGCCATTGGGTGGTGTATATGGCAGATGAGGAGCAAACCCTTTTTTTGTATTCACTTCGTGTCAGCCTCCTAGTGGCAGCAGCATACAGCCACGGTCCTGTCTCCCCCAATAAGTGGCTTGGAGAAAAGAAATTTACGGTGAGCACACAAAAATCCCTATTTTCCATCTACAAAGGAAAAAAACACTCTTCATCCCTCTTCCAAGGCGTAACCCCTCTGTCACCCACCTATCTCCTATCATGTCTTCCTACTCCTCCTTTTTGTATAGTCTCACAAGGAAGTAAAAATTTCTGATAAGGTGTGACCCTGCAAGTACTCTAGGGGAGATTAATTTAGGAGGAGGAGGCGGGGAGAATAGATACAGAATTATAAGTATTTTTCCCTCTCTTGGTGTCCAGCAGCTGCAAGTTTCTACTGAAAATCCAATGGATTCCCTAAATTTTTTTTTTTTTTTTTTTAAAGCTAGCCTCCATTATTATGGCTTATCCAAAACCTAATTTATGGGCTATACATCACACTTTTCTCAACATTTTTGGCTAACCTCCTAGCTCAGCCTCCTTTTCTATGATTTTAATGCACGGTTGGCCATTCAGTCTGGCTTCAGCTGCTAGGCTGCACCCTGCTCTTATTTCTTTTGTAATCATATGTGAGCACTGGTTGCCGCCATGCCATAATTTCTGGACTACTTGATCTTTCTTTGCCTCTAATTATCCTCAACTCAGGAAGCGACACGTGACTGGTTCTACTGCGTCCTGGCTAACTGCAATATGATATACCATACTACCTATTCCGTCTTTTCACTGCCGTGTCGGACCACATTTTTTGTTTTGGCTGAATGTCAGACACGTAAATAATAATAAAAAACGGGGGTAGAGGGAGACGAAAGTCAGCTCACCTGGTATGTTGACACCGCATCAGTCAGATGGACAATACAATAGAAAAAAGCAAAGGATCATGTTTTTCCCGTAAAAAACCTTTCGGAGGGCATTATTTATATCATCGAATGCACACAGTGTAAGGTATAATACGTAGGGTGCACTATTTTTGGCTCCTGTTATGAAAGGCAATTCAGTACTACAATGGACATAGCGGTCAGAGCACATACAGTGATCTGACAATAACCCAAAATCATAGAACGAGCTCTGAGACGTGGGAACTCTGCAGACCGCAATCCCTAATCCTCTCCAAACAACACTAGAGGCAGCCGTGGATTGCGCCTAACTCTGCCTATGCAACTCGGCACAGCCTGAGAAACTAACTAGCCTGAAGATAGAAAATAAGCCTACCTTGCCTCAGAGAAATACCCCAAAGGAAAAGGCAGCCCCCCACATATAATGACTGTGAGTTAAGATGAAAAGACAAACGTAGAGATGAAATAGATTCAGCAAAGTGAGGCCCGACTTTCTTAACAGATCGAGGATAGAAAAGGTAACTTTGCGGTCTACACAAAACCCTAAAGAAAACCACGCAAAGGGGGCAAAAAGACCCTCCGTACCGAACTAACGGCACGGAGGTACACCCTTTGCGTCCCAGAGCTACCAGCAACAAATTAGACAAGCTGGACAGAAAAAATAGCAAACAAATAGCAAAGAAGAACTTAGCTATGCAGAGCAGCAGGCCACAGGAATGATCCAGGGAAAAGCAAGTCCAACACTGGAACATTGACAGGAAGCCAGGATCAAAGCATTAGGAGGAGTTAAGTAGAGAAGCACCTAACGACCTCACCAGATCACCTGAGGGAGGAAACTCAGAAGCCGCAGTACCACTTCCCTCCACCAACAGAAGCTCACAGAGAGAATCAGCCGAAGTACGACTTGTGACCACAGGAGGGAGCTCTGCCACAGAATTCACAACAGTACCCCCCCCTTGAGGAGGGGTCACCGAACCCTCACCAGAGCCCCCAGGCCGACCAGGATGAGCCACATGAAAGGCACGAACAAGATCGGGAGCATGGACATCAGAGGCAAAAACCCAGGAATTATCTTCCTGAGCATAACCCTTCCATTTAACCAGATACTGGAGTTTCCGTCTAGAAACACGAGAATCCAAAATCTTCTCCACAATATACTCCAATTCCCCCTCCACCAAAACCGGGGCAGGAGGATCAACAGATGGAACCATAGGTGCCACGTATCTCCGCAACAATGACCTATGGAATACGTTATGTATGGAAAAAGAATCTGGAAGGGTCAGACGAAAAGACACAGGATTAAGAACCTCAGAAATCCTATACGGACCAATGAAACGAGGTTTAAACTTAGGAGAGGAAACCTTCATAGGAATATGACGAGAAGATAACCAAACCAGATCCCCAACACGAAGTCGGGGACCCACACGGCGTCTGCGATTAGCGAAACGTTGAGCCTTCTCCTGGGACAAGGTCAAATTGTCCACTACATGAGTCCAAATCTGCTGCAACCTGTCCACCACAGTATCCACACCAGGACAGTCCGAAGACTCAACCTGTCCTGAAGAGAAACGAGGATGGAACCCAGAATTGCAGAAAAATGGCGAAACCAAGGTAGCCGAGCTGGCCCGATTATTAAGGGCGAACTCAGCCAAAGGCAAAAAGGACACCCAGTCATCCTGATCGGCAGAAACAAAGCATCTCAGATATGTTTCCAAGGTCTGATTGGTTCGTTCGGTCTGGCCATTAGTCTGAGGATGGAAAGCCGAGGAAAAAGACAAGTCAATGCCCATCCTACCACAAAAGGCTCGCCAAAACCTTGAAACAAACTGGGAACCTCTGTCAGAAACGATATTCTCTGGAATGCCATGTAAACAACCACATGCTGGAAGAACAATGGCACCAAATCAGAGGAGGAAGGCAATTTAGACAAGGGTACCAGATGGACCATCTTAGAAAAGCGATCACAGACCACCCAAATGACTGACATCTTTTGAGAAACGGGAAGATCAGAAATAAAATCCATAGAGATATGTGTCCAAGGCCTCTTCGGGACCGGCAAGGGCAAAAGCAACCCACTGGCACGAGAACAGCAGGGCTTAGCCCGAGCACAAATCCCACAGGACTGCACAAAAACACGCACATCCCGCGACAGAGACGGCCACCAAAAGGATCTAGCCACCAACTCTCTGGTACCAAAGATTCCAGGATGACCAGCCAACACCGAACAATGAACCTCAGAGATAACTTTATTGGTCCACCTATCAGGGACAAACAGTCTCTCCGCTGGACAACGATCAGGTTTATTAGCCTGAAATTTTTGCAGCACCCGCCGCAAATCAGGGGAGATGGCAGACACAATTACTCCTTCCTTGAGGATACCCGCCGGCTCAGACAAACCCGGAGAGTCGGGCACAAAACTCCTAGACAGAGCATCCGCCTTCACATTTTTAGAGCCCGGAAGGTACAAAATCACAAAGTCAAAACGGGCAAAAAACAGCGACCAACGAGCCTGTCTAGGATTCAACCGCTTAGCAGACTCAAGATAAGTCAAGTTCTTATGATCAGTCAATACCACCAGGCGATGCTTAGCTCCTTCAAGCCAATGACGCCACTCCTCGAATGCCCACTTCATGGCCAGCAACTCTCGGTTGCCCACATCATAATTTCGCTCAGCAGGCGAAAACTTCCTGGAAAAAAATGCGCATGGTTTCATCACTGAGCAATCAGAACCTCTCTGCGACAAAACAGCCCCTGCTCCAATCTCAGAAGCATCAACCTCGACCTGGAACGGAAGAGAAACATCTGGTTGACACAACACAGGGGCAGAAGAAAAACGACGCTTCAAGTCTTGAAAAGCTTCCACAGCAGCAGAAGACCAATTGACCAAATCAGCACCCTTCTTGGTCAAATCGGTCAATGGTTTGGCAATACTAGAAAAATTGCAGATGAAGCGACGATAAAAATTAGCAAAGCCCAGGAACTTTTGCAGACTTTTCAGAGATGTCGGCTGAGTCCAATCATGGATGGCTTGGACCTTAACAGGATCCATCTCGATAGTAGAAGGGGAAAAGATGAACCCCAAAAATGAAACCTTCTGCACACCAAAGAGACACTTTGATCCCTTCACAAACAAAGAATTAGCACGCAGGACCTGAAAAACTGTTCTGACCTGCTTCACATGAGACTCCCAATCATCCGAGAAGATCAAAATGTCATCCAATTACACAATCAGGAATTTATCCAGGTACTCTCGGAAGATGTCATGCATAAAGGACTGAAACACTGATGGAGCATTGGCAAGTCCGAATGGCATTACTAGATACTCAAAATGACCCTCGGGCGTATTAAATGCAGTTTTCCATTCATCTCCTCGCCTGATTCGCACCAGATTATACGCA
The DNA here is from genome assembly GCF_032444005.1 of Ranitomeya imitator. NCBI lineage: Eukaryota > Metazoa > Chordata > Amphibia > Anura > Dendrobatidae > Ranitomeya > Ranitomeya imitator. Next base: position 242,954,872 of record NC_091282.1, read on the forward strand.
CCACGAAGATCTATCTTGGTGAACCAACTAGCCCCCTTAATCCGAGCAAACAAATCAGATAACAATGGCAAGGGGTACTGAAATTTAACCGTGATCTTATTTAGAAGGCGGTAATCTATACAAGGTCTCAGCGAACCATCCTTCTTGGCTACAAAAAAGAACCCTGCTCCTAATGGTGACGATGACGGACGAATATGCCCCTTCTCCAGGGATTCCTTCACATAACTGCGCATAGCGGCGTGCTCAGGCACGGATAAATTAAACAGTCGACCTTTTGGGAATTTACTACCAGGAATCAAATTGATAGCACAATCACAATCCCTATGCGGAGGTAGGGCATCGGACTTGGGCTCATCAAATACATCCCGGTAATCGGACAAGAACTCTGGAACCTCAGAAGCGGTGGATGACGAAATTGACAGAAATGGAACATCACCATGTACCCCCTGACAACCCCAGCTGGACACCGACATGGATTTCCAATCTAATACTGGATTATGGGCTTGTAGCCATGGCAACCCCAACACGACCACATCATGCAGATTATGCAACACCAGAAAACGAATAACCTCCTGATGTGCAGGAGCCATGCACATGGTCAGCTGGGTCCAGTATTGAGGCTTATTCTTGGCCAAAGGCGTGGCATCAATTCCTCTCAATGGAATAGGACACTGCAAGGGCTCTAAGAGAAACCCACAACGCTTAGCATACTCCAAGTCCATCAAATTCAGGGCAGCGCCTGAATCCACAAATGCCATGACAGAATACGATGACAAAGAGCAGATCAAGGTAACGGACAGAAGAAATTTTGACTGTACCGTACCAATGGTGGCAGACCTAGCGAACCGCTTAGTGCGCTTAGGACAATCAGAGATAGCATGAGTGGAATCACCACAGTAGAAACACAGCCCATTCAGACGTCTGTGTTCTTGCCGTTCAACTCTGGTCAAAGTCCTATCGCACTGCATAGGCTCAGGTTTAAGCTCAGGTAATACCGCCAAATGGTGCACAGATTTACGCTCACGTAAGCGTCGACCGATCTGAATGGCCAAAGACATAGACTCATTCAAACCAGCAGGCATAGGAAATCCCACCATGACATCCTTAAGGGCTTCATAGAGACCCTTTCTGAACATAGCTGCCAGCGCAGATTCATTCCATTGAGTGAGCACGGACCACTTTCTAAATTTCTGACAATATACCTCTATCTCATCCTGACCCTGACAAAGAGCCAGCAAATTTTTCTCTGCCTGATCCACTGAATTAGGTTCATCGTACAGCAATCTGAGCGCCAGGAAAAACGCATAGATATTACTCAATGCAGGATCTCCTGGCGCAAGAGAAAATGCCCAGTCCTGAGGGTCGCCGCGCAAAAAAGAAATAACAATCAAAACCTGTTGAACTGGATCACCAGAGGAGCGAGGTTTCAAGGCCAGAAATAATTTACAATTATTTTTGAAACTCAGAAACTTAGTTCTATCTCCAAAAAACAAATCAGGAATAGGAATTCTTGGTTCCAACATAGCTTTCTGATCAATAGTGTCTTGAATCTTTTGTACTCTTGCCGAGAGCTGATCCACAAATGAAGACAGACTTCTAATGTCCATCGCTACACCTATGTACTGAACCACCCAAATGTCTAGGGGAAAAAAAAAGCAAAACACAGTGCAAAGAAAAAAAAATGGTCTCAGAACTTCTTTTTTCCCTCTATTGAGAATCATTAGTACTTTTGGCTTCCTGTACTGTTATGAAAGGCAATTCAGTACTACAATGGACATAGCGGTCAGAGCACATACAGTGATCTGACAATAACCCAAAATCATAGAACGAGCTCTGAGACGTGGGAACTCTGCAGACCGCAATCCCTAATCCTCTCCAAACAACACTAGAGGCAGCCGTGGATTGCGCCTAACTCTGCCTATGCAACTCGGCACAGCCTGAGAAACTAACTAGCCTGAAGATAGAAAATAAGCCTACCTTGCCTCAGAGAAATACCCCAAAGGAAAAGGCAGCCCCCCACATATAATGACTGTGAGTTAAGAAGAAAAGACAAACGTAGAGATGAAATAGATTCAGCAAAGTGAGGCCCGACTTTCTTAACAGATCGAGGATAGAAAAGGTAACTTTGCGGTCTACACAAAACCCTAAAGAAAACCACGCAAAGGGGGCAAAAAGACCCTCCGTACCGAACTAACAGCACGGAGGTACACCCTTTGCGTCCCAGAGCTACCAGCAACAAATTAGACAAGCTGGACAGAAAAAATAGCAAACAAATAGCAAAGAAGAACTTAGCTATGCAGAGCAGCAGGCCACAGGAATGATCCAGGGAAAAGCAAGTCCAACACTGGAACATTGACAGGAAGCCAGGATCAAAGCATTAGGTGGAGTTAAGTAGAGAAGCACCTAACGACCTCACCAGATCACCTGAGGGAGGAAACTCAGAAGCCGCAGTACCACTTCCCTCCACCAACAGAAGCTCACAGAGAGAATCAGCCGAAGTACCACTTGTGACCACAGGAGGGAGCTCTGCCACAGAATTCACAACAGGCTCCTTAAAGAAACAAATACGCAAACATATTTCTGATTTGAATAGCGCTACTGCGGTTAACATGTCTGCAGCGTTTGTACATTTCCGTAATGTGCACTATAGTGATGCTTTTACATTGTCTTTCTATGGTATAGAAAAAGTCCACAAACCTATAAGGGGAGGGGGGAATTAAAGAAAAAAATTCTTAACATTCTTAAATTCCTTTTGGATCTTTAAATTGCAGACAAGGATACCACTAGGTTTATATATGAAAGCTGGGTTTAAATCCAAGAAAAATAGTAGAATGAATAGCGATTGGATAAAACGTAACCTTTAATAGGTATAGATAAAAATATGGTAAACATGCAACATGTAAACAGGGGAGGGAAAACCCTTGTGCCTATGTGACCCTAACCAACACAGAAAGGGGAAGAAGAAAAAAAAAACAAAACAAAAAGATGCTGACAGTGCCGTACACACCTATCACTGTTGAGTTGACAACCCAATGCGCTGTTAAGTTGTACAACTAACTATTGGTATATTACAACAGCAGGTATAGTGCTAAGTGCTGTAAGCACACCTATAATGTACCCTATAGGTTGTGTATAGTACATAGATATGTTTATCTTGATGTACCGTAGGTATGTTCACATAAATATCAAACCCCACAATACTGGTCATGTGCCCCGGTTACTTCATCTGTACGATCCAAATGTGACCCACTCATTTCCTATTTCCATTGATTATTTAACATAGGCATATAGCCGTGTTCACTGATCATGACCCTTAGGGCTCCAACGTAGCCAGATTGTGTGAATGTTACCTTTAAACGGTACCATGTGCATTAGGTGCCATAAACAACTGTCAGTACTCTAGCAGCATATAAGAGGCATATAGTCTCCAAGACGTACAATTGTTATTTCATTTGAGTGACCCTATCCCCAACCAGGAAGGCACAGGCCCCTTTACAGATCTTAGAAATGAGTTCCAAGATGCCCCCACCAATGGGCGATCTTGGATCCATTGATATTTTCCTTAACTTGGTCACTGAGGACATCATGAAATTACCAGAAAACAAAAGGAGAGGACGATTCAACCTGTCCAGAGGTGAAATGGCATGTCTTTGCAAACTAGAAAAAGATCACAGTATCACAATAAAACCCTCCGATAAAGGGGGAAATGTGGTAATCCTGAACACTGCTGATTACCGTGCAATGTGCCTTTAACTATTGGACAGGAAGGATGAACATAAGGTTTTGAGCCATAATCCAATGGGTCCCTTTTTGTCCGAGCTGAGCACCATCGTTGAGAGAGGTTTCATAGATGGGGTGGTGGGGAACGAGGAGAGAGATTTCCTTATACCAAAAAATCCAGTCATCCCCACATTTTGTCTCCCCAAAATACACAAAGGTACGACCCCCCTCAAAGGAAGGCCCATAGTCTCCGGCAACAACAGCCTCACAGAAAGACTAGGGATATATGTGGATAAGATTCTTAAACCCTTTGTGAACGCGCTGAACTCCTATGTACGGGACACCACCGACCTTTTGGGCAAATTAGATGGGATTTATCTGGAAGATGACATATTAGCCAGTATAGACGTGGAGGCGCTATACTCATCTATCCCACATGACAAAGGGCTGCTGGCGGTGAACTATTATCTCAGTACCAGGGGCACACAATACGATAGACACAACAAATTTGTATTGGAGGCCTTGGAATTTTGTCTCACCAGAAATGTGTTCATATTTGACCGTAAGTACTTCCACCAGCTCAGGGGCACTGCGATGGGTAGCCCCTGTGCGCCTTTGTATGCAAATCTGCTCCTGAGCTGGTGGAAGGAAATAATGGTCTTTGGAGACCATGCCTCAGGTCCTGATGAGAGGATAGTACTATGGCTTAGGTACATCGATGACGTGCTGGTCATCTGGAGAGGGGGCATTGGTGAATTTGTAGAGGGCCTGAATGTGAACAATATTGGCCTTCATTTTACACACGAGGCCAGCCCAACAAAATTGGCGTTCCTGGATATCTGTATAGAAAGAGACCGTAATGGGGCAATTTCCACCAAGACCCATAGAAAAGATACGGCCACCAACTCCCTTCTTCGGTGGGAGAGTAATCATCCCGTCCCACTGAAGAGAGGGATTCCTAAGGGCCAGTACTTAAGAATTCGGAGGAATTGCTCAAATCAGAGCTCTTTCCAGGAACAAGCCAATGATCTCCGCGGCAGGTTTCTGGATAGGGGTTACCCTGAGGGAGTATTGAAGAAGGCCTACAAAGAAAGGATCTACTAACACCCAGAATAAAGCCAGAAAACGACACGTCTATTCGGTTTATCACAACGTACTGTAATGGGGCTAATGATATCAGAGACATTTTTCAGAGACATTGGCCAATCCTCTTGATGGACAGAGACATCAAGAGTCATGTGTCATCGTACCGACAAATCACTTACCGGAAAGGGAGATCTTTGGGGGACAGGTTGGTCCACAGCCATTATGATCCAAAAATCAATCTGAATCCACATCTGGACCATATTAAAGGCTGTTTCAGGTGTGGCAACTGTAAGGCCTGCGCTTCCATCCTGACCACTAAAAAATTCTCAAGTAATGTAACAGGCACCTCTTACTCCATTCGACACTTCATTAACTGTCGCACAAAAGGCGTAATTTATAAAGCCAAATGCGAGTGTGGCATGGAGTATGTGGGAAAAACTAAGCGAGAGGTCCGGAAAAGGGTATGCAAGCCCCTTCGAGACATCATTAACAAGAGAGAAACACCGGTCGCAACCCACATGAACTCCTTCCACCAGGGTGACCCTAAAAAGAATACCTTTGTGGAAATAGACAAAATTGCACCCCCGGTAAGAGGAGGGGAGTGGGACAAGTCAATACTTCAAAAAGAAAGCAGGTGGATTTTTTATCTAAAAACGGTCCAACCATTGGAACTGAACGAATCACAGCCCTACAACTGCTTCTTATAGATTGTCCTAGTCTCCATAACCTCCCTTTATACACCAAACATGCCTTCAATGAGGCAACAGGGACGACTAGGGAGGGAAAGCCGTCGAGGAGTGGGGGCGCCAAGACGTAAGGTTTTAGGGTGCCAACCCCCGCGTCAGGCAGGACCACAGATATGTCTTATCTTACCCAGGCACATATACCCAACCCACTTGTTCTTTACATTAAGTAATATCCTCCGAACATCCATACATCTTTCTCCCCTGCCTGTCCTAACTAGGGACAGATAGGTAGGGATAGTCTACGTTGAGTGGGGGCGCCACATGCGCAGGGTCTTCTAGGGTGCCAACCTCCGCGTCAGGCAGGATCTCAGGAAGATAGTGTATCAGGAAAGGGCATAATAGGGCGCCTTCTTTCATTCCTTTCATTTATAAGGTCCTGCCGTTGGTGGTGTCCCGTATCTCTCCCTATACCTAATGGGTGTGTCTTTGGCATGTACCCCTCCATATTATAAATCATTCCATTTTCTCTCCTCCTTCCCCATAGTTCCTGTTGTTTGTGGGGTTCATCTCGATGGGTGCTGAACGTAATTCTATCATTACACCATACCTGACCTGATGTCTTGCCGCAACAACCAATCCTTTTGGGGGTCCATATACAACATTTACATGTTGCATAGGGGATTACATCTGGCCTCACCGGGCCTTTAAGTAATGTGTCTACATGAGTAGTCTGAAAAATACCAGACCATATCAGTGGGTGGATAGGACAGCGTTAAAACGAATTTGTCCATCCATTTAAGTGCGGTGTATTAGCTTTGTCCATCTTATACATTGGTGCACAGATTAAAATACACTTGCACACTCTGTGACAGGTCCTCAGTGGGCGTTACACTAAATATACCTCCGGTATGGAGCTTTACTGGTACTGTGCCGGACGGCGCATGATTGCGGAGTGGAGCGCTTAGCATTCCATCTCCATGGCACCCAGCGCTTCTCAGTCCGTACGAGCGCTCCGCAAAACCGGAAGTAGCGGGCAAAGCACAGGAAGCGCATCACACGCCAGGGGCGGAACCTCACAGGCGCTCCTTTGTGCTTGTAACTATTAATAGCACAGAAGCGGGGAGACCTGTAAAGTGGCAGCCATAGGTCCTCATACTCCCCTGATGAGTCCTAACGGACTGAAAGCGTCGGGAGACGCCAATTCCAACAGAGGCTTTCTCACCCTTTGAGAGACAGGATGATTCTCTCCACCATCGGGTGAGATCTATCCATTTAATTGTACTTTATGCAAAAAGTGGCACGGACTAGTGACAACGAAGATTGCTCTAAAAGTACTTCGACCGCACCAATATAAACAAGGGGGATGCTCATGAATATTGTTCTTGGGGCAGCGTGGTCCCAGTCTTATTTGACATGGTGATACTGGTTTCGGTCAAGCTTTGACTAATTGCCTCTTATATGCTGCTAGAGTACTGACAGTTGTTTATGGCACCTAATGCACATGGTACCGTTTAAAGGTAACATTCACACAATCTGGCTACATTGGAGCCCTAAGGGTCATGATCAGTGAACACTGCTATATGCCTATGATAAACAATGGAAATAGGAAATGAGTGGGTCACATTTGGATCGTACAGATGAAGTAACCGGGGCACATGACCAGTATTGTGGGGTTTGATGTTTATGTGAACATACCTACGGTACATCAAGATAAACATATCTATGTACTATACACAACCTATAGGGTACATTATAGGTGTGCTTACAGCACTTAGCACTATACCTGCTGTTGTAATATACCAATAGTTAGTTGTACAACTTAACAGCGCATTGGGTTGTCAACTCAACAGTGATAGGTGTGTACGGCACTGTCAGCATCTTTTTGTTTTGTTTTTTTTTTCTTCTTCCCCTTTCTGTGTTGGTTAGGGTCACATAGGCACAAGGGTTTTCCCTCCCCTGTTTACATGTTGTATGTTTACCATATTTTTATCTATACCTATTAAAGGTTACGTTTCATCCAATCACTATTCATTCTACTATTTTTCTTGGATGATAGACTGTGATTGAGACGTGACTGTCAAAACACATTGGTCCTGTTCACATCCATGGCCTGTCTTATGTACAGAACTTTTTAATCCAAATAATGAAAAGAGGAACCTGAGGTTACTACAGAATAAATATCAGAATCACAAACCACACACTTGTGGGTATGCAGGCCAGCTGAGAGAAAAAGTGTGTCACCAAAAATGTCAAACCAATAATTTTATTTTTAAACCAGATAAACACAACACAAATATATAAAAACAAATAAAAACCCAAACAGAAAGCCCATACAAGGACTAACTATCCTCCTCCACTGTGTTTGCTGGGAATAAAATAAATGATAAATAAAACATGCACCGGGATAGCAAGAGAATACCGAGAATCCGAAAATATTTCCACAAAGGCTTAGTATAAACCTGTGGGGAAATTCAAAAAACAGAGATGCCTAAAACATTGAAAATAGATAGCAGCTTAGAAAAAGCGAAAATATTCTCGGCGCTGTGCCCCCCAGGTAGGGCTCTCGGAGCTGTGCCTCCCAGGTAGGGCTCTCGGAGCTGTGTCTCCCAGGTAGGGCTCTCGGAGCTGTGCCTCCCAGGTAGGGCTCTCGGAGCTGTGCCTCCCAGGTAGGGCTCTCGGAGCTGTGCCTCCCAGGTAGGGCTCCCGGAGCTGTGCCTCCCAGGTAGGGCTCTCGGAGCTGTGCCTCCCAGGTAGGGCTCTCGGAGCTGTGCCTCCCAGGTAGGGCTCTCGGAGCTGTGCCTCCCAGGTAGGGCTCTCGGAGCTGTGCCTCCCAGGTAGGGCTCTCGGAGCTGTCGGAGCTGTGCCCCCCGGTTAGGGCTCTCGGAGCTGTGCCACTGCCTGTGAGATGCTATGTAAAGTGGTGTGGAGGTGCTGGCACCAACCCCTCTGCTAAGTTCTAGCTGCATCCTACCACACCCAACACTTGCAAGAGGGGGTGGCGCCAGCACAGTGGAGAGCGGTTTGTGGTAGGCTGGATTTGGGCCACAGGGCTTGAGTTTAACACTTGAGCTTTAAATGAGGTCTTCATCTGTTTCTTCCTGTAAACATAATGTAAAGTGGAGTTCATAAAATTTTGTTTTGTTGCTTTTTTTTTTTTTAACCTGTTTTGCTTCGTTCATGATAGATCAGTAGAGAGACGCTGGAAGTGGTAGTAAACATCTGAGCAGTTCCAATGCCAAAAACACTCGGCTGGTTTTCTTTTCTGCACTTATTCTTTTGAACATGATTTTTTATCTAATAAAATGTAATATTTTATAACATAAAGGATTTACATTTTTTGATGACAATGAAGTGTTGCTGAGCTACTGAATGTGAGATACTTCTAATTCACTCTAGATACTCCAAAGTATTCATGTACAATACTCTTTTACCCCACTAAAAAGGATTTTTAAAGGCTAGCTCTACTTTTATTAGATGTCCTGAGGCAAAAAAAACTGAGCTGCCTTTCCCAGGAAAAATACTAGAATTGAAAGTGAAAAGTCTTTGAGTGTCCATGTGGAGTTGCACGCGGTGAAGGCTGCTACCCAAGCAGTAGAGGAAAGTTCTTTCCAAAGAGCTTATTACATCACAAGGGGTGCAGCAATAGGCTGATGGGCATCACTACAGTACCTCTGCTATTGATAATATTGTAAACGGTGCCTTTATTCTGCCAAGTGTTGAAAAACCTATCCTAAATTTCAAAGTGGCAATTTTAAATTTGGAAATGACTTGAGATTGCAGCGTTCTAATAAGTGGTTTATTGTTGGAGAACCTCTTTAAATTTAACTTACGGCACATTTTGGTATAAAATTAAGAAAAATGTTCTAATTTTTTACAGAACTGCCTTAAGTGAAAAGAAGCCAACTGTGAAGCCAAAATCTCCCGATAAAAATCGGCCGGACGAAAAAGATCCTGATAAATCTCCAACTAAGAAGCAAGAAAGTATGTTCCATCTTTATGGATTTGGCCCTGGATATTGTGTATTGTGTTCGTTATTTAATCCATGGGTCTTCGTGCCATTGTTTAGTTGCAGAGGAGAAGTTCCTAACACTAGATGGATTCCAAAAATTTGTGGTTGACAAAGCTAAACAAGACATAAGAAGCATCTGGAGGGCAATTTTGTCATGTGGATATGATCTCCACTACGAAAGGTACGAACTGGTGCAATCTTTAATTAAATCTTTAACCTTAAATAATGTCTATTGGTTTTTTAAACACCTTTTAGATGAGGTTCCATGCATTTTCAATTCTTTGGTGAAACAAGCGGAGTAGTTGTTTGTTTGTTTTTTTAATCTAGGTGTGCCTGCATTGATACACGACATGCTCAGAAATCTAGTAGAAAATGGACACTTGAAATGGATGTGGCTCTGGTTCAGTATATCAACCGGCTGTGCCGTCACCTTGCAATAACTCCAGCCCGGCTACACCCTCATGAGGTGTACTTGGATATGTCTGACACTGCTGATCCCAGAGTGTCTTGTCTTCTGAGTAGGTGGTTTCTTACTTCTATGTCCTAACTTGTCTCTGTACAGAGTGAGATTGTACCTATTAACCCATTCTCGCTGCCGCAAATTTTAATTATTGCGCTTTTATTTTTTAATCTTCTCCTAAGAGGAAAAAGACATACTTTCCGTTGGTGTAAGGCAGGGGTCCCCAACTCCAGCCCTCAAGGCCCACCAACATGTCATGTTTTCAGGATTTCCTTAGTCTTGCCCAGGTAATAATTGCATCACCTGTGCAATGCAAAGGAAATCCTGAAAACATGACCTGTTGGTGGGCCTTGAGGACTGGAGTTGGGGACCTCTGGTGTAAGGCACCTTTCACACATCAGTTTTTTGCCATCAGTCGCAATCCGTCGTATTTTGAAAAAAAAACTGATTTGTCGCAGATTGTGAAAAAGTGTCATGACAGATCAGTTTTTTCAACAGATCCGACTAGGAGGGCTGGCTAAAGGAAGCTAAAAAAAATCGGGGCATGCTCAGTTAAAAAAAACAGAATCCGTTGCCGGATTCCGTCATTTGATGGAACCGGTGCCCATAGGCTTCCATTCTAATAAACAATGGATGCGACGGATCCGTCTCTGTCCTTTTTTTCGACGGAGACAAAAAACTTTACTTTATCCGTTGTCTCCGGCCACCGGATAGACAATTTTCGACGGATCCGGCGATCGGCAGATGATACGTGAGGCCATCCGTCGCTAATACAAGTCTATGAGAAAAAAACGGATCCGGCAAATGATGGATGAAGCGTGAGGCCATCCATCGCAATCCTTGGCTAATACAAGTCTATGAGAAAAAAACAGATCCGGCGGCATCAGACACTGGATTCGTTTTTTTACAATTCGACGGATTGCGTCTGATTGCAAAAGACTGATGTGTGAAAGCAGCCTAAGGCTTCTTTCACACTTCCGTCTTTTCAGATCTGTCGCAATGCGTCGTTTTGGAAAAAAAACGGATCCTGCAAATGTGCCCACATGATCCGTTTTTTTCCCACAGACTTGTATTAGCGACGGATGGCCACACGTTGCATCCGTCGTGCGACGGATCAGTCGTGTTTTGGCGGACTGTCGTCTGGAAAAAAACGTTCAATGTAACTTTTTTGTCTGCATCAGGAAATAGTGTCGCGACGGATCCTGCGGCATACGTCGTTGAATAGAAGTCTATGGACGTAGGATCCGTCGCACACTGGAATCCAGCGACGGATACCGCTTTTCCCCTCTGAGCATGCCCGGAAGGATTTTCAGATCTGGAAAAACTCTCTCTCTCTCTTTTTCCATTGACCAATACAAACGACGCATCCGTCATTTAACAGGACCCGTCGCACACGTTTTTTACTATTTTCATGACGTCCGTCGATACCTCATTTCACTGCACTACACAGTGGGCGTGCGCTAGCGATGTGCCGTCATTGAGTGATGGACCGTGGGACGCGGGCTGCAGCATTTCCGGGTCCGTCACTGCTAGCGCAGATAGAGCATCTGCTAGCTCTATCTGCGCTAGCGCGATGGCACATCGGCACTTGCGTTAACAGCAGCCCGTTAACGCATGTGTTGAACGGGCTGTTGTTAACGCAATGTGAACCTGGCCTAAGTATTAAAAAGAAAATTTCAAAATAAAAAATAAACAAATTTTGAGACCCAGAACTTTTTTTAATTTTTTGACCAATAGCTGTGAGTTTTATTGATACCATTTTAGGATACATACAATATTTTGATCCCTTTTTTATTAGATTTTTTTTAAGGAGCTGCGGGGACCAAAACCCACGTTTCTAGTGTTTTCACGTTTTTTCTTTTCACAGTGTGTAATCATATAGGTTAATTATTTTTATATTCTGATTGGACTTTTTTGTCTGTTTTTCTATATATAAATAGGGTGCGTTTTAATTTTTATATATATAATTTGTTATTTTTATTACTTTTTCAGTCCCTTTAGGGACTTGCACATGCAATTGTTTCTTGTTCTGTATATTGCAATACTGCTGTAGGCTTTCAGTATGGAGTATACAGTAGCGAGGTTTCTTGCGAAGACTGGTGCACGTGCACACCGGCAATCATGTTATGAAAATACTGCTGTCAGTGAATGATTGATTGACAGTGTCATTTAAATGTTTTAAGAGTATCGATTGGAGCATGATCCTGTCGCTGCGGTTACAGGCAGATGCCAATGGTTTGACACATGGCACGTTCAGGGTATGGTGCGAGCTCTGCGCCTAAGCCCACTTCGTACAATAATTACTTCCATCTTAAACATTTATGACCAAGATTTTGACTAGGTCTGTTTTGTTTTATGTATAGATTCAATTTAAAGATATGATAGGTGCTATATTCCACATTAGGCAACTTTAGACATGTATATAACTGCGCCAAACCAAGATCTAGATTCCCCATTAATATTGTTATGATAGTGGTTATTCATATTGCAAGACTTCTAATCTGCCGTGGACAGAACTGTGAAATATTTATCTCAAGATGTTATGTTCAATAGGGTGACATTGTGGAGGCGGGGGAAGAGGGACTGGGTCCCTTTCATTGTTGAGTTGTTGTTTTTTTACTGTTGTGATAAAAAAAAAGAATTGTAATAAAAAAAAGTTTGATTTTAAAATAACATTTATAACAAATCCATTGTCCTCCCTGGATTTAATGCTCAGATCTATCAGTAATTTCCATAGATTGCAATTGGATGCCAGTGCATCCACTCCCTTGTGGAAGTGTAGCAGGTGTCTCCATTTTCCCAGTAGGCGAGGGCCCCAAGGGTATTTATAGCATATCCTGTATAATGATAAGGATATGGAAAACCCCTTAAACAGCGCAAGTCTTTCTAGATACAAACCATGTATGTATCACAATAAATGCATGTCATTTAATTTGCTTTTAAATGTCTTGTCACTCTCAGATGTGCCCATTGAGAGTTTTCGACTCCGGTTTGCCCTTCTTCAGTCACTGAACACCACTCTAGAAACCTTTTTCCTGCCTCTTGTGGAGTTACGGCAGACAGACATGTATATGCACAGCATTGCTGCTTTACTACAACAAGCAAAAGGTGCGAGAATATTTTAATGCTGAACTGTGAAGTGAAAACTGTTGCTTGCATTTTGCCTCTTTACGGGAAACTATTGTGCTAAGGCCTATACTTCTAGCTCAGTCCCGGATCTGCTGATATTTTTATTTTGCCTTTCAGCCTAGCATTAGAGAAATGTTTTAGGAGTTAAAGATGCTGGGTTTTGTTTTCAAGATCATTGCTGTATGTATGTTTTTCTGTAAGATCAGACTAGACAGATGTATCTTCAGTGGCCTTCACCACAGTTTTCAGCGGGATGTCCCCATCATTTTATTTTTTACATTACTATGATTACTGTGGGAGCAATCGGATTCATTGTCTAAGTTACAAATTATCTAATGTGGTAGTGTGTGTTAATACCTTTCTTGTATGTTCTGAAAATAGGACTGATCTTCTATGATACAAAAGTAACTGTGATGAATCGGGTGTTAAATGCAACTGTGCAGAGGACTGCTGACCATGCTGCACCTGAGATCAGCCTCGATCCCTTGGAAATTGTAGGAGGTAAATGGATTCATTTGTACATCTGAGAGGGCAAATATTGTTTAAAGCCCACTGAGCATGTTACAAAGAAAAACTAGATATCTAGAGGTATGCCCAGTCAAAAAACTAGTTAGTTTTTTTGACTGGGCATACCTCTAGATATCTAGTTATAATGTTAGAAGGGCTTTTTCCTAACATTTTTTCTAGTCATTTTAGTATATTAATATTTACATCGACTAGTCAGATAGAGGGCTACTATCTTTTGGTTTGCTCTCTTTTTGCATTTTTTTAAGCCCTGTTTTTCCTAGGCAATAAAATTATAAGGAATATAATCCCGCTGTTGGGATTTTTTTATCATATTTCTTGAATAAAGGTTATATTTTATTAGGGGTAGTTTTCTTTATAAGCTGTTAATTATTTGCCCTTGCACATATTGAGTTGTAAGTATAATTCACACTGAGCATGTAGTAAGACGAATGCTTATTTAGTAGTGACAAACCTCTGCAGAACACTGAGAGCTTTTGAATATAGATTGTGTGATCCGATTAACAGGACCCGAATCGGTGGCTACATCGTTAATCTGTGACTGCTGAACAGGAACACTGCAAATCACTTCTTAAGGTATAGTTACACTAAACGACTTACCAACGATCACGACCAGCGATACGACCTGGCCGTTATCATTGGTAAGTCGTTGTGTGGTCGCTGGGGAGCTGTCACACAGACAGCTCTCTCCAACGACCAACGATCAGGGGAAAGACTTCGGCATTGTTGAAACTGTCTTCAACGATGCCGAAGTCCCCCTGCAGCACCCGGGTAACCAGGGTAAACATCGGGTTACTAAGTGCAGGGCCACGCTTAGGAACCCGATATTTACCCTGGTTACCATTGTAAAAGTAAAAAAAAAAACACTACATACTCACATTCTGATGTCTGTCACGTCCCCCGCCGGCGTCCACAGGGTTAAAACTGCTTTCGGCAAGAGCGCTGCTAATGCACGCGCTGCTGCCGAGAGTCTCCCTGCACTGACTGTGTCAGCGCCGGCCGTAAAGCAGAGCACAGCGGTGACGTCACCGCTGTGCTCTGCTTTACGGCCGGCGCTGACACAGTGGACGCCGGGGGACGTGACAGACATCAGAATGTGAGTATGTAGTTTTTTTGTTTTTACTTTTACAATGGTAACCAGGGTAAATATCAGGTTACTAAGCGCGGCCCTGCGCTTAGTAACACGATATTTACCCTGGTTACAAGTTATATCGTTAACGATATCGTTATGTGTGATGGTACCTTTACTTGTTGGAATCCACAGATCCTCTTTTGATTAACTAGCCTGGCATTATATCATCTTTGACATTGTGCCAGGCTGGGCTAATCAAAAGAAGGTCCATGGATGCTAGCAGGTAGGAGGCGGTTCTGAGGCCTACCATTTTACAGATTATCATCCCTAGTTTTGTCATATAAAGTCTTTTATAACTCATGCATGTGCTACAATGGTTTTTAGTGCACCATGAAGTAATTATTAAGCCTGAATTGGAAAATAAGTCCTTCATATTAAAAGTAACGTTTTACCACGGCTGACAGCCAAATATTCTAATATCTCCCATTATTTATAAGACAGAAGTGGAATACACAGGTTCCCAAAATGGCTACATGAAAGATTATTTTATTTTCTTCAATAAGAGCATCGTTTGCGAGTTCCTGAAATTTTACTATCCCACTAATTGCTGATTATAGGATGTATGCAGGGCCGGACTGACCATCTGGCAATTCTGGCAAATGCCAGAAGGGCCGTTCTGATTGTAGGCTGCTGCATTGTTAACAGAATCTGTGTTTTCAAGACACCCATACTGTTGAGTTGTGACGGAGCACAAAGTCGATGACTCCGTCACTTACCACACCAGGCCACCGGTATCATTAGAAATATTGGTCTTGTAGTAAATCTTGCTTTCCTTTATCCAGGGTAATATATCCAATCTAGTGCTTTGGGACAGCATGGGTCTGTGTGACTTCAAATGCCAGGGCTGAATTTCAGCCCCAGTCCATACCTGGATGTTTGCAAGATGATTGCTAACCACTACTAAATGTGATTTCTCTATCGCTTTATTGGAAGACACCGGAAACCATGGGTGTATGCTGCTGACACTAGGCAAAAAAGTTAACTCCTCCCAGCTGTATATACCCACTAACTGGCAGGAAGTTTAGTATCAGTAGGTTTGTTGTTTTCTTTTAATGTTTTCTTTTTCAGATTGTCTTGTGAGGAAAGGAAATAGTGTGGAATATGTCACTCTGTTATCACCCGCGACCGAGCGAAAAGTGTGGAATATGTCTCACTGTTCCCTCTCAGGTCTGCAAGGCAGGACCTGATCCCCTAACACATCAAGAGAATATACATGTGGATACATGTGTTTTTTCCTGAAGAAGAAGTTATATACTTTGAAACGCGTTGAAATAAACCACCACCTTACCATACTGGGATATACGTCTCCATTCTGTCGGCAGCGCAGAATTTGTCCACTAACTGCCTTTACAGTCAGATGTCTCCAGCAGCAGTCCACTATTTCAGTGAATAGGTAGCCTGACTGTCATCTTCAGGGTGTTTGAAAGTAAAATTCTCTTCTCTGCCTAGGTGCTGCTGAAAGTGGCGTCTCTGGGCCCTCTTTTCCCCATGAGTCTTCATCCTTGTTTGCCAATAATAAGGAGTTTGATGGGGTTTTATCTGAGTGGGCTCACCTGGAGAAGAGATATCAAAGAAGGAAGCATTTGGATATTCTCTGTATCCCTTTCCCCCCAGCTTCCTGAAGACTTGGTCCGAATCCCCTGTTGTGGACCCTTCGGTTTCCAGATTATATGCTAAGACCATTCTCACATATCTGACAGAGCATACCTTAAGGATTCCACTGATAAACACCTTGAGTCTGGCCAAATCTGTCTTTGAATCTGCATGCTCGGTTCTGTTTTCAACCTTCGCTGCCACTGGGGTGTCAAAATCCGAGACGGCTTGGGCTAAGCAATTACGACAGGGCATTCTTGCTGGTGCTCCTTCTGATGATCTGATGGACCTTACTGACTAGATTGCCCTTGCTGTGAAATACCTCCTCTCAGCTTCCTTTATGCTGCCAGCTGCACGGCCCAAGCCCCCAGCAACCTATTATCCATTCGAAGGGTCATAAGGCTAAAAGTTTGGCCCGCAGTCCCAGCTTCCAAAAAGTCCCCTCTCCAGCCTCCCCTTTAAGGGATCTTGTCTATTCTGAGCCAAGCTGCACCAGATTGTTTTCTATGTTACTTGCGGGAAAAGCACCCTGCTTCTTCAACCCAGATGATCCCCTGCTAGGCATAGGCCTTTCCACTTTCGCTCAGGTGAAGGGTTGAACCATAAGGACAATCCATCCAACCTTCAGGAAAAAAGGAGACTTTCAAGATGGCCCCCTCCGGGCGCCCGTGCAACACGCAGAACGGATTGTCCAGAAGTAGATCCAACAGATTCTCTTTCACATGACTAGTTGCTTCCACCTGGGAGCTCTCCCAAGGAGGGTGGACGTCTTGTTTTCTTTCAGGAGATGTGGTTCTCCACAGTCAAAAACCCTTGCGTCACAGAGGTAGTCTCCTCTGGATACAAAATAGTGTACTTCCCTGCCCCCAAATCGTTTTTTCCAGTCCTCTCCCTACCCCCCAACACCCTCCCAATCCCCCCCAAGAAACCCTTTTCTTGTTTCAGGGTTTTTCAAAGCCATTTTATCGCTTCTTCATTTAGGCATCATCGTCACCGTTCCTCCACAAGAGCACTTTATGGGGTCTTATTCAAGTCTTTTTGTGGTCCCGAAGGGTTATGGCTCTGTTTGTCCCATCCTGGATCTCAAGCTCCTGAGCAAACGAGTACATTTGATTCCTTTCACCCAGTTCCATTTCAGACCACGGCAGCTAGCTCTCTTGTCTCAGTGGACCTGCGGATCTCCCTTCCAAGTCGGGTAAACAGTCTCTAGCCTGGTGGCTGTTGTCCACTCTTTCACCGCGGACGTTTATTTCTACTGATCCAGTGGCCGGCCATACAAACAGTTGCCAATCTCCTCGAATGGGGAGCAGTCTTTCGAAACCTCATCAATATCCTCAAGATCAAAGCCATTTGTCAAGCTCTTCTCCACTGGCAGGACCTCCTGACAAGCCTCCCTGTCCACATCCAATTGGGCAGCACAACTGCTGTAGTGTACATAAACCAACAAGGAGGAACTCTGAGACGTTCGTCCCTAATGGAAATTTCTCGGATCCTCACCTAGACGGAGCACAAAGTCCCAGCCATATCTGCAGTTCATATACCTGTAGTAGGCAATTGGGCCACCGACTTTATAAGTTGCAAGAGTCTGGCAGTGGGAGAGTACTCTCTTCACCCATCCGTATTCCCCCAGATCTGTCATCAATGGGGCATCCTTGATGTCGACCTGATGGTATCCAGAATGAGCATCAAGGTTCCCTTGTTAGTTTCCATGACCCCCTCACGCTCAGCTCCAACACTCCGGTGATTCCTTGGTCTCAGTTTGCTCTTCCTTAACTCTTTCCCCTCTTCCCCTTCATCCCAGACTGATCAAAAAGATCAAGGTCGGAAGGCGTTCCTGTCATCCTCGTAGCTCCGAATTGACCAAGAAGTTCTTTGTATGCAGAGGTGGTCAACCTGCTCGTGGACACTGTGGAAGCTTTCAAACCTACGATCCCAGGGTCCTCTCTTCCACCAGAATTATCAGTCTCTCAATTTAACAGCATGGCTGTTTAGGCCGCCATATTGAGAGCTTCAGGTTTTTCGGATCAGGTTATCCAAATGATGATCCAGGCCCGCAAGCCTTCCTCTTTCCGTATCCATCATCGTACCTGTAAGGCCTTTTTCTGATGGTGTGAATCCAATCCCACCACCCCCATGACCTTCTTCCTCCTGTCCCTATTGGTCTTCTTGCAGTCCGGTCTTGCTCTGAGCTCTAAGTGTCAGGTCTCTGCTCTATCAATCCTGTTCGAGAAACACATGGCTTCTTGTATTCGGATCAGGACTTTTCTCCAGGGAGTGGCCCACCTCATCCCCTGGTCCTGGATGTTCTTCAGTGTTCTCACTTTGAGCCTCTTCGGGATATCTCTCTGCTTTTTCTCTCCTGGAAGGTGTCCCTTCAGATGGGTTTCTTAACTGGCAGCTCTCTCCTGCCACACTCCCTTCCTTATTCTCCATCAGGACAAGATACTGCTGGGACCAGCTCCCTCCTTTCTTCCAAAGGTGGTATCATCCTTTCATCTCAATGAAGAAAGGGTGCTTCCTTTTATCCTTCTCCCATTCATCCTTTGGAACAGTCCCTAAACAAGCTGGGCCTCGTTAGAACAGTTTGCATCTACTTTTCCAGGAAATTTCCCTTTAGACACTCTGATTCCCTCTACATAATTCTGAAGGTGTCTGGAAGGGCCTACCAGCATCCAAAGCGACTATCACTTTTTGGATCCAGTTCTTATGCTTCCTAAATTTTTGGACAAAGAACAAAATGCTTTCCCCCGTGGTTACGACTCCACGCAGGCAATGAGGGCTTCATAGGCCATGCGTCACCAGGCATCCGCTCTGCAGGTTCACAGTTTTTCAAAGTTCTACAGAGTTCATAACTATTAATTACACTATTCCGCAATTGGATACTATTTTAGTAAATGGGCACTTCTCGAAGAATTTCATTACACAAAGGAGTGAACCGTAAAGTAATTAGAAAAAATTACAGTTCCACAAAGAGATCCCATAAATTATACATTTATTGATTTACAAACAATTAAAATAAATACACTAACAAAATGTCATGTAGGGGACGCTGCTGAAAAAAACACTGAAACATCCATTGGCAGAAATAGACGGAAAAAGGAGCATTATATATTATGCATTTGTACCTATTAACATGTTTCAAATAATCCATCCATATACATAGTCAGGCATTGCCCATTATATTACTCTTATAGTCATCAATTTCTAAATTGCCTAAAGGTACTATTAGCTATAAATAAAGCCTCCCCCCCCCCCCCCCCCCCAAGTATTATCTCATAAAGTGCTATAGTGCTGCTTATATCCCATATAGATAAAGGGGCTTACGTCTATTAGCCAAACATAACTGATATGAATAATGGCATTACCTTACAAGGATGTGGACGCAATAGGAGTGTTTCACACAGCGTTCCCTCACCCCCACACGCATTTCGCCGTCAGCTTTTTCCGGCGGTGTGACTAGAGTTCATAACTATGCCTTGGCAGATGCCAGCCTGGGCTGGAGGACTCTCCAGGTGGCAGTTGCTCCTTTCCAGACATGAAGGAAATATGCCTACTTCTTTCCTGGTTGTTGTGTTTTTCCACCCTTGGGACTGCTTTGGGACGTCCCATGGTCTTGTGTATCCCACAATGAAGCGATAGAGATGAGAGGATTTTGGATACTCACTGTAAAATGTCTTTCTCTGACCATTCATTGGGGGACATGCGTTTCTATCATAATGTTTTGATGTTATGCTCTATTTGGCTTCTCCTTCTTTCCCACTAACTGAGTTGCATTGTGACAGTTGGTGGGTGTACCCTGCTGAGGAGGAGCCAATTTTTTTGCCCAGCGTCAGCCTCCTAGTGGCAGCAGCATACACCCATCGTCTTGTGTTGTCCAATGAAGGCTCCGAGAAGGAGATTTTACAGTGAGTACCCAAAATGATCTTATTACCTGGTATCAGTCTACCACCCTACCCGTGCCCTCCGCTCCGCTAATGACCTCAGGTTAGCATCCTCAATAATCAGAACCTCCCACTCCCGTCTCCAAGACTTTACACGTGCTGCGCCGATTCTTTGGAATGCACTACCTAGGTTAATACGATTAATCCCCAATCCCCACAGTTTTAAGCGTGCCCTAAAAACTCATTTGTTCAGACTGGCCTACCGCCTCAATGCATTAACCTAACGATCCCTGTGTGGCCTATTTATAATAAAAAAAAAAAAAAAGGTTCCTCGCATCATGTTCTCATACACTTTATGCAGTATTAGCCCTCTGTGTCTGTACTGCTACATACTTAGGCAGGTAACTGGTTCATGCAGCTTTACATGAACACCTGAGCCTTACACTATAGCTGGTCCGAATAACTAAAGCAATTGTTACCATCCACCTCTCGTGTCTCCCCTTTTCCCCATAGTTTGTAAGCTTGCGAGCAGGGCCCTCACTCCTCCTGGTATCTGTTTTGAACTGTATTTCTGTTATGCTGTAATGTCTATTGTCTGTACAAGTCCCCTCTATAATTTGTAAAGCGCTGCGGAATATGTTGGCGCTATATAAATAAAATTATTATTATTATTATTATTTATTACCTCCTGCTTCTTCTGTAACAATTGATAAAGTTAGACTAAAGAAATGTGCCAATGTCTGACGATCAACAGATTGGATTGATGAGACCTTTGGTATATTATGATTTGATGGGACTGAACATCCATTTTCTGCCTTTCTTATGCTTGTGTATTTATGTTCTGGCCTATGAAACATGGTTACTTTTCCCACAGGTGAAATTCGGGGCTCAGAGAACTCTTACTTCTGCCAAGCAGCTCGACAATTGGCATGTATACCCTCCTCCCAACTCTGTGTTAAACTAGCAAGTGGAGGAGACCCAACTTATGCCTTCAATATTCGTTTTACTGGGGAAGAGGTGCATGGAACAAGTGAGTGTTAGGAGGACTTTCTGGTTGAGATAAACATGATCTTCTCCCTTCTTTTTACTTAGGATTCTGACCATTGCTTAATACTTAGGGGAATTTTTCTAAGACTTCCTTTTTCTAGTATATTTGCAAATGAAAGTACACATATTAATAATCACCTATTATTAAAATAGTTTTTCATAAGGACAAATGTTTACTGTGTTATCTTCAAATATCCATCATAGTTAAAAATGGATATAATATGCTTGTATGTAATGCTGGATGTGTTTTCCAGGTGGATCATTCCGGCATTTCCTTTGGCAAGTGTGTAAAGAACTGCAGAGCTCCTGTTTGTCCCTTCTGCTGCTGTGTCCCAGCTCTGCTGTTAATAAGAATAAGGTAACATCAAGCTACTATAGTGAGATGGAAAAAGATCATGACAAGGAATGTGTTCATTTTGTAATGTCCTGTATGACGTCCTGCTGGTATTTCATCTTAATGTTCTAATTCAGATGTAGCCTGTAGGCTCCGATTCATCAAGACTTGCGTGAACAATGCTAGTCTTGATGAGGGGGCATGTTTGACTCAGATGCTCCCGATTCATTTATAGGAGCACTTGCCACTTGTCTTAATAAATCATGCTTGCTTTAAAAGTGGCATGTGCCTCGCCACAAATCTTACTCGCGTCATCGAATGGAGTAAGATTTCGGCGTAAGGTGTGCCACAAATTCTGAATTAGACGATCTGGTGTACCACAACCTTGTCCACCCATTTTGGTGGAGCTGGGTGAAACTGGCTTGAAGATGCTAAAAATCACATTTTTCCACAACCTCGAGTTCGGCCAAAACGTTGTGACTTTTCAAAGTGTTTTGTACTCAAAACTGCTGAATAACACGCTAACTATTTGGGCTTTTCGCATGTCTTAATGAATTATGGGCGTGCATGAGTAAAATGCGCCTAATTCTTTAATACATGCATACTGCTAATGAATTGAGCATATCTTATCACTGGAATGCGCCTCCATGCTTCTCTCCAGAAATCTTACACCAGTCCAGTACTGGAGCAACATTTATGTTGTAAGTTATGTCACCTGTCGCCACACATCATCCCTCCCCACCTCTTCTCTCTTTGGAACTGGACAATTCTTTCTTGTTAATACCAAAAGTCACAATCATTTTTGCCGAACAGTCATCGTAAATGGCACGTTCCCTAAATTATTATTATTTATTGTTACAGCGCCGTTTATTCCATGGCGCTTTACATGTGAGGAGGGGTATACATAATAAAAACAAGTACAATAATCTTAAACAATACAAGTCATAACTGGTACAGGAGGAGAGAGGACCCTGCCCGCGAAGGCTCACAATCTACAAGGGATGGGTGAGAATACAGTAGGCGAGGATAGAGCTGGTCATGCAGCGGTTTGGTCGATCAGTGATTACTGCAGGTTGTAGGCTTGTCGGAAGAGGTGGGTCTTCAGGCTCTTTTTGAAGGTTTCGATGGTAGGCGAGAGTCTGATGTGTTGTGGTAGAGGGTTCCAGAGTAGGGGTGATACGCGAGAGAAATCTTGTATACGATTGTGGGAAGTGGAGATAAGAGGGGAGTAGAGAAGGAGATCTTGTGAGGATCGGAGGTTGCGTGTAGGTAAATACCGGGAGACGAGGTCACAGATGTATGGAGGAGACAGGTTGTGGATGGCTTTGTACGTCATGGTTAGGGTTTTGTACTGGAGTCTCTGGGCAATGGGGAGCCAGTGAAGGGATTGACAGAGGGAAGAGGCCGGGGAATAGCGGGGGGGACAGGTGGATTAGTCGGGCAGCAGAGTTTAGAATAGATTGGAGGGGTGCGAGAGTGTTAGAGAGGAGGCCACAGAGCAGGAGGTTGCAGTAGTCAAGGCGATAGATGATGAGGGCATGCACTAGGGTTTTTGCAGATTCTTGGTTGAGGAATGAACGGATTTGTGAAATATTTTTGAGTTGAAGTCGGCAGGAAGTGGAAAGGGCTTGGATATGTGGTTAAATGGGATATAGTCAGTGGTGGGGTACCACAGGGATCTGTGTTAGGACCGATTATTTTTAACCTCTTTATTAATGATCTACTGGATGGGATTGAGGGTAAAGTGTCAGTCTTTGTTGATGACACAAAACTTTGTGGGATATTCAAATCTGATCTTGACATTACAATATTGCAAAACGGTCAGGATAAGATGTCTGAATGAGCAAACACTTGGCAAATGAGATTTAATGTAGATAAATCTAGACCTATTGCGGCATATACATTAAATAGGAGAGTACTTGGGACTTCAGAACAGGAGAAGGACTTTGGTATTCTGGTTACAAGTAAGTTGATCATTAGTACTCAATGTCAAGGAGCAGCCGCAAAAGCAAACAAGATTTTAGGATGTATAAAAAGAGCAAGAAAATCCCGCGATCCCAACGTATTATTACCCCTTTATAAATCACCAGTGAGGCCACGCCTAGAATATCAGGTCCAGTTTTGGGCTCCAATTTTTTAAAAAGGATATTCAGAAGTTAGAGTCAATTCATAGATTATTACAAGGATGGAAGGCCTCTCATAAGATGAGAGGTTGGAAAAGTTGGGCTTGTTTAGATTAGAAAAAAGATGCCTCAGAGGAGATCTCATTTACATGTATAAAGAAATGTGTGTGGTCAGGATTGGCACATGGTTTATTCCATCCAAGGACCATACTTAGGACCAGGGGGCACTTATTATAGGTGGAAGAAGGCGATTCTGGCAGCTAAATAGGAAAAGGTTCTTTACAGTTAGAGCCGTCAGAATGTTGAATGTGTGATAGTAATGGCAGACACTGTAACAGCTTTAAAAAGGGCTGGATAATTTCCTCAATACACATAACATTGCGGGTTATAGTTAAATTAGTGACTAAATGTACAATTGGTGGAGAAAGGTTGGACTTAATGAACTTGGGTCTTTTTTCAACCTGTGTAACTATGTAACTGAGTTTTGAAAGTTTTCTGACTTTTCAAATTGTTTTCTGTCAGAAATCTGTCAAAAACTGATGAATCAGGGCCTCAATCTGCATGGAAAATGTAGGAAACAGGTAGATGCATTGGATGTTAGTGTTATATTATTTGGTTTAGACTATTCCCACATAAGACTAAATTATTAAAATGGAAGTTCTGCATTGATAAGGCAGGTGAGAATAGGCCTGCACGTACAGTGGGTACGGAAAGTATTCAGACCCCTTTTAAACTTTTCACTCTTTTGTTTCATTGCAGCAATTTGGTAAATTCAAAAAAGTTTTTTCTTTTTTCAATGTACAGTCTGCACCCCATCTTGACTAAAAAAAAAACTGAAATGTAGAAATTTTTGCATATTTATTAAAAAAGAAAAAACTGAAATATCACATATATATCACTGCGCATCACCTGCCCAATACAATCCCAACAGTGAAACATGATGGTGGTGGCAGCATCATGCTATGGGGGTGTTTTTCAGCTGCAGGGACAGGACGACTGGTTGCCATTGAAGGAAACATGAATGCGGCGAAGTAAAGAGATATCCTGGATGAAAACCTCTTCTAGAGTGGTCTGGACCTCAGACTTGGCTGAAGGTTCACCTTCCAAAAAGACAATGACCGTAAGCACACAGCTAAAATAACAAAGGAGTGGCTTCAGAACAACTCTGTGACCATTCTTGACTGGCCCAGCCAGAGCCCTGACCTAAACCCAATTGAGCTTCTCTGGAGAGACCTGAAAATGGCTGTCCACCAACGTTCACCATCCAACCTGACAGAACTGGAGAGGATCTGTAGGGAAGAATGGCAAAGGATCCCCAAATCCAGGTGTGAAAAACTTGTTGCATCATTCCCAAGAAGACTCATGGCTGTACTAGCTCAAAAGAGTGCTTCTACTCAATACTAAGAAAAGGGTCTGAATACTTATGACCATGTGATATTTTAGTTTTTCTTTTTTTTAAGAAATTTGCAATAATTTACTCATTTTTAGTTTTTTTTCAGTCAAGATGGGGTGCACAGTTTACATTAATGAGAAAAAATGAACTTTTGTGAATTTACCAAATGGCTGCAATGAAACAGAGTGAACATTTTAAAAGGGTCTAATTACTTTCTGTACCCACTGTATGATAGTCCTGCCTAAAAGAAAAATAAAACACATATTGTAATCATTGACATAAATGCCCTTTCATAATATATTATGCCCTACCCACCTATGCATGCTTGTGTTTTACAGGGGAAATACCTTCTTACTCCTACCCCTATAACCTATGCAGAGGAGCAGTTGCTCCATTTCTTTGGTCAGCTCCTGGGTATAGCTATCCGAGCCGACGTTCCCCTTCCTCTTGATCTCTTGCCTTGCTTTTGGAAGATGCTTGTGGGAGAACCATTGGATCCTGAAGCTGATCTCTATGAAGCTGATATTCTAACCCACAACTACATCAAGAAGTTTGAAAATGTAAATATCTCACTTTGTGTCTACTTCTTTACATAAGGTGTTTTGTCCCTTCGCTTGTGTCTGCATAGCTTCCACACACACACACAACTCCACATACACATCCCTGGAGAGTTGGCTTGAGAGCTGTAAAGCAATCCGTATCGTACTCTGAAGCCAACACATTTATCAAGCTAAATGTGCCACAATTCTGGTGTAATGTGCATTTTGTGCCATGTTATACAAGGAGACATGGTTTTGGTGAAAATGGGCTTGGCTTTCTGGAAACGTGATCTAAAGTGTGATACCATGGTCCAAAATTTGGCATAAATTAAGCCACCTGGTAGGTGGTGTAAGCTTAGAGTAGACAGTAAAAATCTGGTAAAATTAGATTTATCAAACATGAACCACTATGATAAATCTGGCACATTTTAAGACTATCTACTCTACGTTTGCCATGTGAACAACAATTGGACAGTGTTGATAAATCTGCCATGTTTTCATTTAGTGTTCCATCATATTTCCCCATCTGATAAATCTGCGTGTGGCATATATTAGATGAAGCTTCACTACTGATTACTCAAATTGCTGTCTAAGGTTTAGCCTGAGCTGTCAAGTTCTGGTGAAGGGAACACCTTTGTGCTGCAGCATAATATGATGTTCAGGATAAACGTTTGCTTCTTTGTAGCGATAGATTGGTTCTTTTCCTGTATAAGTAGAGGGAACAACTTGTCTGACTTATGTAGATTCTTGGCCTTAACCATATTGAACACTGCTGGATCAAGTGTATGATTACATGTCAGGGCATCACATACTGCCCAACCTCACTAATGCTCTTGTGGCTAGATAGATACCGATTTCTAGTTTATATGTTTTGTTTCTGTGTCCTTGTTATCTGGTACATGAGAGTAAAGGTACCGTCACACTGAACGATATCGCTAGCGATCTGTGACGTTGCAGCGTCCTGGCTAGCGATATCGTTCAGTTTGACAGGCAGCAGCGATCAGGATCCTGCTGTGCCATCGTTGGTCGGAGCAGAAAGTCCAGAGCTTTATTTCGTCGCTGGATCTCCCGCATCACCTGTGACAGCTCTCCAGCGACGCTGCAGCGATCGGGATCGTTGTCTAGATCGCTGCAGCGTAGCTTAATGTGACGGTACCTTTAGGACTCTAATCTGTTTTTTCTCTATTTCCATAGGTAAACGATGAGGCTGACCTGGAAGCTCTCTGTGCTGAAATAGCATCACAGCATCTCCCTACTGAGAGTCCAGAGTACCCCAACAAGCCAAGCTGTAAATTTACTTATCCAACTATGACCGCGGAGGAGGTCGAACTGTGTGAAAATGGAAGACACATTCCTGTTATGTGAGTACCTGATGTCACGACTTGTCACTAGGGATCATTAAACAAAACCTGTTATTAGATTCTTAATGCCCAAACTGCGGATAGCATGAATCAGAGCCCCGTTGTGCAAGTGCAGCCAAGTAAGTTTTACTCTGAAACATTGCAAGGTTTCATAGAGAACGTACAGTAGCTTGATCAGACGGCCAGGTGCTATGAGAAGAGATCTGACTCGTCTGATGATGTCCATGGCTGGATTTCCCCGCACCGCTCTAGTAAATTGACAGGTATCTTTTGTGCATAAATATGAAGAACAACGGTCAATCAATTCTAGAGTGGTCAGGGAGAAGCTGGCTGGGGCCATGCTAAGGCTACGTTCACATTAGCGTCGCGTCGCTGTTGCGTCGGCGACGCAGCGGCGACGCGCCCCTATGTTTAACATAGGGGACGCGTGCGTCTTTTTGCACGCGTTTTCCGACACGTGCGTCGTTTTAGACGCTAGCGTCGGACGCAAGAAAATGCTACAAGTTGCATTTTTCTTGCGTCCGATTTCGTCAAAAAACGACGCACGCGTCGCAAAACGCGCGCGTTTGCGCGCGTTTTTTTCCATGCGTCGCGCGTTGCGTCGCCGACGCAGGGCGGCGCAACGCTAGTGTGAACGTAGCCTAAGCTAGTCTAATCTCCCTATAGTCCTCAGCTATCTTTTCAAACTGTTTTCTCTGAAATGTCCCTCATATTCAGAGAACAACATGTCTGGCTGCAATTGCCAGGCTCTGATTAGTGCCGATGTGATAAAGGCAGCATGAATCTAGTGGTAGTATCCTGTTAAGAAATCCTCAGAATTAATAGCAATAAAGGTAAATATTGTCCAAGTTTATACTTACAGACATTTCTTAAATTGTAGGGGAGACACTTCTGGTGGAAGCCATAGTTTGATCGCTTCTCAGATGCCTTTGTCCTATAGCTGTCAGTGATCTGTAGAGACTGACAATTGCCAACCAGTACTTTCCTCCAACACTAACACACTCCACTGTGACATGACATACGGAAATAAAACCTAAGCGTTTTTAATAAATTTATGTATGGCTTTACATTATAGCTGGGAGAACAAGGATATATACGCAGCAGGAATCCGAAATCTACGAATGCGTGAGCTAAAGAACCAGGAATGTATGACTGCTGTACGTGCTGGTCTGGGCTCCATCATTCCCCTGCAGCTTCTCACCAGCCTAACAGCCCTAGAGATGGAGCTTAGAACATGTGGGCTACCATTTATCAATCTGGAGTTTTTAAAGGTACGAGTCTCACAAAGCTAGCAAGATTAGACCATAAAACTGTGAATTATTTTGTTATATCCCTCAACGTTCTATTCCTTTGTCCTGTTCTAGGCTCACACCATGTATCAAGTCGGTCTAATGGAGACTGATCAGCACATCGAGTTTTTCTGGAGTGCTTTGGAGATGTTTACTCAGGAAGAACTTTGTAAGTTCATTAAATTCGCCTGCAATCAGGAACGAATTCCCTTCACATGCCCTTGTAAAGATGGGGGGCCAGATACTGCACATGTTCCTCCATACCCCATGAAGATTGCACCACCTGATGGAGCAACAGGTAATCACATACGAGTGACAGTAAGGTCTTCTATGTCTTGATATCATTGTACAGTGGTGAAGTCTATGCACAGAACACAAGAGAAATCTCATATTAGCTGATAATTAAAATATTTTTTGCAGGTTCGCCAGATTCCAGGTACATCCGTGTGGAGACCTGCATGTTCATGATAAAGCTCCCGCAATACTCTTCCCTTGAGATCATGCTGGAGAAGCTGAGGCATGCTATTCATTATCGAGAAGACCCACTTAGTGGTTGACCCTCATCCTAACAAATAAAAAGATAACTTGGAAAAGACCAGTCTGTGTATATGGGAGCCCTCACAAGCGTACTCCATAGACAGAACCCTGAAGATTACTGAACTTTTTGTTTTGTTCTGCCCAACCGTGCACATTTACCTTTGTATTTGTGAAGTCTCTGGTGGGGTTTTTGCCTTTGTGAAATGTTTGTAGAATAATTTTAGTACTGATGATGTGAGCAGATGACTTGATTTACCCCTCAGATTCTACACAGGAGTCTCTGAACTCTTGATGTTTGGAGCATAAGTAAAAAAAAAATATATATATATATAGTTATTTTATACATTGAATGGAGGAACATGAACAAATGAAAACTAGGTAAATGTAAATAAGAAGACACAAGTTAATATAATTTAATGATAAATTATTTCCAGAGTACAGCAATGTAACACACTGGATATAGAGCTGTGAAAAATAGTTTATTTTTTTTATTTTAGTTATGTAGCTCAATAGTATTTAAGTTATTCTAGTTCTACTAAGCACTGGATACTGCTGGCTGTGAACAGTCCCGTGCTAAAGGGAATTCACAATTCATACTCTGAGCTTTCCTCAGTATATAAGAGCATGAGCTGTACAAGACCTCTTTTTTTTCGTTTTTCTTTTTTTTTTTTTATTTAAACTATTGGTTTAATTTGAGGTTTGCTGGTTTTTTTTTGGGTTGTGAGGGGTTCAGCAAAGGGTGAACATTCACTGGAGAACTTGAATTTGTGGCCTTATGCTGGGGAGAATTGGAAGGTGTTGGAGCACATGCAGAGTTCTACACAACGCACTGTATTCATGAAGGGCTCGGACCTTACGCAGCACGCACGAAAATTGCAGAAGCCCCTCCAACTTTGGGATTATCAGAGTAATCACATGACATTACAACTGTCAATGGAAATGTGTTATTTTTCTGAGGAGTTTCCCATTGGATCAGCAAATTCTGGATTCGAGTTTATGGTAAAGATCCAATGCTGACCGGAAGTATTATGCCATCACACGGATAAGCTAAATTAATATTTATGACTTGTTCCCAATAAATGAGTAAAACCTGTAGTAACACTATATAGACAGAAAGGCACAGCATTGCACTAACCCTATGTCAGGAATAAATACCTTGTTTCCAGTTAATGTATTACCTTCTTGATGCATTTTAATGTAAGGTTTTTTCGTCATTAAAAATATTTCAGTGGAAAGATGCACCTTAATTAGATTTGTTAATCCCATCTTCACTGAATATTGGTGCATACAATCCCTCACTACTAAGAAGATTATGACCAATCTGAAAGATGATGGGAAACATTTTGTTGATGCCTTAAGCATTTCTAGTCCAAAGGTTGAGTTGCAATCTGAGTGGCGGCCCCCTGTCTCCAACTCAGAACATGACCATATGCAGGGAAGGCTGTATTACTTTCTATGCAGAGACACTGGTGCACCACAGCAGTGACCTGTCCACTCTCCACTTTAACATTTTATGATGCTGCTATAATTCAATTTACCAGGCATCCACAGGTAATGTCTGATTAGAAATAACCCAGATCATTATTAAGGCTGCCACCTTCTTGTTAAATGGCCACATGATCTAGTTTGTGCTGAGAAACATGGCCAATAAAGACATCAGCAAAGGAAGCGGAGATGTGAAAGCTTTAATCTGGAAATGAGAAAGGGGCTAACAGCCATAACTGCTGTTTTTCTCCAACACTACAGTCCGAAATAAACCCCACCAGTCTTGCCAAATACAAGGCTTCTTATCATGGCATTTCAGTTGAAGAGTGACGTACCGGACATAAAAAATGAACAAAAAAACACTTTACCAATGAGTTTTAGTGCAACATATCTACTTTTCAAGCCCTAAAAAAGTTTGCTGTACAGTTTATGTATATTTATTATTATTATTGCAGTTATCTATGGTTGCATTTAACAAATCCTCTAACGCAATGCCATTTTTTTTGTCTGTACCGGTAATAAAAAAAAATAAAATAAAAAAACACTGATAAAAATGCTGTGTAAATGAAGCATACTAAACAAGGAAAGTGTCATGAGAATAAAAAAAATGATTTTGAATGTCCTCCAGTTTGACTTTTTTTCATTGCATACACTATATAGTAGCAGGGCTGTGGAGTCGGTAAGCCAAACCTGACTCCGATTCCTCAAATTCCATGACTCACTCCCTCATACATGGCTCATGTTTAAGTTTGAGTGATAAATTTACTGTAGTAAAATTGTATCATCAGGCTTTTAATCATTATTATGATACAATAATCAAGCCATTTAGATAGAACATACAATCTATTTATTGAAATACAACTTTAGAACAAAAAACTTTTGCATATTTACAATTTAATATACACTATGCAGTAAATGGGAAAAAAAACAGTTTTCAACAAAAACGTACTGAATAACATTTATGCAGTCTATGAATTTGCTCTTAAAAATAGTATTGCCTCCATCAGATCTTCCTTCATAGATGACCTCAAATCTGACCTAAGTATTTTAAGGCTAGAGAACAACCTCTCTACACTAACTTGGGTTGGTGGCAGAGCATCAACCACATGGGCAACAGCTCTAACAATTTCAGGGTGTAAGGCTAGCTTCACACTAGCGTTCGGCACGGCTGCGGACGAAAGCCTTCTTCCTCTATGAAGCCCCGCCCACTGCCGCACCTTTTCCTTCAGCTCCGCCTACGCCTGCATGCATCCTGCTTAGTAACAAGGAACATAAACCAGCTCACCCGTGATTCAGCAACCAAACCTCTGGAGCACGGACCCGCTGCGTCCAGGCGTGCAAGATCCAAAAAAAGAAAGAAATGTCCAGCTTCACCGAGTCCGTAAAAAAACGTTTTCTTTATTAACAAACTTTAAACATGGAGGATACAGACTTCAGCACAACCACATGGGTAAGAATCTCAACGCGTTTCTGGAGACTAGGCTCCCTTAATCATGGTCATGATTAAGGGAGCCTAGTCTCCAGAAACGCGTTGAGATTCTTACCCATATGGTTGTGCTGAAGTCTGTATCCTCTATGTTTGAAGTTTGTTAATAAAGAAAACGCTTTTTTACGGACTTGGTGAAGATGCATCCTGCGTACCCTATCTTTAACATTGGGTACGCAGGCCATACGGATGCCTCCGCATGCGTCGTTTTGAAGCTGCGCCGACCGTATCAAAATGCAACATGTTGCGTTTGACGCAGGTCAGCACAGCGTCAAGACGACGCATGCTGAGGCATCCGCATGGCCTGGGTACCCAATTGTGAAGATGGGGTACGCAGGACGCATGCAGATGTAGGCAGAGCTGAAGAAAGAGGCATGGCAGTGGGCGGGGCTTCACTGGGGAAGAAGGCTTTCGTCCGCAGCCCTGCCAAACGCTGTGTGAAGCTAGCCTAAAGGAATTGCCTCGTGTGCAGTCAGTTTTGATGAACGATTAACCTCTTCTACTAATTTGAGAGCAAGTGAAAAATTTTGCTGAAATATGGTCAATCTGTTTTCTATGGGAGTGGAATCTTTTTCCCTGCGGCAACGTTTTGCCAACTCCAATCAAACTCATCTGATGAGGATGAAGAGACGGCAGCAGTAGCACTGGCAGGACCCGAGTCCTCTTGCTCTTGGCCATCCTGTAGCCCACTCATCCTAACTGCTACCGCAATCAGAGCTTCTTTTCCTTTAGTAAGCTGTTGATCATCCAGCAATATATGATGACTCTGGTCCACATAAACAGCTTCCAGAAGAATTTTATTTTCTAATAGCAGTGTCTTTCTCCGCTTCATTGAAGCAGCACTGCCATCTGCGATTAAAGCTCCTCTTTGGGACAGGCAAAACAACAAGTTCTTCCACTCATTTATAAAAATGCCAGGAGTTAATTCCTCAGCTTGAAACTTTTTAGTCACTGTAAATGGGTGATGAAGCAATTCCTTCAATTCAGCCACCTGTGTCCATTGACCATCATGTAGTGTTACCTGAGGGATGGCCATTAGTGATGAGCAAGTGTACTCGTTACTCGGGTTTTTCCTGAGCACGCTCGGGTGATCTCCGAGTATTTGTTAATGTTTGGAGATTAAGTTTTCATCGCGGCAGCTGAAGATTTACAGCTATTAGCCAGCTTGATTACATGTGGGAATTTCCTAGCAACCAGACAACCCCCACATGTACTTAGCCTGGCTAATAGCTGTAAATCATTCAGCTGAGGCGATGAACACTTCATCTCCGAACACTAACCAATACTCGGAGGTCACCCGAGCATGCTCGGGAAAACCTGAGCAACGAGTATACTCGCTCTTCACTATTGGCCATTAGTGATGAGCGAGTATACTTGTTGCTTGGGTTTCCCAGAGCATGCTCTAGTGCAGGGGTCCCCAACTCCAGGCCTCGAGGGCCGCCAACAGTGCAGGTTTTCAGGATTTCTTTAGTATTGCATCGGTGGTAATGTGATCATCTGCACAGGTGATGATTCCAACCCCTGTGCAATACTAAGGAAATCCTGAAAACCTGCACTGTTGGCGGCCCTCGAGGCCTGGAGTTGGGGACCACTGCTCTAGTGATTTCCCGAGTATTTGTTAGTGCTCAGAGATTTAGTTTTCATCGCCTCAGCTGCATGATTTACAGCTGCTAGCCAGGCTGAATACATGTGAGGAATGCCTGTTTGTTAGGGAATCCCCTCATGTATTCAGCCTTTCTGGCAGCCACAAATCATGCAACTGGGGTGATGAAAACTAAATCTCCGAGCACTACAAAATACTCGGAGACCACCCGAGCATGCTCTGGGAACCCTGAGTAACGAGTGTACTTGCTCATCACTGTTGGTCACAACTCCAAGGAAGGGTTTCAGCTCAAGCAATTGCTCAATCATTAATCATTGCTACCCCACCAATTGGCTTGATCCACACTTGCCCCTTTTCGAGCACGTCTCTTCAAAATGGAATCAATTTTAGGGGTTCTGGCCGCAATAGCCAATTTCTTCACTTTGCTAATCAGAGTTCCAGCATGTCCCTCTTGCAAACTATCTCTTATTGCCAGCTGCAGCGTGTGCAGAACACTGCGCATGTGATTAATAGGAAAGCGGTGTGAAGCAGCTTCAACAAGATCATCTAATTGTAAAGAATCATTTTGCTGTTCTTCTGTAGTAATATCTGTTTGTTCCTCCGTTATGGGAACAGGACTGTGGCCTTCCATCTCCAACATACTGAATGTGAAATGTTCTTCTAGCTGCTGTTCACCTTCATTAATCTCATTCATTAGTTTAATTGTACTTATCATGTTTGAAGCATTATCAGTTACAATAGTAAGAACCTGTTCTTTTTTGAGTTCATAATTTTGCAGAACATTTTCCACTAAGGTCTGGAGAAGCTGTCTGCTGTGATGAGCTTTAGTATCTTTTACTGCCAGCGTCTTAGTGACAATTTTTTTGTTGTCACAAACCTATCGAACGTTGATAGCAAAATAGTTCACTCTGTGACGTGTGCAGGCATCCATTTTAAGAAACAAAGCATCTCATGAGTCTTTTTAAGATCTTCGGAGCCCACCTCAAAGCCGTTACATAGCTGTTTTCAACAGCTGACATGGACGCGAGCAGAATCGCGATCCTCCCGCGCCCATTAACTGGTTAAATGCCGCTGAACCACATGACAGCCTTCCTCTAGTTTCCTGCCAAGTACTGGAGTGCTGCTCATCTCTTACCAAGTCACAGCCCCACAGGGTCACATTAGCTTTCCCCCTACTGGGCGTTCCTACTGAAGGGCAGGCTTGCCATATGACTTACTGAGGCATTCAGCGCCATTCCTGTCGCAAGTCCTTTGCATATTCAAGTAGCACTGTTCCTCTCCTGTTATGTGAATAGCCCCACCAGGTCCAGTTGGCATTACCGTCACCAGACCGCATACAGCCGCCTTTATTCCCATAATTTCATATGACATCCAGTTTTCTCCAATAAGGATATTCTGATGAAGGTCCTATGACGGACCGAAAACGTTAAATTTAATTTATTTGGTCTGGATGTACAATAAAGGAATCATTTTTTTTCAAATACTGAGTGCCAAGTAATTTTTTCGCCCCTTTGTCTCACTTCAGAAGCCCCTTAGTCCCATTGCCAATGATAGAAATTCCCTTTGAGAGAATCGTTATAGAGTTGGTGGGTCCTCTTGTTAAGTCGGCACAAGGCCATCAATACATCTTGGTGGTTATGGATTATGCAACCCGAAACCTTAAATTAGTGTCAGACCATGTCCTGCTGATATGGTTGAGTGAGAAAAAGGGTAAGAACGCCAGGGTGACTAGGTGGTTCTTCGCTCTTCAGGATTTCTTGTTTCAAGTCAAACACAGGCCAGGGAAGTTACATGGCAATGCGGATTCCCTGGCTAGTGTCTGATGGTGCCAAAACCACCGGATTTGGGGAGAGGGGGGAATATATGTCAGTCACTGGTTTTGTAGAGGAAGGAAGGTATGTGTCACTGTGCATGCAGTGGTCAGTGATGTGAAACCGGAATGTTTTTGTGTTTCCAGCACACTAGGTGCTGAGGCCATGTAGCGTTTAATGAGCCGGTTTTATGTGAGCACCCGCAGTGTTGGTGAGAGGGTGCTCACTGTACCCCTTTCCCTGCAGGACCTGCAAGTGCTTGAGGACCTGCAGTGAGGTCATGATCATGTGACCAGTACATGTGATATATTACCTGGACCTGTGGTTGTCTGTGTGTGTCTTTGGAGAGGAAGCACTCTTATGTAGTTCTAAGAAGGAGCTGAGGACAGAGGCAGGATGAAACCTGCAGAGAAAGGACTCTGAACTTTTTGTTTTGTTTTTTTTCCATTAAGCCAGGAAGGCTCTGGTTTTGTTTTCTAAAGCCTGCCCTGGTCTATGCGGACTGTAATAAACTAGAAGGTGTTTTACCACCAAAGTATTCCTGAGTCTACCTGAGGAAGCACCTAAGCATGGCAACCCCTCACTCATATACACTATACATAGAATATAAAGTCACCAGAGCAGCTAATTTCTCCAAACAAGAGCTAAGAGGAAAAGCAAACTAAATTATCAGCATACAGAGACAACATATACTGACTGGACTATTGATTTATGCAGTTTCTTGAAAGTTTAGATATGCTTTAAGAAGTACTTACCTTAATCCTGCTTTTCGTTGCACTTCACAAGTTCTGAGACGAATACAGGCATTCCTTCCCTGTGTGTTTAATTTTTTTCCCTTATCTGTAGAGGAGGAGCTTCAATACTTATGAACATAAACTCCAGCACAAATTCATCTCCACTAAAAGTCTAGACCTTAGATCAGGAATAGGACTGACCGTTATAGGACATTTCAGAACTTTAACAAATTCTTATTTAAAAAAATAAAATAAAATTATTCCCCACAAACTGTGTTGAACTACTGTGCCCAATTTATCATATATTTTAGGAGTCTGAGTTGGTCCATTTTATACCGACTCCAAATCCACGATTCCGACTCCTCAGCCCTGTACAGTCATGGACAAAAATTTTGAGAATGAGACAAATATTAATTTTTCCAAAGTCTACTGCTTCATTTTTTCTAATGGCAATTTGCATACACTCCTGAATGTCAGAGTGATCAGCTTAACAGCAATTACTGTACTTGCAAAGTCAATATTTGCCCAGAAAATGAACTTTAACTCCCAAAACACATTTCAACATCATTGCAGTCCTGCCTTAAAAGGAGCAGCTAACACCGTTTTAGTGATTGATCCATTAACAGGTGTGGGTGTTGATGAGGACAGGGCTGGCGATCAATCAGTCATGATTAAGCAAGAATGACATCACTGGACACTTTAAAAGGAGGCTGGTGCTTGGTATCATTGTTTCTCTTCAGTTAACCATGGTTATCTCTAAAGAAACACGTGCAGCCATCATTGCACTGCACAAAAATGGCCTAACAGGGAAGAGTATCGCAGCTACAAAGATTGCACCTCAGTCAACAATCTATCGCATCATCAAGAACTTCAAGGAGAGAGCTTCCATTGTTGTCAAAAAGGCTCCAGGGCGCCCAAGAAAGACCAGCAAGCGCCAGGACCGCATCTTAAAACTGTTTCAGCTGCGGGATCGGACTACCAGCAGTGCCGAGCTTGCTCAGGAATGGCAGCAGGCTGGTGTGAGTGCTTCTGCACGCACTGTGAGGCGGAGACTCTTTGAGCAAGGCCTGGTTTCAAGGAGGGCAGCAAAGAAGCCACTTCTCTCCAGAAAAATCATCAGGGACCGACTGATATTCTGCAAAAGGTACAGGGAGTGGACTGCTGAGGACTGGGGCAAAGTCATTTTCTCTGATGAATCCCCTTTTCGATTGTTTGGGACAGCTGGAAAACAGCTTATTCGGCGAAGAAGAGGTGAGCGCTACCACCAGCCTTGTCTCATGCCAACTGTAAAGCATCCTGAAACCATTCATGTGTGGGGTTGCTTCTCAGCCAAGGGAATCTGCTCACTCACAGTCTTGCCTAAAAACACAGCCATGAATAAAGAATGGTACCAGAATGTCCTCCAAGAGCAACTTCTCCCAACCGTCCAAGAGCAGTTTGGCGCCCAACAATGCCTTTTCCAGCATGATGGAGCACCTTGCCATAAAGCAAAGGTGATAACTAAATGGCTCATGGAACAAAACAGAGAGATTTTGGGTCCATGGCCTGGAAACTCCCCAGATCTTAATCCCATTGAGAACTTGTGGTCAATCATCAAGAGACGGGTGGACAAACAAAAACCAACAAATTCTGGCAAAATGCAAGCATTGATTATGCAAGAATGGACTGCTATCAGTCAGGATTTGGTCCAGAAGTTGATTGAGAGCATGCCAGGGAGAATTGCAGAGGTCTTGAAGAAGAAGGGTCAACACTGCAAATATTGACTTGCTGCATTAACTCATTCTAACTGTCAATATTATTATTATTATTATTTATTTATATAGCACCATTGATTCCATGGTGCTGTACATGAGAAGGGGTTACATACAAGTTACAAATATCACATACAGTAAACAAACTAACAATGACGGACTGATACAGAGGGGCGAGGACCCTGCCCTTGCGGGCTTACATTCTACAGGATTATGGGGAAGGAGACAGTAGGTTGAGGGTTGCAGGAGCTCCGGTGTTGGTGAGGCGGTAGTTCCGGTGTTGGTGAGGCGGTAGCTCCGGTGTTGGTGAGGCGGTAGCTTCGATAGTGGTGAGGCGGTAGCTTCGATAGTGATGAGGCAGCAGCGGTGTCAGTGCAGGCTGTAGGCTTTCCTGAAGAGATGAGTTTTCAGGTTCCGTCCGAAGGATCCGACTGTGGTTGATAGTCGGACGTGTTGGGGCAGAGAGTTCCAGAGGATGGGGGATATTCGGGAGAAGTCTTGGAGGCGATTGGATGAGGAGCGAATAAGTGTGGAGGAGAGAAGGAGGTCTTGGGAGGACCAGAGATCACGTGAGGGAAGATATCGAGAGATTAGTTCAGAGATATATGGAGGAGACAGGTTGTGGATGGCTTTGTAGGTCAGTATTAGCAATTTGAACTGGATACGCTGAGGGAAGGGGAGCCAGTGAAGAGATTTGCAGAGGGGGGAAGCGGAGGAGTAGCGAGGAGAGAGATGGATTAGTCGGGCAGCAGAGTTAAGGATGGACTGGAGAGGTGCAAGGGTGTTAGCAGGGAGGCCACAGAAAAGGATGTTGCAGTAGTCAAGGCGGGAAATGATGAGGGCGTGCACAAGCATTTTAGTAGATTGGGGGTTGAGGAAAGGACGGATCCTGGAGATATTTTTGAGCTGGAGGCGACAGGAGGTGGAAAGAGCTTGGATGTGTGGTTTGAAGGACAGGGCAGAGTCGAAGGTTACTCCGAGGCAGCGGACTTCGGGTACAGGGGAAAGCATGATGTCATTGACTGCGATAGATAGGTCAAGTAAGGAAGATTTGTGGGATGGAGGAAAGATGATGAGTTCAGATTTGTCCACATTGAGTTTGAGGAAGCGAGAGGAGAAGAAGGAGGATATGGCTGATAGGCACTCTGGGATTCTGGACAGCAGAGCGGTGACGTCTGGGCCAGAGAGGTAGATCTGAGTGTCGTCAGCATGGAGGTGGTACTGGAATCCATGGGACTTTATGAGTTGTCCCAAGCCAAGTGTATAGATTGAGAAGAGTAGGGGTCCTAGAACAGAGCCTTGGGGGACTCCAACAGAGAGAGGGTGGGATGAGGAGGTAGTATGGGAGTGGGAGACGCTGAATGTGCGGTTGGAAAGGTACGAGGCGATCCAGGATAGGGCGAGGTCTTTGATGCCAAAGGATGAGAGGATCTGTAGTAGGAGGCAGTGGTCAACTGTGTCGAAAGCAGAGGACAGGTCTAGAAGGAGGAGTACAGAGTATTGTCCAGTAGCTTTGGCGGTAAGTAGGTCGTTAGTGATTTTGGTCAGGGCAGTCTCAGTTGAATGATGGGGGAGGAAACCAGATTGTAGATTGTCGTACAACAAGTTAGATGAGAGGTGGGAGGAGAGTTCAGCATGGACGTGCTGCTCCAGGAGTTTGGAAGCAAATGGGAGCAGCGATATTGGGCGATAGCTGGACATAGCAGTTGGATCGAGGGTTGGCTTTTTAAGGATAGGCGTGATTGTGGCATGTTTGAACGCAGAGGGAAAGGTGCCAGAAGTTAGTGATAGGTTGAAGAGGTGGGTTAGGGATGGGATAAGTGTGGTGGTGAGGTTGGGGAGGAGGTGGGATGGGATGGGGTCGAGCGCACAGGTGGTGAGGTGGGATTTGGAGAGGAGACAATTAAGTCCCCCTTCAGTGATGTTGGATAGGGAGGTTATGGGGTTTGGGCATTGGTCTGGTATACAAAGGGGTTGTGGTGGTTGAACAATGAAGACTTGCCCTGTCTGGTCGATCTTATTTTTAAAGTGTGTGGCAAAGTCCTCAGCAGAGATGAGGGAGGTTGGAGGGGGCAGTGGGGGGCGGAGGAGGGAGTTAAATGTTTTGAATAACTGTTTGGGGTTGTGGGATAGGGAAGATACGAGGGTTGTGAAGTAGGCCTGTTTAGCAGAGGTGAGTGCAGATTTAAAAGTGAGTGTTGCTTGTTTGAATACAATGAAGTCGTCTTGCGAGTGTGTTCTCTTCCAGCGCCGCTCCGCAACCCTGGACACTTGCCTTAGCTTTTTGGTGGTGTTATTATGCCAAGGTTGTCTATTGATACGTCGCGCTCTGCCATGGACGAGAGGGGCAACCGTGTCAATAGCTGATGCGAGAGTGGCATTGTAGAAAGCAGTGGCAGTGTCTGTGTCGTGGAGTGAGGATATGGATGCCAGTGGTAGGATGGAGTCAGAGAGTGTGTGGGTGTCTAGGTGTGCGAGGTTCCTGCGGGGGTGCGCATGTTGCTGGATATGGATGATTGGTGAGGAGGACAGGGATGAGAAGGTGAGCAGATGGTGGTCGGATAGAGGGAGAGGGGAGGTGGTGAAGTTAGATAGAGAGCAGAGACGGGTGAATACCAGGTCTAGTGTATGCCCATCCGTGTGGGTGGCTACGGAGGACCACTGAGTAAGTCCAAAGGATGAAGTAAGGGACAGAAGTTTGGAGGCTGTTGACTGAAGGGTATCAATGGGGAT
Organism: Ranitomeya imitator; assembly: GCF_032444005.1. Classification (NCBI taxonomy): domain Eukaryota; kingdom Metazoa; phylum Chordata; class Amphibia; order Anura; family Dendrobatidae; genus Ranitomeya; species Ranitomeya imitator. The sequence goes on from NC_091282.1 coordinate 242,995,319, forward strand.
GTTGAAGTCACCCATGATGATGGTGGGAGTGTCAGCAGAGAGAAAGTGAAGAAGCCAGGTGGAGAATTGGTCAATAAAGGCAGTGGCCGGGCCCGGAGGTCGGTATATGACGGCCACTTGGAGGTTGGAGGGAGAGTAGATGCGGACAGAATGGACTTCAAAAGAGGGGAGGATAAGGGAGGGAGGATTGGTACTCATAATATGATTGCAATTATATTTCTGTATGTGATATAAACATCAGACAAACACTAATAAAAACCAGAGGGCAGCAGATCATATTAAAATATAATTTTGGTGTCATTCTCAAAAATTTTGGCCATGACTGTATAGTGGAGGATGGTAAAAAAAAGCTGTAGTTGATGTGAACTAATGTAGCAGTATAAACAAATACAGTGGGTACAAAACGTAATCACACCCCATAAACAAAAGTATAGCTGACAGGGAATCCTAGTCTGGAGTGAGTATAAATACCCCTCCCAGAACCAAAGAGAGGCTAGCAATATTAACCCTGAGAGGAGCAGGACATAAACCATGTCCTATACCGTGACACTATGCTGCACCCCATCTTGACTGAAAAAAAAACAAATGTATTAATTTTTGCAAATTTATTAAAAAAGAAAAACTGAACTATCACATGCATCTCCCTACTGCATCTCTGGAGCTCAGCCACAGTGATCTCGGAGTTCTTCTTTACACCTCTCACCAAGGCTTTTCTTGCACGAAGACCCTTTGCTCAGTATTGAGTAGAAGCACCCTTTTGAGCTAGTAAAGCCATGAGTCTTCTTGGGAATGATGCAACAAGTTTTTCACACCTGGATTTGGGGATACTCTGCCATTCTTCCTTGCAGATCCTCTCCAGTTCCGTCAGGTTGGATGGTGAGTCTTGGTGGACAGCCATTTTCAGGTCTCTCCAGAGATGCTCAATTGGGTTAGGTCAGGGCTCTGGCTAGGCCAGTCAAGAATGGTCACAGAGTTGTTCTGAGCCACTCCTTTGTTATTTTAGCTGTGTGCTTAGGGTCATTGTCTTGTTGGAAGGTGAACCTTTGGGCACGTCTGAGGTCCAGAGTACTCTGGAAGAGGTTTTCATCCAGGATATCTCTGGACTTAGCCACATTCATGTTTCCTTCAACGACAACCAGTCGTCTTGTCCCTGCAGCTGAAAAACACCCCCATAGCATGATGCTGCCACCACCATATTTCACTGTTGGGATTGTACTGGGCAGGTGATGAGCAGTGTCTGGTTTTCTCCACACATACCACTTAGAATTATCACCAAAAAGGTCTATCTTCTTCTCATCAGAACAGAGAATCTTATTTCTTATAGTCTGGGAGTCCTTCATGTGTTTTTGTTATCAAACTCTGTGTGGGCTTTCATATGTCTTGCACTGAGGAGAGGCTTCCGTCGGGCCACTCTGCCATAAAGGCCCAACTGGTGGAGGGCCGCAGTGATAGTTGACTTTGTGGAACTTTCCCATCTACCTACTGCATCTCTGGAGCTCAACCACAGTGACCTTGGGGTTCTTCTTTACCTTTCTCACCCAGGCTCTTCTCCCACGACTGCTCAGTTTGGCTGGATGGCCAGGTCTAGAAAGACTTCTGGTGGTCCCAAACTTCTTCCATTTAAAGGGACACTGTCACCTGAATTTAGAGGGAACAATCTTCAGCCATAGGGGCGGGGTTTTCGGGTGTTTGATTCACCCTTTCCTTACCCGCTGGCTGCATGCTGTCTGCAATATTGGATTGAAGTTAATTCTCTGTCCTCCGTAGTACATGCCTGCACAAGGCAATCTTGCCTTGCGCAGGCGTGTACTATGGAGGACAGAGAATGAACTTCAATCCAATATTGCAGACAGCATGCAGCCAGCGGGTAAGGAAAGGGTGAATCAAACACCCGAAAACCTCGCCCCTATGGCTGAAGATTGTTCCCTCCAAATTCAGGTGACAGAGTCCCTTTAAGGATTATGGAGGCCACTGTGCTCTTAGGAACCTTGAGTACTGCAGAAATTCTGTTGTAACCTTGGCCAGATCTGTGCCTTGCCACAATTCTGTCTCTGAGCTCCTGGGCCAGTTCCTTTGACCTCGTGATTCTCATTTGGTCTGAAATATACTGTGAGCTGTGAGGTCTTACATAGACAGGTGTGTGCCTTTCCAAATCAAGTCCTATCAGTTTAATTAAACACAGCTGGACTCCAATGAAGGAATAGAACCATATCAAGGAGGATCACAAGGAAATGGACAGTATGTGACTTAAATATGAGTGTCTAAGCAAAGGATCTGAATACTTATGACCATGAGATATTTCAGTTTTTCTTTTTTATTACATTTGCAAAAAAATGTACTTTTGTTTTTTTTTTTTTCAGTCAAGATTATGTGCAGAGTGTACATTAATGTGAAAAAAATTGGACTTTTGTTAATTTACCAAATGGCTGCAATGAAACAGAGTGAAAAATTTAAAGGGGTCTGAATACTTTCCATACCGAGTGTATTAGCATATATAAATCCATAATACAATCTTTCAATCAAGTGAATGCTCTGTCCGTCCAAGAAATGGCCAAATAAGTCAGGTGGAAGGTGCCTTCAACCCTTCCTGAGGAACCTAACCGAGCAAAGTATAAGCGATGATAATGGCCATCCTAACTGATGTATTAAGGGATTGAAATAAATAACTTGTTTTCCTCCAATTTATTTGAAGAGTGGCTTTTTGGTGACAAGACTTAACCAGTAGAGATGAGTGGATTGATCTACCAATGATACATTTAGAGTGGAATTTCCTGAAATTCGCAGGTTCCCTCAAAATCGAACACACTGCAATTTGATTCATGAAGATCAGCCAAAATTTAAAAAAATACCCTACGACATCACACACTTATTAGGACCTAGAGATTGGGCCAATAGCGTCAGGCGCAACCACATGGGCTTCACCATAATACCCTTCAGGTATTGTGTCACATGGACTACTGTTACCAATCACGGGGGCTATCACAGGCCTTCTAATAGACTAGATGGTGGCCCGATTCTAACGTATCGGGTATTCTAGAATATGTATGTATGTATATAGCAGCCACATAGTATATAGCACAGGCCACGTAGTATATAGTCATGTAGTATATGGCAGACAAATACTACGTGGCCTGTGCTATATACTATGTGACTGCTATATACATACATACATACATATTGTAGAATACCCGATGCGTTAATACAGGCCAAGCAATATATAACAGTGGCCACGCAGTATATAGCACAGCCCAAACAGTATATAACACAGCCCACGCAGTATATAACAGGCGATGTAGTATATAACAGCCCACGCAGTATATAACACTGGCCACGTAATATATAGCACAGCTCACGCAGTATATAACACTGGCCACATAATATATAGCACAGCCCACGCAGTATATAACATTCCACGCAGGCTATAGCAGTGTGGGCACCATATCCCTGTTAAAAAAAAATTAATTAAAATTAAAAATCGTTATATACTCACCCGCTGGGATCCAGCGAAGCGCCCCTTTGAAGTCCAGGCGCCTGTGTGCGGTGCACGTGGCAACTTCCGTTCCCAGGGTTGGTATGAGCGCTGGACCTGTGATGATGTCGCGGTCACATGACCGTGACGTCATCGCAGGTCCTTCTCGCAGGCTTGCACTGCCGAGGACAGCAGGCGACGTCGGAGGGTGAGAATAACCTTTTTTTATTATTATTTGTAACATTAGATCTTTTTACTATTGATGCTGCATACGCACAGGGTGGTCACGCAGGGTTAATAGCTGCGTTAATGGAGTGCGTTACACCGCGGCATAATGCGGTCCATTAACGCTGCCATTAACCCTGTGTGAGGGCTGACTGGTGGGGAGTATGGAGCGGGCACTGACTGCGGGGAGGAAGGACAGGCCATTTTGCCGCCGGACTGTGCCCGTCGCTGATTGGTCGTGGCAATGGTCGTGGGCATTTTGTCACGACCAAATCAGCGACTTGGATTTCCATGACAGACAGAGGCCGCGACCAATGAATATCCGTGACAGACGGACGGAAGTGACCCTTAGACAATTATATAGTAGATGGGGGGCCAGCCAAGAAGGGCTATTTTCTGCATATACAGTGTAAGGCTATGTTCACATTTGAGTTGTTGGGCGCAGCGTCGTCGACGCATGCGCCCCTATCTTTAACATGGGGGGCGCATGGACATGCGCGGCGGTATGCGCTGTATTGCGTTTTACGACGCATGCGTCAATTTGACGCACCAGAGAGGGCGCGGATGACGCTACTTGTAGCGTTTTCCCTGCTCCAAAATTCATGAACATTACTAGTTTATGTCAACGCATGCGTCAAAAAACGCAGCGTTGTGTATATGCGTTGTTGGTTGTGTCAACGATGCTGCGCCCAACAACGCAAATGTGAACGTAGCTTAAGAATAGGAGGTCAGAGCAAATGGCTCTATCCATGCAGGGACAAAATCTGCATTGTGGTCTACAACTTTCAGTGCTCAAGCAGATTGAAAATGGGCATGCTAGTCTTAGGCCGGCGTCACACACAGCGTAAAACAATACGGTCCGTATATTACGGCCGTAATACGCTGAAAAGTCCCGAAAATAGTGGTCCGTAGCTCCTCCGTAGGCAGGGTGTGTCAGCGTTTTTTGCGCATGGCATCCTCCGTATGTAATCCGTATGGCATCCGTACTGCGTGGTTTTCTCGCAGGCTTGCAAAACCAACATACCGCTATAGAAGTGATCCATGTGTCCCAAAAAAAAAATATATATATATACTGTCTATATATATATATATATATATATATATATATATATATGTCAGTAGACACATATATGTATATATATTAATATTTCTTCCAGCGCTATGCAGCTTGAAAGCCGGTAATTCAATTACCGGCTTTTTCTTTCTACTTCCTAAACCCGACATGATTTGAGACATGGTTTACATACAGTAAACCATGTCTTCTCTCCATTTTTTTTGCAGATTCCACACTACTGTCAGTAGTGTGTCTATGCAAAATTTTAGTATTTCTATCACATTTGGGGAAATAGATTGAACTTGAATTTAAAAATATCTGCTCAGTCATTAGACAACACAAGTCCAGCTTGCTTTTGAGATTTGAGTTCCACATTGAAAGATGTAAGGACAATTTCTTTTTATCCAAAATCTTTTATTGAGAGCATAAACATAGAGTACAATAAATGCATAGAGTCGCAGATCAACAACACATATCAAATTAAAACCACAGAAATGTGAGCTAAACAGTTTGACCTGCAACAACTTGAGTACAAACTCTCATTTTGTTATAACGGGAAATACAAACACAACCAAGGGTGGGGGAGGGAAGGTGTTGAGTGAGATAAGCAACAAACCTTAAAAAAAAATAAACAATTATACTGAGGAAGTAGAGAGTAAATGGCCCTAGTACGAAGCAAGGCTAGACTCAGTAAGGAAGGGCATTATCTGTTATGGCCAATATAGGGGCTGCTGAGGAAGAATCCAGCCAGAGGGCCCAAGAACAAACTCCTTTTCCTTCTGCTTAAGGCTAGGTTCCCATTGCATTAATGGGACCGCGCTAACGGACAGCGTTTCATGGTGAAATTAACGCCGTGCAACGCGTCCGTTAGCGCGCCCATTGGCAGCAATGGGAACGCACATCGCTAGCACGTGCCATTTTCGGCACGCGCTAGCGATGTGCCGGTGTTTTGTGACGCGCCTCGGACACTGCTTTCAGCGTCCGAGGTGCGCCCGAGGTCCGTTCCCCGCTCTCGCAGATCGGGGATCTGCGCTAGCGGGGACTTTAAACGCGACCCCGAAAAAGACATTGCGTTAGCGCAATCCGCTAGCGCTTAGCGCTAAACGGATTGCCCTAATGCAATCTGAACCTAGCCTTAGGGAAGGAGCTAGTAAGTATTCGTATTGAAAGTGAGAATTTACCTTGTTAATAAGCTCTTGGATACAGGGAGGGTTCGGGGACTTCAAATTTGCAGCAACACAAAATCTTGCGGATATCAGAATATGTGAAAGAACCGTCCTCATGTCGACCAGATAATTGTAAGACCGCGAGACTGGGTTCTGGGGGTATTCTCTGGCCTAAAATGTGTGAGCACAGATCAAAAACCCTAAGGCTACTTTCACACTTCCATCTTTTCAGATCCGTTGCAATCCGTCGTTTTGGGAAAAAACGGATCCTGCAAGTGTGCCCGCAAGATCAGTTTTTTCCCATAGACTTGTATTAGCGACGGATCGCGACGGATGGCCACACGTCACATCCGTCATGCGACGGATCCGTCGTGTTTTGGCGGACCATCGTCTGGAAAAAACGTTCAATGTAACGCATTTTTGTCTGCGTCGAAAAAACGTACAGCGACGGATCCTGCGGCATCTGTCGTTGGCTAGAATGGAAGCCTATGGGCGCAGGATCCGTTGCTGTCCGTCAAATGACAGAATCCAGCAACAGATTCCGTTTTTTTACACTGAGCATGCCTGGAAGGATTTCTATTCCTTTAATTAAACCCATTTTTCCTGCAGCTGCTGCATCGACGGATCCGTCAAAAAGCAGGATCCAGTGCATCCGTTCCTTACAATCTGCACAGGATCCGTCTTTTCAACACTTTTACGGATTGTGACTGATTCTAAAAGACAGAAGTGTGAAAGTAGCCTAAGCCAGAATGGGAACATTACTGGACAGTCCCACCACATATGCCTCAAGGAACATTTTTGCTTGCAACCTCTCAAGCAAAGGGGGGAAAAATTTGGGGAGAAGTGAGCTATCCTCACCGGATAGAGATACCATCTTAGGTGCAATTTTTTTTATCTGCTCTAGGTGATTAACACATCTAGAGGATTTTTGTACTAGACTAAAAGCATCATGCCATTTCTGAGGGGATGTAGAGAATTTCAATTCCTTTTCCCTACTTTATCATGTATGGGAGTGTTCTTTCCAAGGGGGATTATTGAGCATCTTATAAAAAGGAGATAAACCCAAGTTTTCCCTGCCAGAGGAGAAAAGTAATCTTTTAAGGGAAGAAGTCAAAGGTGTACTCCAAGGAGTAAGCCCAGTGTAAAGCAAATGCTTAAATTGAAGGTATTGATAAAAGGCCCCCCTCAGGGATGGATGAGAAGTCAGAATATCATTAAATGGAATTAAGCCAAAGTCATCTATAAGGTCTCCCAATTAATTAATACCCGCAGTCTCCCATCTTGACATAACAGATAGCTCAGATAGGGGGATATTCAGCTGGTTTAGTCCAGTCTCCAGATCCCAACCGTTACCTCCATAGTTAAAAGGATTGGTTTATGTCCTGTGGGTCTGATATATTGGATTTCAAGTGAACGCCTCGTTGACCCGCCCTTAGAAAGAAATTACTCAATTTGCAACCACCTATGGGGCGTCTCAGATAGTCACCAGTCCCTAACCAATTCAAGAAGGGCAGCTTTTTAGTAGGCTTGTATGTTGGGGATACCCATACCACCCATCCTGCAGGGTTATTGCAAAATTTTTGCTGCTAGCTGCTACACGAGGGGGTTTGTTAGCCCATACAAATCTTCCCATCAAATTTTGAATTTTAGAAATATAGTTTGGGGGGGGGGGGAAGGGGGACGGGGGTAACGGCAAGTCAATTTCGCGACCAGAGTGCGGCCAGCGGAAAAAAAAAAAAGGGGTTAATAAAAGACCCGAAAACACCGCCCATATGACCCAAAAAAGGACCCGCCAAATTCAGGTGACAGGTTCCCTTTAAAGACTTGCATGAGTTAAGTTCATAATAGGAGACAAAGGAAAATGTTGTCAAAGTGAACATTATAGCCGGGAGAGATTGCTCAATATTTGTGCAGGAGGCGATAATAACATCGTCCGCATATAGACCAATTGCTGACCATGTAGACCATGATTAGAGTCCCCCACCTTAATGCCCGACACCCCCGGGTTACTCCTGATAGCCTACACCAGGGGTTCCATAACCATAGTAACATAGTTATTAAGGTTGAAGGAAGACTTTGAGTCCATCTAGTTCAACCCATAGCCTAACCTAACATGCCCCCACATGTTGATCCAGAGGAAGGCAAAAAAAAAACCCATGTGGCAAATAGTAAGCTCCACTTTGGGGAAAAAAATTCCTTCCCGACTCCACATACGGCAATCAGACTTGTAAGCTTGCGAGCAGGGCCCTCACTCCTCCTGGTATCTGTTTTGAACTGTATTTCTGTTATGCTGTAATGTCTATTGTCTGTACAAGTCCCCTCTATAATTTGTAAAGCGCTGCGGAATATGTTGGCACTATATAAATAAAAATTATTATTATTATTATTATATTATTATTCCCTGGATCAACGCCCTATCAAGGAATCTAGTAGCTGTACCCTGTAACATACTTTTCCAGAAAGGTATCCAGTCCCCTCTTAAATTTAAGTAATGAATCACTCATTACAACATCATACGGCAGAGTTCCATAGTCTCACTGCTCTTACAGTAAAGAATCCGCGTCTGTTATTATGCTTAAACCTTCTTTCCTCCAGACGTAGAGGATGCCCCCTTGTCCCTGTCTCAGGTCTATGATTAAAAAGATCATCAGAAAGGTCTTTGTACTGTCCCCTCATATATTTATACATTAAAATAAGATCACCCCTTAGTCTTCGTTTTTCCAAACTAAATAGCCCCAAGTGTAATAACCTATCTTGGTATTGCAGACCCCCCAGTCCTCTAATAACCTTGGTCGCTCTTCTCTGCACCCGCTCTAGTTCAGCTATGTCTTTCTTATACACCGGAGACCAGAACTGTGCACAGTATTCCAAGTGTGGTCGAACTGGTGACTTGTAGAGAGGTAAAATTGAAATTGAATTGAAATTCTGCTCTGCATGCCCCCTACAAGGTCATTAATAAATATGTTAAAAAGAAGAGGGCCCAATACTGACCCCTGTGGTACCCCACTGCTAACCGCGATCCACTCCGAGTGTGCTCCATTAATAACCACCCTTTGTTTCCTATCCTTGAGCCAGCTCTTAACCCACTTACACATATTTTCCCCTACCCCCATTATTCTCATTTTATGTATCAACCTTTTGTGTGGCACCGTATCAAAAGCTTTTGAAAAATCCATTTACACTACGTCCACTGGGTTCCCTTGGTCCAGTCCGGAACTTACCTCTTCATAGAAACTGATCAGATTAGTCTGACATGAACGGTCCCTAGTAAACCCATGCTGATACTGGTTCATGAGGTTATTCTTCTTCAGATACTCCAGCATAGCATCCCTTAGAATGCCCTCCAGGATTTTACCCACAGTAGAGGTTAAGCTTACTGGCCTATAATTACCGAGTTCAGTTTTTGTCCCCTTTTTGAATATTGGCATCACATATGCTATACGCCAGTCCTGTGGTACAGACCCTGTTATTATGGACTCTTTAAAGATTAAAAATAATGGTCTATCAATGACTGTATTTAATTCCTGCAGTACTCGGGGGTGTATCCCATCCGGGATCAGAGATTTGTCAATTTTAGTGATTTTTAGACGCAGCCGGACTTCCTGCTGGGTTAAGCAGGTGACATTTAATGGGGAATTTTTATCACTAATCATTTTGTCTGCTATGGGATTTTCTTGTGTAAATACTGATGAAAAAAAGTTATTTAGCATATTGGCTTTTTCCTCATCCACCATTTCACCCAGACTATTTTTAAGGGGGCCAACACTATCATTTTTTAGTTTCTTACTATTTACGTAGTTAAAGAATATTTTGGGATTATTTTTACTCTCTCTAGCAATGAGTCTCTGTCTCAATCTTTGCTGCCTTGATTTGCTTTTTACAGAATTTATTTAATTTTCTGTATTTATTTAATGCCTCCTCACTACCTACTTCCTTTAATTCTCTAAATGCTTTCTTTTTGTCACTTATTGCGCCCCTTACAGCTCTATTTAGCCATATTGGTTTCCTCCTATTTCTAGTATGTTTATTCCCATACGGTATATACTGTGCACAGGTCCTATCCAGGATGCTAATAAACGTCTCCCATTTTCTTTGTGTATTTTTTATGTCTCAGGATATCATCCCAGTTAATTGCACCAAGCTCCTCTCTCATCCGTTGGAAATTTGCCCTCCTGAAATTTAGTGTCCTTGTAACCCCTCTACTACACATCTTATTAAAGGATACATGAAAACTTATTATTTTGTGACCACTATTCCCCAAGTGACCCCCAACCCTTATATTTGATATGCGGTCTGGCCTGTTGGTTAATATTAGGTCTAGCAGTGCCCCCCTTCTTGTTGGGTCCTGAACCAGTTGTGAAAGGTAATTGTCTCTTATAGTTGTCAAAAACCAATTACCTTTGCTGGAACTGCAGGTTTCTGTTCCCCAATCTATTTCAAGGTAGTTGAAGTCCCCCATAATAATGACTTTCCCTTCAGTTGCAGCTTCATCTATTTGCTTTACGAGTATATTCTCCGTTGCTTCCATTATTTTTGCAGATTTATAACAAACCCCTATCGGTAATTTATTATTTTTCCCCCTCCCCTTATCTCCACCCACAGGGACTCTACATTTTCATTAGATTCACCTATATTATCACGCAGGATGGGTTTTAAGGATGATTTTACATATAGATGCACCCCTCCCCCTCGCTTATCCGTTCGGTCATTTCTGAACAGACTATAACCCTGCAAGTTAACAGCCCAGTCATGGCTCTCATCCAGCCACGTTTCAGATATCCCCACCATGTCATAATTTTACACCAACAACATTAGTTCTAATTCGTCCATTTTGTTGGCGAGGCTTCTGGCATTAGTATATATGCACTTGATGTTTCTCTCTGTACCTCTATTCTTTCTTAAATTATTAACTGTTCTAACCCCACCCCCCATGCCACCGCCACCCCCATCTTCCTTATTTGTGCCCAGGTCTCTATCTGCACTATCTTCACCTCCTATAAAATGAATACCCTCCCCCCAATCCCTAGTTTAAACACTCCTCCAACCTTCTAGCCATTTTCTCCCCCAACACAGCTGCACCCTCCCCATTGAGGTGCAGCTCATCCCTATCGTAGAGCATGTAGCCAACTGAGAAGTTGGCCCAGTATTGCAGGAACCTAAACCCCTCCCTCCTACACCAATTCTTGGAGGTCCTTGCATTCAGCTTGCAGCCTAATTCCCTGAAATCATCTTTAAGGACCTTCCACCTACCTCTAACTTTGTCATTTGTGCCAATGTGCACCATGACTGCTGGGTCCTCACCAGCCCCTCCCAGTAATCTGTCCACCCGATCAGCGATGTGTCGGACTCGAGCGCCAGGTAGGCAGCACACCGTTCGACGATCCCTGTCTTTGTGACAGATTGCCCTATCTGTTCCCCTAATAATTGAGTCCCCCACTACCAGCACCTGTCTGGCCTGCCCTGCTCTCCTATTTCCCTCCTTACTGTAGCAGTCACTCCTCCGGCTTTCAGAGGACATGCCTGGCTGCAGCAGTACTACCCCTGTATTGGCACCCCCCTCATCTGCCAACTTAGCAAACTTATTGGGGTGTGCCAGATCAGGACTAGCCTCCCTGGCACTCTACCCAGCCTTCTGTCACCCAGCTTGCAACTCCACTGTCCTGCGGCTCCATCCTACCATCCCCCCTTCATCTATCCCATTGAGCGTCTGCTCAGTGAGCAGAAGACTCCTTTCCATATTGTCTATGGATCTTTGTGTTGCCAGCTGCACATTTAGATCCAGAATCTGTGCTTCCAAATGCACAACGTGCTCACATCTCGCACAGCAGTATGCACCCTCGACCGGCTGCTCAAGGATTGCATACATGTGGCAAGATGTGCACTGGATGGCATTAGCAATAGTGGAGCACATTTCCTAATGGGGATTGCACCACACAGAAAGATTTAAAAAAAAAAATGCAAAGTATTAAGGTACAGACAGCAATTCAGTAATTCCTCCCTTGGATACTCCCTGAATCAAAGTCACTGAATCACAAGTCACACTTACCACCGTTCACACTTACGCTCAGGTCACACTCAGCTCGTTCACACTCACTAAGCTGAAGATTTAAAGATTTTTTTCTTTTTCCCCTCAGCAGCAATCCACCTTGCTATTCAATGCACTTCCCACCCCCCCAAAAAAAGAGTAAAAATTACAGGCGAAAGAGGACACCCCTGGCGGGTTCCATTCGACATAGAGAACCCCTCCGACTTAAAGCCTAAAGAAAAAATCTTAGCGGTTGAGTAGAGAGAAACAATAGCTGAGCATAAAGGGTCCTCAATCCCAAACTTACCCAACACCCCCCTCAGGCATCCCCAGTGCACCCTGTCAAACGCCTATTCCGCATTTACTGACAGGAGTACACTGGGGGTCCTCAAAAGCTCCGCCATCCCCACTAGGTGCACCATTCGTCTAGTACCAGCCCTAGCCTGGTGGCCAGGGCAAACCCACCTGATCTGCAGAGATTAGCCCAGGCATGACTGTGTGTAGTTTGATAGCTATCATTTTGAAATATAGTTTCAAATCTCAGTTCAGCAATGAAATTGGTATGAAATTGCCAGAGGTATCAGCTAGCTTTCCAGGCTTTGGGAGGGTCACTATAGTGGCCTCAACATTGGAGGGAGTAATTGCTTGAATTCCTTGCCAGAAGTTAAATGTCCTAAGCAAAAAGGGGGTAAGCACCTGTGCCAAGGTCCTATAATATTCGTTAGGTAGGCCATCAGGACCCGGCGCTGAATTAGATTTACTAAGACTGATTACCTGATGTATTTCTGCAACATTAAATGGAAAATTAAGGTTATTAAGTTGTGAAGGGGAAACCCAGGGAAGGTTACACTATCTAAGAATTCTTGAATATGTGAGGGGAAGGGTTGTGGGATCATCTTTTAAGTTACCGTATATAGTGTCTTATAATAGTTAGCCAAGGAATTTGCAATTTCTATGAGGTTCCTGATGATGGAATCATTGGGACCTTTCAAAAATTCTATTTTAGATTTGATTTGTTGCTTCTTCACTAGTCAAGCTAAAAGTCTGCTAGCTCTGTCCCCCATCGCATAGAAGGATAGTTTCGATTTCTTAAGATCACATTTATATTGGCCGATTAAATGGGAATGGAGTATAAATCTAACAACACAGATCTCATTTGAAATTTTGACTGTGGGGGACTTATTTGCCTCCTCTAGTTTTTGAATTTGAGCAATGAGATCAGACCGCTCTTATGAGTTGACCCCGAATCATAGATTTGTGCGCAGACCATAATGTCTCATCATTTACTTCACCACTGTCATTTTCCTGGAAGTAATCTGTTAGAGATTTTGTAATCTCAGAGATCGTCCCATGATTTAGTAATAGCTGGGGGTTCAGTCTCCTGCATGGGGAGCAATTCAGAGAGTACTGATCAGAACTTTCCAGTGAAATTGGGGCATGGTTGGACCATGTAATTGGTCCTATAAATACAGATATACAGTTAGTGACAATTTACCAAAAACATATCAATTCTGCTATACGATTTGTGTCTAGGAAAAAAGAAAGTAAAATCTCTTTGTGAAGCATGAAGTTATCTCCATATGTCATGGAGATGCAATTCAGAGATTTACGAACCCAAGTCCATCCTGTGGGCTGACTTTTTTTTTTAGAGGAGGTATCCCCGCAGATAATTTCAAAGCCCTGAGCTATCTCTTTGACTTTTAACAAAACACCATGAATGAAAGCCAACTGACCATAATTTAGGCAATATACATTGGTTATTGTGTAGGGCGAGCCGTTTAAGGTGCATAGCACAATGAAAAAATGACCGCCAGGTTCATTATAAATAATAATAATAATAATAATTTTTATTTATATAGCGCCAACAAATTCCGCAGCACTTTACTTTACAATTATAAAGGTTAAGGACCTTAAAAATAACCGTGTTCATTACACATATACAAACTCCACTTTTCTTTTTAAGGTCATTTGCAAATAGTAATTGAGAGAATTGTGGGTGTTTCACTAGCCAGTTGTGACTCCAGCAGGTGAGTCTCTTGAATGCAGGCGAGGTCACAATTGGAGGTCAAAATCTCTTTCCACATTAAAGTTTCCACTAAAGTCTTCAATCCCTTTACATGCAACGAGAGGAATTTAATACTCATGTAAAAAATCTAAAGCATACCAGCTTAACGTCTGTTGCAATCTCACAACGTCCAACAGGAAGGGAACAAGGACAGAATGAAAAGGGAACACAAAAACACAGCAAGTTCATTCAGGAACCACATAAGCCACAGTTGGACGACATGCTCTAGATCAGAGGTCCCCAACTCCAGTCCTCAAGGCCCACCAACAGGTCATGTTTTCAGGATTTCCTTTGCATTGCACAGGTGATGCAATTATTACCTGGGCAAGACTAAGGAAATCCAGAAACCATGACGTTGGTGGGCCTTGAGGACTGGAGTTGGGGACCCCTGCTCTAGATCCATGAGCATGCAAGGGGGTTATATTATCTTAACCCAGGATTGGAAAGTACAGCACAGGACCTATACGCTTAACCCCTTAATCCCATTGGACGTACTATCCCGTCAAGGTGACCTGGGACTTAATTCCCAGTGACGGGATAGTACGTCCAGCTCGTTCAGCTGCGCTCACGGGGGGAGCGCGGCCGGGTGTCAGCTGACTATCGCAGCTGACATCCGACACTATGTACCAGGAGCGGTCACGGACCGCCCCGGCACATTAACCCCCGGCACACTGTGACCCAACATGATCGCAGTGTTCCGGCGGTATAGGGAAGCATCGCGCAGGGAGGGGGCTCCCTGCGGGCTTCCCTGAGACCCTCGGAGCAACACAATGTGATCGGGTTGCTCCGAGGGTCTCCTACCTTCTTCTCCCTGCAGGTTCCGGATCCAAAATAGCCGCATGGCTGCATCCGGGTCCTGCAGGGAGGTGGCTTACCAGCGCCTGCTCAGAGCAGTCGCCGGGAAGCCTCCCTGCTGTGCATGTCAGATCGCTGATCTGACACAGTGCACAGCAAAGTGTCAGATCAGCGATCTGTCACTTTACTGTGATGTCCCCTCCCTGGGGCAAAGTAAAAAAAAAAGTAAAAAAAAAAATTCCTAAATAAATATAAAAAAAATATTGTTCCAATAAATACATAAAAAAAACAATAAAGTACACATATTTAGTATCGCCGCATCCATAACGACCAGACCTATATAACTGTCCCACTAGTTAACCCCTTCAGTGAACATTGTAAAAATAAAAAAAAAACCGAGGCAAAAAACAACGCTTTATTATCATACCGCCGAACAAAAAGTGGATTAGCACGCGATCAAAACGACGGATATAAATAACCATGGAACCACTGAAAACGTCATCTTGTCCCGTATAAAAAGAGCCACCATACAGCATCATTAGCGAAAAAATAAAGTTTTAGCCCTCAGAATAAAGCGATGCAAAAATTATTATTTTTCTATAAAAGTTTTTATCGTATAAAAGCACCAAAACATTAAAAAAAAATAAATGAGGCATCGCTGTAATTGTACTGACCCGAAGAATAAAACTGCTTTATCCATTTTACCAAACGCGGAACGGTATAAACACCCCCCCCCCCCCCCCCCCAAAGAAATTCATGAACAGCTGTTTTTTGGTCATACTGCCTCACAAAAATCGGAATAATAAGCGATTGAAAAATGTCGCGTGCCCAAAAATGTTACCATTAAAAACGTTAACTCGTCCCGCAAAAACAAGACCTCACATGACTCTGTGACCAAAATATGGAAAAATTATAGCTTTCAAAATGTGGTAACGCCAAAAAATATTTTTTGCAATAAAAAACGTCTTTTAGTGTGTGACGGCTCCCAATCATAAAAATCTGCTAAAAAAAACCCGCTATAAGAGTAAATCAAACCCCCCTTCATCACCCCCTTAGTTAGGGAAAAATAAAAAAAATTTAAAAAATGTATTTATTTCCATTTTCCCATTAGGTTAGGGCTAGAGCTAGGGTTAGCGTTAGGGCTAGGGTTTGGATTACATTTACGGTTGGGATTAGGGTTAGGGGTGTGTCAGGGTTAGGGGTGTGGCTAGGGTTATGGTTGGGATTAGGGTTAGGGGTGTGTTGGAGTTGGGGTTAGGGGTGTGTTTGGGTTAGGGTTTCAGTTAGAATTGGGGGTTTACATTGTTTAGGCACATCAGGGGCTCTCCAAACGCGACATGGCGTCCGATCTCAATTCCAGCCAATTCTGCGTTGAAAAAGTAAAACAGTGCTCCTTCCCTCCCATGCGCATAAACAGGGGTTTACCCCAACATATGGGGTATCAGCGTACTTAGGACAAATTTTACAACGACTTCTTTTGGTCCAA
Source organism: Ranitomeya imitator (assembly GCF_032444005.1). Classification (NCBI taxonomy): domain Eukaryota; kingdom Metazoa; phylum Chordata; class Amphibia; order Anura; family Dendrobatidae; genus Ranitomeya; species Ranitomeya imitator. The sequence goes on from NC_091282.1 coordinate 243,011,604, forward strand.
TTTCTCTTGTTAATAACCTTGGGAAAATAAAAATTTGGGGGGCTAGAAAACCATTTTTGTAGGAAAAAAAATATTTTTTATTTTCACGGCTCTGCGTTATAAACTGTATTGAAATACTTGGGGGTTCCAAGTTCTCACAACACATCTAGATAAGTTCCTTGGGGGGTCTAGGTTCCAATATGGGGTCACTTGTGGGGGGTTTCTACTGTTTAGGTACATCAGGGGCTCTGCAAATGCAACGTGACGCCTGCAGACCAATCCATCTAAGTCTGCATTCCAAATGGCGCTCCTTCCCTTCCGGGCTCTGCCATGCGCCCAAACTGTGGTTCCCCCCACATATGGGGTATCAGCGTACTCAGGACAAAATGATCAACAACTTTTTGGGTCCAATTTCTCCTGTTACCCTTGGGAAAATACAAAACTGTGGGCTAAAATATAATTTTTGTGGAAAAAAAAAGAATTTCTATTTTCACGGCTCTGCGTCCAACTGCAGTGAAACAATTGGGGCTTCAAAGCTCTCAACACATCTAGATAAGATCCTTAGGGGGTCTACTTTCCAAAATGGTGTCACTTGTGGGGGGTTTCAATGTTTAGGCACATCAGGGGCTCTCCAAATGCAACATGGCATCCCATCTTAATTCCAGCCAATTTTGCATTGAAAAGTCAAACGGCGCTCCTTCCCTTCCGAGCTCTGCCATGCGCCCAAACAGTGGTTTACCCCCACATATGGGTTATCGGGGTACTCAGGACAAATTGCACAACAACTTTTGGGGTACAATTTCACCTAGTACCCTTGGGAAAATAGGGATTTTTGTGTACTCACCGTAAAATCCTTTTCTCCGAGCCATTCATTGGGGGACACAGACCATGGGTGTATGCTGCTGACACCAGGAGGCTGACACTAAGTAATACAAAGAAAAAGTTAGCTCCTCCCCTGCAGTATACACCCTCCTGCTGGCTCCCAGCTAACCAGTTCGGTGCAAAAGCAGTAGGAGATCAATAACGACATATAAGCGTAAAGCATGTCACATTATATATAAGAGTATAACATATCAAAAGATAAAAACAAAGCATAAGCTAATAACAGGGTGGGAGCTGTGTCCCCCAATGAATGGCTCGGAGAAAAGGATTTTACGGTGAGTACACAAAAATCCCTATTTCTGCTTCGCCTCATTGGGGGACACAGACCATGGGACGTCCCAAAGCAGTCCCTGGGTGGGGACAACATCACTTCAGGCCGTGTAGCCGCTACTTACAAGTGCGCCACCGCGGCCTGCAAAGTCCACCTGCCCAGACTCACATCTGTGGAAGTGAGTGAAATATAGTGCTTCAAGAATGCATGCGGCCTGGAGAAATTCGCAAGCCTGCGGTCGTGCTTGCCGACGTCTGGCGCCTAGAGCCCTCAGACAGGGAGATAGGCTGGCATCTAGCGCGAAAGTACTCCTGGATGGAGAAAAGAATCCACCAGGCTAACGTGGCCGAAGAAAAACGGCTAAACCCTTCCTGCGACCGTCAGGAAGCCTACTTACCATCGAAAAACCCGAGTAAAATGTCCAACCTTTGGAAGGACGTCGTCCTCGATACGTACCCACTCGGAGCACTCGCTTCTTCCAGATTATGGAGAACCCATTCCGCTTTGTGGACTAGAGCCGAAGGAGATGAGAGGACTATGCCCCTGCAACAGTGGAGATATAATACCCCTTGGCAACGAGGGAATAGGATGGCTAGAGGGCAACCTTGCCTTGAAGGTAATAAGGAAAAAAGATAAAGAACAGAGCGTCGAGATCTGAAGACTCATCAGGAGGACAAGAACGCAGAGAAAGAAGGGGAGAGACCCTCCCTGATAGAAAAGTCTATCCGGATCAGAAAAGGAGTCCACTGTAAGATGCCCAGGACCATTAAGGTCCCACGGATTTAACGGTACGTGGTAGGGAAGAACTACAGGTTGAGGCCTGCAAGAAAGACCATATTTCCAGCTTGAAACAATAAGCCGGAAAAATACTAGTACCGCAAGCGAGAAAAAAAACCTGACATGGTCAGTGCGGGTCTCCCGGGATCACTGGGGCCCTACCCGCTTCCGAAAAGGTTTCAGACGTAGTGGAAGAGGGGTTATGGAAATTGGTACCATGGAAGAATAGATCATGCACTGCAATGGTCCTGGATCGCGAGGCCAAACCATGAACTGGAGTACATTGGCGTTCAGCTTGGACGCCATCCGAACTACCTCTGGAGTACTCCAGTGAAGGCAGGTCCGATGGAAGATTTCCGAGTGAAGTTCCCACTCACTTGAGGAAAAACCCCGGACGGCTGAATATGTCTGCCGCCCAGTGTACTACTCCAGGGAATGTACTGTTGAGATCACCGAAGATAGAACTCGGCCCATCAGAGAGTGCGAGGTACCTTAGCCATGGCGCTTGACTGAGGGTACTTGCTAGATGGCTAACTTGGGGCACAGCCGAGGCATTATCCAACTGAAGACCCGCCAGAAGGCAGAGGGCCTGCTGAAGGAATAGCCGTACCGTTCGGATCTACAGAGAGATGATCGGGAGAAGAAAACTGGCAATGGTATCTCCCAATAGCCCTTGGGCCAGGAGAAGGCTCTGGAAGAGAAAGGAGCTCAGAGACTACCCTTTGAGAGCCTGATTGACTTGCAGAAAACGAGCGCAGCGAAGGAAACTGCTTCCGTAGACGTCCTTTCCCTCAGAACCCTCCTAGTGAATTGAAAGAACCGAGGGAATGAGAGATCGAGTGCGCAAGCTCCCTGTAGAAGGGCCACGACCTAGACCCGAGAGAGAGTAACCATCCTTCTTGGGCAGGATCATCCTCAAAGAGGATCTGCTGGGCTGAGAATGAGGGGAAAAAACTTGTCTAAGTTTAGCTGCTAGCCCAATAGAGAGGTAATTGCAAGTGATATGGACGACTCAGCGTAGTCCTAGGAGAGCGGCTACAAAGTCGACCAAATAGAGGAAGGACGACCATGCTTCTAAGGTGCAAGAAGAACATGACAACCGTCATGACCCTTGCGACCACTCTGGTGTGGTAGCCAGGCAGAAGGGCCAGGTCGTGAAAATACTGTTCGCGAATGGAAAGGCGAAGAGATTATAGTAGAGAGGAGAAATAGGTATGTGAGGGTAAGAATCCCGAATGACGATGGATGCCAGAAAACAACCACGTTTCTCTGTTGAAGTAGTGGCTGAGCGGAGGAACTCCATCTGAAAAATGAAAGGGCCCTGTCAAAGGTTGTTAGAAGTTTGGGGTCCAGGAATGGAGATACTTTTCATTCCCTCCATTTTGGAACCAAGATCCCTTAGATCTAGACTGTCCTGGCCAATGCTTCCACTGCTGGTTGAGCCTGAAGAAGAGATACGATCCCTTGCTAGTCTCCCGCTCAGAAGATTTGATTGGCCAGCTATACTGTGGAACGAAGTAGATAAGGTCTGGGACCCGGAGACTTTCATTCTCTCCCTTTGGTCAAGCAACCCATGCGGCTAAGGAAGGGTAGAGCGCTGAACCCGAAACCACAAGACGGAACGAACTAGATTTGCTATCCGACTGTCTGTGGAATCTTAATTGATGATACACCGGCCAGGATACTGGTAGGAATACCGCAAGAAATTCTGCCCGGCGAGTCTGCCAAGTGACAGAATGCGGGACTGTAACCAGCAGGTCTCTGCCATCGTCGTGCAGAGAAGAAAATAAGGAAAAACCTCGATCCACCATCTTCTTAACAGGGAAGTGGAGAGGAATCGTCCACTTTCTTGCATCTGATACAAAGGGGGGAAAACCTCCTTGTTGGGACGCCACAAATGTGGACGCCACATCCCCAGAATTGAGGTTTCCGAGTGGACAGGGCAGGTTGTGGCGATAGACCTGGATGCAGAAGAAGATACATGGAGGCGACACTCCGTGTGCTCGTCTCTTGAAGGTGTGGGGGGAAATCGGAGCCCTTTAAGGGACCCGTCGCCCATAAAATTCCGACCAGGTATGGTATCCTACTTAGAGGTCTTCCAGTGCATCACCGTCAAATGTTGGAGATTTTCTAGAACCTGTACGTTTTTCTACGGCTCCCATTGTAGGAGAGGGAGCATGTGAGTGCTCCAGAGCTCAGTTAGGGTGACCAGCTTAGGATAGATGATGTGCCCTTAAGACCAGTAAATACTGGTCATGCGCCTTTAAGGCTAGGGGTTACTGGCCATGAGCCTTTAAGACCAGGGAATACTGGTCTTGTGCCTTTTGTAAGATGACATACTGTTCATGTGCCTTTAAAAGCAGGGCATGCTGAAATCCAGGAGATAATGGTCATGTGCCCTTAAAACCAGGGTATGCTGGTCATTTGCGTTTAAGACCAGGGCGTACTGGTCCTGAGCCTTTAAAAGCCAGGGCATAATGGTCACGTGCCTTAAAGACCAGGGCATACTGGTCGTGTGCCTTTAAAAGCCAGGGCATACTGGACATGAGCCTTTAAGACCAGGGCATACTGGTCATGTGCCTTGAAAACCAGGACGTACTAGTCATGTGCCTTTAAGACCAGGGCATACTGGTTATTGCGTTTAAGACCAGGGGATACTGGTCACGTGCCTTTAAGACCAGGGCATACTGGTCATGTGCCTTGAAAACCAGGACGTACTAGTCATGTGCCTTTAAGACCAGGGCCTACTGGTTATAGCGTTTAAGACCAGGGGTTACTGGTCACGTGCCTTTAAGACCAGGGCATACTGGTCATGTGCCTTTAAGACCAGGAAATACTGGTCACGTGCCTTTAAGACAAGGGCATACTGGTCATGTGCCTTTAAGACCAGGGTATACTGGACACGTGTCTTTAAGACCAGGGGATACTGGTCACGAGTCTATAAGACCAGGGCATGCTGGTCACGTGCCTTTAAGACCAGGAATACTGGTCATGAAAGGAATGTTGGAACAAGTGCCTTAAAGACCAGCAAAGCTGGTAATGTGCCTTTAAGAACAAGAATGCTGGTCATGCTCCTTTAAGACCAGGGATGCTGGTCGTGTGCCTTTAAGACGAGGGCATACTTGCCATGTGCCTTTAAGACCAGTGCCTACTGGCCCTGTGCCTTTAAGACCAGGGCATACTGGCCTGATTTAGTACTAAGGAAAAGGAGACCGGCTTCTGGCAGAGCAGAGAATGCTGGGGATGTGACCCTTTTAAAACTAGGGGACCCTTAAGACCAGGGAATGCTGGTCCTGGGTTTAATAAAAAGGCATGGAAAGCTGGGGATGCACCTATGGGCCCAGCGACTACCGGGCAGAGTATTAAATACCAGGGAATGAGTCACCAGGGAATGAGTCATGAGAGCTTCATTGCTGGGAACTCACAGCTCTCTGTTTGCAAGCCTGCACACTGTACTATACATTCTGTAGTGTGCAGGAGCACCAGAGATTGCAGCCTTAAGTATATAAAAAACAGGGAAAGCTAGTCCCTTAATGCTGCCGGGATGCGTGCCGGGGGGAGGGGGGGATATTGGGGCGATTCACCTTACTCAGGTTCTGAGTCCCCCGTCTGGAATAGCGCTGACTTCAGCGCTGAAAAACCGCCGGCCGCAGCCCCCTCCAGAAGAAATAGTGACCGCAATGGAGGAGGAAGAAGATGGCCGCCGAGATCTCGTCTGGAACGAGAAGCGCCTGAATAGGGGGGCGGAGCCGCTAGAAGGAAGCAAGCGGTGGGCGGGGCTTCCCGGGATGCAGCCTAAACAGGGCCGAAGCCGGGGACTAAATTTATGGCTTCGGCCGGCGCGCACCCGCAGACTGAGGGGAAAAGTGCCGCGAAGCTCTGTGGGGACCCAGTCGCTATGGAGCCCTCCTCTGACCGCCGGAAAACCCAAATCTCACGGAGCACTTACCCCAATATGGAGGGGGTGGCAGATGCTGCAGGTAGGAGCTGTGCCCGGGTAGATAGGACGGTGCAGGGTTGGGGAGCCTCCATCCACCATCCCTGCAGAAGAGGGGTGGAGAGGAACCGTCTGCCTCCTTCCATCATCCGCTTTTTCAGTGGTGATGCAGTGGGGGCTGCTCGGACGCCACGCTGGAAGGTGCCTCTGTACAGCCGAGGGTAAGACCTGGTGGACAGGGCTGAATGTCCGGCAATAGGCCTGGCTGCAGAAGAGGATACTGAAGGTGAAACTCCAGTGCTCGTCTGATAAGGGAGGGGGGAAATCGATGCCCTTGAAGGGGCCCGTCGCCCCTAAAATCAGCTCAGGCAGTGGCTTCCCACGTCGCAGGAGAGGATACGGAGAGGTAAAACTCCCGTGCTCGCCTGTTGATGGTTCGAGGAGATCGGAACATGAAAGAATCCGTCGCCCCATTCGACCGTAGTAAAAAGTAAAAAACGGTAAAAAAAGAGTTCTTTGGGTCTGAATAGCAGACCCGTCCGTGTGCCTCCTACGGACACTAAGCAAGAACTGGTTAGCTGGGAGCCAGCAGGAGGGTGTATACTGCAGGGGAGGAGCTAACTTTTTCTTTGTATTACTTAGTGTCAGCCTCCTGGTGTCAGCAGCATACACCCATGGTCTGTGTCCCCCAATGAGGCGAAGGAGAAATAAAAAATTGGGGGCGAAAAGTTCATTTTTGTGAAAAAATATTTATTTTTACAGCTCTACATTATAAACTTCTGTGAAGCATTTTTTGGGTCAAAGTGCTTACCACACATCTAGATAAGTTCCTTAGGGGGTCTACTTTCAAAAATGGTGTCACTTGTGGGGGGCTCTCCAAATGCAACATGGCGTCCCATCTCAATTCCAGCCAATTTTGCATTGAAAAGTCAAATGGCGCTCCTTCCCTTCCGAGCTCTGCCATGCGCCCAAACAGTGGTTTACCCCCACATATGGGGTATCGGGGTACTCAGGACAAGTTGTACAACAACTTTTGGGGTCCATTTTCTCCTGTTACCCTTGGTAAAATAAAACAAATTGGAGCTGAAATAAATTTTTTTGTGAAAAAAAGTTAAATGTTCATTTTTATTTAAACATTCCAAAAATTCCTGGAAAACACCTGAAGGGTTAATAAACTTCTTGAATGTGGTTTTAAGCACCTTGAGGGGTGCAGTTTTTAGAATGTTGTCACACTTGGGTATTTTCTATCATATAGACCCCTCAAAATGACTTAAAATGTGATGTGTTCCCTAAAAAAAAAAAAATGGTGTTGTAAAAATGAGAAATTGCTGGTCAACTTTTAACCCTTATAACCCCCTAACAAAAAAAAAAATGTTTCCAATATTGTGCTGATATAAAGTAGAAATGTGGGACATGTTACTTAAGTATTTTGTGTGACATATCTGTGATTTAAGGGCATAAAAATTCAAATTTGGAAAATTGCGAAATTTTCAAAATTTTTGCCAAATCTCTGTTTTTTTCACAAATAAACGCAGGTAATATCAAAGAAATTTTACCACTATCATGAAGTACAATATGTCTCGAGAAAACAATGTCAGAATCACCAGGATTCGTTGAAGCGTTCCAGAGTTATGAGCTCATAAAGAGACAGTGGTCAGAATTGTACGAATTGGTCTTGTCAGGATGGTGAAAAAAGGCTTTGAGGTGAAGAGGTTAGTTAACAATCCTGACCAAGAACCAAATTCTTTAATTTCAGTCATTATTGGGCTCAAAGAGGTCTCTATATTCCCCACATACAAGAGCATATCAGCAGCATATCAACTTACTTTTTCATCTATATCGGTACACCTAAAACCCACAAAGTTGCTTGCTTCTCTCAATCTACATGCCAACGGCTCCAGCGCCATAGCAAACAGGAGGGGCGAAAGCGGGCAATCCTGGCGTGTGCCCCTACCCAAGGTAAATGCACTTGATTTGTCCGTTAATCTTCAACCTAGCCATTGGTGATCGGTACAGTAATTTGACCCAATTTATACATTTCAAGCCAAATCCCATTTTACTCATGACTTCCTATAGATAAGTCCACTCGACACTGTCAAAAGCCTTCACAGCGTCGAGTGACATTATTGCTCTATGCCCCATTTCCGCACTACATAATTGCATGCTAAGATATAAACGTCTAATATTGATAGACGTGGATATATTTGGTATAAAACATGTTTGATCTTCATGTATTCGCTCCATTATTATTTTATTAAATTCTTATGGCTAATTGTTTAGCAAATAGTTTTACGTCTACAGGGATAAGAGATATTGTTCTACAGGAATCTGGGCAATCAGGGTTTTTTCCTGGCTTTAACAGCAGAATACTAATTGCTTCATTCATTGAAGTAGGCAATCTCCCAACTATTGTTGCTCTCTCCAACACCCCCAACAATCTGGGAAGTAAAATGTCCCTATATTCTTTATAAAATTCTCCAGGGAGCCGGTCAGAACCTAGAACCTTTCCATTTTGGAGTTTACTCAATGCCTCTTCCAGCTCTTCCAAAGTCAATGGTTGATCCAGACATCCGCTAGCCTCTAGAGACAGTTTAGGGAGCTTTACCCCTGCCAAGTATGTAGATATTTCTTTCTCCCAAGCAGATCTGGTTTTGTACATTTCTCCACAGTATTGACTTAAAGGGAACCTGTCACCTGAATTTGGCAGGACTGGTTTTGGGTCATATGGGCGGAGTTTTCGGGTGTTTAATTCACCCTTTCCTTACCCGCTGGCTGCATGCTGGCTGCAATATTGGATTGAAGTTCATTCTCTGTCCTCCATAGTACATGCCTACACAAGGCAAGATTGCTTTGCGCAGGCGTGTACTATGGAGGACAGAGAATGAACTTCAATCCCATATTGCAGCCAGCATGCAGCCAGCGGGTAAGGAAAGGGTGAATCAAACACCCTAAAACTCCGCCCATATGACCCAAAACCAGTCCCGCCAATTTCAAGTGACAGAGTCCATTTAAGGCTGTTAAAATATCCGAGGTTTCAGTGAGTATATTGCCCTCTCTCGATAAAAGTCTAACTATATACGATGATCCCTCCTGTGCCTTAATTATTGATGCCAACAGATGTCTCGCACTCTCCCCTTCAATGAAATAGCTTTGCCTTATGAACATATGCCTCTATGAGGAAAGTGCTATTAGGTGATCCGCCATACTTTTTCAGGCCATTTCGCACTGTGATTTGTTGTCATCAGACACCTTTTCTATATAAATCGCCTCCGTGACGTCACCGCTCTGCTTTCCGGCCGCTGTGCTTACACAGGGCAGAGAAGCAGAGCGCCGAGGGACAGACAGCGGAAGGTAAGTATGTAGTGTTTGTTTTTTTTTTTACTTTTACGCTGGTAACCAGGGTAAACATCGGGTTACTAAGCACGGCCCTGCGCTTAGTAACCCGATGTTTACCCTGGTTACCAGCGAAGACATCGCTGAATCGGCGACACACACGCCGATTCAGCGATGTCAGCAGGAAGTCCAGCGACGAAATAAAGTGCTGGACTTTCTGCAGCGACATCACAGCAGGATTCTGATCGCTGCTGTGTGTCAAACTGAACGATATCGCTAGCCAGGACGCTGCAACGTCACGGATCGCTAGCGATATCGTTCAGTGTGATGGTACCTTTAGAGAAACAAAATGAACATATACCCTGCTGTAAGTAAATGCAATTGTGCGTATAAGTAAATGGGGTGCTGATTAACCCTTTCCCGACCTGTGACAGCGAATGCGTTAAGAAAGTCAGTGACAATCCGACCTGTGACGCATATGCTGTGTCACAGAATGATCGTGTCCCTGCAGACTGGGTTTAAGGGTTAACTCCAATTTCACCCGATCTGCAGGGACAGGGGGAGTGGTACTTTAGCCACCACCCCCCCGGGCTACGATCGCTCCTGTCCGTTTCCCCCCCCCCCCCCCCCCAAATCATACTTACCGACCTCCCGGTGTCCCTCCCGGTGTCCGTCTGGCTGCTGCATGGGCGCCGCCATCATGGAAAATGGTGGGCGCATGCGCAGTGCACCCGCCGAATCTGCCGGCCGGCAGATTCGTTACAAGTACATTTTGATCGCTGTGATAGAACCTATCACAGAGATCAAAATAAAAAAATAATAAATAACCCCCCCCTTTATCACCCTCATAGGTAGGGTAAAAAATAAAATAAAGAAAATATATATTTTTTTCCCCCACTAGGGTTAGGGCTAGAATTAGGGTTAGAATTAGGCTGGGTTCACATTGCGTTAGTGGCAGTCCGCTAACGGAATCTGTTACATAGCGCCACTAACGCAATGTAACGGATCCGTTAGATACATTGCGGTCAATGGCTGCGCTAACGCATTGCTAACGTATGCCATTTTTGGCATGCATTAGTGATGTCCCGTTATTTTCTGGCGGACCTCGAACGCTGCTTGCGTTTTTGGGTCCGTTGTCACTAGCGCAGATCGGGCATCTGCGCTAGCGGGATCCCTAAACGCAATCCCTTTTTTGTACATTGCGTTAGCACATTCCGTTAGCATATGCGCTAAACGGATTGCACTAACGGAATGTGAACCTAGCCTTAGGCTATGTGCACATGGTGCGGATTTGGCTGCGGATTCGCCGCTGCAGATTCGTAGCAGTTTTCCATCACGTTTACAGTACCACGTAAACCTATGGAAAACCAAATCCGCTGTGCCCATGGTGCGGAAAATACCGCACGGAAACGCTGTGCTGTATTTTCCGCAGCATGTCAATTCTTTGTGCGGATTCCGCAGCGTTTTACACCTGTTCCTCATTAGGAATCCGCAAGTGAAATCCGCACAAAAAACACTGGAAATCCACGGTAAACGCAGTGCCTTTTACCTGCGGATTTTTCAAAAATGGTGCTGAAAAATCTCACGAATCCGCAATGTGGGCACATAGCCTTAGGGTTGGAATTAGGGCTAGGGTTGGAAATAGGGTTAAGATTAGACTGTGGTTAGGGTTATGGGTGTGTTGGGGTTAGGGTTGTGGTTAGGGTTGGGATTAGGGTTACAATTAGGGTTGGGATTAGGGTAACGATTAGGGTTGGGATTAGGGTAAGAGGTGTGTTGGGGTTAGGGTTGGAGTTAGAATTTAGGGGTTTCCACTGTTTAGGCACATCAGGGGTCTCCAAACGCAACATGGCGCCACCATTGATTCCAGCCAATCTTGCATTCAAAAAAGTCAAATGGTGCTCCCTCCCTTCAAAGCCCCGACGTGCGCCCAAACAGTGGTTTACCCCCACATATGGGGTACCAGCATACTCAGGACAAACTGGGCAACGCTTATTGGGGTCCAATTTCTCCTGTTACCCTTGTGAAAATAAAAAAATTGCTTGCCAAAACATCATTTTTGAGGAAAGAAAAATGATTTTTTATTTTCACGGCTCTGCGTTGTAAACTTCTGTGAAGCACTTGGGGGATCAAAGTGCTCACCACATATCTAGATAAGTTCTCTGGGGGGTCTAGTTTCCAAAATGGGGTCACTTGTGGGGGGTTTCTACTGTTTAGGCACATCAGGGGCTCTGCAAACGCAACGTGACGCCCGCAGACCATTCCATCAAAGTCTGCATTTCAAATGTCACTACTTCCCTTCCGAGCCCCTACGTGTGCCCCTACGTGAGTATCAGTGTACTCAGGACAAACTGGCCAACAATTATTGGGGTCCAATTTCTCCTGCTACCCTTGTGAAAATAAAAAAATTCTTGCTAAATCATCATTTTTGAGGAAAGAAAAATGATTTTTTATTCTCACGGCTCTGTGTTATAAACTTCTGTGAAGCACTTGAGGGTTTGAAGTGGTCACCGCACATCTAGATTAGTTCCATGGGAGGTCTAGTTTCCAAAATGGGGTCAAATGTGGGGGAGCTCCAATGGTTAGGCACACAGGGGCTCTCCAAACACAACATGGTGTCCACTAAAGATTGGAGCCAATTTTTCACTGAAAAAGTCAAATGGCGCTCCTTCCCTTCCGAGCGCCCAAACAGTGGTTCCCCCCCACATATGGGGTATCGGCGTACTCAGGACAAATTGTACAATAACTTTTGGGGTCCAGTTTCCCTTTTTACCTTTGGGAAAATAAAAAAATTGTAGCTAAAACATCATTTTTGTGACTAAAAAGTTAAATGTTCATTTTTTCCTTCCATGTTGCTTCTGCTGCTGTGAAGCACCTGAAGGGTTAATAAACTTCTTGAATGGGGTTTTGAGTACCTTGAGGGGTGTAGTTTTTAGAATGGTGTCACTTTGGGGTATTTTCAGCCATATAGACCCCTCAAACTGACTTCAAAAGTGAGATGGTCCCTAAAAAAATGGTTTTGTAAATTTCGTTGTAAAAATGAGAAATCGCTGGCCAAATTTTAACCCTTATAACTTCCTAGCAAAAAAAAAAATGTTGTTTCCAAAATTGTGCTGATGTAAAGTAAACATGTGGGTAATGTTGGGTAATGTTATTTGTTAACTATTTAGTGTCACAACTCTCTCGTTTAACAGAATAAAAATTCAAAATTTGAAAAATGCGAAATGTTCTAAATTTTAGCCAAATTTCCATTTTTTTTCACAAATAAACGCAAAAATTATCGACCTAAATTTACCACTAACATGAAGCCCAATATGTCACGAAAAAACATTCTCAGAACCGCTAGGATCCGTTGAAGCGTTCCTGAGTTATTACCTCAAAGGGACACGGGTCCGAATTGCAAAAAACGGCCAGGTCATAAAGGTCAAAATAGGCTTGGTCATGAAGGGGTTAAAAACAGTTTACCAAGTACCCGATTTACTTATAGGCACTATTGCTTTTACTTATTTACAGCAGGGTATATGCTCATTTAGTTTGTCTTAGGTTATGATACGAGTCCAATATAGAGAATTTAAATGATTGTTAACCCCTTACCGACATCGGGCATAATAGTACGACGATGTCAGATACCCTCCCTTTGATGTGGGCCATTTTCCCAAAGCCGAGTTTGCATCTCGGCTTTGGGAAAATGGCCGCCGCGATCTCTTCTGCGCACGCGCGGCATCCCGCGGCCATTTTCCTGAAGCCCCGTGCAGCAGAGCACTCCATCTGCGCACGCGCGGCCCCAGGAAGATGGCCGCCCCCACCGATGACGGGGTAATAGCGCAGATTGCGCGCTGCTTCTTCACGTGCGCACAGTGGAATCGTCACTGCGACATGCGCACACCACTACGCCACCAACGCAAAGCTGGGGAAGAAAAGAGCGATGTCACCACGCCCACCTGACCAGACCAGCCTGACTGACAGGCGAAAACGGCGACTTTGGTAATGTATTTCGCAGCATAGGTGGGGAATCAGGGTACACTACATACACTATAGTAACGCACAGCGCAGGCCCTATTTAACAGTATTTATATCTCAATCTGAAAAAACGGGGTGACAGGTTCCCTTTAACTAGTTTAAATGCCGCTGTCAAACTGATAGTGGTATTTAAATGGCGCTTCCAGCAATCGTGCCGGAAATACGCACACCGGTGACCCGTCACGTGATCGCGGGTCACCGGTGTCAGCATGACAACCCGAGGTCTCCTGGAGACCTCTATGGTTGGCAATGCCAGATTCTTGTGAGCGCCACCCAGTGGTCAGCGATCATAGCAAGTCAGCAATTCTACTACATAGAGGCGATCTGACCATCGCCTGTATGTAGCAGAGCCGACTGGGTTATGGCAGCTTCTAGTTTCCTATGGAGACTATTAAAGCATGCCAAAAGTAAAACAAACAAAAAAAAAAAAAACACGTTTTTAAAAATATAATTAAAAAAAAATGTAAAAAATAAGTTTACATCACCCCTCCCTTTCACCCCATTCAAAATAAAATAAAAGTAAAAACACCTATTTGGCATCGCCGCGTTCAGAATCACCTGATCAATTAAAAAAAATAAAAAGGATTAACCTGATCGATAAACGGAGTAGCGCGGAAAAAAAATAACCACAAAGACAAAAAGGGCAAAACTATGTTTTTTTTGGTTGCCGCAACATTGCATTAAAATGCAATAACGGGTGATCAAAAGATCGCATCTGCACCAAAACGGCTTCTTTTTTGCGTGCCGAGCTGACGTTTTTAATGATACCATCACCCAGTCAGAGACCCCGAATTTGGAGACACTACGGATATCGGAATAAGGCGCGATTGTTGTTTTATTTTTTTTATTGGTTTGTTTTTTTAAACAAAGTTTGGATTTTTTTTTCACCACTTAAGATAAAAAAGAACCTAGACCCGTTTGGTGTCCTGACCATAATGACCTGGAGAATCATAATGGCAGGTTTAGCATTTAGTGAACATAGTAAAAAAAGCCAAACAAAAAAAAAAAAGTGTGATATTGCACCTTTTTTGCAATTTCACCACACTTGGAATTTTTTTCCCATTTTCTAGTACATGACATGGTAAAACCAATGATTTTGGTCAAAAGTACAACTCGTCCCGCAAAAATTAAGCCCTCACATGGCCATATTCAATTCAGACATCCATTAACCACACTCCATTTTCAGATCTCAATATACAGACTGGCCATGGATATAATGACCAGAACTTCAGGCATATACGAGATTGTCGAATTTGCTTGGGTTAGGGAACCAGCGATAAGTCAGTACACGGACCTGGTTTTACAGATGGTTGACTTCATTGGAGAGTTGAAATATTGCACAATTTACTAATAAGTAAAGCTTTACTTCTTGCATATTGGACGAGACTGCTGCCGTCTACTTTACAGTTATAGGAGTCTGACAGCCGCTCTTCCTGCAAGTCATTTATCAGTTTCTGCAGCTTGCATTTTTTTTTTATAAAATCTTCCTTTGGTCATGTGAAGAATAATCCTACCCCAATCTAAATTCACGTTTAGGAGAAATTAGTAAAGAGTCAATATACACATTTAATATTTTATTCACTACTGTATAAAACACATTTAAGAGAAGCAACCCACATACCAACATAGAAAAATCGGTTTTGAAGTATCAAAACGGAAAGAAGTTTGGAAGTTCATATAAAATTCATCGGGTATTATACAGCTAGTATAAAACGACTCGCTAAAATCAGGCACTTGGCAGGACAGTAGACCATGGAGACATGATGGGTTCACTGCATGGAATGGCAGCACAAGTGGTGTAAGGCTCCATTCATCTCGTCTCAGGTGTCATAGCTTTTGTTGAAGGATGGGGGAACTTTTTGCATGTGAAGAATCACAATGGTAAAAACTGAAATACTGAGTAAATTCTGATAAAACGTGAACTCTTATGTATGTGAATGAGGTCTAAACAAATCAGACATGAGGCTTAGTGACAAATACACAGGACAGACGTCCTAACATATATGGAAATATTGCTTTATATTTATATGAAATTTTATAGTTTGAGCAAAATAGATTAATTAATAGTGATGAGGGATTATGATCAGATAAGGTGTTATCTGAGCATGCTAGGGTGCGATCAAAGTGTCTCAAAAAAATATATTCAAGTGCCCATGGCTGCATATCTCGCTGCTATTATACAATAATTATTGCATGAGTTGGGCTGTCAAACAGCTGCAAGGCATGCAGGCACACCGAAGAAACTTGTTATCACCCGAGCATGCTCAGATAACACCTTATCTGAACCCATTCGCTCGTCATTATACCACTGAGATCTTTGGGACTTCAGAAATAAGGAAAGCACCATATACACCGCAACAATCCTAGTGATCTCCGTGCTAGGATAGAGATAGAACAGCAAGTCCACTGCTAAGCACACTGTGCTGGTAAATACATGGAGCCTGCACAATTCACCCTGCTATTATGAAAGACACATAAAAAGGAGAGCTATACAAAAAGAAAAGACATTAAGGAGATAGTGTTCAGACATGACTAGTGGAGGCATGCGCCCGCACTTTCTAGAGCACTTCAGCTTTACAGAATCTATCATTACACAAATCTGATGTAGGATATTTTACAAGTGAGGCCCCGAAAACACAGTGATCTTATTCCTCCGTGTCAACTTCATCCGGTCTTGTGTTCATCTTTTTTGGCTACATGAGAAAATGCACAAGTTAATAATACAGGACTCCGGTTGTCATGAGAAAAATGAAAGCTGACCTAACAGAACTTCTCTGGGTTTCTTACCTTGCTTCTGGTGCCAGCATCTCTGCAGAAAGAAGAAATACATCTTAATGCACAGCTACGTCCAATACTCATCAATACCTGAACACAATCAATATTGTATACACAGTCATGAGAAAATGTAAGTACAAACTCAGCCCAACAACAACAACACATGACGAATTACACTTATTATTTAGGAATAACTGGGCCAAAATGGCTTGATTATTTTTTCATTAGCAAGTGTGGCCCCTTCTATAAAAGCAGAAGTATTTGGCAGAATGCTGGTCAGAAGCAATTGGATGTGTTTATATGCGTTGGCCACCTAGGGAAACAGTATTTGTTTTTACATAAATACATGTATTTTAAAAATCAGAGTTTCTAACCTTTGTTTAGTCTGCTCTAAGGTGGAGCAGCAGAAATGGGGACAGATTCTCTTAACCCCTTTCATGTTCCGCATATATGGAGCAGCCTCAATAGCTGAGCCCGCTCCTTACACAACTGGCATCTGCATGTAATAGCAGTGACGGGCACAAGCACCAATCTCAGCTGTTTAACCTTTTAAAGATTGTGGTACATCACTGACAGTTTGAAAAGTCATTCTTTGCTGGCAGGGTCCCTTTAAATAACACTAAGTAGGGCCGCTCGGTGCTTCACAGTGAGGCCAATTATTAATTAAATACACCTCCCCACCTGCTTGTTTCCCCTCAATCTCCACCTCTTCTCCCTGACTGACAGCTATGCTTCATAGAGTCAGAGAAGGGCGGAGATAGATGGGTAACAAGCAGGTGGGAAGAGTCTTTACATGCATAGTTTTAGGCGCTCCCTCAAAACATTTGTTCAGAGCGGCCTATTCCTAATCAGTCATTTTATGTTTGTGTGTGAAGCCCATTCACTACTTCCATCTATCCCCCACCCCCTGAAGATTAAATACACACCTGTACTTTGTATCTCCCCCACCTCAGTGTAGATTGTAAGCTCTCATGAGCAGGGTCGTCTTAATTTGCTTTAATTATTGTATTGTTAACATTGTTACTTATGACTGTTGTGTTTGAAACTGTTAAACTGTAAAGCGCTGCGGAATATGTTGGCGCTATAAAAATAAAGATTATTATTATTATTATTATTATTGTAAATCATCCACCACTCATGGAGTCTTTCCAATTACAACTCATCTCACAACAAAAAAACAAAAACAAATAACAGCCCTCATATGCCTACAGCTATGAAAAAAGAAAGTATTTTCAACGTGCTCAATACCATGTTCGAGTTGCTGTGGCTGCATGTCTCGTGGCTGTTCAACAGCAGCAACACACGCAGCCACGGCGACAAACATAGTATTCGAGCATGCCGAAGGTACTTGCTAGCACTCAAGCATGCTTGGATAACACCTTATCCTAGCACAATCGCTTGTCAGTAGTTATAACCGAACCAGAGTTCGCACAGGCACCCTGCTCAAATAAGCCTCCAGAGCCGCCATGGGGTGTTCATCACTGACCCCTGGTGTGAAGGGGTCTTAACTCGCCGAGGTGATCTGACCAGTAAGGCTGGTTTCACACTTGCGTAGGGCTGCCTAGTTCCTCTGTGAAGCCCCGCCCGTTGCCACACCTTTTCCATTCAGCTCCGCCTACGTCGGCATGCGTCCTGCCTAGCTGTCTTTAACATTGGGTACGCAGGCCATGCGAATGTACGCAAATGCCTCCGCATGCGTCGTTTTGACGCTGCGCCGAACGGTGTCAAACGCAACATGCTACATTTTGTTGCGGTCGGCGCAGCGCCAAAACGTGTAGGAGTCGTGGCACCTGCAGGTCTGAGGTAATCTGTTGAATACTTCTGGTTTAGTTGTTCTTTCATCTTTATTTTATTTATTTGGCTTGCTTATTAGAGGTTTTAATTAACCCTTTAATGGTGTGATAGCTAGTCCTAACAGTACATAGATTAGTTATTTGCCTCTTTTCTGTGGTGCCATTTTCTTGGTTTATATGTTTTTAGAATGTTGAATAAAAAATTGTAACTTTTTAAATTACTCAGGTTCTGGCATGTGCAATTTTCTTTGGGTTCACCGAGATTCACTTTTTGTATTGAAGAACTGAAAAATTAAACTTTTTGAGGATATTCTAATTTTTGGAGAAGCACCTGAAAGATACCAATGAGGTAAATGGCAGAGGAGGAGAGGTAAATACAGAATAAAACAGCAGCTAAACTACAGAAGATTTTGCGTCTAATACTTGGGCAGAAATAAAATAAATCGCAATACCTGCTTGATGCTCCCCAGTGACCTAGAGCACCGTCGTCTCTGATCATTCTGGCATTCTCTTCCATATTCCTTTTTCTCATTTCATCATGGTAAGAGCGGCGGGTGTTATTCTGACGGTACAGGCTGTTAATTCTAGGTGCCACAACTGCATGCCCCCTCGTCTGGTTCCTAGAATACATTGCACCAAGGCTCCCTGGTGCGGAGACAAAAGAACACAAATTATGTCAGTAATGTAGTAATATACAGATACATTTATGAACAGAGGCAAATCAGCGTTCAACATCCAACGGCCATGGAGAGGTCACAGGCCTCTGATCCCTGTTGGAACTACAGCAGAAATACCTAGCAATGCTTTAGCCCTTTCAGGAAGCGGCATTTTAGATTTTCAGAGCATAAGAAGTATAACTGGACTCACACTGGATCCAAGTAGCTTTCCACTACATACAAGACATACAATTCAAATCAGCTCATCAGATACAATCATTTCACATAACTCAACCAGTTTCGCTTCACCTGGTGAGAAAGCCTAGCGAGGTGAAACCGGTCACGTTCTGTACAATTAGTGTATTTGATGAGCTGATTTAAATCGTATATCCTTTATTTAGTGGAAAGTATCTTTTAACCCCTTCATGACCGGGGGCATTTTCATTTTTTTGCTCCCCTTCTTCCCAGAGTCATAACTTTTTCATTTTTCCGTCAATATGGCCATGTGAGGACTTTTTTGCGGGACGAGTTGTACTTTTGAATGACCCCATTGGTTTTACCATATAGTGTACTGGAAAACGGGGAAAAAAATTCCAAGTGTGACGAAATTGCAAAAAAAAGTGCAATTCCACAGTCTGTTTATTTATTTTTTACCATGTTCACTAAATGCCAAAACTGACCTGCCATTATGATTCTCCAGGATTCCGAGTTCATCGATACCAAAGATGTCTAGATTTTTTTTTTTTTTTTTTTTTTTCACCACTTAAACAGTGTCATTTTCCGAGATCTCCATTTCTTGTGATCTGGGGCTGGGCGAGGGCTTATTTTTTGCGTGCCGAGCTGACAATTTAATGATACCATTTTAATCACCCATTATTGTATTTTAATGTAATAAAAAATAATTCTGCCATTTTTATTTTTTTGCTACGCCGTTTACCGATCGGAATCGTTGGGTACAGCCGGGACCAGCTGCTTCGAAAGCATCACCAAACCAGGGATTCAAGCTTCAGGAGGCTAATTTGCATATTCCAGGTGCCTTCTGGGAGAAGCGAAGTCTCCCTAAGCTAGAAGATCGTTGGGTACAGCCGGGACCAGCTGCTTCGAAAGCATCACCAAACCAGGGATTCAAGCTTCAGGAGGCTAATTTGCATATTCCAGGTGCCTTCTGGGAGAAGCGAAGTCTCCCTAAGCTAGAAGATCGTTGGGTACAGCCGGGACCAGCTGCTTCGAAAGCATCACCAAACCAGGGATTCAAGCTTCAGGAGGCTAATTTGCATATTCCAGGTGCCTTCTGGGAGAAGCGAAGTCTCCCTAAGCTAGAAGATCGTTGGGTACAGCCGGGACCAGCTGCTTCGAAAGCATCACCAAACCAGGGATTCAAGCTTCAGGAGGCTAATTTGCATATTCCAGGTGCCTTCTGGGAGAAGCGAAGTCTCCCTAAGCTAGAAGATCGTTGGGTACAGCCGGGACCAGCTGCTTCGAAAGCATCACCAAACCAGGGATTCAAGCTTCAGGAGGCTAATTTGCATATTCCAGGTGCCTTCTGGGAGAAGCGAAGTCTCCCTAAGCTAGAAGATCGTTGGGTACAGCCGGGACCAGCTGCTTCGAAAGCATCACCAAACCAGGGATTCAAGCTTCAGGAGGCTAATTTGCATATTCCAGGTGCCTTCTGGGAGAAGCGAAGTCTCCCTAAGCTAGAAGATCGTTGGGTACAGCCGGGACCAGCTGCTTCGAAAGCATCACCAAACCAGGGATTCAAGCTTCAGGAGGCTAATTTGCATATTCCAGGTGCCTTCTGGGAGAAGCGAAGTCTCCCTAAGCTAGAAGATCGTTGGGTACAGCCGGGACCAGCTGCTTCGAAAGCATCACCAAACCAGGGATTCAAGCTTCAGGAGGCTAATTTGCATATTCCAGGTGCCTTCTGGGAGAAGCGAAGTCTCCCTAAGCTAGAAGATCGTTGGGTACAGCCGGGACCAGCTGCTTCGAAAGCATCACCAAACCAGGGATTCAAGCTTCAGGAGGCTAAATTGCATATTCCAGGTGCCTTCTGGGAGAAGCGAAGTCTCCCTAAGCTAGAAGATCGTTGGGTACAGCCGGGACCAGCTGCTTGGAAAGCATCACCGAATTTTTGCCTGTAGGACATTATTGCAAGAGAGCTTGGCTGAGTAGATTACACAAGAAGGAAAACACACAGCAAGTCAGCAGGATCTAGGAGCAACATGGCAGATGTGACAACCTACATGGTGAGCTGCAGCATGTGCTACATGTTCACAGATCGACCAGAAGAAGAATCCAATTTCACCTGTCAGAAGTGTAGACTAGTGGCCCTTTTAGAAGAAAAGGTGCGGGGTCTGGAAGAAAGAATAGCAACTTTGAAACTCATCAAAGAGAATGAAGACTTTCTAGACAGAACAGAAGCATCTCTACTGGTCACAGAAGGTGCAAAAAGTGTCAGAGAACCTCCAAAAGCAGATGAGTGGAAGCATGTGACCAAAAGAAGCAAGAAGACCATGGAGAAATCACCAACCACACAACTGAAGAACCGATATCAAATCTTTGTAGAGGATGAAGATGGCACACCTAAGAATGAAGCAATACCAGCAAGCAAAAAAGAAAAGGGCACACAGCAACAAGTGACAGCAAAAAGTACAGCCAAGAAGCAACGAAGAGTGGTGGTGGTGGGAGACTCACTACTGAGAGGCACAGAAGCAGCCATCTGCAGACCGGACATAACTGCAAGAGAAGTATGCTGCCTTCCAGGTGCGATGATCAAGGATGTGACCGATAGGATACCAAAGCTCTTCAGCTCCAAGGACGTCCACCCATTTCTTCTGATACATGTTGGCACCAATGACACGGCAAGGAAGGACCTACCGACAATCTGCAAGGACTTTGAAGAGTTGGGGAAGAAAGTAAAGGAACTGGATGCACAGGTAGTTTTTTCTTCTATCCTTCCAGTAGACGGGCATGGCACCAGGAGATGGAACAGGATCCTTGATGCAAACAACTGGCTAACACGATGGTGCAGACAACAAGGATTCGGATTCCTGGACCACGGTGTGAATTACTGGTATGATGGACTCCTCGCCAGAGACGGACTACACCTCAACAAACCTGGGAAACACACATTCGCCAGAAGACTCGCTACACTCATCAGGAGGGCGTTAAACTAGAAGAAGAGGGGACGGGAAGAAAAACAGACTCGAACAAAGACGACCCAGGAAAACATACTCTGAAGGGAGGTAAGAACATTTCTAAAACAATCCACAGTGAGGAGATTGGAACAAAACAAAATCCTCTAAACTGCATGCTCGCAAACGCCAGAAGCCTGACAAACAAGATGGAAGAACTAGAAGCAGAAATATCTACAGGTAACTTTGACATAGTGGGAATAACCGAGACATGGTTAGATGAAAGCTATGACTGGGCAGTCAACTTACAGGGTTACAGTCTGTTTAGAAAGGATCGTAAAAATCGGAGAGGAGGAGGGGTTTGTCTCTATGTAAAGTCTTGTCTAAAGTCCACTTTAAGGGAGGATATTAGCGAAGGGAATGAGGATGTCGAGTCCATATGGGTTGAAATTCATGGAGGGAAAAATGGTAACAAAATTCTCATTGGGGTCTGTTACAAACCCCCAAATATAACAGAAAGCATGGAAAGTCTACTTCTAAAGCAGATAGATGAAGCTGCAACCCATAATGAGGTCCTGGTTATGGGGGACTTTAACTACCCGGATATTAACTGGGAAACAGAAACCTGTGAAACCCATAAAGGCAACAGGTTTCTGCTAATAACCAAGAAAAATTATCTTTCACAATTGGTGCAGAATCCAACCAGAGGAGCAGCACTTTTAGACCTAATACTATCTAATAGACCTGACAGAATAACAAATCTGCAGGTGGTCGGGCATTTAGGAAATAGCGACCACAATATTGTGCAGTTTCACCTGTCTTTCACTAGGGGGACTTGTCAGGGAGTCACAAAAACATTGAACTTTAGGAAGGCAAAGTTTGAACAGCTTAGAGATGCCCTTAATCTGGTAGACTGGGACAATATCCTCAGAAATAAGAATACAGATAATAAATGGGAAATGTTTAAGAACATCCTAAATAGGCAGTGTAAGCGGTTTATACCTTGTGGGAATAAAAGGACTAGAAATAGGAAAAACCCAATGTGGCTAAACAAAGAAGTAAGACAGGCAATTAACAGTAAAAAGAAAGCATTTGCACTACTAAAGCAGGATGGCACCATTGAAGCTCTAAAAAACTATAGGGAGAAAAATACTTTATCTAAAAAACTAATTAAAGCTGCCAAAAAGGAAACAGAGAAGCACATTGCTAAGGAGAGTAAAACTAATCCCAAACTGTTCTTCAACTATATCAATAGTAAAAGAATAAAAACTGAAAATGTAGGCCCCTTAAAAAATAGTGAGGAAAGAATGGTTGTAGATGACGAGGAAAAAGCTAACATATTAAACACCTTCTTCTCCACGGTATTCACGGTGGAAAATGAAATGCTAGGTGAAATCCCAAAAAACAATGAAAACCATATATTAAGGGTCACCAATCTAACCCAAGAAGAGGTGCGAAACCGGCTAAATAAGATTAAAATAGATAAATCTCCGGGTCCGGATGGCATACACCCACGAGTACTAAGAGAACTAAGTAATGTAATAGATAAACCATTATTTCTTATTTTTAGTGACTCTATAGCGACAGGGTCTGTTCCGCAGGACTGGCGCATAGCAAATGTGGTGCCAATATTCAAAAAGGGCTCTAAAAGTGAACCTGGAAATTATAGGCCAGTAAGTCTAACCTCTATTGTTGGTAAAATATTTGAAGGGTTTCTGAGGGATGTTATTCTGGATTATCTCAATGAGAATAACTGTTTAACTCCATATCAGCATGGGTTTATGAGAAATCGCTCCTGTCAAACCAATCTAATCAGTTTTTATGAAGAGGTAAGCTATAGGCTGGACCACGGTGAGTCATTGGACGTGGTATATCTCGATTTTTCCAAAGCGTTTGATACCGTGCCGCACAAGAGGTTGGTACACAAAATGAGAATGCTTGGTCTGGGGGAAAATGTGTGTAAATGGGTTAGTAACTGGCTTAGTGATAGAAAGCAGAGGGTGGTTATAAATGGTATAGTCTCTAACTGGGTCGCTGTGACCAGTGGGGTACCGCAGGGGTCAGTATTGGGACCTGTTCTCTTCAACATATTCATTAATGATCTGGTAAAAGGTTTACACAGTAAAATATCGATATTTGCAGATGATACAAAACTATGTAAAGCAGTTAATACAAGAGAAGATAGTATTCTGCTACAGATGGATCTGGATAAGTTGGAAACTTGGGCTGAAAGGTGGCAGATGAGGTTTAACAATGATAAATGTAAGGTTATACACATGGGAAGAGGGAATCAATATCACCATTACACACTGAACGGGAAACCACTGGGTAAATCTGACAGGGAGAAGGACTTGGGGATCCTAGTTAATGATAAACTTACCTGGAGCAGCCAGTGCCAGGCAGCAGCTGCCAAGGCAAACAGGATCATGGGGTGCATTAAAAGAGGTCTGGATACACATGATGAGAGCATTATACTGCCTCTGTACAAATCCCTAGTTAGACCGCACATGGAGTACTGTGTCCAGTTTTGGGCACCGGTGCTCAGGAAGGATATAATGGAACTAGAGAGAGTACAAAGGAGGGCAACAAAATTAATAAAGGGGATGGGAGAACTACAATACCCAGATAGATTAGCAAAATTAGGATTATTTAGTCTAGAAAAAAGACGACTGAGGGGCGATCTAATAACCATGTATAAGTATATAAGGGGACAATACAAATATCTCGCTGAGGATCTGTTTATACCAAGGAAGGTGACGGGCACAAGGGGGCATTCTTTGCGTCTAGAGGAGAGAAGGTTTTTCCACCAACATAGAAGAGGATTCTTTACTGTTAGGGCAGTGAGAATCTGGAATTGCTTGCCTGAGGAGGTGGTGATGGCGAACTCAGTCGAGGGGTTCAAGAGAGGCCTGGATGTCTTCCTGGAGCAGAACAATATTGTATCATACAATTATTAGGTTCTGTAGAAGGACGTAGATCTGGGTATTTATTATGATGGAATATAGGCTGAACTGGATGGACAAATGTCTTTTTTCGGCCTTACTAACTATGTTACTATGTTACTATGAATAATAGCTTGATAAATCGGGTAATTCTGAACGCGGCAATACCAAATGTGTATGTTTGATTTTTTTATTTTATTTTGAAGGAGGTGATTTTATCTTTGGTATTTTATTTAATTATAATATTTTTACAATTTTTTTTTTTTTACACTTTATGCATGCGTCAATAGTATCTATGGGAGACTAGAAGATGCAGTTGTTCGATTACCTTTGCTACACACTGGCGATGATCAGATCAGCGACCACCGGGCGGCGCTCATAGCAATCCGGCTATGACAACCATAGAGGTCTGGTGGAGACATCTGGTTGTCATGCCAGCCCGTTGGTGACCCGAGATCACATGACGGGGGTCACCGATGGGCGGGATTTCGGATGCGCTTCCAGTAAGCGTGAGTTAAACGCCGCTGTCAGATTGACAGCAGCATTTAACAGGTTGATGGAATTGCGATCAACCAGTGGCTGCTAGAGGCACATGTCAGCTGTCCAAAACAACTGACATGTGCCGGGAAAGATGTGGGCTCAGAGGAAGAACCCACATGAAAGGGATGGATTCAGACGTGGGCGTATTATATTTCTTTCTCCTCTCTAATGTCTCCCAATAATCTATGGCTATTCAAGTTAAAATTTCATCAACGTTCAGAGAAGATACTCTTAGCACATGAGCATGCTCAGATAACACCTTATCCGAGCCTGTTCGCTCATCTCTAGTAATTAGCTGTAGAGACATGTTGCTTTTCTGAATATGTCAGCAATGTCCACTGACGGGAGGAAAGAAAGGAAATAAAGACTCCAGACACAATAGATTAAAGAGGGTGAAGCCAAAATACACAAATATTGACAGGTTAGGCTAACAATATTATGTGAATAAGGGTCCCTGACAGATTATGTTAGAGAGCTAAAAATTCAGCATGTCAGATTTGGAATGCCGATCACTCAGTCTCGAATAGATAATTTGCCACCAGATATATCCGATATGCTAGAGGGTCTCTGAAAGAACACAGGAGCGCACGGAAAAGATACAAAGTAAGAATGCTGCTCTCATGGAAGTAGAAACCCCATGATTTCAACAACTATAAAAGACAAAAAAAAACAAAAAACCTATCATATTCTATGATCTTCCCAACAAAGCAAGTTACTTCCCCCCCAGAGCTGGACTCATAGCTACACTGATCAGTACTGTTAGACACAGCACGGAGGACATTACTGTAGGTGAGTGCTAAATAAGGAATGCTGCTCAGGTGTCCATGCCGTATATTGGAATCACAGCAGCTAGTCACCTCCCACCAAGTCAGAGTTAAATGCAAAATAAGAGCTAGAGACTTCAGAGAGGAAAACTGATCTTTCAGGGCCTCATACACTACACAAATATGGGTTGTATTTTTTCAGGCAATGATCCTGCCAGTGCTTATGATCAGCAAAGAAATAAATAAAAATAAAAAAATAAAAAACACACACACACACACACACACCACAACAGGAGGCCCGTCAATCTTTAGAATGATAAAGAAAATTTGTTGGATTTGTTTGTTGGATTTGTTGGTTGGATTTGTTGGTCAAAATGAACAACTGTTTGTTTCATTCGACCAGACGACCATTGTTTGTTATGGTTGAAGCAGACTGATGTGTATGGGGTCTACAATTATCACCTAACAAAGTGAGATAACAGCACGGTGGCTCAGTGGTTAGCACTGCAGCCTAGAAGCTGGGGTCCTGGGTTCAAATCCCACCAAGGACAACATCTGCAAGGAGTTTGTATGTTCTCCCCTGTGTTTGGGTAAGTTTCCTCCGGGTTCTACGGTTTCCTCCCACATTCCAAAGACATACGGACAGGGAATGTAGATTGTGAGCCCCATTGGGGACAGCGATGATAATGTGTGCAAAACTGTAAAGCGCTGCGGAATAGGTTAGCGCTATATAAAAATAAAAGATTATTATTAGAACAGTGCAGGCGAGACTAACTTATAACAGAAAAAGAACGGAGCAGCCCCCTGTGAGCAATTCTAGGTGTATTTCCACATTTATCATCTTGTACCCAAAAATACCAAGGAACAAACCTGGTACGGCTACAGGGGCTCTGTAACTTCTGAACACATCTTCAGCAGGGACATCTTGGGAGACATCAGCAAATGGAGTTGTCTTTTCAGAATTTTGACCCATGTCACACTGATCCTAAGAGAGAAGGTCGCAATTAGAAGAGATTTACGTATTACATTAACATAACACTTCTACATAGTGGCAGATTACACCAGAATATGCTAAAAAAAAAAAAAAAAAAAAAGATATAAAATTGGGGTCAGCTGGAAAGACAACGCAATAAGGTCTTGCTCTGATAAGAAGATATGAAATGAATAGAACAATAGCTGCCTGGCAAAGTTGTGTTACCACAACAGCATAATATACAGGGATTTTGGAACGATCGATACTTGAGAAGAATGGGTAAATTCTGCACTGCCTGAATGGAGGACACCGTTGATGGATTCATGCCATTTTAACGCGTTTCACACTTTTTCAGGACAAACCACAATCCTAAAGAAGAAGTGTGAAACTCCAAAACGCGTTGAAAAATAAACCGCATTTTATTTAATCAGTGTCTGACTTCATCCATCAATGGTCTCCTTCATTCAGGCAGTGAAGGATTTACTCAACTCTTCTCCAATATCAATCAAAAAAAAAAAATTTAAAAAAAATGTTGCTTAAATGTAAAAAAACAATTGTAGAATTGCATTTTTTTTTTTTTTTTTTTTTTTTTTTTTTTTTTTTTTTTTTTTTTTTTTACACACACACATTTAATGGTAAAAATGAATGGTTTAATTCAGAGCTACAGCTCGTCCTGAGGAAAAAAAAGCCACAAGCCATGATACAGCCATGTGAATGGAAAATAAAAAAAGTTGTGGGTCTTCGAGGGGGAGGGAGAAAATGTAAAAAAAAAAAAAAAAAAAAAAATTAAAATTGCCTGTGGAGCGAAGAGGTTAAAAGAATCTTTCAGCAAATACCTTTACATGGCCAGTCCGTTCCTCCATTACTGAGAAATCACCAATTGTATTGATATGCTTCCTTTTTTGCTTGACTGACAACCTCTATGCTGTGTGACATCAGGTAAAGGAGCAACCAGTCAAGCAGGAAAATGCATTACTGGGCAGGGAATAGCACTACAGAGACAAAAGCTTCAGATCTACCATAGTACTTCAGTCTCATTTCCATATCAATTCAAATGCGGATTTCTCAGTAATGGAGGAACAGACTTTGAAAGAGCTACATGCACAAATACCTTGGGGGTGAAATAGTGCTAGTAGATTCCCATTATGCCATACAGTACATACTAGCCATGATTACTAGCTTGGAAGTGGGAAATCATCTGTAGTCACATCACTTACACAGTAGACAGCGATTTTACAATTAAGGTACCTGATGATGAAACAGGATATCGCCTTCCATCAGAACCCCGCAGAATTCGCACGGAATCATGACAGGATTGAGAGCAGGAGGGGAGGATGACCTGAGATTTTCAAAGAAGTCCAGCACTGGACTGGGTGAACGTCTTCTGACAGAGGAAGGAGCACCTGGACCACAAGCAGACTTTGAAAAAAATAAAAAATAAATAAATAAATGTAGGGATTTTTGTGCACTCACCGTAAAATCCTTTTATCCGAGCCATTCATTGGGATACACAGACTGTGGGTGTATGCTGCTGCCAATAGGAGGCTGACACCAAGTGATACAAAGAAAGTTAGCTCCTCCCCTGCAGTATACACCCTCCTGCTGGCTCTCAGCTAACCAGTTCGGTGCAAAAGCAGTAGGAGATCAATAACATATGAGCGTATAACATGTCACATTATGACAGAATAGCATTTCAAATTATAAAACAAGCACAAGCTAATAACAGGGTGGGAGCTGTGTCCCAATGATTGGCTCGGAGAAAAGGATTTTACAGTGAGTACAAAAAAATCCCTATTTCTCCTTCACCTCATTGGGGGACACAGACCATGGGACATCCCAAAGCAGTCCCTGGGTGGGGACAACATCAGATTATGCCCTGTGTAACCGCTACTGACAAGTGCACCACCGCGGCCTGCAGAGTCCGCCTGCCCAGACTCACATCTGTGGAAGTTTGGGAATTATAGTGCTTCAAGAATGCATGCGGACTGGACGAACCCGCAAGCTTGGAGGTGTGCTTTGCTGACGCCTGGTGCCTAGAACCCAAGAACTCAATAGACAGGGAGATAGGCTAACATCTAACACGGAAGGACTCCTGGATGGTGTAACGAATCCACCAGGCTAACATGGCATTGTCCGATTGAATTCGAATGGGGTGAGCTGCCAGAAGGAAGTGGACTTGCTGTAGAATTAGCCGTACTGTTCGGATCACCAGAACAATGATCAGGAGAAGAGGACTGGCATCAGTGTCAAGGTAAAAATATACGTTTTTATACCCTTTTGTACTTTTATATATTCTTATGCTGTGAAACAATAAGTTTTTCCCTTTGCTTGCTAAATGCAAATTTAACTGTATTTAAGATGGCTGCCAGTATTCACTTTTGCCTTAGTTTTTGTACTTGCCAAGAATCTACTTTCGTTTCTGAAGCTAAAGTATCGTTTCTGGAGAAATGGAAACTTAACAAGATGTGGACAAAGGAAGATTCATCAGATGATGTCATAGCCAATCAGAGGGACTGAATACTAGATACATTGCTTAAACCCCGCCTAACCCCGCCCTCTGCACACCTTCCCCCAATGGACTATATAATGTTATGTATATGAAATAAAGAGTTCAGTTGCTGTGAGGTTACCACTACGTGTGGAAGCATAAGCAGACTCTGAGTTTGAACCAGCATTGTGTCTGACTCATTCTTCACTTCGGTACCACTGCTTTAAATCTGATTTGGAATGACTGGTGGATGAAGGGTATTGTCGTGACGACCCCGACAATTTGGCGCAACCAACGTGGGGCGTGGCCCGCGATCCGAGACCCCCTGGACCCATGCCTGGACGTCCGTGGACGACACCCGTAGTGGCTGACCTCGAGGACTGATCACCCTCCAAACACGGTAAGTGGAGATCGCATACTATGTATGTGTCACACTTGCTAGTGTTTCAGCCATTATTGGTTAGTCTGTGGTCTCCTTGGGTCTGGGGAGTGACTGGTCGAGTGGTGAGACCGAGCGCGATCCCGTGCCACGCTTCGAACCAGCAACTGAGAGACGTCGCACTCTGCGCGTCCTCGTGTACACCACACCTCCTCCACCGGTCATTGTACTCCATTCAACCACCCTACCCGTGACTGTTGCCTAGTAGTGATAGAGTGAAAGATTGAGAAGTTTGTGGATTGGGATAGGAGACGTAGCCTCTGTGATATTGCACGCACATACATCGGTAATTAAGACGTCCCAAGAGGGGGACCACCAGAAACACTTGCACACACTTGCACATATCGGTAATTAAGACGTCCCAAGAGGGGGACCACCAGAAACACTTGCACACACTTGCACATATCGGTAATTAAGACGTCCCAAGAGGGGGACCACCAGAAACACAGTGGAGGGGTCTCACTAGGAGACAGCCTCCCAACGTTTAGAATATCGTGACAGGACAGACTGTAATCACTGGTGTTCAGGTTAGGGAAAAATATTGAGCGCGAGGCTCTTTATTCATAACACGTGGAGCGCGAGGCTCCGTGTTAGGACACACGTGTTGCTGTCGCTGTCAGCGGCCTACTGCAGAAGGGCGTAGTATTCTGTGAGTCATGTTACGTCTCTTATGGCAGAAGAAGTCCGTGCCCCACGAGTTAGATGAGGATGCTGTGGAAGTCAAGACAATAGAAGAGTCACGGGAGGGCAAGAAGGCAGTCAAGAATGTTGAGAGGTTGTACAAGCATGTAGGATTGCCCTCGACAGGGAGATTGCAGCCGTCTACATGGCACTATCTCATAGAGAGCAAAAAGGGCATGTTGAAAGATAAAGGATTGTTAGAACAAGTGCAAGCTCATCTGCGAGTTGCGCGAGGATAAAGAATGAGGGATGGAAAAAGGTTGATGGAGAGGGAGGATGAGAGGATGCAGAGCCCGTGTTTGGCTATAAAATATCTCAACCATTGGTTTTTCTAAGGTGTTTTGGTATATGAATTGTGTGAAGGTTTTGTAGAAATTAATTGAGTCTGAGAACTGCTGTATTTCGTCACACTGTGTGGTTTTCCGAGACACCCAATGGGAGGGGTGAACCCGTGCGTGAATTGTTTGTGATTTCTCCTCTTTGTGCTGCCGGCCAGAGAAAGGGGGGCCAAAGTTTCCAGAAGAACTTAACCCAGTCTGTATCAGCAGCTGCAGCGATCCTCACTCGCTCTCTAGTCCCCCTCCCCTCGCAGCTTCAAGGACACAACTCGCAGCTCGCTTCCTTATCAGTGGCCCAAGAAGCAGAAGACTTCAGCTCCAGCTCCCCCTCCCTTACACAAATCCAGTCTTACGTTCCAATATTCATTTTAACCCTGTGTCTGGAAATCTCTCTCGCCATGTTAATTCTCAGACCAAGATAGGACAGATGGATTTGTAAATATTGCGGTCAGACAAACCCAGACTGAAGAAATACTTGTATAATCTGTGCTGCAACCTAAGTGAATTACACTGATTCCTGTCCAGATAAGATCACATGTAGTGATAAGCTGACACAGGATAGTGGGTAGTGGGGACATTAATTTTGGGAGTAAGCTGACAGTAATCCTTTTGGGAAGGAGCTGTAGACCAGCATGTCATGTCACCCCCAACCGGTCATCTAGTCACCCCCACCACCAGAGAACCAACCACATCAGGTAGTGTAAGACAGATACAGGAGTATTATCCCTGGAAGCCCTCTGACTGGCTAGCTACGCTAAAATAATTGGCTGACCCTGAGAACAAACCTTTCCCATTATACAGACAAAGAGAATATGATGGACGTATAAGTGCACCTGAGCAGACCTAGAGAGTTGGTGAGCCAAGATGATGGTCAGATGGTATTTATGTTATATAACCCCTATGTAGATGAGTATAATGAGATGTATATCTTACATGCCCTTTCCACGGTTATGATGGCCCTGATAGGCTCAGATCCACCCTCAATAATGCCTGTTGGAAAAAAAAAAAAAATAGGGGGGATAGTGTCTCTAATCCTGTCAGTTAGAATATGCCTATGTCACGTTACTTCAGTATGTGGGTAATTTTTTTGTTTTTTTGTTGTGTACACAGACAGAGCAGGAAGCCATTGTTGCCACTGTTAGTTTTCGCAAGTATCTGGCAGATCTGAACTGTCGGGCTTCGGCCTTGAAACTTCGGTTCTGCCTTGGTCAAGTGATATTTTTGGGTCACTGTCTCCTTCAGGGTGCCAGACACCTCACAGAAGAAAGAAAAAAATAGCCGTCAGCTCCCTTCCATTCCCAAAGGATGAGACTGAGCTCCAGCGTTTTCTTGGACTATGTACTTATTGTCAGTGAATACCGGACGCATCCCACATAATGCTACCTCTCTACAAGGCCCTGAAAGACTGTTCAAGATATGGTGATGATTTTGGCAGATTTCACACATGATACGCTGTTACTACGGAAGACACTGTAGTGCACGGAGCTGCACTCACTCCCTCCCACCCTGTCAGCGCAAGAAGCAGAACGTCAGGCTCTGTCTACTACATGTACTTTGGCCAAGGACAGGCGGGCTAATAAATACACAGACTCATAGTAAGCATTTGGTATTGTTCATGATTTCAGAGCCTATGAACCAATCGAGGATTTGTTACTACCGCCGGGACTCAGTGAAGAATGTTGAAGCTGTTAAAGCCCTCATGGACTCAATCAAATTACCTACTCAGGTGGCCATTATCAAAGTTAAGGAGCACGGTACCATGGAACAGTCCACAGACTGTTGGTAATGCCTTTGCGGATATGCAAGTAAAAGCCGCTGCTCTCCTACCCGTTGAACTGACCATACCAGCTATGGTGACCACACGCTCTCTGCGTAAACAGTTACAAGAAACACTGACTCTACAGGAACCTGATGATCTATGCCAGACTGAGGTTTTCTGCCGGACCACGCGAGACCGCTTAATGACGATGCAGAGAATGTCTCCAAAGGAAGAAGTGAAGCAGTGGAAAGCTGATGGAGCACGTATGGACAATGGTCGCTGAAGGAAAAAAAAAAAAAGGACCAACTTGTGTGTCTCCCTAAGCAGATGTACCCTGCTATTGCCACATGGGCGCATGGGCCCACACATCGAGGTATCTGTCAGATCTGCAAACCCGGTCAACTTCAACGTGTACCCCCGAAGCATCTTGCTAAGCCCGATTATCATTTCCAAAAGCTCCAGGTGGACGACAGGACCTCATCACGTTGCCGAAGTCTGGAAGGTATGAATATTGTCTGGTGGTTGTCGACATGTTCTCCAGTTGGCCAGAAGCATTCCCCGTTACCAACGTGACTGCAAAGACCACAGCAAAGAAACTGGTGATGGAAGTTATATGCAGATATGGTGTTCCAGAAGTTGCCGAAAGTGACCAAGGCCCGGACTTTTCTTCTCATGTGTATCAGGAGGTTCTGACAATGCTTGGATCCACTGTAGCCCTCCATACTCCATACTCTCCACAATCCAGTGGGAAAGTTAAGAGGCTGAACGGCACACTGAAGGGACAATTGACCAAAATGATGCAGGAGACTACGGCTCCATGGCCAGAGCTCTTACACATTCGTACTACCCTATTGCAAAATATAGCCTGTCCCCATATGAGATATTGTTTGGTGCTAGGTTCTCAGTTGTAAATTTTCAGTCTCAGTAGTTGTCAGAAGAAACTGACCGTGCTGTTCAATATGTTATTCAGCTTAGTAGAAATGTTGCTAACACCCATGTTTTAGTTTCTTTTTCCCTTCCAGATTCAGCAGAAACCGACACTGGTCACAATTTGAAGCCTGGTGGTTTTATGGTCGTGAAAAGCTATGTCAGTAAAACTTGAAGGAAAGAGCACCTGGATCTACGCTTTACACTGCAAAAGAGACCGGACCAGCGCTTAGTCACAATGGTGATCGAAGGAAAATGTTGCTGTTGTTTTTGGTCCTGAGGCTGGGGGCCATCTTCGCCCCTACCTTTCCGGCCCCTATTGTAAATAAGAATTCCGGTGCCACTATTCTCTGGGTAAACCTAACGGCCCCGGTAAATATCTGGTGATTTGATTTCTGCGATGTAGTCAAGTGCCCCGAGACTCAGCGGGTGGTAGAGGGAATTATCCAGTATTATATATGTGTTACCAGAGATAACAATTGTGCTGGGAAGATATTTTCATAATGTGTTTAATAGTGGATACTATGGGAATTTAGGCCATATACAGCTCCAGGATATTAGCTTCAGACCAACCAAGGCCCCCGTTAACCAGTACAGCTAAAACAGGCCCAGGTGAATGTTTGCAAAATATAGTTAACGAAGTAATCCCCATTCCAGGTCTTAGTTGGCAAGAAGTCTTCTCTATAGAAACACAAACAGTCCCAAGGAAAAATTTATGGTTAGAATGGGTAAGATACAATGTAAGAGTCCAGAATATCTCTATAGGATATGTTGCTTGTGCTGCAGCGAATACACATCTATACACACATGCATTGTTTTTTCCTGATGACAATACCACTGTCTGTTATGAAACTGTTGAAGGGTCTAAAGTCCACTGATTGCTCAGATTATGTCTCACTAATTCATGAAGAACCTAAACTAAAGGTCCCAGGAGGGATAACCGTATTAGCTGATAATTATACCTGCTATAATTCCCACGACAGTACAGGTACACCAGTAGGGGTCTTCAAGACAGGTTTGTGTAAAGAGAACAGTTCCCTAGATACTGATTTCCTAACTAAACATACACGGTATATGTACGACATTTATTGGTTATGTGGAGATGGTAAGCTCCATCCTAGGTTGCCTAATGCCTGGACAGGTCAATGCACCCTTGTTAAACTAGCTATGCTGTTCAAGATTTTACCTTGGGATCCAGAGACACCTGATGAATATACCAGAATGAGGAGAAGTCTTGATCAGCTCCACATGAGTTATGAAGAAGATCCATTGGTATATGTCGATGGCATTAGAGTGCCAAGGGGGGTGCCTGACCAATTTAAAGCCCAGAACCAGAACTATGCTAGCTTTGCTTCTTTAATCCACAAGTGCAGATTAATAAAAATGTTGATGGGATCAATTACATATATTACAGTGAACAAAGGTTTGTCAATTTCACCTGTGATGCTTTCCAAGGTATAGTTGAGGAATTGGGCCCTAATACTAGAATGACCCTCCAAAACCGACTAGCCCTTGATATGATCTTAGCTAAGGAAGGAGGAGTCTGTGGGATGGTGGGAGAGGAGTGTTGTACCTATATCCCTCAGAACTCTGGGGTAAATGGAAAGACCATGATAGCCCTTAAGAAGATAAATGGGTTAGCAGCAGAATTAAAATCTAATGCAGGAGTAGACACATCTTTCTTTTCCGGTTGGTTGGGTGGGCTCAAAGGATTCCTCCAACAAGCTTGTCTAGTACTGATTGCCCTTCTTGTAGTTGGATCAATAATCCTCTGTTGTGTTATTCCCCTGTATAAAAAGGTTATCACTGAGGCAACTCCGACTGGCACCTTCCCCAACCAAGAAGTAGACCCACCAGAGTACGATGGCACTGATCCAGGGGAAATCTCTAAGTACGCCCCCTCAAGAAGATAGCACCTGAGAGTAAGGGGTATTGTCTAAGAGATCTAGTTTAGGGACAGCAGGAGAACTCCATGTGAAGCTAGTGAAGGGTTCAGCTGCCTGGAGGCCTCTCACAAGGGGAGAGCTTCTGAGGTGTCTGGATGAAGAAATCCACCTCCCCTTTCCCCATCATATGGACAGTCTCGAAGGATCTTTCTTCTTAGGGAAAAACTTAGTGTTTAGGGGGGATTGTCAAGGTAAAAATATACGTTTTTATACCCTTTTGTACTTTTATATATTCTTATGCTGTGAAACAATAAGTTTTTCCCTTTGCTTGCTAAATGCAAATTTAACTGTATTTAAGATGGCTGCCAGTATTCACTTTTGCCTTAGTTTTTGTACTTGCCAAGAATCTACTTTCGTTTCTGAAGCTAAAGTATCGTTTCTGGAGAAATGGAAACTTAACAAGATGTGGACAAAGGAAGATTCATCAGATGATGTCATAGCCAATCAGAGGGACTGAATACTAGATACATTGCTTAAACCCCGCCTAACCCCGCCCTCTGCACACCTTCCCCCAATGGACTATATAATGTTATGTATATGAAATAAAGAGTTCAGTTGCTGTGAGGTTACCACTACGTGTGGAAGCATAAGCAGACTCTGAGTTTGAACCAGCATTGTGTCTGACTCATTCTTCACTTCGGTACCACTGCTTTAAATCTGATTTGGAATGACTGGTGGATGAAGGGTATTGTCGTGACGACCCCGACATCAGTAGTCACTAAACCATTGAACCAGGAGAAAAGGATCTCCCCTGGATGAGGAAGGAGCTCAGAGACTACCCTCTGAAAGTCTGTTTGACCTGCAGAAAACGAGAGGAGCAAAGGAAAGCGCTTCCATTGTCGTCACCATTTTCCCTCAGAACCCTCCTAGCAAATCGAATGGAATGAAGGGATGAGTGAGCAAGTGCGCAAGCTCCCTGTTGAAGGGCCACGGCCTTGTCTCAAGGGAGAATTACCAACCTTCTGGAAGTGTCCAGGATCATCCTCAAAAAGGATATCTGCTGGGCTGGAAATGAGGAAAAACTTGTCTAAGATTAGCTGCCAGCCCAGGTGAGACAGGATATCGCAAGAGATATAGACGACTCAGTGCAGTCCTGGAAGAGCGGAAAAAAAAAAATATATATATATAATAATAATAATAATAATAATAATAATTCGACCAGATAGGGCAGGATGACCATACCTCTAGGGTGCAAGAGGAACATGACAGCCGCCATAACCCCTGCGCACTCTGGGTGTGGTAGCAAGGCCGAAGGACAAGGTAGTGATTTGAAAATGCTGTTCACGAATGGAAAAGCGAAGGAATTTTTGGAGAGGGAAAAAATAGGAATGTGAAGGCAAGCATATCGAATGTTGGTGGATGCCAGAAACTCCACCTTTTTCCGTTGAAGTAGTGGCTGAGCGGAGGAACTCCATCCGAAGAAGGGGGACCTTGTCAAGCTTGGTAGAAGTTTGAGGTCCAGGATCGGTCTTCCTTTTCTGTCCCCTTTTTGGTAACAAGATCCATTAGATCTAGACCGTCCTGGTCAACTCATCCACTGCTGGTTGGGTCTATAGGAAACATGCAATCCTTTGTTCCTGCGTGTTCAACGTTCCCAACTTCACCGAATAACCGATCACCCTGGTAAGGGAGTGATGTCAGAGGCTTTTTGAACGCACAGTACGCTTCCATTCTCTGAGCTATAAAGTCCTTCTGAGTGTAATGGCATTTGCTGCTGACAGCGCCGCGCAAGTAGCCACATCCGAGAGGCGTGAAGAAGCTAGTCTCCCACTCAAGAAGTGTGATTGACCAGCTGTACTGTCTTCAGGAAAAGGTTACTGTTGTGAATCAAGGAAGTTAAGATCTCTGACCAGGAGACCATTGCTGTAGCAACCCATGCGGCGGCTAAGGAAGGGTGGTGCGCTGAACCGGTGGCCGCAAGGCAGAACGAAACAGGTTTGCTAACTGACAGTCTGTTGTATTTTTAATTGATGACCCATCTGGCAGGGATACTGGAAGGTATACCACAGGATATTCTACCCGGTTAATCTGCCAAGTGGCAGAATGCGCGGCTGCATCCAGAAGGTCAGGAAAAGCAGTCTCTTGCAATCGCCGCTCTCTTTTGACAGTGCGGAGTTAAAATGATGAGGCCTCAATCCATCATCCTCTTAACAGGGAAGTGGAGAGGGATCGCCCGCCTTCTTGCATCATCTGCTAAATAGTGGTGATGCAGAGGGGGATGTTCGCCAAAAAGGGTGCCTCTGTACATCCACAGAGTACAGGTCACCGGGTGGACAGGGCTGGTTGTCTGGCGTTAGGCCTGGCTGCAGAAGAGGATACGTGGAGGCGACACTCCGTGTGCTCATCTATTGATGGTGTAGGGAGATCGGTGCCCTTTAAAAAGGACCCATCGCTCCTAAGAATCAGACGAGGCATGGCCTCCCACGTCCTAGGGGGGGTATACGTGGAGGAGACACCCCACGTGTTTGCATATTGCCTGAAAAAGGATACCGCGCTTGCAGAGGCTTCTGTCCAGTGGATCGCTTATCCGGACGTTTCCTGTCCGGGTGAATGGCAAATGCTCTGCTGGGAGTTATGAGGGACACTGCGTGTTCTAGAGTAGAATCGAAGTCCTCGTCAATCTACAGAGATTGGTTGATATAAATAAATAGGCGAATCCATCCTTTTCTGAAGTTCTGGCGAGTCCAGAACCAAAGCAATATCTGATCCATATTCAGAGTCTTGTTCTCAGCAAATCATTGGTGAGGGATCAGGAAATGAAACTTCCGTTTTCTAGACGCCTGTACGTTTCTAGAATACTTGCAGCCCCTGCTAGCCGACGGCTCGCATGAAGGAGAAGGACCATCTATATCAGTCTTGCGAGCACTCTGAGCGACAGAGGGTTCACGGAGGAATTCAATCTCTTGGTCAGAGAAGCCATGGATTGTGGCAGTGACGAAGCCCTCTCAGGGAACTAGGTACTCTGGGATAAGCTGGGGTTGGCGGCAGAGGGCTCCTGGGCTCATTTAGGGTGACCGGTTTCGGACTGGTCATGTGCCTTTAAGACCCGGTAATACTGGTCATGTGCCTTTAAGACCAGGGAATATTGGTCATGAGCCTTAAAGGCTCATGACCAATATTCCCTGGTCTTAAAGGCTTATGACCAGTATTCCCTGGTCTTAAAGATCAGGAGATACTGGTCATGTGCCTTTAAGACCAGGGAGTAGTGGTCATGTGCCTTTAAGACCAGGGAGTAGTGGTCATGCACCTTTAAGACCAGGGAATATTGTTCATGTGCCTTTAAGATTAGGGAATACTGGTCATGTTCCTTCAAGACCAGGAAATACTGGTTGTATTTAAGCACAGGGGGAAGATGCAGGGGAGAGAGCAGTACTTTCTTACCCGGTTGCATGTGCCCCTTCAATGCAAAACTATCACCCCTGTGACATCCATGAATAGGCCCCAGCCGGGGCCTAAATTTCTGCAGCCGGTGGGAGCAATTCCAGGGGTAGAATAGAGGGACGTTGGTGGTAGGTCGAGAGTAGCGAGCATTCCCGTGCTAGGTGAGAAGTGCCAGAAAAGGTGGGCAGAGCAGCCTTAGTGCGCCATAGTGCAGGTGAGGCTTCCGGGATGCGGCCTACACATCTGCCAAAGTCAGGGGCTAAATTTTTGCAGCCGGCCGACCATTACCACTCACCATTGGTGCACGTCCCGGCATGGATCTGCTGCAGATGACTGGGTTTCAGCGCTGAGGAAAGCGTGCACACTCTACTGTTCTGCTGCAGGTCGGGTATTGCAGCGTGGACGGTGCAGGGATAAACCTCAATCCTCCATCCCTTTCTTAGGGCGGTGGAGAGGAACCGTCCACCTCCTTGTGCCATCCGCTTTAACAGTGGTGGGACAGTGGGGGCTGCTCGGACGCCGAAGAGAGGGGCCTGTGTACATCCACGCAGTTCAGCCCCCGGGTGGACAGGGCCAGTTGTCCGGCAATAGGCCTGGCAGGGGAAGAGGGTACGTGGAGGCGACACTTCATGTGCTCGTCCGTTCAGGGTGTGGGGAGATCAGTGCCCTTGAAGGGACCCGTCGCCCCTAAGAATCAGCTCAGGCGTGGCACGTTGCAGAGAGGATACGGAGAGGCGACACTCTCCGGGCTCGCCTGTTGATGGTTCAGGGAGATCGGAGCCTTGAAAGGATCCGTCGCCCCTTCATTGTAGAAAGTAAAATAAAAAATGTAAAAGGTAAAAATATCGAATAGCAGACCCATCCGTGTGCCTCCTACGGACACTAAGCAAGAACTGGTTAGCTGAGAGCCAGTAGGAGGGTGTATACTGCAGGGGAGGAGATCACTTTCTTTGTATCACTTAGTGTCAGCCTCCTAGTGGCAGCAGCATACACCCACGGTCTGTGTCCCCCAATGAGGCGAAGGAGAAAAATATGTAAATGAAACGTTGTGCAGGGGCCAATAAAAATAAAAGGGTGCAAAAATGCTGATAAATGGGTGTTTTGAACAGTGTTTATAGTGAAGGCTTTGGCTGCTGAAAAAAAGCGATGCACTGGGTGACATAGCCTAAGAGTATGTGCGTACATTGCAGGTTTGTCACAACCTGAAAGATTTTAATATCAAAGTGAATGAGATTTTTTAAACCAATAAACAAAAGTGAATGAGATTCCTTGAGTCACTACACACGTTTCTTATTTTTTTTCCTTGCAGATTTAACTCTGCAGCATGTCAATTCTGTCAGCGTTTTTTGTGCTGCAATTACACCCATACTAATGAGTAGGTAAAAATCTGCAACAAAAACAAGTAAAAAGCACAGCAAAAACACACATATTCCTTTAGAAATTTCTGTTACAAATCCTAAACATGTGCACATACCCCAATAGTCAAATTGCGCATTAGGAAACTACAGAAATGGATGTTCGCCATGCCCACAAGGGTCACATTCACTTTCTATTTTAACTTCCCTCTACAAAAGCGGAAGTTCATTTTAGAAGACCAACCAAAATAAATGAAAACTGAAAGAAGTCCCAGCACTTGTACCTGGTGTAAGATCAGATCATCTTCAGGAAAGAGCTTCTCACAAAACTCGCAGGGCAGCTGGGTGGCATCGGCTGCAGAGACAAACACCAGAGTAAGGAACATTAAGCCGCAACTGTACGTAGCAAGGCCCTGTTCACACCGCGCGTTGGGTCTGTGTAATCTACACATCAGGAAATCGTGGTATCTGTCATATAAATAAAATAAATACGTTATGTTTTTTGTTTGTTTTGCTGCTCAGTTGCAGAGATTCTAGCAATCAAAGTATATGGCACCTAATGAGTTAAAAAAAAAGTCAGACTGAGTGTTATGTGAGCTTTCCCTGGGGGCCTGCACTCCTCTCCTTGTATGATGCTAACATAAGCAGGCAGCAACACCCAAAGGAAGAAGAACATGCACATAACAGGTAAGATTTCTCAGCACATGAGATGTAATGACAGACGGCCCTGATCTCCTGGTCTAACCTCCTGCATGGGACTGTGTAGGGGGGAGGGAGCCAAGCTGAGCTAGTCTACGTCACATTAGAAAATCTCTCAACACTGTCACCTCTGCTGTACTGCCCGTCTGGAGACATATCAGAATCTCAGTTATGTATAAGAGATTACGGACATCTCAGGACAGGCAATGGGAGGAAGGGGGGAGCAATAAAGCAGAGCCGACCGTGCTAGGAGAGGAGGAAAGCTGAAGAAAGGGTCTGTAATGTGACACAACTGAGCTCAGCTGACGCGCACTGACTTATGCAGGAAGTTGGATCAGGAGATCAGAGCTGTAGCACACACTGAGAAATCTGCTCTACACCATGGTGTGGGGTCTTCTTTCCTTCCATTTGAATGTTGCTGCCTGCCAATGATTGGTCAGCATCATATAGGGAGAAGGAGTGCACACCCCCAGTAAAGGGCTGATAGATGCCAAACACTTTAAGTTCTAATATCTCTGAAATGAAGAGGCAAAATAAAAAAATACACACATTTATTCTGCTCTGCAGCCACCATTACATCCTATATCCAGGTCAACAAATTTTTGTTGAAAGGTCCTCTTTAAAAAGGACACATCTTTAGCTTTTCAAAAGATTTTTTTGCGTCTCAATGTCAAGCATGTCTAACAGTCACATAGGCTATGATGGCAACAGTTTAACAGAAGAAGTGTCATGAACATGCTCATGACTTATGCCTTTTAAAGGACGTCTTTGGGAAGCCATGCAGTTCATTTGTCACCGAGAGCGCTTTGTGGTACGGAATAGTGACATTAAGTGTTCCATGATAAATAATGGTCACGATGTGAACAGGGCCTAAGGGTCAGAAACAAATTACACATATTAAGGAGCAATTGTACATATGCTAGGCAGCAGAGATGTAAAAAGTTCTAAAAATATGGATAAAAGGGCAACCTACCAGAGGGAGTGCTGGGGGAATTTACGTGCACAGATTCGTTACTGGAGAAGTAATTAAGGTTGCTTCGTCCCCGGACATTCGTCTTCATGTTATTACCCTTGCAGTAGAAGTTATGCCAGAATTGCTGGTTATTTTCAGAAGAGGGACTATAGGGCTCCGGACTCCCTCGTGGGTCATTCTGGCGACTTTGAGAGTGGAATTCATCATAACTGCGGAATGCATTAGAACTTTCTTGTGAAAGATAATCCAGCGGAATATCTAGGTCAAGATCCAGATTAGACTGTTCTCTCCCTAAAATGAGAATATGGTATATTACAATAGATCATCATTCAACCTCCTTAACTGCTGTAACAACCAGCTTTTAAAGGAGCCATACACCTTTGAGAACAGCTGGCCACAGGCTCACTCCGCAGGGTGCAGGAACATGCCCAATGCTACAGTCCCAGGCATCTGCAGACAGGAGGAGTCCATGTACATCTTGTGTGTATGGGCAACTTTACTTGTGTTTCTCAAACATCTAGTGAAGCCTTGGTGGGAAACCAGGCCCATCACAGATCAATTCAGGTAAAAGCAACACAGCTCAGATGCAGCCACCAGGACACAGCTGATGACAAGGCAACATGTCTTTTCTGAAGACAGGTAAAAATGGAGGTACATACACAAGGGAAATGCATCTAAAAATCAGGTCACTCAGTGCAGAATAGCTAAAATTACTAAACCAAATTGCTATCCGTGGCGCTGCCAGGCACCCAAAAGAGCCAGGTGCCCATTACATTGTTAGAATAA
The DNA here is from genome assembly GCF_032444005.1 of Ranitomeya imitator. Taxonomy (NCBI): domain Eukaryota; kingdom Metazoa; phylum Chordata; class Amphibia; order Anura; family Dendrobatidae; genus Ranitomeya; species Ranitomeya imitator. The sequence continues at coordinate 243,054,149 of NC_091282.1, forward strand.
ATTCTACGTTTTTTGCTGATAAGAGTATTGAGTAGAGACCTTACTCACCAGCTAAAATTATGTTCCTGTACCTGGTAGACTCAGAAGTAATTCTTTGCTCCCTCCATCTAACAAGCTTCTAAATGCTAGTTGCTATTGACCGCAGCATAGAGAGAGTTAAACAGCCAGGGACGGTGTTGGTATCAGCCCTGGTTGTTGCTGAAGGAATTTAGCCTTCAAGTAGAAACTGCGCTGTTGTGAATTCTGTGGCTGAGTTCACTTCTGTGGTCACAAGTGGTATTGCAGTCTCTGGGCTTCCTCCCTCAGGTGTTTTGGTGAGCTCGTTGGCTGCCTTGCTATTTAGCTCCACCTGAGTCTGTCTTCCTGGCTCCTTGTCAATGTTCCAGTGTTGGATCTGAGCTACTGCATCTTTCCTTGGGCCTGCTGCTCTGCTAGATAAGTGCTTCTAGTTTGTTTTCTGTTTTTTCTGTCCAGCTTGTTATTCTCTTTTGCTGGAAGCTCTGAGAAGCAAAGGGGTGCACCGCCGTGCTGTTAGTTCGGCACGGTGGGTCTTTTTGTGCACCATCTGGCGGTATTGTCTGAGAGTAAGCCTGAGCCTATGCAGTGCGACAGGACTATGACTAAAGTAGAACGGCAAGAACACAGACGTCTGAACAGACTGTGTTTCTATTGTGGTGATTCTACTCATGCTATTTCTAATTGTCCTAAACGCACTAGGCGGTTCGATAGCTCTGCCGTTATTGGTACTGTACAGTCCAAATTCCTTTTGTCCATTACCTTAATGTGCTCTTTGTCATCATATTCTGTCATGGCGTTTGTGGATTCAGGCGCTGCCCTGAATCTGATGGATTTGGATTATGCTAAACGTTGTGGATTTTTCTTGGAGCCTTTGCGGTGTCCTATTCCGTTGAGAGGAATTGATGCTACACCTCTGGCCAAGAATAAGCCTCAGTACTGGGCCCAGCTGACCATGTGCATGGCTCCTGCACATCAGGAAGTTATTCGCTTTTTGGTACTGCATAATTTGCATGATGTGGTCGTGTTGGGGTTGCCATGGCTACAAACCCATAATCCAGTATTGGATTGGAACTCTATGTCGGTAACCAGCTGGGGTTGTCAGGGAGTACATGGTGATGTTCCATTTTTGTCTATTTCGTCATCCATTCCTTCTGACATCCCAGAGTTCTTGTCGGACTTTCAGGATGTATTTGAAGAGTCCAAGTCTGATGCCCTTCCTCCGCATAGGAATTGTGATTGTGCTATCGATTTGATTCCTGGTAGTAAATTCCCTAAGGGTCGTTTATTTAATTTGTCCGTACCTGAACACACCGCTATGCGCAGTTATGTGAAGGAGTCCCTGGAGAAGGGACATATTCGCCCATCGTCGTCACCATTGGGAGCAGGGTTCTTTTTTGTAGCCAAGAAGGATGGTTCGCTAAGACCGTGTATTGATTACCGCCTTCTTAATAAGATCACTGTTAAGTTTCAGTATCCCTTGCCATTGATTTCTGACTTGTTTGCTCGGATTAAGGGGGCTAGTTGGTTTACTAAGATTGATCTTCGTGGTGCGTATAATCTGGTGAGAATCAGGCAGGGAGATGAATGGAAAACGGCATTTAATACGCCCGAGGGTCATTTTGAGTATCTGGTGATGCCGTTCGGACTTGCCAATGCTCCATCTGTTTTTCAGTCTTTTATGCATGACATTTTCCGTGAGTATCTGGATAAATTCTTGATTGTTTACTTGGATGACATTTTGATCTTCTCAGATGATTGGGAGTCTCATGTGAAGCAAGTCAGAATGGTTTTCCAGGTACTGCGTGCTAATTCCTTGTTCGTGAAGGGATCAAAGTGTCTCTTCGGTGTGCAGAAAGTTTCATTTTTGGGGTTCATCTTTTCCCCTTCTACTATCGAGATGGATCCGGTTAAGGTTCAGGCCATCCAGGATTGGACTCAGCCGACATCTCTAAAAAGTTTGCAGAAATTCCTGGGCTTTGCTAATTTTTATCGTCGCTTCATCTGTAATTTTTCTAGCATTGCCAGACCATTGACCGATTTGACCAAGAAGGGTGCTGATTTGGTTAATTGGTCTTCTGCTGCCATGGAAGCTTTTCAGGAGTTGAAGCGTCGTTTTTGCTGTGCCCCTGTGTTGTGTCAACCTGATGTTTCTCTTCCGTTCCAGGTCGAGGTTGATGCTTCTGAGATTGGTGCAGGGGCGGTTTTGTCACAGAGAGGTTCTGGTTGCTCAGTGTTCAAACCATGTGCTTTCTTTTCCAGGAAATTTTCTGCTGCTGAGCGTAATTATGATGTGGGCAACCGAGAGTTGCTGGCCATGAAGTGGGCATTCGAGGAGTGGCGTCATTGGCTTGAGGGTGCTAAGCATCGCGTGGTGGTTTTGACTGATCATAAGAACCTTACTTATCTTGAGTCTGCCAAGCGCTTGAATCCTAGACAGGCCCGTTGGTCGTTATTTTTTGCTCGTTTTGATTTTGTGATTTCATACCTTCCGGGCTCTAAAAATGTGAAGGCGGATGCTCTGTCTAGGAGTTTTGTGCCCGACTCTCCGGGGTTATCTGAGCCGGCGAGTATCCTCAAGGAAGGAGTCATTGTGTCTGCCATCTCCCCTGATTTGCGGAGAGTGTTGCAGAAATTTCAGGCTAATAAACCTGATCGTTGTCCGGCCGAGAAACTGTTCGTCCCTGATAGGTGGACTAGTAAAGTTATCTCTGAACTTCATTGTTCGGTGCTGGCCGGTCATCCAGGAATCTTTGGTACCAGGGAGTTGGTTGCTAGATCCTTCTGGTGGCCATCTCTGTCACGGGATGTGCGTGCTTTTGTGCAGTCCTGTGGAATTTGTGCTAGGGCTAAGCCCTGCTGTTCACGTGCCAGTGGGTTGCTTTTGCCCTTGCCGGTCCCGAAGAGGCCTTGGACACATATTTCGATGGATTTCATTTCTGACCTTCCCGTTTCTCAAAAGATGTCTGTCATTTGGGTGGTCTGTGATCGCTTTTCTAAAATGGTCCATCTGGTGCCCTTGGTTAAATTGCCTTCCTCCTCTGATTTGGTGCCTTTGTTCTTCCAGCATGTGGTTCGTTTACATGGCATTCCTGAGAATATTGTTTCTGACAGAGGTTCCCAGTTTGTCTCGAGGTTCTGGCGAGCCTTTTGTGGTAGGATGGGCATTGACCTATCTTTTTCCTCGGCCTTCCATCCTCAGACTAATGGCCAGACCGAACGAACCAATCAGACCTTGGAAACATATCTGAGATGTTTTGTTTCTGCTGACCAGGATGATTGGGTGTCATTTTTGCCGTTGGCTGAGTTCGCCCTTAATAATCGGGCCAGCTCGGCTACCTTGGTCTCTCCATTTTTCTGCAATTCTGGGTTCCATCCTCGTTTCTCTTCAGGACAGGTTGAGTCTTCGGACTGTCCTGGTGTGGATTATGTGGTGGACAGGTTGCAGCAGATCTGGACTCAGGTAGTGGACAATTTGACCTTGTCCCAGGAGAAGGCTCAGCTTTTCGCTAATCGCAGACGCCGTGTGGGACCCCGACTTCGTGTTGGGGATCTGGTTTGGTTATCTTCTCGTCATATACCTATGAAGGTTTCCTCTCCTAAATTTAAACCTCGTTTTATTGGTCCGTATAGGATTTCTGAGATTCTCAATCCGGTGTCTTTTCGTCTGACCCTCCCAGACTCCTTTTCCATACATAATGTATTCCATAGGTCGTTGTTGAGGAGATACGTGGCACCTATGGTTCCATCTGTGGAGCCTCCTGCCCCTGTTTTGGTGGAGGGGGAATTGGAGTATATTGTGGAGAAGATTTTGGATTCTCGTGTCTCTAGACGGAAACTCCAGTATCTGGTCAAATGGAAGGGTTATGCTCAGGAAGATAATTCCTGGGTTTTTGCCTCTGATGTCCATGCCCCAGATCTTGTTCGTGCCTTTCATGTGGCTCATCCTGGTCGGCCTGGGGGTTCTGGTGAGGGTTCGGTGACCCCTCCTCAAGGGGGGGGTACTGTTGTGAATTCTGTGGCTGAGTTCACTTCTGTGGTCACAAGTGGTATTGCAGTCTCTGGGCTTCCTCCCTCAGGTGTTTTGGTGAGCTCGTTGGCTGCCTTGCTATTTAGCTCCACCTGAGTCTGTCTTCCTGGCTCCTTGTCAATGTTCCAGTGTTGGATCTGAGCTACTGCATCTTTCCTTGGGCCTGCTGCTCTGCTAGATAAGTGCTTCTAGTTTGTTTTCTGTTTTTTCTGTCCAGCTTGTTATTATCTTTTGCTGGAAGCTCTGAGAAGCAAAGGGGTGCACCGCCGTGCTGTTAGTTCGGCACGGTGGGTCTTTTTGCCCCTTTGCGTGGTTTTCGTTTTAGGGTTTTTTGTAGACTGCATAGTTCTCTTTGCTATCCTCGCTCTGTCTAGAATATCGGGCCTCACTTTGCTGAATCTATTTCATTCCTACGTTTGTCTTTTCATCTTGCTAACAGTCATTATATGTGGGGGCTGCCTATTCCTTTGGGGTATTTCTCTGAGGTAAGTCAGGCTTGTATTTCTATCTTCAGGCTAGTCAGCTCCTCAGGCAGTGCCGAGTTGCATAGGTAGTTGATAGGCGCAATCCACTGCTGCTTCCAGTTGTGTGAGGATAGATCAGGTACTGCAGTCTACAGAGATTCCACGTCTCAGAGCTCGTCCTATTGTTTTGGGTTATTGCCAGATCTCTGTATGTGCGCTGATTACTGCACGCTGTGTTGCCTGATTGCCAGCCATAACACTGCGCTCACAAAATTACATGGACAGCTATAATTTGTGATAACAGCCAAATGGGACGTATCAGTGCGGCAGTTGCCATTACTTATATTTGTCTTATTCTCACACATCTCACCTCGATTTTGTTCTCTCCTCGGGTTTTGGTTTAAGTCTCCAAATTTAGGAGTTAAAATGGATTTTCCATAAAATCTTTTTGGCACATTCCTTTGCATCTCAGAATGAAGACGGTAACTACTGTGCAGGGCCGAGTGCAGAGGCAGCTCATAGTTCCAGTTGCTTGCCGAAGTATGGCCTCTCGTTGGTTTCTTATGCGGCTTTACTTTGCCGCACACAGTAGGGTGGTCTTGGAGGTCCTTAATCATTACACTAGAGCCGCACTTATCACATGGCTCAGTGCGAGCGCCACAGTAATCTTCATGATTCCCTAGTGTATTAAAGGTCACTTCCAGCTCACAAAACTGGCATTTAACCAAACGCAGAGGACAAGCAGTTTCCTGCAAAAAGAAAGGAAAAATTCTAAATATTTGTACTATATTTAAGATCACTGCATGGAGCATGGCAGCGGAGAAATCATGTCTTTCATTAATATGTCTGAGAGTTATACCAAAGCATTTAATGGCTGCACCCACACATCATGTTATCAAGCTGAAGGCTAAAGGTACCGTCACACTTAGCGACGCTGCAGCGATACCGACAACGATCCGGATCGCTGCAGCGTCGCTGTTTGGTCGCTGGAGAGCTGTCACACAGACAGCTCTCTCCAGCGACCAACGATCAGGGGAAAGACTTCGGCATCGTTGAAACTGTCTTCAACGATGCCGAAGTCCCCGGAAACCAGGGTAAACATCGGGTTACTAAGCGCAGGGCCGCGCTTAGTAACCCGATGTTTACCCTGGTTACCATCGTTAAAGTAAAAAAAACAAACGCTACATACTTACCTACCGCTGTCTGTCCCCAGCGCTCTGCTTCTCTGGTCTGGCTGTGAGCACAGCGGCCGGAAAGCAGAGCGGTGACGTCACCGCTCTGCTTTCCGGCTGCCCGGCGCTCACAGCCAGACCAGAGAAGCAGAGCGCCGAGGACAGACAGCGGTAGGTAAGCATGTAGCGTTTGTTTTTTTACTTTAACGATGGTAACCAGGGTAAACATCGGGTTACTAAGCGCGGCCCTGCGCTTAGTAACCCGATGTTTACCCTGGTTACCAGCGAAGACATCGCTGAATCGGCGTCACACACGTCGATTCAGCGATGTCAGCAGGACCTTAACGATCAAAAAATGGCCCAGGCCATTCCGACACGACCAGCGATCTCACAGCAGGGGCCTGATCGCTGGTACGTGTCACTCATAGCGAGATCGCTACTGAGATCGCTGTTGCGTCACAAAACTTGTGACTCAGCAGCGATCTCGCTAGCGATCTCGCTATGTGTGACGGGGCCTTAAAAGCAGCCATCAGACCAGGTCTATCTGCCCGGCAGTCAAAAGTAATGAAGGTGTCAAAGTCCATTCACTACAAGTCTGAACAAGTGTCTGCAAAGAAATTAACAACTTTGAAATAAGTGTGCGGTGAAATTCCTACCTCCACTGATCACTTATGGATAAACAATAACTTTCACAGAGCAATCCTTTTAATCCCTTGTGTAGGTACCTTATATGCGACAGCCTTATGTTGTTCATATACTGTGTGCAAAAGCAGGTTGTGCCCTCAGACAACAGTCCTGTACTAAATGTTATAGTCATGTGTGGGGAAATAAAATAAAAATAAATAAATAGAAAAAAAAAGCTGCAAATGCTTTAAAAAATAGAAGTAAAACCAAACAAATGCGTCGGAACACATGCTGGTACAAGTGCAAAGTACTGGTGTATGTTTACATTGTGGCCTAAACCTAAAACAAAATGAACAAATACCCTGTAATAAGTAAATGATGTAGCGTAGGTACTTAAAAAGCTTACACCAATTACAAAAAAAACAGAAGCCATCGTACTGCAACAAGGTGTACCCAATCTGGATGGTCCTAGAGATAGATAGGACTGTCGTGATTGGGTACACCTTGTCGCGGTGGGATGGCTTTTACAGATATCTACTATATAATTGTCTAAGGGTCACTTCCGTCTTTCTGTCTTTCCTTTTTTCTGTCACGGATATTCATTGGTCGCGGCCTCTGTCTGTCATGGAAATCCAAGTCACTGATTGGTCGTGGCTGTTTTGCCGCGACCAATCAGCAACGGGCACAGTCCGGAAGAAAATGGCCGCTCCTTACTCCCCGCAGTCAGTGCCCAGTGCCCGCATTCTCCTGTCCGGTCACCGCTCACACAGGGTTAATGCCGCGGGTAACGCACTCTGTTACCGCCGCTATTAACCCTGTGTGTCCCCAACTTTTTACTATTGATGCTGCCTACGCGGCATCAATAGTAAAAAAAAAAATGTAATGTTAAAAAAAAAAAAAAAACCTGCTATACTCACCCTCCGTTGTCCGCCGAGCCGCTCACGCCTGCCGTCATCTTCCATTCCCAGCGATGCATTGCGAAATTACCCAGAAGACTTAGCGGTCTCTGTGCTGTATACTACGTGGCTCTGTGCTGTATACTACGTGGCTCTGTGCTGTATACTACGTGGCTCAGCAATATACTACGTGGACATGCATATTCTAGAATACCCGATGCGTTAGAATCGGGCCACCATCTAGTAGAGATATATCTATCTAAAAAAAAAAAAATAGGGTCGATTAAGTACTCTGTTATTTACATGGACAATTGCTATTTAATTTACTCATTTTGTTTCCGTCATAGGTTTTTTCAAAAACAGAAATACTAATAATTTACATGTATTGATTAACAAAATGTTAATTGTGCTTCAAAACAGCATCAAGTCTAGGCACACTTGCACAGTTTTTGAAAGAACTCCGTTCTCCAAGAGGTTTGGAACAACCTCTCTGCTAACAGATCTGTGGATGTAGGGGTGCACAAATCCTTCTGTTTCCTCATGTAATACCAGAGACTCAATAATGGCAACATTAGGGCACCCATATCAGATTTTCCAGGTTTCCTTGAGAATCAAGCTCAAAATAATTCTTAATGACATTGGCTGTACGTTTACCTATCTGGAGGGTCCTAACTTGTCTCTAGGATTAAAACCTTTCAGGGTGTCTAACAACATCAATCTGAATTATGGCAGAGGAGGACATGAGCCTAAATAAGACACCCATCAAGGGAAGGTATACAGATAAGGAGTAAGGCTAGTTTCACATTTGCGTTTAAATCCGCAGCGTTTAACCCCTTTCTGCCATTAGACGTACTATTCCGTCCATGTGGGGTGGGCTTTACTTCCCAAGGACGGAATAGTACGTCATAGCCGATCGGCCGCGCTCACGGGGGGAGCGCGGCCGGGTGTCAGCTGCTTATCGCAGCTGACATCCGGCACTATGTGCCAGGAGCGGTCACGGACCGCCCCCGACACATTAACCCCCGACACACCGCGATCAAACATGATCGCGATGTACCGGCGGTGCAGGGAAGCATCGCGCAGGGAGGGGGCTCCCTGCGGGCTTCCCTGAGACCCCCGCAGCAACGCGATGTGATCGTGTTGCTCCGGGGGTCTCCTACCTCCCTCCCTGCATCAAGTCCCGGATCCAATATGGCCGCAGATCCGGGTCCTGCAGGGAGGGAGGTGGCTTACCAAGTGCCTGCTTAGAGCAGGCACTTGGTAACGCTGCAGCGCTGTTTGACAGATCGGTGATCTGTCAGAGTGCTGTGCAAACTGGCAGATCACCGATCTGTATTGTCCCCCCCAGGACAAAGTAAAAAAAAAAATTTTTACAAGTGTGTAAAAAAAAAAAAAAAAAATCCTAAATAATGAAAAAAAAAAAAAAAAAAAAAAAATATTATTCCCATAAATACATTTATCTAAATAAAAAAAAAAATAGAATTATTCTTACCGTTAATTCGGTTTCTAGTAACTCACCACGACAGCACACCTGGAGGATGTTACCCCTTTCCTAATAGGGACAGGAAATGACAAGAGGTTAAATAACCCCTCCCTCATCCTCCCCCTCAGTGTTATTATAAAGGACCACAGGAGAATGAATGCTTCAAATTATATTTATTCTTTTCAGAACGTATAACAAGCATAGGGAGGGATTACTCCTGCTGTCGTGGTGAGTTACTAGAAACCGAATTAACGGTAAGAATAATTCTATTTTCTCTAGTAACCACCACGACAGCACACCTGGAGCAGTACCCAAGAGTAATCTATTAGGGAGGGACTATAGCCCCAAGGACTTTTTCTCCAAAGGCTAAGTCCTCCTTTGACATCAGGTCTAGCCTGTAATGTTTAGAAAATGTATGGACCGAGGACCACGTGGCCGCTCTGCATATTTGCTCAATGGAAGCACTGGCTTTCTCGGCCCAGGAGACAGCTGTTGCTCTGGTAGAGTGAGCTGTGAATTTCTCTGGCGGTGGAAGGCCTTGGATCTGATAGGCCTCCAAGATTGCTCTCTTGATCCAATTGGCAATTGTAGATTTGGAAGTCTTCTTTCCCTTATTCTGCCCATGAAGATGGATAAGTAAATTTTGATCCTTCCTAATTTTATCTGAGATCTGAAGGTAATAAAGTACCGTTCTTCGAACGTCTAAAGTATGGAACTGTTGTTCCTCTTCATTTTTTGGTTCTTGATAAAAGGAAGGGAGAATTATCTCCTGTGACTTATGAAAGTCAGAGACGACTTTTGGAAGAAATGATGGATCCAATCGCAGAATAAGCCTATCTTGTAGAATCCTCATGTAAGGTTCATTGATCGACAGGGCCTGTAGTTCACCTACTCTCCTGGCTGTCGTTATAGCTATCAGGAAGGTGGTTTTCCAGGCGAGTCTATCCATTGGTATTGATGACAAGGGTTCAAAAGGTGGAAGTGTAAGTCCCTTCAGAACTATATTGAGGTCCCAAGACGGGACTATATTAATGGATCTTGGAGATATGCGGGATGCTGCCGTCATAAACCTTCTTATCCATCTGTGTTCGGATAGAGGTTGGTCGAAATACGAGCTTAGTGCCGACACCTGTACCTTGAGGGTGCTGGGTTTGAGACCTTTTTCTAATCCATCCTGTAGAAAATCAAGGATTCGGGCTAAGTTCGGCCTATCTGGGTTGGGCCGTTCAGGAGCACTCCATGATATATAGGTCTTCCATATTTTCTGATAAATGGAATTGGTAACGGTCTTCCGGCTTTTCTGTAGCGTACTAATGACCTTCTTTGATAGCCCTCTGGTTCTCAGAATTGAGAATTCAGAAGCCAGGCATTCAGGTGTAATCTTTCGGGGTCTGGATGAAGTATTGGCCCCTGATAGAGGAGGTTCTTGATCGGAGGTAGTGCTATTGGTCCATCTACTTTTAGGCTGATGAGGGACCCAAACCAACTTCTTTTGGGCCAGAATGGAGCTACTAAGATTACACTGACTCTTTCTGTCCTTATCTTCTGTAGGACCTTTGGTAGAATTGGTAATGGAGGAAACGCGTAGGCCAGAGAGAATGTCCATGGTTGGGCCAATGCGTCTACTCCTAGCCCCGGATCGGTTGGATCTAGAGAAAAAAATTGATCCACTTTTGTGTTCTGGGCGTTCGCAAACAGGTCCACTTCCGGCTGACCCCACTTCCTGACCAAAAACTGAAAAGTCTCTGGGTCTAGACCCCATTCTCCGGGATGGATCTTTTCTCTGCTCAGGAAGTCGGCCTGTACATTTATTTCCCCTCTTATGTGCAGGGCAGAAAGAGAGAGAACATGTTCTTCGGCCCAGGAAAATATTCTGGCTGATATGGCCTTTAGATCCTCGTGTCTTGTACTTCCCTGATGACGAAGATGGGCAACTGTCAATATGGACTGTAGCTTTGGTGTAGCTAAAGATGTTGTTCTTGACATCTTTTGAGGATATGATATCAACTCTATTTTTATTCCATCTCTGACTGATGTTAACGTCCATTGGTCTGAGCAGATTGCTTGCCAGTATGGGAGGAAGTTTGAAATACGACCCCCTACCCTGGTGGCGTCATTGTTTTCTCTGGTTTTGAGGCTGGGAAAGAAAGAGATTTCTGTCTCTCCCTCCTTTTGGGTAACTCCAGCGCCCTGTTTTACCCTTGCCTCTGTATTGAGGAGTATGCTCTTGTTGAGAGCGAAAGGGTCTTTTCCTAGGGTTTCTAGGTTCTGGCAATGTCTTCTTTTTATCTGAAGCTTTCTCCAGTAGATCATCCAGGGCCGGCCCAAACATATAATTCCCCTTAAAGGGAATCGAACAGAGCCTCATCTTTGAGGTCATGTCTCCAGACCATGATTTCAGCCAGAGTGCCCGTCTTACAGAATTTGATAATCCTGATGACCTTGCTGCCACCCTCACGGACTCAGCTGAGGCATCCGCTAGAAATCCTGTCGCTTTCTGGAAGATAGGTAGAGAGGCCAGGATCTCCTCCCTGGGAGTGCCTGAGGACAGGTGTTCCTCTAATTGACCCAGCCAGCGGTGCATTGATCTGGCTACACAGGTAGACACCGAATTGATATTAAGTAAAGATGCAGATGTCTCCCAAGACTTTCTTAGCAGCCCGTCCATTTTACGCTCCAGAGGGTCCTTTAACTGGGAGGCATCTTCAAATGGTAGCGTGGTTTTCTTAGCTACCCTAGCGATCTGGATATCTACTTTAGGAATCTCCGACCAGCATGAAGCAGTTTCGTCATCTACCGGAAAACGTTCCTTAATTTCTGCCGGGGTGGTCAACCTCTTTTCCGGAGTCTCCCATTCTTCTAGAACTAAATCACGGATGTTTCTGTGGATGGGAAATACTTGTTTTTTCTTAGAACGAAGACCCCCGAACATCTCATCTTGTACTGATTGAGCTGTTTTCTCTTCTTCAATCTCCATAGTCTTCCTCACTGCTGTAAGGAGTTCTTCTATGTCACTGGAGGAGAAGTAGTATCTCTCCTGCTGAGAAGCCTCTGAGTTTAAGGATATTTCACCTTCCTCTGGATGTTCGTCCGACATCTCCTCCTGAGATTCCTCATGCCTCTCATCCTCTGGATTAAGCTTCCTTCTCTTAGCTTCCGGAGGAGTACTGGGGGAGGGTGTGGGCTGGGAGAGTGTGGCCAGAGAGCTTCTGATCTCGTGCTGGATCAAGCCTTTAATCTCTTCCATTAGAGATGGCTGCTCTTCTCTGACCACTTTTTCTGTGCATTCTTTGCATAATGTCTTCTTATATGAAGAGGACAATTTCTTTGCACAGACAGCACATTTTCGTGCCGCTTTGGATCTGCTTCCTGATGCGGGTTCCTTGTCCCCCTGAAAAAAAGGGGGAGAAGGAATCATAAGATTGCAACCCGCATCAGGGAGTGGACACCCAGGGCCAGATTACTTACTGGGGCCGGGATGGTGCTGGGATCTGCAATAGCAGAGCGAGAGGCAGACGTCTCCATGATTTTCACCACACCGTGGTCTTACCGGAGACGTCTTCTTGTCCGGGGCTCTTAAATAGGCGACCGGACACAGCACCTGTCCTCCTGTGAGAGGACCTCCTCCTCCAATGTCCGGATGTGGGGGGAGAAACCGCCGAAATCCACGCTAACTGACATGCGTTCCAGCGTGGAACGCAAAGGAGCTTCCTGAGTACCGAAGCCGGCCGGCGTCTGACGTCACTTCCTGCCGCCGGCTTCAGACCGGAAGCCCTCATTGCGCGCACAGCGCTGGAGGAGGAGAGGGGCTGGAGAGCTCAGAGAGGCCTCCAGCCGAAGAATGCCGCCCAGACCTTGCCTTGACGGTGCGGACTGGTGGCGGAAGTCCCGAGTCCGGAGAGACGGGAGCAGCGCTCGGGGAAGAGGTAAGTCTGCTCCCCAGCTGCCCGGCATAGAATCGCTTTCCCCCTGGTGACCGCTGCCGGCACAGCACACCTGGGATGACCTCTTCATCCCTAGTAGGGACAGGAAAAAACACTGAGGGGGAGGATGAGGGAGGGGTTATTTAACCTCTTGTCATTTCCTGTCCCTATTAGGAAAGGGGTAACATCCTCCAGGTGTGCTGTCGTGGTGGTTACTAGAGAAAAAACCAATAAAAGTACACATATTTAGTGTCGCCGCGTCCGTAACGACCCGACCTATAAAACTGGCCCACTAGTTAACCCCTTCAGTAAACACCGTAAGAAAAAAAAAAAAAAAACGAGGCAAAAAACAACGCTTTATTATCATACCGCCGAACAAAAAGTGGAATAACACGCGATCAAAAAGACAGATATAAATAACCAGGGTACCGCTGAAAGCGTCATCTTGTCCCGCAAAAAATGAGCCGCCATACAGCAACATCAGCAAAAAAATAAAAAAGTTATAGTCCTCAGAATAAAGCGATGCAAAAATAATTATTTTTTCTATAAAAGAGTTTTTATCGTATAAAAGCGCCAAAACATAAAAAAATGATATAAATGAGGTGTCGCTGTAATCGTACTGACCCGAAGAATAAAACGGCTTTATCAATTTTACCAAACGTGGAACGGTATAAACGCCTCCCCCAAAAGAAATTCATGAATAGCTGGTTTTTGGTAATTCTGCCTCACAAAAATCGGAATAAAAGGCGATCAAAAAATGTCACGTGCCCGAAATTGTTACCAATAAAAACGTCAACTCGTCCCGCAAAAAACAAGACCTCACATGACTCTGTAGACTCAAATATGGAAAAATTATAGCTCTCAAAATGTGGTAACGCAAAAAATATTTTTTGCAATAGAAAGCGTCTTTCAGTGAGTGACGGCTGCCAATCATAAAAATCCGCTAAAAAACCTGCTATAAAAGTAAATCAAACCCCCCTTCATTACCCCCTTAGTTAGGGAAAAGTAAAAAAAAATTAAAAAATGTATTTATTTCCATTTTCCCATTAGGGCTGGGGTTAAGGCTACAGTTGGGGTTAAGGCTACAGTTGGGGTTAAGGCTACAGTTGGGGTTAAGGCTACAGTTGGGGTTAAGGCTACAGTTGGGGTTAAGGCTACAGTTGGGGTTAAGGCTACAGTTGGGGTTAAGGCTACAGTTGGGGTTAAGGCTACAGTTGGGGTTAAGGCTACAGTTGGGGTTAAGGCTACAGTTGGGGTTAAGGCTACAGTTGGGGTTAAGGCTACAGTTGGGGTTAAGGCTACAGTTGGGGTTAAGGCTACAGTTGGGGTTAAGGCTACAGTTGGGGTTAAGGCTACAGTTGGGGTTAAGGCTACAGTTGGGGTTAAGGCTACAGTTGGGGTTAAGGCTACAGTTGGGGTTAGGATTACATTTGCGGTTGGGAATAGGGTTGGGATTAGGGTTAGGGGTGTGTTTGGATTAGGGTTTCAGTTATAATTGGGGGGTTTCCACTGTTTAGACACATCAGGGGCTCTCCAAACGCAACATGGCGTCCGATCTCAATTCCAGCCAATTCTGCGTTGAAAAAGTAAAACAGTGCTCCTTCCCTTCCGAGCTCTCCCGTGTGCCCAAACAGGAGTTTACCCCAATATATGGGGTATCAGCGTACTCAGGACAAATAGGACAACAACTTTTAGGGTCCAAGTTCTCCTGTTACCCTTGGGAAAATACAAAACTGGGGGCTAAAAGATAAGTTTTGTGGGAAAAAAAAGATTTTTTTAATTTTCACGGCTCTGCGTTATAAACTGTAGTGAAATACGTGTGGGCTCAAAGTTCTCACAACACATCTAGATAAGTTCATGGGGGGCTCTAGTTTCCAATATGGGGTCACTTGTTGGGGGTTTCTACTGTTTAGGTACATCAGGGGCTCTGCAAACGCAATGTGACGCCTGCAGACCATTCCATCTAAGTCTGCATTCCAAATGGCGCTCCTTCCCTTCCGAGCCCTCCCATGCGCCCAAACGGTGGTTCCCCTCCACATATGGGGCATCAGCGCACTCAGGACAAATTGGACAACAAATTTTGGGGTCCAATTTCTCCTGTTACCCTCGAGAAAATACAAAACTGGGGGCTAAAAAATAATTTTGGGGGGAATTTTTCTTTTTATTTTCACGGCTCTGCGTTAGAAACTGTAGTGAAACACTTGGGGGCTCAAAGTTCTCACAACAAATCTAGATAAGTTCCTTGGGGGGTCTAGTTTCCAATATGGGGTCACTTGTTGGGGGTTTCTATTGTTTAGGTACATTAGGGGCTCTGCAAACGCAATGTGACGCCTGCAGACCATTCCATCTAAGTCTGTATTTCAAATGGCGCTCCTTCCCTTCCGAGCCTTCCCATGCGCCCAAACGGTGGCTCCCCCCCCACGTATGGGGTATCAGCGCACTCAGGACAAATTGCACAACAAATTTTGGGGTCCAATTTCTCCTGTTCCCCTCGGGAAAATACAAAACTGGGGGCTAAAAAATAATATTTGTGGGAAAAAAAATTTGTTTTATTTTTACGGCTCTGCATTATAAACTTCTGTGAAGCTCTTGGTGGGTCAAAGTGCTCACAACACATCTAGATAAGTTCCTTAGGGGGTCTACTTTCCAAAATGGTGTCACTTGTGGGGGGTTTCAATGTTTAGGCACATCAGTGGCTCTTCAAACGCAACATGGCGTCCCATCTCAATTCCTGTCAATTTTGCATTGAAAGGTCAAACGGCACTCCTTCCCTTCCGAGGTCTCCCATGCGCCCAAACAGTGGTTTACCCCCACATATGGGGTATCAGTACTCAGGACAAATTGTGCAACAACTTTTTGGTTCCAAATTCTTCTCTTACCATTGGGAAAATAAAAAATTGGGGGCGAAAAGATCATTTTTTTTTTCACAAAAATGATTTTTTATTTTTACGGTTCTGCATTATAAACTTCTGTGAAGCACTTGGTGGGTCAAAGTGCTCACCACACCTCTAGATAAGTTCCCTAGGGGGTCTACTTTCCAAAATGGTGTCACTTGTGGGGGGTTTCAATGTTTAGGCACATCAGTGGCTCTCCAAACGCAACATGGCGTCCCATCTCAATTCCAGTCAATTTTGCATTAAAAAGTCAAATGGCGCTCCTTCGCTTCCAAGCTCTGTCATGCGCCCAAACAGTGGTTTACCTCCACTTATGTGGTATCAGCGTACTCAGGACAAATTGTACAACAAGGTTTGGGGTCCATTTTCTCCTGTAACTCTTGGCAAAATAAAACAAATTGGAGCTGAAGTAAATTTTTTGTGAAAAAAAGTTAAATGTTAATTTTTATTTAAACATTCCAAAAATTCCTGTGAAACACCTGAAGGGTTAATAAACTTCTTGAATGTGGTTTTGAGAACCTTGAGGGGTGCAGTTTTTAGAATGGTGTCACACTTGGGTATTTTCTATCATATAGACCCCTCAAAATGACTTCAAATGAGATGTGGCCCCTAAAATAAAATGGTGTTGTAAAAATGAGAAATTGCTGGTCAACTTTTAACCCTTATAACTCCCTAGCAAAAAAAAAAATTTTGGTTCCAAAATTGTGCTGATGTAAAGTAGACATGTGGGAAATGTTATTTATTAAGTATTTTGGTGTGACATATCTCTGTGATTTAATTGCATAAAAATTCAAAGTTGGAAAATTGCAAAATTTTCAAAATTTTCGCCATATTTCCGTTTTTTTCACAAATAATCGCAAGTAATATCAAAGAAATTTTACCACTGTCATGAAGTACAATATGTCACGAGAAAACAATGTCAGAATCACCGGGATCCGTTGAAGCGTTCCAGAGTTATAACCTCATAAAGGGACAGTGGTCAGAATTGTAAAAATTGGCCCGGTCCATAACGTGCAAACCACCCTTGGGGGTAAAGGGGTTAAACGCATCCGCAAGTGGTGGAAAAAACGCATATAAACGCGTACATACGCAGCGTGTTTTTTTTTTAGACGCATGCGGTGTCGCATGCGGGTAAAAAACGCCGCGTTTGTACGCGTTTATATGCGTTTTTTCCTGCGTTTGCGTTTTTGGTACGCATGATGAGAAATTTCACAAGAGAAAAATCAAGATAACCAGACACCGCCAATGGGACTACAGAGGGCGTGTATTATGACGAAACGCAGAACGGTATAAATGGCCCCCCAAAAGAAATTCATGAATAGCTGGTTTTTGGTCATTCTGCTTCACAAAAATCGGAATAAAAAGCGATCAAAAATGTCACGTGCCCGAAAATGTTACCAATAAAAATGTCAACTCGTCCCCCAAAAAACAAGACCTCACATGACTGTGGACCAAAATATGGAAAAATTGTAGCTCTCAAAATGTGGTAACGCAAAAAATATTTTTTGGAATAAAAAGCGTCTGAGTGTGTGACAGCTGCCAATCATAAAAATCCACTAGAAAACCCCCTATAAATAGAAATCAAACCCCCTTCATCACCCCCTTAGTTAGGGAAAAATTAAAAAAAATGTATTTATTTCCTTTTTCCCATTAGGGTTAGGGATAGGGATAGGGATAGGGCTAGGGCTAGGGTTAGGGCTAGGATCCCTTTATCACCTTGATGGTGGGGGTGGCTTATCAGTGTCTAGACTTGTTTTTCTCTATTGAAACGCATGCGTTCAAAAACGCATGCGTTTACATAGACAGCAATGCGTTTTTTTTACGCAAACCTTGCGCAATCGAACGCATGCGTTTCCTGGCGGCAAATAGACGCCTCTAGAAATTACTACATGTTGCATTTCCGCGCCAAGCCGCAAGCGACGAAACGATGCATGCGTCGTCAAACGCGGCAAAACGCGAACAAAAAAAAAAACGCATGCGTTTTTAATGTTAAATATAGGAAAACACGACGCATGCGTTTATATGCGGTACAAACGCTGCGGCAAAAAACGCAAATGTGAAACCAGCCTAAGATTACAGCACAGCCAAAGAAACGAGCCGGACTATAAGCTGGTGCAAAGCGTAAGCTCATACTTACACCGTGGCCATTTTATTGACACAAAAACACACACACACACACACACACACACACGTGTACCCTACAATAAGTAAATAGCAATAATACATGTGAACAACATGGGGTGCTCATGGGTGTCTTATTCGGGGCCTTGTCCTTATTGACGTTGCTGAACACGTGGTAAGGCTTTAATACTAGAGACCGTATAGGACAGTCCCAATGGGAACACCTGGTCATAGTGGGATTGCCTTTATGTTTTTTTTTCATCGAAGTAACATTAATTAAGTACCCTACGTTATTTACATGTACTGTTTACTTATTTATTTGCTGTAGGGTATATGCTCATTTTGTTTCCTCTTGAATTTTAATTTTATGAACAAAATAAACATTTTTCAAAAACTTTTTAAGCATTTTTTCCCCCCACACATGCCTTAAACTTGTGCACAGTACTGTAAAGATCTACTAATTTACATCTTCAGACTTGTACAGGTCCTTCTCAAAAAATTAGCATATAGTGTTAAATTTCATTATTTACCATAATGTAATGATTACAATTAAACTTTCATATATTATAGATTCATTATCCACCAACTGAAATTTGTCAGGTCTTTTATTGTTTTAATACTGATGATTTTGGCATACAACTCCTGATAACCCAAAAAACCTGTCTCAATAAATTAGCATATCAAGAAAAAGGTTCTCTAAACGACCTATTACCCTAATCTTCTGAATCAACTAATTAACTCTAAACACATGCAAAAGATACCTGAGGCTTTTATAAACTCCCTGCCTGGTTCATTACTCAAAACCCCCATCATGGGTAAGACTAGCGACCTGACAGATGTCAAGAAGGCCATCATTGACACCCTCAAGCAAGAGGGTAAGACCCAGAAAGAAATTTCTCAACAAATAGGCTGTTCCCAGAGTGCTGTATCAAGGCACCTCAATGGTAAGTCTGTTGGAAGGAAACAATGTGGCAGAAAACGCTGTACAACGAGAAGAGGAGACCGGACCCTGAGGAAGATTGTGGAGAAGGACCGATTCCAGACCTTGGGGAACCTGAGGAAGCAGTGGACTGAGTCTGGTGTGGAAACATCCAGAGCCACCGTGCACAGGCGTGTGCAGGAAATGGGCTACAGGTGCCGCATTCCCCAGGTAAAGCCACTTTTGAACCATAAACAGCGGCAGAGGCGCCTGACCTGGGCTACAGAGAAGCAGCACTGGACTGTTGCTAAGTGGTCCCAAGTACTTTTTTCTGATGAAAGCAAATTTTGCATGTCATTCGGAAATCAAGGTGCCAGAGTCTGGAGGAAGACTGGGGAGAAGGAAATGCCAAAATGCCTGAAGTCCAGTGTCAAGTACCCACAGTCAGTGATGGTGTGGGGTGCCATGTCAGCTGCTGGTGTTGGTCCACTGTGTTTCATCAAGGGCAGGGTCAATGCAGCTAGCTATCAGGAGATTTTGGAGCACTTCATGCTTCCATCGGCTGAAATGCTTTATGGAGATGAAGATTTCATTTTTCAGCACGACCTGGCACCTGCTCACAGTGCCAAAACCACTGGTAAATGGTTTACTGACCATGGTATTACTGTGCTCAATTGGCCTGCCAACTCTCCTGACCTGAACCCCATAGAGAATCTGTGGGATATTGTGAAGAGAAAGTTGAGAGACGCAAGACCCAACACTCTGGATGAGTTTAAGGCCGCTATTGAAGCAGTCATTTCTGCAAAAGGATTCCCGACCAAGTATTGAGTGCATAACTGAACATTATTATTTGATGTTTTTTTTGTTTGTTATTAAAAAACACTTTTATTTGATTGGATGGGTGAAATATGCTAATTTATTGAGACAGGTTTTTTGGGTTATCAGGAGTTGTATGCCAAAATCATCAGTATTAAAACAATAAAAGACCTGACAAATTTCAGTTGGTAGATAATGAATCTATAATATATGAAAGTTTAATTGTAATCATTACATTATGGTAAATAATGAAATTTAACACTATATGCTAATTTTTTGAGAAGGACCTGTATAGAATGAATAGCCTTTATTACAGAGAAAGCGTTTGTGCTATCCACCCTTCGTAGAAGAGCAGTATAATGCAGGGAAGTCTTTAGATCTGGTGTACGGTGACATACATGCTCAGTCCTCCTAACCCTGTACGTGTTCATTCCGGTTTAACATGGTAAACTAGTCTGTTCAGTTTCTTGCGTAGTGATGAGCAAGCAGCAGAACCCGGCCCTGCATTCCAAAATTGCCAACACCTATAGATCTAAAACATTAAAAATTGGATTTGTAGAAAAAAAAATAAATAAATAAGCTCTCTAAAAGGCAACATGCACAAAAAAAAAAAAGCAAGGGCAGCATGCATCAGACACCGGCTGACTAGTCTCTTATGAAGCTCGACCCGGGCAGATTTTAAAGATTTTTTTCATTTAAACACTACAGCATTTCAGAGTCACACACACACCTGAAATCATACAGCCGCCGCTGGTACATGCCACCCAATGATTGCATATATCAGATGTCACATTCCCTTTAAAGGCGTTATCACTACTCAGACAACCCCTTCTTAAAACCGTAATAAAAGAACATTCTAGCACTGGGTCTCCTGAGGCTCCTATGACACTGTTCTGCTATGAGAGCCCTGCAGACAACGTCATGTGAGCCTTGGGATACCTGGTGCAGCCATCACCAGAACAGAGCAGCACAAGTGCTAGAGGAGAATATAGAGTGTTCTTATTTTCTATTGGAGAACAGAGTATTTAAGCAGATGATATCTGAGTAATGGACAGCCCCATGAATGAGAATGTAATACGCACATATAATAACAGTATAACATAGAAAACCTGACCTCATGTTCCTCCATAGCACACTTCTCCATCGTCATGTTACATTTACAAGTCACCTGCAATACATATATAAAAAAAAAAAAATTAGGGCATTTGTGTTACTCCAAACCTTACACAATGGACAAGTTATTATAATACATAATATAAAATGGAAGAAAAAGAAAAAAAAAAAAAGGTTACTTTCCCTTTAACTGGTGACTCGGAATAACATAAGATGTCTACCTCGAATATTAAAAAGGGATTATTTAAATGAATTCGGAATAGTCTATAACAGACCTTGGCAAAGTGTGGCCTAAAGGTCACAAGGGGCATTTTGGATGTTTTGGTGCTGCCCACGGACCTGAACAGCCAGGCCTTATGCAGTGGTGGCCTGTACCACATGGGCGCCCATCATTGAGCCGATGAAGTCCATACATTGCGCCAGCAGCGCCTCAGTACATAGCACAGAGCGGAGATGAGCAAAAATGGGGTTAGGAGAGTGGTTTTACAGCATTCTGCAGAGGAAGAGGGGGACATCGTACTGTGTAAGGGGGCTGTGTGGGGACATAATACCGTATGTGAGGCATCAGATTAGGAACGGTTTATAGAGATACAAGAGATAAGTAATAGGAGCTGGATGATTTCTAAAAAGCAATAAAACAAATACCGTAGGTGTTGATTAGCTGCTACAAGTAAGGATAAATGTTACAATAAGCCTTCTTGTAGTAATAACACTTAATATGGAACTAGTCATTCTGCTCCATAGCAAGTGATAAAATTAAGATAAAAAGTAAAAGAAGAAGAATTAAGTTTGGCTTGTTGGTCACTCCCCCAACAACAGTAACAGCATCTCATGTGCCCCCTTGGGAAAATTACGGTATTTGCTCACTCCTGGTCTATAGTATCTGACATTGGCCCCAATTCATAAGGCGGTTTTCAACAAAACTTTTATAAAAATGCTTTAAATGTTTGACCAACTCTAATATGTTCAAGAAATTTGGACCGGTCCTGGTCCACGTACATTTTAGAAAAGTGGGCAGAGATAGGGCATGATCAAGCGTAAGTGGTGCAAGTGCCTCGACCAATCAGCGACGGGCACAGCGACGATGATGTCATAAAGGACGTAGACATCCCGTGTCTGATTGGTCGAGGCCCCAAGGCCTCGACCAATCAGCAACGGGCACAGTATCGACGTAGATGTCATAATGGTTGCCATGGCGACGATGATGTCATAAAGGTTGCCTCGACCAATCAGCGACGGGCACAGTCTGCCGCGAATTCTGGAATCATCATTGTCCATATACTACGGGGACATGCATATTCTAGAATACCCGATGCGTTAGAATCGGGCCACAATCTAATAAATATATACATATATATACATACATATACATATATATACATACATATACATACATACACATATATATATACACATATATATATATATATATATACACATATATATATATACACATATATATATATACACATATATATATATACACATATATATATACACATATATATATACACACATATATATATACATATACATATATACATACATATATACATACATACATACACACTAGCTGAAGACCCCGGCGTTGCCTGGGCATAGTAAATATCTGTGGTTAGTCATAGCACCTCACTACTCTTATTTTCCCATTACGCCTCTCATTTTCCCAATCACATCTTTCATTTTCCCCCTCACTCCTCTCATTCCCCCCTAACACTTGTCATTTCGACCTCACATCTGTCATTTTCCAATCACTCCACTATTTTCCCTCACTCCTCTCATTTTGCACTCACACCTTTTCATTTTCACCTCACACCTCATTTTCACCTCAGTATATACATGTTTGTCATCTCCCTTATATATAGTATACACCTGTATGTCATCTTCCCTGTATATAGTATATACCTGTATGTCATCTCCTCCTATATATAGTATATACCTGTATGTCATCTCCTCCTGTATATAGTATATACCCGTCATCTTCCCTGTATATAGTATATATCTGTGTGTCATCTCCTGTATATAGTATATACCTGTATGTCATCTTCTATATATAGCATATATCTGTATGTTATCTCCTGAATATACTATATACCTGTAGGTCATCTGCTCCTGTATATAGTATATACCTGTGTGTCATCTCCTCCTGTATATAGTATGTACCTGTATGTCATCTCCTCTATATAGTATATAACTGTCATCTCTCCTGTATATAGTATATATATGTGTGTCATCTCCTTTGTATATAGTATATACCGGTGTGTCATCTCCTCCTGTATTAGACCTCGTTCACACGTTATTTGCTCAGTATTTTTACCTCAGTATTTGTAAGCTAAATTGGCAGCCTGATAAATCCCCAGCCAACAGGAAGCCCTCCCCCTGGCAGTATATATTAGCTCACACATACACATAATAGACAGGTCATGTGACTGACAGCTGCCGTATTTCCTATATGGTACATTTGTTGCTCTTGTAGTTTGTCTGCTTATTAATCAGATTTTTATTTTTGAAGAATAATACCAGACTCTTGTGTGTTTTAGGGCGAGTTTCATATGTCAAGTTGTGTGTTGAGTTGCGTGTGGCGACATGCGTGTAGCAACTTTTTGTGTGTCGAGTTGCATGTGACAGGTTAGTGTAGCAAGTTGTGTGCAGCAAGTTTTGCGCATGGCGAGTTTTATGTGTGGTGCCTTTTTAGTATGTGCAAGATTTGTGAGAGGCAACTTTTGCATGTGTTGCAACTTTTGTGTATGTGGCAATTTTTCCGCGTGTGCAAGTTTTGCGTGTGGCGAGTTTTCCATGAGGTGAGTTTTGCGTGAGCCTAGTTTTTGCATGTGGTGAGTTTTGCGGGTGGCGAGTTCTGAGCAGCGACTTTTGTTTCGACTTATGTGGCGAGGTTGGTGTATGTGTGGTGAAATCTGTGCTGAGGGTAATATGTGTTCAAGCACGTGGTAGTGTGTGGCGCTGTGTGTGAGTGAGTGAGTGAGTGAGAGACTAGTCTGTAGAATTTTGAAGGAACAGAAGACATGAGGCCATCCTGAAAATAAACGGACGTTGGCAGAGCAGATTTGGAGAATATATATATATATATATATATATATATATATATATATATATATATATATATATATATATATATATATATATATATATATATATATATATATATATATATATATATATATATATACATATATATACATACATACATATATACACACATACATATATACACACATACATATACACATACACACACTCTGGATTATTGAATGCATTCACTGTTAGGGTAAATTGTTAGGTGTCTTTTTTCCTAATTTTTTTTTTTTATGCAAATTTTCAGCTACATTTTAAAGGACCAGCAATGTCAAATTCCAGAAAGAGGGATTTGTGTACTCACCGTAAAATCCTTTTCTCCGAGGCAATCATTGGGGGACACAGACCATGGGTATTATGCTGCTGCCACTAGGAGGACACTAAGTTGAAACAAAAAAGTTAGCTACTCCTCTGCAGTATCCACCCTCCTGCTGGCTCCCAGAGAACCAGTTTGGTGCAAAAGCAGTAGGAGATCATAAACTTCAGATCAAAGAAAAACCATGAGCAAGCCAAAAGATTAATAGGGTGGGTGCTGTGTCCCCCAATGATTGGCTCGGAGAAAAGGATTTTACGGTGAGTACACAAAAATCCCTCTTTCTGGGATTTGACAAAATCCCTATTTCTCCTGTGCCTCATTGGGGGGACACAGACCACCCAAAGCAGTCCCTGGGTGGGGAATCACATTACAGATCTAACCCCATGTACCAACTGACTAAGTTGCGCTACCGCCGCTTGCAGAATACATCTGCGATAGACCATTTGTGCAGAAGTCTGAGAGCGTGGGCTATATAAAGTTACAGCCTTGCAGACCTGTTGTGTTGACGCCTGATGCCGAAAGGCACAAAAAAGAACGTCTACCGACCGAGTAGAGTGTGCCGTAATCCCACTGGGATAGGCTTGTCTGACGCAGTAGGACATCTGAAAAGCCAGACCATTTGGTATCGTAGCCCTCAGGAAGCACAGATAGGGCGGCCGACCTACTGAAGGGCGCCGTCTTCTAAATGCACCTTCGGAAAGCCATTACTATGTCCAGGGTGTGAAGGGTTCATTCTACCAGTTGTACCGGTGCTGGACAAAGAAGGACAAAGTCCTTGTTAAGGTGGAAAGAAAAAAACCACCTTGGAAAACAACAAAAAAAAAACGGAGACCAGATATGATTCGATGACCGCCTTGTCCTGGGGGGGGGGGGGAAATAAATAAATCAGGAAAGGAACGGAACTCAACCGAACAGAGTGGTAGCTCTGAAATTTGGTTGATAGACTGCGCAGCAAGAAGAACCAGACGACGTCAGACATCCTGCAACGGATCGAAAGGCGTCTGCTAAAGAGCACCCGGGACCATATAAGGTCTCAGGGCTCTAAATGCAAGCTATAGGGGGGGGGGGATATCACATATGGGAGACCATATAAGGTCTCAGGGCTCTAAATGCAAGTTGAGGGAGAGGGAGAGGGAGAGAGACTAGTCTGGAGAATTTTGAAGGAACAGAAGACATGAGGCCATCCTGAAAATAAACGGACGTTGGCAGAGCAGATTTGGATGATCCGGCAGTCGCCATAGGACATCAGCGACTATCCGCACTAAATCTGCATATTGCGCCCAGCGTGGCCTAACCTGGGAGACAAGGATTACTGGGGTCCCCTCTGCTCAGGTCTACCTGATGACCCTCAGAAGTAAAGGAAGGGGGGGGGGGGGGGGAAAAGCACGTACTGAAGATGAAACTGAAGCCACGGAGAGACCCGTGTATGCCCCTTGATGGTCTATGGATGCTCTGAAGTGGAATACCTTGGCATTCAATCTTGAAGCCATCCAATCCGCGCCCAGAGTCCTTAAAAGAATACATTTCTGTCGAAAGGCCTCCCACTGTCCCAAGGCAAGACCTTGACGGCTAGGAAAAAACTGCCACCTGGGATATGGACTGCTGAAAATACCGAGTGGTTCCTCTCTGCCCATCGGGCAATATGGGCTACCTCGTGCATGGCCACCCTGCTGTGGGCAACCCCCTTTAATGATTGATACATGTGACAGCCGTGGCTTCATCTGATTGAATTCGGATGGGGTGACTCGCTAGGAGATAATGGAACTGTTTGCAGGGCTATCCTGATAGCCCAGATTTCCCAGACATTAATCGGAAAGTTCAACTCCTGAGTTGATCAGCGCCCCTGAGTCATGAGGTGCCTAAGACTACTCACCAGTCAAGGAGACTGCCATCGGTAGACACCACTAGCCATTAAACCGGGAGAAAATATTTCCTCTGGAAGAGAGAAGGCCTCAATGTCCACCACCTGAGAGGTTACCTGATCCGCCGAGGCATGCAGCACCAGCGATCAAGGAAGAAAACGGGTTCATGCTGCAGGGGACGGAGATTCAGCTGAACGAAAAAGAAGACCGTTTCCATTGCTGTCACCGTTTTGCCCCAGTGCAGTCATAGCAAACCGGATAGAATGATGGAGTGAGTGGTTAAGTGCGTGGGCTTCCTGTTAAAAAAAAAAAAAAAAAAAGGTTCGGACCTTGTCTTGAGGGAGGCATCCAGAGTCATTCCTAAAAAGGATATCCACTGGGCTGGAACGAGGGGAGCCTGTATACATTTATTCACGAGCTCAGGGGAGGAAGAGTTGCGCCAGACATGCGAAGGCACTTCGCGCAGTCCTGAAGGACAGACTCCTGATGAGAAGGTCGTCTGAGTAGGGCAGAAAGATCACACCTCAAGAGTGCAAGATGGACATGACAGCCATCATGACCTTCGAGAGCACAATTTGAACTGAAAATGTTGTTTGGGAATGGCGAAGCACAGGATATCAGAATATGTAGGAAAAAAACATCCCGTTGTCGATGGATGTTGGAAGCGTCCCTCTTTTATCGAAGAGTGAGCATGATCTTTTGGTGGGATCTGATGCCAAGACTCCAGATTGCAAGGCTGTGGTATTAGCCACTGAACCAACGTGCTGCATTAGAGATGAAAGAATTATCCCAGTCAGGCTAGTGAAGACCCTGACTGATAGAGGAAGGATCGTGAAGGGACTGTATCGCTGTGGTCAGTGATGCCATGGGCTGCGACAGCGACGAAGACCACTCGGGTGGAGGCATAGTGTAGTCTAGATCCCAGCCTCAGTAAAATGACGCTGTAAGACAGAATACCGCATGACCTGCTAATCACATGCATCCTGTTGCTCAATGGTGCTGCAGGTCCGATAAACTAAGGTGGGATTTTGATCCCAGGACCCCATGCAGCCAAAGTAATGAGCGAACGTCAAACAGATTCGAGTAGAACATCTTGATCCCCTCGTAAATTTATGGAGGCCGAAAAAAGGATTTGTTTATTTACACCAAAAAAAAGGGGCGTCCACGCCTTGCCACGGAGAAGAATTGCTCTTTCCTCCCATAGCATCAGAGACAAGCGGAGTCAGCTTCACTCTAAATAAATAGCCACTCTGAAAGGAAGAGATGTCATGAACGTGATGGCATCCGTCACCGATAGTGACCCACTAATAGGATCCATTTATATCAGACATGCTAAACGCTCCGATCCACAGAGGAATGCAATCTCTTTTGGCCAGATAAGCCACGGATTGCTTCATTGACGAAGCCCCTCAGGGGAACTAGGTACACTGGAATTGGGGTGATGGAGGGCTCCTGAACGCATTTGAGGGCGCGGGTTTTGCAAGTTAGATAAAACTAATAGTCTTATTGGACCCTTTGGGAGCTTGGACCGTGACACTGTCATGGCGCCTTTAAGGAAACTGCATGCAGAGTCGTTGTAAATGCAAACTGTCACCCCTGTGAGTCGGGCCCCAGAAATGCGCCCTCGCTGCCAAAGTAAGCCCCCCAGCCAGCGTCGCTGCAGACCACTTGTCCATTGCCGCTGCTGGTCTAGGACCATGGTACAGGGAGAAAGGGGTCACCTTCCATCTGTCATCCCTTTAATAGGGAGGTGGAGAGGGGCTTACACCTCGGCCGAAGCCGGGGACTAAATTTTTGCGACCGGTGCGTTACCTCAGGTGTTAAGCTGACAGTTCCGGTGGATTCAGCTTACCCAGGTCCTGCTCTTGTGTCCCCAGGGAAGGTGTCTGTGTCCTCACGCCTCGCAGCGCTTCCGTCAGCGCTGCTGTTACTGCCACCGCTGTCAGGAAGCCGGCTCCGTTCCTAAGGTGTAGAAAGATGGCCGCCGAGAGCAGGAGGGGGCGCCTCTCATTTAGGCAGAGATGCGCCAGAAGTGTGGGTGGTGCCGGCCTTGGTGGGTGGAGCCATGAAAAACATGGCCTAGGCCGGCTAGAAGCTGGGGACTAAATTTGTGAAGCCTGCCGGAATTGAGCGCCGGCGCAAACAGATAGACGAATAAAGCGGTGTAAAACGCCGCTGGATGCCGTGACACCGCTCCCCCAGGGACCAGGACCCCGTCTCTGCGACCAGATGGTGCCGCAGTTATACTCACAGTTTGAGGTGATGTAGCAGAGCTGGTTGCGGTGTGGCTAGTCGTGGGACTCCCCCCTCAATCCACCATCCCTATAGTCAGGGGGTTGGAGAGGGTCTTTCTGCCTCCTTCCATCATTCGCTTTAAATCAGTGGTGATGCAGTGGGGGCTGCACGGACGCCACTGGAACAGGGCAGAATGTCCGGCTGTAGGCCTGGCTCCAGGAGAGGATACATAGAGGTGACACTATGTGGTTGACTGTTGCTGGTGTGGGGAGATCGGGTCCCACGTCGCAGTAGAGGGTACTCGGTGTTCTCGCCTGTTGATGATTCGGGGGAGATCGGAGCCTTGAAAGGATCCGTCGCCCTCTTCACTCCGTTAATTAAAAAATAAAAAAAATTTACAGAAAAGTAAAAATAAAATAAAAACATTGGGGTCTGAACCAGACCCGTGTGCCTCCTACAGACACTAAACAAGAACTGGTTCTCTGAGAGCCAGCAGGAGGGTGTATACTGCAGGGGAGGAGATCACTTTTTTGTTTCAACTTAGTGTCCTCCTAGTGGCAGCAGCATACACCCACGGTCTGTGTCCCCTAATGAGGCGTAGGAGAAATCTCATGCACACAGTTTGGTTTTTTGTCGTCAGTATTTTGTGCTTTGCAGAGATATTTTGCGTGATGGAGCATTTAACTTCCAGTATTTTTTTTTTGTGTTTTTCACCCATTAACATGAATGGGTAGTGAAAAAATGATGAAAATCCACAGCAAAAAACACAGGTATTAGGTTTTGCTGTGTTTTTGTGCCAAGACCTGATTCTGTAGAATAGGACTTTTTTTGCACTAAACTTTATCAGAATGGACAAGAGACAAATCTAGCATGCCAAAAAAACACAGCAGCAAAAAAAAAAAAAAAAAAAAAAAAGAAGGAGAAACACCGGATTACATACCGGTAATGCTCTTTTATAGAGCCATGACAGCACCCACTGAGAGAGGGGATCCGCCCCTAGGAACAGGAAACCCTACGGAGAGATAAAAGGGGCGGTCCCCCTCGCTCCCACAGTTTGGGTTAAAGAGATTGCGAGGAACCGCCCACCAGTTTTAGTAGGTAATTCTATATCATTTATCTTAACTTTATTACGTATAATTACAAGAACCAACCACCCTTAACAGTGCTCATATGCAAACTAATATATGTAAATGGAAGGGAAGTGAAGGGGTGCTGTCGTGGCTCTATAAAAGAGCATTACCGGTATGTAATCCGGTGTTTTCTCTTCGCCACGACAGCACCCACTGAGAGACTTTCAGAGATAGGTATTTGGGGTGGGGATTATCGTATTAAGAACTGATCTACCGAAACACAAGTCAGTGGAGGCAGATAGATCTAATCTATAGTGACTATAGAAGGTAGTAGGAGAAGACCAGGTTGCGGCCTTACATATGAGTTCTATAGGAACCTCTGCTCGCTCAGCCCAGGATGATGCTATCGCCCGGGTGGAATGTGCCTTCACAGCCTCAGGTGGATTCTCCCCTTTAGACGAATAGGCCAGGTATATCGCCTCCCGAATCCATCGGGATAATGGTCCTTTTGTAACACCAGAACCTTTCCTTTGACCCTGGAAGGAAACAAAGAGCCCTGCTCTTCCTCCAGGCACTAGTCCTGCCTAGATAAGCTATTATAGCCCTTCTCACATCTAAAGTATGGTACTTTTCCTCCTCCTGATTTGTAGGGTTATTATAGAAAGAAGGAAGAAGGATTTCTTGAGACCTATGAAATTTAGTACACATTTTAGGTGGGTAGGAAGGGTCTGTTTTCAGGACAATTCTATCTGGAAATATTGACATAAAGGGAGGATCTACTGATAGTGCCTGTATGTCACTCACCCTTCTTGCCGACACCAGAGCAACAAGAAGAGCAGTCTTGAGGGAAATATATTTAATGTGAGCTGAGTGTAGAGGCTCAAACGGGTGACCTGTCAAGGCTTCCAGGACTACATTAATATCCCAAGGAGGTATTTGGGGAATCTGAACTGGTTCTGATCTCTGGCAGGCTGAAATAAATCTGGCTATCCACCTATCACCCGCAACGTTGTGGCTATACAAGGCCCCTAGAGCAGAAACTTGTACTTTTAGAGTACTAACTGAAAGGCCTAAATCACGTCCTTTCTGGAGAAATTCTAAAATAGTAGAGACAGGAATTTCATTTGACAAGGCCGATGGATAGAGATTTAGAAATTTCTTCCACACTCACATATGGATGTAGTGGATTTTTTCTTACTTGACAATAAGGTATTAATCACTTTATCAGAGAAGCCTCTTAGTTTTAACAGCTGCCTCTCAAATTCCAGGCTGTCAATCGTAGACCCTTCACATGAGGGTGGTTGAAGGGCCCCTGGAAGAGAAGATCCTGATCCTCTGGGAGAATCCATGGATCCGAGATGGACATGGCTGAGCAGGGAAAACCATGGTCTCTTTGGCCAAAATG
Organism: Ranitomeya imitator; assembly: GCF_032444005.1. Lineage (NCBI taxonomy): Eukaryota > Metazoa > Chordata > Amphibia > Anura > Dendrobatidae > Ranitomeya > Ranitomeya imitator. The sequence continues at coordinate 243,084,600 of NC_091282.1, forward strand.
GGGCAATCAGGATTATATTCGCTCTGTCCTCCCTTATCTTCCTGATTACTGTTGGAAGAAGAATCAATGGAGGAAAAGCATATGCTTTCTGAAATGTCCATGGAACCTGAAGGGCATCGAGAATATCGGGATTGTCGGTCCGGAACATTGAAGCGAATCTTTTTAACTGCCTGTTGTCTCTTGTAGCGAAGAGATCTAGATCGGGTATACCCCATTTCACGGTTATTTTGAAAATTCGATGATTTAGAACCCACTCCCCTTGGTGGAGGGTATGACGACTGAGAAGTCTGCTCTTGAGTTGTCCACTCCTCTGACATGTAGCGCTGACAGGGACAGAAGATGTTCTTCGGCTATAGTTAGGATGTCTTCGGCTATAGACATGAGAGTTCCTGATTTTGTTCCTCCTTGATGATTGATATAAGCCACTGATGTCATGTTGTCTGACAGAATTCTGGTAGGTGTTCCGTGTAGCTGCGGAAGGAATTCACATAGGGCATGATAGATAGCTTTTAGCTCTCTTATATTAGAAGAGTCGTCTGACTCTAACTGACCATAGTCCTTGGACTAGGTGGTCCCCTAAATGTGCTCCCCAACCACTAGGACTGGCATCCGTATATATTGTGTTTGAGCATTTAACTACCCAGGGGACCCCACTAACCAAGTGATTTGGTTCTAGCCACCAGTTCAGAGATTGGATTACCTCACCAGAAAGGGAAATTTTACCGTCTAAACGACCTTGTGATTTTACCTCTTCATGTAAAATTTGCATACTGTAAACGCCTCGAATGGAATTGAGCCCATGGAACAGCTGGGATACAAGACGTGAAGGAGCCAAGAAGGGACATGCCTTCTCTCAAAGAAATTAGAGGTTTATCTATTACAGACTGAACCTTATTTTCAACCGTTATTTGTTTAGTTTCCGGAAGGAAACATCTCTGGCTTATAGAATCTAATATAATCCCCAGAAAAGTTTGCCGAGTTGTTGGGAATAGCCTAGATTTTTCCCAGTTTATTAACCACCCTAACCCCTGTAGAGATGAAATCATATCACACAATCGTTGCTGGCATTGTGAAGGGGAATTTCCCACTACCGAAAGGTCGTCTAGGTATGGAATTATAAGGGTGTCTTTTAACCTTAGATATGACATCACCTCCGACATTAATTTAGTGAACAATCTTGGAGCTATTGATAGTCCAAAGGGCATTGCTGCATACTGAAAGTGCCGTATACACCCATTCAATACAATCGCCACGCGGAGATATTGTTGATGTTCTATAAAGATTGGTAGATGGTAATACGCATCTTTTAGGTCAGTACCGTCATAAAGCAATGGGGAAACAGGAGTTTTATGGTGGACCGGATAGACTCCATTTTAAAGGTTTGATTTTCTAAGAAGATGTTCAACTTTTTAAGGTTTATAATGGTTCTGAATGATCCATCCGGTTTCGGAATCAAAAATAAAGGGGAATAGAACCCCTTTCCCTCCTGAAGGAATGGAACTTCCACCAAAACTCCCTTGGATAGAAGATTCATTACTTCCTGCTCCAATGCCTCCTGTTGTAACTGAGACTTTAAAGAAGTCAATATAAATGAGTCCGGAGGGACTCGGGAAAATTTTAATCTTAAGCCAGAGGTGATGAGGCTATTTGCCCAAACGTTTGACGTTATCGCTCGCCAATGATTTGAGAAGGAGGACAATCTACCTCCCACAGGTAGATCTGCTCTAACGGGGTTTGTCTTCAATTTTAAAAGGGCGCTTCCCAAAGAATGCACCTCTTTGTTTGGTGTCTCTTGTGGCCCAGCGGTCTTGGTTCTTAAAATCCTTCCTTTTATTAAACGCGGGCTTTCGGAACGCTCTCCTATAGAATGGAAGGTAATTATTATTATTAGGGAAGCCCTTTTTTCTCTCTCCCGCTTTGGTTAGGATCTCGTCCAGTTTAGTACCAAACAGGTACTCACCCTGACATGGGAGGCCACACAATTTGGATTTTGTCTGGGGATCACCCTTCCAGCCCTTAAGCCACAGGGCCCTACATGCTGCATTCGTCAGTCCTGCTGACCTGGCTGCCAGGCGTATGGAGTCAGCAGATGAGTCCGCCAGGAAAGCTGTAGCACCCCTAATTCGGGGTATAGAGGATAACAATTTTTCCCTCGAGAGACCGCCTTTCAGCCCTTCCTCCAAGTCATTTAGCCAGACTAGCATGGACCTAGCGGTGCATGTAGCCGATATAGCCGGTCTAAAAGCCCCCGTAGAAGACTCCCAGGCTCTTTTTAAAAGAGTCGACTTTACGGTCCAGTGGATCTTGTAGTGAGCCCGAATCCTCCACAGGCAGCAAGGATCTTTTGGATGTGGACGCCACTGCCGCATCCACCTTCGGGGCTTTTGACCATGTAGAAAACTTCATCATTGAAGGGATAACGCCTTTTTAAAGATGGTGGTAATCCCCTTTGCCCCTGGCTTTCCCACTCTTTTTTGACTACATTTTTTACTGCTGCTATTACCGGAAAGGAGGGTCTTTTCCTTTCGGATAGACCAGCAAACATTAGGTCTTGCTGTGTTCTAGGGACCTTAGAATCCTCGATGCCCATGGTGTTACAAACGGATTTCACAAGGTTATCAATACTATCAGTGGGAAAGCATGTATCTTGATCCTCGTCTGAGGAAACATATTCCTGGCAAATAGAGTCTGCATTCTCTATATCAGAAGACTGGTCAGATATAGGGGAAACGTATACCCCTTTTTTTCTTAGTACGCGGCTCCTTGTCAGAACTATGCAGGGCTCGTAATTCCTCCCTAATCATGACTCTAATGTCTTCTGATTTAACTGAGGCTTCCTCCCATAAGGTAGTATCAATGCATGGTTTACAAAGCCTCTTAGTGTGACTATCCGGAAGGGGCTGGAGACATAACGCACACTGTTTGCGTTTCGTTTTTTCAGTTCTTTTTGCCTAGGGTGTATAGAGGGAGAGGGAACAATAATCAGCTTAGTAGGGTAGATGCACACTCACCCAGTGAAGCTGTCTGTCAAGGTACCGGCTGATGAGGAGGAGACTGAGGCACAACCAGAGGAATAGCTCGATCCGACTTGCTCTTCCTAGAAGATCCGCTCTGTTTAGAGCGACTGCTGCTGGCATGGCTGCGTGGAGTGGTTGCGGTGACTTTAACGGAAGACATCGCAGGGTCCTGTGCAGAACCCATATTGGACGCCGGAGTGTCAGCGCCGGCGTCCTTTTCACATGAGGGCCGCCATCTTCTTCCTGTTGAACCCGGAAGTGCTAACCACCTCCGGGTCGCGGCCATACTCTATGCGCCTGCGCTGCCACCGGCATCAGCGCAGGCGCCGTCTCCCTCCTCCATCACCCCGGAAGCTCACCTGCACTTCCGGGGGAACAACTGGGGCTCCACGCTGCTTGAGCGTCCGCCGAGGACGGCGCGACGCTAACCATACCGCAGCGCTTGCTCCCCGCAGACGACCCGGATGGATCCTCGTGAGCCAGCAACCGCTCGTCCTGGCCTCACGGCGTCTGCCAGCAGAGGGGGGAAACTGAGCCAGGACCCCCGACGCTGCTTCCAGCTAGGGAGCCCTTGCCGTCCTCAAAGGTAAACTGCGCAAGCGGCTTCCAGGCTGGGCATCCTCTTCTCTCTGTGGATTTTCCCGTAGGAACAGGAAACCAAACTGTGAGAGCGAAGGGGACCGCCCCTTTTATCTCTCCGTAGGGTTTCCTGTTCCTAGGGGCGGATCCCCTCTCTCAGTGGGTGCTGTCGTGGCGAAGAGAAAAAAAAAAAAACAAGCAAACCTGCAGCTTCTTTGCTGCCAAGAGATCAGGGTTCGCTGCAGAAACAGTAGAAATGAAAGTTGTAAAATATCGTAAGATACAATTAACCCCTTAGTGACAGAGCCAATTTGGTACTTAATGACCAGGCCAATTTTTGCAATTCTGACCACTGTCACTTTATGAGGTTATAACTCTGGAACGCTTCAACGGATCCCGCTGATTCTGAGATTGTTTTTTTGTGACATATTGTACTTCATGTTAGTGGTAACATTTCTTCGATATTACTTGCGATTATTTATGAAAAAAACGGAAATATGGCGAAAATTTTGCAATTTTCAAACTTTGTATTTTTATGCCCTTAAATCAGAGAGATATGTCATGAAAAATAGTTAATAAATAACATTTCCCACATGTCTACTTTACATCAGCACAATTTTGGAAACAACATTTTTTTTTGTTAGGGAGTTATAAGGGTTAAAAGTTGACCAGCAATTTCTCATTTTTACAACACCATTTTTTTTTTTAGGGACCACATCACATTTGAAGTCATTTTGAGGGGTCTATATGATAGAAAATAATGAAGTGTGACACCATTCTAAAAACTACACCCCTCAAGGTTCTCAAAACCACATTCAAGAAGTTTATTAACCCTTTACGTGCTTCACAGGAACTGAAACAATGTGGAAGGAAAAAATGAACATTTAACTTTTTTTTGCAAACATCTTAATTCAGAACCATTTTTTTATTTTCACAAGTGTAAAAACAGAAATGTAACCATAAATTTTGTTATGCAAATTCTCCTGAATACGCCAATACCCCATATGTGGGGGTAAACCACTGTTAGGGCGCACCGCAGAACTTAGAAGTGAAGGAGCGCCGTTTGACTTTTTCAATGCAGAATTGGCTGGAATTGAGATCGGACACCATGTCACATTTAGAGAGCCCCTGATGTACCTAAACAGTGGAAACTCCCCACAAGTGACACCATTTTGGAAACTAGACCCTGAAAGGAACTTATCTAGATGTGTGGTGAGCACTTTGAACCCCCAAGTGCTTCACAGAAGTTTATAACGTAGAGCCGTGAAAATAAAAAATCGCTTTTGTTTACACAAAAATGATCTTTTCGCCCACAAATTCTTATTTTCACAAGGGTAACCGGAGAAATTAGACCACAAAAGTTGTTGAGCAATTTCTCCTGAGTACACTGATACCCAATATGTGGGGGTAAACAACTGTTAGGGCGCACCGCAGAGCTTGGAAGAGAAGGAGTGCCGTTTTACTTTTTCAATGTAGAATTGGCTGGAATTGAGATTGGACGCCATGTCGCGTTTGGAGAGCCCCTGATGTGCCTAAACAGTGGAAACCCCCCACAAGTGACACCATTTTGGAAACTAGACCCCTTAAGGAACTTATCTAGATGTGTGGCGAGCACTTTGAACCCCCATGTGCTTCACAGAAGTTTATAACGTAGAGCCGTGAAAAAAAAAAATTGCATTTTTTCTACAAAAATGATCTTTTTGCCCACAAATTTTTATTTTCACAAGGGTAACAGGAGAAATTAGACCACTAAAGTTGTTGTGCAATTTCTCCTGAGTACGTCGATACCCAATATGTGGGGGTAAACCACTGTTTGGGCGCACCGCAGAGCTTGGAAGAGAAAGAGTGCCGTTTTACTTTTTCAATGTAGAATTGGCTGGAATTGAGATCGGACGCCATGTCGCGTTTGGAGAGCCCCTGATGTGCCTAAACAGTAGAAATCCCCCACAAGTGACCCCATTTTGGAAACTAGACCCCCCATGGAACTTATCTAGATGTGTGGTGAGAACCTTGAATGCCCAAGTGCTTCACAGAAGTTTATAATGCAGAGCCGTGAAAATAAAAAATATTTTTTTTTTCCACAAAAAAGATATTGTAGCCCCCAAGTTTTTATTTTCACAAGGGTAACAGGAGAAATTGGACCCCAAAAGTTGTTGTCCAATTTGTCCTGAGTATGCTGGTACCCCATATGTGGGGGTAAACCACTGTTTGGGCGCACGGCAGAGCTCGGAAGGAAGGAGCGCCGTTTTGGAATGCAGACTTTGATAGAATGGTCTGCGGGTATTATGTTGCGTTTGCAGAGCCCCTGATGTACCTAACCAGTAGAAACCCTCCACAAGTGACCCCATTTTGGAAACTAGACCCCCCAAGGAACTTATCTAGATGTGTGGTGAGAACTTTGAATGCCCAAGTGCTTCACAGAAGTTTAGAATGCAGAGTCGTGAAAATAAAAAATATTTTTTTCCACAAAAAAGATATTGTAGCCCCCAAGTTTTTATTTTCACAAGGGTAACAGGAGAAATTGGACTGCAATAGTTGTTGTCCAATTTATCCCGAGTACGCTGATGCGCCATATGTGGGGGTAACCCACTGTTTGGGCGCACGGCAGAGCTCAGAAGGGAGGGAGCACCATTTGACTTTTTGAGCGCAAAATTGGCTGTCGTATTTGGAGACCCCCTGATGTACCTAAACAGTGGAAACCCCCCAATTCTAGCTCCAACCCTAACCCCAACACACCCCTAACCCTAATCCCAACCTCATCCATAATCCTAATCACTAACCCTAACCATAATCACAACCCTTACCCCAAAACAACCCTAATGTCAACCCTAACCATAACCCTAATCAAAACCCTAAATCCAACACACCCCTAATCCTAATCTCAACCCTAACCTCAAACTGAATCCTAATCCCAATACACCCCTAATCACAACCCTAACCTTAACCCTAATCCCAAACCTAACCCTAATCCCAAGCGTAACCCTAATACGAACCCTAATCCAAACCCTAACCCTAATCCCAGCTCTAACCCTAACTTTAGCCCCAACCCTAGCCCTAACTTTAGCCCCAACCCTAACCCTAGCCCTAAGGCTACTTTCACACTTGCGTTGTTTGGCATTCCATCGCAATCCGTCGTTTTGGACAAGAAACGGATCCTGCAAATGTGCCCGCAGGATGCGTTTTTTGCCCATAGACTTGTATTGCCGACGGATCGTGACGGATGGCCACACGTCGCGTCCGTCGTGCACTGGATCAGTTGTGTTTTGGCGGAGCGTCGGCACAAAAAAAGTTCAATGAAACGTTTTTTTGTACGTCGCATCCGCCATTTCTGACCGCGCATGCGTGGCCGTAACTCCGCCCCCTCCTCCCCAGGACATAGATTGGGCAGCGGATGTGTTGAAAAACTACAGCTGCTGCCCACGTTGTGCACAATTTTCACAACGTGCGTCGGTATGTCGGGCCGACGCATTGCGACGGCCCCGTACCGACGTAAGTGTGAAAGAAGCCTAACCCTAAGTTTAGCCCCAACCCTAACCCTAAATTTAGCCCCAACCCTAACCCTAAATTTAGCCCCAACCCTAACCCTAAATTTAGCCCCAACCCTAACCCTAAATTTAGCCCCAACCCTAGCCCTAACCCTAGCCCTACCCCTAACCCTAACCTAACCCTACCCCTAACCTAACCCTACCCCTAACCCTACCCCTAACCTAACCCTACCCCTAACCTAACCCTACCCCTAACCTAACCCTACCCCTAACCTAACCCTACCCCTAACCTAACCCTACCCCTACCCCTAACCTAACCCTACCCCTAACCCTACCCCTAACCCTACCCCTAACCCTACCCCTAACCCTACCCCCAACCCTAACCCCAACTGCTGTTCTCCTGCCGGCCGGCAGATGGAGACAGATGGCGGGCGCACTGGGCATGCGTCCGCCATGTTCTGCTGCCGGCGGCCAGGAGGAGCAGCAAGAGGATCCAGGGACCTAGGTGAGTATGCTAGGGTCCCCGAATCCTCCTATTTCTCTGTCCTCTGATGTGCGATCACATCAGAGGACAGAGAATTACACTTTACTTTTTTTTTTTTTTGCGGTCGCCGGTAAACAGTTAATTACCGGCGATCGCAAAACAGGGGTCGGTAATACCGACCCCGATCGTGCTCTTTGGGGTCTCGGCTACCCCCGGCAGCCGAGACCCCAAAGATTCTCCCGGTGCCGGCCGGCGGGCGCACTGCGCATGCGCCCGCCATTTTGAAGATGGCGGCGCCCACCGGGAGACACGAGGAGCATCGGGGGGAGCTAGGTGAGTATTGGGGGGCCACCTGGGACCCCTTTTCTCTGTCCTCCGATGTGCGATCACATCGGAGGACAGAGAAATTAAAAAGAGATCGTTTTTTTTTTTTTTTTTTTGCGATCGCCGGTAAACGGTTAATTACCGGCGATCGCAAATGCGGGGTGGGTTAAAAAACCCCCGAATCATGTTCTCTGGGGTCTCGGCTACCCTTGGCAGCCGAGACCCCGGAGAAAATCGGCCTCTGGGGAGCGCTATGGACTTTTTCCACAGCGCCGTTAATTAACGGCGCTGTGGTTTAAGTACCCTTAGCGGCCGCCGTTAAAAGGCGTATCGGCGGTCGCTAAGGGGTTAAACTGAATAAGCCTTTAAAGGGCATAGTCATTACAATAGTCACCTCTGGCTGACAGCTGTAGAATTTGGAGATCAATGACTGAAGGGAGATCGGAGCAAGAGAGGCACAAAATGCAACTAACTTGTTTGTTTCTATTCAAAGATTTATTATTCCAGAAACTCATAGGGACAGAAAAAAAAATTAAAAAAATAAAGAAATCTGTTCTGGGACCCATAGTTGCCTATTGTCTGTTGATTGTCTACAGGCTGCAGTAGTGACGTCACGTCGCCAGCACTGTAACCAATCACTAGGCTCATGACATCTACTTCGGCAGAGCAATTGGGTTCAGTGATTGGCTGCAGCACAATCAATGTGATGTTGAACCTATAACTGATCTTTCTTTCCTGGGCCGTTATGCAAATGGCTCCATGTTTTCCATGAGCGGATAATATAACTTACTGTGAAGACATATTCCTGAATATAAAATAAATTTGCACCAAGTATCCCTTAATAAAGAAAGAAATAAAAAAAAAAAAAAAAACACAATCAGTAAAAGGTATTCCAATTAATTCTTACCGAGGCATGTTCGGTGGCATGGTGGTCCTCCAGGTCACTTCTGTGAACGGGCTCTTTGCACAGATCACATATGCAGATGTTGCGTCTGCAGTGAATCTCGTGGATGGTGAAATTAACGGTAGGAATGTCACGTTTACTAGGTGGAGAAAGAACAGGTCACAGATGAAGATTTGTCTTGTTACTTTGTAAAGCAATTTCCTTACATTAACACTTCATACCTCTTGTAAATTGTCATTTTTCCCTAATATGATTTATCTTTATTATTGCTGCATCTCCCTACATTAGCACCAAAACCCTGAAGTCTATAGCGCTCAGCAATAACTACGGAGAATACAGACTTTTCTAACGAGAAACACTAAAGGGCATGTGCACACAAGTTTTGGGGTTTTTTTGCAGAACTTTCTGCCAGAAATTTAGCAAAACCTGTAAATTTTTGATAAGTATTAGAGAGTTTCCGCTCCAAATCACCCTAAAAACCATCTGTGTGTACACATCCCAATTGGGTATATCAGGTTTTTATATTAGCAAACTCGGCTTTGGGAAAATGGCCGCCGCGATCTCTAATGCGCACGCGCGGCATCCCGCGGCCATTTTCCTGAAGCCCCGTGCAGCAGAGCACTCGATCTGCGCACGCGCGGCCCCAGGAAGATGGCCGCCCCCACCGATGCAAGGGATTACAGCGCAGATCGCGCGCTGTGTCTTCACCACTACGCCACTACGCCACCAACGTAAAGCTGAGGAAGAACCACCGATGTCACCACGCCCTCCCGACCTGACCAGCCTGATTGACAGGCGAAAACGGCGACTTTGGTAAGTTATTTCTCAGCATACATGGGGAATCGGGGTACACTACATACACTATAGGAACACACAGCGCAGGCCCTATTTAACAGTATTTATAGCTCAATCTCAAAAAACGGGGTGACAGGTTCCCTTTAAAGGGCCTGCCCACCCTTGGAGAAATCTTTGTCACCTGCTGTAATGCAAATATCATTTGGATTTGACTACGCTTGACAGTTCGAGTAGTCATCACATGACCACAAGAATACAAATCACATACTAGGGGATACGTGATGGTCACTGTAAAAAGACAGATCCAGATACAGTGTGTCGAAGATTGCACTAAGTGTGGCCAATCCCTTTAAAAAGTACCTGTAAGTTTGAAAACATTTTCAGTAAAAGCTGTTGTGTGTATATGAGGAATAACACCATTTTCATTTTATGACTTGTATCCTGCATTTTTCACCTTCCAAATCCCCTGTAAGCGTTATCTCCAATTTTCAGTTCTCTCTGAGCTGGTGGGACAGGACTTACTGTGTATGGGAGATGAAAAGCAGCAACACCTGCTCTTCTTTACCCGTTTGGGACATGTTCAGAAACAGTAACATAAATGACATTACGGCAGTATTGAGCAGTGTAGCTATGAATCCAGCTTTGGGATGAGCTAAATCACTGACTTCATCAAGCTCTGCTAGTCTCTACCTAAGCCTACTTTGTCGCTCTCCTCCTCACTCCACCCTCAATGAAGATTAATAGGCTATGTAACCCAACAACTCTATATTTTCCAGATTAAATGGAAAGTTGAGGACTCCGGGGAAGATGTGGCTCAAACTGAGAAGGAAGAATATTTCTCAGGAACTAAGTATTACAAAGTTTCTTCTATTCTTTTGTACTGATTTATGCAAAGTTTGTTGAGAAGAGTGTGACCTTTGAAGCTTTGCTTTTTTAATTTTTGCAATTTTTACACTTGTCACTAAGCCGAATACTGACTCATACTTGAAGATGGGCAGCAATACACCTGCGCTGACTCACTGTCGTCTGCATGAGTCTTGTAGGCACACCTTGATCTGACCAAAAGTCATTACAGGGAGGGGAGGAGAATATCTGGGGCCACCATTTATTGGAAATAGCAATATTATCTGCTGTGTATATATGTGTTCCTTTCATTGTAATCGTGCCTATAGTGAGACAATCATCTGTTCAAAATCGAAAGTGAAAATTGCAAGATTTCTGATTTTTAACCTAGGGAAGGACATGGAAAATTCTGATTTACGCTGTCGCAGTTACCTATGCTTGAACTCCCAAAGTTCTGTGTATATATGATCCGTGCATGCATCAGTGTTGTAGTAAAGTACATAAAGAAAAGCTGTAATATCAGACAAACATGGCGCAGTTACTGGAAGAGCAGATTGTTTTCTGCCATCACAGAAACATTTTAAAGATCAGTCTTTGTCTTTCATCACTTTACTGGTCTGTGAACCTTTCTAAGCCAGTGCTGCACAAGAGTCTCAAGATGATGAGCTGAGAAGGATCACGACACCTTTCTCAAAGTAGTCCACCATACTGCTCCGGCAATCCGCCATTCATTGTGTCAAGGACACCGACAGACCGTGCGTGTACACAGGGAGAGATGGCGTCTTCCAACCACCTCCTATGCTCCCAGTTGGAGGAGATGAAGCGTGACCAGCAGTAATATAACTTATCCCTATGGGAAGGCTGTTTGCAGATTCTGCAGTGGATTGTTATGCAAATGTTATCTTTTAACAACCTATAGGATCCTCAACTGGAATTAACCAACCGATCCGAAGAAGAGTTCCAAAATATAATAAAATATAAAAATGTATTGATGACAATTAAAAGGTAAAAGACATAGGTACACAAATACAAAAAATACCCAAGGGAGCTCCAATACACCCCCGCAACCATAGTATAATATATGGCCTGGATAGGGAGAAAAAATGCAGTAGAATAGACTATCTTAGCATAATGCTTGATATATACAATGCAATTACCCCACTTGTCCAAAAAGCAATATCTACAATGCCCAGCAGACTGAACAAGAATTGAATATATGTAGGTGCCACATGAAATATGCACAGTTACTAAGTCCACTATAAGGCATTAAATCCAGGCGAATAATATCTTATCGCTGAAAGTGACCAAAGTATTAGAAGATAAATCCCAGGATGCAGGGTGATTCAGTGCTCCCTCCCCGCCCTGACGCGCGTTTCGCCCTTAGCTTCTTCCGGGGGCGTGCTCAAGGGGTGAAAATAAGGGCCTTTTAAATCAGTGATGACCAATCGGTGTAACAAAAATGGGAGGCGCTATCGAGAAAACTGTCTGATTGGTGATTCTGCAGAGATACTGCCGAGGGAGGGGAGCATGACGTGGGTGACCGGCACCAATTCAATTCTTATTCAGTCTGCTGGGCATTGTAGATATTGCTTTTTGGACAAGTGGGATAATTGCATTGTATATATCAAGCATTATGCCAAGATAGTCTATTCTTCTGCATTTTTTCTCCCTATCCAGGCGATATATTATAATATGGTTGTGGGGGTGTATTGGAGCTCCATTGGGTATTTTTTGTATTTGTGTACCTAGGTCTATTACCTTTTAATTGTCATCAATAAAATGTTATATTTTATTATATTTTGGAACTCTTCTTCGGATCGGTTGGTTAATTCCAGTTGAGGATCCTATAGGTTGTTAAGTAATGTGAAGTGCCAAAGTCAGTATTATAGTAGGACATTGTTGTTTAGTAAATGTTATCTTTTGCAAGGCCCGTTTTCTCAATTACACCTGTAACCTGTAAGTTGCAAACATGTCTGGGTCCCTGTGCAGAGATGCAGCTACAGATGTACAAAGCTGTGGCACAGCACCAAGTATTAGCTAATCAGTGGGGAAGGGGGGGGGGGGGGAGGGGTTACAGATGTCAGATCACCACCGATCTGATAACCGTGGGATGAGTCAGCATTGTCTCAACCTCAGGAAGGCCCTTTAAATTGAGACAATAAAGGTACCGTCACACTAAGCGACGCTGCAGTGATACCGACAACGATGTCGATCGCTGCAGCGTCGCTGTTTGGTCGCTGGAGAGCTGTCACACAGACAGCTCTCCAGCGACCAACGATGCCGGTAACCAGGGTAAACATCGGGTTACTAAGCGCAGGGCCGCGCTTAGTAACCCGATGTTTACCCTGGTTACCATTGTAAAAGTAAAAAAAACAAACACTACATACTTACCTTCCGCTGTCTGTCCCCGGCGCTGTGCTTTCCTGCACTGACTGTGAGCACAGCGGTCGGAAAGCAGAGCGGTGACGTCACCGCTGTGCTTTCCGGCTGGCCGGCGCTCACAGCCAGTGCAGAGAAGCACAGCGCCGAGGGACAGACACCGGAAGGCAAGTATGTAGTGTTTGTTTTTTTTACTTTTACAATGGTAACCAGGGTAAACATCGGGTTACTAAGCGCGGCCCTACGCTGCCGCTTAGTAACCCGATGTTTACCCTGGTTACCAGTGAAGACATCGCCGAATCGGCGTCACACACGCCGATTCAGCGATGTCTGCAGGGAGTCCAGCGACGAAATAAAGTGCTGGACTTTCTGCAGCGACCAACGACATCACAGCAGGATCCTGATCGCTGCTGCGTGTCACACTGGACGATATCGCTAGCCAGGACGCTGCAACGTCACGGATCGCTAGCGATATCGTTCAGTGTGACGGTACCTTAACTCTACAAGGCTATTTTCCAGTTACAGTATCTGCACAAATATTGACAAATGAGCCCAGAAACATACAAGCAGAGATGATCTAATTGATTCACATGACTAGTCCAGCAGAAGTGTTGATAATTTATGATTACTGGATGGGAACCCTGCAAACCAGCTGCTACCTGCCAGCATCGATGGCTCCTCGAGTAGCTGACCTGGCGCAATGTCATCGATGACATGTGACACCGCAACAGGCTGAGGTGCCATGGATGCTGGTTCATAGGGCTCACGTCCAGTGACTAAAATTACAAGAATGGCTGCTGCACAAGGTCATGTAAATCAATTTTTGCTAACTCTACTCAAACCTTTTAGGTCACGTATTATGCAGCATTAAAGAGGTTATCCAGGACTTGTATTATTTTTGAATATGGAGCTAAGAATTATCCAGCAGCCTGTCCTGCCCAGCGACAATTTCTCCCAGCTCAGAGCGGTCCTTGCTGACTCCTGCCGGCGATCTCCCTGCTTCCACTGACGTCACATCAACAGAACAGCTTCTTCTCTTCAGCTTTGCTCTGCTGGTGGGGTGTGTCTGCCGATGCCATGCTGACTGACAGCTGGAACCCCACCGTCCAACTTCAGGAGTCAGCATGATGTCTGCAATGACGCCTCATCGACAGAGCAGCCCAGAAGACAAGGAGCTGCACTGTTGATCAGGCAGGTAGTTGGCCCCATACACTAAAATGATAAAAGTCCTGGATATCCCCTTTAAATCCTATTGCCGAGAGAGATTTGCCCTCCACCCATAACAACCAGCAGGAAGCTGCCATAACACATTACTCACCAGTTTCCACACAGCCGCGTTTCCTGCTCTGCACTGGAAGCCATGGTCAGCGTCTCTAAACAAAACAGCAGTGTCATTATCACTTTCAGTTCTCAGTAATGACGCATGAAGAAAGAAGCCTTCCCAGACACTCCCTCCTGAATACAAGCCTGCCAGAGGCCAGGTATGGAGGCAACCGGTCACTTATAGCCAGACGGGAAAACCCATAGTCAAGAAAATAGTTCACAAGGACATGGAAAATTAAGGAAATTGTGCACCACCACATACCAGTGATATTAACGCACTAGGGGAGAACATGGAAGATGGTGACCATATGGTGTTATGCAACCTTTTTGTTTAAGGCTATGTGCACACGATGCGGATTTGCTTCGATCCGCAGCGGAATTTTACGAGCAGAAACGCTGCAGATCCGCACTGTGATGTACAGTACAATGTTATTCAATGGGATAAAAAAAAAAAAAAAGCTGTGCAGATGATGCGGAAAAATCAGCGCGGAATTGCTGCGGATTTCAAAGAAGTGCATGTCACTTCTTTTGTGCGGATCTGCACCCCTCCATGTTAAAAATCCGCAGTGGCAAAAAACGCTGAAAATCGGCACAAAATCCACATAAAAAAACCGCACAAAATCTGCATAAAAACCGCGGCAAATCCACGGCTGCGGATTCTGCCAGGAGATGCAGATTTTGTGCAGAAAATTCTGCACCTCTTTTCCTACGTGTGCACATAGCCTAAACGGAATCTGTCACCCACTAGGACGTACATAATCTACCAATATGGGCATACAGGTGATAGAAATATTACACTGGTACTACCTGTATGCCTCATATTAATGGTCTTGTTGTTGAGAAATGTTATATTCTTTCCTTATGCTAATGATTTCCAGGGCGTGCAGTGCCTGGAAGAAATCCCTGCCTCTTGTCCTCATTTTAATACTTCCCCCCTCCCATGCACGTCAGTTATGGCCCCAGAATCTCACGCCTGTGCCCTGCACTCCCTCAGAAATCCATACCTCTTCCTCCTTTCTATGGGCACTGCATTCAGGGACTTCTTACGCAGGCGACTTCCGCTCCAGTGACCTCCGGCATGCGAACCAATAATGTGCTCTCCCCACTTCCTCCCTGCATAGTCATCACTATGTACACATGGTTCCTAGCAATGACTATGCAGGGAGAACTCATTAGTGGCACGCATGCAGTAGGCCACGGTGACTAGCTGGCGTAGAAGATCCCTGGATGCGTCGCCCATAGAAAAAGAGAAAAAAGTACGGATTGTAGAGGGAGTGCAGGACGCAGGTGCGGAGCCTGGAACAAATCATTAGCATAAGGAAAGAAAACGTTTCTCAGCTACAAGACCATTAATATGAGGCATACAGGTAGGACCAGTGTTACATTTCTATCACCTGTATGCCCATATTAGAGTATGTACGTCCCAGAGTGTGACAGATTCCCTTTAATGGGATTATCCCAGTACAGCCTATAAGTAGCTGGAAATATGCCATAGTCAGCGTGATAGAACACAAGTGTGACCAATGTCAGCGGCATACAGGGGATTCATTCTCACTAACAGTGAGGGTCCCAGCAGTGGGGTACTCCGAGACATATAGATGTATCACTTATGCTGTACATATCCGATAGATGCCCGAGCCGCTGTGGATTCTCTGCTGAAATATTTCCAGTGGCAAAATCCTCACAAAAAAAACAGTCTATGTGAAGAAAGTCTTTGGAAGCAGTCATGACTTTCACACACAGAACTCTCCTGTTTCGCAGAGTATTGGGAGGTTTTTCCTTTTCCTGAAGCTATTTTTAAAGGCTTTGGAAGGTTTTTTCATGAAACGTTATTTACAGCCTTTTGATTGGACGGTTCCTAGTGTGGAGCGGCTTCCTTCAAGATCTTCTTCAAAGAGGCGACGTGTGCAGGAAAAAACCCTCATGAACAGAAGAGTGGATTTTATATATAATGAGACTATTTGGGAACAGAGCCCCTCGGTAAAGCTCCTTAGGCTGTGAGCAAGGAGCAGGAAAAGCTCCAAATGGCACAGCATCACTGGGTGAAATCAGCAGTTTATACTGCGGATTTATTTTATTACGCATTTCGTAGAACAGCGCCATCCATGCTGCCGAAAATCCACAGCGGATACACTGAGGGGGCAGCCCACCACACAGCGAGGGGGGATCTGACGGATTACTGCAGTGTGGCTCTAGAGGGCCGGAACCTAAACACTGATGGGCCATCGGTCAGCAATGGAAATCCAGAAACCAAGACCCCAATAGTCAGCTGTCCACTCACTGCAGCTCGGCTCCTATTCACTTCTATGTGAGCTGCAGTACCAGGACCGACCACTATCCTGGACAGCCCCTCTACAAGTGCTGGGAGGCAGTGAAGCATCCTGGGAGATTGCCCCTGTGCCCCCCCCCCATCACACCGGCCACTAGCTGCATCACCACTAAGCCATGAGAAGGAGCGGGAGACCCAGGCAGAGCCGCCCGGACCTGTTATCCGGACCTGTTATGTGCAGGTTTGCTGGGACCTGTGGTACCACAGCACAACCTCGGTCGTTATCAGAAGTCCTATGCGCTCACCCGTTACTTGCGTACAACTCCGGCTGTCCCCGACGACTCCACTACTGCCCAACAACAGAGCTCCAACAAACTGCAGCCGCCGCGGTGACGTCAGGGGTCATGTGACCGGTCACATGGGCGGGAGGAGTTAAGAAGTTTCGTTTGCTAAGAAGTAGTGGGCGTGTCCTAATCTGCGATCCGCTCCTACCTGTGGGGAGGACGGCACCCACGTGACCTCTTCCAGCAGCTGATGGCCGTGGTGAGGCTACAGCTGCTCTATAGAGCACAGGGGACACAGCACAATGCAAAACACCGGTCACTAAATAAATACATACAAATGCACTGTGCCTATGGCTACTTTCACACGAAAGTTTTTTGCCATCAGTTACAATCTGTCGAATGTTGAAAAAAAAAAAAAAAAACGGATCTGTAGCAGATTGTGAAAAACTGATGCGACGGATCCGTTTTTTCGCCGGATCCGACCAGCTGATCCAGCTAAATCCTACCCTAAATAAATCGGAGCCTGCTCAGTTAAAAAAAAAATCGGAATCCGTCTCCGGATTCCATCATTTGACGGATCCGGCGCCATAGGCTTCCATTCTAACAAACGACGGATGGCAACAGATACAAAAAACGTTACTATGTCCGTTGTCTCCGGCCGCCGGATAAACAATTTTGGACGGATCCAGCGAACGACGGGTGAAACGTGAGGCCATCCGTCGCTAATACAAGTCTATGAGAAAAAAATGGATCTGGTGGCAACATTCGCTGGATCCGTTTTTTTCAAAATTCGCCGGAATGAGACTGACGGCAAAAGATTGATGTGTGAAAGGGGCCTTAAAGGGACTGCCCAGGCAACATAAGCCAAAACCAGGAGTGGGTGATAAATACAGAAGTGGTGCATATGTTTCTATTATACTTTTCCTCTGATTGTTCCACTTCTGGTTTTGATTTACAAATACTGAGGTAAAATACTGACCAAATACTGAATGTGTGCACATGGCCTAACAGAGGCATATCTGGGGGGGCAGCCGGGGCATGTGCCCCGGGCACAGCCGGTGGGGGGGCACAGTTGGGCCGCCTAATGCGGCGGTCCGCAGAGTCTCCCCGGTGGCTGCATTCTGCTGCCCCCGATCTGGGAGTCAGCTGTTCTCTGTGCCGACTCAACCTGACAGCCGGCACAGAGAAGCTACAGCGCGCCGGCTCCCAGGGGCGGACATACTGCATGTGCAGTGATCTGTCCTGCTTCCTGCCCGCACTTCCTCTCTCTCACACAGCGGCGCCGTTGGATGACGTCATCATTCAGCGGCCAGCTGTGCCAGAGAGAGGAAGCTGCCAATGGTGATGCTTCAGGTGTGGGAGAGCGTGCGGACAGGTGAGAGGTGTTGTGTGTGTGCACGTGTGTATGCGTGTGTGTTTTTGGTGTGTGTACATGCGTAGCACTGCGGGGGAATGTGCAGAGGTAAATGGTGTTGTGTGCAGGGGGAGGAAAGTGAAATGATGGGGCTGATGGGGAGAAGGCAATGATGGGGTGATGGAGAGGGCAATAATGGGGATAATGGGGGAGGAGGAAATGTTTAAGAACATCCTAAATAGGCAGTGTAAGCGGTTTATACCTTGTGGGAATAAAAGGACTAGAAATAGGAAAAACCCAATGTGGCTAAACAAAGAAGTAAGACAGGCAATTAACAGTAAAAAGAAAGCATTTGCACTACTAAAGCAGGATGGCACCATTGAAGCTCTAAAAAACTATAGGGAGAAAAATACTTTATCTAAAAAACTAATTAAAGCTGCCAAAAAGGAAACAGAGAAGCACATTGCTAAGGAGAGTAAAACTAATCCCAAACTGTTCTTCAACTATATCAATAGTAAAAGAATAAAAACTGAAAATGTAGGCCCCTTAAAAAATAGTGAGGAAAGAATGGTTGTAGATGATGAGGAAAAAGCTAACATATTAAACACCTTCTTCTCCACGGTATTCACGGTGGAAAATGAAATGCTAGGTGAAATCCCAAGAAACAATGAAAACCCTATATTAAGGGTCACCAATCTAACCCAAGAAGAGGTGCGAAACCGGCTAAATAAGATTAAAATAGATAAATCTCCGGGTCCGGATGGCATACACCCACGAGTACTAAGAGAACTAAGTAATGTAATAGATAAACCATTATTTCTTATTTTTAGGGACTCTATAGCGACAGGGTCTGTTCCGCAGGACTGGCGCATAGCAAATGTGGTGCCAATATTCAAAAAGGGCTCTAAAAGTGAACCTGGAAATTATAGGCCAGTAAGTCTAACCTCTATTGTTGGTAAAATATTTGAAGGGTTTCTGAGGGATGTTATTCTGGATTATCTCAATGAGAATAACTGTTTAACTCCATATCAGCATGGGTTTATGAGAAATCGCTCCTGTCAAACCAATCTAATCAGTTTTTATGAAGAGGTAAGCTATAGGCTGGACCACGGTGAGTCATTGGACGTGGTATATCTCGATTTTTCCAAAGCGTTTGATACCGTGCCGCACAAGAGGTTGGTACACAAAATGAGAATGCTTGGTCTGGGGGAAATTGTGTGTAAATGGGATAGTAACTGGCTTAGTGATAGAAAGCAGAGGGTGGTTATAAATGGTATAGTCTCTAACTGGGTCGCTGTGACCAGTGGGGTACCGCAGGGGTCGGTATTGGGACCTGTTCTCTTCAACATATTCATTAATGATCTGGTAGAAGGTTTACACAGTAAAATATCGATATTTGCAGATGATACAAAACTATGTAAAGCAGTTAATACAAGAGAAGATAGTATTCTGCTACAGATGGATCTGGATAAGTTGGAAACTTGGGCTGAAAGGTGGCAGATGAGGTTTAACAATGATAAATGTAAGGTTATACACATGGGAAGAGGGAATCAATATCACCATTACACACTGAACGGGAAACCACTGGGTAAATCTGACAGGGAGAAGGACTTGGGGATCCTAGTTAATGATAAACTTACCTGGAGCAGCCAGTGCCAGGCAGCAGCTGCCAAGGCAAACAGGATCATGGGGTGCATTAAAAGAGGTCTGGATACACATGATGAGAGCATTATACTGCCTCTGTACAAATCCCTAGTTAGACCGCACATGGAGTACTGTGTCCAGTTTTGGGCACCGGTGCTCAGGAAGGATATAATGGAACTAGAGAGAGTACAAAGGAGGGCAACAAAATTAATAAAGGGGATGGGAGAACTACAATACCCAGATAGATTAGCGAAATTAGGATTATTTAGTCTAGAAAAAAGACGACTGAGGGGCGATCTAATAACCATGTATAAGTATATAAGGGGACAATACAAATATCTCGCTGAGGATCTGTTTATACCAAGGAAGGTGACGGGCACAAGGGGGCATTCTTTGCGTCTGGAGGAGAGAAGGTTTTTCCACCAACATAGAAGAGGATTCTTTACTGTTAGGGCAGTGAGAATCTGGAATTGCTTGCCTGAGGAGGTGGTGATGGCGAACTCAGTCGAGGGGTTCAAGAGAGGCCTGGATGTCTTCCTGGAGCAGAACAATATTGTATCATACAATTATTAGGTTCTGTAGAAGGACGTAGATCTGGGTATTTATTATGATGGAATATAGGCTGAACTGGATGGACAAATGTCTTTTTTCGGCCTTACTAACTATGTTACTATGTTACTATGTTACTATGAAATGATGGAAGTGGTGGAATGGGCAATAATTGGGGTGGGAGGAGAAGGCAATGATGGAGGTGATGGAATGGGCAATGATGGTGGTATGGGGAAAAAGCAATGATGGTGGGGAGGAGGAAATGATGGAGGTAGTGGAAAGGGCAACGATGGTATTGGAAAGGGCAATGATGGGGATGGTGGGGTGGAGGAAATGATGGAGGTGGGGAGAAGGCAATGATGGTGGTAAAAGAAAAGACAATGATGGGAATGGTGGGGGTGGTGGAGGAGAAGGCTGTGATGGAGGTGGTGGAAAGGGCAATGATGGGGTGATGGAGAGGGCAATGATAGGGGTGGTGGGGGAGGATGAAATGATGGAGGTGGTGGAATGGGCAATGATATGGGGTGGTAGGGGGAGAAAGCAATGATAGTGGTGGTGGAGAAGGCAATGATGGGGTGGGGTAGAGGAAAAAATGGGATGCGGGGGGAGGAAGACAATGAGGGGTGTTGGGGATTGGGATGTGAGGAAGGGGGTCTTATAATGGATTTAGGAACAGGGGGAGGTGGAGGATAACATCATTATCGCTTATTATGTTTAACATTGTCCCTTAGCATAGAGTGTACGTACTTATTATGTATAACACAGTCCCTTAGTGTATAGTCTACTCACTTATTACGTATATATAGCACAGTCCCTTAGAATATAGTGTACTCACTAATTCTGTATAACACCATCCTTAGTTACAAAGTTTCTTCTTTTATTATGTATAACATCATCCCTTATTACATACCATCCTCTCTAGTTATATATATGGTGCCGTCCCTAATTATATAGATTCCTCTTCTGTTATGTACAGTGCTGTCTCTTACATAGTGTGTTCTTGTTAATTTTGTTATTCACAGTGCCCTCTTTTATTACATAGTCCCCTCTCTTTTTATATTTTTAGATATAAAATGACTGCTGATGGAGGAGCTGGTGACCAGACGACCAGTCCATCAGCTCCTCATTAGAAAAGAAGCTTTCCCATGCTCCATCAGCAGTCATTGCATTACACAGCTAACAAGACAGGACGGTATGTAATAAAACAGGGCTCTATATAATCCAATATGTAAGGGATGGTGCTGTACATAACAAGAGAGGGCACTGTATAATAAGGGATGGCAATATACATAATAAAGGAGATTATGTAATATATGTATACACATGTATATGTGTGTATCTATATATATATATATATATATATATATATATATATATATATATACACATAATTGTCTAAGGGGTACTTCCGTCTGTCTGTCTGTCCTTCTGTCACGGTTATTCATTCACTGATTGGTCACGGCAGCCATGACAGGCAGCTGCCGAGACCAATCAGCGACGGCCACAGTCCGATTAGTCCCTCCCCTACTCCCCTGCACTCACTGCCTGGCGCCCGCTCCGTAATCCCCTCCACTCACTGCTCACACAGGGTTAATGGCAGCGGTAATGGCCCACGGTGTAACGCGCTCAGTTACCACTGCTATTAACCCTGTGTGTCCCCAACTATTTACAATTGATGCTGCCTAGGCAGCATCAATAGTAAAAATATGTAATGTTAAAAATAATTAAAAAAAAAAAAAACCTGCTATACTCACCCTCCGCCGCCTTTCTCGCTCCTCGCCACGCTCCCAGGACCGCTCCATTGCAAGCCGCAGCTTCCGGTCCGGTCCCAGGGCTGGTGTGCGGCAAGGACCTGCCATGACGTCACGGTCATCATAGGTCCTGCTTACACCAGCCCTGGGACCGCAAGCTGCCGCTTGCAATGGAGCGAACCAGGGAGCGTGGCGAGGAGTGGGAAAGGCGGCGGATGGTAAGTATAGCAGGACTTCAACGGGCTATAGGTGAGTATATGTTTTTTTTTTTTAAAGTATACTACGTGGCTCTGTGCTGGGCAGTATACTAGGTGACTGGGCAATATCCTACGTGGCTGGGCAATATACTATGTGACTGGGCAATATACTCCGTCGCTGGGAAATATACTACGTGGCTGGGCAATATACTACATCACTAGGCAATATACTACGTGACTGGGCAATATACTACGTGACTGGGCAATATACTACGTGGTTGGGCAATATACTTCGTGGCTGGGCAATATACTACGTGGACATGCATATTCTAGAATACCTGATGCGTTAGAATCGGGCCACCATCTAGTATTTATATATATATATATATATATATATACATACTAATAACAAAACCAATCAATATCTCTATCATTTGTATTACGGTAATTAATTGGAGTGTTGAAATCATTTAATATATATATATAACATACAACACATTCCACCCCTGATTTCAATCATTTTAATTAATTATCCTACCTCTAAACTATTCAAATTCTTCATAAACCATTATACATTATTGTTCCCTATATAATTATTTTTTTCTACCAATAGAAAACCACGTTGGTACAAAAAACAATGGACATAAAAATAAAAAATCAATAACAAATCAATGGACCAAAGGGTACTGGAAAATGAAATGTCTTTGAAGAAATCTTCTTTTCTTCTTTAGACCACTAATATAGATTGGTCTACGTTGCAGGGAAAACACGGGGATTATTGTGCCCTCATCGTCTTGCCTAAAGGCCAAGATGACACTGCTTCCCCTGGTTGGCCAAAGGACAGACTCATAAAAAATTATCTGTCCCTGCCCTTATGACATTAACCCCTCGTTTCTTTAAAGCAATGGGTGAGGGGGTTGTTGTGAATTCTGTTGTCAAGATCCCTCCTGTGGTCATGAATGGTACTTCGGCTGGTTCTGTCCATGGGCTTCCTCTGGTGGTTGTGAGTGGGGTTGGGGCTTCTGAGTTTCCTTCCACAGGTGACGAGGTTAATTCGTTAGCTGGCTGCTCTATTTAACTCCACTTAGATCATTGCTCCATGCCACCTGTCAATGTTCCAGTATTGGTCTAGTTCACTCCTGGATCGTTCTTGTGACCTGTCTTCCCAGCAGAAGCTAAGTTCCTGCTTGTTTTTCTCTAGTTTGCTATTTTTCTGTCCAGCTTGCTATTTTGATTTTGTCTTGCTTGCTGGAAGCTCTGGGACGCAGAGGGAGCGCCTCCGCACCATGAGTCGGTGCGGAGGGTCTTTTTGCGCCCTCTGCGTGGTCTTTTTGTAATTTTTTGTGCTGACCGCAAAGTTACCTTTCCTATCCTCTATCTGTTCAGTAAGTCGGGCCTCACTTTGCTAAATCTATTTCATCTCTGTGTTTGTAATTTTCATCTTTACTCACAGTCATTATATGTGGGGGGCTGCCTTTTCCTTTGGGGAATTTCTCTGAGGCAAGGTAGGCTTTATTTTTCTATCTTTAGGGCTAGCTAGTTTCTTAGGCTGTGTCGAGTTGCATAGGGAGCGTTAGGAGCAATCCACGGCTATTTCTAGTGTGTGTGATAGGATTAGGGATTGCGGTCAGCAGAGTTCCCACGTCTCAGAGCTCGTCCTATATTATTAGTAACTATCAGGTCATTCCGTGTGCTCTTAACCACCAGGTCCATTATTGTCCTAACCACCAGGTCATAACAGTACAGGTGGCCCAAAGTATTAATGCATCTCAATAAAGGGATAAGAGAAGTTCTGAGACCATTTTTTTTTCTTTGCAGTGTGTTTTG
Source organism: Ranitomeya imitator (assembly GCF_032444005.1). Lineage (NCBI taxonomy): Eukaryota > Metazoa > Chordata > Amphibia > Anura > Dendrobatidae > Ranitomeya > Ranitomeya imitator. The sequence goes on from NC_091282.1 coordinate 243,108,608, forward strand.
TCTCTCTTTTCCCCTTTACCTCTGGGTGGTTCAGGATACAGGTGTAGATATGGACATTCAAGGTCTGTCCTCTTGTATGGATAATCTCACTGCAAGGGTACAAAACATGTTAGAGCCTAGGATTCCTATTCCTGATTTGTTTTTTGGGGATAGATCTAAGTTTCTGAATTTCAAAAATAATTGTAAATTGTTTCTTGCTTTGAAACCTCGCTCCTCAGGTGACCCTGTTCAACAAGTATAGATCATTATTTCTTTGTTACGTGGCGACCCTCAAGACTGGGCATTTTCCCTTGCGCCAGGAGATCCGGCATTGCATGATGTTGATGCGTTTTTTTCTGGCGCTCGGATTGCTTTATGATGAACCAAATTCAGTGGATCAGGCAGAGAAAATCTTGCTGGCTCTGTGTCAGGGTCAGGATGAGGTAGAAATATATTGTCAGAAGTTTAGAAAGTGGTCTGTACTCACTCAGTGGAATGAATGTGCCCTGGCAGCAATTTTCAGAAAGGGTCTCTCTGAAGCCCTTAAGGATGTCATGGTGGGATTTCCCATGCCTGCTGGTCTGAATGAGTCTATGTCTTTGGCCATTCAGATCGATCGACGCTTGCGTGAGCGTAAAGCTGTGCACCATTTGGCGGTATTATCTGAGCATAGACCTGAGCCTATGCAATGTGATAGGACTTTGACCAGAGCTGAACGGCAAGAACACAGACGTCAGAATGGGCTGTGTTTTTACTGTGGTGATTCCACTCATGCTATCTCCGATTGTCCTAAGCGCACTAAGCGTTTCGCTAGGTCTGCCACCATTGGTACGGTACAGTCGAAATTTCTTTTGTCCGTTACTCTGATTTGCTCTTTGTCATCCTATTCTGTTATGGCATTTGTGGATTCAGGCGCTGCCCTGAATTTGATGGACTTGGAGTTTGCTAGGCGCTGTGGTTTTTTCTTGGAGCCCTTGCAGTATCCTATTCCATTGAGTGGAATTGATGCTACGCCTTTGGCCAAGAATAAGCCTCAGTACTGGACCCAATTGACCATGTGCATGGCTCCTGCACATCAGGAGGATATTCGCTTTTTGGTGTTGCATTATCTGCTTGATGTGGTCGTTTTGGGGTTGCCATGGCTACAGGTCCATAATCCAGTATTGGATTGGAAATCTATGTCTGTGTCCAGCTGGGGTTGTCAGGGGGTACATGGTGATGTTCCATTTTTGTCTATTTCGTCATCCACCCCTTCTGAAGTCCCGGAGTTTTTGTCGGATTACCGAGATGTATTTGATGAGCCCAAATCCAGTGCCCTACCTCCTCATAGGGATTGCGATTGTGCTATCAATTTGATTCCTGGTAGTAAGTTTCCTAAGGGCCGACTGTTCAATTTATCTGTGCCAGAGCACGCCGCTATGCGGAGTTATGTAAAGGAATCCTTGGAGAAGGGTCATATTCGCACGTCGTCGTCACCATTGGGAGCAGGGTTCTTTTTTGTGGCCAAGAAGGATGGTTCTTTGAGACCTTGTATTGATTACCGCCTTCTTAATAAGATCACAGTCAAATTTCAGTACCCTTTGCCGCTGCTGTCTGATTTATTTGCTCGGATTAAGGGGGCTAGTTGGTTCAACAAGATAGATCTTCGTGGTGCGTATAATCTTGTGCGTATTAAACAGGGCGATGAATGGAAAACAGCATTTAATACGCCCGAGGGCCATTTTGAGTACCTGGTTATGCCATTTGGGCTTTCCAATGCTCCATCAGTATTTCAGTCCTTTATGCATGACATCTTCCGAGAGTACCTGGATAAATTCCTGATTGTATATTTGGATGATATTTTGGTCTTCTCGGATGATTGGGAGTCTCACGTGAAGCAGGTCAGAATGGTGTTCCAGGTCCTTCGTGCGAATTCTTTGTTTGTGAAGGGGTCAAAGTGTCTCTTTGGAGTTCAGAAGGTTTCATTTTTGGGTTTCATTTTTTCCCCTTCTACTATTGAGATGGACCCTGTTAAAGTCCAGGCCATTTATGATTGGACTCAGCCGACATCTGTGAAGAGTCTGCAAAAGTTCCTGGGCTTTGCTAATTTTTATCGTCGCTTCATCAGTAATTTTTCTAGTGTTGCTAAACCGTTGACTGATTTGACCAAGAAGGGTGCTGATGTGGTCAATTGGTCTTCTGCGGCTGTGGAAGCTTTTCAGGAGTTGAAGCATCGTTTTTTTTCTGCCCCTGTGTTGTGCCAGCCAGATGTTTCGCTCCCGTTTCAGGTCGAGGTTGATGCTTCTGAGATTGGAGCAGGGGCTGTTTTGTCGCAAAGAAGTTCTGATGGCTCGGTGATGAAACCATGTGCCTTCTTTTCTAGAAAGTTTTCGCCTGCTGAGCGCAATTATGATGTTGGCAATCGAGAGTTGTTGGCCATGAAGTGGGCATTCGAGGAGTGGCGTCATTGGCTTGAAGGAGCCAAGCATCGCGTGGTAGTCTTGACGGATCACAAGAATTTGACTTATCTCGAGTCTGCCAAACGGTTGAATCCTAGACAGGCTCGTTGGTCGCTATTTTTCTCCCGTTTTGATTTTGTGGTTTCGTACCTTCCAGGCTCTAAGAATGTGAAGGCTGATGCCCTGTCAAGGAGTTTTGTGCCCGACTCTCCGGGTGTTCCTGAGCCGGCGGGTATTCTCAAAGAGGGGGTAATTTTGTCTGCCATCTCCCCTGATTTGCGGCGGGTGCTGCAAAAATTTCAGGCTGATAGACCTGACTGTTGCCCAGCGGAGAAACTGTTTGTCCCTGATAAATGGACTAGTAGAGTTATCTCTGAGGTTCATTGTTCGGTGTTGGCTGGTCATCCTGGAATCTTTGGTACCAGAGATTTGGTGGCTAGATCCTTTTGGTGGGCGTCTTTGTCGCGGGATGTGCGTTCTTTTGTGCAGTCCTGTGGGACTTGTGCTCGGGCTAAGCCCTGCTGTTCTCGTGCCAGTGGGTTGCTTTTGCCCTTGCTGGTCCCGAAGAGGCCCTGGACGCATATCTCTATGGATTTTATTTCGGATCTCCCTGTCTCTCAAAAGATGTCGGTCATTTGGGTGGTTTGTGATCGCTTCTCTAAGATGGTCCATTTGGTACCCTTGTCTAAATTGCCTTCCTCCTCTGATTTGGTGCCATTGTTTTTCCAGCATGTGGTTCGTTTACATGGCATTCCGGAGAACATCGTTTCGGATAGAGGTTCCCAGTTTGTTTCGAGGTTTTGGCGAGCCTTTTGTGCTAGGATGGGCATTGATTTGTCTTTTTCCTCGGCTTTCCATCCTCAGACAAATGGCCAAACCGAACAAACTAATCAGACTTTGGAGACATATCTGAGATGCTTTGTTTCTGCTGATCAGGATGATTGGGTGTCCTTTTTGCCTTTGGCTGAGTTCGCCCTTAATAATCGGGCCAGCTCGGCTACTTTGGTTTTGCCGTTTTTCTGCAATTCTGGTTTCCATCCTCGTTTCTCTTCAGGGCAGGTTGAGTCTTCGGACTGTCCTGGTGTAGATACTGTGGTGGATAGGTTGCAGCAGATTTGGACTCATGTGGTGGACAATTTGACATTGTCCCAGGAGAAGGCTCAACGTTTCGCTAACCGCCGGCGCTGTGTGGGTCCCCGACTTCGTGTTGGGGATTTGGTTTGGTTGTCGTCTCGTTATGTTCCTATGAAGGTTTCCTCTCCTAAGTTTAAGCCTCGTTTCATTGGTCCGTATAAGATTTCTGAGGTTGTCAATCCTGTGTCGTTTCGTTTGACCCTTCCAGCTTCTTTTGCCATCCATAATGTATTCCATAGGTCGCTGTTACGGAGATACGTGGCGCCTGTGGTTCCATCCGTTGATCCTCCTGCCCCGGTGTTGGTTGAGGGGGAGTTGGAGTATGTGGTGGAGAAGATTTTGGATTCTCGTATTTCGAGACGGAAACTCCAGTACCTGGTCAAGTGGAAGGGTTATGGTCAGGAAGATAATTCCTGGGTCTTTGCCTCCGATGTTCATGCTGCCGATCTGGTTCGTGCCTTTCATTTGGCTCGTCCTGGTCGGACTGGGGGCTCTGGTGAGGGTTCGGTGACCCCTCCTCAAGGGACATGCATATTCTAGAATACCTGATGCGTTAGAATCGGGCCACCATCTAGTATTTATATATATATATACATACTAATAACAAAACCAATCAATATCTCTATCATTTGTATTAATTAATTGGAGTGTTGAAATCATTTAATATATATATATATAACATACAACACATTCCACCCCTGATTTCAATCACTTTAATTAATTATCCTACCTCTAAACTATTCAAATTCTTCATAAACCATTATACATTATTGTTCCCTATATAATTATTTTTTTCTACCAATAGAAAACCACGTTGGTACAAAAAACAATGGACATAAAAATAAAAAATCAATAACAAATCAATGGACCAAAGGGTACTGGAAAATGAAATGTCTTTGAAGAAATCTTCTTTTCTTCTTTAGACCACTAATATAGATTGGTCTACGTTGCAGGGAAAACACGGGGATTATTGTGCCCTCATTGTCTTGCCTAAAGGCCAAGATGACACTGCTTCCCCTGGTTGGTCAAAGGACAGACTCATAAAAAATTATCTATCCCTGCCCTTATGACATTAACCCCTCGTTTCTTTAAAGCAATGGGTGAGGGGGGTTGTTGTGAATTCTGTTGTCAAGATCCCTCCTGTGGTCATGAATGGTACTTCGGCTGGTTCTGTCCATGGGCTTCCTCTGGTGGTTGTGAGTGGGGTTGCGGCTTCTGAGTTTCCTTCCACAGGTGACGAGGTTAATTCGTTAGCTGGCTGCTCTATTTAACTCCACTTAGATCATTGCTCCATGCCACCTGTCAATGTTCCAGTATTGGTCTAGTTCACTCCTGGATTGTTCTTGTGACCTGTCTTCCCAGCAGAAGCTAAGTTCCTGCTTGTTTTTCTCTAGTTTGCTATTTTTCTGTCCAGCTTGCTATTTTGATTTTGTCTTGCTTGCTGGAAGCTCTGGGACGCGGAGGGAGCGCCTCCGCACCGTGAGTCGGTGCGGAGGGTCTTTTTGCGCCCTCTGCGTGGTCTTTTTGTAGTTTTTTGTGCTGACCGCAAAGTAACCTTTCCTATCCTCTATCTGTTCAGTAAGTCGGGCCTCACTTTGCTAAATCTATTTCATCTCTGTGTTTGTAATTTTCATCTTTACTCACAGTCATTATATGTGGGGGGCTGCCTTTTCCTTTGGGGAATTTCTCTGAGGCAAGGTAGGCTTTATTTTTCTATCTTTAGGGCTAGCTAGTTTCTTAGGCTGTGTCGAGTTGCATAGGGAGCGTTAGGAGCAATCCACGGCTATTTCTAGTGTGTGTGATAGGATTAGGGATTGCGGTCAGCAGAGTTCCCACGTCTCAGAGCTCGTCCTATATTATTAGTAACTATCAGGTCATTCCGTGTGCTCTTAACCACCAGGTCCATTATTGTCCTAACCACCAGGTCATAACAGGGGGTGCAGGTGTCCATGGCTGAGTCCCTTCATCTTCTATTGCTGCAGCTGGTCAGGGCCTCAAATTATACACCATTTACATTCAGGCTTCTAGGGTTAGTTTTCCCCTTGCTTGTCATCAGCTGGTGGTTCTGAGGTTCACCCTGGTCACGGCTTAGCAGCATCTGGGCTCGGTCTCAGCACTCAATTGGATATTGGCACAGATACAGCCTGCACTGTTAGGCCGGCGTCACACTAGCGAGTTTTACGGACGTATGAGAGGCACAGAAAATACGGATTGCATACGGTACAATTATTCTCTATGGCCCAGCTCCTATCTGCTGTATTTTACGGAGTCGTATTATACGGTTTTGTACGGCCGTAGAAAATCGCAGCATTCTGCGTTTGTCAGCGTATTGCGCAAAAAATCCACCAATGAAAGTCTATGGGGGTGAAAAAAATTATGCATTACACACGGACCATGCGTGTGACTTGCGAGAAATACGCACCGATGTTCTATAGAAAAACCGGCAATTCAGCGTGGTGTACAGTAAAATCACACTGACAGAATAGAATAGGTAGAATAAATGTGTACACACATATATATATATATATATATATATATATATATATATATATATATATATTTAATTCAGCGCTAGATAGCAGAAGAGCCGGTAAATCAATTGCCGCCTTTTGCTATCTCCTACACAAACCCGACAGGATATGAGACATGGTTTACATACAGTAAACGATCTCGTATCCCTTCTTTTGTTACATATTCCTCTTTACTAATGTAAGAAGTGTGTTTGTGTCAAATTTGGTGTCTCTAGCTATTAAATTAAAGGGTTAAATCCCGGAAAAAATTGGCGTGGGCTCCTGCGCAATTTTCTCCGCCAGAGTGGTAAAGCCAGTGACTGAGGGCAGATATTAATAGCCTAGAGAGGGACCATGGTCATTGGCCCCCCTGGCTAAAAACATCTGCCCCAGCCACCCCAGAAAAGGCACATCTGGAAGATGCGCCTATTCTGGCACTTGGCCACTCTCTTCCCACTCCCATGTAGTGGTGGGATATGGGGTAATGAAGGGTTAATGTCACCTTGCTATTGTAAGGTGACATTAAGCCAGGTTAATAATGGAGAGGCGTCAATTATGACACCTATCCATTATTAATCCAATAGTACGAAATGGTTAACAAAACACACACACATTATTAAAAAGTATTTTAATGAAATAAAGACACAGGGTGTTGTAATATTTTATTATACTCTTAATCCACCTGAAGACCCTTGTCACCTGTAACAAAGTTAAAAAAAAAAAACAACAATATTGCATACCTTCCGTCATTACAGTCTTGTCCCACGCTGTAAATCCATCTGAAGGGGTTAAATAATTTTACACCCAGGATCTCTGCTAATGCAGCTGTGCTCCTGACTGTAAAATTTGGTGAATGAATGGAATGCAGGGGAATGTACTGTAGTTACCTGGAGTCGCGGTGATGTGCCCTCTGCTGGATGAACTCATATGAACTCGAGCGTGGGAAAATATTCTGAAAACTTCCCAGGCTCGAGTTTATATGAGTTCATCCAGCAGAGGGCGCATCACCGCGACTCTAGGTAACTACAGTACATTCCCCTGCATTCCATTCATTCACCAAGTTTTACAGTCAGGAGCACAGCTGCATTAGCAGAGCTCCTGGGTGTAAAATGATTTAACCCCTTTAGATGGATTTACAGCGTGGGATAAGACTGTAATGACGGAAAGTATGGAATATTGTTTGTTTTTTTTTTAACTTTGTTACAGGTGACAAGGGTCTTCAGTTGGATTAAGAGTATAATAAAATATTACAACACCCTGTGTCTTTATTTCATTAAAATACTTTTTCCATAATGTGTGTGTGTTTTATTAATCATTTACTATTATTGGATTAACCCTGCTGTTCTGTTGGTCAAAAATGACCGACTTTGAACTTCAATATTCTTTAAAATATTCAAGATGCGGCTCTGAAACCCGTGGCCGACCGACCCATCCTCATTTAAGTCAATCAACCACAAGTTTCAGAACCGCATCTTGAACACCCCAAAAAATACCAAAGTTCAAAATAGGTCTCCCCAGACCGAACAGAACAGCAGGGTTAATAATGGATAGGTGTCTTATTGACACCTCTCCATTATTAACCTGGCTTAATGTCACCTTACAATTGCAAGGTGACATTAACCCTTTATTACCCCATATCCCACCGCTACACGGGAGTGGGAAGAGAGTGGCCAAGTGCCAGAATAGGCGCATCTTACAGATGTGCCTTTTCTGGGGTGGCTAGGGGCAGATGTTTTTAGCCAGGGGGGCCAATAACCATGGTCCCTCTCTAGGCTATTAATATCTGCCCTCAGTCACTGGCTTTACCACTATGGCAGAGAAAATTGCGCAGGAGCCCACGCCAGTTTTCTCCGCAATTTAACCCTTTATTTTACCAGCTAGAGCGCCCAAATTTTGCACATACACACTACTAACATTAGTAGTGATTAATATGCAAAAAAAAGGGGATATGAGATGGTTTACTGTATGTAAACCATGTCTCATATCATGTCGGGTTTGGGAAGGAGATAGCAAAAGCCGGCAATTGAATTACCGGCTTTTCTGCTATCTAGCGCTGTATGAAATATACATATATATATGTGTGTCTCACTGACATATATATATGTAGATATATAGACTGCATATATGTTTAAACGAATATTTGAGCCCATGGATCCATTGTATGTCCGTTTTGCAAGCCGGCGAGAAAATCTCGCAGTTCGGATGCCATACGGATTACATACGGAGGATGACATGCGCAAAATACGCTGCCACACCCTGCCTACGGATGACATGCGGATCACTATTTTGGGAACATTTCTGCGTATTACGGCCGTAAAAAACGGACCGTATTTTCGTACGCCTAGTGTGACGCCGGCCTTAGAAAGAAATTCAAAGTGACACTTGAAAAAATTCAGTCCAAAGCAACAATCCAAGATGTATTAACTTGGTCCATGATAACTCAGTCCAAAAGTTCTGGTCCTGGTGGCTTATTTATCCACCCCTTCATCAAATGAATAAAACAAAAATACCTGGTCCAATAAAATATGACCAAAACAACCTTTGAAATTCTCTACGGTAGCAAACATATTAACCCCTTCCCGACCCATGACGCCACGTAGGCGTCATGAAAGTCGGTGCCAATCCGACCCATGACGCCTATGTGGCGTCATGGAAAGATCGCGTCCCTGCAGATCGGGTGAAAGGGTTAACTCCCATTTCACCCGATCTGCAGGGACAGGGGGAGTGGTAGTTTAGCCCAGGGGGGGTGGCTTCACCCCCTCGTGGCTACGATCGCTCTGATTGGCTGTTGAAAGTGAAACTGCCAATCAGAGCGATTTGTAATATTTCACCTATTATAACGGGTGAAATATTACAATCCAGCCATGGCCGATGCTGAAATATCATCGGCCATGGCTGGAAATACTAATGTGCCCCCACCCCACCCCACCGATCGCCCCCCCCATCGACCCGATCTGGCCGGTACACTGCTCCGGCTCCCCTCCGTCCACTGCTCCGCTCCCCCCCGTGCTCTTGTCCGCTCCCCCCATGCTCCAATCACCCCCCCGTGCTCCAATCACCCCCCCTGCACTCCGATCCACCCCCCCCGTGCTCCGTTCCACCCCCCCGTGCTCTGTTCCAGCCCCCCCGTGCTCCGTTCCACGCCCCCGTGCTCCGTTCCACGCCTGCCGCGCTCCGATTTCCCCCCCCATGCTCCGATCCCCCCCCCGTGCTCACCCCCCCGTGCTCCCCCCCACCCCATCACACTTACCGATCCTGCGGGGCTCCGTCCGTCTTCTCCCTGGGTGCCGCCATCTTCCAAAATGGCGGGCGCATGCGCAGTGCGCCCGCCGAATCTGCCGGCCGGCAGATTCGTTCCAAAGTACATTTTGATCACTGAGATAGATTATATCTCAGTGATCAAAATAAAAAAAATAATAAATGACCCCCCCCCTTTGTCACCCCCATAGGTAGGGACAATAAAAAAATAAAGAAATATTTTTTTTTTCCACTAATGTTAGAATCGGGTTAGGGTTAGGGTTAGGGGTAGGGTTAGGGGTAGGGTTAGGGGTAGGGTTAGGGGTAGGGTTAGGGCTAGGGTTAGGGGTAGGGTTAGGGTTAGGGGTAGGGTTAGGGGTAGGGGTAGGGTTAGGGTTAGGGGTAGGGTTAGGGTTAGGGTTAGGGTTAGGGCTAGGGTTAGGGTTTCGGTATGTGCACACGTATTCTGGTCCTCTGCGGATTTTTCCGCTGCGGATTTGATAAATCCGCAGTGCTAAACCGCTGCGGATTTATGGCGGATTTACCGCGTTTTTTTCTGCGCATTTCACTGCGGTTTTACAATTGCGATTTTCTATTGGAGCAGTTGTAAAACCGCTGCGGAATCCGCACAAAGAAGTTACATGCTGCGGAATGTAAACCGCTGCGTTTCCGTGCAGTTTTTCCGCAGCATGTGTACAGCGATTTTTGTTTCCCGTAGGTTTACATTGAACTGTAAACTCATGGGAAACTGCTGCGGATCCGCAGCGTTTTCCGCAGCGTGTGCACATTCCTTTAGAATTAGGCTATGTGCACACGGTGCGGATTGGCCGCTGCGGATTCGCAGCAGTGTTCCATCAGGTTTACAGTACCATGTAAACATATGAAAAACCAAATCCGCTGTGCCTATGGTGCGGAAACGCTGCGTTGTATTTTCCGCAGCATGTCAATTCTTTGTGCGGATTCCGCAGCGTTTTACACCTGTTCCTCAATAGGAATCCGCAGGTGAAATCCGCACAAAAAACACTGGAAATCCGCGGAAAATCCACAGGTAAAACGCAGTGCCTTTTACCCGCGGATTTTTCAAAAATGATGCTGAAAAATCTCACACGAATCCGCAACGTGGGCACATGGCCTTAGGGTTAGGGTTGGAATTAGGGTTATGGCTACAGTTGGGATTAGGGTTAGGGGTGTGTTGGGGTTAGGGTTGTGATTAGGGTTATGGCTACAGTTGGGATTAGGGTTAGGGGTGTGGGGGGGTTAGTGTTGGAGTTAGAATTGAGGGGTTTCCACTGTTTAGGCACATCAGGGGGTCTCCAAACGCAACATGGCGCCACCATTGATTCCAGCCAATCTCGTATTCAAAAAGTCAAATGGTGCTCCCTCAATTCCGAGCCCCGACGTGTGCCCAAACAGTGGTTTACCCCCACATATGGGGTACCAGCATACTCAGGATAAACTGCGCAACAATTACTGGGGTCCAGTTTCTCCTGTTACCCTTGTGAAAATAAAGAAATGCTTGCTAAAACATCATTTTTGAGGAAAGAAAAATTATTTTTTATTTTCACGGCTCTGCGTTGTAAACGTCTGTGAAGCACTTGGGGGTTCAAAGTGCTCACCACATATCTAGATAAGTTCCTTGGGGGGTCTAGTTTCTAAAATGGGGTCACTTGTGGGGGGTTTCTACTGTTTAGGCACACCAGGGGCTCTGCAAACGCAATGTGATGCCCGCAGACCATTCCATCAAAGTCTGCATTTCAAAAGTCACTACTTCCCTTCTGAGCCCCGACGTGTGCCCAAACAGTGGTTTACCCCCACACATGGGGTATCAGCGTACTCAGGAGAAACTGGACAACAACTTTTGGGGTCCAATTTCTCCTGTAACCCTTGGGAAAATAAAAAATTCTGGGCTAAATAATTATTTTTGAGGAAAGAAAACCTATTTATTATTTTCACGGCTCTGCATTATAAACTTCTGTGAAGCACTTGGGGGTTCAAAGTGCTCACCACACATCTAGATAAGTTCCTTTCGGGGTCTAGTTTCCAAAATGGGGTCACTTGTGGGGGGTTTCTACTGTTAAGCCACATCAGGGGCTCTGCAAACGCAACGTGACGCCCACAGAGCATTCCATCAAAGTCTGCATTTCAAAACGTCACTACTTCACTTCCGAGCCTCGGCATGTGCCCAAACAGTGGTTTACCCCCACATATGGGGTATCAGCGTACTCAGGAGAAACTGGACAACAACTTTTGGGATCCAATTTCTCCTGTAACCCTTGGGAAAATAAAAAATTCTGGGCTAAATAATAATTTTTGAGGAAAGAAAACGTATTTATTATTTTCACGGCTCTGCATTATAAACTTCTGTGAAGCACTTGGGGGAAAAAAAAGCAACATTTGCACAAGAAATGCAGAATACACTTTAAATAATAGGAGGCATATGTAAGCGTTTTTTTCGCGTTTTTATCGCGAAAAAACGCGAAAAATACTGAACGTATGCACATGGTTTTAAGGTACCTTCACACTGAACAACTTTCCAATGAGAACGACAATGATCCGTGACGTTGCAGCGTCCTGGATAGCGATCTCGTTGTGTTTGACAGGCAACAGCGATCAGGATCCTGCTGTGACATCGCTGGTCGTAGCTGAAAGTCCGGAACTTTATTTGGTCGTCAGGTCGGCGTGATTCGTCATGTATGATAGCAAAAGCAACGATGCCTGCAATGTTTCTTCATGGAGCGAACAACCAGCGAGAACGATAAGTACGTCACTGGATCGCTCCTGCATCGTTCTGCTGTTGCCGGTGTCTGACGTCTCCTAGCGACCTAAACAGCGACGCTGCAGCGATCGGCTCGTTGTCTATATCGCTGCAGCGTCGCTTAATGTGACGGTACCTTTAAACTGACCATTTGGAACTTGTGGCTGGACAAGTTTTTTATTAGCTTTCCATGGACTCCATTGACAATATATATATATATATATATACACATACTAATAAAAAAAGAATCAATATCTCTATCATTCATATTAATTAATTGGAGTGTTGAAATAATTTAATATATATATAACATACAACACAACGTCCCAGGGCCACGGTCAGCCACCGTGAGATCCCCCTGTGAACCGCAGGACCCGATACTGAGTACCCTGCTGCCCTTGGGGGCGCTCCAAACGTTGGCGTCACAAACAGAATCTACTAAAGCCTGAAAATCGGGTCATGTGCGCCTAAAGACTGGGCCAGAACTGTGCCTGTTATGGCTGGCAATCAGGCAACACAGCGTGCAGTAATCAGCGCACATACAGAGATCTGGCAATAACCAAAAACAATAGGACGAGCTCTGAGACGTGGAATCTCTGTAGACTGCAGTACCTAATCTATCCTCACACAACTATAAGCAGCAGTGGATTGCGCCTATCACTACCTATGCAACTCGGCACTGCCTGAGGAGCTGACTAGCCTGAAGATAGAAATACAAGCCTGACTTACCTCAGAGAAATACCCCAAAGGAATAGGCAGCCCCCCACGTATAATGACTGTTAGCAAGATGAAAAGACAAACGTAGGAATGAAATAGATTCAGCAAAGTGAGGCCCGATATTCTAGACAGAGCGAGGATAGCAAAGAGAACTATGCAGTCTACAAAAAACCCTAAAACGAAAACCACGCAAAGGGGCAAAAAGACCCACCGTGCCGAACTAACAGCACGGCGGTGCACCCCTTTGCTTCGCAGAGCTTCCAGCAAAAGTTAATAGCAAGCTGGACAGAAAAAACAGAAAACAAACTAGAAGCACTTATCTAGCAGAGCAGCAGGCCCAAGGAAAGATGCAGTAGCTCAGATCCAACACTGGAACATTGACAAGGAGCAAGGAAGACAGACTCAGGTGGAGCTAAATAGCAAGGCAGCCAACGAGCTCACCAAAACACCTGAGGGAGGAAGCCCAGAGACTGCAATACCACTTGTGACCACAGAAGTGAACTCAGCCACAGAATTCACAACAGTACCCCCCCCTTGAGGAGGGGTCACCGAACCCTCACCAGAACCCCCAGGCCGACCAGGATGAGCCACATGAAAGGCACGAACAAGATCTGGGGCATGGACATCAGAGGCAAAAACCCAGGAATTATCTTCCTGAGCATAACCCTTCCATTTGACCAGATACTGGAGTTTCCGTCTAGAGACACGAGAATCCAAAATCTTCTCCACAATATACTCCAATTCCCCCTCCACCAAAACAGGTGCAGGAGGCTCCACAGATGGAACCATAGGTGCCACGTATCTCCTCAGCAACGACCTATGGAATACATTATGTATGGAAAAGGAGTCTGGGAGGGTCAGACGAAAAGACACCGGATTGAGAATCTCAGAAATCCTATACGGACCAATAAAACGAGGTTTAAATTTAGGAGAGGAAACCTTCATAGGAATATGACGAGAAGATAACCAAACCAGATCCCCAACACGAAGTCGGGGTCCCACACGGCGTCTGCGATTAGCGAAAAGCTGAGCCTTCTCCTGGGACAAGGTCAAATTGTCCAATACCTGAGTCCAGATCTGCTGCAACCTGTCCACCACAGAATTCACACCAGGACAGTCCAAAGACTCAACCTGTCCTGAAGAGAAACGAGGATGGAACCCAGAATTGCAGAAAAATGGAGAGACCAAGGTAGCCGAGCTGGCCCGATTATTAAGGGCGAACTCAGCCAACGGCAAAAATGACACCCAATCATCCTGGTCAGCGGAAACAAAACATCTCAGATATGTTTCCAAGGTCTGATTGGTTCGTTCGGTCTGGCCATTAGTCTGAGGATGGAAGGCCGAGGAGAAAGATAGGTCAATGCCCATCCTACCACAAAAGGCTCGCCAGAACCTCGAGACAAACTGGGAACCTCTGTCAGAAACAATATTCTCAGGAATGCCATGTAAACGAACCACATGCTGGAAGAACAAAGGCACCAAATCAGAGGAGGAAGGCAATTTAACCAAGGGCACCAGATGGACCATTTTAGAAAAGCGATCACAGACCACCCAAATGACCGACATTTTTTGAGAAACGGGAAGGTCAGAAATGAAATCCATCGAAATATGTGTCCAAGGCCTCTTCGGGACCGGCAAGGGCAAAAGCAACCCACTGGCACGTGAACAGCAGGGCTTAGCCCTAGCACAAATTCCACAGGACTGCACAAAAGCACGCACATCCCGTGACAGAGATGGCCACCAGAAGGATCTAGCAACCAACTCCCTGGTACCAAAGATTCCTGGATGACCGGCCAGTACCGAACAATGAAGTTCAGAGATAACTTTACTAGTCCACCTATCAGGGACGAACAGTTTCTCGGCCGGACAACGATCAGGTTTATTAGCCTGAAATTTCTGCAACACTCTCCGCAAATCAGGGGAGATGGCAGACACAATGACTCCTTCCTTGAGGATACTCGCCGGCTCAGATGACCCCGGAGAGTCGGGCACAAAACTCCTAGACAGAGCATCCGCCTTCACATTTTTAGAGCCCGGAAGGTATGAAATCACAAAATCAAAACGAGCAAAAAATAACGACCAACGGGCCTGTCTAGGATTCAAGCGCTTGGCAGACTCAAGATAAGTAAGGTTCTTATGATCAGTCAATACCACCACGCGATGCTTAGCACCCTCAAGCCAATGACGCCACTCCTCGAATGCCCACTTCATGGCCAGCAACTCTCGGTTGCCCACATCATAATTACGCTCAGCAGCAGAAAATTTCCTGGAAAAGAAAGCACATGGTTTGAACACTGAGCAACCAGAACCTCTCTGTGACAAAACCGCCCCTGCACCAATCTCAGAAGCATCAACCTCGACCTGGAACGGAAGAGAAACATCAGGTTGACACAACACAGGGGCACAGCAAAAACGACGCTTCAACTCCTGAAAAGCTTCCACGGCAGCAGAAGACCAATTAACCAAATCAGCACCCTTCTTGGTCAAATCGGTCAATGGTCTGGCAATGCTAGAAAAATTACAGATGAAGCGACGATAAAAATTAGCAAAGCCCAGGAATTTCTGCAGACTTTTTAGAGATGTCGGCTGAGTCCAATCCTGGATGGCCTGAACCTTAACCGGAATCATCTCGATAGTAGAAGGGGAAAAGATGAACCCCAAAAATGAAACTTTCTGCACACCGAAGAGACACTTTGATCCCTTCACGAACAAGGAATTAGCACGCAGTACCTGGAAAACCATTCTGACTTGCTTCACATGAGACTCCCAATCATCAGAGAAGATCAAAATGTCATCCAAGTAAACAATCAAGAATTTATCCAGATACTCACGGAAAATGTCATGCATAAAAGACTGAAAAACAGATGGAGCATTGGCAAGTCCGAACGGCATCACCAGATACTCAAAATGACCCTCGGGCGTATTAAATGCCGTTTTCCATTCATCTCCCTGCCTGATTCTCACCAGATTATACGCACCACGAAGATCAATCTTAGTAAACCAACTAGCCCCCTTAATCCGAGCAAACAAGTCAGAAATCAATGGCAAGGGATACTGAAACTTAACAGTGATCTTATTAAGAAGGCGGTAATCAATACACGGTCTTAGCGAACCATCCTTCTTGGCTACAAAAAAGAACCCCGCTCCCAATGGTGACGACGATGGGCGAATATGTCCCTTCTCCAGGGACTCCTTCACATAACTGCGCATAGCGGTGTGTTCAGGTACGGACAAATTAAATAAAGGACCCTTAGGGAATTTACTACCAGGAATCAAATCGATAGCACAATCACAATTCCTATGCGGAGGTAGGGCATCAGACTTGGACTCTTCAAATACATCCTGAAAGTCAGACAAGAACTCTGGGATGTCAGAAGGAATGGATGACGAAATAGACAAAAATGGAACATCACCATGTACTCCCTGACAACCCCAGCTGGTTACCGACATAGAGTTCCAATCCAATACTGGATTATGGGTTTGTAGCCATGGCAACCCCAACACAACCACATCATGCAAATTATGCAGTACCAGAAAGCGAATAACTTCCTGATGTGCAGGAGCCATGCACATGGTCAGCTGGGCCCAGTACTGAGGCTTATTCTTGGCCAAAGGTGTAGCATCAATTCCTCTCAACGGAATAGGACACCGCAAAGGCTCCAAGAAAAATCCACAACGTTTAGCATAATCCAAATCCATCAGATTCAGGGCAGCGCCTGAATCCACAAACGCCATGACAGAATACGATGACAAAGAGCACATTAAGGTAATGGACAAAAGGAATTTGGACTGTACAGTACCAATAACGGCAGAGCTATCGAACCGCCTAGTGCGTTTAGGACAATTAGAAATAGCATGAGTAGAATCACCACAATAGAAACACAGTCTGTTCAGACGTCTGTGTTCTTGCCGTTCTACTTTAGTCATAGTCCTGTCGCACTGCATAGGCTCAGGTTTACTCTCAGACAATACCGCCAGATGGTGCACAGATTTACGCTCGCGCAAGCGACGACCGATCTGAATGGCCAAGGACATAGACTCATTCAAACCAGCAGGCATAGGAAATCCCACCATTACATCCTTAAGAGCTTCAGAGAGACCCTTTCTGAACAAAGCCGCTAGTGCAGATTCATTCCACAGAGTGAGTACTGACCACTTCCTAAATTTCTGACAATATACTTCTACATCATCCTGACCCTGGCATAAAGCCAGCAGATTTTTCTCAGCCTGATCCACTGAATTAGGCTCATCGTAAAGCAATCCCAGCGCCTGGAAAAATGCATCAACATTACTCAATGCAGAATCTCCTGGTGCAAGAGAAAACGCCCAGTCCTGTGGGTCGCCGCGCAAAAAAGAAATAATAATCAAAACCTGTTGAATAGGATTACCAGAAGAATGAGGTTTCAAGGCCAAAAATAGCTTACAATTATTTCTGAAGCTCAGGAACTTAGTTCTGTCACCAAAAAACAAATCAGGAATCGGAATTCTTGGTTCTAGCATCGATTTCTGATCAATAGTATCTTGAATCTTTTGTACATTTACAACGAGATTATCCATTGAGGAGCACAGAGCCTGAATATCCATGTCCACAGCTGTGTCCTGAAGCACTCTAATGTCTAGGGGAAAAAAAAGACTGAAGACAGAGCTAAGAAAAAAAAATGATGTCAGGATTTCTTTTTTCCCTCTATTGGGAATCATTGGTGTGGCTCCTTGTACTGTTATGGCTGGCAATCAGGCAACACAGCGTGCAGTAATCAGCGCACATACAGAGATCTGGCAATAACCAAAAACAATAGGACGAGCTCTGAGACGTGGAATCTCTGTAGACTGCAGTACCTAATCTATCCTCACACAACTATAAGCAGCAGTGGATTGCGCCTATCACTACCTATGCAACTCGGCACTGCCTGAGGAGCTGACTAGCCTGAAGATAGAAATACAAGCCTGACTTACCTCAGAGAAATACCCCAAAGGAATAGGCAGCCCCCCACGTATAATGACTGTTAGCAAGATGAAAAGACAAACGTAGGAATGAAATAGATTCAGCAAAGTGAGGCCCGATATTCTAGACAGAGCGAGGATAGCAAAGAGAACTATGCAGTCTACAAAAAACCCTAAAACGAAAACCACGCAAAGGGGCAAAAAGACCCACCGTGCCGAACTAACAGCACGGCGGTGCACCCCTTTGCTTCGCAGAGCTTCCAGCAAAAGTTAATAGCAAGCTGGACAGAAAAAACAGAAAACAAACTAGAAGCACTTATCTAGCAGAGCAGCAGGCCCAAGGAAAGATGCAGTAGCTCAGATCCAACACTGGAACATTGACAAGGAGCAAGGAAGACAGACTCAGGTGGAGCTAAATAGCAAGGCAGCCAACGAGCTCACCAAAACACCTGAGGGAGGAAGCCCAGAGACTGCAATACCACTTGTGACCACAGAAGTGAACTCAGCCACAGAATTCACAACATGTGCCTAACCGTGATTTGTGCTAAAAGACTGCATTGCAAAAGACCGCCAAAATTGCCGCCAAAACCGCCGCCATTACAGCACCATGAGGAGCGCTGGAGAAGGGCGTGCCATCGTGGACGGGAACTAACTGAGAAGCGCGAAAAATAATGGCCACCCACTCCAAGTACTACTGTACCATGCAGACATGTCCATCAGCAACAGAGATCCCCCTCCTGATCCTGAATGGCGGAAGAAAGAGAAAGAAGAAGCTCCGTCCCCGAAGGAGAGAGCGGGAAAGGGATGAGGACCCAGCAAGAAGGAACATGGAGGACAAGATGGCGAGCGGAGGTCACCCGGAGAAGGGGGAGAAATCTGCGACGCTTTGCACCAATTGGAGGAAGGGAAGATCCCGTCGTCACTATTGAACCCGGAGGTTCTTGAAGGGGAGGTGGAAGAGCTGTGTCGTCAGCTCCGGAGTTCGTGGTATCGCGTGGCCGCCAGCATCCAGGAGCAGCGGTGCAACCAACCAGCGGAGCCTCAGCCTGCAGTGGAGGAGACCGGCACCGGAAAAGCCGCGGCGGCACGTAAGCAAACCGAACCTGCCCCGGCCACCGACGAGACCCTCCTAGTGCCCATCGCCTCCCTGCCATCGCCACCAGCGGCTCCACATAGCTCGCCAGCGCCCTCACCTGGTAAGGTGACTGCTGCATCTAGTTCTCATAGCACACCCATCAACCTGTGCTCAAGATGCGCACGAACTGTGTGGAGCAAAGGACAGTAGGCACCTATCCGAAGCCAAGACGCACTGTAAGTGGTATCTGGTAGCCGCCCATATCCAAAGGGACTGCTTTTGCCAGCACTACCACATTAAACCAAAGGAAATGTGAAAAATGACTGTACATAGTTAAAAGTTAATCCATTGCTGCAAATTCTAAAAATGACTGCTACAGTTTAAAAGTTTGTGAAACCTGACCAGGTTTCCATTTTAAGGGGTCACTCGTTTAAAGAGATCCCCCACGGGCTCACTGCATTTTCCTTCGATTTAGTCTTTCTTTATTTTATGCAAAAGTGCATCAAAATCTCAGCTTAATAACAATGGCTACATACTATCGGCTATGTAATCACAATTCTATGTAGATTCAAATTTTTAACCTTATCTGCTATATTAATCCTTTAATATACTCTGTCAAGTGCAACAATTAAACATTCCCTTTAAGGGCAAACTGAAGTCTCTTCTACTGAGGTAGTGCAAAATGTCAATCACATTTTAATGTTCAAGTCCATTAAAACTTTAGAACAGCAGCAATAATAACATTCACGAAGAAGTCTCTTCAAAAGCTTCTTTTGTAAAACCAGTAGGAAGAACCTTTAGGAGGCGCCAACTATTTACAAGCAAGTACGGCCCTACACATGCCGGCAAGTGGGCAGAACCAAGGTGCACCTTGTGGGTGCCAACTATGTGCAATGGAAAGTTTGTGGACCATTCACTGTCCATGATCCAAATGTCCTTGAAGCAAAACAAAACTCTGTAAACAGGGGTTGATAGACTGTCCTGCACGTGAAGAAGAGTAGAAATAATCAGATGGTGATTTGCCCTTGAATAAAGAAAAATGCTTGATAGATAGTATACCTGTAAGGGTACGTGTGTTCCACAGCTAGTTAATAGTTATATTGTTTCATGACCAAGTCGCACGCCCACAATGTATATATGTTTCTTATGCAACGTTCAAGTGTCCTCACCTCCCATAAAGGGAAGCATCAGTTTATATTAACTTGTTTCATTGCATTTAAAAATTTGTATGTCTTTTTGCTAATGTATTGTTGTTTTCTTTTGCCAGTCCGGGAGTACTGGATTTACCGGGGGGTGGGGGGCAGCGCCCCAGGGTCCTGGTCGTTGCAGTAATATCATTCTCCTCTAGGGGAGAGTGGTGTTACGTTTGGAGGCAAAGAAGGACAACTGCATCCAGGTATCACAAACATGCAACACATTTCACACTCCAGGCCACCAAGGGGAGCTCTGCTCCTATTTATTAGGTTATTAGGTCACTCCCCACACTTAGGTAAAACTGGTGACCTGTAGGGAAAGTTAGTCAGTTGCTGGCTGAGTATCGCATAGGTAGTTGGTCCCTGACAGGGGTGGGAACCTGTCAGAGATCGAGGAAGAAGGACACGGAACTGTGCATGCCCTGAGAGCTGCAGCTCTTAGAGACATTGCAGGAGAACTGTATTGCAGAGAGGGTGAAAGAAGTCGTAGCAAAGGAGTGGATACCAGAAGGGGACCAGCCCTACACAGGCTGCCTCCTTCTGAGGCACAGGATCCCGGTAGCCAAAACACCGAGGGAGCAATGATCCTTTATTCTTTGCTCCAGAGACCGGCAGGACAGCTAATTTCACGTTACCTGTTATGACCTGGTGGTCAGGACAATAATGGACCTGGTGGTTAAGAGCACACGGAATGACCTGATAGTTACTGATAATAAGGACGAGCTCTGGGATGTGGGAACTCTGCTGACCGCAATCCCTAAACCTATCAAACACACTAGAAATAGCCGTGGATTGCGCCTAACGCTTCCTATGCAACTCGGCACAGCCTAAGAAACTAGCTAGCCCTGAAGATAGAAAAATAAAGCCTACCTTGCCTCAGAGAAATTCCCCAAAGGAAAAGGCAGCCCCCCACATATAATGACTGTGAGTAAAGATGAAAATACAAACACAGAGATGAAATAGATCTAGCAAAGTGAGGCCCGACTTACTGAACAGACCGAGGATAGGAAAGGTTACTTTGCGGTCAGCACAAAAACCTACAAAAAGACCACGCAGAGGGCGCAAAAAGACCCTCCGCACCGACTCACGGTGCGGAGGCGCTCCCTCTGCGTCCCAGAGCTTCCAGCAAGCAAGACAACAAATTAAATAGCAAGCTGGACAGAAAAATAGCAAACCAAAGAAATATAAGCTGGAACTTAGCTTCTGATGGGAAGACAGGTCACATGAATGATCCAGGAGTGAATTAGACCAATACTGGAACATTGACAGGTGGCATGGAGCAAAGATCTAATTGGAGTTAAATAGAGCAGCAGCTAACGAATAACCTCGTCACCTGTGAAACTCAGAAACACCCACCAGAGGAAGTCCATGGACAGAACCAGCCGAAGTACCATTCATGACCACAGGCGGGAGCCCGACAACCGAATTCACAACAGTACCCCCCCCCCTTGAGGAGGGGTCACCGAACCCTCACCAGAGCCCCCAGGCCGACCAGGATGAGCCAAATGAAAGGCACGAACCAGATCAGCAGCATGAACATCAGAGGCAAAAACCCAGGAATTATCTTCCTGACCATAACCCTTCCACTTGACCAGGTACTGGAGTTTCCGTCTCGAAACACGAGAATCCAAAATCTTCTCCACCACATACTCCAACTCCCCTTCAACTAACACCGGGGCAGGAGGATCAACGGATGGAACCACAGGCGCCACGTATCTCCGCAATAACGACCTATGGAACACATTATGGATGGCAAAAGAAGCAGGAAGGGCCAAACGAAATGACACAGGATTGATAACCTCAGAAATCTTATACAGACCAATGAGACGAGGCTTAAACTTAGGAGAGGAAACCTTCATAGGAACATAACGAGACGACAACCAAACCAAATCCCCAACACGAAGTCAGGGACCCACACAGCGCCGGCGGTTAGCGAAACGTTGAGCCTTCTCCTGGGACAATGTCAAATTGTCCACCACATGAGTCCAAATCTGCTGCAACCTATCCACCACAGTATCTACACCAGGACAGTCTGAAGACTCAACCTGCCCTGAAGAGAAACGAGGATGGAAACCAGAATTGCAGAAAAACGGCGAAACCAAAGTAGCCGAGCTGGCCCGATTATTAAGGGCGAACTCAGCCAACGGCAAAAAGGACACCCAATCATCCTGATCAGCAGAAACAAAGCATCTCAGATATGTTTCCAAAGTTTGATTAGTTCGTACGGTTTGGCCATTTGTCTGAGGATGGAAAGCCGAGGAAAAAGACAAATCAATGCCCATCCTAGCACAAAAGGATCGCCAAAACCTTGAAACAAACTGGGAACCTCTGTCAGAAACTATGTTCTCCGGGATACCATGTAAACGAACCACATGCTGGAAAAATAATGGCACCAAATCAGAGGAGGAAGGCAATTTAGACAAAGGTACCAAATGGACCATCTTAGAAAAGCGGTCACAAACCACCCAAATGACCGACATCTTTTGAGAGACGGGGAGATCCGAAATAAAATCCATAGAAATATGCGTCCAGGGCCTCTTCGGGACCGGCAAGGGCAAAAGCAACCCACTGGCACGAGAACAGCAGGGCTTAGCCCGAGCACAAGTCCCACAGGATGAAGCGCCGATAAAAATTAGCAGAGCCCAGGAACTTTTGCAGGCTCTTCACAGATGTCGGCTGAGTCCAATCGTAAATGGCCTGGACTTTAACAGGGTCCATCTCGATAGTAGAAGGGGAAAAAATGAACCCCAAAAATGAAACCTTCTGAACTCCAAAGAGACACTTTGACCCCTTCACAAACAAGGAATTCGCACGAAGGACCTGGAACACCATTCTGACCTGCTTCACATGAGACTCCCAATCATCCGAAAAGACCAAAATATCATCCAAATACACAATCAGGAATTTATCCAGGTACTCTCGGAAGATGTCATGCATAAAGGACTGAAATACTGATGGAGCATTGGAAAGCCCGAATGGCATAACCAGGTACTCAAAATGGCCCTCGGGCGTATTAAATGCTGCTTTCCATTCATCGCCTTGTTTAATACGCACAAGATTATACGCCCCTCGAAGATCTATCTTGGTGAACCAACTAGCCCCTTTAATACGAGCAAACAAATCAGACAGCAATGGCAAAGGATACTGAAATTTGACAGTAATTTTATTAAGAAGGCGGTAATCAATACAAGGTCTCAAAGAACCATCCTTCTTGGCCACAAAAAAAAACCCTTCTCCTAACGGTGATGACGACGGGCGAATATGGCCTTTCTCCAAGGATTCCTTTATATAACTCCGCATAGCGGCGTGTTCTTGCACAGATAAATTGAACAATCGGCCCTTAGGAAACTTACTACCAGGAATCAAATTAATTGCACAATCGCAATCCCTATGAGGAGGTAGGGCACTGGCTTTGGGCTCATCAAATACATCCCGATAATCCGACACAAACTCTGGAACTTCAGAAGGAGTGGAAGACGAAATAGACAAAAATGGAACATCACCATGTACCCCCTGGCAACCCCAGCTGGACACAGACATAGATTTCCAGTCCAATACTGGATTATGAACCTGTAGCCATGGCAACCTCAAAACGACCACATCATGCAGATTATGCAACACCAGAAAGCGGATATCCTCCTGATGTGCAGGAGCCATGCACATGCTCAATTGGGTCCAATACTGAGGCTTATTCTTGGTCAAAGGCGTAGCATCAATTCCTCTCAATGGAATAGGATACTGCAAGGGCTCCAAGAAAAAACCACAGCGCCTAGCATACTCCAAGTCCATCAAATTCAGGGCAGCGCCTGAATCCACAAGTGCCATAACAGAATAGGATGACAAAGAGCAAATCAGAGTAACAGACAATAGAAATTTAGACTGTACCGTACCAATGGTGGCAGACCTAGCGAACCGCTTAGTGCGCTTAGGACAATCGGAGATAGCATGAGTGGAATCACCACAGTAAAAACATAGCCCATTCCGACGTCTGTGTTCTTGCCATTCAGCTCTGGTCAAAGTCCTATCACATTGCATAGGCTCAGGCCCATGCTCAGATAGTACCGCCAAATGGTGCACAGCTTTACGCTCACGCAAGCGTCGATCGATCTGAATGGCCAAGGACATAGACTCATTCAGACCAGCAGGCATGGGAAACCCCACCATGACATCCTTAAGGGCTTCAGAGAGACCCTTTCTGAAGATTGCTGCCAGGGCACATTCATTCCACTGAGTGAGCACAGACCACTTTCTAAACTTCTGACAATATATCTCCGCTTCATCCTGACCCTGACACAGAGCCAGCAAGATTTTCTCTGCCTGATCCACTGAATTAGGTTCGTCATAAAGCAATCCAAGCGCCAGGAAAAACGCATCAACATCACGCAATGCCGGATCTCCTGGCGCAAGGGAAAATGCCCAGTCTTGAGGGTCACCACGTAACAAAGAAATAATGATCTTTACTTGTTGAACAGGGTCACCTGAGGAGCGAGGTTTCAAGGCAAGAAACAATTTACAATTATTTTTGAAATTCAAGAACTTAGATCTATCACCAAAAAACAAATCAGGAATTGGAATCCTAGGCTCTGACATCGGATTCTGAACCACAAAATCTTGAATGTCTTGTTTCCTTGTAGTGAGATTATCCATCCAAGAGGACAGACCTTGAATGTCCATGTTTACACCAGTGTCCTGAACCACCCAGAGGTAAAGGGGAAAATAGAGACAAAACACACTGCAAAGAAAAAAAAAATGGTCTCAGAACTTCTCTTATCCCTCTATTGAGATGCATTAGTACTTTGGGCCACCTGTACTGTTATGACCTGGTGGTCAGGACAATAATGGACCTGGTGGTTAAGAGCACACGGAATGACCTGATAGTTACTGATAATAAGGACGAGCTCTGGGACGTAGGAACTCTGCTGACCGCAATCCCTAAACCTATCAAACACACTAGAAATAGCCGTGGATTGCGCCTAACGCTCCCTATGCAACTCGGCACAGCCTAAGAAACTAGCTAGCCCTGAAGATAGAAAAATAAAGCCTACCTTGCCTCAGAGAAATTCCCCAAAGGAAAAGGCAGCCCCCCACATATAATGACTGTGAGTAAAGATGAAAATACAAACACAGAGATGAAATAGATCTAGCAAAGTGAGGCCCGACTTACTGAACAGACCGAGGATAGGAAAGGTTACTTTGCGGTCAGCACAAAAACCTACAAAAAGACCACGCAGAGGGCGCAAAAAGACCCTCCGCACCGACTCACGGTGCGGAGGCGCTCCCTCTGTGTCCCAGAGCTTCCAGCAAGCAAGACAACAAATTAAATAGCAAGCTGGACAGAAAAATAGCAAACCAAAGAAATACAAGCTGGAACTTAGCTTCTGATGGGAAGACAGGTCACAAGAACGATCCAGGAGTGAACTAGACCAATACTGGAACATTGACAGGTGGCATGGAGCAAAGATCTAAGTGGAGTTAAATAGAGCAGCAGCTAACGAATAATCTCGTCACCTGTGAAACTCAGAAACACCCACCAGAGGAAGTCCATGGACAGAACCAGCCGAAGTACCATTGATGACCACAGGAGGGAGCCCGACAACCGAATTCACAACAGTTACCTGCCCGCCCTATACCCAGGAGGCAAGGTGGCACCCCTTAGATGCTGGGGCATGATAGAGTCCCTATAAACCGCCTCAAGCCACCAGTCATACGAGTTTGTCCTATCCGAGGGACAGAGAGAGAGACAGAACATTGATAACATCTACAACAGTTGTGAGGACCTTATGAGAAGCTTAGCAGTAAGGGACTACAACACTGCAGCGCTAGAGGAAGGCTACTGATTTCCCCCTGGACAAGGGGACTCTGAACTTGCCTCCAAAATGGCCGGACTCTGCCTGCCCTGTGATCTGGTGCTCTGGACTGTGGATGCTGAAGTGTTCAGTAAAGGTAAAGAGACTGCAACCTTGTGTCCTCGTTCTTCTCTGCGCCTCTCACCATCCACCATCTACACACTGGGAAGCCCTGGGGACATACTTCACCTGTGGGAAGGTATACCATCTAGCTGCCATAACATCACCCCCCTTAAAGCAGCGTCGGTCACTCTGACCGAATACCACAGGTAGCGTCACGAACATTCACCCCATAAAGACCTTTTACACGGACGTCCCAGGGCCATGGACCGGGTCAGCCACCGTGACATCCCCCTGTGAACTGCAGGACCCGGTACCGAGTAGCCCGCTGCCCTTGGGGGCGCTCCACTTCCAGGTGCACTTACAATAACAATATGTCTATATACTTTTTAGTAGCACCATGGAATCAATGGTGCTATGTAAATAAATATTATGAGAGGACAGTGTGAAGAGGGGGCCGGTATGGAAAGGAGAGGTCAGTGTGAAGAGCATGTACCATAAGAGGGACAATGTGGGGCTCATATTTTGTGCAGACAATATAGTGGGGGGCAATTTTTTTTAATTCAGGAGCGTTAATGACACTTCTATAAACCAATGTCAAAGTGAACATAAAGCAATGATCACAATAAGGTATAAAAATATAATTTTATTACAAAAAAAATAATAACAAACAAAAGAAACAAAGTACAAAGAAGAAAACAACCAACAATACTACAGCATATAAAGGATATACCGAATGAGGAGACCAGATCCATATAATAAAAAATATACTAGAAAAATAATATATAACCCTCCAAGGTGCAGAAGATGGATGAAAAAAGAAATGGACAATCCATCTCAATAAAGTGCATATGCTTTCATAATAAATAGTCTAATCAAGACAAAAAAGTGCATAGAACCTCTGGAGCAATACTAGTACCAGTGTGAAGATGATCTGTGACCCTCAAGGACTCCGACTCCAACATACGGTTCGCCTAAGTGGCTTTTTCAAGGAGATTAAGGGCATCATGTGGAGATTTACTGCCAAAGAGAAGATGGAAGTCTGCAGAGACGAGCTGTGGATGAGAAAACTCATCATGGGGTCTGGACAAGATGAAAAAAAGAAGGAGAATGACTCCAGAGACGACGTCATCTATAAAGTAACTGGATATAAATGTTATTTGTGATACTGACTAAAGGCCCCTTCACATTAAGCGACGCTGCAGCGATACCGACAACGATCCGGATCGCTGCAGCGTCGCTGTTTGGTCGCTGGAGAGCTGTCACACAGACCGCTCTCCAGCGACCAACGATGCCGGTAACCAGGGTAAACATCGGGTAACTAAGCGCAGGGCCGCACTTAGTAACCCGATGTTTACCCTGGTTACCATCCTAAAAGTAAAAAAAAAAACAAACACTACATACTTACCTACCGCTGTCTGTCCTCCAGCGCTGTGCTCTGCACTCCTCCTGCTCTGGCTGTGAGCACAGCGGCCGGAAAGCAGAGCGGTGATGTCATCGCTCTGCTTTCCGGCTGACTGACGCTCACAGCCAGAGCAGGAGGAGTGCAGAGCACAGCGCTGGAGGACAGACAGCGGTAGGTAAGTATGTAGTGTTTGGGTTTTTTTTACTTTTAGGATGGTAACCAGGGTAAACATCGGGTTACTAAGCGCGGCCCTGCGCTTAGTTACCCGATGTTTACCCTGGTTACCAGTGAAGACATCGCTGGATCGGTGTCACACGCCGATCCAGCGATGTCAGCAGGAGTCCAGCGACGAAATAAAGTTCTGGGCTTTATTCAGCGACCAACGATCTCCCAGCAGGGGCCTGATCGTTGGTCGCTGTCACACATAACGATTTCATTAACGATATCGTTGCTACGTCACAAAAAGCAACGATATCGTTAACAATATCGTTATGTGTGAAGGTACCTTTATTCTCATGTTTTTATTTATGTTAGGAGCATTAAAGGGGATGTCCAGGTTTGGAATGAGTCTACAGTCATTCTTTGTGACTGCAGACTTCTGACTTCTCACACTGCGCACTGCACGCTGTCAGGATTCTCTTGTGCTGGCGATTTACATACATGCAGTCATGCACTGACTAGACATGTGTGGCCTCAGTCAATGAAAATGAACTGAGTGAGGCCGGGCACGTCTAGTCGGAATGTGGTCAGAGGTTTACAAATCACATGCTTGTGCTGAGATGACTGTTCACCAGCAAGGGAGAATCCTAGTAGTGTGCAGTGCATTAGTGATAATTCAGTAGCCTGCGATGTCAGGATTCAGCTCTGCAGGTTCCAGTAGTCGTCACATGGACACTTCACTCATATGTGATTTTCATACTTATGGTCCTGTGACAACGAGCTTCTCTTCTGCTTCTCTCAGTTTTCACTGAATATTGAGAGCATTAGTGAGAGCAGTTTGTGGGTACATGACTGAGTGTGCAAATCGCATGTCCTTGGGAAGGGGGCGCCAAAATGAATTCTTGCCCCGGGTGCCAGAAACGCTAGATACACCTCTGTGGCTTAATACCTACTACCACCAGGTGCTTATCGTCACATGACTGCTGCAGCCAATCACCGCGGCTGATTTCTAAGCTAGGATATCACTGCTCAGTCTGTGCGCAGACATGGGACGGTGTGTGTTGGATAAAAGTGGGATACAGTTACTGAGCTTGGTGCTTTTCACACATATAGTCTGATGGGCAAGGGTTGATTCTCCCAGACTATATACCCATGGTCCATCACACCCACAGACATCCTTCTCACCACAGCCAAACTAGTGATTGCACTCTCATAGATGTCAGGTGGCGTCTCCGCTCTCTTCTATTGGAGGGCAATGTAAGGTGAGGAGAGGCACAGCCATTACTTTCATAGTCTTATGGCTAGGACAGCACAGCTAACCCTCTTTGGCTTCTGTTGTAGAACATAAGCAGCAGGGGTGGGGCGTAATCAGAAGCAGACATATCATTGGTGCGGCGACACAGGGGGTCACTTCCACCTCCAAAACTTGGAGTTGTGCAGTATGATGAGCTATTGGTACTTAGAATGGACATTTTAGGTGTAAACCACCCCTTTATTGATAATCATGTGCAGATTAAATGCAATTCTTACATTTATACAGTGCACTGAGCTATGTATCTAATTCTAAAAATTGTAAATATTTTTCTAATTACTGCCAGGGTACAGAGGAGACAATATACACAATAGAGTAGTCAAACAAGCTTAGATTAGAACCAGGAGATCACAAGGTACCAAAGGGGAGAGACGGCATTGTCAGAAGGGAAGCCAGAGGTCAGAAATCCACAAGAACGAACAAGCAGAGTATCGCACAGAGAGCAAGGAACACAATTGCAAACTGGGCACACACTCCATGGGTCAGGAACACAGACAAGAGGAAAGTATAGCTGAGAGGGAATCCTAGTCTGGAGTGAGTATAAATACCCCTCCCAGATCCAAAGAGAGGCCAGCCAAATTAATCCTGAGAGAACAGGACATTAACCATGTCCTAACCATGAGAAGTACTCCCTTCTTAACGGGGGACCACTGGACACCCAGACTTCTCAGGGTTTCTGACATGAAAAGCCCATACCAGTCGATCAGCATGCACAGAACTACCCGGAACCCATGACTAATCCTCAAAGGAATATCCCTTCCAGTGGATTTGTGGCGCCCCAGGGTCTTGGTCATCACAGTGGTATTGCTTTCGTCTCGGGGAGAGTGATACTAAGTTTGGAGGCAAAGAAGGACAACTGCATCCAGGTATCACAAACATGCAACACATTTCACACTCCAGGCCACCAGGGGGAGCTCTTGCTCCTATTTATTAGGACACTCCCCACATTGGTAAAACTGGTCGCCTGTAGGGAAAGTAAGTCAGTTGCTGGCTGAGCTCCGCTCAGTTAGCTGGTCCCTGGCAGGGGTGGGATCCTGTCAGAGAGCAAAGGAGAAGGATACAGAGCTGTGCATGCCCTCAGTGCTGCAGCTCTTAGAAAGAGACATTGAAGGCAGAATTGGATTACAGCGAGCGTGCAAAGAAGTCGTAGCAAAGGAGTAGATATCAGAAGGGGACCAGCCTTACACAGGCTGCCTCCTTCTGAGGCGCAGAATCCCGGTAGCCAAAACACCGAGGGAGTAACGACCTTTATGCCTTCTCCAGAGACCGGCAGGGCAGCTAATTTCACGTTACCTGTCCGCCCTACACTCAGGAGGCATGGTGGCACCCCTTAGAGGCTGGGGCATGATAGAGTCCCTATAAACCGCCTCAAGCCACCGGTCATACGGGTTTGTCCTATCCTATCTGGGGGACAGAGAGAGAGACATAACATCTACAACAGTTGTGAGGACCTTATGTGAAGCCTTAGGCAGTAAGGAACTACAACACTGCAGCACAAAGGAAGGCTACTGATTTCTACCTGGATAAGGGGACTCTGGACTTGCCTCCAAACCGGCCAGACTCTGCCTGCCTTGTGATCTGGTGCTCTGGACTGTGGATGCTGACGTCTTCAGTAAATGTAAAGAGACTGCAACCTTGTGTCCTCGTTCTTCACTGCGCCTCTCACCATCCACCATCTACACACCAGGAAGCTATGGGGACCTACTTCACCTGTTGGAAGGTATACCATCCAGCTGCCATGACATCACCCCAGCGGACCCCTTAAAGCAGCGTCAGTCACCCTGACCGAATACCACAGGTGGCGTAACGAATACAAACTTTATCCCTTTAAAGACTTTTCCCTTTTACACGGACGTCCCAGGGCCACGGACCGGGTCAGCCACCGTGCCATCCCCCTGTGAACCGAAGGACCTGGTACCGAGTACCCCAAGGCCCCATGGGGGCGATCCAGATTAGGTACTGAAGCCCCCGGCGCACCCACCCTGAATCAATGATGTGTCCTACCTCGTACTCCAGCTGACCCTCTACCAACACTGGTGGAGCATTGGATGAGGAGTCTTCTCTAACTGTCCCCATAGATTTTACTAGGGACCTGTGGAAGACAGATATTTTGAAGGAGGTGGGCAACTGTAATCTATAGGCCATCGGGTTGATCACCTCTACAATCTTGTATGGTCCTATAAACCTGGGGCCCAACTTCATAGAGGGTATCTTAAGTTTGATGTTACAGGTAGACAACCACTCCTTCTCCCCCACAGCCAACGCAGGAGCTGACCCCCTCCTCCTGTCCGCAAAATGTTTGCATTTCTTCTGGGCGTTGGAGATGTTCCCCTGAACCTCCCTCCAAAGGGTTCTTAACTGTTGTACCATACCCTCGGCACCAGGGCAACCAGAATCCATGTGGGAAAATTTTCCAAACTGCAGAACAAACCCATAATTGACCTGAAAGGGAGATTTACCAGTAGACTGATAAATATGACAGTTGAACCCAAATTCTGCCATGGGCAATACCTCACACCAGTCCTCCTGTCTGGAAGATGCCAGGCATCTCAAAATTTGTTCCAACGACTGATTCGTGCGTTCAGTCTGTCCGTTATATTCCGGATGATAAGCAGAGGAGAATGACAGCGTAACCCCCAACTTCTTACAAAAAGCCCTCCAAAGCCTGGCCACAAATTGCACACCCCTGTCAGACACCACATTTAAAGGTACCCCATGCAACCAAACTATGTGCTGTATAAGCAAGCGAGCCAAGGTTTCAGCACAAGGTAACGCAGGTAACGGCACAAAGTGGGCTTGCTTCGAAAACCTATCAACCACTACCCAAACTACTGAGTTGCCCTTGGAAGACGGAAGATTAGTGATAAAGTCCATGGACTGGTGTGTCCATGGTTTATCCGGAATTGGCAAAGGTGCCATTCCCCCTGGCGGCCAGGCCTGAGAGCTCTTAGAGCGAGCGTACACCCCACAAGTATTTACAAACCTTTTGATATCAGTACCCATAGAGGGCCACCAAAAAACTCCTAGCTACTGTCCCCCTGGGTAGCTGCAATCCCAGGGTGAGCACTAAACACAGAATCATTAAACTCTTGCAGGAATGTGAGATGGAAATGTGGTTTATTCCTGGGAGCTTGTGCTTCCAGAATCTCTCTCTGTTACTCAGATGAGACTTCTGCCACGATCACTCCCGGTTGAAAAATGGAGGAAGGAGGTTCTGGAGGGGACACAGAATCAAAACTTGAGGATAAGGTATCCGCCTTTACATTTTTAGACTCTGGCCGGAACGTAATGGCAAAATTAAATCGAGAAAAAAAAGTGCCCACTGAGCCTGTCTGGGGTTCAGTCTCTTAGCGGACTCGATATAGGCCAAATTTTTATGATCAGTGATGACCGTAACGGGATAAACGGCCCCCTCCAAAAAATGCCTCCATTCTTTGAAGGCCAATTTAACCGCCAACAAATCCCTGTTGTCGATGTCTAAATTTCTCTCGACCGAAGAGAATTTTTTAGAGAAAAAGGCGCAGGGTTTGAGGTTATTGAGTTTGGGAGGGCCCTGGGATAACACTGCCTCCACCCTCACCTCAGAAGCATCGACCTCTACAATAAAAGGTCTTGACGGCTCGGGTTGTACCAACAGGGGTGCTGAAGCAAAACATTTCTTCAGTGTCTGGAAGGAATTTTTTGCGGCCACGGACCATTTTTTTACATCAGCCCCCTTTGAGAGTGAGGTCCGTCAAGGGTTTCACCACCTGCGAAAACCCTTTAATGAACTTCCTATAGTAATTAGGGAAGCCCATGAATCGTTGCAACCCCTTCAGGTCCTGAGGTTGCACCCTTTCTGAAATGGCCTGAACCTTCCCCGGATACATGTGGAATCCCTCCCCTGATATAATTAAACCCAGAAAAGATAGTTCTTGCATAAAGAATTAACACTTCTCCAGCTTAGCGTATAAATGGTTCTCCCTGAGTCTCATAGGAATCGAACGTAGATGGTGTAAGTGTGACTGACTGTCCTCTGAGTATATTAAGATGTCATCCAGGTAAATGACCACATAGCGCCCAATCAAGTCAGAAAAAACAACATTAATGAAATTCTGGAAAACAGCAGGGGCGTTAGTGAGACCGAAGGGAATAACCACATTTTCAAACAACCCCTCAGTCGTCAGAAACGCTGTTTTCCATTCATCTCCTTCTCGGATACTTATAAGGTTATAAGCCCCTCGTACTGTCGGGTCGTCACGACAATACCCTTCATCCACCAGTCATTCCAAATCAGATTAAAAGCAGTGGTACCGGAGTGAAGAATGAGTCAGACAAAAGCTGGTTCAAACTCAGAGTCTGCTTATGCTTCCACACGTAGTGGTAACCTCACAGCAACTGAACTCTTTATTTCATATACACAACATTATATGGTCCATTGGGGGAAGGTGTGCAGAGGGCAGGGTTAGGCGGGGTTAAGCAATGTATCTAGTATTCAGTCCCTCTGATTGGCCTGACATTATCTGATGAATCTTCCTTTGTCCACATCTTGTTAAGTTTCGATTTCCAGAGAAATGGCACTTTAGCTTCAGAAACGAAAGTAGATTCTTGGCAAGAACAAAAAGTAGGGCAAAGGTGAATACTGGCAGCCATCTTAAATACAGTTAAATTTGCATTTGGCAAGCAAAGGGAAAAACTTATTGTTTCACAGCATAAGAATATATAAAAGTACAAAAGTGTATAAAGACATATATTTTCACCTTGACAATCCCCCCTAAACACTAAGTTTTTCCCTAAAAAGAAAGTTCCTTCCATGTGTCCATGTGATGGGGAAAGGGGAGGTGGATTTCTTCATCCAGACACCTCAGAAGCTCTCCCCTTGTGAGAGGCCTCCAGGCAGCTGAACCCTTCACTAGCTTCACATGGAGTTCTCCTATTGTCCCTAAACTAAATCTTTTTACATCATCTGAAAATAGTGGGTTTTGTCTAATTTCTTGAGGGGGACGTACTTAGGGATTTCCCCTGGATCAGTACCATCGTACTCTGGTGAGTCTACTTCTTGGTTGAGGAAGGTGCCAGTCGGAGTTGCCTCAGTGATGACCTTTTTATACAGGGGAATAACACAACAGAGGATTATCGATCCAACTACAAGAAGGGCAATCAGTACTAGACAAGCTTGTTGAAGGAATCCTTTGAGCCCACCCAACCAACCGGAAAAGAAAGATGTGTCTACTCCAGCATTAGATTTTAATTCTGCTTCTAACCCATTTAACTTTTTAAGGCTATCATGGTCTTTCCATTTACCCCAGAGTTCTGAGGGATATAGGTACAACATTCCTCTCCCACCATCCCACAGACTCCTCCTTTCTCAGCTAAAATCATATCAAGAGCTAGTCGGTTTTGGAGGGTCATTCTAGTGTTAGGGCCTAACTCCTCAACTATACCCTGGAAAGCATCACAGGTAAAATTGACAAACCTTTGTTCACTGTAATATATGTAATTGATCCAATCAACATTTTTATTAATCTGCACCTGTGGGATTATGGAAGCAAAGCCAGCATAGATCTGGTTCTGGGCTTTAAATTGGTCAGGCACCCCCCTTGGCACTCCAATGCCATCGACATATACCAATAGATCTTCTTCATAACTCATATGGAGCTGATCGAGACTTCTCCTCTTTCTGGTATATTCATCAGGTGTCTCCGGATCCCAAGGTAAAATCTTGAACTGCATAGCTAGTTTAACAAGGGTACATTGACCTGTCCAGGCATTAGGCAACCTAAGATGGAGCTTACCATCTCCACATAACCAATAAATGTCGTACATATACTGTGTATGATTAGCTAGCAAGTCAGTATCTAGGGAACTGTTCTCTTTGCAGAAACCTGTCTCGAAGACCCCTACTGGTGTACCTGTAGTGTCGTGGGAATTATAGCAGGTATAGTTATCAGCTAATACGGTTATCCCCCCTGGGACCTTTAGTGTGGGTTCTTCATGAATTAGTGGGACATAATCTGAGCAATCAGTGGGCTTTAAACCCTTCAACAGATTCATAACACAGGCAGTAGTATTGTCATCAGGAAAAAACAATGCATGTGTGTATAGATGTGTATTCGCTGCAGCACAAGCAATACATCCTACAGAGATATTCTGGACTCGTACATTGTATCTTACCCATTCTAACCATAAATTTGTCCTTGGGGCTGTTTGTGTTTCTATGGGGAAGACTTCTTGTCAACTAAGACCTGGAATGGGGATTAATTCATTAACTATATTTTGCAAACGTTCACCTAGGCCTGTTTTAGCTGTACTGGTAACAGGGGCCTTGGTTGGTCTGAAGCTAATATCCTGGAGCTGTACATGGCCTAAATTCCCATAGTATCCACTATTAAACACATTATGAAAATATCTTCCCAGCACAATTGTTATCTCTGGTAACACATATATAATACTGGAGAATTCCCTCTACCACCCGCTGAGTCTCGGGGCACTTGACTACATCGCAGAAATCAAATCACCAGATATTTACCGGGACCGTTAGTTTTACCCAGAGAATAGTGGCACCGGTATTCTTATTTACAATAGGGGACGAAAAGGTAGGGGCGAGGATGGCCCCCAGCCTCAGGACCAAAAACAACAGCAACATTTTCCTTCGATCACCACTGTGACTAAGCGCTGGTCCGGTCTCTTTTACAGTGTGAAGCGTGGATTCAGGTGCTCTTTCCTTCATGTTTTACTGACATAGCTTTTCACGACCATAAGACCACCAGGCTTCAAATTGTGACCAATATCGGTTTCTGCTGAATCTGGAAGGGAAAAAGAAACTAAAACATAGGTGTTAGCAACATTTTTACTAAGCTGAATAACATATTGAACAGCACGGTCAGTTTCTTCTGACAACTACTAAGACTGAGAATTTACAACTGAGAACATAGCACCAAACAATATCTCATATGGGGACAGGCTATGTTTTGAAATAGGGGTAGTACGAATGTATAAGAGCCCTGGCCATGGAGCCGTAGTCTCCTGCATCATTTTGGTCAATTGTCCCTTCAGTGTGCCGTTCAGCCTCTTAACTTTCCCACTAGATTGTGGATGGTGTTGTGAATTCTGTGGCAGAGCTCCCTCCTGTGGTCACAAGTGGTACTTCGGCTGATTCTCTCTGGGAGCTTCCGTTTGTGGAGGAAACTGGTACTGCTGCTTCTGAGTTTCCTCCCTCAGGTGATCTGGTGAGGTCGTTAGGTGCTTCTCTACTTAACCCCACCTAATGCTTTGATTCATGCTTCCTGTCAATGTTCCAGTGTTGGACTTGTGTTTCTCTGGATCATTCCTGTGGCCTGCTGCTCTGCATAGCTAAGTGCTTCTTTGCTATTTGTTGCTATTTTTTCTGTCCAGCTTGTCTATTTGTTTTGCTGGAAGCTCTGGGACGCAAAGGGTGTACCTCCGTGCCGTTAGTTCGGTACGGAGGGTCTTTTTGCCCCTTTGCGTGGTTTTCTTTAGGGTTTTGTGTAGACCGCAAAGTTATCTTTCCTATCCTCGTTCTGTCTAGAATATCGGGCCTCACTTTGCTGAATCTATTTCATCCCTACGTTTGTCTTTTCATCTTACTCACAGTCATTATATGTGGGGGGCTGCCTCTTCCTTTGGGGTATTTCTCTGAGGCAAGGTAGGCTTATTTTTTCTATCTTCAGGCTAGTTAGTTTCTCAGGCTGTGCCGAGTTGCATAGGGAGCGTTAGGCGCAATCCACAGCTGCCTCTAGTTGTGTTTGGAGAGGATCAGGGATTGCGGTCTGCAGAGTTCCCACGTCTCAGAGCTCGTTCTATTATTTTGGGTTATTGTCAGACCACTGTATGTGCTCTGACCTCCATGTCCATTGTGATACTGAATTGCCTTTCATAACAGGATGGTACGGAGTATGGAGGGCTACAGTGGATCCAAGCATTGTCAGAACCTCCTGACACACATGAGAAGAAAAGTCCGGGCCCTGGTCACTTTCAGCAACTTCTGGAACACCATATCTGCATATAACTTCCATCACCAGTTTCTTTGCTGTGGTCTTTGCAGTCACGTTGGTAACGGGGAATGCTTCTGGCCAACTGGAGAACATGTCGACAACCACCAGACAATATTCATACCTTCCAGACTTTGGCAACGTGATGTGGTCCTGTCGTCCACCTGGAGCTTTTGGAAAGGATAGTCGGGCTTAGCAAGGTGCTTCGGGGTTACACGTTGAAGTTGACCGGGATTGCAGGTCTGACAGACACCTCGATGTGTGGGCCCATGCGCCCACGTGACAATAGCAGGGTACATCCGCTTAGGGAGACACACAAGTTGGTCCTTTTTTCCAGCGACCATTGTCCATACGTGCTCCATCAGCTTCCACTGCTTCATTTCTTCCTTTGGAGACATTCTCGGCATCGTCATTAAGCGGTCTTGCGGGGTCCGACAGAAAACCTCAGTCTGTCGTAGATCATCAGGTTCCTGTAGAGTCAGTGTTTCTTGTAACTGTTTACGCTGAGAGCGTGTGGTCACCATAGCTGGTATGGTCTGTTCAACGGGTAGGAGAGCAGCGGCTTTTGCTTGCATATCCGCACAGGCGTTACCAACAGTCTGTGGCCTGTTCCATAGTACCGTGCTCCTTAACTTTGATAATGGCCACCTGGGTAGGTAATTCGATTGAGTCCATGAGGGCTTTAACAGCTTCAGCATTCTTCACTGGAGTCCCGGCGGTAGTAACAAACCCTCGATTGGCCCATAGGGCTCCGAAATCATGAGCAATACCAAATGCTTACAGTGAGTCCGTGTATATATCAGCCCGCCTGTCTTTGGCCAGAACACATGCAGTAGACAGATCCTGACATTCTGCTTCTTGTCCTGACAGGGTGGGAGGGAGTGCAGCTCCGTGCACTACAGTGTCTTCCATAGTAACAGCGTATACTGTGTGGAGTCTGCCAAAATCATCAGCATATCTTGAACAGTCTTTCAGGGCCCTGTAGAGAAATTGCATTATGCGGGATGCGTCCGGTATCCACTGACAACAATAAGTACATAGTCCAAGAAAACGTTGGAGTTCAGTCTCATCCTTTGTAGCTGACGGCTATTTTTCTTTCTTCTGTGAGGTGTCTGGCACCCTGAAGGAGACAGTGACCCAAAAATATCACTTGACCAAGGCAGAACCGAAGTCTCCAGGCCGAAACCCAACAGTTCAGATCTGCCAGATACTTGCGAAAACTAACAGTGGCAACAATGGCTTCCTGCTCTGTCTGTGCACAAAAAAAAAAAAAAAATTACCCACATACTGAAGCAGCATAACATAAGGATATTCTAACTGCCAGGGTTAGAGACACTATCCCCCCTATTTTTTTTTTTTTATAACACATCTCATTATACTCATCTACATAGGGGTTATATAACATAAATACCATCTGACCATCATCTTGGCTCACCAACTCTCTAGGTCTGCTCAGGTGCACTTATACATCCATCATATTGTCTTTGTCTGTATAATGGGAAAGGTTTGTTCTCAGGGTCAGCCAATTATTTTAGCGTAGCTAGCTAGTCAGAGGGCTTTCAGGGATAATACTCCTGTATCTGTCTTACACCACCTGATGTGGTTGGTTCTCTGGTGGTGGGGGTGACTAGATGACCGGTTGGGGGTGACATGACATGCTGGTCTACAGCTCCTTCCCAAAAGGATTACTGTCAGCCTACTCCCAAAATTAATGTCCCCACTACCCACTATCCTGTGTCAGCTTCTTATGTCACTACATGTGATCTTATCTGGACAGGAATCAGTGTAATTCACTTAGATTGGGTTGCAACACAGATTATACAAGTATTTCTCCAGTCTGGGTTTGTCTGACCGCAATATTTACAAATCCATCTGTCTTGTCTTGGTCTGAAAATTAACATGGCGAGAGAGATTTCCAGACACAGGGTTAAAATGAATATTGGAATATGAGACTAGATTTGTGTAAGGGAGGGGGAGCTGGAGCTGAAGTCTTCTGCTTCTTGGGCCACTGATAAGGAAGCGAGCTGCGAGTTGTGTCCTTGAAGCTGCGGGGGGAGGGGGACTAGAGAGCGAGTAAAGATCGCTGCAGCTGCTGATACAGACTGGGTTAAGTTCTTCTGAAAACTTTGGCCCCCCTTTCTCTGGCCAGCAGCACAAAGAGGAGAAGTAAAAAAAAAAAACAATTCGCGCAGGGGTTCACCCCTCCCATCAGCTTTAAACACAGAAATAAGAATTTACAGCATTCCTCAACACAAAAGGAAACAATAACGCAGCTATTTGACTCCCCCCTCCCATGGGGTGTTTTGGAAAACCACAGTAACGGAATACAGCAATTCTCAGACTCAATTAATTTCTACAAAACCTTCACACAATTCATATACCAAAACACCTTAGAAAAACCAATGATTGAGGTATTTTATAACCAAACACGGGCTCTGCATCCTTTCATCTTTCCTCTCCATCAACCTTTCTCCATTCCTCGTTCTTTAAACCTCGCGCAACTCGCAGATGAGCTTGCGCTTGTTCTAACAGTCCTTTATCTTTCAATATTCTTGACTGCCTTCTTGCCCTCCCGTGACTCTACTATTGTCTTGACTTCCACAGCATCCTCATCTAACCTGTGGGGCACGGACTTCTTCTTCAAGAGACGCAACATGACTCACAGAATACTACGCCCTTCTGCAGTAGGCCGCTGACAGCGACAGCAACACTTGTGTCCTAACACGGAGCCTCGCACTCGACGTACTATGAATAAAGAGCCTCGCGCTCAATATTTTTCCCTAACCTGAACACCAGTGATTACAGTCTGCCCTGTCACGATATTCTAAACATTGGGAGGCGGTCTCCTAGTGAGACCCTTCCACTGAGATTCTGGTGGTCCCCCCACTTGGGACGTCTTAATTACCAATGTGATTCTGGTGGTCCCCCCACTTGGGACGTCTTAATTACCAATGTGATTCTGGTGGTCCCCCCACTTGGGACGTCTTAATTACCAATGTGTGCAAGTAAGTGATTCTGGTGGTCCCCCTCTTGGGACGTCTTAATTACCAATGTGATTCTGGTGGTCCCCCCACTTGGGACGTCTTAATTACCAATGTGATTCTGGTGGTCCCCCCACTTGGGACGTCTTAATTACCAATATGTACAATATCACAGAGGCTGCGTCTCCTGTCCCTTTCTCACAGCCACCCCCAATCCACAAACTTCCTCAATCTTTCACTCTATCACTACTAGACAATAGACACGGGTAGGGTGGTTGAATGGAGTACAATGACCGGTGGAGGAGGTGTGGTGTACACGAGGACGCGCAGAGTGCGACGTCTCTCAGTTGCTGGTTCGAAGCGTGGCACGGGATCGCGCTCGGTCTCACCACTCGACCGGTCACTCCCCAGACCCAAAGAGACCACAGACTAACCAATAACGGCTGAAACACTAGCAAGTGTGACACATACATAGTATGCGATCTCCACTTACCGTGTTTGGAGGGTGATCAGTCCTCGAGGTCAGCCACTACGGGTGTCGTCCACGGACGTCCAGGCATGGGTCCAGGGGGTCTCGGATCGCGGGCCACGCCCCACGTTGGTCGCCAAATTGTCGGGGTCATCACGACAATACCCTTCATCCACCAGTTATTCCAAATCAGATTAAAAGCAGTGGTACCGGAGTGAAGAATGAGTCAGACAAAAGCTGGTTCAAACTCAGAGTCTGCTTATGCTTCCACACGTAGTGGTAACCTCACAGCAACTGAACTCTTTATTTCATATACACAACATTATATGGTCCATTGGGGGAAGGTGTGCAGAGGGCAGGGTTAGGTGGGGTTAAGCAATGTATCTAGTATTCAGTCCCTCTGATTGGCCTGACATTATCTGATGAATCTTCCTTTGTCCACATCTTGTTAAGTTTCGATTTCCAGAGAAATGGCACTTTAGCTTCAGAAACGAAAGTAGATTCTTGGCAAGAACAAAAAGTAGGGCAAAGGTGAATACTGGCAGCCATCTTAAATACAGTTAAATTTGCATTTGGCAAGCAAAGGGAAAAACTTATTGTTTCACAGCATAAGAATATATAAAAGTACAAAAGTGTATAAAGACATATATTTTCACCTTGACAGTACGTCAAGCGTAGAAAACCATTTGGCCCCCGTGAGTTGATTACATAAATCGGAAATCAGAGGAAGAAGGTACATTTTCTTTACAGCAATCTTATTCAGTTCCCGAAAGTCGAGGCACGGTCAAAAACCACCATCTTTTTTCTTCACAAAGAAAAACCCTTCTGCCACGGGTGAGACAGAGGGCCGAATATGCCCCTTACAGAGTGCGACGATGGCTGAAAAACTGAACACAGCGCATGCGCCATGCACAAATTGGGAGAAATACCGCCAGTATAACTAGATGGTTATTGATCGAAATAGTGCTCATGTGCCGGTTTACAAAGCTAGATAATCCAGGTGGGCCCGTTTATCTCATTCCTGGCTCCAGCCATCCTGCACTCATGAGTATCCATTCTACCCCATATGATCTCCCCATCCTGCCCCATCTGTCTCCATCGGATCCATCCTGCCCCATGATCCAATCCTGCCCCATGTCTTTCATTCTGCCCCGTGTCTCCAATCATGCCCCAGCCCCGTGTCTACATTCTGCCCATGCCTCCAGTCCTGCCCCCAGTGTGTCCAGCAATGTGCCCCAGTGTGTCCAGCATATTACCCCCAGTATGTCAAGCATATTGCCCCAGTGTGTTCAGCATTGCCCCCAGACAGTGTGTCCAGTAATCTGCCCCAGTGTGTCCAGCATTGCCCCAGACAGTGTGTCCAGCAATCTTCCCCAGTATGTCAAGCATATTGCCCCAGTGTGTCCAGCATAGCCCCAGTGTCTCCAGCATTGCCACAGTGTCTCCAACATTGCCCCAGTGTCTCCAGCAATCATCTGCCCCAGTGTGTCTTCCAGCATTGCCCCAGTGTGTCCAGCAATCTGTCCCAGTTTCTCCAGCATTGTCCCAGTGTCTCCAGCATTGCCCCAGTGTGTCCAGCAATCATCCGCACCAGTGTGTCCTCCAGCATTGCCCCCAGTGTGTCCAGCAATCTGCCCCAGTGGCTCCAGCAGTGTCCCAGTGTCTCCAGCATTGCCCCCAGTGTGTCCAGCAATCTGCCCCAGTGTCTCCAGCATTGCCCCAGTGTCTCCAGCATTGCCCCCAGTGTGTCCAGCAATCTGCCCCAGTGTCTCCAGCATTGCCCCAGTGTGTCCAGCATTGCCCCCAGACAGTGTGTCCAGCAATCTGCCCCAGTGTGTCCAGCATTGCCCCAGACAGTGTGTCCAGCAATCTTCCCCAGTATGTCAAGCATATTGCCCCAGTGTGTCCAGCATTGCCCCCAGACAGTGTGTCCAGCAATCTGTCCCAGTGTGTCCAGCATATTACCACTAGTGTGTCCAGCAATCTGCCCCAGTGTGTCCAGCAATCTGCCCCAGTATGTCCAATTGTCCAGCATTGCCCACAGTGTGTCCAACAATCTGCCCCAGTGTGTCCAGCATTGCCCCAGTGTGTCCAGCATTGCCCCATTGTGTCCAGCATTGCCCCCAGACAGTGTGTTCAACAATCTGCCCCAGTATGTCCAGCATATTGCCCCAGAGTATCCAGCATTGCCCCAGTGTGTCCAGCAATCTGCCCCAGTATGTCCAGCATTGCCGTAAGCGTGTCCAGCAATCTGCCCCAGTGTCTCCAGCATTGCCCCAGTGTCTCCAGCATTGCCCCAGTGTCTCCAGCATTGCCCCAGTGTCTCCAGCAATCATCTGCCCCAGTGTGTCCAGCAATCTACCCCAGTGTCTCCTGCATTGCCCCAGTGTCTCCAGCATTGCCCCAGTGTGTCCAGCAATCATCTGCCCCAGTGTCCTCCAGCATTGCCCCCAGTGTGTCCAGCAATCTGTCCCAATGTCTCCAGCATTGCCCCAGTGTCTCCAGCAATCATCTGCACCTGTGTGTCCTCCAGCATTGCCCCCAGTGTGTCCAGCAATCTGGCCCAGTGTCTCCAGCATTGCCCCAGTGTCTCCAGCATTGCCACAGTGTCTCAAGCATTGCCCCAGTGTCTCCAGCAATCATCTGCCCCAGTGTGTCCAGCAATCTGCCCCAGTGTCTCCTGCATTGCCCCAGTGTCTCCAGCATTGCCCCAGTGTCTCCAGCATTGCCCCAGTGTCTCCAGCAGTCATCTGCCCCAGTGTGTC
This sequence comes from Ranitomeya imitator, assembly GCF_032444005.1. Taxonomy (NCBI): domain Eukaryota; kingdom Metazoa; phylum Chordata; class Amphibia; order Anura; family Dendrobatidae; genus Ranitomeya; species Ranitomeya imitator. The sequence goes on from NC_091282.1 coordinate 243,151,575, forward strand.
CTCCAGCATTGCCCCCAGTGTGTCCAGCAATCTGTCCCAGTGTCTCCAGCATTGCCCCAGTGTCTCCAGCAATCATCTGCACCTGTGTGTCCTCCAGCATTGCCCCCAGTGTGTCCAGCAATCTGCCCCAGTGTCTCCAGCATTGCCCCAGTGTCTCCAGCATTGCCCCATTGTGTCCAGCAATCTGCCCCAGTATCTCCAGCATTGCCCCAGTGTCTCCAGCATTGACCCAGTGTGTCCTCCAGCATTGCCCCCAGTGTGTCCACCGTTAGGTTATCAAAAAACAAAACAAAACAAAAAAACGAGTCTCCTCACCTGACCTGTGCGCTCCAGCGGCGAGCTCCCTCCAGCAGCGCACACTCGCCGGTGACTGACAATGACGTCAGACGCCGGCGGCGTGTGCACTGCGCCTGCGGCCGACTTCAGCTGCCAGCCTCCAATTGGCTGGCGGCTGTTGTTAACTATTGACGTGCGGGCGCGCGCCCGCACGTAAATAGGAAACTGCCACAGCGCCGGAAGGGGCCCGGTGAGCAGATGAGATGGGGCCTGATGCGGGCCCCCTCTCTCTGCCCACCGGGTCCGGGGGCCCATAAATGCCGGCAGGCAATCTGTGCGGTAGCCCAGGGGCCCCCACACCACTGGACCCTGGGCTACCGCCCATATTGACCCACTTATAATCCGCCCCTGCCTAGATGCAATATTAGGCACACATGTATCAAAAGTGCCGTGGCTTTAGGGTATGTGCACACGTTGCGGATTTTGCTGCGGATCCGCAGTTGATTGGCCGCTGCAGATTCATAGCAGTTTTCCATGAGTTTACAGTACCATTTAAACCTATGAAAAACAAAATCCGCAGTGCACATGCTGCGGAAAAAAAAGCGCGGAAACTTAGTGTTGTTTAATCTGCAGCATGTCAATTCTTTGTGCGGATTCTGCAGCGGTTTACACCTGATCCATAATAGGAATCTGCAGGTGTAACACCACGGGTGGAATCAGCACAAAAAAACGCTGTAAATCCGCAGTAATTCCGTAGTGCGGATTTCCTGTGGTTTTACCAAAATCAGTTTGGAAAAATCTGCAGAGTAATCCGCAGCATGTGCACATACCCTTAAACACATTCAGGTGCCCTATGATGTGCGCAGGCGCCACTTGCATCTCCTTCTGTTGGACACCGGCACTTGCGCATTATTCTAACAAACCGCCATCTTGCTACACCTGTGGTATCTCCTTCTATCCGTGGACGGCACACGTGCAGGCACGGTGATTGTTTTTCAGCCATCTTAGTACACCCAAGCAAGCTCTTCCTTGCTTATTCTGCTTCTGGTGCCATGGACGCCGGAGTCTGAACTTTCCACCATTGCATGCCAGTTTCCACAGCTGATGACCGCTCTGTCTAAATGGGTATATGATATACAGTGGGGCAAAAAAGTATTTAGTCAGTCAGCAATAGTGCAAGTTCCACCACTTAAAAAGATGAGAGGCGTCTGTAATTTATATCATAGGTAGACCTCAACTATGGGAGACAAACTGAGAAAAAAAATTCCAGAAAATCACATTGTCTGTTTTTTTATCATTTTTTTTGCATATTATGGTGGAAAATAAGTATTTGGTCAGAAACAAACAATCAAGATTTCTGGCTCTCACGGACCTGTAACTTCTTCTTTAAGAGTCTCCTCTTTCCTCCACTCATTACCTGTAGTAATGGCACCTGTTTAAACTTGTTATCAGTATAAAAAGACACCTGTGCACACCCTCAAACAGTCTGACTCCAAACTCCACTATGGTGAAGACCAAAGAGCTGTCAAAGGACACCAGAAACAAAATTGTAGCCCTGCACCAGGCTGGGAAGACTGAATCTGCAATAGCCAACCAGCTTGGAGTGAAGAAATCAACAGTGGGAGCAATAATTAGAAAATGGAAGACATACAAGACCACTGATAATCTCCCTCGATCTGGGGCTCCACGCAAAATCCCACCCCGTGGGGTCAGAATGATCACAAGAACGGTGAGCAAAAATCCCAGAACCACGCGGGGGGACCTAGTGAATGAACTGCAGAGAGCTGGGACCAATGTAACAAGGCCTACCATAAGTAACACACTACGCCACCATGGACTCAGATCCTGCAGTGCCAGACGTGTCCCACTGCTTAAGCCAGTACATGTCCGGGCCCGTCTGAAGTTTGCTAGAGAGCATTTGGATGATCCAGAGGAGTTTTGGGAGAATGTCCTATGGTCTGATTAAACCAAACTGGAACTGTTTGGTAGAAACACAACTTGTCGTGTTTGGAGGAAAAAGAATACTGAGTTGCATCCATCAAACACCATACCTACTGTAAAGCATAGTGGTGGAAACATCATGCTTTGGGGCTGTTTCTCTGCAAAGGGGCCAGGACGACTGATCCAGGTACATGAAAGAATGAATGGGGCCATGTATCGTGAGATTTTGAGTGCAAACCTCCTTCCATCAGCAAGGGCATTGAAGATGAAACGTGGCTGGGTCTTTCAACATGACAATGATCCAAAGCACACCGTCAGGGCAACGAAGGAGTGGCTTCGTAAGAAGCATTTCAAGGTCCTGGAGTGGCCTAGCCAGTCTCCAGATCTCTACCCTATAGAAAACCTTTGGAGGGAGTTGAAAGTCCGTGTTGCCAAGCGAAAAGCCAAAAACATCACTGCTCTAGAGGAGATCTGCATGGAGGAATGGGCCAACATACCAACAACAGTGTGTGGCAACCTTGTCAAGACTTACAGAAAACGTTTGACCTCTGTCATTGCCAATAAAGGATATATTACAAAGTATTGAGATGAAATTTTGTTTCTGACCAAATACTTATTTTCCACCATAATATGCAAATAAAATGTTAAAAAAACAGACAATGTGATTTTCTGGATTTTTTTTTTCTCAGTTTGTCTCCCATAGTTGAGGTCTACCTATGATGTAAATTACAGACGCCTCTCATCTTTTTAAGTGGTGGAACTTGCACTATTGCTGACTGACTAAATACTTTTTTGCCCCACTGTATATATATATTTGGAGTCAGCCTACACTGCTGCATCTGCCCCTGACGAAGCCACTTTTGTGGCGATACACGTTGGGCTCTTCATGCCCCCCGGACCTCTGGTTTGCATACATGTATTGTGGTCATGTTCCAAAGGGAATCTGTCACCCCAAAATTCGCCTATAAACTAAGGCCACCAGCATCAGGGGCTTATCTACAGCATTCTGTAATGTAGGAGATGAGCCCCCGATGTATCCTGAAAGATGAGAAAAACAGGTTATATTGTACTCACCCAGGGGTGGTCCCTCTGCTGTCCATTCTGATGGGCTTTGCGGTCGGGGTCCGGCACCTCCCATCTTCTTACGATGACGTCCTCTTCTTGTCTTCTGCTGCGGCTCCTGCGCAGGTGTACTTTATCTGCCCTGCAGTGCGCAGGTGTCTGGCCTCTCTGACCTTTCCTGGCACCTGCGCACTGCAGTACTTTGCTCTGCCCTCAGGGCAGACAAAATACACCTGCGCCGGAGCCGCAGCGTGAAGACAAGAAGAGGACGTCATCATATGAAGATAGGAGGCACCGGACCGGACCGCGACACCCATCGGACCGAACCGCAGTGGGACCGCCCCTGGGTGAGTATAATCTAACCTCGTTTTCTCATCTTTCAGGATACATCGGGGGCTTATCTACAGCATTACAGAATGCTGTAGATAAGCCCCTGAGGCCGGTGACCGCAGTTTATAGGCCAATTTTGAGGTGACAGATTCCCTTTTAAGCTTTGCTATTTTTATTATTGACGGCTATTTGTAGCATCTGGTTACTGAGCTTAGTCTCCATTTAACCCTTTGGAGAATCAGTCTACAAAGGTTTTTTGCTTGGATATATCAGGTTCCAAATCATTGATCTTTGCTTGATTAGGATTATTCCATCTATAGGAACATGCCAATAAGTTAGCAACCATGCTTCTTTTTCCATTTCAGGTATTGGTACATTTTGGTACTTTTATATAACTATTAATGGTTTCTTATTATATGAGCCATTTATGTAGGCATTGTTGCCTTCTCTAATCAAGCTACAAGGCGTTCCACTGCAAATCTATATTCTGGGCCAAACCCCACTAATGTAATGATTTGGTTTTTTTTTTTAACCTCTTAAGGCCTGGAGCATTCTGAGCTCCCACTGCTGACACCATATTATCCAGTGCAATGGATCACAGCCTGTTGGGATATTAATGTGATAAATCGCTCCAGTACAGCGGGTTATCTACTCTAGCACTTTGTCCACTTTAGGCTACGTTCACATTAGCGTCATGCGACGCAGCGTCGCCGACGCACGACAACGCATGCGTCATGCGCCCCTATCTTTATCATTGGGGACGCATGCGTTGCGTTGTCGTGCGTTTTCGGTAAAACGCACAACGCATGCGTCGTTTCACCGCACATGGGTGGCGTCGGAGACGCTACCATGTTGCATTTTTGTAGCGTCCAAAAAACGCGCGCGCCGCACTTGCGTCGCACTTGCGTCGTCAATGCGTTACAATTTCCCATTGAAACGTATTGACAACGCACTTGCGTCGCGGGTGTGCGTCGTGCGTGCGTTGTACGACGCATGCGTCGTTAGATAAAATGAAACAAAAAAGTGTCTAGACAGTGTCTAGACAGTGCAAACAGTGAGAAAAACATCCCCCATATATAAAGAAAATGTTGGATTGTTTGTCACTTCTGCTGCAGCATCTTGAGGCAAGACACCAGAGGCACATCTCCAGAACATCTAGAGGCATCACACCAGAACCCCAGACGACTTCTACTATTCATCCGCTGTCCAGAGATGTAAGTATAGAATGATTCTGTGCATTTTCTCCATGTTTTTTTAAATTATTTTTGCAAGTTGTGTATTATATTCTGCACTGTGGTTAAAGATATTGTGGTATTTTTAGTCTGGTTGTGATGTATGGCGTTGTATAGTATGGCGTTTCATTGTCTGCGGCCTTGATTATTGTTCTTTCCAGGATAGATTTTTCGTTTCCATTTTTTGGTTTGGTGGTGTTTTTTGTATTCAGTTGTGCTGTTTTATTCTTGCGTTATATGATGGCGTTTAATAGTCTCCGGCCCTGTCGGTTTTATTGTTAAGTATGGTAGTATAGAATGATTCTGCGCCCTTTTATTACATTTATTAATTTTTTATTGCAAGTTGTGTATTATGTTCAGCACTGTGGTTGTGTAAAGACATCGTTGTATGTTTATGGTTGTGATGTATGGCGTTGTATGGCCTTTTATTGTCTCCGGCCCTGTCGGTTTTATTGTTAAGTATGGTAGTATAGAATGATTCTGCGCCCTTTTATTAAATGTAATAATTTATATTGCAAGTTGTGTATTATGTTCAGCACTGTGGTTGTGTAAAGACATTGTTGTATGTTTTCTGGTTGTGCTGTATGGCGTTGTATGGCCCTTTTATTGTATCCGTCCCTGTCGGTTTTATTGTAAAGTATGGTGTGTTATTAATGTTTCTGCCCTTAATTTTTGGGGGTTGTTAATTTTTTACTTTCAAAAAAATATTGTGTTTTTTGTGTTGCTCCGTGCATACTGTACTTTGGAAAAAAAACAAAACCTTTTGGGATTACTACATAGGGTCTGTTGTAGATTAGTTTTCTTATCTTTAGGCTTTTGTACTCTGGCATTGGGTTGTCTCTGCCATTGTTTCTTTAATTTAATCAATGTGGCAGTGTTGTTTGCTCAGCGTTAGTTCAGTTGGAGTGCAATGTTCTTTGTGGTTTAAATGAGTTTTTTTTTTTTTTATATATTGCTGGATTGTGCATAGGAGCATAGGATCAATGTTATTTTGTTCTTTATTTCAGAATTGCATTAGTCATGGCCAGCGGCAGCGATTCCAGCCACACCCCACCGCTGAGGAGTCCGGTGAGTACATGATCTACTATTGCTTACTATATTCGCTGTCATTTGTAGTTGGTTCACTCAACTTTTTGGTAAACTATTTTGCAGGCTTCTTCAAGTGAGGAGGAGAACCAGGAGGAACAGAGGGAGCAGCAGCAGGGACCACGGGGCCAAGATGTGGTTGCAGGACGGAGAGTAAGTATTTATTTCAAACCTATTCATTTTTTTTGTTTAATTTTTTTGTTTTTGCGGTTATGGGGGGTGGTGGGAGGTTGTGGTGTTGTGTGTAGTAGGTGGCGGTGGAGGAGGTAGGGACAATTTTTTTTATCTTTCAAACATTAATATTTTCCATTTTTTCTAGGTTTCACAACGGGCCCTGGATGAACCACTCGATATTGACATGATGGTGGCATCCATTGAAGCACGGGGCCCGTTGTGGGACAGCCGTGACCCCCGGCACGCGGACCAGGGCATATTGCGGCGTCTGTGGAAAGAGGTGGCACAATCGCTGTGGGATGGCTTCGACAGCGCTTCACCCAAGGCCAAAGCTAGTTTCCGTAAGTATTTACAAAATGCTGCTGTGACCCATCATGCCAGGATTACACAACCGTCTGTGATGTCTTCTATTGGGATTGCACACGGTTGCGTAATCGTTTTCAATATATTATCTAAAACCTTTTTTATTTTTTTCAATTTATACACAGTTAAACAATTGAAGACCAGATGGCGCTCCATGAAGGACCGCTTCAGGAGGGGCCTGAAAAAGGAGGGACAGACTCGTAGTGGTGCTGCCGCTTCAAGGACCTCGGTGTACAAGTACAACCGTATACTGCAGTTCTTGCGACCGGTCCTTGAAAGCAGAGAGTAAGTATAGTACCTATGCACACACCTAGTTTTTACAACATGCATATTCACATACAACATTCCAGCCACGTAGCTTATTGCCCAGCCATTTATTTTGGCAAGTACCAAGTATAGAAAGGAAGAAAAAAAGGCAAGTTCACCGAGGTGTGAAAAGGACAAAATACATACTTTTATCCTCTTCAATCATAAGCAGAGGATGAAACATCAGCACAATACAATAGACACTATCTACGCGTTTCAGGAGACAGGGAACATCAGACCTGAAACGCGTAGATAGTGTTTTTATTGTATTGTGCAGATGTTTCATCCTCTGCTTCTGATTGAAGTGAATAAAGTATTTTGTTTTTACTTTTCACGCCTCGTTGACCTAGAATTTTTTATTCATTTCTGGTCTTCTCACACTTGACACAGCGGCTCCGTGCTCCGAGCCTTCTGGGATTACTACAATGTTGAGCTTGACTTACTAGCAATTTCACTGAAATCTGAAGTATACAGAACACAGAAAAATAGTAGATTGGCCATGCCCAGCCAATATTTCATAGTGGAGTAGTATAGTGCCTATCCAGGTGTATCCCCGATTTTTTATACACAAAAAAGTAAAATATAATAGATACGGCATACATTCCACTGCAAAGCAGGTTATGTTCCCATGGTTGCTCAGCTCGCAGGACCTGTGATGACGTCTCGGTCACATGACCGTGACGTCATGGCAGTTCCAACGTAAGCATAATTGTCTGGCGTTGCAAACCACAACCATGGGTGACTATTGTGAATTAAATAAATACCTTTTTTTTAATATTGATGGTGCATATGCAGTGTCAATATTAAAAATAGGTTAATATTAATGGCGGCAATGGATACCTGGCGGTAAAGTTAATTAATGACGCATGTGAAATGTGATATTTAGTATACTAATGGTTTCCTTATGTTTTCACAGAACACACAGCAGCACCCGCGAGACTGTCCGACCCTCTGGAGCGGTCCTTTGTGAAGCGCCATCTGAACAGTCGCAGCCATCCCACAGCGAGAGCAGGTCTGCACCACCACAATCTGGCGAACCGGCAGCCGGTCCATCAGATGTTCCCCTGGCCGAGGCCTCTGTCGCTCCTTCCTTTGGGTCTTCCCGACAGCGTCAGCGGGCCTCGGACAGGGCTTTTCATGCCCGAATTTTTACATCTGAGCACCGTATTTCAGAATGGTTTCAAGGCGCTGTGCGATAAAATGTGCAATATCGAACGGCGTCTTGAAAACATCGAAACGGATCTCTCGAGGCCGGCCAAACATTTTTTTACTGCCATTCACAACGGCATGGTTGAACATCTTACGCCGGAACTCCAGATTTCGGTCATGCAGGGCTGCAACAATGTATATGTCAGTGCTCTGCAGCAGGCTCGGGTCTTGCAGTCAGCGACAAATATGCCCGCAGTACCATCGCTGGCTGCCATGACTCCGACTCCTGCTGCAGAGCACCACCACAGAGCTCCGCGTGCCGAGGGCCACCGCCACCGCCACCACAGAACAGAGCCCCAAATTTCAGAGCCTGACAGGCCTTCAAGGGGACACAGACGGGAAGCCGACCCACACCCAGAGGGAGAGAGGAGGAAAAAGAAGAAGAAGACGACAAGTACTACGACCTTGGCTATAGCTGCTCCCAAAAGTACCACCAGAAGACACCCCGGGTCGACCCGGAGCACACCAAGTACCCAGGCTGGGTCTACACGGAGTACACCCAGTACCCAGCCTGGGTCTACAAGGAGTACACCATCACAGCCTGGGTCTACCCGGAGCCGGAGTAGCCAGCCAAGGACACTGGTCGTCCCTCCTCCTCCCTCACCTCCTGCTTTGCTAGTCACGCCACCATCCACTGGCTGGATTGATGTCAGCATCCCGTCTAGTGTCATAGAGTATGCTGCTTCCTCCCCCTCGTCCTCCTCCTCGGTCTCCTCAACACCCCCAAAAAGTGTGGGATATCAATCCCCTTTAATTGCGGATGTTGGTACCCCCTAATAACATTTCCCAATTTTTTTTTTTTTGTACCCTAAATAAATGTTATTTTTTTTTTAAAAATTAGTTTTTATTGTCTCAAATAAAGTTTGCACCAAATCACTCCTTGCGCCGTATACACAAATCTTGTCTTTGTAACACCTGATGTGCAATGTCTGACAATATTTATCAATTTGTTTTTTTCATTGTTTTATAGGGCTGTCGCTCATTGTACTCAGATGTTACAATCACAAACAGCATTGCTCAATATGTCAAGTTTAAAATGTACCATCACACAACAATTTCAGTATAAAGTTGTTTTTTGTGTGTAACCAACGTTATCTTTTCTGAAATCGTAAAACGATTGAGCCCCTGCTGTGAGTTTTTTGGTGTCAGCGAATGATTTGGAATTTTTTTGGGTAACTGATCAGACGCTGTCATTGTTGGATCGGCGAGTTTAGACCGATCCAGCGATGTCTTTGTTTTAAACAAGGGAATATTGGGTGACTAGCGCACTGTTTTAAACACTCAAATAAAAAGTGAACAATACCCCACAAATATAAAAAGGTGTCTACCACGTCCCTCGCCGTCATCTTTCCGCACTGACACTGTGATTCCCGCCCGTAAAGCTGAGCACACCGTTGACTTAATAATAAACGCTGTGCTGTGCTTTAGGGCTGCCACAGTACGGGAAGTTGACGGCGATGGACGTTTCATACACCGGAGTGTAAGGGTTTTTTGTATTTTTTAAAATTACATTTACAATGGTAAACATCGTGAGTGTGGCAAAGCGCTTCATAACATTACCCAGATTACACGGGACTTGCTCTTTTTTGGTCGCTGGAGAGCTATCTGTGTGACAGCTCTCCAGCAACCACGCGACAACAAAACAACGATCTCGGTCCAGTTGTATCACTGGTCGGTATCGTTGGATAATAGTTTTGTTAATGTACCTTAAGATTATTGGTCAGGTGAGGTGGAAGCAATGTTCACAGTGTCGCCACTATTTGACTCTGGACGAATTCTAGCATCCTGAGTACAATAGTGTTAACTCTGTAGAGTTTTGCAAACATGATCGTCTCCCTCCTTGTCAAGCCTGGTTCCATATGCAAATAGTCTGCAGGATTAAAAATGGTTGACAAGGTGGGAGCCGATTATGTTATACGTCAAAACTATGGAACACACAAATTTTGTGTGACACACATTACTTTCAATAAAATTGGATTTTACAATTCTATTACTATGGAAAAACGTATGGGAGATTTGTTTGGTGAAAACAGAAAGGCACAAGAACTTTATTTCAAAACACAACGTATTATACAATCAGGGGACATTTTAACAATAACCATACATAGTATGGTTAAATGACATGGACTCCACAGTGTTTACATGACATCATAATAACACGAAGAATTAAACCATTTGATCTTGCCATGAAACACGGCCAACATCAGAAACAAAGTATGCAGCAAATTGGTCCCTCATATGAGCAATCTCCAAAGTTGTCCGCAGAGGATGAGCTTGATAATCAGGCAATGGATTTGGTATGGGTTCATCGAGTTCCACGTTGACTCTCTCTTTATCAATAATAAAATTGTGGAGAACCACACACGCCTTCACCACCTCATCCACTGTCTCAATTTTCAAATTTATGGCGGATCCTAAGATACGCCATTTGGAGACCAGGATGCCAAAGGCGCACTCCACAGTTCTTCTGGCCCTGGACAGTCTGTAATTAAATATAGTTTTGGTGCGGTCCAACCCACGACTTGAGTACGGTTTAAGTTGGTTGCCACTCATTTGAAAAGCCTCATCCCCAACCACAACAAATGGCAGGGCCGGGCCGTCGGTGTTGGGAAGAGGTCGTGGATGGGGGAAATTAAAATTGTTATTGTACAATCTTCGGCCCATATCAGACTCCTTAAATGTCCGTGAATCATTAGCACGACCAAACGCTCCAATGTCCACAGCGAGAAACCTGCAGTCCGCACCTGCAATTGCCATCAGCACGGTGGAAAAGTATTTTTTATAATTAAAAAAAAGAGATCCACTTCTTGAAGGCTTGGTAATCCTAATGTGCTTCCCATCCACGGCTCCAATACAGTTAGGGAAAGAACACACTTGTTCAAATTTTTGGGCGTTGGCAAGCCATATTTCTCTTGTAGGGATGGGTAAAAATTCCTCCCGGAGGTTGTCCCACAATGCGCGGCATGTGTCGGCAATAATACCCGACAGTGTTGAGACTCCAATCCTAAACTGGAAATGCAGTGATCTCAATGTCTCTCCGGTAGCCAGGAAACTGACAAGAAGAAAAATAAATAAATATAATTAATAAAATTGTTATGAAAGAATTTTTCATTTTTAATAACAATCCCCCCACCCCACAAAACAAAAACACGTTACTTTAAAAAATGGCAAGAACATATAAATCCTTCACATTCCATTACGTACCGTAGAGTCACCAGCAGACGTTCCTCAGGGGAAATCGATTTACGGTGCTGCGGTTCCTTCCACCAGACGCAGCAGATATCGGAAGCTGTCTTTTGACATCCTGGTGTATTCAAAGTATTTGTCCTGGTTCTCATTTAATTCGCCAAACAGACAATGGTAGGCTCCACGACTCTCTCGGACTTCCACTATAGGGTGTAGCCAAAACCGCCGACGACTCCTTCTCCGTAGTTTGTCTCTTTTCCTCTGTTCATGACAGGCAATAGCATAAGCAATAGCAAGGGCTAATTCCAGCTGAAAATTGAGGTAGATACTCTCCATGGGACGATCCATCTTGATGCTCTATGGTTGGAAATAATCTATGCCGGGGTATATATACCACTATTACATTAATACCCACCCCCATCTACCCATTGGTGGCATTATCGATTGTCTAGACACTAGAACCACCCTCTTCTATTCATTGGTGGTGTTATCTAGTGTCTAGACACTAAATTGTGTGTAAAGATCTAATCAGTGTTTGACAACGCATGCGTCGTAAAACGCTGCGTTTTTATGTAAAAACGCAACAAAAACGCACAAAAAACGCTGCGTTTTACGACGCATCCGTCCGACGCTTGCGTCAAAAAAGGTGCGTTTTTGCGTGCGTTTCCGATGCGTCGTGCGTTGCGTCGGCGACGCTGCGTCGCATGACGCTAATGTGAACGTAGCCTTATTGATGTATTTTGGTGCTGCCATGTGCAGGGGGGGTCGGACCCCATCATGGGGTCTGCAAAATGTGTTTGTTTTTAAATGTTTTAATATTTGTAGTGTTTTTTTTGGTTGATTTCTACAATAAAATCTAATTTGTTCTCCACCAGAAAGCGGTGGTCCCTCCATAGAGCATGTTTCTGTCAGGTAGATCCTCTTGGTTGCGGATACTGGCTGACACATCTCGTACTCTGTGCTAACAGCCCACTCGCGTTCTTTCCCCGGGCCCTGTGTCTCTGGGCGGACGCGGTGCGGAGCTCTGGCCGCAATCACTACCACAGGAGGCCGTGACCCCAGCGGAGGTGAGCAGCAGCCATCACATCGCTGCACTGTCCCTTTAACGCCGCCGTACGCTTCCTGCCGCGCATGCGCCCTTAGGTTCTGCGCTTGTCATCATGGCGGCGCGGGGCCATGTGCAGGACCCTAACGACAGACGGCTGAGACCGATTTACGGTGAGTGTCCGGGGCTCGTGAGGCGGGGTGCCGGGCGCTAACGTAATGTGAGGCGAAACTACACGTCGGGCTGGTGATAGAAACAGAGGAAAACCGGGAGCTCACGTGAGAGCTGGGCCTGGCACCGGGATGAATGGCTGCTAGGACGGCGGAGAGCGCTCCGGTAACCGGGGCCAGGAGTGAACACCGGGCGGTATAGTCCCAGTGTGCCGCCCTGTACTGTGTGTGTATATATATATATATATATATATATATATATATATATATTGTTAGCCTCTTCCCAGGGAGGTGCAGGCTGTGGTAATACCTCATATAGGGGCTCATGAGTGATTTGGTGGCTCTGGCATGGCAGCCGTGATGTGGCCCTGTGGTGCCAGTATGGCAGGTGGTGCTGTATTCTAGCACATTATTACGTGGGCTGATATATCCCGGTGGGCGCTGTATTCTAGCACATTATTACGTGGGCTGATATACCCCGGTGGGCGCTGTATTCTAGCACATTATTACGTGGGCTGATATATCCCGGTGGGCGCTGTATTCTAGCACATTATTACGTGGGCTGATATATCCCGGTGGGCGCTGTATTCTAGCACATTATTACGTGGGCTGATATACCCCGGTGGGCGCTGTATTCTAGCACATTATTACGTGGGCTGATATACCCCGGTGGGCGCTGTATTCTAGCACATTATTACGTGGGCTGATATATCCCGGTGGGCGCTGTATTCTAGCACATTATTACGTGGGCTGATATACCCCGGTGGGCGCTGTATTCTAGCACATTATTACGTGGGCTGATATACCCCGGTGGGCGCTGTATTCTAGCACATTATTACGTGGGCTGATATACCCCGGTGGGCGCTGTATTCTAGCACATTATTACGTGGGCTGATATATCCCGGTGGGCGCTGTATTCTAGCACATTATTACGTGGGCTGATATACCCCGGTGGGCGCTGTATTCTAGCACATTATTACGTGGGCTGATATACCCCGGTGGGCGCTGTATTCTAGCACATTATTACGTGGGCTGATATACCCCGGTGGGCGCTGTATTCTAGCACATTATTACGTGGGCTGATATATCCCGGTGGGCGCTGTATTCTAGCACATTATTACGTGGGCTGATATACCCCGGTGGGCGCTGTATTCTAGCACATTATTACGTGGGCTGATATACCCCGGTGGGCGCTGTATTCTAGCACATTATTACGTGGGCTGATATATCCCGGTGGGCGCTGTATTCTAGCACATTATTACGTGGGCTGATATACCCCGGTGGGCGCTGTATTCTAGCACATTATTACGTGGGCTGATATACCCCGGTGGGCGCTGTATTCTAGCACATTATTACGTGGGCTGATATACTCCGGTGGGCGCTGTATTCTAGCACATTATTACGTGGGCTGATATATCCCGGTGGGCGCTGTATTCTAGCACATTATTACGTGGGCTGATATACCCCGGTGGGCGCTGTATTCTAGCACATTATTACGTGGGCTGATATACCCCGGTGGGCGCTGTATTCTAGCACATTATTACGTGGGCTGATATACCCCGGTGGGCGCTGTATTCTAGCACATTATTACGTGGGCTGATATACCCCGGTGGGCGCTGTATTCTAGCACATTATTACGTGGGCTGATATATCCCGGTGGGCGCTGTATTCTAGCACATTATTACGTGGGCTGATATATCCCGGTGGGCGCTGTATTCTAGCACATTATTACGTGGGCTGATATACCCCGGTGGGCGCTGTATTCTAGCACATTATTACGTGGGCTGATATACCCCGGTGGGCGCTGTATTCTAGCACATTATTACGTGGGCTGATATATCCCGGTGGGCGCTGTATTCTAGCACATTATTACGTGGGCTGATATATCCCGGTGGGCGCTGTATTCTAGCACATTATTACGTGGGCTGATATACCCCGGTGGGCGCTGTATTCTAGCACATTATTACGTGGGCTGATATACCCCGGTGGGCGCTGTATTCTAGCACATTATTACGTGGGCTGATATATCCCGGTGGGCGCTGTATTCTAGCACATTATTACGTGGGCTGATATACCCCGGTGGGCGCTGTATTCTAGCACATTATTACGTGGGCTGATATACCCCGGTGGGCGCTGTATTCTAGCACATTATTACGTGGGCTGATATACTCCGGTGGGCGCTGTATTCTAGCACATTATTACGTGGGCTGATATATCCCGGTGGGCGCTGTATTCTAGCACATTATTACGTGGGCTGATATACCCCGGTGGGCGCTGTATTCTAGCACATTATTACGTGGGCTGATATACCCCGGTGGGCGCTGTATTCTAGCACATTATTACGTGGGCTGATATACCCCGGTGGGCGCTGTATTCTAGCACATTATTACGTGGGCTGATATACCCCGGTGGGCGCTGTATTCTAGCACATTATTACGTGGGCTGATATATCCCGGTGGGCGCTGTATTCTAGCACATTATTACGTGGGCTGATATATCCCGGTGGGCGCTGTATTCTAGCACATTATTACGTGGGCTGATATACCCCGGTGGGCGCTGTATTCTAGCACATTATTACGTGGGCTGATATACCCCGGTGGGCGCTGTATTCTAGCACATTATTACGTGGGCTGATATATCCCGGTGGGCGCTGTATTCTAGCACATTATTACGTGGGCTGATATATCCCGGTGGGCGCTGTATTCTAGCACATTATTGCGTGGGCTGATATACCCCGGTGGGCGCTGTATTCTAGCACATTATTACGTGGGCTGATATACCCCGGTGGGCGCTGTATTCTAGCACATTATTACGTGGGCTGATATATCCCGGTGGGCGCTGTATTCTAGCACATTATTACGTGGGCTGATATACCCCGGTGGGCGCTGTATTCTAGCACATTATTACGTGGGCTGATATACCCCGGTGGGCGCTGTATTCTAGCACATTATTACGTGGGCTGATATACCCCGGTGGGCGCTGTATTCTAGCACATTATTACGTGGGCTGATATACCCCGGTGGGCGCTGTATTCTAGCACATTATTACGTGGGCTGATATATCCCGGTGGGCGCTGTATTCTAGCACATTATTACGTGGGCTGATATACCCCGGTGGGCGCTGTATTCTAGCACATTATTACGTGGGCTGATATACCCCGGTGGGCGCTGTATTCTAGCACATTATTACGTGGGCTGATATACCCCGGTGGGCGCTGTATTCTAGCACATTATTACGTGGGCTGATATATCCCGGTGGGCGCTGTATTCTAGCACATTATTACGTGGGCTGATATATCCCGGTGGGCGCTGTATTCTAGCACATTATTACGTGGGCTGATATATCCCGGTGGGCGCTGTATTCTAGCACATTATTACGTGGGCTGATATACCCCGGTGGGCGCTGTATTCTAGCACATTATTACGTGGGCTGATATACCCCGGTGGGCGCTGTATTCTAGCACATTATTACGTGGGCTGATATATCCCGGTGGGCGCTGTATTCTAGCACATTATTACGTGGGCTGATATACTCCGGTGGGCGCTGTATTCTAGCACATTATTACGTGGGCTGATATATCCCGGTGGGCGCTGTATTCTAGCACATTATTACGTGGGCTGATATACCCCGGTGGGCGCTGTATTCTAGCACATTATTACGTGGGCTGATATATCCCGGTGGGCGCTGTATTCTAGCACATTATTACGTGGGCTGATATATCCCGGTGGGCGCTGTATTCTAGCACATTATTACGTGGGCTGATATACCCCGGTGGGCGCTGTATTCTAGCACATTATTACGTGGGCTGATATACCCCGGTGGGCGCTGTATTCTAGCACATTATTACGTGGGCTGATATATCCCGGTGGGCGCTGTATTCTAGCACATTATTACGTGGGCTGATATACTCCGGTGGGCGCTCTATTCTAGCACATTATTACGTGGGCTGATATATCCCGGTGGGCGCTGTATTCTAGCACATTATTACGTGGGCTGATATACCCCGGTGGGCGCTGGTGACATTAGCCACTCTCTCCTTTTTCTGGCTGGTCAGTGCAGACTGTGACGTTGCAACCTATTCCCAGGACTGGCGGATATATCGGGCTGTGAGGCGGCAGTGCGAGTATCACCAGTCTCCCATCCATGGAATCTGGGGAGAACGTTGCGCTTTTGTTACGATTACAAAGACCCCGGCAGTATGACAGCGTCCGGTGATTCGAGGGTGGCCTGTATTGTGGCCTCTAAATGCAACCAGTGCCAGTGGGACTTGTAGTTTTCGGGGCTATTACTTTTTTTTCCCATATGAAAGTGCAGAGCGATGGTAGAAGTATCACTAGGTAAGCTCCACACATAATTATAGCCATAAATCAAATGTCCACACCGTCATTCCCACCTAAATGTGTATTTAGAGAAGCTGTCCTCTACTGGGACAATTTCTTCTCAAACTCCTCACTTGGCTGACATAAAATAATTTAGCCTGTACTCGCCTCCCGTGCTGGTGCCATTCCCGCCCGTGTTAGCGGCTCCCGTGTGGTTGTTGTGACATGTGACTCTGGCATCCAATCAGCACTGGCGTCACTGTCCTCTCCTGTCGAATTGAGCATGACAAGGAAATCCAAGATCAGCTGCAGCCCCCAGACTTCCCCCTTCATGTTCGATGTCTCGAAGGTGGAGACAGTGATGCCAGCTCTGATTGAGCCCACCACGCCGCACCTGATGAAGACCTCGGTCCGGAGCCAAAAACCAGTCTGTGAATTTGAATCCGAAATAAGATATTTTTTTTTTGCTACCGTATCCTCCACGGCGTCATTGGCAGCACACCGACACAACCCTTATGTTTTTAGGATAGATGCCTGTTCTGTTGTTGGTTTACTTTTTCGGACCAAGAGTCTGCAAAAACAAAACGAAAAACTGTCCAATTTTGATCCCATTCCTGGATCCCACTTGCTAATGCAAGGCTATGGGTCTGTGGACATTTGGGAGCGCTCTCGGGGGGCATTGTGTGCAGTCTGTTTTTCCTGACCGGTGGAAGAAGCTTGATAAACCTCCAATCAGTTCTTTTTTTTTTTTTACTTTTTTTTTTCAAGGACGTGATAAAATGCTGATGGTAAAAATTGATACTCTGACCAGGGCTGTGGAGTTGGTAAGCCAAACCTCCGACTCCTCAATTTCCATGACTATGACTCTGACCAAATACCGCTGAAAATCCGATCCAAGATTCTGCTGACAATCAGTCTGTTTTTCGTGTATGAGATAAAATACATTGTCCATCTCACTGAGGCTTTACTATAACTCTTACGAACGTCGCAATGTAAAGAAAAGGCGTTTATAGTGGTAGGTGCTGCAAAATGTAGCTCATTTGTGTTCCCAGTTGCCCTCTTACTCATGTAGCATTTTTCTGTTTCATTTTTGACAGTTTGATCATTTCCACCCATGATAGAATTACTGTCGGCCTGTGCTTCCACCTTGTTTGAAGCGGTGTCATTGAGTAGACTAATGGCCGTATGATGGGGGATTTGCCAACATTTGTTACCAGCATGTTCTATATTGAGAACAACAAGGCTCATCCTCTCTCGCAGAACAGGTGTTGCTGTGCAGCCACTTATGGCAAGTGTTCAGCTCTCCATACATAGTAGTTGCTGAGCAGACAGGCGGCCACATTGCCGCTCTTCCACTTGTTTATCTAACACTAATGCTGCACGTTACGAAGATCCATTTCCACACACAGATTGTGTAAAATTCAATGTTTGCTCACCTATTTATTGCCGTCCCTTGTCTTTTTACATTCCCTAATGGAGGAACCACCACTGATTATTTTTAGATTCCCATTTTATTGCCAGTCGTTTCGTCTTCTCTCGGCTATTTACATCACACAACTGTCATGGACTCTCTAGTTTGCAGATGAATTTGATCAATTATCTGCTTGTGTGCATGGGCCCTAAAGGGATTTTCTGTCTTGTGTGTGTGTGTGTGTGTATATGTGTGTATATATAAGCCAAACTTAAAATCTTTGGCGCTGTCACTCTTTTTTTTTTGTTGCCCCGATGGTCTCAGGTAGCATTATGTTTTTTGGTCGTCTGACCACCATAGCTCTGTTGTTGGCTGCAGCGATCGAGTGACTAGAACAGGTGAGTATCAGATGGTATCGTGTTCAGTCACTACCTCTGATCGGACTCTTCCTCCATCGTTTATCCTTGTGATAACTCTTCCAACTTCCATGCCTCTGTTGTTTAAAGGGAACCTGTCGGGATATCACACCCCTCCCCTAACTACGACCATATGTATAAAGGCCATTTAATGCTTATTGAATGTTTACCTTGCTTGTATAATTTAATGTGGAAGTTTTGGAGAAATCCAGCATTTACGTTTTAGCTGTGAACACTGCTCTTCTACTCCCTGCCTGCCAACAGCCTCCAGTCTTTCACTGATGGGTCTGTCTCTGTCTGTGATCTGCCTCCACTGCCTGAGACTTAGTGCAAGCACAGTCAGTGCCCGCGTGTGCCTCCTTGGGGCAAGAGCCAGACTATCAACATGTGCATGCGCCTCCTTGTTTGAGGTGGCAACTTCAAGCAATGACTGTGCCTGCGCAAAATCCCAAACAAGAGGAGGCAGATCAGAGACGAGTGACCTGTTGGTGAAAGGCTGGAGGCCGTCTACTGACGGGGAATAGAGGAGAGGCAGGAGAGCTGTTAGTACAGTGCCCCCTTGTGGCTAGAAGATAAATGCTGGATTTCTCTAAAACTTCCAAATGAAATTTTACAAATGAAGTACACCTTTGACGATTGACCGACAGCTATCTATTGTTTATGGGCTTGCTTTTTGCCGGCTTCACACATCTGGGTACAGACCAAAATATACATACTGGTCGTGGGCCTCCTGATCAGAATCCAACAGCAGCCTCATAGCCATAGGCTTGTGATGAGTTTGCGGTCTGTACCCAGACACAGATGTCATGCCTGCCTATACACAGACGGCAGTGATTAAACCCACTATCGTGACTGCTGTGCTCAGGATGAGCGGAGATTTTACTGGATATAAGTTAGACTGAATTGTGTCCCATAAACCTATATCTTCCTCTCCTTTCCTGACATTTCCATGCTGACAGGTCCCCTCTGACAGAAGGCTGCTGTCGTGTTTATTTCACAGATTAAGGTATCTTTAGAGGTATAATAAATGCAGCCTTAGGCGGATAAATACTGTATTATTATATCTCCTTCTAAATGTGTCTTGCATGGAAACGCTCCCTCGCTGATGTCTCGTCATCATTAGATATAAACCTGCAGGTAGACAGTGTGTGCCTATGAAGTGGTAGTGCCCGATACGTGCCCACCCTTCTCTCTGCTGTTAGTTGCTCATGGCTTAGTGCCACGGGTGACTGTGTGCAGTAGGCGCAGTTCTTGGCTAATCAATGGCTAGGAGCCAGCAATGTTCCCAGCTTGATAGCGCACATTACTCATGGTATCTGGGTTGTACATTTTAATGAAGGATGAACTGGGGAAATGCAAGCAGTGATAAATATCTCATGAGTTTCCTCTGAAGGAATTTCTGCCCCTGAGATCTGCTATTCTTTGATTTTGGCCCACCGAGAAATTTACTAACCAAAATGTGCCTGACCTCTGCTCCAGTTGCACCGAAAAACTGATGTCCATGCTTTCCGTCAGCTTATTAATGTGTGCAGAGCTGCGTTCACACATCCGCGTGGTACTTCCTAGTGTTGTCCTCACTGAGCCATAGTTTCTTTCAGCCGTACACGCATCAGTTTTACACTTGATTTGTGTTTCTGCTCTGTGAGAATCGGAGCATGTTCTGTTCTCATCCCTTTTGTGGATCAGGCTCGGTCATAACTGTCTATGGGGATACGAAAAAATCGATGAACCTGGGAAGACAGACTTTGTACATGTGAGCTGATGTTAATATTATGGGAAGGAGCCAGTAGCCATAAAGGTTCCCAGGCTATTATCAGTTCACAGCTGTTTGCTTAGACTTTATTGGCTAGTTTACAGGGGGACCCCAGAAAAAAATTGACATGGGGTCCCAATATAAAATCTAACCAGCAAAGGCTAGGCAGAAAGCTGTGGGCTGATATTAGTAGCCTAGGAATGGACCATGGATATTGCCCCCAGGTTAAAAACACAGCTCTCAGCCACCCCAGAAAAGGCGCTTCTATAAGATGTGCCAAATCTGGCACTTAGCCTCGCTCTTCCCACTTGCCCTGTAGCGGTGGCAATTGGGGTTCATATTTGTGGCATTGTCACCTTTTGTATTGTTAGGTGACATCTATAAGACACCTATCCATTAGTAACTCCATAGTGATATTGTATAAAAACACAGACACCCAGAATAAAGTCCTTTATTTGAAATAATGGCACAGACTCCTTTAATGAGTCTTAATATCTATTGACGCCAACGTCTCCTGCAACAAAAATAAAATAATAAACCACAAAATTCCTCACCTGTCTGCAGAGAAGATAATCAATAATGTCCCATGACGATCCTGATGACTTTGAGAACAGTCACTGATGTGACTGCTCTCAAAGACAGCCGGGGATATACTGAAGGGAAGTAATCATTCCCTCAGTGTATCTATGAGCTGCCGTGAGAAAGTTCTCACACAGTGGTGCTGTAAGTGAGAGCAATGGAGCTGATCAGCTGAGTGATACGCTGCGGGGGCATATTTCCGTCGGCCGGGTAGAGTAGTCACATCTCGTGAGATCGCCGGGGGACACTCAGGATTAGGTGGACTTTAGCGGACAGGTGAGTATATGGTGGTTTATGTTACATTTCTTTCTAGGAGACGAGGGCATCGGGGATTTTGTTAGGTGAGTATAATGGGTTCTTTCTAGTGATGAGCGAATATACTCGTTACTCGAGATTTCCCGAGCATGCTCGGGTGTCCTCCGAGTATATTTTTTAGTGCTCGGAGATTGTTTTCATCGCCTCGCTGAATGATTTACAGCTATTAGCCAGCATAAGTACATGTGTGGGTTGCCTGGTTGCTAGGGAATCCCCACATGTAATCAAGCTGGCTAGTAGCTGTAAATCATTCAGCTGCGGCGAAGAAAACTAAATCTCCGAGCACTTACAAATACTCGAAAATCTCGAGTAACGAGTATAATATTTGCTCATCACTAGTTCTTTATTTGAATATCTAATTATTTTACTTTTTTTTTTTTTTTTTTACACTGTGGGCACAGGCGCCAGCTGATCAGACTGGCTGCCATCACTGTTATTAGCAACAGCATACGTAGCCCGATGGGAGCAGTAGTCTCCTCAGCCCATCCCTGCTGACCTGTGGTCACAGCTGCGGGTCAGTCACAGCTGCGGGGTCACGCTGACATCTGACAGCATGACCCCGCAGCGCTCTTACAGGCGGTCTTACCAGCTGTAGCGTTACTGCCGATAAGAACCACCGCACCAGTGTTTCCCACACTCACACAAATGGCAGCATGATAAACACCATAGGAAGCCCATAAAAATGCTAACAAAAACTCAGCAAATCCGCAAACATTTTTATACCTGCTCAATTGAAGTCAATGGGTCAAAAATGCGCAGAAACGCTCAAAGAATTGACATGCTGCAGAAAAAAAATGCACTGTATTACTTAGGGAAGTTTACTGATCATGTGCGAAACACTTCAGGATTGCATAAGGATTCCATAGCGGTTTTGGCCCATTTCCTTGTGGAAGAAAACGCTATGAAAAGCATCAAAAATGCGCTGTGTGCACACAACCTTAGATTTTTTATTTTTTTTGCTGCTCAACCTTTTTGATCTCAGTGGGGAAAAGGCAGTAAAAATTGAGAAATCGACATTCTATGGGGGCAAAAAAAAAAAGCACTAGGTCAAAAAATGTAAAGAACAAAAACGCAACATGTGAATGATTTTTGAAAACTCATTCATTTTGCTGCTACTGTAAAACAGTGTTTTTTGTTAATGCTACATATGAACAAGCCCATAGTCGTAGGCTGTTGGACAGTCTAATGCTAACAGAGCAAGGGGAGAAAGAAAAAGCAGCAGCTGCCGAGCCATCATCTTCTTAGCGCTGGATCATATTCATCAGGGTTTGTCAGCTTTTACATTTACATGTGCAAAGAAAAACTGTAGGTAAAACCCCCCAGACCCTGAGTGTCATGTGATGCCCGAGTTTACCAGTCCACAGATTTGATTTTGATCTGTAATTTGGATCAGAACTGGTCTGCTTCTCTTTTTGACTCTGCGAGAAATGTGGACACGTGAACAAATCTAGATCATAATGGTAATCGCAGAAGCTGTCCATGAAACAGATGTCATGAATGAGGCCTTGCAATCAGTTTAGAGTGATTACTTTCTGCTGCTTCCCTGAGTTTTTTTTTTTCTTTTTCTTTTTAATTGTTTTTTTTTGTTTTCCATTTGAGGAATTTGGTTACAGGATATTTTTTTTTCTTTGTGCTGGCTTATTACCCTGTGAGGCACACTCCTTTGGTAAATACCATAAAAAGGCCCATATTTCTGGAATTGTATGAGGATTAAAAAAAGTGGAATAAATATGCAGGGGAGCAGTGGAAACGATAGCGGTACCGCATATACTCGAGTATAAGCCGGCCCCCCTAATTTTGCCACAAAAAACTGGGAAAACTTATTGACTCGAGTATAAGCCTAGGGTGGCAAATGGAGCAGCTATCGGTTAATGTCAAAAATAAAAATAGAAACCAATAAAAGTAAAATTAATTGAGAAATCAGTAGGTTAAAGGGAACCTGTCACCCCGTTTTTTCAGATTGAGATATAAATACTGTTAAATAGGGCCTGCGCTGTGCGTTACTATAGTGTATGTAGTGTACCCTGATTCCCCACCTACGCTGCGCAATACATTACCAAAGTCGCCGTTTTCGCCTGTCAATCAGGCTGGTCAGGTCGGGTGGGCGTGTTCACAGCGCTGTTTCTTCCTCAGCTTTACGTTGGTGGCGTAGTGGTGTGCGCACGTTGAGGTGACTAATCCACTGTGGGCACGTGAACAAGGAGCGCGCGATCTGCGCTATCACCCCCTGTCATCGGTGGGGGCGGCCATCTTCCTGGGGCCGCGCGTGCGCAGATGTAGTGCTCTGCTGCACGGGGCTTCAGGAAAATGGCCGCGGGATGCCGCGCGTGCGCACAAGAGATCGCGGCGGCCATTTTCCCAAAGCCGAGATGCAAATTCGGCTTTGGGAAAATGGCCGCCGCGATCTCTTGTGCGCACGCGCGGCATCCCGCGGCCATTTTCCTGAAGCCCCGTGCAGCAGAGCACTACATCTGCGCACGCGCGGCCCCAGGAAGATGGCCGCCCCCACCGATGACAGGGGGTGATAGCGCAGATCGCGCGCTCCTTGTTCACGTGCCCACAGTGGATTAGTCACCTCAACGTGCGCACACCACTACGCCACCAACGTAAAGCTGAGGAAGAAACAGCGTTGTGAACACGCCCACCCGACCTGACCAGCCTGATTGACAGGCGAAAACGGCGACTTTGGTAATGTATTGCGCAGCGTAGGTGGGGAATCAGGGTACACTACATACACTATAGTAACGCACAGCGCAGGCCCTATTTAACAGTATTTATATCTCAATCTGAAAAAACGGGGTGACAGGTTCCCTTTAAGTGTTTTTGAATGTCCATATTGAATCAGGAGCCCCATATAATGCTCCATACAGTTCAATATTGCCCCATAGATGCTCCATATAAAGCTGTGCCCCATATACAATGCTCTGCACCGTTCATTATTGCCCCATAGCTGTGCCATATAGTGCTCTGCACTGTTCATTATTGCCCCATAGCTGTGCCATATAGTGCTCTGCACCGTTCATTATTGCCCCATTGATGTACCATAGAAAGCTGTGCCATTGCTGCTGCAATAAAAAATAAAAAGAAAAAAAAGCCATACTCACCTCTCTTGCTTGCAGCTCCCGGCGTCTCGTCCCGGCGTCTCTCTGCACTGACTGATCAGGCAGAGGGCGGCGTGCACACTATATGCGTCATCGCACCCTCTGACCTGCACAGTCAGAGTGGAGAGACGCCGGGAAGATGGAGCGACGCCCGGCGTGTGGAACGGGGATAGGTGAATATGCGATACTTACCTGGTCCCGGCGTCCCCCTCCTTCCCCCGGACAGCTGTCTTCGGAGCCGCAGCTTCTTCCTCTATCAACGGTCGCTGTTACCGCTCATTAGAGAAATGAATATGCGGCTCCACCCCTATGGGAGTGGAGTCCATATTCATTTTTCTAATGAGCGGTCCCACGTGACCGCTGAAGAGGGGAAGAACTGCAGCACCCGAAGACCGTGGGACGGCAGGGGGAGCGCCAGGATCGCCGGGACTAGGTAAGTATGCCTCAGCGCCCTCTCCCCCCTCACCCGCCGACCCTGCCACCCACCGTGACTCGAGTATAAGCCGAGAGGGGCACTTTCAGCCCAAAAATTTGGGCTGAAAATCTCGGTTTATACTCGAGTATATACGGTATTTCGTTGTTACACTGGCCATAAATTCTGCTGGGTCTGGCCTCGTTCTTATTATGGGGACTGTCCTTTTTGTCCTCTAGTTGGGTTTCGGAGCTACATTCCCTCCCTTGTTACTAACGTCTCGGCTATTATATACTGATATATACTATTTTGGTCTCCGTTTCCCATTGCTGTGCGATCAGGTTATATCCACTGTTCAGTACTAGGGGAACATTTTGCTATAAACATGACCTAAATGTTTTATATATGCCTGCTCCAAAAAGAGATATTTTATCATGAGATTA
The DNA here is from genome assembly GCF_032444005.1 of Ranitomeya imitator. Classification (NCBI taxonomy): domain Eukaryota; kingdom Metazoa; phylum Chordata; class Amphibia; order Anura; family Dendrobatidae; genus Ranitomeya; species Ranitomeya imitator. The sequence continues at coordinate 243,176,704 of NC_091282.1, forward strand.
TGGCTCTTGCATCTACACTCAGTGGCTTGTGAAAGTATTCACACCCTTAGCTTTTCACCAATATTGTTACTTTTACAACCTATGTTTAAATAGTGTTGTAATCCAATTTGTGTGTGATGCATCAGAGCTAAATAGTCTAAGCTGAAGTGAGAAAAATATAGGCATAAGTTAAACTTTTGGGATCAAATAACTGCAAATTGTCATGTGTATTTGTATTCATCTCTTTTGCAATTAAAATTTCTGATGCCAGTAATTTCCTTTCTAATTCAGATGCTTAGTGACAGGAAGTCCCCCTGTGTGCAATCTAAGGGTCACCTGTCTCAGTACATACACACCTTTTCTAAAAGGCCACAGAGGTTGCATCACCATTAAACCCTTCACGCCTCAGCCCTTTTTCGTTTTTGTTTTGCGCTCCCCTTCTTCCCAGAGCCATAACTTTATTTTTCCGTCAATATGGCCATGTGAGGGCTTGTTTTTTGCGGAACGAGTTGTACTTTTGAACAACACCATTGGTTTCACAATATTGTGTACTCAAAAATGGGGAATGAAATTGCAAGTGCGGTGAAATTGCAAAAAAGTGCAATTCCACAACTGTGTTTTGGATTTTTTTTTCTTTACTATGTTCACCAGTTGCTAAAACTGACCATTATGATTCTCCAGGTCATTACAAGTTCATACATACCAAAAATTGTATAGTTTGGATTTTTTTCACCGTTAACCCCTTCCCGACCTGTGACACAGCGTATGCGTCATGAAAGTCGGTGCCAATCCGACCTGTGACGCATATGCTGTGTCACAGAAAGATCGCGTCCCTGCAGGCCGGGTGAAAGGGTTAACTCCCATTTCGCCCGATCTGCAGGGACAGGGGGAGTGGTAGTTTAGCCCAGGGGGGGTGGCTTCACCCCCTCGTGGCTACGATCGCTCTGATTGGCTGTTGAAAGTGAAACTGCCAATCAGAGCGATTTGTAATATTTCACCTAAAAAAATGGTGAAATATTACAATCCAGCCATGGCCGATGCTGCAATATCATCGGCCATGGCTGGAAATACTAATGTGCCCCCACCCCACCCCACCGATCGCCCCCCCAGCCCCCCGATCTGTGGCCCGCTCCCCTCCGTCCTGTGCTCCGCTCCCCCGTCCTCCTGCCCGCTCCCCCCGTGCTCCAATCACACCCCCCCGTGCTCCAATCAAACCCCCCCGCACTCCGATCCCCCCCCGTGCTCCGAACCACCCCCCCTGCACACCGATCCACCCCCCCTGCACACCGATCCACCCGCCCGCACACCGATCACTCTCCCCCATGCTCCGATCCCTCCCCCCCCGTGCTCCGACGCCCCCCCGTGCCCTGATCTCCCCCCCTGTGCCCTGATCTCCCCCCCTTATACTTACCGATCCTGGCGGGGTCCCGTCCGTCTTCTTCCCCGAGCGCCGCCATGTTCCAAAATGGCGGGCGCATGCGCAGTGCGCCCGCCGAATCTGCCGGCCGGCAGATTCGTTCCAATGTGAATTTTGATCACTGTGATATAATCTATCACAGTGGTCAAAATAAAAAAACAGTAAATGACCCCCCCCATTTGTCCCCCATAGATAGGGACAATAATAAAATAAAGAATTTTTTTTTTTTTTCACTAAGGTTGGAGTTAGAACTAGGGTTAGGGTTAGGGTTAGGGGTAGGGTTAGGGGTAGGGGTAGGGTTAGGGGTAGGGTTAGGGTTAGGGGTAGGGGTAGGGTTAGGGGTAGGGTTAGGGGTAGGGTTAGGGGTAGGGTTAGGGGTAGGGGTAGGGTTAGGGGTAGGGTTAGGGTTAGGGGTAGGGTTAGGGTTTCGGTATGTGCACACGTATTCTGGTCCTCTGCGGATTTTTCCGCAGCGGATTTGATAAATCCGCAGTGCTAAACCGCTGCGGATTTATGGCAGATTTACCGCGGTTTTTCTGCGCATTTCACTGCGGTTTTACAACTGCGATTTTCTATTGGAGCAGTTGTAAAACCGCTGTGGAATCCGCAGAAAGAAGTGACATGCTGCGGAATGTAAACCGCTGCGTTTCCGTGCAGTTTTTCCGCAGCATGTGTACAGCGATTTTTGTTTCCCATAGGTTTACATTGAAATGTAAACTCATGGGAAACTGCTGCGGATCCGCAGCGTTTTCCGAAGCGTGTGCACATACCTTTAGAATTAGGCTATGTGCACACGGTGCGGATTTGGCTGCGGATTCGCAGCAGTGTTCCATCAGGTTTACAGTACCATGTAAACCTATGGAAAACCAAATCCGCTGTGCCCATGGTGCGGAAAATACCGCACGGAAACGCTGCGTTGTATTTTCCGCAGCATGTCAATTCTTTGTGCGGATTCCGCAGCGTTTTACACCTATTCCTCAATAGGAATCCGCAGGTGAAATCCGCAGTAAATCCGCAGGTAAAACGCAGTGCCTTTTACCCGCGGATTTTTCAAAAATGGTGCGGAAAAATCTCACACGAATCCGCAACGTGGGTACATAGCCTTAGGGTTAGGGTTGGGTTGGAATTAGGGTTGTGGTTAGGGTTAGGGGTGTGTTGGGGTTAGGGTTGTGGTTAGGGGTGTGTTGCGGTTAGGGTTGTGGTTAGGGTTACGGCTACAGTTGGGATAAGGGTTAGGGGTGTGTTGGCGTTAGAATTGAGGGGTTTCCACTGTTTAGGCACATCAGGGGGTCTCCAAACGCAACATGGCGCCACCATTGATTCCAGCCAATCTTTTATTCAAAAAGTCAAATGGTGCTCCTTCCCTTCCGAGCCCCGACGTGTGCCCAAACAGTGGTTTACCCCCACATATGGGGTATCAGTGTACTCAGGACAAACTGGGCAACAATTACTGGGGTCCAATTTCTCCTGTTACCCTTGAGAAAATAAAAAATTGCTTGCTAAAACATCATTTTTGAGGAAAGAAAAATGATTTTTTATTTTCACGGCTCTGCGTTGTAAACGTCTGTGAAGCACTTGGGGGTTCAAAGTGCTCACCACATATCTAGATAAGTTCCTTGGGGGGTCTAGTTTCCAAAATGGGGTCACTTGTGGGGGGTTTCTACTGTTTAGGCACACCAGGGGCTCTGCAAACGCAACGCGACGCCCGCAGACCATTCCATCAAAGTCTGCATTTCAAAACGTCACTACTTGACTTCCGAGCCCCGACATGTGCCCAAACAGTGGTTTACCCCCACATATGGGGTATCAGCGTACTCAGGACAAACTGGGCAACAATTACTGGGGTCCAATTTCTCCTGTTACCCTTGAGAAAATAAAAAATTGCTTGCTAAAACATCATTTTTGAGGAAAGAAAAATGATTTTTTATTTTCACGGCTCTGCGTTGTAAACGTCTGTGAAGCACTTGGGGGTTCAAAGTGCTCACCACATATCTAGATAAGTTCCTTGGGGGGGTCTAGTTTCCAAAATGGGGTCACTTGTGGGGGGTTTCTACTGTTTAGGCACACCAGGGGCTCTGCAAACGCAACGTGACGCCCGCAGACCATTCCATCAAAGTCTGCATTTCAAAAGTCACTACTTCCCTTCTGAGCCCCGACGTGTGCCCAAACAGTGGTTTACCCCCACATATGGGGTATCAGCGTACTCAGGAGAAACTGGACAACAACTTTTGGGGTCCAATTTCTCCTGTAACCCTTGGGAAAATAAAAAATTCTGGGCTAAAAAATTATTTTTGAGGAAAGAAAACGTATTTATTATTTTCACTGCTCTGTGTTATAAACTTCTGTGAAGCACTTGGGGGTTCAAAGTGCTCACCTCACATCTAGATAAGTTCCTTTCGGGGTCTAGTTTCTAAAATGGGGTCACTTGTGGGGGGTTTCTACTGTTTAGCCACATCAGGGGCTCTGCAAACGCAACGTAACGCCCGCAGAGCATTCCATCAAAGTCTGCATTTCAAAATGTCACTACTTGACTTCCGAGCCCCGACATGTGCCCAAACTGTGGTTTACCCCCACATATGGGGTATCAGCGTACTCAGGAGAAACTGTACAACAACTTTTGGGGTCAAATTTCTCCTTTTACCCTTGGGAAAATAATAAATTGCAGGCTAAAAAATCATTTTAGAGAAAATAAAATTTTTATTTTATTTTCATGGCTCTGCGTTATAAACTTCTGTGAAGCACTTGGAAGTTCAAAGTCCTCACCACACATCTAGATTAGTTCCTTTAGGGGTCTAGTTTCCAAAATGGGGTCATATGTGGGGGATCTCCAATGTTTAGGCACACAGGGGCTCTCCAAACGTGACATGGTGTCCGCTAATGATTGGAGCTAATTTTCCATTTAAAAAGCCAATTGGCGTGCCTTCCCTTCCGAGCCCTGCCGTGCGCCCAAACAGTGGTTTACCCCCACATATGGGGTATCAGCGTACTCAGGACAAACTGGACAACAACATTTGCGGTCCAATTTCTCCTATTACCCTTGGCAAAATAGGAAATTCCAGGCTAAAAATCATTTTTGAGGAAAGAAAAATTATTTTTTATTTTCATGGCTCTGCATTATAAACTTCTGTGAAGCACCTGGGGGTTTAAAGTGCTCAATATGCATCTAGATAAGTTCCTTGGGGGGTCTAGTTTCCAAAATGGGGTCACTTGTGGGGGAGCTCCAATGCATAGGCACACAGGGGCTCTCTAAACACGACATGGTGTCCGCTAACAATTGGAGCTAATTTTCCATTCAAAAAGTCAAATGGCGCGCCTTCCCTTCCGAGCCCTGCCGTGTGCCCAAACAGTGGTTTACCCCCACATATGAGGTATCGGCGTACTCGGGAGAAATTGCCCAACAAATTTTAGGATTCATTTTATCCTATTGCCCATGTGAAAATGAAAAACTGAGGCGAAAAGAATTTTTTTGTGAAAAAAAAGTACTTTTTCATTTTTACAGATCAATTTGTGAAGCACCTGAGGGTTTAAAGTGCTCAATATGCATCTAGATAAGTTCCTTGGGGGGTCTAGTTTCCAAAATGGGGTCATTTGTGGGGGAGCTCCAATGTTTAGGCACACGGGGGCTCTCCAAACACGACATGGTGTCCGCTAACGATGGAGATAATTTTTCATTCAAAAAGTCAAATGGCGCTCCTTCCCTTCCGAACCTTACCATGTGCCCAAACAGTGGTTTACCCCCACATGTGAGGTATCGGCGTACTCATGAGAAATTGCCCAACAAATTTTAGGATCCATTTTATCCTGTTACCCATGTGAAAATGAAAAAAATTGAGGCTAAAAGAATTTTTTTGTGAAAAAAAAGTACTTTTTCATTTTTACGGATCAATTTGTGAAGCCCCCGGGGGTTCAAAGTTCTCACTATGCATCTAGATAAGTTCCTTGGGGCGTCTAGTTTCCAAAATGGGGTCACGTGTGGGGGAGCTCCAATTTTTAGGCACACGGGGGCTCTCCAAACGTGACATGGTGTCCGCTAAAGAGTGGAGCCAATTTTTCATTCAAAAAGTCAAATGGCGCTCCTTCCCTTCCAAGCCCTGCCGTGCGCCCAAACAGTGGTTTACCACCACATATGAGGTATCAGCGTACTCAGGACAAATTGGACAACAACTTTCGTGGTTCAGTTTCTCCTTGTACCATTGGGAAAATAAAAAAAATGTTGCTAAAAGATAATTTTTGTGACTAAAAAGTTAAATGTTCATTTTTTCCTTCCATGTTGCTTCTGCTGCTGTGAAGCACCTGAAGGGTTAAAAAACTTCTTGAATGTGGTTTTGAGCACCTTGAGGGGTGCATTTTTTAGAATGGTGTCACTTTTGGGTATTTTCAGCCATATAGACCCCTCAAACTGACTTCAAATGTGAGGTGGTCCCTAAAAAAAATGGTTTTGTAAATTTCGTTGTAAAAATGAGAAATCGCTGGTCAAATTTTAACTCTTATAACTTCCTAGCAAAAAAAAATTTTGTTTCCAAAATTGTGCTGGTGTAAAGTAGACATGTGGGAAATGTTATTTATTAACTATTTTGTGTCACATAACTCTCTGGTTTAACAGAATAAAAATTCAAAATGTGAAAATTGCGAAATTTTCAAAATTTTCGCCAAATTTCCGTTTTTATCACAAATAAACGCATAATTTATTGACCTAAATTTACCACTAACATGAAGCCCAATATGTCACGAAAAAACAATCTCAGAACCGCTAGGATCCGTTGAAGCGTTCCTGAGTTATTACCTCATAAAGGGACACTGGTCAGAATTGCAAAAAACGGCCAGGTCATTAAGGTCAAAATAGGCTGGGTCATGAAGGGGTTAAAAACAAAAAAAAGTTTGTATATATATATATATATATATATATATATATATATATATATATATATATATGTATATATATATATATATATATATATATAAAAGCATCATTTTCCGAGACCTGTAGCGTCTCCATTTTTTTTGTAATCTGGGACTGGGTGAGAGCTTTTTATTTTGCTTGCCAAGATGACGTTTTTAATGATACCATTTTGGCGTAGATACGTTCTTTGGATCGACCGTTAATACGTTTTAATGCTATGCTGCGGCAACAAAAAACCCCGTAATTTTGGTGTTTTGCCTTTTTTTTTTCGCTACAGTTTACTGATTGGATTAATTTTATATATTAATAGGGTGATTCTGAACGCGGCAATACCAAATATGTGTGCATTTTTTATTTTTTGAATGGGGGGTGATTTGAACTTTTTATATTTTTTGCGTGCTTCAATAGTCTCCATGGGAGACTAGAAGCTGAAGTTCTGCTACACACATTCGATGATCAGATCGCCTGTGTAGCAGAAATGGTCACTTGCTGTGAGCGCTGACCGCAGACCCTGGGTTGTCATGCTAACCAATTGTTGACCCACGGTCATGTGACACGGGTGCCGATGGGCAGGATTAGTGACGTGCTTACCGAGCGATCACTTTAAATGCCTCTGTCAGAGATTGACAGTGGCATTTAACTGGTTAACAGCAGCTAGTAGATTCCGATTCCAACCGCAGCTGTTGTGGGCACATGTCAGCTGTTCAAAACAACAAACCTACCAAGAGAGGGCCGTCCACCAGAACTCTCAGCGTGGGCAAGGAGGGCATTAATCAGAGAGGAAGCACAGAGACCAAAGGTAATAATGAAGGAGCTGCAGAGTTCCAAAGTAGAGACTGGATTATCTGTCTATACTACCACAATAAGCCATACACTACATAGCGGTGGCCTTTATGGAATAGTGGTCAGAAAAAGCCTTTACTTACAAAAATTGTATGGCTCATTTTGATTTTGACAAGACATGTGTGAGGATCCCCAAATCTATTGAGGAAGGTGCTGTGGTCAGCTGAGACCAAAATTGAACTTTTTGACCACTAACGTAAATGCTATATTTGGCACCAAACCAACACAGCTCATTACAAAAAAACACCATCCTCACAGTGAAATGTGGTGGCAGCATCATGCTGAGAGGATGTTTGTTGGTAGCAGGGACAGGGAAAATGGTTCGAGTCGAGGGTAAGATGGAATGTGTTGAATACAGGGATACTGAGACAGAGGTTCCTCTTCCAACAAGACAATGACCCGAAGCATACGATAAAGCAACACTCGAGTGGTATAAGGGGAAGCGTTTAAATGTTTTGGAGTGGCCTAGTCAAAGCAAAGAACTTAATCAAATTGAGAATCTGGTCAGACTTGAAGATTGCTGTTAAGTAGTAATAAGTGAATATACTCGTTACTCGAGATTTCCTGAGCACGCTCGGGTGAGATTTAGTTTTCATCGCCGCAGCTGAATGATCTACAGCTTTTAGCCAGCATAAGTACATGTGGGGGCTGCCTGGTTGCTAGGGAATCCCCACATGTACTTATGCTGGCTAACAGATGTAAATCATCCAGCTGCGGCAAGAAAAAAAAACGAAATCTCCGAGCACTAAAAAATACTCGGAGGACCCTCGAGCATGCTCGAGAAATCTCGAGTAACGAGTATATTCGCTCATCACTAGTGTTGAGCGATACTTCTGGATATCAGAAGGTATCGGATTGGATCGGCCGATATCCAAAAAATATCGGATATCGCCGATACCCGATACCAATGCAAGTCAATGGGACACAAACATCGGAATGTAAATAAGCCCTTTCTGTCCTTCTACATCCTGTTCCGGGGGGGGGAGGGGGGGGAAGTGTGGGCGGACACAGTGCGTGCCTGCCGGGGCTCTGTGCGTGCCTGCCGGGGCTCTGTGCGTGCCTGCCGGGGCTCTGTGCGTGCCTGCCGGGGCTCTGTGCGTGCCTGCCGGGGCTCTGTGCGTGCCTGCCGGGGCTCTGTGCGTGCCTGCCGGGGCTCTGTGCGTGCCTGCCGGGGCTCTGTGCGTGCCTGCCGGGGCTCTGTGCCTGTGTGCAGGCATCGTTCGATGGGACTACAAGTCCCATCGGACGATGCCTACTACAGTGACAGTGATTAACACATTAGTCAATGATGGGACAGTAGTAGTCCCTTCATCCGGCTAATGTGTTGAATGGAAAAAAAAAAACATACATGCTACCTACAATTCATTGCGTTAAACATAGAGTTCATACTCACCATTACTTGTCACTTTGTTCCCCGACGCCAGTGTCATCTGTAAAAAAAATATGAAAATAACAAACAACCAATATACTCCCTGTCTGCAGAAATCCACGAGTGTCCCACGATGATCTCCCGTAGAGAACGGCAGCATCAGCTGTTGCGACCGCTCTCTAGGGGCTCCAGGGACACAATGAGGGGAGGAAGGTATCCTTCCACACTGTACAGGTCCTTCTCAAAAAATTAGCATATAGTGTTAAATTTCATTATTTACCATAATGTAATGATTACAATTAAACTTTCATATATTATAGATTCATTATCCACCAACTGAAATTTGTCAGGTCTTTTATTGTTTTAATACTGATGATTTTGGCATACAACTCCTGATAACCCAAAAAACCTGTCTCAATAAATTAGCATATTTCACCCATCCAATCAAATAAAAGTGTTTTTTTAATAACAAACAAAAAAAACAACAAATAATAATGTTCAGTTATGCACTCAATACTTGGTCGGGAATCCTTTGGCAGAAATGACTGCTTCAATGCGGCGTGGCATGGAGGCAATCAGCCTGTGACACTGCTGAGATGTTATGGAGGCCCAGGATGCTTCAATAGCGGCCTTAAGCTCATCCAGAGTGTTGGGTCTTGCGTCTCTCAACTTTCTCTTCACAATATCCCACAGATTCTCTATGGGGTTCAGGTCAGGAGAGTTGGCAGGCCAATTGAGCACAGTAATACCATGGTCAGTAAACCATTTACCAGTGGTTTTGGCACTGTGAGCAGGTGCCAGGTCGTGCTGAAAAATGAAATCTTCATCTCCATAAAGCATTTCAGCCGATGGAAGCATGAAGTGCTCCAAAATCTCCTGATAGCTAGCTGCATTGACCCTGCCCTTGATGAAACACAGTGGACCAACACCAGCAGCTGACATGGCACCCCACACCATCACTGACTGTGGGTACTTGACACTGGACTTCAGGCATTTTGGCATTTCCTTCTCCCCAGTCTTCCTCCAGACTCTGGCACCTTGATTTCCGAATGACATGCAAAATTTGCTTTCATCAGAAAAAAGTACTTGGGACCACTTAGCAACAGTCCAGTGCTGCTTCTCTGTAGCCCAGGTCAGGCGCCTCTGCCGCTGTTTATGGTTCAAAAGTGGCTTTACCTGGGGAATGCGGCACCTGTAGCCCATTTCCTGCACACGCCTGTGCACGGTGGCTCTGGATGTTTCCACACCAGACTCAGTCCACTGCTTCCTCAGGTTCCCCAAGGTCTGGAATCGGTCCTTCTCCACAATCTTCCTCAGGGTCCGGTCTCCTCTTCTCGTTGTACAGCGTTTTCTGCCACATTGTTTCCTTCCAACAGACTTACCATTGAGGTGCCTTGATACAGCACTCTGGGAACAGCCTATTTGTTGAGAAATTTCTTTCTGGGTCTTACCCTCTTGCTTGAGGGTGTCAATGATGGCCTTCTTGACATCTGTCAGGTCGCTAGTCTTACCCATGATGGGGGTTTTGAGTAATGAACCAGGCAGGGAGTTTATAAAAGCCTCAGGTATCTTTTGCATGTGTTTAGAGTTAATTAGTTGATTCAGAAGATTAGGGTAATAGGTCGTTTAGAGAACCTTTTCTTGATATGCTAATTTATTGAGACAGGTTTTTTGGGTTATCAGGAGTTGTATGCCAAAATCATCAGTATTAAAACAATAAAAGACCTGACAAATTTCAGTTGGTGGATAATGAATCTATAATATATGAAAGTTTAATTGTAATCATTACATTATGGTAAATAATGAAATTTAACACTATATGCTAATTTTTTGAGAAGGACCTGTATTCCTCTGCCGCTGTAAAAAAAAAAAAAAGTCCCTAGTCTCACTTTTGGCATTGCTGTATGAGAAATTTTCCCACGCAGCAATTGCCATAAAGTGAGACTTTGTCCTAAGGTAACCTCAGTGATGCACTGCAGGAGCCATTGTCTCCTGTCAGTGTGTCACTGAGGGTCCTATAGAGCAGTGACATCACCCGATGTCACTGTTCTATAGGGGAGATCGTCGTGGGACACTCGTTATTAATTGGACTACGGCGGACAGGTAGTATACGGTTTATTATTTTACGTTTTTTTGCGGGCGCTGAAGTATGGTAAGTATGGTTAAATGAAGAATATTAAAATACTTTTTTCCTAATGTGTTTGTGTTTTATTAACCCTTTATTACTATTGGTATAGGTTTTTTTGTCCGTCGCGTCCGCCATTTTCTACCGCGCATGCGTGGCCGAAACTCCGCCCCCTCCTCCCCGGACTTCAGAATGGGCAGCGAATGCGTTGAAAAACTGCATCCACTGCCCACGTCATGCACAAATTTCACAACGTGAGTCGGTACGTTGGCCCGACGCATAGCGACCGACCCGTACCGACACAAGTGTGAAAGAAGCCTTAATGAGCATTGAATTTAAAAAAATAAAAACGGAAAAAAACGGCGTGGGCTCCCAGAGGGGGAAAGCCGACGTCCGGGGACCAATATCTGTAGCCTATGAATATCAGCCCGCAGCTGCCTGCGTAGCCTTTACTGGCTATTAAAATAGGGGGACCCCACAAAAAATGACGGGTCCACCTATATTTTATAGCCAGAAAGGCTATGCAAACAGCTGCGGGCTGATATTCATAGCTTAGAGAGGGGCCATGGATATTGCCCCCCGGCTACAAATACCAGTCCGCAGCCGCCACTGAAATGGCGCAAAAAATTGGCGTGGGCTCCCGCGCAATTTTCCCCGCCAGAGTGGTAAAGCCAGTGACTGAGGGCAGATATTAATAGCCTGGAGAGGGTCCATGGTTATTGCCCCCCCCCGGCTAAAAACATCTGCCCCCAGCCACCCCAGAAAAGGCACATCTGTAAGATGCGCCAATTCCGGCACTTAGCCTCTCTCTTCCCACTCCCGTGTAGCGGTGGGATATGGGGTAATAAGGGGTTAATGTCACCTTGCTATTGTAAGGTGACGTTAAGCCGGGTTAATAACGGAGAGGCGTCAATAAGACGCTTATCCATTATTAATCCAATAGTAATAAAGGGTTAATAAAACACACACACATTAGGAAAAAATATTTTAATATTCTTCATTTAACCATACTTTGCATACCTCAGCGCCTGCAAAAAAGTAAAATAATAAACCGTATACTACCAGTGCATCACTGAGAGGTTACCTTAGGACAAAGTCTCACTTTATGGCAATTGCTGCGTGGGAAAATTTCTCATACAGCAATGCCAAAAGTGAGACTAGGGACTTTTTTTTTTTTTACAGCGGCGGAGGAATACAGTGCGGTAGGATACCTTCCTCCCGTCATTATGATCCTGGAGCCCCTAGAAAGCGGTCGCATCAGCTGATGCTGCCGTTCTCTACGAGAGATCGTCATGGGACACTTGTGGATTTCTGCAGACAGGGAGTATATTGGTTTTGTTGTTTTTCATATTTTTTTTTACTGATGACACTGGCTTTGGGGAACAAAGTGACAAGTAATGGTGAGAGCAGTATGTACTCTGTTTAATGTACTGTATATCTGTATGTATGTACTGTATGTAATGTATGAATGTACTGTATGTAGCATGTATGTATGTAGCATGTATGTTTTTTTTTTAACACATTAGCCGGATGATGGGACTACTACTGTCCCATCATTGGCTAATGTGTTAATGATAATTTAAGTTAATAATGTCACTGTAGGACTTGTAGTCCCATCGGACTATGCCTGCACGCATGCACAGAGCCCGCCCGCACACACACGCACGCAGTCTCCGCCCACGCACTGCCCACACTCCTTTATAGTGCACATTGCACTATGGGAACTTCCGATTCCGGTATCCGATATCGCAAAAGTATCGGAATTCCGATACAGCGAATATCAGCCGATACCTGATATTTGCATTATCGGAATGCTCAACACTACTCATCACTACTGTTCACCAGAGGAAACCATCTAACTTGAAGGAGCTGGAGCATTTTTGCCTTGAGAAATGGGCAAGAATCCTAGTGGTAAGATGTGGAAAGCTCATAGAAAAGCATCCAAAGCATATTGCAGCTGTAATTGCTGCAAAAGGAGGCTCAACAAAGTACTGACTTTGGGGGGAATACTTATGCACACTGAAATTTTCAGTTGTAGTCATTTGCAAACATAACTAAGTCCAGGTTGTGAGGTAGCAAAATATGAAACGCATGAAAATGCTAGGGGGGGAGGGGGAGAATACTTTTGCAAGCCACTGTACATGTAGTGACGCTTAACTTACACCAAAGGTAGTCCAAGTGCAGTGTGTACAGTGATTTTGACATTTGTTGTTTTTGTTACGCTCCTATTTATTATGCTTGTATAGTGCCTTCCCACTCCAGTGTGTTACAGACTTGGGCGCTGTTCACATGCCCAGTAGTGATCAGTTACAGTGGATCCCGCAGCAATCCATTGGCTACTTTCGGTCCATTTTTAAATAGCTGATCTCTGCTGGATCCGTTTTTGATAACACTAGAGTCTACGAAAAACAGATCTGATAATTAGCCCTCCTTCTTTCGTTCATTTGTACCGGATCTGTTTCTTAACCCCTTCATGACCCAGCCTATTTTGACCTTAAAGACCTTGCCGTTTTTTGCAATTCTGACCAGTGTCCCTTTATGAGGTAATAACTCAGGAACGCTTCAACGGATCCTAGCGGTTCTGAGATTGTTTTTTCGTGACATATTGGGCTTCATGTTAGTGGTAAATTTAGGTCAATAAATTCTGCATTTATTTGTGATAAAAACGGAAATTTGGCGAAAATTTCGCAATTTTCACATTTTGAATTTTTATTCTGTTAAACTAGAGAGTTATGTGACACAAAATAGTTAATAAATAACATTTCCCACATGTCTACTTTACATCAGCACAATTTTGGAAACAAAATTTTTTTTTGCTAGGAAGTTATAAGGGTTAAAATTTGACCAGCGATTATTCATTTTTACAACGAAATTTACAAAACCATTTTTTTAGGGACCACCTCACATTTGAAGTCAGTTTGAGGGGTCTATATGGCTGAAAATACCCAAAAGTGACACCATTCTAAAAACTGCACCCCTCAAGGTACTCAAAACCACATTCAAGAAGTTTATTAACCCTTCAGGTGTTTCACAGCAACAGAAGCAACATGGAAGGAAAAAATGAACATTTAACTTTTTAGTCACAAAAATTATCTTTTAGCAACAATTTTTTTATTTTCCCAATGGTAAAAGGAGAAACTGAACCACGAAAGTTGTTGTCCAATTTGTCCTGAGTACGCTGATACCTCATATGTGGGGGTAAACCACTGTTTGTGCGCACGGCAGGGCTTGGAAGGGAAGGAGCGCCATTTGACTTTTTGAATAAAAAATTGGCTCCACTCTTTAGCGGACACCATGTCACGTTTGGAGAGTCCCCGTGTGCCTAAAAATTGGAGCTCCCCCACAAGTGACCCCATTTTGGAAACTAGACGCCCCAAGGAACTTATCTAGATGCATAGTGAGCACTTTGAACCCCCAGGTTCTTCACAAATTGATCCGTAAAAATGAAAAAGTACTTTTTTTTCACAAAAAAATTCTTTTAGCCTCAATTTTTTCATTTTCACATGGGCAATAGGATAAAATGGATCATAAAATTTGTTGGGCAATTTCTCCCGAGTACGCCGATACCTCATATGTGGGGGTAAACCACTGTTTGGGCACACGGCAGGGCTCGGAAGGGAAGGTGTGCCATTTGACTTTTTGAATGAAAAATTAGCTCCAATTGTTAGCGGACACCTTGTCGCGTTTGGAGAGCCCCTGTGTGCCTAAACATTGGAGATCCCCCACAAGTGACCCCATTTTGGAAACTAGACCCCCCAAGGAACTTATCTAGATGCATATTGAGCACTTTAAACCCCCAGGTGCTTCACAGAAGTTTATAACGCAGAGCCATGAAAATAAAAAATAATTTTTCTTTCCTCAAAAATGATTTTTTAGCCTGGAATTTCCTATTTTGCCAAGGGTAATAGGAGAAATTGGACCCCAAATGTTGTTGTCCAGTTTGTCCTGAGTACGCGGATACCCCATATGTGGGGGTAAACCACTGTTTAGGCGCACGGTAGGGCTCGGAAGGGAAGGCACGCCATTTGGCTTTTTAAATGGAAAATTAGCTCCAATCATTAGCGGACACCATGTCACGTTTGGAGAGCCCCTGTGTGCCTAAACATTGGAGATCCCCCCCGAAATGACCCCATTTTGGAAACTAGACCACCAAAGGAACTAATCTAGATGTGTGGTGAGGTCTTTGAACCCCCAAGTGCTTCACAGAAGTTTATAACGCAGAGCCATGAAAATAAAAAAAAAAAATTATTTTCTCAAAAATGATCTTTTAGCCTGCAATTTTTTATTTTCCCAAGGGTAACAGGAGAAATTTGACCCCAATATTTGTTGTCCAGTTTCTCCTGAGTACGGTGATACCCCATATGTGGGGGTAAACTACTGTTTGGGCACATGCCGGGGCTCGGAATTGAAGTAGTGACGTTTTGAAATGCAGACTTTGATGGATTGCTCTGCGGGCGTCACGTTGCGTTTGCAGAGCCCCTGATGTGGCTAAACAGTAGAAACCCCCCACAAGTGACCCCATTTTAGAAACTAGACCCCGAAAGGAACTTATCTAGATGTGTGGTGAGCACTTTGAACCCCCAAGTGCTTCATAGAAGTTTATAATGCAGAACCGTGAAAATAATAAATACGTTTTCTTTCCTCAAAAATAATTATTTAGCCCAGAATTTTTTATTTTCCCAAGGGTTACAGGAGAAATTGGACCCCAAAAGTTGTTGTCCAGTTTCTCCTGAGTACGCTGATACCCCATGTGTGGAGGTAAACCACTGTTTGGGCACACGTCGGGGCTCAGAAGGGAAGTAGTGACTTTTGAAATGCAGAATTTGATGGAATGGTCTGCGGGCGTCACGTTGCGTTTGCAGAGCCCCTGGTGTTCCTAAACAGTAGAAACCCCCCACAAGTGACCCCATTTTAGAAACTAGACCCCCCAAGGAACTTATCTAGATATGTGGGGAGCACTTTGAACCCCCAAGTGCTTCACAGACGTTTACAACGCAGAGCCGTGAAAATAAAAAATCATTTTTCTTTCCTCAAAAATGATGTTTTAGCAAGCATTTTTTCTCTAGTAACCCCCCACGACAGCACACCTGGAGGATGTTACCCCTTTCCTAATAGGGACAGGAAATGACAAGAGGTTAAATAACCCCTCCCTCATCCTCCCCTCAGTGTTCTTTCCTGTCCCTACTAGGGATGAAGAGGTCATCCCAGGTGCACTGTGCCGGCAGCGATCACCGGGGGGAATACAGATAATCTGGCCGGGCAGCTGAGATCAGACTTACGTCCATTCCCTGTCGCTGCTCCCGTCTCCTCCGACTCGGGACTCTTCACCGCCGCCATTCCACGCCTGCGGGTAAGGTCTGGGGCGTTCTTCGGCTGGAGGCCTCTCGGAGCTCTCCAGCCCTTCTCCTCCTCCGCACCGCGCGCGCGTGTGTGGGTACTTCTGGTCTGAAGCCGGCGGCCGGATATGACGTCAGACGCCGGCCGGCTTCTCTGAATCAGGAACTTCCTCGTGCGTTTCAGCCAGGAACGCTAGGCAGATAGCATGGAAGACGTCGGCGTTCTCCCCCCACGTACTTCCGGACACCGGAGGAGGAGGTCCTCATCCAGGAGGACAGGTGCTGCGTCCGGTCGCCTATATATTCAGGCCCTGGACAGGAAGACATCGCAGGTAGGACCACTGTGTGGTGAAGACTATGGAGATGTCTGCTTCCTCGTACTACTTCTCTTCATCTAATATTGAAGAACTCCTTACGGCCGTAAGGAAAACTATGGAGGTTGAGGAAGAGAAGACGGCCCAGTCAGTGCAAGAAGAGATGTTTGGAGGACTTCGTTCTAGGAAGCGCCAGGTGTTTCCTATTCACCAAAACATCCGAGATTTAGTTCTGGACAAGTGGGAATCCCCAGAAAAGAAGCTGACTACTCCAGCGGAAATTAAAGACAGATTTCCTGTGGATGCCGAGACAGCGTCATGCTGGTCAGAAGTCCCAAAAGTGGACGTCCAGATTGCCAGAGTAGCCAAAAAGACCACGCTACCATTCGAGGATGCCTCCCAACTGAGAGACCCTCTGGAACGTAAGATGGACGGACTACTAAGGAAGTCGTGGGAAACGTCAGCATCTTTACTGAACATCAATTCAGTATCCACTTGCGTGGCTAGATCGATGCATCGCTGGCTGGGGCAGCTAGAGGAGCACTTGTCCTCAGGTACTCCGAGAGAAGATATTCTGGCCTCCTTGCCTATCTTCCAGAAAGCAACAGGCTTTTTAGCAGATGCTTCTGCAGAATCCGTGAGAGTGACGGCGAGATCATCCGCACTGTCAAACTCGGTAAGGCGTGCACTCTGGCTAAGATCCTGGTCTGGGGATATGACTTCCAAGATGAGGCTGTGTTCTATTCCTTTTAAAGGAAAGTATATGTTTGGACCAGCCTTGGATGATCTTTTGGAGAAGGCTTCAGACAAGAAAAAGATCTTACCAGAACCTAGAAACCCAAGGAAAAGACCCTTCCGCGCTCAGCAGGAGCATACTCCTCAATACAGAGGAAAGGGTAAGACAGGTCGCTGGAGCTATCCGAAAGGAGGGAAAGACAGGAATCTTTTTCTTTCACAACCCCAAAACCAGAGAAAGCAATGACGCTGTAATAGTGGGGGGTCGGATTTCGAACTTCCTCCCAGTCTGGCAAGAGATCGGGGTGGATCAGTGGACCTTAAGATTGGTCAAAGAGGGGATGAAAATAGAGTTTACATCATACCCCCAAAAAAGAATGAAAACTACAACGTTATCAACACCGAAGCTACAGTCCACCCTGATAACTGGGATAGAAGATCTCTTAATCAACAATGTGATCTCCACAGTCCCAAAAGACGAAAGAAACAAGGGCCATTATTCCAGCCTATTTCTGATAAGGAAACCAAACGGAACCCATCGGATGATAATCAATCTGAAACCGCTGAATCAATATGTAACCTACAGAAGATTCAGAATGGAGTCCGTCAGATCGACAGTACCCTTAATAGGGCAAGACTTCGTCATGGCAACCATCGACTTACAGGACGCATATTATCACGTCCCAGTCCATCCAACCTATCGGAAATTTCTAAGGTTTGCAGTCACCAGAGGAGAAGTTATAGACCACTTCCAGTTCAATGTCCTCCCATTCGGACTATCATCAGCTCCAAGGATCTTTACAAAGGTCATGTCCGAGGTTATGGCGTACATCAGAAGTCAGTGGATATGCATAATCCCATACCTCGACGACCTCTTGGTAGTGGCCCCCACGGTTCCAATTCTACAGGAACATCTTCAAACAACAGTCCAGATCCTGTCATCCCTGGGTTGGGTGATAAACCCCCAAAAATCGGATATGGTTCCGTCCACAACAAAGATCTTTTTAGGGGTCTTATTAGACTCCCACAGACAAACATCTTTCTTGCCCGAACAAAAACGGTCCCTGCTTACATCAAGGATAAGAACATTGCGGGACAAGAAGAGAGTATCTCTAAGATGGGCCATGTCGGTTCTAGGTACCATGACATCTTGCATCCAGATGGTGGCATGGGCTCAAGCCCACACCAGGATACTTCAGACACATATTCTGTCAAGCTGGGACGGATCCCCAGGTTCTCTAGACAAAAAGATCCGGATACCACCGCATGTAAAGTCCTCATTAACATGGTGGCTACAAAAAGAGAACTTAATAAGAGGAGTTCCCTGGTTGCAGGTCCCAGCAGTGACCATAACAGTAGATGCCAGTGGAAAAGGTTGGGGAGCTACGGTAGACCAGCACATATTCCAGGGATTCTGGTCAGCCGAAATAGCACAACAATCCTCGAATTTCAAAGAGCTAAAAGCAGTAGAAGAAGTTCTCAAAGCGGCGGTAACTCTTGTACAAAATTCCCACTTAAAAATATACTCAGACAACATGACAACAGTTGCCCACCTTCGCCACCAGGGAAGTACAAGACACGAAGATCTAAAAAGAATATCAGCAAGAATATTTTCGTGGGCCGAAGAACATGTTCTCTCTATATCCGCCCTACACATAAAAGGGGAGATAAACGTACAAGCTGACTTCCTGAGCAGAACAGAGGTCCATCCAGGAGAATGGAGCCTAAACCCAGAAGTCTTTCAGATACTAGTCAAAAGATGGGGACAGCCAGAAGTGGACTTGTTCGCGAACAGTCAGAACGCAAAGGTAGACCAGTTCTTCTCGCTAGATCTGATGAATCCGGGGTTAGCTGTGGACGCATTGGTCCAGCCATGGACATTCTCGCTAGCGTACGCTTTCCCGCCATTGCCGGTCCTACCAAAAGTCTTGCAGAAAATAAGGGCAGAAAGACTCAAGGTGATCCTAGTGGCTCCACTTTGGCCCAAAAGAGGTTGGTTTGGGGCCCTCGTCAGTCTAAAGATAGATGGGCCAATAGCACTTCCACCGGTCAAAGACCTTCTCTACCAGGGGCCAATACTGCATCCAGATCCCGAGAGGCTACACCTAAATGCCTGCCTTCTGAATTCTCAATTCTGAGAACTAGAGGACTATCAAAGAGGGTAATTGAAACATTACAAAAAAGTCGCAAAACGGTTACTAATTCTATTTACCAAAAGATCTGGAAGACGTTCATCACATGGTGTGCTCCTGAGCAACCTAACCCAGATAAACCAAACCTAGCCAAGATCCTGGATTTTCTACAAGATGGGCTGGAGAAGGGTCTCAGACCCAGCACCCTCAAGGTACAAGTGGCAGTCTTGAGCTCTTATTTTGACCAATCTTTAGCCAACCATAGATGGGTAAGAAGATTCATGACGGCGGCATCCCGCACATCTCCAAGACCCATAAATATAGTTCCATCCTGGGACCTGAATATAGTCCTGAAAGGACTTACACTGCCACCATTTGAACCCTTATCTTCCATAACCATGGATAAACTCGCTTGGAAAACCACCTTCCTGGTAGCTATAACAACAGCCAGAAGAGTGGGTGAACTACAAGCCCTGTCAATCAACGAGCCCTACATGAAGATTCTTCAGGACAGGCTTATCCTACGATTAGACCCATCCTTTCTCCCAAAGGTCGTCTCCGATTTTCACAAATCGCAGGAGATAATTCTTCCATCATTCTATCAAGAACCAAAGAATGAGGAAGAGGAACATTTCCATACTTTGGATGTTCGAAGAATGGTACTCTATTATCTTCATGCATCAGAAAAGATTAGAAAAGATCAAAATCTGTTTATTCATCTTCTCGGCCAGAATAAGGGGAAGAAGACTTCCAGATCCACAATTGCAAATTGGATCAAAAGAGCAATCCTGGAGGCTTATCAAATTCAAGGCCTTCCACCACCAGGAAAGCTCACAGCCCATTCTACTAGAGCAACAGCTGTCTCCTGGGCCGAGAAAGCCAGTGCTTCCATCGAGCAAATATGCAGAGCGGCTACATGGTCCTCGGTCCATACGTTCTCCAAACATTACAGGCTTGACCTGATGTCAAAAGAAGACTTAGCCTTCGGAGAAAAAGTCCTTAGTGCTGTAGTCCCTCCCTGAAAATTACTCTTGGGTACTGCTCCAGGTGTGCTGTCGTGGGGGGTTACTAGAGAAAATAGAATTATTCTTACCGTTAATTCGGTTTCTAGTAACCCACCACGACAGCAGGAGTAATCCCTCCCTTTGCTTAATATACGTTCTGAAAAGAATAAATATAATTTGAAGCATTCATTCTCCTGTGGTCCTTTATAATAACACTGAGGGGAAGATGAGGGAGGGGTTATTTAACCTCTTGTCATTTCCTGTCCCTATTAGGAAAGGGGTAACATCCTCCAGGTGTGCTGTCGTGGTGGGTTACTAGAAACCGAATTAACGGTAAGAATAATTCTATTTTTATTTTCACAAGGGTAACAGGATAAATTGGACCCCAGTAATTGTTGCGCAGTTTATCCTGAGTATGCTGGTACCCCATATGTGGGGGTAAACCACTTTTTGGGCACACGTCGGGGCTCGGAATTGAGGGAGCACCATTTGACTTTTTGAATACGAGATTGGCTGGAATCAATGGTGGCGCCATGTTGCGTTTGGAGACCCCTGATGTGCCTAAACAGTGGAAACCCCTCAATTCTACCTCCAGCACTAACCCCCCCACACCCCTAACCCTAATCCCAACTGTAGCCATAACCCTAATCACAACCCTAATTCCAGCCCTAACCCTAAGGCTATGTGCCCACGTTGCGGATTCGTGTGAGATTTTTCAGCATCATTTTTGAAAAATCCGCGGGTAAAAGGCACTGCGTTTTACCTGCGGATTTTCCGCGGATTTCCAGTGTTTTTTGTGCGGATTTCACCTGCGGATTCCTATTGAGGAACAGGTGTAAAATGCTGCGGAATCCGCACAAAGAATCGACATGCTGCGGAAAATACAACGCAGCGTTTCAGCGCGGTATTTTCCGCACCATGGGCACAGCGGGTTTGGTTTTCCATAGGTTTACATGGTACTGTAAACCTGATGGAACACTGCTGCGAATCCGCAGCGGCCAATCCGCAGTGTGGGCACATAGCCTAATTCTAAAGGTATGTGCACACGCTGCGGAAAACACTGCGGATCCGCAGCAGTTTCCTATGAGTTTACAGTTCAATGCAAACCCATGGGAAACAAAAATCGCCGTACACATGCTGCGGAAAAACTGCACGGAAACGCAGCGGTTTACATTCCGCAGCATGTCACTTCTTTGTGCGGATTCCGCAGCGGTTTTACAACTGCTCCAATAGAAAATCGCAGTTGTAAAACTGCAGTGAAATGCGCAGAAAAAACGCGGTAAATCCGTTAAATCCGCAGCGGTTTAGCACTGCGGATTTATCAAATCCGCAGAGGACCAGAATACGTGTGCACATACCGAAGCCCTAACCCTAGCCCTAACCCTAGCCCTAACCCTAGCCCTAACCCTAGCCCTAACCCTATTCTAACATTAGTGGAAAAAAAAAAATCTTTATTTTTTTATTGTCCCTACCTATGGGGGTGCCAAAGGGGGGGGGGGTCATTTATTATTTTTTTATTTTGATCACTGAGAGATTATATCTCAGTGATCACTAATGCACTTTGGAACGAATCGGCCGGTAGATTCGGCGGGCGCACTGCGCATGCGCCCGCCATTTTGGAAGATGGCGGCGCCCGGGGAGAAGACGGACGGACCCCGGCAGGATCGGTAAGTATGATGGGGTGGGGGGGGGAGCACGGGGGGGGGGGGATCGGAGCATGGGGGGGTGAATCGGAGTGCGGGAGGGGTGGAACGGAGCACGGGGAGGGTGGAATGGAGCACGGGGGGTGGAACGGAGCATGGGGGGTGGAACGGAGCACGGGGGGTGGAACGGAGCACGGGGGGGGGGGGGTGGATCGGAGTGCAGGGGGGGTGATTGGAGCACGGGGGGGTGATTGGAGCACGGGGGTGAGCGGACAAGAGCACGGGGGGGAGCGGAGCACAGGACGGAGGGGAGCGGGGCAGTGTACCGGGCAGATCGGAGGGCTGGGGGGGCGATCGGTGGGGTGGGGGCACATTAGTATTTCCAGCCATGGCCGATGATATTTCAGCATCGGCCATGGCTGGATTGTAATATTTCACCCGTTATAATAGGTGAAATATTACAAATCGCTCTGATTGGCAGTTTCACTTTCAACAGCCAATCAGAGCGATCGTAGCCACGGGGGGGTGAAGCCACCCCCCCTGGGCTAAACTACCACTCCCCCTGTCCCTGCAGATCGGGTGAAATGGGAGTTAACCCTTTCACCCGATCTGCAGGGACGCGATCTTTCCATGACGCCACATAGGCGTCATGGGTCGGATTGGCACCGACTTTCATGACGCCTACGTGGCGTCATGGGTCGGGAAGGGGTTAAGGTACCGTTACACTAAACGATTTACCAACGATCACGACCAGCGATACGACCTGGCCGTGATCTTTGGTAAGTCGTTGTGTGGTCACTGGAGAGCTGTCACACAGACAGCTCTCCAGCGACCAACGATGCTGTAGTCCCCGGGTAACCAGGGTAAACATCGGGTTACTAAGCGCAGTGCCGCACTTAGTAACGCGATATTTACCCTGGTTACCATTGTAAATGTAAAAAAACAAAACAAAAAAAACAGTACATACTCACATTCCGGTGTCTGTCATGTCCCTCGCCGTCAGCTTCCCGCACTGACTGTGTGAGCGCCGGCCGTAAAGCAGAGCACAGCGGTGACGTCACCGCTGTGCTTTACGGCCGGTGCTCACAGTCAGTGCGGGAAGCTGAAGGCGGGGGACATGACAGACACCGGAATGTGAGTATGTACTGTTTTTTGTTTTTTTTTTACATTTACAATGGTAACCAGGGTAAATATCGGGTTACTAAGCGCGGCCCTGCGCTTAGTAACCCGATATTTACCCTGGTTACCAGTGAACTCATCGCTGGATCGGCGTCACACACGCCGATTCAACGATGACAGTGGGTGATCAGCGACCAAAAAAAGGTCCTGATCATTCCCCAGCAACCAACGATCTTCCAGCAGGGGCCTGATCGTTGGTCGCTGTCACACATAACGATTTCGTTAACGATATCGTTGCTACGTCACAAAAAGCAACGATATTGTTAAAGAAATCGTTGTGTGACGGTACCTTTACTGCCAGATCTGTAGTTTGTTTGTTTTGCTGTATAGTGAAGTGCAGCAGACCGAGCTTTCCTACAAAGAAACCTACCGTATCCTGTAGCCACTGTCAGATGCACATGTCCTGAGTCGATGCACAGGAGCAGTGTACCTAGCCTAACTGCTGCCATACTCTGCATGGTAAGAATAATTGGGCATTTTTTTCTTTGTAGCCCAGTGCGTGCTGTGTAAAAGCCTAGGAAAGCAATCGTAGGTGTCAACGTCTTAATCCATTTATCTATTTACCAGCTTTTAGAATAATTCTGTTTAAGCACATAAAATCTTCAGCACTAGTGAGCTGTCAAGTAGGTCAGCAGCTAGCTCACGTAGCCATGCGTATTACTGCAGATTAGTGGGCTGGGTTCATAGGATGCATTGCAGATTGTATAAGAATGAAGACCTAAAAAGCTGCTTTAGTTTTTCTAATTGATGTTAAACTATGGGAAGTGTTTTACTCTTAAGGTACCTTCACACTCAGCAACTTTACAACGAGAACGACAACGATCCGTGACGTTGCAGCGTCCTGGATAGCGATCTCGTTGTGTTTGATACGCAGCAGCGATCTGGATCCCGCTGTGCCATCGCTGGTCGGAGCTAGAAGTCCAGAACTTTATTTCGTCGTCGGGTCGGCGTGTATCGTCATGTTTGACAGCAAAAGCAACGATGCCAGCAACATTTTACATGGAGCTAACAACCAGCGAGAACGATAAGTGAGTCGCCGTTATGTCACTGGATCGCTCCTGCATCGTTCTGGAGCTGCTGTGTTTGACGTCTCTACAGCGACCTAAACAGCGACGCTCCAGCGATCGGCTCGTTGTCTATATCGCTGCAGCGTCGCTGAGTGTGACGGTACCTTAAGATGCAGCGTTTCAGAGAGCGCTATATAAGGGGCAGCTGGGCACGGGGAGAAGTCTTGGTGGTGGCTCTCCGCCAGCTTCTCCCTGACTTGCTATCTAGTATAGGGTGAGACCTGTCAATCAGTCGATGAATGCCTAGATATCCAGCCTCAGTGTCCTGCACACTGCGAGGTGTCAGGGCATGCTTTCTAGCAGCGGCTTTCCATTGTATCCTTAGAAATACATGACAATGGATTGCTTAATGTGTAGCCATTGACAATAAGCAGGCTATGTGAAATTAATTTCTAATGATAGTGGAAAGCCCCGCTGATTATGAAGCAGCCTCTTGGCAGCTGTATTTCAGGAGAATGCCAACTACTTCATCCTTAAAGGGTTAATCTTGACATGTCTCCAGTCACCTTATCTTATTGCTTGAAATGCAGCACTCCTCTGTGTGACATTTCTGGTCCAGTAGCTTTGCTGGGCTGCTGAGTTTCTGCTTGCTAATGTGATAAATTAATAACATTTGTATACCCCCTTTTAATTTGTCATGGTTAGAAAGCATGAGACAATTGGCTTGCTTTTTCTATCTGCCATCATTCTCCTGCTATGAGAGCACTTATTTTACATGGTGTACAGCTTGTTGCCAAGGAGACCGGCCTCCAAAATCTCTCTCAGTAGTGTACGGAATAGTTAAATTACAGGCTGAGGCGTTACCTAGGTAACCTGTGAGATATCAGTCGGTTCTCTCCTGTCCATTGATTTCTATACAGCAATTACCGTAGCTGCTTACCACCCCTGTTAGCTCCAATCCTGTTAGGAGTCCTGCAAAATCACTAGCCCCTGGCCCTGTTTCCAGAACAGTTCTCCTAATCGCTGTTCTCACTTTCCTGAGCCATGTGCTTGTTCAAAGATCCTCTTATTTCTAGGTACAAATATAGCAGCAGTATAGAACAAGCACTACCCAGACCATAAAAGGGAATCTGTCACCATGGTTAAGCTACCTCCTCTGAGAGCAGCATAGTGAGGGAAAGCGCTGATTCCAAGGATGTATCACTTAGGTTACTGGGTGTGAGTTATTAGATATAGCGTTTAGCAGAGCTCAGAAAGCTGATCCCTCCCAGACCACAGCTTTCTATGTATATTGACAGTGAGCTGCTTATCAGAGGAGAGGGTGGACATGGACTAGGGCTAGTGTGAGCACCTGTTTTGGCATTGACACTCTCCTGGTGATAAAACTTTCATTGTATGTAAACAGCACACAGCCTAATAAGTAACACAGCCCTGAAATCTGTCCACTACTACACTATGGTGTCCTCCGATTTTATATAGCAAAAACCTGCTTGTCACAGTAGCGGGCTGAAGTTTCTGAACCAAAAATGTCATCCAGGTAGGTGTGTCCCTTCCTCAGCACCAAGGAAGAGACTGGAAAGCATGATATAGCAATTCTGGAACATCTTTGTATTTCATAAATTGCTCCAGGCGATTTGAATAGGCAGCGTGCTACTAGAGCGCTCATCAGCCCCGGCGTGCTGGAGGTACAGAAGGAAAGCGCCTCAGCAGCAGGAACTTATAACGTGTGAGACAAAAAAGCTGCTTGTGATTGTCACCAGATTGCAGAGGGTCCAAGCAGCAGAGCCGCCTGCCATCAGCGGTCCTCTGCTCCAATGATTTCTAAGGCTTCCTGTAAAACATATTTAATACTCTACAGTAAATGAATAAAGCCGCTTTCCTATTATAGATTACCTGGACAATGGGAACAACAAGATGGCGATCCAGCAGGCTGAAAAGCTGCTTAAGAAACATAAAGACCTGCACTGCGCCAAGGTAGGGGCAGTTTTTTATGCTGTCACCACTGTAACTGCTGACAGATCTGACCAGTATTTAAAGGGATTCTGTTAGCCATGTTTGCTATATAATCTGAGCACAGCTTAATATAGGGCAAGAAAGCCTGATTCCAGCGATGTATGACTTGCTGAGCTGCTTGGTGTAGTTTTGATAGAATCTTAGTTTGTGTGATGTAGAGCGAACACTTGTGTATAACTCCGCTCTCTGGCAGCTTCCTGTGTACACTATGAATTGTCAGCAAGCTGCTAATCAGTGGCGGTGTTACACAGATTAGTCTGACAGCCTGGCATGTGAGATGTAGTCAGTCAGTGATAATATGCTGCTGATAAAATACTGATTGTATTACTACAGCACCCAGACTAATAAGGGACACATCCCTGGAAGGCTCTTTTGCTCTATATTATGTTGCACTCAGATTAAACAGCCAAAATGTGCTGATGGGTTTCTTTTCATAGTAATATGTCTTTGGTATTAAGGTACCTTCACACTGAACAACTTAACAACGATAACGATAGCGATCCGTGACGTTGCAGCGTCCTGGATAGCGATATCGTTGTGTTTGACAGGCAGCAGCGATCTGGATCCTGCTGTGACATCGCTGGTCGGAGCTAGAAGTCCAGAACTTTATTTTGTCGCTGGAGCTCCCGCAGACATCGCTGAATCGGCGTGTGTAACGCCGATCCAGCGATGTCTTCACTGGTAACCAGGGTAAACATCGGGGTACTAAGCGCAGGGCCGCGCTTAGTAACCCGATATTTACTCTGGTTACCTAAAAAAAAAAAAAAAACACTTCATACTTACATTCCGGTGTCTGTCGCGTCCCTCGCCATCAGCTTCGCGCACTGACTGTGAGCGCCGGCCGTAAAGCACAGCAGTGACGTCACCGCTGTGCTCTGCTTTACGGCCAGCCCTCAGTCAGTGCGGGAAGCTGACGGCGAGGGACGCGACAGACACCGGAATGTAAGTATGTAGTGTTTTTTTTTTTTTTTTTTTTTAGGTAACCAGGGTAAATATCGGGTTACTAAGCGCGGCCCTGCGCTCAGTAACCCGATGTTTACCCTGGTTACCCGGGGACCTCAGCACCTCCAGCGACCACACAACGACTAAACAGCGACGCTGCAGCGATCGGCATCGTTGTCTATATCGCTGCAGCGTCGCTTAATGTGACGGTACCTTTATTGGAAGATAATGTTTTTAGCTCCAATGTTCTCTTTCTCTCAGGTCCTCAAAGCAATTGGATTACAACGAACCGGGAAGCAGGATGAAGCGTTTGTACTTGCACAAGAGGTAGCCGCTCTGGAGCCCACGGATGACAACTCCTTGCAGGCACTAACAATCTTGTACAGGGAAATGCACAGACGTAAGAACAATATATTGTGTGATTTTGTCATCTTTCTGCAGTTAGGGTACCGTCACACAGTGGCATTTTCATCGCTACAACGGTACGATCCGTGACGCTCCAGCGTCGTAACAATATCGCTCCAGCGTCGTAGACTGCTGTCACACTTTGCAATCTATGACACTGGAGCGATAATTTCATGACGTATGTGCGATGTAGAAGCCGTTGGTTACTATGCGCACATCGTATACGATATATGTTACACCATGCGATCATGCCGCCACAGCGGGACACTAGACGACGAAAGACAGTTTCAAACGATCTGCTACGACGTACGATTCTCAGCGGGGTCCCTGATCGCAGGAGCGTGTCAGACACTGCGATATCGTAACTATATCGCTCGAACGTCACGGATCGTGCCGTTGTAGCGATCAAAATTGCACTGTGTGACGGTACCCTTAGGGTAAGGGTGGTAAAGCTCGTTCTCCTGAGTTTTTGGGAATTTTTCTTGTAATATTTCTTGTTAATGTTATTCTACTAAAGGGAATCTGTTTCCAGGTTTTTGCTACCCCGTATGAGCGCAGAAAGATGTAGGGCCAGAGATCCTGATTGCTGTGATGGCACTTGATAGACTGCTTGCTGTGTTTTTTATAAAACCACTTAATTATCTGCTGCAGATCTAGCAGGTCTGCGAAAGCTGAGCCTTGTATAACCGTGTCCACACCTCTGATTGGCAGCTTTCAGCCATGACCTCATTATACAGACATCATGCATATAAAGGACTGCCTGGCGGCAGGTTTACTGGTCCTCTAGTAGTGATCTCCTAATAAAACAGTGATTTATGAAAACTACAGCAAGCAGCCCAGTGCGTGACACATCAGGGTCTCTGCCTCTACGTCATGCTGGTCTCGGATTAGGTGAAAAAAAATGGTGGCATATTCCCTTTTAAGACAAAACATATATACGGTAAATTATTTTATTCATGGCTATTACCGCAACCAAATATTTAAAGGACTTTTACAGCCCAGCTTTCACACTGCAAGTCTACCATACCTTGTACATAGACGGATGGCGTTCTGCTCCTCTCCTGCCATGTTCCTTACTCCTGGGACAATAAACCTCTGCTCAGTGCCTTTTCCTTTGGGGTTATTGTCTGCTCATCAGTCCAGGTGTCTTATAGCTCAAGGCGTCGTCCTGTTAATTAATATAAACTTGTTTACATTTGCTTTTTTTTTTTTGCAACATGAGATTAAATGCTTAATTGACAATATTTACTTGTATTTTAGCGGAACTGGTTACTAAGTTGTATGAGGCGGCTGTAAGAAAAGTCCCAAGCAGTGAAGAATATCACTCGCACCTCTTCATGGCTTACGCCAGAGTAGGGGAATACAAGAAGATGCAGCAGGTAAGGGAGCTTTTCCTGTAATCAGTCCATTGCTATTTCTTCTAATGACATTATAGCCAATAACTAATTCACTGCCGTTGCATCAACTCTTACGGACTGTGCATCATCCAGTCAGTAGCCTAATTAGGAATGAACTGTATAAAGCGTGTGTTGTGGCCATGAGTTGGTAGCACTTAATAATATTTAAGTGTTACAGATCATTCTCCTGTTAGTACAGCCTTCCTCACTGATGGCACAGCGCTCCATTTTGCATTATGGCAGTGGGTGGAGGCGCGTGTGACCAGACCGTCCCATCAGTCGTCTCAATTAAAGCGCTGTTCATGAGAAAGCTGGATTCCAATTGGAGGAGGCTGATTTACAGGTCCGGTCACAGGATCCTTCAGTAACGTTCTGTAAGGAAGGCTGCCCTAATGATCAGGCAATGCTTCATGCCTAAACTACAGGCAACATGAATTTTTCACTGAAATGCTCCAGTATTTCAGAGAAAACGTAGTTTGGAGAGGAGTCCACAGAGTATAGAATTAAAGGGGGACTAGTCTAGTTCGGCCCCTGGTTGGCTGCTCCGCGCTATGCTTGACAGGTCTCTTCCGTGTGTACATTGGGAGAGACTTGTCAATCACCTGGAGCAGAGGAGCTTTGACGAGCTAGTCCAGTCTTTCCCTGTAGTCCCCGCCGGAGTGTTTCAGAGGTAAACATGCCCCCTTACGAAGCTGGATGAAACGCGTGGGGCATGGGCTTACACTCTAGCTAGGCATATCTTTGATGCCCTGTTGAGGGCAGAGCAAAGTACTGCAGTGCGCAGGTGTTGGGCCTCTCTGACCTTTCCTGGCTCCTGCGGACTGCAGTACTTTGCTCTGCCATCAACAGGACAAAGTACGCAGAGCCGCAGCGTGAAGACAAGAAGAGGACGTCATCGTAAGAAGATGGGAGGCCCCGGACCGCAGCGGGACCGCCCCTGGGTGAGTATAATCTAACCCCTTTTTCTCATCGTTCAGGATACATCGGGGGCTTATCTACAGAATGCTGTAGATAAGCCCCTAATGCCGGTGGGCTTAGCTCACCTTCGATTTTGGGGGTGACAGGTTCCGTTTTATAGGCACGCGCTAATTAATTCAAGCGAGGCTTGAAGTTTCATGCATCTGTGCACCTCCCCACATA
This sequence comes from Ranitomeya imitator, assembly GCF_032444005.1. Lineage (NCBI taxonomy): Eukaryota > Metazoa > Chordata > Amphibia > Anura > Dendrobatidae > Ranitomeya > Ranitomeya imitator. The sequence continues at coordinate 243,206,584 of NC_091282.1, forward strand.
TCTGTCTTCAGTCAGGGACTGGTGTAAGGTACGCCACTGATCGTCATGAATTTGAGCAAAGGTTGTCACGCCCCGGCATTTCCGACTTTCTTGCAGATTGGTAACTTTGTTTTGGGGGGACATGAAAACTCGAAGTCACTAAACAATAAATTGCGTAATCTCAGGTTGTGTAAAAATTGAGACTTCTCAAAGCTTTTTACGTCAGAATTCTGATGTAAAAGCTTTGATGAATCTGGGTCTATGTGATTTACAGACCTTTTCTTGGCATCGTTCAGTTTAATTTACTGTCTGGCTGCAAACATGCAGCTACTCTCGGATTCATGGTGTCCGTAGTTTTGGCAGCATGAATGTAGTGACGGGTTCCATTTAGAGCACCACTCCAGAGCAGGTTTTTTTTTTTGTTATTTTATATTGGACCTCTGGAGAGGTGCTCTAAATGCAAGCCCAGCCTGATGCTTGCCTTCTGGTGTTTTCATTAGTTTTCGCCGCCGCTCCCTGTTGGTCTCCAGCGAAAAGGGAACTGCGCGGAGGTCACGTCACAATAGAGTCTATCGTTCTGGCTCTCAGACTTGCATTGCTTTCTTGTGACGTAACTTCTGACTTCCGGACAGTCATAGGCTGCGATCACAAGATGGCGCAGTGGGACCGGAGCTGCACCGAAAAAACTGTGAAGATGTCAGAGGGTGAGTATATGACTGGGGGCAAGTGACTTAGATTTAAAACACCACTCCAGCGCTGAAAAAAAATCAAAACGCTGGAGTGTTGCTTTAAGTGTTATACTATTCTACTGGAATAGTCAAATTGATGCCTCTTTTGAGCAAATTAATGCTTTGTAGCTATGGTATACCTAAAGATTACTTAAGTACTGCCATATCTTGTTTTACAGGCTGGGATGGCACTTTACAAAATTGTTCCGAAAAACCCGTATTATTTCTGGTCTGTGATGAGTTTAATTATGCAGGTAGGCACTGAACACACATGAATTGGTAAAGTGTTGCAGCTTCGATTTGTTGTTTTGCCTGCAGAAGAAAACGCAGAAAAAATGTAACGTGAACACAGCCTAAGTAGAATGGAATCTGTCTCATTGAGATTTCCTTGTTTTTTATGCCCTTTTATATTGAATCAGAATAGTGCTCCCAGTAGATTCCCCTAACACTAAAGTAAGCTGTGCATATGTGCGGTGTGACTGTTGACCATTACATAGTTCTAAGGGGGCTTCTGTTATATCTCCATGCACTAATCTGCATGGAACTTACATGGTTAAAAAATGACAAGTTCTTCCAGTATATTAGTGAAAATATTTATACCATCATTTAACCCAATATATATTTCCAGTCTATTTCAGCACAAGATGAAAAACTTTCTAAAACCATGTTTTTACCTCTGGCTGAAAGAATGGTTGAAAAAATGGTTAAGGAGGACAAGATCGAAGCAGAGGCTGAAGTAAGGACAGGTTGCATATAAAGATCATAAAGCAATATTCCGTTTCCCTCAGCAATGAAAAGCAATGATGTGATATATATGGTTGTTCAGACTAGACAGATACTTGTCTTGACTAGGGGATGTCTGCTGTAGACTTTCTTATAGAAGGATCCTGTGATAAGATGATCACACAATATCCTGTGTCTAGGACCCCAGCAAATGGCTATAATTGCTGGGGTCCCAGAGCAAGTGTATAAATTCCTTGCAGCTCCACCATAGGGGGAAAGGAAGCATTAGCTGGTTCCCAAAATGGCCAATCTAGGATCATTCTGAATCATCGTACTTTTTGCCTATAGATTTGGAGCATGTCATTTTTTTAATGACCATATTAAATCTGTAGACCCCCCCCAACCAAGAATTGTTAGTGTGGTGACAGCAAAACAGAATTTGGACCTACAACTGTAAGAAATGATGAGAAAAAATTAAGGGAATTTGGGCACGGTCTTCATCAGTCCATGTTACTGTTCGTGTTCGGCTGCCCGAACACCGGGTGTTTGTCACACTGTCATATGCATGGCACCGCGGCAAGCACCGCTTCTGATGAGCGGTGAAAGCATCACCGTCAGTCAGACAGCCGCGATTCCCACGCTGTCAAAAGACAGAGCGCTCAGCAGTGATCAGAGGTATAAAGTTTACCTCTGGTCACTGGTGTCAGCGGATGAGACTACTGCTCCCATCATCCGACACTTGCTGTGCTAATAACAGCAAGAGTAGTAGCGGCAGATGGGAGTATTCTTAAGCCGACTCCTGTGCTGTAAATAAATAATTTAAAAAAATGCCCGGCATGGGTTCCCCTGTATGTTTGATAACCAGCCAGGCAAAACTCCCAGCTGGGGGCTGCAGTATTTTTTGTCTGTATGGGCTACAAGCATCACTGAATGAAGGAGAAATTGCAAGAATGTAGAGAAATTGCAACAAAGTATGTAAGGAAGTTGCATGATTTTATGTCCTATTTTTGTCATCCCTAGAATATTAATGAAAGCCAACGTGTCTTTATAGGTTGAACTGTACTATATGATTTTGGAACTTCTGGGAAAACATGAGGAAGCCCTAGAGGTTATAAGAGGAAAGCTCGGTGGTATGTATCTTCTAGCCGTTCCTAAACTGCTTTGCTTTTCATTGTGACATCTATCTGAAGTTATTGTTTATTTTTTCTTTATATTGTGGCCCAAGAATAGCATTGTATCCATGTCCCCATTTACTGCCTAATGGTATATGTACACGATCTGGAAGTGGCAGCGCTTTGGATGCAGGGCATGTTCGCTGCGTCCAAAGCGCTGCCGTCTATTGAACGCAGGTGGATTTGCATGTGATCACTGAACCGTGCGGATTCACCACGCCTAATACATTCTGTTGGTGAAATTTCTCTTGCAGAAATTGATATGCTGCAGTCTGGAGAGATGCGCCACATGTCTGTCTCCACAGGCATCTCTGGATTTCTTGAAATCCCATCCTCTATGCTGTAACATCTGGATGCTGTGGGTTGGATTCAGCACAAGTACGCAACGTACAACCCACAGCGTTTAATGACTGTCCGCACCTACCCTCAATGTTTTAATCCTTGTTGTAAAACAAAAAAAAAAGCTCATATGTCTTTGACAAGTTATGTCTTGTATGATCGATATGTAGAAAAGCTGACCAGCGAGCTGCAGAGCCGAGAAAACAAATGTATGGCGATGTACAAGAAGCTGAGCAGGTGGCCTGAATGCAATGCACTCTCCAAAAGACTTCTGTTACTAAAGTGAGTCCATGGATTTCCTGCTTGTCCTTACCACTGAGCACCAAGCCTGCAGCGGTTGTTTATGATGCTTCAGTCTTTTGGGGGCGTTTTGGAGGAGGGGAGGAGTGGGCTGGGGAGTTTTTAAATGACTGGTTTCTCCACTTTAGTTTGTCTGGCAAAGCATTAAAAACACACATGACAGGGTCGTCTGGTGGAGACTTCTGTCCATTCTGTCCACATGCAAAATTACTGTTTCTCTATCGCCTTTCATTGGGGGACACAGGAACCATGGGTGTATGCTGCTGCCACTAGGAGGCTGACACTATGCAAATAAAAAAGTTAGCTCTTCCTCTGCAGTGTACACACTACCGACAGGAAGTAGGATATTCAGTTTAGCTTAGTGTCAGTAGGAGGTGGACACGGGTCTTTCATTAGACCCTTATCTACCTCAATGTGCGTCGTTTCTTTTTCAGGTTTTCGGAAGGGATACAGGGTGAGCAGTCACACCTGTAGTCCCACAAAGCGGACTATGAGTACGGCGTGTACTGCCACCCCGTATCCTCATAGATCCCTCTCCAGGACCAAGATCCTAGCACACAAGCGTGCTCAGAAGTCCGGTCCTGGCTCCGTCCCCCACCCACTCGCCTACCAGAGCCTGTCGGTTGCGGAGACGAGGACGTCCATCAGCTCCCTGGACGTCTCATTCCTCTTCAGGTCAGTAACGGCGTGGGATGTTTAAGGTGAGTATTTTCCCCATTCCTTTCCATCCCATACAGATCTTCAAAGGGGGGGATCCCACTGGTCGTCGCCCGTTGCACGGGCAGCTGCACGCAGTTGCAGGGACCTTTTTTTCTGCGCGCACGGGCCGAGATCCCTTTACCGCACGGCGGCCGTGCTCTTTCTGTCTGCCGCACCGCTTCCATAGCTGCGGCCGTTCTGCCTCCTGTTCCGGCGCGGCGGCCTTTACAGGCTACCGCACCACTTCTGACCCCTGCGAGCACGATTCCGGCCGCCCTTAGCGGCTCCCCTGCCATCTGTGCCAGCTCTCTGCAGCCGCGTTGCTTTTGTCCCAGGCTGCCGCGCCGCTTCCTACCCGCACAGCTCCGGCGCCGCGGTCTTGCACTGGTGGACGCCGGCCTCTAATTTAGGCCCCGGCTTCGCCCGGGGCCTACTTCCGGCCGCGACTCCGCTACTTCCTCCTTATATCAGGCGGGCTTTTCTCCCGCCCGACTGGGTCAAGTCGGTGAGCTCCGCCCACCAGCGCCATCTTGGCGGTTAGCCCCGCCCACTTTCTCCTGCGCCCCTGATGTTGTTTTCGGCACCAGGGCCGCCTTGCGCTGGCTCCCCAAAGCGCATAGCCTGGCGTCCTCATCCTTTGCGGCTCAGCATTGCAGCCGGTCCCGGACAGGAGAGTGTCCCAGAAGTCTGCTCTGTCTGCCTGCACCCCTGCGTTAAGGACCATCGACATCATGAGGTGCAGCTTTCCATCCATCACCTGTCGTGAGTAGCTCTGCTGCAGACTGACACTCTCCTCAGCTTCCTGTCCCCTAACCTTCTGGCTTCTTCAGGGGTTCCTTCGCCATGTCTAATCTTAAGGGAAGTCGCTTTTGTCCTCCCTCTTCTGCCTTAGTCTAACACTTTGCGTGTTTGCCTTATGCCCACCGCAGCGTCTGCCATGTGTAGCTCTGCACCGCAGACTGATACTCTCCCCCTCTGATTTTTTTTCCTCGACCCGTTCGGTCTAATTTTAAGGGAGGTCGCTTCCAGCCTCCTACCTTTTCTCAGACAGGCCTGCAGCAACCCACATTATGCTCACCGCCCAGGACTTCCCGCCCCCCCCCCTGCTGCTCCACCTCAGAGCAAGGTCCACATCCTCTTTGTCTCTATCAGTCAGTAGCGGTTCTCACACGGGTGTCCCAGACCCTTGTGTCCGTGCTAGATCGGTTGCCCCTGCAGACTTCCGTAGTAGCCAGCGGGTCGCAAGATGCTCTGTCCGAGACTTCTAATACAGGCTGCGAAAGAATCAGACAGGAACGCCGGTCTGAGTTCTCTTCTCGGTCCACTTCGCCCCACGGTCCTTCTCTGTGGTCGACTTCCCCCTGGTCTTTCCTCCCAGAGTCAGGCGAGGCTTTTCTCTGATGCGCCTTCGGAGGATAATTTGAGGCCGGATTCAAACCAAATCGCTAAGATGAGGGATATGGTTCAAAGCCTCATTGGAGCGACCAATCAGACCTGTGGCATCAAAGATTCCTCTACGAAACCCGCAGATCAGGCGGTTTCGTTTAGACGGTCTAATCTACCTCCCAAGGTATTTGCTCCTCATCCTGAATTCGAGGAGCTTCTGGCCAGAGAAAGAGCAAATTCGACCAGACGTTCTCAAAGAGACAAGCGTCTTGGAGTCTCAGATCTCTTTCCTCCAGATCTCATTGCCAACCGGAATAAGAGGCGTTAGAGAGCGACCTCTCCCCCTGTGGATCCGTCGGCTGCTAGACCTGCCACCAACACAGTCCTTACGCTGTCCGGTGGGGCGGCTCTGAAAGATTCCATCGATTGGATCATGGAATCTTTTGTGAAGTGGGCTTTCGAAACTGCCGCATCATCCCAATGCCCGGCTTTGGCTTCCACTTGGGTTTCGAAGTCTGTATCCGAAGGGCTAAACAACTCCGTTGGGGCATTCAAGATGGAGCTCCATCAGGCCGGCTGGCGGAACTTGCCACCCAGATTACTCACGCCGGGGAATAATTTCTTCCCTGGACGTCGCGTCTTCTGCCGCACAGGAGCCCAGTAGTGTTGTTGCCAGCCTTCACACTGTTTGGCTCAAGAGTCAAAGAAGTCCCTTACGAGCCTGCCTCTTCAAGGTTCACGTCCTTTCGGTTCCAAGCTGGACCAAATTATTAAGGACGCCACTGACGGCACCAGTCCCCTTCTCCAGACCTCGCCCACTTCCCCTTAGGTGGCTACTCCGGTCTTTTCGACCTCTTTCGTAGTTTCGCGGCATCGGATTCCTCTTCGCAACAGCAGAGAGGCCACAGGCACGTTAAGAGAAGACGGTATTCTTCGTCTCTCTCTTTCCTGGCGTGCCCGCTACTCCTAAGGCGGATTATCCAGGTCCAGAACTGGAAGTTCCACCTAGGCTCGACCCACGACTAGACCCCAGCCCGTTTCTCAGGCTGGGCAACCTTCTCCTGTTCCTCAGGGACGTCTGGGTCTCCTGAGTAGAGGACGCATGGGCCAGGGCACTTGTATCCTCTAGATACAAAATCTTCATTCCACGGTCCTAGGATCGTTTTCTTCGAATGCCAACCTCCAAGAGACCCCGCTAGTCCCGGGTTTTCTTTACAGCCATTGTTTCCCTCCTTAAATCCGGGGTAATTGTTCCCGTCCCAGAACAGGAACGGTTCAACGGTTCACAGGCCTCTCTTCGAATCTTTTTGTACTGACAGAGGACGACAAGGTTCGTCCCAGTCCGGATCTCAATTTGCTGAACAGGAAGTTTCGTCGGAGACACTTCAGGATGATATTCCCTCGTTCAGTAATCGCTTCCATGGAGGCTCAGGAATTTCAGTTTCAGGCTCCTGAAAGTCTATCCATCTTTCCCGCCATTCTAGCCGTTGCGGGTGGCTCGTCAACAGGAAGAAGTTCCATCTTGTTCAGCGCCTCATATCTCCGGACATGTTCTTCGACACTTGTCGGACCAGAGTCTTCCTTCCCGAAGACAGGATATCCCTCCTTTCCGATGGGCCTTTAAAGGCCCTAAGGAGGTTGGTTGCAACATCGGAAGCAATTTTCCCTTCGCCCGTTTCATTCAAGACTTCTTCAGCAGGCTATTCTATCACAGGGGACAGGTCTGTCTTCTCCCTGCATCGTCCGATCCGGCTTCCTCCCGGGTCAAATGGTTCCTCGATTGGTGGCCGTGGTCTCTTCTCTTATCCCAGGGTAGATCCTTCACAACATATACTTCCTTCCAGTTCCCTGGCAGGTGGTGACGACGGACGCCAGCCCGCCCGGCGGAGGCACGGGGCTTTGTCTCCTGTTCTTTCAGGGTTGTTGGTCGGCGCAGGAGTCCTCTTTGCCGATCAATGTCCTCGAGTTCCGGATCATCTTTCTGTCTTTCCTTCACTGGGTAAGGATTCTCAGCAGCCTGCCAATTCGAATCCAGACAGACAATGACACAGCAGTGGCATATGTCTACCACCAGGGGTGGACTCGGCGTTCTCTGGCCTCAGCCGAGATTCCAGGATTCTCCTTTGGACAGAGGCAATGGTCCTGGTGAGCTCCGCAGTGCAGGTCCCCGGCGTTGACTTTTAGGCCGCCGACTTCCTCGGCCGCGAGGGCCTCGCGGCAGGGGAACGGTATTTCAGGAGGTTTCCTATCGGATTGCTCTTCGATGGGGGGACTCCAGAGGTGGACCTCATGGCATCCCGATTGATCAGGAAGGTCCCTTGGGTCGGCCCAGGGTCCCGTGATCCTCTCACAGTGGTGTTGACACTCTGGCCATTCCTTGGTCGCACTTCGTGTTCCCCTAGAAGGACGTAGATCTGGGGATTTATTATGATAGAATATAGGCTGAACTGGATGGACAAATGTCTTTTTTCGGCCTTACTAACTATGTTACTATGTATCGGTTCCCGCCCCTTCCCTTGCTTTCCAAGCTGTCAAACGATCAAGGCGGGATGGGTGCCGGTCATTCTGATCGTCCCGGATTGGCCCAGGAGGTCTTGGTCTGCAGACATCGTCAACTTTTTTGCGGACACCCCTGATGCCTTCCAAACGAACCCGATCTGCTGTCTCAGGGTCCGATCTGCCACCCGAATTATCGGTCGCTTAGTTTAACGGTGTGGCTGTGGACTCCACAGTTCTAAAAGCGTCCGGCCTTTCGGCCCAGATGAGTCACTCTATAATCCAGGCTGGGAAGCCTTCGTCGTCTTCCAGGATCTACTATCGTACCTGGAAGGCTTACTTTCGTTGATGCAAGCCCAACCGCTTTTCACCTATGTCCCTTTTCCCTGCCTTCCATTTGTTTTTCCTTCAGGCAGGACTGGATTCGGGCTTCGCTCTCAGTTCCTAAAGGGCCAGGTTCCTGCGCTCTTCTTCCCTTTAAGAAGACGTTATCTTCTCAGCCACAGGTTAAGACCTTCCTTCAAGGAGTAGCCCACGCTGTCCCTCCGTACAGGGCCTCTGTGGATTCATGGGATTTAAAGGTTGTCTTGGTTGTTCTTAGGGGTTCTCCCCTTCGAGCCTCTCAGGGAGTTTTCCCTGTCAGTTCTATCTCGGAAGGTGGCTTTTCTCAGGTCCATCTCTTCGATCCGCCGCATTTTCGAGTTGGCGGCCATTTCTTGCCGACCTCCTTTCTTGATTTTCCACCAGGACAAGGTGGTCCCAGGCCTCCGCCTTCCTTCCTTTCTCGAGGTGGTTTTCATCTTTCTACCTCAACGAGGACATTGTTCTACCTTTCCTTTTGTCCAGCTCCCGACTAATCCTCTGGAGCGATTGTTGAACAGCCGGCCTCGTCAGGGCAGTGAGGATCTCCCTAGCTAGCACGGCCGCTTTCCGGAAGATGGATTCTCTTTTCGTCATCCTTGATGGCGTGCGTAGAGGCCTGCCGGCTTCCAAAGCGACTATTGCTCGCTCTATCAGAATGGCATCTTTGGAAGCTTACCGGGTCAAGAACAAGAGTGCCCCCTCCTGAGATAAAGGCTCACTCTACCCGGGCAGTCGGCGCTTCCAGTGGGTCACGGGCTTTCGCCGACGGCTTTGCAAAGCGACAACCTGGTCTTCCATCCACACGTTTCGCCGTACTACGGCGGACTCCAGCCTGGGCAGAAGGATCCTGCAGGCAGCAGTGGTGAGTCCTCGGACCTGATGGAAGTCTGTTTTTTCCCACCCCAGGGACTGCTTTGGGACGTCCCATGGTTCCTGTGTCCCCCAATGAAAGGCGATAGAGAAAACAGGATTTTTGGTTGCTTACCGTAAAATCTGTTTCTCGGAGCCTTCATTGGGGGACACAGCACCCTCCCAAGTTGAACAGCTCTGTTTACTATATACGTTTGAGTTCTTTGAACACTCTGAGTGTTTGAAACCGTTAATCTATGGAGCGCCGTGGAATTTGTTGGCGCTATGTAGATAAAGTTTATTATTATTATAATAATATTATTATTCTTTCTCTTTTACACGTTGCTTCTCCTACTGCTTTCTCACTAACTGAATATCCTACTTCCTGTCGGTAGGGTGTACACTGCAGAGGAGGAGCTAACTTTTTTATTTGCATAGTGTCAGCCTCCTAGTGGCAGCAGCATACACCCATGGTTCCTGTGTCCCCCAATGAAGGCTCCGAGAAACAGATTTTACGGTAAGCAACCAAAAATCCTGTTTTTGCGAGGATGTTGGCAATGTAACCTGTTGGGTGACATCTTTCATATATCAATACTTAAAGAAAAACCTGTAGCGCTCACAACAAATTATACCTGCAGCAAACAGAATAGCGGTACCACCCACCGCAAACAAATAGATAAATCTGATAAAAAAGAAAAAAACTGTCTGCGCTGGAAAACCCGTTAGAGGACCCTGGGGCAAAGTCCGTTGGTACAGTAAATAAGTCCGTTGAGACAGTGAATAAAAGAAAAAACGGAGAATACTACTGCTGCAATACACACTCAAACTACCTCATACCGCAAGATATATAAAAATCAATTAAAATTATATAGCTACCTGAGGGAGTAGTCAGAGTGAGATGAGAATCCTTCAATGTAGTTTACTCGAGACGCCCGAAGAAAGTGAAAAAGATAAAGTGCCAGATGATTTTTGATCAGTAGCGATTGCTCAAATGTTGTTGTTTCTTCCAATCCTTTGCCGGGAAAAGATATAGTCCACAACTAATCCCGTGATGATCCGGATCGCAGGCACTGCCCCGGCCGGTGGCAGCGCACGTCTGCGTGCAGAGAAGTGTGTCCACGCTGCTGGACGAAGCCGTTAGGTCTTCTGCAGTCGCAGGACCTAGTGTGACGTCACAGACACGTGAGTAATCACGTGACCGGCTATGGAAAGAGCTTAGGACCAATTCCAACGCGTTTCGGAGATAAACGATCTCCTTCCTCAGGGATGGTCCTCTCAAGGTATTACGCTCTTATATAGTGGACCGTGGACACACAACCATATTATGAGTTAAACGCAAATAACTCGATTTCGCTGTTCAGACCCCTCGGGATTAGAGTATCCAGTTTAAAAATCATCTCCGTCTCTTCCCTAGACATTTTTTTGATAAAATCCCCCCCTCTCCAGCATTTTTGTACCACTTTGAGACCAGTAAAGGCGGTTCTACATGTTAACCCTTCATGTTGAGTCAGAAAGTGTTTGGAAAGAGGATGCCCAACAAATTTTTTCTTTATATTTCTGATATGTTCGTTGATCCTTGTATGAAGGGCTCTTTTGGTTCTGCCTATATATACTTTATCACAAGGGCATGTAATAGCGTATATAACCCCCTTGGTGTTACAAGAAATAAAGTTATTAATTTTCCAACTGATGGTCCCCTTCTCAAATGAATGTTGTTTTTTGCTTCCCAATAATTTACATGGTTTACATTTTAAGCAAGGATAGAAGCCTTGAGGTGTCTTTCCAAATGGATATTTAATTGGGAGAAGGTTACGTGGGACTGTGGGGGCTATCCTGCTACCTAGATTGAGGGCTTTTTTATATATAAACCATGGACGTTCTGGGAGTTTATCCCCAATGACCTTGTCCTCTCTAAGGATGTCCCAGTGTTTACTTACAATTTTCTTAAACAAGTTAGTATTAGCATTGTATCTAGTTATGATTGGGACTCGATCTAACCATTCTTTCTTATTGATTTTTTCTTTTTCTTTTGTTTGCAAGAGACTAGATCTTGGTAATTTTTCTACCTGGTTAATAGCCAAGGACAAAGAACTATGGGAATAACCCTTCTTACTAAATTTCTCAGTCAAAATTTTGGATTCCTGCATAAAATCCTGCTTTCGGGAACAGTTCCTACGTGCCCTGATCATTTGACTTTTGGGCACGTTCAATAGCCAGTTAGGAAGATGGCAACTATCAAGAGCAATATAGTTATTGCCATCCGTCGGTTTATGGAATGTCCTAGTATGAATGATGCCTTCCTCAATAAAAATATTAAGATCTAAAAAGTTGATAGAAATGGAGCTGGTGGTTCCAGTAAATTTTAAAAAATATGAATTTTTATTTATGTTACTAATAAAATCAAACAAAGAATCGGGACCACCAGACCAAATAAAAACAATGTCGTCGATAAATCTTTGCCAGAGTACCAGATTCGCACCCCAATGGGAGTCCCCATAGATGGTATCATACTCCCATTTACCCACGTAGAGATTTGCATAGCTTGGTGTGAATCTGGTACCCATAGCAGTGCCCCACTGCTGGGTATAGTAGTGCGCATTGTATTTAAAATAATTATGAGATAAAATGAAACGCATGCAGTCTAAAATAAATTGGATTTGACTTTTTGGCAATAAGCCTTGTCTGTTTAAAAAGAATTCTTCCGCTTCACAGCCTTTATCATGCTGTATGATAGTATATAATGAGGTAATATCCAGCGTGCCCATAATGAAATGATCCTTCCATTCTACATTCTCTAGTTTATTGAGAATATGTGTACTGTCTTTTAGATGAGAAGGAAGTTCGGGGACCAATTTTTGGAGATGACAATCTATGTATTTTGAGAAGTTTGCTGTTAGACAGTCTACCCCGGAAATTATGGGTCTTCCGGGGGGATTGACTGGATCTTTGTGAATTTTTGGGAGGTAGTAAAAATGGGCTATCTTGGGGTGACTGATATTTATAAAGTCAAACTCTTTTTTTTTCGTAATGATCCCTTGATCGTATCCTTTTTTAAATAGATCCTTCATTTCCTGAATGTATATATCGGATGGGTCTTCAGATAGGAGAGTATAAGTTTGTTTGTCTCCTAATAGCCTTAGACATTCTTTTTTATAATCCTCCGTATTCAATATAACTATACCCCCCCTTTGTCTGCTGGTCTAATAGTTATAGATTTGTTGGCTTGAATCTGTTTTATAGCCTGTTGGTCCGCATATGTTAAATTATTCCTGAATCTTGTGCACCGTTTATCGGGAATTTTTTTAATATCCCGTATAACGTTCTTCTGAAAGGCTTCAAACGATTCTGAATACTCTTGAATCGGATTAAAATTAGATTTAGCCCTAAGAGTAGTACAGGTCCTTCTCAAAAAATTAGCATATAGTGTTAAATTTCATTATTTACCATAATGTAATGATTACAATTAAACTTTCATATATTATAGATTCATTATCCACCAACTGAAATTTGTCAGGTCTTTTATTGTTTTAATACTGATGATTTTGGCATACAACTCCTGATAACCCAAAAAACCTGTCTCAATAAATTAGCATATCAAGAAAAGGTTCTCTAAACGACCTATTACCCTAATCTTCTGAATCAACTAATTAACTCTAAACACATGCAAAAGATACCTGAGGCTTTTATAAACTCCCTGCCTGGTTCATTACTCAAAACCCCCATCATGGGTAAGACTAGCGACCTGACAGATGTCAAGAAGGCCATCATTGACACCCTCAAGCAAGAGGGTAAGGGTACCGTCACACAGTGCAATTTTCATCGCTACGACGGTACGATCCGTGACGCTCCAGCGTCGTAACAATATCGCTCCAGCGTCGTAGACTGCTGTCACACTTTGCAATCTACGACGCTGGAGCGATAATTTCATGACGTATGTGCGATGTAGAAGCCGTTGGTTACTATGCGCACATCGTATACGATATATGTTACACCATGCAATCATGCCGCCACAGCGGGACACTAGACGACGAAAGAAAGTTTCAAACGATCTGCTACGACGTACGATTCTCAGCGGGGTCCCTGATCGCAGGAGCGTGTCAGACACTGCGATCTCGTAACTATATCGCTCGAACGTCACAAATCGTGCCGTCGTAGCGATCAAAATTGCACTGTGTGACGGTACCCTTAGACCCAGAAAGAAATTTCTCAACAAATAGGCTGTTCCCAGAGTGCTGTATCAAGGCACCTCAATGGTAAAGGTACCTTCACACATAACGATATTGTTAACGATATCGTTGCTATTTGTGACGTAGCAACGATATCGTTAATGAAATCGTTATGTGTGACAGCGACCAACGATCAGGCCCCTGCTGGGAGATCGTTGGTCGCTGAATAAAGTCCAGAACTTTATTTCGTCGCTGGACTCCTACTGACATCGCTGGATCGGCGTGTGTGACACCGATCCAGCGATGTCTTCACTGGTAACCAGGGTAAACATCGGGTAACTAAGCGCAGGGCCGCGCTTAGTAACCCGATGTTTACCCTGGTTACCATGCTAAAAGTAAAAAAAAACAAACACTAGATACTTACCTACAGCCGTCTGTCCTCCAGCGCTGTGCTCTGCACTCCTCCTGTACTGGCTGTGAGCCGGAAAGCAGAGCGGTGACGTCACCGCTCTGCTTTCCGGCTCACAGCCAGTACAGGAGGAGTGCAGAGAAGCAGAGCGCAGCGCTGGAGGACAGACAGCGGTAGGTAAGTATCTAGTGTTTGTTTTTTTTACTTTTAGCATGGTAACCAGGGTAAACATCGGGTTACTAAGCGCGGCCCTGCACTTAGTTACCCGATGTTTGCCCTGGTTACCGGCATCGTTGGTCGCTGGAGAGGTGTCTGTGTGACAGCTCTCCAGCGACCAAACAGCGACGCTGCAGCGATCCGGATCGTTGTCGGTATCGCTGCAGCGTCGCTTAATGTGAAGGTACCTTAAGTCTGTTGGAAGGAAACAATGTGGCAGAAAACGCTGTACAACGAGAAGAGGAGACCGGACCCTGAGGAAGATTGTGGAGAAGGACCGATTCCAGACCTTGGGGAACCTGAGGAAGCAGTGGACTGAGTCTGGTGTGGAAACATCCAGAGCCACCGTGCACAGGCGTGTGCAGGAAATGGGCTACAGGTGCCGCATTCCCCAGGTAAAGCCACTTTTGAACCATAAACAGCGGCAGAGGCGCCTGACCTGGGCTACAGAGAAGCAGCACTGGACTGTTGCTAAGTGGTCCCAAGTACTTTTTTCTGATGAAAGCAAATTTTGCATGTCATTTGGAAATCAAGGTGCCAGAGTCTGGAGGAAGACTGGGGAGAAGGAAATGCCAAAATGCCTGAAGTCCAGTGTCAAGTACCCACAGTCAGTGATGGTGTGGGGTGCCATGTCAGCTGCTGGTGTTGGTCCACTGTGTTTCATCAAGGGCAGGGTCAATGCAGCTAGCTATCAGGAGATTTTGGAGCACTTCATGCTTCCATCGGCTGAAATGCTTTATGGAGATGAAGATTTCATTTTTCAGCACGACCTGGCACCTGCTCACAGTGCCAAAACCACTGGTAAATGGTTTACTGACCATGGTATTACTGTGCTCAATTGGCCTGCCAACTCTCCTGACCTGAACCCCATAGAGAATCTGTGGGATATTGTGAAGAGAAAGTTGAGAGACGCAAGACCCAACACTCTGGATGAGCTTAAGGCCGCTATTGAAGCATCCTGGGCCTCCATAACATCTCAGCAGTGTCACAGGCTGATTGCCTCCATGCCACGCCGCATTGAAGCAGTCATTTCTGCCAAAGGATTCCCGACCAAGTATTGAGTGCATAACTGAACATTATTATTTGATGGTTTTTTTGTTTGTTATTAAAAAACACTTTTATTTGATTGGATGGGTGAAATATGCTAATTTATTGAGACAGGTTTTTTGGGTCATCAGGAGTTGTATGCCAAAATCATCAGTATTAAAACAATAAAAGACCTGACAAATTTCAGTTGGTGGATAATGAATCTATAATATATGAAAGTTTAATTGTAATCATTACATTATGGTAAATAATGAAATTTAACACTATATGCTAATTTTTTTAGAAGGACCTGTATGTATAAAGGGATCCGTCTGCGAGTGGGGGTCGTTTGTTGTAGCGACTTTATTTTTTAAAAAATATTTTTTAACAGCCAGTCGTTTCATAAATAATTTTATACCAATAAAGGCCTGAAATTTGTCAAATTTGACACTTGGGGCATATTTAAGGCCTTTATTCAGTATAGAAACTTCCTTTGTATCCAGTTTATGGCTACTTAAATTAAATATTTTCTGTTGTTGTTCTTCCTCCCTGTCTAGTTCCTTTTTATTGTCATTTTGTTTCCTCTTTTTTTGGGCAAGTTTCCCGCCCCTACAGCCCCTTTTTCTTGTTTTTTTAGACCTACCTGAAAAAAAGGGTGATGTTTATATTTGTTCTTTTGTACTGGTTGGGAATTGGGATTGATTGAACCAGTAGATCTAGCCATTTTTTTTAAAGGTTTTTTAGGGGGTTTATTTGAACTTTGTAGGATAGGAGAGTTATCACAACTCGTCATATTATGCGTAACCCCTCCACTGGTGGATGGAAGGTCTTCCCCCTTATTAAGAACCTGAAATCTATTTTGGAAGGCGTGTGATGATATGGGGGTATACACTGAAACCTCATGAGCAGAGGGCCAAGAGACGGAGATGATTTTTAAACTGGATACTCTAATCCCGAGGGGTCTGAACAGCGAAATCGAGTTATTTGCGTTTAACTCATAATATGGTTGTGTGTCCACGGTCCACTATATAAGAGCGTAATACCTTGAGAGGACCATCCCTGAGGAAGGAGATCGTTTATCTCCGAAACGCGTTGGAATTGGTCCTGAGCTCTTTCCATAGCCGGTCACGTGATTACTCACGTGTCTGTGACGTCACACTAGGTCCTGCGACTGCAGAAGACCTAACGGCTTCGTCCAGCAGCGTGGACACACTTCTCTGCACGCAGACGTGCGCTGCCACCGGCCGGGGCAGTGCCTGCGATCCGGATCATCACGGGATTAGTTGTGGACTATATCTTTTCCCGGCAAAGGATTGGAAGAAACAACAACATTTGGGCAATCGCTACTGATCAAAAATCATCTGGCACTTTATCTTTCTCCTTCGCCTCATTGGGGGACACAGACCATGGGTGTATGCTGCTGCCACCAGGAGGCTGACACTAAGTAATACAAAGAAAAAGTTAGCTCCTCCCCTGCAGTATACACCCTCCTGCTGGCTCCCAGCTAACCAGTTCTTGCTTAGTGTCCGTAGGAGGCACACGGACGGGTCTGCTATTCAGACCCAAAGAACTCTTTTTTACCGTTTTTTACTTTTTACTACGGTCGAATGGGGCGACGGATTCTTTCATGTTCCGATCTCCTCGAACCATCAACAGGCGAGCACGGGAGTTTTACCTCTCCGTATCCTCTCCTGCGACGTGGGAAGCCACTGCCTGAGCTGATTTTAGGGGCGACGGGCCCCTTCAAGGGCATCGATCTCCCCCCTCCCTTATCAGACGAGCACTGGAGTTTCACCTTCAGTATCCTCTTCTGCAGCCAGGCCTATTGCCGGACATTCAGCCCTGTCCACCAGGTTTTACCCTCGGCTGTACAGAGGCACCTTCCAGCGTGGCGTCCGAGCAGCCCCCACTGCATCACCACTGAAAAAGCGGATGATGGAAGGAGGCAGACGGTTCCTCTCCACCCCTCTTCTGCAGGGATGGTGGATGGAGGCTCCCCAACCTTGCACCGTCCTATCTACCCGGGCACAGCTCCTACCTGCAGCATCTGCCACCCCCTCCATATTGGGGTAAGTGCTCCGTGAGATTTGGGTTTTCCGGCGGTCAGAGGAGGGCTCCATAGCGACTGGATCCCCACAGAGCTTCGCGGCACTTTTCCCCTCAGTCTGCGGGTGCGCGCCGGCCGAAGCCATAAATTTAGTCCCCGGCTTCGGCCCTGTTTAGGCCGCATCCCAGGAAGCCCCTCCCACCGCTTGCTCCCTTCTAGCGGCTCCGCCCCCCTATTCAGGCGCTTCTCGTTCCAGACGAGATCTCGGCGGCCATCTTCTTCCTCCTCCATTGCGGTCACTATTTCTTCTGGAGGGGGCTGCGGCCGGCGGTTTTTCAGTGCTGAAGTCAGCGCTATTCCAGACGGGGGACTCAGAACCTGAGTAAGGTGAATCGCCCCAATATCTCCCCCCCCCCCCCCCCCCCCCCCCCGGCACGCATCCCGGCAGCATTAAGGGACTAGCTTTCCCTGTTTTTTTATATACTTAAGGCTGCAATCTCTGGTGCTCCTGCACACTACAGAATGTATAGTACAGTGTGCAGGCTTGCAAACAGAGAGCTGTGAGTTCCCAGCAATGAAGCTCTCATGACTCATTCCCTGGTGACTCATTCCCTGGTGACTCATTCCCTGGTGACTCATTCCCTGGTGACTCATTCCCTGGTATTTAATACTCTGCCCGGTAGTCGCTGGGCCCATAGGTGCATCCCCAGCTTTCCATGCCTTTTTATTAATCCCAGGACCAGCATTCCCTGGTCTTAAGGGTCCCCTAGTTTTAAAAGGGTCACATCCCCAGCATTCTCTGCTCTGCCAGAAGCCGGTCTCCTTTTCCTTAGTACTTAATCAGGCCAGTAGGCACTGGTCTTAAAGGCACATGACCAGCATCCCTGGTCTTAAAGGAGCATGACCAGCATTCTTGTTCTTAAAGGCACATTACCAGCTTTGCTGGTCTTTAAGGCACTTGTTCCAACATTCCTTTCATGACCAGTATTCCTGGTCTTAAAGGCACGTGACCAGCATGCCCTGGTCTTATAGACTCGTGACCAGTATCCCCTGGTCTTAAAGACACGTGTCCAGTATACCCTGGTCTTAAAGGCACATGACCAGTATGCCCTTGTCTTAAAGGCACGTGACCAGTATTTCCTGGTCTTAAAGGCACATGACCAGTATGCCCTGGTCTTAAAGGCACGTAACCAGTATCCCCTGGTCTTAAACGCTATAACCAGTATGCCCTGGTCTTAAAGGCACATGACTAGAACGTCCTGGTTTTTCAAGGCCATGACCAGTATGCCCTGGTCTTAAAGGCACGTGACCAGTATCCCCTGGTCTTAAACGCAATAACCAGTATGCCCTGGTCTTAAAGGCACATGACTAGTACGTCCTGGTTTTCAAGGCACATGACCAGTATGCCCTGGTCTTAAAGGCTCATGTCCAGTATGCCCTGGCTTTTAAAGGCACACGACCAGTATGCCCTGGTCTTTAAGGCACGTGACCATTATGCCCTGGACTTAAAGGCTCAGGACCAGTACGCCCTGGTCTTAAACGCAAATGACCAGCATACCCTGGTTTTAAGGGCACATGACCATTATCTCCTGGATTTCAGCATGCCCTGCTTTTAAAGGCACATGAACAGTATGTCATCTTACAAAAGGCACAAGACCAGTATTCCCTGGTCTTAAAGGCTCATGGCCAGTAACCCCTAGCCTTAAAGGCGCATGACCAGTATTTACTGGTCTTAAGGGCACATCATCTATCCTAAGCTGGTCACCCTAACTGAGCTCTGGAGCACTCACATGCTCCCTCTCTTACAATGGGAGCCGTCGGCTAGCAGGGGCCGCAAGTATTCTAGAAAAACGTACAGGTTCTAGAAAATCTCTATCAACATTTGACGGTGATGCACTGGAAGACCTCTAAGTAGGATACCATACCTGGTCGGAATTTTATGGGCGACGGGTCCCTTAAAGGGCTCCGATTTCCCCCCACACCTTCAACAGACGAGCACACGGAGTGTCGCCTCCATGTATCTTCTTCTGCATCCAGGTCTATCGCCACAACCTGCCCTGTCCACTCGGAAACCTCAATTCTGGGGATGTGGCGTCCACATTTGTGGCGTCCCAACAAGGAGGTTTTCCCCCCTTTGTATCAGATGCAAGAAAGTGGACGATTCCTCTCCACTTCCCTGTTAAGAAGATGGTGGATCGAGGTTTTTCCTTATATTCTTCTCTGCACGACGATGGCAGAGACCTGCTGGTTACAGTCCCGCATTCTGTCACTTGGCAGACTCGCCGGGCTGAATTTCTTGCGGTATTCCTACCAGTATCCTGGCCGGTGTATCATCAATTAAGATTCCACAGACGGTCGGATAGCAAATCTAGTTCGTTCCGTCTTGTGGTTTCAGGTTCAGCGCTCTACCCTTCCTTAGCCGCCACATGGGTTGCTTGACCAAAGGGAGAGAATGAAAGTCTCCGGGTCCCAGACCTTATCTACTTCGTTCCACAGTATAGCTGGCCAATCAAATCTTCTGAGCGGGAGACTAGCAAGGGATCGTATCTCTTCTTCAGGCTCAACCAGCAGTGGAAGCATTGGCCAGGACAGTCTAGATCTAAGGGATCTTGGTTCCAAAATGGAGGGAATGAAAAGTATCTCCATTCCTGGACCCCAAACTTCTAACAACCTTTGACAGGGCCCTTTCTTTTTTCGGATGGAGTTCCTCCGCTCAGCCACTACTTCAACAGAGAAACGTGGTTGTTTTCTGGCATCCATCGTCATTCGGGATTCTTACCCTCACATACCTATTTCTCCTCTCTACTATAATCTCTTCGCCTTTCCATTCGCGATCAGTATTTTCACGACCTGGCCCTTCTGCCTGGCTACCACACCAGAGTGGTCGCAAGGGTCATGACGGTTGTCATGTTCTTCTTGCACCTTAGAAGCATGGTCGTCCTGCCCTATTTGGTCGACTTTGTAGCCGCTCTCCTAGGACTACGCTGAGTCGTCCATATCACTTGCAATTACCTCTCTATTGGGCTAGCAGCTAAACTTAGACAAGTTTTTTTCCCTCATTCTCAGCCCAGCAGATCCTCTTTGAGGATGATCCTGCCCAAGAAGGATGGTTATTCTCTCTCGGGTCTAGGTCGTGGCCCTTCTACAGGGAGCTTGCGCACTCGATCTCTCATTCCCTCGGTTCTTTCAATTCACTAGGAGGGTTCTGAGGGAAAGGACGTCTACGGAAGCAGTTTCCTTCGCTGCGCTCGTTTTCTGCAAGTCAATCAGGCTCTCAAAGGGTAGTCTCTGAGCTCCTTTCTCTTCCAGAGCCTTCTCCTGGCCCAAGGGCTATTGGGAGATACCATTGCCAGTTTTCTTCTCCCGATCATCTCTCTGTAGATCCGAACGGTACGGCTATTCCTTCAGCAGGCCCTCTGCCTTCTGGCGGGTCTTCAGTTGGATAATGCCTCGGCTGTGCCCCAAGTTAGCCATCTAGCAAGTACCCTCAGTCAAGCGCCATGGCTAAGGTACCTCGCACTCTCTGATGGGCCGAGTTCTATCTTCGGTGATCTCAACAGTACATTCCCTGGAGTAGAACACTGGGCGGCAGACATATTCAGCCGTCCGGGTTTTTCCTCAAGTGAGTGGGAACTTCACTCGGAAATCTTCCATCGGACCTGCCTTCACTGGAGTACTCCAGAGGTAGTTCGGATGGCGTCCAAGCTGAATGCCAATGTACTCCAGTTCATGGTTTGGCCTCGCGATCCAAGACCATTGCAGTGCATGATCTATTCTTCCATGGTACCAATTTCCATAACCCCTCTTCCACTACGTCTGAAACCTTTTCGGAAGCGGGTAGGGCCCCAGTGATCCCGGGAGACCCGCACTGACCATGTCAGGTTTTTTTCTCGCTTGCGGTACTAGTATTTTTCCGGCTTATTGTCTCAAGCTGGAAATATGGTCTTTCTTGCAGGCCTCAACCTGTAGTTCTTCCCTACCGCGTACCGTTAAATCCGTGGGACCTTAATGGTCCTGGGCATCTTACAGTGGACTCCTTTTCTGATCCGGATAGACTTTTCTATCAGGGAGGGTCTCTCCCACTTCTTTCTCTGCGTTCTTGTCCTCCTGATGAGTCTTCAGATCTCGACGCTCTGTTCTTTATCTTTTTTCCTTATTACCTTCAAGGCAAGGTTGCCCTCTAGCCATCCCCTTCCCTCGTTGCCAAGGGGTATTATATCTCCACTGTTGCAGGGGCATCGTCCTCTCATCTCCTTCGGCTCTAGTCCACAAAGCGGAATGGGTTCTCCATAATCTGGAAGAAGTGAGTGCTCCGAGTGGGTACGTATCGAGGACGACGTCCTTCCAAAGGTTGGACATTTTACTCGGGTTTTTCGACGGTAAGTAGGCTTCCTGACGGTCGCAGGAAGGGTTTAGCAGTTTTTCTTCGGCCACGTTAGCCTGGTGGATTCTTTTCTCCATCCAGGAGTCCTTTCGCGCTAGATGCCAGCCTATCTCCCTGTCTGAGGGCTCTAGGCGCCAGACGTCGGCAAGCACGACCACAGGCTTGCGAATTCCTCCAGGCCGCATGCATTCTTGAAGCACTATAATTCACTCACTTCCACAGATGTGAGTCTGGGCAGGTGGACTTTGCAGGCCGCGGTGGCGCACTTGTAAGTAGCGGCTACACGGCCTGAAGTGATGTTGTCCCCACCCAGGGACTGCTTTGGGACGTCCCATGGTCTGTGTCCCCCAATGAGGCGAAGGAGAAATAGGGATTTTTGTGTACTCACCGTAAAATCCTTTTCTCCGAGCCATTCATTGGGGGACACAGCTCCCACCCTGTTATTAGCTTATGCTTTGTTTTTATCTTTTGATATGTTATACTCTTATATATAATGTGACATGCTTTACGCTTATATGTCGTTATTGATCTCCTACTGCTTTTGCACCGAACTGGTTAGCTGGGAGCCAGCAGGAGGGTGTATACTGCAGGGGAGGAGCTAACTTTTTCTTTGTATTACTTAGTGTCAGCCTCCTGGTGGCAGCAGCATACACCCATGGTCTGTGTCCCCCAATGAATGGCTCGGAGAAAAGGATTTTACGGTGAGTACACAAAAATCCCTATTTTTCACTTTCTTCGGGCGTCTCGAGTAAACTACATTGAAGGATTCTCATCTCACTCTGACTACTCCCTCAGGTAGCTATATATTTTTAATTGATTTTTATATATCTTGCGGTATGAGGTAGTTTGAGTGTGTATTGCAGCAGTAGTATTCTCCGTTTTTTCTTTTATTCACTGTCTCAACGGACTTATTTACTGTACCAACGGACTTTGCCCCAGGGTCCTCTAACGGGTTTTCCAGCGCAGACAGTTTTTTTCTTTTTCTTTTTCATCTTTCATATATCGATGATTTTGTACAATGCGTCTTGTAGTATGTTAGTAGATTAATATGGTTTGTCCCACTACCTTTAATTCTTTTCTTCTTCTTTCCTTCAGCTCAGATGACTGGCAGTTCTATATATCCTACTTTGATTCTGTGTTTCACCTCATTGATGAGACTTGGACACCGCCAGCAGAAGGCCCAATGTAAGTCTCTGCATGTGTTTATGAAGAGGTTTAGTTAAAACATGAGAACAAATTGGGAAAAGGTAGGCAATCTCTGGCAGCATTAAATGCGTCAGGGGGACGTGTGACTATATGCCCGTGATGAGTTTGTAAGGCCCCAGTGGGTTCCCATGATAGATAGGGGGCTGCTGAAAACCTCCGTGCTTGTAATGACTGATCTCTTGTACAAGTAAGCCTCTACCAGACATTCACAGGAGACTGTGATTTTTGCTGTACACAGCAGTACTGTAGCACTGCTTTCTTTTATGAAACATACATTTTTATTTATTTACTAATTGTCGAGCATTACATCTTATTGACATTAAATTCTTAATAATTAACACAACGTTATGGGGATTAGGGAAGGGAAGAGGATAGGGGAAATGGTGACATTACAATAACTATCCTATCAGAAAAAATAATCGCTACATCTAATAATAATATAGCTCAATTTCATAAAAAATGGAACAATTGGTTATCTTTCCGTTTAAATACCGTTCTTAAATAACTTTGCAGATTCGCATATAGAGAATGTGATTGGATAGCACTGCTTTCTATAGGACAAGCAATCAGTTGATTGCAGGTTCAAGTCCCCTAGAATGACTAGCAAAGAAAAATTATAAAATTAGTAAACTGCATGATAAAAAAAAAAAAAAATCAAAATGCCAGAATTGTTTTTTTGGTCTCTGCAACACTGCAATAATGGGCATTCTACCCCAAAATGGTATAATTAAAAACATCAACTCCGTGTGCAAAAAAATTAGCCCTCACACAGCCCTGTGGACCAAAAACTTAAAACAATTACGGGTCTTGGAAAATGAGGACACAAACTAAATTTTAACAAATTTCCGAATTTTTCACCACTTAAATAGAAAACCAAACACAAACGATAGACGTGTTTTGGTATCTGCATAATCGTACTGACCTGGAGAATCCTGTTGCCAGGTCATTTTGACTGATGACTGTATAGTGCACACGGTAAATAAAAACGAATTGTGGAATTAATGAATGGTGCCAATAAAAAGTAAAAGTTGTCCTGTAAAAAAAAAAAACAAGCCTTCAGGCTATATGCACACGTTACAGATTTGCCTGCGGAATTTTCTGTGCAGATTCTATCCTCTCTTGCCAGAAAACGCAGGTGCGGATTTGATGCGTTTTTAATGCGTTTTTTTTCATGCAGATTTGATTGCGTTTTTGAAAGCTAAATAAAGATCTATTATTGAACGAAAAAAAATTGTGATGTCATTTCTGGTCCAACCTTCTTCTTTAACATTTGTCCAACCCGCACTCCATTACACACACAGATAGATAGAAGGAATGAGCTAGACAGATACATATATCTATAGATACATCTTTAGGTAGATGGATATATCTATCTATCTATAGAAAATAATCTGTTAGGCCGGGGTTACACTTTACGAGAAACTCGCACGAGTCTCGCACCTCAATTCCCGGCACTCGGACCAGAGCGATCAGTTGCATGAAAATACATGCACACTCCGGTCCCAAGTGCCGGGTATTGAGGTGCGAGACTCGTGTGAGTTTCTCGCAAATGTGTGACCCCGGCCTCAAACACAATAATTGCTTAATTTAAAAAAAAAAAAAAATGGAAAAACAAATTGCGTGGGCTTCCACGCAATTTTCAAGTCCACAGTGGGAAAGCCGGCGACTGGGGGCTGGTGTTTCTAGCATGGGAAGCGGGAAATACCTATGGATCTTCCCAGGCTATGAATATCAGCCCACAGCTGTCTGCGTAGCCTTTACTGGCTATTAAAATAGGGGGACCCCCCAAAAAATGATGTGGGGTCCCCCTATAATTTATAGTCTGAAAGGCTACGCAGACAGCTGCGGGCTGATATTCATAGCCTAGAGAAGGGCCATGCACCCAGCCACCCCAGAAATGGCGCAATTCCAGCACTTTGCCTCTCTTCCCACTGCCCTGTAGCGGTGGCATATGGGGTAATAAGAGGTTAATTTCACGTTTGTATTGTAAGGTGACATCAAGCCCGGTTAGTAATGGATATAGTATAGTAGTGAAAGAGTTAAAAAAAAAAAAAAAAACCTCAGCCAGAAAAAAGTATTTTAATATTCTTAATTTCACCATAATTCCAGCCACGCCTAATTCCCCGAAGCCATCGATCACCTGCAAAAAAAAAAAAAAAAATAATAAACCAACTGTATACTCCCTGTTCCGACGTAATCCCATGATCTCCCCTATAGAACAGTGACATCAGGAGATGTGACCGCTCTATAGGCCTTCAGTGACACACTAACAGACACAGCCTCCTGCAGTGTTATCACTGAGGGTTCAATGGATTCATTACTCTCACTTTACGGCACTGCTGCTGAGAATTTTCCCACGCAGCTGTGCCGCAAGTGACAGTATGGACTATTCTGTACTCACAGCTGCAGAGGGATACAGTGCGGAAGGATACCTTCTGTCATTGGATCGCCAGTTCCCATGGAGAGCGGTCGCATCTGCCGATGTGATAGCTTTCCACGGGAGATCGTCGTGGGACACTCGTTATTATATGGATCACATCAGATCAGGGAGTATACTGTAGGTAATTGAGCATGTACTGTTTGTTGTATGTACTGTCTGAATTGTATGTGTGTTTTTTTTTTTGTTTTTTTTTATACACTTGAACACTGCCCCGCAGACACAGACAGCACCGCAGACCACCGCAGACACAGAGCACCGCAAACACACGCAGACCACCGCAGACACACACAGCCTCGCAGACCACCGCAGACACACGCAGACCACCGCAGACACACACAGCCCTGCAGACCACCGCAGACACACATAGCCCCGCAGACCACCGCAGACACGCGCAGACCACCGCAGACACACGCAGATCCTGCGGTTTTGCTGCAGATTTGACGGAATCAATGGAAATCAATGGGTGCAGATCTGCAAAAAGAATTGACATGGTCCTTTTTTGAATCTGCTGCGTTTCCAGTGCGGAATTTTCGACACCATTAGCACAGCATTTTTTTCCCTATTCATTTACATTGTACTGTAAATCACTTGCGGATCTGCAGTATTTCTGCGTGGAAAAAAACGCTGCGGATCCGCAAGAAATCTGCAACGTGTGCACATACTCTTATACAGCTATGTGACCCGAAAAATAAAAATGTTATGGCTCTTGGAAGAAGGGGAGGAAAAAACGGAAATTGGGCATGGCAGGAAGGGGTTAAAGTTGGTGTGACTCCCAACCATCTGATGTCTATAGGGGGCCCCAACATGTTCTGTGAGAAGGATCAGCATGGTGTTGAGTACCAGTTGGGTGTCGCGTGACTGATTCCTTTCTTAGTCCAGTTAAGTTAGCCCATGAAAGCGTTACATAGGACTGATTGATCTGTGGGCATTACCTTTCTAATACGGGATCAACTTCACTGATGTTAAAAAAACAAAAAAGCAAACCGTAATGCGTCTTAAAGTTTAATTAGCGATCGCCAGCGAGTCACCACCTTTGTCTTTCCTCCAGGTCATTGGAAGGAAATCTCGATTACACTATTGAACAAGTAGTTACATTTATAGAAGAACAAATAGAGTCAGACTCACAGAACCCTCGCCCACTTCGGGGGCCACACTTAGCCAAACTCGAGCTGATTCGTCGACTAAGACTGAGGGGCTGTAATGATGAGTATAAGCTTGGTAAGTGTCCTAACAGAGTTTTGTTGATTTCCATTTACAGTTTATAGTCTTGCGTGTTGAAGATGTATCCACGATTAGGAAAACGTGGCTGCTGTATTTCAAGAACAGTTCCACCCCGACCATTGGTTGTGTCTTGTTACAGCTCTGACCCATTGAATAGAATGGAGTTGAGCTGCAATACCATATACAACCAATGGTGGGTGTTGCTGATTAAATAAAAAAGTCTACTTTATTTCATAAATCTGGACAACCCCATTGAATCTTGTCTATACATCTGTACACTTCGGTGATTAATTTGCAGGGTGATGTTAGGCTATTTACCGGGAGCAGCAAATGAATACTCTTTCACACATGGTTTCCCCAGCGCTGGATTCCTGCAGCAGCTGGGGAGATCTGTGTGTCTGGTGGAGGAGGCAGTAGCAGGGGCCAGAGGGGACAAGATCACTGTGTACCTGCCTGCCGGGGCTGTGCTTGATGCGGAGTGCTCCTGCACAAAGACCTGTGTGATGTCATGAAGAGGGCGGGCTGGAGCATCACATGGCAGCACAGAGCCCTCCCTCTTCTGATGTCATCACAGGTCCTGCAGACACCACACTACAATCTGCAAGCTTACTCCTGTGCTGTGGAGAGGCAACAAGAGGGAGCGCTCTGTGGTGTCATGGGATGGGATGCTCCACCATTTTACCTCACCAGTGTGGCTGGCTGCCAGAATTAAAAGGTTAGTCACTACAACACACAATAAAGCACTCTGCCACTTCTGTGGTGAACTATAACTCCCAACATGCCATAGGTTCTGCAGGACATGCTGGGAGTTATAGTTCTTCCCAATGGGATCTCAGCAGCACTCCAGTCTTATTTTTCAGTGCTGGAGTGGTGCTTTAAATATAAGCCCTATGCCCCCATTCTTCTACTCACCCTCCAGCATCTTCATACAGTACTTTACAGACACCACACTGGTCCCGCAGCACCATCTTCTACCTGCAGCTTCCAACACAATAACATACTATTGTATATAATAACACATATAATAGTATGTCTATGTTATTAAATATTTTACCACCTTTTTTGCTTCAAATATTTTTTTCCCTATTTTCCACCTCTAAAACCTTGGTGCATCTTATAGTCCGCTGCGTCTTATAGTCCGAAAAATATGGTAAATTGCCCTCCGCTCCTTGCATATCTATCATTAGAGGTTGTCCAACACTTTTATATAGATGACCTATCCTTAGGATAGGTCATCAATATCACATTGTGGGGTGCCAGCAGCAGCCATCAGTTGCGTAGTGGAACAGCACATGGCAGTCAACTGCATTGTTGCCGGGCCCTTTACTTGAATAAATAGGAGTGGATCTGCAGCACCTTGCTCCTATGGGAGCTATACTCTTCTACAACTGATCACTTCCGACTGGCACCGAGCACATCTGATCGGTGGGGCTGGCAGGTTTTGCACCCCTCGATCTGTTACTGATGACCTATCCTAAGTGTAGGCCATCAATATAACCTACTGGGCAACCACTTTAAGGTCTGTTCTCGTGGTGCAGTTGAATAACCAGTTTTGCCACAATTTCACGAAGCAATAAAAAAAAAAAAAAAAAAAAAAAACTGATTTTGCACCAATTGCTACAATACCCTATTATTGATTGCACCCTGTGCATAGACCCTTAGGGTGCTCCTGGTCACATTTTACATGCTGCTCAATTGGCCAGTTGTGTATTATGGAACAGGGGGAGCGGAGTGTTCATTTGGTTTTTGTCTCTGTTCAGGAGAGCCAGAGGATCTGATGTTTGAGTTTTTCCTGAAGTTCGGGGACAAGCCTTGTTGTTTCACTGATATTAAGGTGTTTGTGGATCTCCTTTCTTCCAGTCAGCATTCAGTTGTAAGTAGTTCTTGCTGACGGGTTCCCTTTGATGATCTCACACAGTACATTCTCCAGACTTCATTCTATTGACCATTACTAAGTAATGGTATGTGGCCTAATAGTCCCCCAAGTAGTACATGGGGTAATGGGGAAGTACACGCACTAATTAAGGCACCAAACCTTGCTAACAACATCCATATAATGTAGTTTATAAACAGGTTGCTTGGATCACTGCCTCTGACTCCTCCAGCAGAAGGCGACGTCGCTCTGCCGGCAGACATCAAGGCTATGCAGAGACATCTGTGCGTGGTTCAGCTCACCAGGCTGCTTGGCCTCAGTTACAAGATGGAAAAGATGCAGAAGCAGGATGCCATCAGAGAGGTTATTGGGAGGTACAGACACGGGCTACAGTTTGGTAAGTATCGGTCACACGCTGTTAACTTTTATCTAACTTCTGGGTACGCTACCATTTTTTTCTGCTGCTTAAATCTACCTGGGTACGCTACCATCTTTTCTGCTGACATAAATAAAAGCTTAGAACTGGTAGATGGGTTGTGTGCCGAGCCCTGCTGACATGTTATTGGTGTACTCTTTTATCCACAGGAAGCTCGTGCCTGAAGACAGAGCTGCAGTTCTCTGACTACTACTGTTTAATCGGTGCTCATATGCTGCTGGACCTGTGGAATGATGGCAAGTGTATTATTCATGTCATGTAACGTCTCCATTTCACTCAAGTCATAGATGATTTCCATTTGGTAACTAAAGGAGATACTAAATATATATTTTCTTTAAAGGGGTTTCCCCGCTAACACAGTTAATTTTAATAAGCACTTTAATTAACAGATCTTTAAATAATAATTTACACAATTGGATTTGTTTAAAAAAAAATATATATATATTCTTTCTCGCTTCATTGCGGGGCACAGGTAACCATGGGTGTATGCTGCTGTCGCTAGGAGGCTGAAACTATGCAAATAAAAAATAACTCCCTCCTCCCCGGCAGTATACACCCTCTGACAGGCACCAGGCAACTCCGTTTTTGCTTAGTGTCTGTAGGAGGCAGACCTGGATCTAACACCTGATCCGCATTTATCTTACATGGATTAGTTGTGTGTTATAAATCATTTCCCCTTTCTTTTTCAGATGCTTTCTTCAGGGTAACAGGGTGCAGCTTCTCACCCTGTTTTCCCCACATTAAGGCTAGGTTCACATTGCGTTAATGGGTTAACACTAACGGACTGCGTTGCACGGCGAAAATGTCGCAATTAACTCAGTGCAACGGGCCCGTTAGCGCACCCATTGACAGCAATGTCGTTTTTTGCTGTAGCGCATCGCTAGCGCATGCCATTTTCATATGACGTCGGGTCATATGTAACTTCTCCGTCGGAATCTGACTCAGATGCAGATCAGACTTCCGAGACACAGGATATGGTTGACAGCCTTATCTCCGCTATTGTTCAAACGGTCGATCTTAAGGAGGTACAGGCAGCTTCTCAGGACATCTCCATTTCTTTCAAACGGTTGAAGCGTCCTTCTAGTGTTTTTCCCAATCATAAGGAGTTTGACAACACTACGTCTACAAACTGGGAACACCCTGGCAAACGCTTTCCAGGAAGAAAACACTTGGACATTTTGTACCCGTTTGCTTCAGACTTTGTTAGCAAATGGTCCGAATCTCCTAAGGTAGATCCGCCTGTGTCCAGATTATCCTTCCAGACAGTTTTGTCCATACCTGACGCAGCGTCTCTAAAGGACCCCACGGACAGGCAAATTGAGGCTCTAACCAAATCAGCTTTTGAAGCTTCTGGCGCCTCTCTCTGTCCCAATTTCACCTCTACCTGGGTGGCGAAAGCAGTGTTGGCCTGGGCCAAGACCCTAAGCAGAGGTATTGTAGCTTCGGCTACTGCACAGGAGTTAGCGGATTTAGCAGATCAGGTTTCACTGGCTGGAAAGTACCTTCTGAATGCTTCTCTGGAAGGCTGCTTGCTCCGCAAGGGCAAACAGCAAGATTGTCGCCATTCGCCGTGTCCTTAGGCTGAAGGTGTGGAACGCAGATCCCGCTTCCAAAAAATCCCTCACAGGTCTGCCCTTTCAGGGTTCCAGGCTTTTTGGCGCACAGCTAGACCAAATGATTTTGGATGCCACCGGCAGTAAGAGCACCTCTCTACCGCAATCCAAGCATAGGCGTCCCTTCAATAGAAGGGGACCCCAGTCCTTTCGCCCCTTTCGCTCCTTTCGCTCCCTCGCCGCCTCAGGCGGTGCACCTCAGTAAGACCGGTCCTACAATCAAAGGGAGCGAAGGAAGCCTTCATTCAGGCCTAACCCTCACTGGAGAGCTAAAAGCCGCCCCTCCAAACCTTCCGGTTCTCGCAACCACAGGTTTTCTTCCAAATGATGGCTCACCCCCACCTGGAAATCTTTCCAGGGTGGGAGGACAGGCTTTTTCTGTTCAGAGGCTTGGTTATCGGTGGTCGACGCCTGGGTAAGGGAGATCGTCACATCAGGCTACAAAATAGAATTACTCTGTCGCCTCATTGGGGGACACAGGACCATGGGTGTTATGCTGCTGTCCACTAGGAGGCGATACTATGCATAATCTGAAAAAGATTAACCATGGCTCCTCCTCTGCAGTATACACCCCTGGACGGCGTTGGCCTTCTCCAGTTTTTGCTTTTCCATTTTCCGTTTTTTTCCCCGACGGATTACAGATGAAGAAAAGTGGGTCTCCTGTGAGACTCCCAGCATGGCTCCTTCCTCGGCCCCCTATTACGGGGCGCCCGTTTGAAGTAGAGATGGCTATTCCCCATGTCGCTCCTTCCCCAGTCCCTCGGGTGCTGGTTCGAAGTTGAGACCCCCCTCCTTCCCCAATTCCTTTTGGTTTCTGGGTTGAGGTCAAGGCGAGGATAAAGCCCCCTGAATGTGACAGCAGCACCCTCCCTAATCCCCCTCTGGGGGGCATTAAGTTGAGACCCCTCAGGTAGGGCCTGTACAGGCAGCACTCTGCAGCTCCCAGCAATGGGCCAGCACACTGCACCTGCATTGAGGGACCCCAGCCCAGCTGCGGGCCCCTGTCGGGGCCGGGGGGAGTGCAGGCAGGCATGGCACAATAGACACAGGGCTCCCTGCGCCCCTGTATCTGCGGTATCACCAGCTCTATACTGCCTCAGGGGGACCCCTCACAGGGCCCCCCCTTCCTTCCGCTTATAGCCCCACCGCTATCCTGCTTTTAAATCCAGGGGGGTCCGGTTCAGATCTGACCCCCTCCCGGACTTTAGCGCCGGCCTGGAGCCTTTCTGGGCATCAGGCATCTAATTTAGGCCGTGGCTTTGGCCTAGCTGAAGCCGCCTCCTCCTCTCTGGCCCGCCCCCCGGATGACAAATATGACTCTACAGTGTCATAGAGGGGGCGGATCGAGACAGAAATGGCGCGTTTTTACACAGCTTTGCAGCCTTTTTTCTCAGCTCTCCGCCCCCCTCTCCCCCTTCCTCTTCTCCTCGGCGGCCATTTCTACTGCAGCAAGGATTAACCTTGCATCTCCTGGTCAGCAGGACCAGGCCAGCCAGTCTCCGGGGGGCACAGGACTGTGGATCTTCGGCGCTGGACCTAGGGGCAAACTGGTGGTGTAAGATCACAACTGGGTTGTTTTACTCGGCTGTGAATCCATATTCCCTATAAGGCTCCCCTATAGGTTCCTCTGCATAGCTACCCCTGTAAGGTGCTCTGCACAGCCAGCCTTTCTGCACTCTGTGCACTATGCCGGGCTCAATGTCCAAAAGAGCCAGGCAGGACTGCTATTATGCATTCTGCACAGTCTGCAGGACCGCTCTCCCCAGTGGCAGCACGTACCCGCACTGCCAAGACTGCACTCAGACTACTGTCAGAGCCCCGAGAAGCCCCTGCCAATGCTTCGGTGTCTAATGCCACGCCGGAATGGGTCACTCGGATGTCGCAATCTATGACGAAGTCTATAGATAACCTAACCTCCACATAGCTTCAGGCTCTGCAGAGTCATGCCTCGGCTATGACCGTTACCCAGCAAAGGGAGAGCTTGACTCAGGGACAGGGTGACCCTTACACATCCACGTCTAGGTCAGGATGCAAGCGGACCCATAGGTCAAATCCATCTGCGTCATCCCATAGCACACGGTCATCTCCTTCTAGGGAGAGACACCGTAGTTCCAGGTCATCTAGACCGTCCCCTTCCAGGAGCAGACAATGCAGATCTCCGCAATCCTCGACCAGAGAAGGCCTCTCCGCCCCAGCTCACCCAGCAGGGGATGCCTCAGTGATACACAGGATTCGGAAGGCATCTGATCCCAATCCCCCTAGCAATACAGCGCTAGTTGAGGACTTAATCTCTTCCATCCATCGGGTGCTGGACATTTCTGATCCGCCACCAGAGGCCCCAGAACACAAGATTTCTTTTGAAGGACCTCTGAAGCTGCCTAAGGTTTTCTCTAACCACCCAAAGTTTAAGGCGATCCTTAAAAAGCAGCTCTCACAGCCTGAGAAAAAATTTGATAATTGCAAATATCTGGCGGCGAGGTACCCGTTCCCACAGAAGGATACCAAGGAATGGACAGACCCACCCGAAGTGGACCCCCCAGTGAACGCATAGTTCGTTCAATTTTTGAGGCTGCAGTGGCATCCCTGGCTCCCGCGTTCGCTTCAGTTTGGGTTGCCAAGGCCATTCTGGCCTGGGCCAAAAATTTACAAGCTGGCCTCCAAGCATCCGCTCCTGAGCTGTCGGACCAAGCAGTTCAAATAGCAGTCATAGCAGATTAAATGCTTCATGCAGCTCTGGATTCAGCAAGGGGTGTAGCGGGGATAGCATCAAACGCCATCACAATTCGGCGTATCCTCTGGCTGCGGGAATGGAAAGTGGACGCAGCCTCAAAGAAGTCCCTCAGGCACCCCCCCTACCTCAGTGGGCGACTTTTCGGTGAACAGTTGGACACGGTGATATCCAACGCCACCGGAGGTAAGAGTACCTCTCTTCCCCAACTGAAACCTTAACGCACTTACAAGAAGCGTAACCAAACTCGATTCCGATCCTTTCGGAAATCCTCGGGCTGATCCGTCTCGCGTCTAGCACAAAATCGTAACCGTTCCCCGCGCAGGGACAACTCACGATCGACGCAAAGGTCGGACAAGACCTGGCAGTCAAAAGCAGGCCAGTCTAAGCACAGAGGAGGAAAATCTCAGACATTCTCCTCATCATGACTTATGGACTCCGGAAGACACCACACCCGTAGGCAGCCGACTTTTGCTCTTTCATCAAGTCTGGCTGCCTATTACAGAAGACAGGTGGGTCAGGGAACTAGTGTCTTCCGGATACAAGATAGAGTTCACCTCCAACCCACCGGACCGATTCTTCCTCTCTGTGCCCCCAAAACCACCAGCCAAGGCTCGTGCCTTCCGACAAGCGGTCTCCTCGCTTTTTCAAGCAGGAGTCATAGTACCGGTCCCCACAGCCAAGCGCTTCCGAGGGTTCTACGCCAATCTATTCGCAGTCCCCAAGAAAGGAGGCAACGTGCGGCTCATACTGGACCTAAAACAACTCAACAAATATGTACGGGTCCGTCACTTCAGCATGGAGTCCCTTCGGTCCATCGCGTCCATGGAGAAGGGAGAATATCTTGCCTCCATAGACATACAAAACGCATACCTGCATATACCAATTGCACACGCCCATCAGAGATTTCTCAGGTTCGCAATCGACCAGGACCACTACCAGTTCATGGCTCTCCCGTTCGGACTCGCCACGGCTCCCAGAGGGTTTAACAAAGTCATGGCAGCCACCATGGTCGTCCTGCACTCCAGAGGCATAGTAGTCGTTCCATACCCGGACGATCTACTCATCAAGGCTCCTACCTTCAAGGACTGCGAGCTCAGCGTCTCAATTACAATCGACACTCTGAGTCGCATGGGCTGGTTAGTCAACTTACAAAAGTCATCACCTACCCCGAGGCAATCTCTGACCTTCCTGGGAATGCTATTCAACACCTCCAGGGGTCTAGTGCTCCTTCCCAAGGACAAGGCACTGGCTCTCCGCCTAGGAGTTCGCACCCTCCTCCGCAAACCCCCTCGATCTCTCCAGTTTGCCATGAGTCCTCGGCAGGATGGGGGCAGCAATAGAAGCGGTCCCATTTGCCCAGTTTCACCTCAGGCCTCTCCAACTAGCCATCCTCAGGTCCTGGGACAAGAACCCTTTCTCTCTCAACAGGGAGTTCCGGCTAATGTCGTCAACCAGGAGGTCCCTGCACTGGTGGCTTCAAGCCAACCTCACTAGCAGCAAAGGGGAAATCCTTTCTCACAGGTCAATGGAAGGTTCTGACCACCGATGCGAGCCTGACGGGTTGGGGTGCAGTGCACATACACCGCAGGGCACAGGGCAAGTGGTCCCCAGTGGAAGCAACCATGCCCATCAACATCCTGGAAATTCGTGCCATTCTCCTGGCATTGAGGGCCTTCCATCACTTACTGGCAGCCTCTCACATCAGAACACAGTCGGACAATGCCACGGCTGTGGCATATGTGAATTAAGGGGCGACGCGCAGTACCCAGGCGATACGAGAAGTGTCACACATCCTCCAATGGGCGGAGAACACAGGATCGGTTCTCTCGGCGGTCCACATTCCGGGTGTGGACAACTGGGAAGCAGACTTCCTCAGGCGACAAG
Organism: Ranitomeya imitator; assembly: GCF_032444005.1. Classification (NCBI taxonomy): domain Eukaryota; kingdom Metazoa; phylum Chordata; class Amphibia; order Anura; family Dendrobatidae; genus Ranitomeya; species Ranitomeya imitator. The sequence goes on from NC_091282.1 coordinate 243,241,270, forward strand.
GAATAGACTCGGGAGAGTGGTCTCTCCATCCCAAAATTTTTCGCCAGATCTGCCATCGCTGGGGGATCCCGGATGAGGACCTAATGGCATCCCACTTCAATGCCCAGGTCTCCAACTTCATGGCCAGAGCACACGATCCGCGGTCGCTCGAAGCAGATGCTCTGGTTCAGGACTGGACCCAGTTCCAGCTTCTGTACATTTTTCCACCTCTCCCCCTGATATCCAGAGTGGTGAGGAAGATCAAGCAAGAGGGAGTTCCAACCATCCTAATCTCACCGGACTGGCCCAGACGTACATGGTACGCCGACATCGTACAACTTACAGCAGACGCCCCCTGGCGCCTCCCCGACCGCCCGGATTTTCTATCACAAGGCCCTTTCTACCACCAGAACTCAGGGGCCCTCAATTTGACGGCGTGGCCCTTGAAACCGGGGTTCTAACCCAGGCAGGACTCTTGCCGGACGTCATTAGGACCATGATCAGGGCACGGAAGCCAGCCTCTGCCAAGATTTATTACCGTACCTGAAAAGCTTTCTTTACCTGGTACGAATCTTGTGACCATCCCCATTTCCTTATTCCCTTCCCAAACTACTTGGTTTTCTCCAATCGAGTCTGAAGGCCAGGCTGCCCCTGGGCACGCTTAAGAGTCAGGTGTCAGCCCTCTCAGTGCTTTTTCAAAGGCGCATTGCTACCAAGCCGCAAGTAAGGACTTTTCTTCAGGGGGTTTCCTGATTGGTTCCCCCAAGACGACCACTAGAAACGTGGGACCACATCCTGGTCCTGACAGCATTGCAGGAACAACCCTTCGAACCCCTTAAGGAGGTCCCGCTCCGCCTTCTCTCCCAGAAGGTGGTTTTCCTGGTGGCAATCACCTCGCTGCGCAGGGTGTCTGAACTGACGGCTCTCTCCTGCAGACGGCCCTTCCTGGCTTTTCACCAGGACAAGGTAGTTCTCAGTACGGTCTGATCCTTCCTTCCGAAGGTTGTGTCCAACTTCCACCTCAATGAGGAAATATCTCTGCCTTACCTTTGTCCGGTCCCGGTTCATAGAGTGGAGAAGGCTCTGCATACGCTTGACCTTGTCAGGGCATTGCGTATATATGTGTCTAGGACTGCGTCCTTCCAGAGGTCTGATTCTCTTTTCCTTCTTCCAGAAGGCGGCCACAAGGGTCTGCCAGCTTCCAAAGCTACCCTTGCCAGGTGGATTAAATCCACCATACAAGAGGCCTACCACCTTGAGAATTCTCCTCTTCCAGCTGGTATTACGGCACACTCTACACGGGCAGTAGGGGCCTCCTGGGCCATTCGTCACCAGGCTTCGGCGCAACAAGTGTGTAAGGCAGCCACTTGGACTAGCCTACACACGTTTACTAAACACTACAGGGTTCATACCCAGTCCTCAGCGGACGCGAGCCTGGGTAGATGTGTTCTGCAGGTGGCGGTGCCCCAAGTATAGGTGCCTGTCTGCACAATATTCGTCCATTGCTTCCCACCCAGGGACTTCTTTGGGATGTCCCATTGCCCTATGTCCCCCAATGAGGCGACAGAGTAAAGGAGATTTTTGTGTACTCACTGTAAAATCTATTTCTCTTGGCCTCTAATTATGGGACACAACTCCCACCCTGTTGCCCTTTCCGGGCCGTTGTTACTGTTTGAGTTCTCATATTGTTTTCGTGAGCTCGTACATAGTTGCCTTCTTATAGGCATGGTTATGTTATTCATGTTACATTCCTCCTACTGCTTTTGCACAAAACTGGAGAAGGCTGACGCCGTCCAGGGGTGTATACTGCAGAGGAGGAGCAACGGTTAATCTTTTTTAGATTATGCATATTGTCGCCTCCTAGTGGACAGCAGCATAACATCCATGGTCCTGTGTCCCCCAATTAGAGGCTAAGAGAGAGAGATTTTACGGTGAGTACACAAAAATCTCCTTTTTCATCACTCCCACGAAAACGTTTTTTCCTCTCTCGTCCACCAAAACAGCCCTCCCATGTCCCAGGGCTTTTCCAGTCTGTCGATTTCCTTCTCACCTCAGGGGTAATCGTCCCAGTACCTTCCAACCAGCGGTTTTCCGGTTTTTACTCAAATCTTTTTGTAGTTCCGAAAAAAGACGGCTCTCTTCGCCCGATTTTGGACCTCGAATGGTTGAACCGTTACCTCCGGATTCGGCACTTCAAGATGGAGTCTCTGCCCTCGGTGATCGCTTCCATGGAACCGGAAGAATTTCTGTGCTCTGGACATTCGGGATGCGTGCCTGCACATTCCGATTTGTGTTCAGCACCAAAGGTTTCTTTGTTTTGCGATCCAGGACCAACATTTCCAATACACGGCTCTTCCTTTCGGCCTGGCGTTCGCTCCCAGAGTTTTTACGAATGTAATGGCAGCGGTCATGGCCATCCTTCGGTCAAAGGGAATTCTTGTAATCCCCTATCTCGACGACCTTCTCGTAAAGGGTCCGTCTCGCCGAGACTGCAGTCAGAGTCTCCAGATCACTCTGGACACGTTAACCCGCCTCGGTTGGATAATCAACAAACAAAAGTCCACCTTGATTCCGACCTAGTGTCTGGAATTCCTGGGCATGGAATTCGACACCATTCAGGCTCCTGTCTTCCAAGGGAGAAATTCTTCTCTCTTCGGAGGGGCATCAAGTCCTAAAACGTCCTACCCCTCTACCTCTTCGATTCGGCATGAGGGTTCTGGGCAAGATGGTCCCTTCCATGGAAGCGGTCCCTTATGCTCAGTTCCACTCTCGCCCTCTCCAACTGGCCCTTCTGTCAGTTTGGGACAGGAATCCGCTCTCCTTAGACCGCCCAGTTCACCTCCCTCTCGATGTGAGACAGTCTCTCACTTGGTGGACGCTATCCACTTCCATTCTCTCCCTCCGCTGGCAGGTCATCACCACCGACGCCAGTCTCCAGGGGTGGGGTGCGGTCTTTCTCCACCTTAGAGCCCACGGGCGCTGGACTGCTCAAGAGGCACGCCCTCCCGATCAATCTCTTGGAGATCAGGGCTATTTTCCTAGCCCTCCTGCGCTGGCAGTCCCTCCTCTCGGGAAATCCGTCCGGATTCAGTCGGACAATGCCACAGCCGTGGCTTACATAAACCATCAGGGAGGGACTCGCAGCAAGCAAGTCATGACGGAGGTGGCAAAAATTCTGAGGTGGGCGGATATCCACGTGCCTTCCATATTAGCTGTCCATATCCCAGGAGTGGACAATTGGGAAGTCGACTTGCAGCAGCCATCAAGGGCTCATGTCAGGCGAGTGTGCTCTTCTCCCCGCTGTCTTCAACCAGATTTGCCAAAGGTGGGGAGTGCCGGACATCGACCTAATGGCCTCCTAAACAAACCACAAAGTTCCCCAGTACGTATTCAGATCCCGGGATCCAAGAGCCGTCGGCTGCGACGATCTCGTGGACCCAGTTTCAGATGCCTTACCTGTTCCCTCCTCTTCCCTTGCTTCCAAGGGTCGTAAAGAAGATGAAATCAGAGGGGGTTCCCGTTCTCTTGGTAGCTCCAGATTGGCCCCGCAGGGCCTGGTATGCGGAGCTAGTGAACAGGTTATCGGACGTCCCTTGGAGGCTCCCAGACTGTCTGGATCTTCTATCGCAGGGTCCCCTCTTCCACCCGAATTCTCGGTCTCTGAATTTAATGGTATGGACGTTGAGGCCGCGATCCTGAAGGACGCAGGTTTTTCTCAACGTGTCATACAAATCATAAGAGCTAGGACACTGGCATCTTCCCGTATCTACCATAGACGTTGGAAAGCCTTTTTCCGATGGTGTGAAGTCAACGCTTTATCTCCTATGGTCTTTTCCCTTCCTTTGCTTATCGGATTTCTTCAATCGGGTCAATCGGGTCTAGATTCTAGCCTCTCCCTGAGCACTCTAAAGGGTCAGGTTTCTGTTCTGTCAATTCTCTTTCAAAGAGACCTTGCTTCTCTTCCCCAGGTGAGAACCTTCCTTCAGGGAATTGCTCATATAGCACCTTCTTACCATCCTCCGGCTGATTCTTGGGACCTCAACCTTGTGCTCGGCGGCCTCCAGGGTGCGCCTTTTGAACCGATTCGGGACATTTCATTCTCGCTTCTTTCCTGGAAAGTAGCTTTCTTGGTCGCTATCACCTCCAGTAGGAGCGTTTCCGAGTTGGCGGCATTGACTTGTCGTTCTCCCTTTCTTGTCCTCCATCAGGACAAAGTTGTCCTTCGGCCTGTTCCTTCTTTTCTGCCAAAGGTGGTTTCGGCATTTCACATTAATGAAGACATTGTTCTTCCTCCTTTGTGCCCTTCCCCAGTTCATCCTTTGGAGAAATCTCTCCACAATTTGGATGTGGTCAGGGCTATCCGAGTCTATCTTTCCAGAACTGCTCCTTTTCGTCAGTCCGACTCTGTTTGTTGTCTCTGAAGGTCGTCGGAAGGGGCTCCCCGCCTCTAAATCCACAATTGCTTGGTGGATCCTTTCAGCGGTCCTGGAGGCATACCGTGTCCAAGATATTCAGCCTCCCCCGGGGGTGAGGACTCACTCTACCCGGGCTGTGGGAGCTTCTTGGGCAGTTCGTCACCAAGCTACGGCCTCGCAGGTTTGCAAGGCTGCAACATGGTCATTTATCCACACCTTTGTGAAATTCTACAAGGTGCACACTCAGGCTTCTGCAGATGCAGGCCTGGGTAGGAAGATACTGCAGGCGGCGGTCCTGAACCGGCCGACCTAGTTCTCTACTCTTATTATCCTGCCCTTGGGACTTCTTTTGAACGTCCCATGGTTACCTGTGTCCCCAATGAAGCGAGAAAGAAAGAGGGATTTTTGGTTCTTACCGTAAAATCTCTTTCTTGGAGCCTTCATTGGGGGACACAGCACCCTCCCTTTATGTTGTACCGTATTGTTCATTGTGCCGTTGTTGTGGGTTGGTACATAGGTTGAGTTGTTTATATTTGTTCCTACTACTCCTTTTGCACCAACTGTCTGGTGCCTGTCGGAGGGTGTATACTGCCGGGGAGGAGTTCTCTCTTTATTTGCATAGTGTCAGTCTCCTAACGACAGCAGCATACACCCATGGTTACCTGTGTCCCCCAATGAAGGCTCCAAGAAAGATTTTACGGTAAGAACCAAAAATCCCTCTCTTTGTGCTGAGATATTATAAATGGGACCCTGACAGACACCGCCAGTATGCAATACACAGCAGGGGCCCATTTATAAGATTATCTCGGCACAGGGACTATTTTTTTTTTAACACATCCAATTGTGAAAATAATTTTTATTCCAAGATCTATTAATTAAAATGCACTTTGTTCGTGGGGAAAACCCCTTTATCTGTAGCAGAACCATTGAATCAATTTGTGTTTCTTTCTCAGGAGAGGACTGGGCAGTATGGCAATGTCTTGCCCTTTTGGAAGAAGGTTTGAGTAACAGTCCTTCAAATGCTCAGTTTAAACTGCTGCTTATTCGCATTTACTGCAGATTGGGAGCATTCGAGCCGTCAGTAGAGCTGTACGGCAGCCTTGATGCTAAACACATACAGCATGACACCATTGGGTAAGGTTTACAATGTGGAATTTCTCAGTTTTTCACTTATATTAAAGGACCACTCCAGCATTTTTTTTTTCCTTTGATAGATACAACCTGCAGATGACCAGATGTTGATTACTGTAAACACGCCAGCGGTAAAATAAATTAATATATATATTTTCATTTATTTTACGGCTGGAGTGTAGTCACTAATCTACATCCGGTCATCTTCTGTATGATGTGCCCTGCCAAATTGCTCCAGTGTTTGCCGGGTGATCTGATGTTACTACTCAATGTAAGTTTATGAGAGCCAGAACGAGGGACTCATTGACATGCATTAAGAGCTTTTGACTGTTACCTTTGACTTCTGGTCAGACCTAAGTTGCAGTCACTAAATGGCAAATCAGGACCGGAGTAATGCTGGGAATAGCTGAAGAAGGCAGTTAGTAAGTAGGGACTATGAACTTCCTGTAATGGCGCCACTCCAGCACTGAAATAAAAAAAGAAAAAATACTGGAGTGGTGCTTTAATGCAATAGTTGTCTAGTAAGTTGACCACTCATCCAGCTGCTCTTCTTTAAGTGAAACTTTTTTTGCCCAGACATACTCTGTAGACCACTTCTTCTGTCCACCTCATGCCTTATACAGTAGTTACAATTAGCTTTATCTGTTTTCCTTCCTATTGTCTATGGAGATCTTTGACGTCTTTAGTAATGCAATGTTCTGCTCTGATGGAGGGTTATGGTGTGCCCCTCAGTAATGGAAATCTAACACGTGCTCTTGCTTTACAGCTATTTGCTGACTCGTTTTGCAGCACCCTTGGGTCACTACACTGCTGCATCACAATCTTGCAACGCCGCTCTTAGATTTTTCCATTCTAACCAGAAAGATGTAAGTATCTTGTGCCTGCCGGATGAGCTAATGTGATGTCTTCATCTGCTCCTGATCTCCTCTAAGATTTTGACTCTAGGAACAAGCCTCGAGCGTGAAGTATCTCTGCTCTTAACCTCTTGACAACACTTTCTGCCCTAGAATCTGTCAGTTCCGATTTGTGGTAGGGACCATATTTGGACACAAATCTCATATTGATCAGCATTAGCTTGTAGTTAAGGCCTCTTTCACACTTCCGTCATTTAGCTCCCATCGAAATCCGTCAATTTTTGAGAAAACAGGATCCTGCAAATTTTTCTGTTTTTTCCCATAGATTTGTATTAGTGACGGATTGTAACGGATGGCCATCCGTTTCATCCGTCGTGCACTGGATCCGTCGAAAAAAATGGCTGTCCATCGGGCGGACAAAACAGAGGAACGTTTTTTTCTGCACGTCGGAAAATCGGTCAACGATCGGTCCTGCGCTGTCAGTCGTTGGCTATAATGGAAGCCTACGGACGCAGGATCCGTCGCTGACCGTCAAAAACTGGAATCCAGCGACGTATCCAGTTTTTCTATTCTGAGCATGCCTGGAATGATTTTCTAGTGTGCGTCTCTCTTTCTCTCTCTCTCTCTCTCTTTCTCTCTCTCTCATTTTATACATTCAAATTCAGGCAGCGCCTCGTTCGACGCATCCGTCAGGACACCGGATGCGTTACATCGGTTTTTCACTATTTTTAAGACATCCATCGATACGCCACAACGACGCATTCTGATGGGTGACTAACGATGGAAGTGTGAAAGAAGCCTAAGATCATTAGGACAGTGATTTTGGGCTTCCAGTAAATGTCCCTTCCTACAAGTTTACCTGCATAGAGCATATGTCAGGAAGTGTTGTCATGGGCACATACTTGACACATGCATCTGATAAGACCATACCTTTTTATTATCTGTAGTTATCTCTGAAGTGTAGATTGGATACATTTTTTGGCTGTTCACGTCTGACGTATTTCTTGTTTTGCTTTTACTTTAGACCTCAGAATATATAATACAAGCCTACAAATATGGAGCTTTTGAAAAAATCCCTGAATTCATTGCGTTTAGGAACCGGTTGAACAACTCTCTTCATTTTGCACAAGTTCGCACGGAACGAATGTTACTGGATCTCTTACTTGATGCTAATATGTAAGGATTGGTTTCTTTGTGTTCCTAGAAAGTTTTATGGCCACAAACTGAAAGATAAAAAATGGTTTACGACAAGACTCTAGACATTCCCTTTACGGTGTTATGTGCTGTTAACCAGAGGTTATCCTTCAATGACCAAACTTTTGAAATAGAAGCTTTTGGTTTTCAATGTCTTAAGCCTCTGGTTCCAGCATCAACCTGCAATTATCACAGTTCTGATCAGGGTTTCAATGCCAAATATGTGCCATGCCAGAAAAGTGCAGCGCGCCCAGTCTGGCAGACTGGGATCACCTTTAGATACAAAGGTCATGTCCATCCCGAAGTTGCTGGTTTTCAGAAGGTTTACTCTAGTACTACATATGTGCAGTGTAGGTGTCTTTAATTTTGCACTGTTGCATTGCTGGTACATTCACCCGGGCAGACCTTTCAGCTGAAGTCTGACTTCTCTGCACATGCTGCAGAAACAGCCACATTGACATGTACAATACTGATTCCCTCAGTTTTTCTGTGTGCTTTGCATTAGTTTTTCTGCAATTAACCGCTTTATTACTTGCTGTACATTACTCAGATCCACTAGCCTAGAAGAAAATATAAAGTCCATGTGTCTGAACCCAGAGGAAGAGGACATTCCGTGGAAAGAACTCCGAGACAACAGGGACCTGACTGTTCTTTTTAACTGGGACTCAAAGGACCGGTACATATGACTCTACTTATTATGCATACAATGTGGCGGCCTCCAAATAAGTGAATATATCAAGTGTGCATACATGCAAAATGGTAGAATATCAATGACAAAAAAGTAACTATAAAAAATATAAGTTGCACACACAGTAAATTTTATCCTAAGGCACCACTCCAGCATTTGTTTTTTATTTTAGGGTTACAGTGGTGCTACTAATCTAAGGTCCCTCACCCTAGTATTATACTTACCAGCCTCTGTCTTCAGTTCTTCCCGGCGCCGCTCTGGTCCCAGGCTGCCATCTTGTGACCGCAACTTCTGATTGACCTGTAGTCAGAGGTAACGGTCACAAGTGCTCAGTATAAGTCTGACAGCCTCGTTCTGGTCACCATAGACTTATATTGAGTTGTGACCAGACAAACACTGGAGCGATCCGGCTGCAATAAGAAGAAATTCTGGAGAGGTGCTGTGGTGATTGATATTTTGGGTATACTCCCACATGGTAGACTCATTTGCAAAAATTTCTGCAATGGTCTCATTCATTCAGGCGTATTCTATAGAATCCAATCCTAGTCAAAAATTATCTTGGATTTCTAGAAATTTCTGCATAGAAACAGCCATTAAACAAATTTCCTTAAACTTAGAGATATCGGTAATATATAATTTGCCATGTTTGAATTTTGTATGACAAAAAACTAGTGGGTTTTCCAGGTTGTGTGCACTGCTAAAACAAATACATATGTACACTCCATTCTGCCGCCGCTGCCCCCCATGAGTGGACTGTTATACATCACAGCTCGTATACCCATGTGACATCTGCAGCCAGTCACTGACCTCAGCGGTCTCTTGGTCATATCTCGCTAAGGCTAGTGATTGCCTGCAGAGGTCACTTGGAGTATACAGACTGTCATCTACTGAATAAGTTACATAATTTGGACAACTCCCCTTGTAATCGTTTTTACCAACCCTATTATTATTATTTTTTTTTATAGCGATGTGTCGGAAGAACATAGGACGCTATCACTGGAGGAAGAGCGGATTTGGCTGCTCATCCGATCGCTAACCTTAAGATTGGTTAGTGGACTGACTACTCTAAACCATACAAATGAAACGAAGAATTCAGAGAAGGCTACAGAAAATGGAGTCTCATCCAAGATTGACACTGTCCGAGCTTTGTTACGAGAGTATGAAGAGGCATTGGAGTCAGCAAAACAATTTAATGAGAAGATGATTACGGTATAGATTTGATTGAGTTGAAATTAGAATACAAAACATTAAATACCTTCTGTCATATTGAACTACTAATGCATATATATATATGGATTTTTTTATTTTTTTTTTATGTATAGTATCCTTTTCTGGGACCTCCATCATCTCGGCTTGCTGGGTTCTTGGGGAGTGGCAGCTGTCAGTGTCAAAAAGGGGCTTTTCAGCTAGTGAATGATATTTATGAGCTGGACACTTGTGGAATAGGTAAGAACTCTTCGATACCTTTGTTTGTATTTATTTTACTTAAAGTGAAACATCTCATTTTATATGCCCCCCTTGTGATACATGAACAGAAGGAGCTGCACAAATGTACTTCACATCTTTTAAATAGCCACCAATTAATTTGACATTGCCTCCATCATGATGTAGATCTAAATAATAAAAAAAAAAGTCTATAGGTGATGGATGCCACTGTATGGTATTAGTTTCACAAATACGTGGGGCCTGAGACCACCACCAATTGATTAAAAAGCAGCAGAAAAATCCCGCGTTGGGCGGGGAATAGAGCAGGAGTGGCAGAGGCTTCAGATCTACAGTAGCTCTTCAGCCTAATTTCTATATCAATTCAACTGCTGATTTCTCAGTAATGGAGGAATTCACTGGCCATGTAAAGGTATTGCGGGACTTGTCTATGAAAGAACTACTTGTGCATATAGTTTAGAGGGTGAAATCCCGCTAATAGATTTTCTTTGAGGCGTGAAGCTATTTTCTTAGTAATCTGTGGGTAGCGTATGCTGCTTATTTTTCGCAAGCTTTAACCGGCATACTCGTATACCATGCAAGACATTAAGAAGTTGCGGTACTCTCCACTGATACGTTTGACTCATTCAATGTAAATTCTATTGCTTGGAATCCCCTTTCATTGCCCTGGGTTTTCGTGTAGGTTTCACCCTTGGGTGTGTCCTGTTTTACCATCACATGGTAGTCTCGTATTGGAAACAAGCTGCGTTCCTGTGACGGCAGTTTCTGTTTGCTTTATAATGTGTCCCTCCTTTTCCTCTCAAAGCCACTTAAGGTTAATTATCCCCAGCTTTACTCTGGAATTACTCGCATACTTTAGGATTATTCTTTTTACTTGTCAGAAAAACTTCCCTTTAAAACGTTCACATTAATCATTTCTCAAAGATTAGGTGATGATTGCATGATGCGCATAATTTAAAGGGACCAGAAAATGACATTATAATATTTTTTTGAGATTTTTTTTGTTTTTTTTGCTTTAATGAAATGTAGCTTTTTCCAGACTGGCCGCTGCAGTAGTCACACTAGGCTGATGCCTCCCGCTTTCTGGGGCTCACTAGCCCGCTTTGCTGTCTGAGTGATCTCCTTGTTAGAGGATAATGACTGATCTACTGCTGGAGGGTAAGGAAGGGCAGGATAGTGAAGATGGCCACACACACTAGATAAATGCTATCAAAACCTGTCAATTATTTCATTTATAGAGGGTCACATCTTTTTTTTTTTTTTTTTTATCCAATAGTAGTTGAGGGGCTAGGGTGAACCAGCATTTTGGATTTCTGCATTCCCCGAGATGTTGTTCCCACCTTTTAATGATGATGCTTTTGGCTCAGCTGAGTGTGTAATATATAGGGTGCACTGTGGGGAATACCTATCTGCCAAAAGTTTTTACTGTCAGCTATCTGAGATGTACGGCTACCCTTACACCATACACACGGATGAGGCTCGGTGTATATTCCCCCTACCGCACTCTTGTGCTGTATTCCATCACTTTCTGGAGACTTTAAGGGTAAGTTCACACTAGTTGTTTTTTCAGCATGTCTTTTTATGCAGCAAAACCTGATCTCTTGGCAGGAAAAAAGCTGCAGTTAAAAAAAAAAAGCATGTTTTCCTTGGGATTTTTGATGTTTTTTGTCCATTTTTTTGCTGCAGTTTTGGCATGCTAAATTTCTCTTGTGCATGCTGATTGTTCAGTGTTGGGAGGAAAGAAAGTCCTATTCCATAGAATGAGGAATGTTTTGGCATAAAAAATGCATTGATACCTGCTATTTTTTCACCACACGTTCATTTCAATGGATGAAACATTCTGAAAGTGACATGCCCCATTGTGCAAAATACCATGCAAAGCATAAAAGAGGGATTTTTGGTACTCGCCGTAAAATCTTTCTTGGAGCCTTCATTGGGGGACACAGGTAACCATTGGGGTGTATGCTGCTGTCGCTAGGAGGCTGACACTATGCAAAAAAGGAAGATGGCTCCTCCTCAGCAGTATACACCCACGGACAGGCACAAAGTATCTGTGTTAGAGCAGTAGGAGAAGCAACCAAAAAAACTCAACATATGTACCAATCCAACAACGAAGACACACAGACAAAATAATGGTACAACATATGTACCAATCCAACAACGAAGGCACATAGACCAAATAATGGTACAAACAGTTAGGGAGGGTGCTGTGTCCACCAATGAAGGCTCCAAGAAAGATTTTACGATGAGTACCAAAAATCCCTCTTTATCGCTTCATTGGGGGACACAGGTAACCATGGGACGTCCCAAAGCAGTCCCTAGGGTGGGAAACAGGAAGATTCAAGGAATAAATGGACTCTGGTCAGCCGCTGCAAAACTGCGCCTGCAGTACCTTCCTTCCCAGGCCTGCATTAGACGAGGCATGGGTATGAACCCAGTATAAACTCGCAAAGGAGTGCAAAGATGACCAGGTTGCGGCCTTAAAATCTGGAAAGCCAAATCCTGGTAACGAACAGCCCAGGAGGCCCCCACAGCAGAGCAGAGTGAGCCTTCACCTCCTGAAGAGGCTGTTTGTCCTGAACGCGGAATGCCCCCACGGCAATAGTGAACTTAGATGCTAGGATCCCATTAAGAAAACCCTCAGAGATGATGAACAGGGCATCAGATTGACGAAAGGGAGCAGTGCTTGAAATGTAGACTCTGATAGCTGTGATGGGATCCAGCTTGTAGAGGGACTTCTGCAGGAGATGGACCGGAGAGACACAGAAGGAAGGACAATGTCTTCATTAATGAGCAATGACAAGATCACCTTGGTAGAAAGGAAGGAAACGGGTCTGAAAACTACCTTGCCCTGCTATAGAATCAGGAGTGAGGAACGGCAGGACAATGCCGCTAACTCAGAAGCTCTCCTGATGGACGTAATTTAACGAAGACAACTGTCCAAGACAGGAGAGAAAAAACGTGATGTCTTGAATGGGCTCAACAGGAGTGCGCTGCAGCGTGCCATAGACAAGGTTAAAAACTTATGGATCTATAGGAAGATGATAAGGAGGTACCAGGTAGGCAACTCCTTGAAGAAAGGTCCTTTACCTGGGAACGAGAAGCCAGACTTCGTTGCAAAAGAATTGACACAAACGATAGAGCCAAGTCGAGACCCGCTTGTAGAAAACCAAGAATGGAAGGAAAAGAAAAAAGGACACCGGGACCAAACCTTTGTCCACACTCCACCGGAAGAAGGCCCTTTAGTATTTGTAGTCAATATGCAAGGATGCTGGTTTCCTGGCCCTAATAATGGTCTGAACGACCCTCTGGACTATGCTCTCAACGGCCATGCTGTTAAACTCCGAGACTATAAACTCTGGTAGAAGAGGGAACCTTGAGAGAGAGAGAATCTGGACGGCCTGGAAGCTTCCAAGGGGCGTCCATGAACATGTTCACCGGGCCCTTCTTGGCCAGTCTGGAGCTATCAGGATTACAGGGATCCCTTCTTCCTTTATCCTTTTCACGACACTCTGACAAGGGGAGAGACGGAAAAAGATAAGGCAGTTGGAATTGTAACCACGATATTACTAGAGCATCTCAGGAGGTGGCTAGTGGATCCCGGGACCTGGCTACGAACCAAGGAACCTCGTGGTTTATCGGAGACGCCATGAAGACGACGTCTGAGAAGCCTCATTTCTCTGGATGAAGACGGCGGGGCTGAGCCATCACCCCCCCCTGAAGCAAGACCCAGATGGCTCAGAAAATCGGCTGCCCGACTTTCTACCCTCGGAATGTGCACGGCTGACATGGTGGAAATGTGATGTTCTGCCCATTGCAGAACCCTTGTTACCTCTATCATAACTTGTTTATGTAAGCCTCGGCTGTGGTCAGAAGATCGTCCAAGTAGGGAAATATAAAAAACCCCTGGACATAAGGTTGTCCATGACGTGACTAGTCTGGGAGCAGAGGCCAGGTCGAAAGGAAGGGTCGTGAACTGATAAAGACCCTCCTAGATCGCACACCATAGGAACCTCTGATGCTAAACACAAACAGGAATGTGAAGAATTCTCCCGAGTCCATGGAAGTGATTACCAAACCTAGGGACTCGTTCCTGAAAATACAGAACCGAACGTGATAGGTAAACTGCTTGAGGTCCAAAAACTGAGGGAGTGGTCCGTCTTCCTTTGTGACTATGAAAAGAACAGAGTAGAACCCCAAAAACCGTACATTTCTGGGGACGGGTACGATAACTCCTGTGCGTAGTGGGGAAAGGTGAAGAGCTCCTGGGGCCTGCGACGTATGTCTTGACGGGCGAAACAGAAGGAAACTTCTTCCTGGGCGAAAAGTCGGTTTTGTAGCCGGAAGTCGCTATCTCTCTCGAGATTGAAACAACCTTTTCCTATTAAAAGGACATTTCGACTTGGACTGGGAAAACGGGGTGCTTTTCCCGCCGTTGGCATCTGAAATTACTTGATCCAGCTTGGATCCAAAAGGTCTAGAGCTTTGGAATGTATAGCTTCGATGTTGCTGGTAGCCGAGTCGGAAAAACCAGGGCAATCAAAAGGGAGAGGTCACGAGATATTTGCCGTGTGCCGGGCAATCTGATATGCCAGATATGGCATCCCATCTGGAGAAGCTGCCGCTAGAATACCCTGAGTAATCATTCTTGCCCCGGCAGACATGGATTTTGACACCCAGGTGTAAGCAAATATAGGAAAGAGAGAGGCACCAGCTGCTTCAAATGCTGACTTAGCAAAGTATTCAATCTGTTTATCTGTAGAATCCTTAAGGCTACTTTCACACTAGCGTTTTTTTTAATGCGTCGCTTAGGGGAAAAAACGCATCCTGCAAAGTTGTTTGCAGGATGCGTTTTTGCCCCATAGAGTAACATTACCGACGCATTGCGACGTATTGACACACGTCGCAACCGTCGTGCGACGGTTGCGCCATGTTGTGGCGGACCGCCGGGAGCAAAAAAACGTTGAATGTAACGTTTTTTGCTGCCGACGGACCGCTTTTTCCGACCGCGCATGTGCGGCCGGAACTCCGCCCCCACCTCCCCGCACCTCACAATGGGGCAGCGGATGTGCCGGAGAAATGCATCCGCTGCACACGTTGTGCGGCGCATCAAAGGCTAGCGTCGGAATCTCGGCCCGACGCAATGCGACGGGCCGAATCCGACGCTAGTGTGAAAGTAGCCTAAGCGATGCACTGATCGGTAGAGACAAGGCTGTCTTGGAAGACAGGCGAGAAGCCAGCGGATCCACATTAGGGATTCTGCCCATTTATCAAGAAGGTCTGGGCTAAAGGAGTAGAGGATGTACAGCCTCTTCCTACCTGGGAAGCGCTTTTCAGGGAGTTCCCAGTGTTTAGAAATAATCATGACATCTTGCCTGAGAATAGGGAAAACTCCGGGAAGGACATTTTACCCCTTAGAAAGCAACGGAGTGCTCCAGAGCAGGTGCCTCGTCCTTCCTTAGGTTCAGAATTTTGGTAATTTGCCAAGATGAGGCTATTGAGCATAGCCTGCATCTTTCAAGTCTGGTCCGTATCGGACTCAGACTGGGAATCCATATCCGACCCCAAAAACTGCCTTTGAGAGGGGGCATGGGATGAGGAATGCATCCAGGAGAAAGAGGAACCCGCAGCTTCCTTTGCTTTGTACCCGATTTGTCTCTGTGAAGGTCGCGGTCAGGTGCGTGCGAATCACCGTGAGAGGTGTTCGGAGCACTGGTGGCAGAACAACGTGGAGGTCGCTCCAGGACCTGGACCAGGGACTGTGAGACTTTAGTCAGATCTGAGACCGACTGTGACATAGCAATAGCCCACTCCAGAGAGAGGGGAGTGCTCTCATCCCGGGCGTTAGAGGGATTCTCTGAATGCCACTTCTACAGATGGCACAGGCGTCAGGATTATAGGGACAGGAATGGGCCTCCCTGAGATTGGACATAAGTGATAGACTAGGGCTACAGCTGGGGAGAGCTAAGCTCTTGTGAAGAAAGAAATTAACCAGTCTGGGCTGGTCCTACCTGATAACAGAGACAGCAATGTCACTGCTCAGGCTGCAGTGTCCCCCAGATCCAGTGCCGGTTAGTGATGGACGCCTGTTGTGCCCTTTAGACGATGGTGACTGCACGATTCTTCATACGCTTTCGAATCTTCACACACTTTGCAGGCAGAGATACACAATGTCCCCCTTGCAGGGGGGCGTCTCGGGAGAGAGGGATAGAGAAAACACGCTCTCTTATTAGGTCATGAGACTGGGCCTCAGCATGCCCTAATTAGCCGATAGTCCAGCAAGGGGGCGTGGCTAAGTGGATGGCGACTGCTTATTGGCTGGGGCACGGTAAGCGGGCGTGGCTACAGAGTCCGGTAGAATGGCCAAAGCCGGGGGCTAAATTAACAAAGGACATGCGATTATGCGAAGCCTCGGCACCTGCAATGAGAGGACCGGAAAATAGCGTTTAATTAAGGTCCTAGTCCGGCACGAAAATTGGCCACGTCTGACTGTATCCGTGAGTAGGGACCCTGGCTGTGCGGCCAGAGGACTGCATCGGGAGGAAGAGAAGGCCCCTTGATAGGAAAAAAAAGGGTGCGATAATTACGTGTGCTTAATGCTGGTGGGGGCATTAATGAAGCACTAGCATGAAAAAAAAGATGGCCGCTGTCGTTCAGAGACGCCATATTCTGTGCACAGTTCTGTCACGGGTAAACAGTGAGGCGGGCGGGAAGCTGCCAGGGACAGAGAAACTGACATACCTGTAAAAGGTGAGTCCCGAATCCCTCTTCACTGACGAGGATCACATCAGGAGCCCTCAGGGTGGGTGAGGGTCACTGGAAGCCGGATCCTCCTTCCCGCACCATCTCCGGATGGTGCAGAAGATGGCACCAACTCCTTACAAGAAGGTGGGGAGGTCACCGCTGGTGACCACAGTCTTCCTCTCAGCCCTCTCCGAGGAGAGGGGTGAGGAGGGGAAACACCAGTAAAAGTGACAGGGGATAAAGTCCTGCCTGCGGGTCCGAGAGTGGGCGATGTGGGTGACGCCACACTGCTCTCGTTCGCATAAGTGTGGGAAAAGAGGGTGAGACATTACACCCTGTTACCCTGAAGCTGAAGAGCCTGAAAGACACAGGAAAAAGATTAATAAAACACAACAGGTGACCTGAAAAGGAATAGACGGATCTGGGATCAGATCCAGGTCCGCCTCCCACAGACACTAAGCTTAAACTGAGGTACTTTGTGCCTGTCGGTGGGTGTATACTGCGGAGGAGGAGCTGGTTTCCTTTTTTTGCATAGTGTCAGCCTTCTAGCGACAGCAGCATACACCCATGGTTACCTGTGTCCCCCAATGAAGCGATAAAGAAATCCTGATGACCAAAAAAAAGCGGTGTGCATGAGTTCTGAAAACTCAGACTTTGCTGGTACTGTGAAATACAGCTGAAAATATGCACAAAAAAAGCTGTAAAAAAAACGCCTAGTGTGAACTTGGCCTAAGAGTCTGATAATTGTGAGCTGATATCTCCTGTAAAGCCTATAAATGTATGATAGATGAGCCTCCCACTATCGAGGATGAGGGCCCACTGTGCACCAGTGTCATTGTGGAGGAGTCGTACACCGTGAAACCAGTCTCCCATCAAAGTGAATGGAGAGAGCCACACATGCATGGCCGTGGCCACCTCCACATTCCTGTAGACTTGACATAAATGTAGAAGATCAGAATAAACCCCCTTGTCGATAAAAACTTTTTACATCGCAGTGTAGTGCAGGATGAGTTAACATTGTAATGAAATCTTCTGAAAGAGAAATTCACCCACTTGTGTTCATGTGAATTGGGGTATGTTTCCACGGTCAGGATATGCAGCGCTTTGGGCGCAGCAGATACCCGCTCCTTCCAAAACGCTGCCGGCTTTTGAACGCCGGTGATTTCGCATGTGTTCATTGAACCATGCGGAATCACCGAGTCCTATACATTGGACAGGAAATGACTCGAAAGACGTGTCGCATGTGCGGGAAGCCAGAGGCATCCCTGTACGCATAGTGGAGATGGGATTTCTTGAAATCCCATCCACTAAGATGTAACATCTGGACGCTGCGGGTTTGACGCTGTGGATGTACGCAGCGTCCAACCTGCAGCGTTTCCTGACCGTGGCAACATACCCTTAACCCCTTCCCGACCTTTGACGCCACGTAGGCGTCATGAAAGTCGGTGCCAATCCGACCCATGACGCCTATGTGGCATCATGGAAAGATCGCGTCCCTGCAGGCCGGGTGAAAGTGTTAACTCCCATTTCACCCGATCTGCAGGGACAGGAGGAGTGGTAGTTTAGCCCAGGGGGGGGTGGCTTCACCCCCCCCGTGGCTACGATCGCTCTGATTGGCTGTTGAAAGTGAAACTGCCAATCAGAGCGATTTGTAATATTTCACCTATTATAACTGGTGAAATATTACAATCGAGCCATGGCCGATGCTGCAATATCATCGGCCATGGCTGGAAACAATAATGTGCCCCCACCCCACCGATCGCCCCCCCAGCCCTCCGATCTGGCCGGTACACTGCTCCGGCTCCCCTCCGTCCTGTGCTCCGGCTCCCCCTGTGCTTTTGTCCGCTCCCCCCGTGCTCCAATCACCCTCCCCGTGCTCCAATCACCCCCCCTGCACTCCGATCCACCCCCCCCCCGTGCTCTGTTCCACCCCCCCGTGCTCTGTTCCACCCCCCCGTGCTCCGTTCCACCCCCCCATGCTCCGATTACCACCCCCACCCCCCCCCGTGCCCCCCCACCCCATCATACTTACCGATCCTGCCGGGGTCCGTCCGTCTTCTCCCCGGGCGCCGCCATCTTCCAAAATGGCGGGCGCATACGCAGTGCGCCCGCCGAATCTGCCGGACGGCAGATTCGTTCCAAAGTGCATTTTGATCACTGAGATAGATTATATCTCAGTGATCAAAATAAAAAAAATAATAAATGACCCCCCCCCCCCCTTGTCACCCCCATAGGTAGGGACAATAAAAAATAAAGATTTTTTTTTTTTCCCCACTAATGTTAGAATAGGGTTAGGGGTAGGGTTAGGGCTAGAGTTAGGGCTAGGGTTAGAGCTAGGGTTAGGGTTTCGGTATGTGCACACGTATTCTGGTCCTCTGCAGATTTTTCCGCTGCGGATTTGATAAATCCGCAGTGCTAAACCGCTGCGTATTTATGGCGGATTTACCGCGTTTTTTCTGCGCATTTCACTGCGGTTTTACAACTGCGATTTTCTATTTGAGCAGTTGTAAAACCGCTGCGGAATCCGCACAAAGAAGTGACATGCTGCGGAATGTAAACCGCTGCGTTTCCGTGCAGTTTTTCCGCAGCATGTGTACAGCGATTTTTGTTTCCCATAGGTTTACATTGAACTGTAAACTCATGGGAAACTGTTGCGGATCCGCAGCGTTTTCCGCAGCGTGTGCACATAACTTTAGAATTAGGCTATGTGCACACGGTGCGGATTTGGCTGCGGATCCGCAGCAGTGTTCCATCAGGTTTACAGTTCCATGTAAACATATGGAAACCAAATCCGCTGTGCCCATGGTGCGGAAAATACCGCGCGGAAACGCTGCGTTGTATTTTCCGCAGCATGTCAATTCTTTGTGCGGATTCCGCAGCGTTTTACACCTGTTCCTCAATAGGAATCCGCAGGTGAAATCCGCACAAAAAATACTGGAAATCCACGGAAAATCCGCAGGTAAAACGCAGTGCCTTTTACCCGCGGATTTTTCAAAAATGATGCTGAAAAATCTCACACGAATCCGCAACGTGGGCACATAGCCTTAGGGTTAGGGTTGGAATTAGGGTTGTGGTTAGGGTTAGGGGTGTGTTGGGGTTAGGGTTGTGGTTAGGGGTGTGTTGGGGTTAGTGTTGGAGGTAGAATTGAGGGGTTACCACTGTTTAGGCACATCAGGGGTCTCCAAACGCAACATGGCGCCACCATTGATTCCAGCCAATCTCGTATTCAAAAAGTCAAATGGTGCTCCCTCACTTCCGAGCCCCGACGTGTGCCCAAATAGTGGTTTACCCCCACATATGGGGTACCAGCATACTCAGGATAAACTGCGCAACAATTACTGGGGTCCAATTTCTCCTGTTACCCTTGTGAAAATAAAAAAATGCTTGCTAAAACATCATTTTTGAGGAAAGAAAAATGATTTTTTATTTTCACGGCTGCGTTGTAAACGTCTGTGAAGCACTTGGGGGTTCAAAGTGCTCACCACATATCTAGATAAGTTCCTTGGGGGGTCTAGTTTCTAAAATGGGGTCACTTGTGGGGGGTTTCTACTGTTTAGGCACACCAGGGGCTCTGCAAACGCAACGTGACGCCCGCAGACCATTCCATCAAAGTCTGCATTTCAAAAGTCACTACTTCCCTTCTGAGCCCCGACGTGTGCCCAAACAGTGGTTTACCCCCACATATAGGGTATCACCGTACTCAGGAGAAACTGGACAACAAATAATGTGGTCAAATTTCTCCTGTTACCCTTGGGAAAATTAAAAAATTCTGGGCTAAATAATTATTTTTGAGGAAAGAAAACGTATTTATTATTTTCACGGCTCTGCATTATAAACTTCTGTGAAGCACTTTGGGGGTTCAAGGTGCTCACCACACATCTAGATAAGTTCCTTTCGGGGTCTAGTTTCCAAAATGGGGTCACTTGTGGGGGGTTTCTACTGTTAAGCCACATCAGGGGCTCTGCAAACGCAACGTGACGCCCACAGAGCAATCCATCAAAGTCTGCATTTCAAAACGTCACTACTTCACTTCCGAGCCCCGACATGTGCCCAAACAGTGGATTACCCCCACATATGGGGTATCAGCGTACTCAGGAGAAATTGGACAACAACTTTTGGGGTCAAATTTCTCCTGTTACCCTTGGGAAAATAAAAAATTGCAGGCTAAAAGATCATTTTTGAGAAAATAATTTTTTTTTTTTTTTTCATGGCTCTGCGTTATAAACTTCTGTGAAGCACTTGGGGGTTCAAAGTCCTCACCACACATCTAGATTAGTTCCTTTGGTGGACTAGTTTCCAAAATGGGGTCATTTCTGGGGGATCTCCAATGTTTAGGCACACAGGGGCTCTCCAAACGTGACATGGTGTCCGCTAATGATTGGAGCCAATTTTCCATTTAAAAAGCCAAATGGCGTGCCTTCCCTTCCGAGCCCTGCCGTGCGCCCAAACAGTGGTTTACCCCCACATATGGGGTATCAGCGTACTCAGGACAAACTGGACAACAACATTTATGGTCCAATTTCTCCTATTACCCTTGGCAAAATAGGAAATTCCAGGCTAAAAAATCATTTTTGAGGAAAGAAAAATTATTTTTTATTTTCATGGCTCTGCGTTATAAACTTCTGTGAAGCACCTGAGGGTTTAAAGTGCTCACTAGGCATCTAAATAAGTTCCTTGGGGGGTCTAGTTTCCAAAATGGGGTCACTTGTGGGGGAGCGCCAATGTTTAGGCACACAGGAGCTCTCCAAATGCGACATGGTGTCCGCTAACGATGGAGATAATTTTTCATTCAAAAAGTCAAATGGCGCTTCTTCCCTTCCGAGCCTTACCATGTGCCCAAACAGTGGTTTACCCCCACATATGAGGTATCAGTGTACTCAGGAGAAATTGCCCAACAAATTTTAGGATCCATTTTATCCTGTTGCCCATGTGAAAATGAAAAAATTGAGGCTAAAAGAATTTTTTTGTGAAAAAAAAGTACTTTTTCATTTTTACGGATCAATTCGTGAAGCACCTGGGGGTTCAAAGTGCTCACTATGCATCTAGATAAGTTCCTTGGGGCGTATAGTTTCCAAAATGGGGTCACTTGTGGGGGAGCTCCAATTTTTAGGCACACGGGGGCTCTCCAAACGTGACATGGTGTCCGCTAAAGAGTGGAGCCAATTTTTGATTCAAAAAGTCAAATGGCGCTCCTTCCCTTCCAAGCCCTGCCGTGCGCCCAAACAGTGGTGTACCCCCACATATGAGGTATTAGCGTACTCAGGACAAATTGGACAACAACTTTCGTCGTTCAATTTCTCCTTTTAACATTGGGAAAATAAAATTGTTGCTAAAAGATAATTTTTGTGACTAAAAAGTTAAATGTTCATTTTTTCCTTCCATGTTGCTTCTGCTGCTGTGAAGCACCTGAAGGGTTAATAAACTTCTTGAATGTGGTTTTGAGCACCTTGAGGGGTGCAGTTTTTAGAATGGTGTCACTTTTGGGTATTTTCAGCCATATAGACCCCTCAGACTGACTTCAAATGTGAGGTGGTCCCTAAAAAAAAAAGGTTTTGTAAATTTCGTTGTAAAAATGAGAAATCGCTGGTCAAATTTTAACCCTTATAACTTCCTAGCAAAAAAAAATTTTGTTTCCAAAATTGTGCTGAAAGTAAACATGTGGGAAATGTTATTTATTAACTATTTTGTGTCACATAACTCTCTGGTTTAACAGAATAAAAATTCAAAATGTGAAAATTGCGAAATTTTCAAAATTTTCGCCAAATTTCCGTTTTTATCACAAATAAACGCAGAATTTATTGACCTAAATTTACCACTAACATGAAGCCCAATATGTCACGAAAAAACATTCTCAGAACCGCTAGGATCCGTTGAAGCGTTCCTGAGTTATTACCTCATAAAGGGACACTGGTCAGAATTGCAAAAAACGGCAAGGTCTTTAAGGTCAAAATAGGCTGGGTCATGAAGGGGTTAAAGTGCCTTGAAAAAGTTTTCATACCCTATGAACTTTTTATTGTTACATTCACAAACTTAAATGTATTTTATGGGGCTTTTATGTGACATCCCAATACAAAGTAGCAAGTATTTGTGAAGAGTAATAGAAATGATACATTGTTTTGTAATTTCACTGCAAATCTACCTGGGAATCTAAAAAGGACGTGGATACAGTTGATTGTAGCAGATTTGCTGTACCATATAAAACTTCACCAGGTACTGGGTGCTGATGACTAGTGATGAGCGAATATACTCGTTGCTCGGGTTTTCCCACGCATGTTCGGGTTAGTAGCATTTGTTAGTGCTCGGAGATTTAGTTTTCATCTCCGCAAAATGATTTACAGCTACTACCCAGGCTGAGTACATGTGGGGCTTGCCTGCTTGCTAGGGAATCCCCACATGTAATCAAGCTGGCTAATAGCTGTAAATCATCCAGCTGCAGCGATGAAAACTAAAACTCCGAACACTAACAAATACTTGGAGACCACCGGAACATGCGTGGGAAAACCCGAGCAACAAGTATACTCGCTCATCACTACTGATGACACCTCTGCCTTTAAAGGGAATTTCTCTGCAGGTTTTTACCATCTAATTTGAGGGCAGCGTAATGTAGAGGCTTAGACCCTGATTCCAGCAAATGTCACTTACTGGGCTGCTGGCTGTCGTTTTGATGAGCAATTTGTATGTAATCCCTTCTCATGTACAGCACCATGGAATCAATGGTGCTATATAAATAAATCATAATAATAATAATCAGGGGTGTGGGCGGGATTATACACAGCTCAGCATTCAGAGAACTGCTAGATCTACAGCAGAGAACACAGCGATTTATCAAAAGTACAGCAAGCAGCCCAGTGTGCGACACATCACTGAAATCGGAGTCTCTGGCTCTACATTGCTGCCCTTTGACTGGCCAGCAGAAACCTTATGACAGATTCCCTTTAGGTACTAAAATCGTGGCCTGCATCTACCACTTCGGAAAGCTTGCTAAACGCTGATTTTTACAGTTCCATCACAATTCAGCTCCAGTAACCGCTTTAGATGTTCCTTGAGGCTGCAGGCGGCACCATAGCATCTGACCCTTATTACTATGGAAACTTTTTTTTGTTCTTTGTTTCTATGTGTGGTCCTTTTGAAGCAACTATTATTTTTTCCATTTACAGATGATAGTTGCGAAGTCCAAGAAAAAATTGGGAACAGATTAAAATCTTCTCTTGGCCATTTGCAAGGTATTTACAAGTACACTCAGTATTGTTGCTCGGAGTAGAAGCTTCTAATTTTTAAATGCCACATTGTATTTTTATTTTTAGAAGTTTTTCACCAATGTAAAGGCGACCTATTAAGCATGCAGGAGGGTCACTGTAAGGTCTCACCCCATATCATCGAGAACTTGGGCTTCTTTGTTGAGGTTAGTTCCTTAATGTTTGAGTTAAACATTATTCATGATTTGTGTAAAGTTATGGAAAATTCGCTTATCCATTTTATCAGCTAATCCAATAATTTAAAGGTGTCTACACTTTGGCCATACATTTACTTAGGGTACCGTCACACAGTGGCACTTTGATCGCCAGGACGGCACGATCCGTGACGTTCCAGCGATATCGTTACGATCTCGCTGTGTCTGACATGCTACTGCGATCAGGGACCCCGCTGAGAATCGTACGTCGTAGCAGATCGTCTGAAACTTTATTTCGTTGCTGGATCTCCCGCTGACATCGCTGAATCGGCGTGTGTGACGCCAATTCAACGATGTCTTCACTGGTAACCAGGGTAAACATTGGGTTACTAAGCGCAGGGTCGCGCTTAGCAACCCGATGTTTACCCTGGTTACCAGCGTAAACGTTAAATAAACAAACACTACATACTTACCTTCAGCTGTCTGTCCCCGGCGCTGTGCTTCTCTGCACTCCTCCTGCATCCTGTGTCAGCGCCGGACAGCCAGAAAGCACAGCGGTGACGTCACCGCTCTGCTTTACGGCTGACAGTGCAGAGGAAAGCACAGCGCCGGAGGACAGACACGGAATGTAAGTATGTAATGTTTGGTTTTTTTACGTTTACGCTGGTAACCAGGGTAAACATCGGGTTACTAAGCGCGGCCCTGCGCTTAGTAACCCGATGTTTACCCTGGTTACCAGGGGACTTTGGGATCGTTGGTCGCTGGAGAGCTGTCTGTGTGACAGCTCTCCAGCGACCAAACAGCGACGCAGCAGCGATCGACATCGTTGTCGTATCGCTGTAGCGTCGTTTCAGTGTGACGGTACCCTTACTGTTGGGCCCTTACACCACTCTATACTAATGGTTCATGCAGGAGCTGTGCACTTCAGAGTAATGTTCCCACAACTCAGTGGGGATCTCTAGACCCTCAACCCTTTAAAATATTTTAGAAATCTAATTAATGTTAGTTATCCTTTAAATTTCACGCTCTGATTTTCTCTATCGCCTTTCATTGGGGGACACAGAAACCATGGGTGTATGCTGCTGCCACTAGGAGGCTGACACTATGCAAATAAAAAAGTTAGCTCCTCCTCTGCAGTGTACACCCTACCGACAGGAAGTAGGATATTCAGTTTAGCTTAGTGTCAGTAGGAGGTGGACACGGGTCTTTCATTAGACCCTTATCTACCTCAATGTGCGTCGTTTCTTTTCAGATTTTTCCGGAGGGATACAGGGTGAACAGTCACACCTGTAGTCCCACTATGCGGACTATGAGTACGGCGTGTACTGCCACCCCGTATCCTCATAGATCCCTCTCCAGGACCAAGATCCTAGCACACCAGCGTGCTCAGAAGTCCGGTCCTGGCTCCGTCCCCCACCCACTCGCCCACCAGAGCCTGTCGGTTGGAGGAGACGAGGACGTCCATCACAGCTCCGTGGACGTCTGATACCTTCAGGTTAGTAACTGCGTGGGATGTTTAGGTGAGTATTTCCCCTAAATTTCCAGATCTTCCCCTTACTCTCTCACGGTGTGAGGGAGTAGTTGGCCCTAAATACGCTGCACTATCTTCTATGGCAGCGCTGATTTTATTTTAAAAGGGATCCTAGGGGCACCAAGACGAGCAGTGGCTCTGCACTACGGGCTATCCCCTTCATCGGGGCCCTCCCTGCGGCCGCACTGTCACTTTTCTGGCGACGCCGGCACCGCTCCCCCCTGCGGCCGCACTGCGGGCTTCGGCGCCGCGATCCCCTTGCCGGCGGCGGCCGCCTCTAATTTAGGTCCTGGCTTCTGCCGGGGCCTACTTCGGCGCCGCGTCCCATTCTCCCTGCGGCTCTGGCAGGCTGCTGCGCTGCTCTGCGGCGCACTGTTCCGGGGCCGCGGTTTCTTTTCCAGCGGCACCGGCCTCTCCTTTAGGTCCCGGCTTCAGCCGGGGCCTACTTCGGCGCCGCGTCCCGTCCCTGCAGTCTTGGCAGGCTGCCGCGCTGCTCTGTGGTGCACTGTTCCGGGGCCGCGGTCTCTTCCAGCGGCACCGGCCTCTAATTTAGGTCCCGGCTCCCGCCGGGGCCTACTTCCGGTACCGCGCTCCTTCACTTCCGCTTTCTTCGGGCGGGCTTTCTCCCGCCCGACAAACTGTGCCCTGCAATCTCCGCCCACCGGCGCCATGTGTGCTGTCTCCGTCCCTTCCCCCACGTCGCTGCTGAGCCAGGGCAGGAGATTCCAACGTGCCCGCATTTTCTCCTGGGGGCACAGCACATCATCTGCGCGGATCACACCAGAGGCTGCAGGGCAGCAGCTCCATCTTTCTGTTCCACTGCTGTTCTTCAGGCCTGCAGTAAGTTCCGGACAAGAGTGCCCCAGATGTGTCTACCTGTTCTCCTAGGGGCTATCGTTCCTGAGGAGCATCTTCCAAGCCGTGCAGCCTTCCATCTGGACACCGCAGCGCCTGCCGTGAGTACCTCTGCACCGCAGTTTGACTCAAACCCCTAATCTTCTGACATTTCCCTTAGGGGCCCGTTCGGTCTAATTTTAAGGGAGGTCGCTCCCGGCCTCCTACCTTTTCCTGTGTCTTAGTGAAACACTTTCAGGGTTCGCCTTGTAACCACAAGCTCCCTTCAGGCAGGCCTGCAGCAACCCACATTTTGTTCCCGCTGCTCCGCCTCAGAGCGAAGTCCCCACCCCAGGCTGGGCCTCCCCTCTGTCTCTATCAGTAGCGGATCTCACACGGGTGTCCCAGACCCTTGTGTCCGTGCTCGATCGGTTGCCCCTGCAGCCTTCCGTAGTAGCCAGCGGGTCGCAGGAAGCTCTGTCCGAGTCTTCCAATACAGGCCGCGAAAGATTCAGACGGGAACGCCAGTCTGAGTTCTCTTCTCGGTCCATCTCGCCCCACGGTCTTTCTCTGTGGTCGAGTTTCCCCTTATCCTCCCCCCCCCGGAGTCAGGCGAGGCTTTTTCTGATGTGCCTTCGGAGGATAATTTGGGGCCGGAGTCGAACCATATCTTATCATGAGGGATATGGTTCAAAGCCTCATTGGAGCGTCCAATCTGACCTGTGGCAACAAAGATTCCTCTACGAAACCCGCAGATCAGGCGGTTTCGTTTAGACGGTCTAAACTACCTCCCAAGAGATTCGCTCCTCATCCTGAATCGAGGAGCTTCTGGCCAGAGAAAGAGCGAATTCGACCAGACGTTCTCAAAGAGGAAAGCGTCTTGGAGTCTCATATCTTTCCTCCGGATCTCATCGCCAACTGGAATGAGAGGTGATGGAGAACGACCTCTCCCCCTGTGGATCCGCCGGCTGCTAGACTTGCCACCAACACAGTCCTCACGCTGTCCGGTGGGGCGACTCTGACAGGTTCCATCGATAGGATCATGGAATCCTTTGTGAATTCGGCTCTCGAACCTGCCGCATCATCCCTATGCCCGCTTGCACTTGGGTTTCGAAGTCGGTATCCGAAGGGGCTAAAACAACTCCGTTGGGGCATTCAAGCCGGAGCTCCACCAGACTGGCTGGCGGAAGTTACCACCCAGATTACTCATGCCGGGGAATAATGTGTTCTCTGGACGTCGCGTCTTCTGCCGCTCAGACACCCGGTAATGTTGTTGCCAGCCGTTGTTCTGTTTGGCTCAAGAGTCATCAAAGAAGTCCCTTACGAGCCTGGCTTTTTCAAGGATCACGTCCTTTCGGTTCCAAGCTGGACCAAATTATTAAGGATGCCACTGGCGGCACCAGTTCTCTTAGTTGGCAACTTCGGTCCTTTTCGGCCTTTTTTGCGTCGTTTCGCAGCATCAGATTCCTTTTCGCAACAGAGGCCACAGGCACGTTAAGAAAAGAAGGTATTCTTCGACTCACTCCTTCCTGGCGTTCCCGCTACTTCTAAGGTGGATTCTCCAGGTCCAGGACTGGAAGTTCCACCTAGGCATGACCCACGATTAGACTCTAGCCCGTTTCTCCTGTTCCTCAGGGACGTCTGGGTCTCCTCAGTAGAGGACGCATGGGCCAGGGCACTTGTATCCTCTAGATCAGAGGTCCCCAACTCCAGTCCTCAAGGCCCACCAACAGGTCATGTTTTC
This sequence comes from Ranitomeya imitator, assembly GCF_032444005.1. Lineage (NCBI taxonomy): Eukaryota > Metazoa > Chordata > Amphibia > Anura > Dendrobatidae > Ranitomeya > Ranitomeya imitator. The sequence continues at coordinate 243,269,217 of NC_091282.1, forward strand.
AGGATTTCCTTTGCATTGCACAGGTGATGCAATTATTACCTGGGCAAGACTAAGGAAATCCTGAAAACATGACATGTTGGTGGGCCTTGAGGACTGGAGTTGGGGACCTCTGCTCTAGATACAAAATCTTCATTTCACGGCCCTGGGATCGTTTTCTTCGAATCCCAACCTCCAAGAGACCCCGCTCTAGTCCCGGGTTTCTTTACAGCCATTGTTTCCCTCCTTAGATCCGGGGTAATCGTTCCCGTCCCAGAACAGGAACAGTTCAACGGTTCACAGGCTTCTCTTCGAATCAGAGGACGACAAGGTTCGTCCCAGTTCGGATCTCAATTTGCTGAACAGGAGGTTTCGTCGGAGACACTTCAGGATGATATTCCCTCGTTCAGTAATCGCTTCCATGGAGGCTCAGGATTTTCGGTTTCAGGCTCCCGAAAGTGTATCCATCTTCCCGACACTCTAGCCGTTGCGGGTGGCTCGTCAACAGGAAGAAGTTCCGTCTTGTTCAGCGCCTCGTATCTCCGGGCATGTTCTTCGACACTTGTCGGACCAGAGTCTTCCTTCCCGAAGACAGGATATCCCTCCTTTGTCAGGAAGTTTGCTTGCTCCAGGGTTTTCGGTCCCCTCCTTTCCGATGGGCCTTAAAGGTCCTAAGGAGGTTGGTTGCAACATCGGGAGCAATTTTCCCTTCGCCCGTTTCATTCAAGACTTCTTCAGCAGGCTATTCTATCACAGGGGGACAGGTCTGTCTTCTCCCTGCATCGTCCGATCCGGCTTTCCCCCGGGTCAAACGGTTCCTCGACTGGTGGCCAAGGTCACTTCTCTTATCCCAGAGTAGATCCTTCACAGCATATCTTTCCTTTCAGTTCCCTGGCAGGTGGTGACGACGGACGTCAGCCCGCTCGGCGGAGGCGCGGGGCTTTGTCACCTGTTCTTTTCAGGGTTGTTGGTCGGTGCAGGAGTCCTCCTTGCCGATCAATGTCCTCGAGTTTCGGATCATCTTTCTGTTTTTCCTTCACTGGGTAAGGATTCTCAGCAGCCTAGACAGACAATGACACAGCAGTGGCATATATCTACTACCAGGGGTGGACTCGGCGGTCTCTGGCCTCGGCCGAGATTCCAGGATCCTCCTTTGGACAAAGGTAACGGTCCTGGTGAGCTCCGCAGTGCATGTCCCCAGCGTGGACATTTAGGCCGCCGACTTCCTCGGCCGCGAGGGCCTTGTGGTACTTCAGGAGGTTTCCTATCGGATTGCTCTTCGATTGGGGGACTCCAGATGTGGACCTCATGGCGCCCCGATTGAATAGGAAGGTACCTTGGGTCGGTCCAAGGTCCCGCGATCCTCTCACAGTGGTGTTAACACTCTGGCCATTCCTTGGTTGCAGTTCGCGCTCCCCTATCGGTTCCCACCCCTTTCCCTTGCTTTCCAAGCTGTCGAAAAGATCAAGGCGGGATGGGTGTCGGTCATTCTGATCGTTCCGGATTGGCCCAGGAGGTCTTGGTTTGCGGACATCATCAATCTTCTCGCGGTCACCCCTGGTGCCTTCCAAACAGACCCGATCTGCTGTCTCAGGGTCCGATCTGCCACCCGAATTATCGGTCGCTCAGTTTAACGGCGTGGCTGTGGACTCCACAGTTCTAAGAGCGTCCGGTCTTTCGGCCCGGATGGGTCACGCTATAATCCAGGCTAGGAAGCCTTCGTCTTCTTTTAGGATCTACTATCGTACCTGAAAGGCTTACTTTCGTTGATGCGAGTCCAACCGCTTTTCACCTATGTCCTTTCCCTGTCTTCCATTTGGTTTTCCTTCAGGCAGGACTGGATTTGGGCTTCGCTCTCAGTTCCATAAAGGGCCAGGTTCCTGCGCTCTTCTTCCCTTTAAGAAAACGTTATCTTCTCAGCCACAGGTTAAGACCTTCCTTCAAGGAGTAGCCCACGCTGTCCCTCTGTACAGGGCCTCTGTGGATTCATGGGATTTAAAGGTTGTTCTGGTTATTCTCAGGGGTTCCCCCCTTTTGAGCCTCTGAGGGAGTTTTCCCTGTCAGTTCTATCTCGGAAGGTGGCTTTTCTCAAGTCCATCTCTTCGATCCGCCGCGTTTTTGAGTTGGCGGCCTTTTCTTGCCGACCTCCTTTATGGTTTTTCCACCAGGACAAGGTGGTCCCAGGCCTCCGCCTTCCTTCCTTTCTCGAGGTGGTTTTCATCTTTCTACCTCAACGAGGACATCGTTCTACCTTCCTTTTGTCCAGCTCCGACTCATCCTCTGGAGCGATCGTTGTACAGGCTGGACCCCGTCAGGGCAGTGAGGATCTCCCTGGCTAGCACGGCCGCTTTCCGAAAGATGGATTCTCTTTTCGTCACCCTTGATGGTTTGCGTAGAGACCTGCCGGCTTCCACGGTGACTATTGCTCGCTCGATCAGAACGGCAATTTTGAAGCTTACCGGGTCAAGAACAGAGTGCCCCTCCTGAGATAAAGGCTCACTCTACCCGGGCAGTCGGCGCTTCCAGTGTGGTACGTCACAGGGGCTTTCGCCGACGGCTTTGCAAAGCGGCAACCTGGTCCTCCATCCACACGTTTCGCCGGACTACGGCGGACTCCAGCCTGGGCAGAAGGATCCTGCAGGCGGCAGTGGTGAGTCCTCGTACTTGATGGAAGTCTGTTTTTCCCACCCCAGGGACTGCTTTGGGATGTCCCATGGTTTCTGTGTCCCCCAATGAAAGGCGATAGAGAAAACAGGATTTTTGGTTGCTTACCGTAAAATCTGTTTCTCGGAGCCTTCATTGGGGGACACCGCTCCCTCCCAAGTTGAACAGCTCTGTTTACCGTTTACGTGTGAGTTCTTTGAATACTCTTTGAGTGCTTGAAACTGTTAATCTATGGAGCGCCGTGGAATTTGTTGGCGCTATGTGGATAAAGTTTATTATGTTATTATTATTCTTTCTCTTTTACACGTTGCTTCTCCTACTGCTTTCTCACTAACTGAATATCCTACTTCCTGTCGGTAGGGTGTACACTGCAGAGGAGGAGCTAACTTTTTTATTTGCATAGTGGCAGCCTCCTAGTGGCAGCAGCATACACCCATGGTTTCTGTGTCCCCCAATGAAGGCTCCGAGAAACAGATTTTACGGTAAGCAACCAAAAATCCTGTTATTTTGGTAGAAATTGCTGTTTGTTTGTTTGTTTTTTACTTGAGGCTAATTAAATACAGATTCCGTATTTTCAATTTCCATTGACCTTCTTAATCTACACAGGCTTATAGCACTTAAAGGTCTTGTTTTTTTTTTCTATTAGGCCATTTCAGTTGTTCTCTGGGTATCCGGATATTTTGCTGGGGTCCTCAGGCCATTTAAATCAAATCTTCAAAAAAAGAAAAAGAAGAAAAAGGACAGCTGTGCCACCGTAAGTGTGCATGACTTCCCGGTGACTGTGCTAGTGATTACTGTGCAAATACATAGCATAATCAGACCCCGTCTTTACCAGTTCATCTATAGTGATGTTCTGAATTAAGAGGATTTAATTTTTGGATCTTCATTTTGCATTCATTGTGCTTTATATTTCTTTAAGTAACAATTGTAAAAAAAAATAATTTTAGCTATAGTGTCTGATTAAAGGGAAACTGTCAGCAGGTGTTTGCTATGTATTCTGAACAGAGCATGAGGTAAGGGTTAAGACCCAGGCTTTATTAGCACCAGTAGCTCATCATTGCTGTGACTAGCTGGTCAGTGAGCTCTGGTCTGACACGCCCCCTCCTGTGATAGGCAGCTCACTTTTTATGGACGCTGCAGAACTGCACTGTGATTTACAGTACAATGTAAATCCATGTGAAAAAAAAAAGCTGTGCAGAAAAATCTGCGCAGAAACGCTGCAGATTTCAAAGAAGTGCATGTCACTTATTTTATGCAGTTCTGCAGCGTTTCTGCACCCCTCCATTATAGAAATCCACAGTGGTAAAATCTGCACAAAAACGCACAAAAAACACACAAAAAACGCATTAAAAAAGCACCTGCGGATTCTGCCAGGAGATGCAGATTTAGTGCAGAAAATTCTGCACCACATTTCCTACGTGTGCACATAGCCTAAAACTCTGCGGTTGCTTTGTTAGGTCACTCTATGTGACTGCAAACTTGTGAACCCTCACATCACGCGCACTGGAAACGGCAGTCATGTGACCAAAAGTATGTGACATGAATACTCCCGGCCACATTCCAACTAGGCTGTTTCCGACCTCATTCAGTGCACTTGCATTTAGTGAGGTCGGAAACTGTTTAGTCGAAATGTGGCCCGAAGTATGCATGTCATATACTCGCAGTCACATGACTGCCGGCAGCGGAGAATCCTTACAGCCCACAGCGAGCATGATGTGATGATTCACAAGTCTGCGGTCCTATAGAGTGACTGGAAACTGGCACCATATACTAATTAGGGTGTCTGCTGGCAAGTGGTGCTGGAATAAAAAAAATCCATCCTTTTTATTGATTTTGATTTTTATCAACAGTTATATACATTATAGTACAAACACCATTAACTTTACAAATCCGTTTCACCCTTAGCATCTATATAGTCCTATACCTGCCAAGGTATTCCATGCCAAACAGTTATTTTGTCCAAATGAAGATTTTCCCAAAGACTGGTGTCACGTTATTAAATAGAGAGATTTTACCAAAACTAGTACTGGTCGTATCTTCACTATCAACATGTTTACAAACAGAAAATAATTGGTATCTAGATGTCCTCAACATACAATATTTAACAAGCCGAAATAGCCAATCAGTCTAGAACAGTTAACACTACACGCTTTTTAATTCTGCTCTAAATTCCCATTCAGAGAACGATTCTGCAGGTATCCTGCTATGTGCAGACGATCAGGATCTGGCAGCGCATGTTCGCTGCATCCAAGGCATTTCCATCTATTGAATGCAGGTGAATCACTGAACTGTGTGGATTCACCGCATCCAGTGCATTGTACTGGTGAAATTCTCTTGCGGAGACACACATCTCCGCATGAGAAATAGACATGCTGCAGTCTGGAGTGACGCACCCCATGTCAGTCTCCGCAGGTAAGCCGCGGCCGTCTGTAACATCTGGACGCTGCGGTTTGGAGGCTACACAAGTACACAGCATTTACTGATCGTCTGCACATACCCTTAAAGTGCTGTTTTCAGTACATCGTGATATGAGCAACCTATAAACCATTTATTATTTAATAACTACACTTCAACTTCTGAAACTTTTTTTTTGTGTGCAAATTTTTGTCTTTACAGCCTCCAGTATTCAGTAGCTTCCAGGATTATGTTACTGGGCTGCAAACGTTGCTAACAAATGTGACCGACTATATACGGGAGGTGGAGACCTCTCTGATAGCACTCAAAGTTGAAGATCTGTCCCTTAATAATGTCAATTTTACCGAGGTGGGTTGTACATTTTCATTGTTTTAGATAGTGAAGCAAACCATAACTAAAGAAAAAAAATATTGATACCATTAAAGGAGTTTTCCCACAAACAAAATTAATTTTAATCAATAGATCTTTGAATAATAAAAAAATCCACAATTGGATGGTTTAAAGAATAAAAATTAATGTTCCTGTGCTGAGATAATCTTGTAAAGGTTGCCCCTGCTATGTACTGTGTAATGGCTGTGTCTGACTGTACAGGGACATGGGCTGATCATAGCACAGCTCCTGGGCAAGGAGGAACAAAAGAGTATACAGCCAGGACAGCAGGGGGATCATTTTTGTGAGGTAAAACATTCCCCTGCCTGTTTTTAATCCATGTTTTACCTCAAATAATCAGCAGTGATCCCCCTGCTGTCCTGTCTGTATGCTCTTTTGGTTCCTCCCCTGTCCAGGAGCTGTGCTATGATCAGACCATGTCCCTGTACAGTCAGACACAGCCATTACACAGTACACAGCAGGGGCACATTTATAAGATAATCTCAGCACAGGAATTTTTTTTCTTTTATTGCATCCAATTGTGGAACTTATTTTTATTCCAAAATCTATTAATTAAAATGTACTTTGTTAGAAAACCCCCTTTAAATATGATTCATTGTTTTATAATCTTCACTGCCAGCAAGTTTGTGGGTTTTTTTGGATGATTTTTAACAAATATATATTTTAAAAGTGCAAAATATATCATGCTCCCTATATTAATATATAACCGGTGTAATAATTTATATTGGGGGCAAGTTTTTGGCTTCTAAGGCTAATTTTCATTCTGTAAAAAAACAACCACTGTATAACATAGTGCATAGTTGATTCATGTCACTTATGCCTTTTGTGTCTATGCCCATATCTTTACCAAATCGGCTGAATTGAGAAGACTTCCTATATATGATGGAGCCATTATTGTCTACACTGCCTTTCCCATGTGTTCAGTCTGGATCCTCTGGGAAATTCTCACAGTCCGAGCAGAATGCTATGTTAGTCTATCACCAGCCCACCAGGATAACATTCTGAATCATTCCGCACAGCTGTCATACTTTCAGATTTTTGGAGTCCACATGGTTGGTTGCCAGGGTGATTTCTGTTGCTTCTCAGGTTCTCAAAAGAGGAACTTCCTTCCTCAGAATTTCTGACTCTTCTAGCCATTTAGGCACATTCGGAGGTTTCATTCATTCTGTAACTTGGATTCCAGAAGAATATTCTTCAAGCCGTCCGGGCATGATTCATGCTCTCCGTGACACAAGCAGCATAAATCGGACACTGCCTGCCTTAGTCCATACGTGTCAATTAATCCTGGGTGTCTCCTGTTTTGACCTAGATTCTGTTTGCTTCTGCATGAGGGTTCAGAGCAGGATGGTATTGTATTCTGAGCTGTCCCATAGTCCTAGATTGACTAAGCCTTTTGTGGCAATCTGGTCTCGGAAGCTCTTTAGTCCTTGTCACCTTCATCCTGACATACTTTTCCCAAAGTCCAGTACTCCAAAGGTCGCTATTCAGCCTTGCTCCTTTTAAGGGTCACGTCTATTATTTTTTAATATATCCGGACTCTCTTTAGGCAGAGCAAGACCCTTTTTCAAGAAGTCTATCGTTGAATCTTCCCCCACAAGACTCGTGGCACCTTAACCTTTTCTAGATATATTACAGACTTCTCCCTTATAGAACTCACTTCTACCTCTTAGAAACTTTTGTAGGGTTTCAGAGCTTTCTGCGTTTTCCTCCTTTCTAGTGCATTACCAGCATAAGGTTATCTTGGGTTGGCTGCCATCATTCCTGCCAAAGGTCTTGTTGACCTTCTATATCATGAAGCTGTTGTGCAGCCTACATTTTGCCTTTCCGATCCCAGGGTGTGCACCTTACATTGACTGGATTTGTTCAGTTCAGTTTGTGTCTGTGTTATGAAAGTCTTTAGGTTTTTTGATTTGCTGTTTGTGATCTGACATGCTGCACAAGGATCTAGCATTTTTCAAGTTGATAGATCGGTAACCTTTCATGATGGTGGCCAAGATCCAAGGGAAAAGCTTCTCCCTTTTAGGTAACTTCTCATTCCACTTGAGCATTTGTTGTCTATTCGGCAATTGGGTGTCTATGGCCTCTTTCTTAGTTTGCAAGGCTGTCACCTGCTCCTTATTTTACAAGATTTACATGTGGCTATGCCAGCCCCAGATTCTTTCACCTTCTGTAATGTCTTTAGGTCATCCCATGGTGCTATGTCCCTGGAAAGTTTTGCTCTTGTCTTTAAAGGGAACCTGTCACCCCCCGCTCCCTCCTGCCCCAGGCTTTTGTAACTAAAGGTACCTTCACACATAACGATATCGTTAACTATATCGTTGCTTTTTGTGACGTAGCAACGATATCGTTAATGAAATCGTTATGCGTGACAGTGACCAACGATCAGGCGCCTGCTGGGAGATCGTTGGTCGCTGGGGAAAGTCCAGGACTTTATTTCGTCGCTGGATCACCCGCTGACATTGCTGAATCGGCGTGTGTGACGCCGATTCAGCGATGTCTTCACTGTTAACCAGTGTAAACATCGGGTTACTAAGCGCAGGGCTTACCTGGTTACCATTGTAAAAGTAAAAAAAAAAAACACTACATACTTACATTCCTGTCACGTTCCTCAGCATCAGCTTCCCTGAAGTCCCCAAGTGACAGCACCAGCCGTAAAGCAGAGCACAGCGGTGACGTCACCGCTCTGCTTTCCGGCCAGCGCTTACACAGTGCGGGAAGCTGAAGGCGAGGGACGCGACAGGAATGTAAGTATGTAGTGTTTTTTGTTTTTTTTTTACTTTTACAATGGTAGCCAGGGTAAACATCATGTTACTAAGCGCGGCCCTGCGCTTAGTAACCCGATGTTTACCCTGGTTACCGGGGACTTCGGGATCGTTGGTCGCTGGAGAGCTGTCTGTGTGACAGCTTTCCAGCAATCAAACAGCGACGCTGCAGCGATCGGCATCGTTGTCTATATCGCTGCAGCGTCGCTAAATGTGACGGGACCTTAAAAGAGCCATCTTGTGCAGCACTAATGCTGCATTCTGACAAGGTGGCTCTTTTAGTTATTATTCGTTGCACTGCAGAAGTACCGTATATACTCGAGTATAAGCCGACCCGAGTATAAGCCGACCCCCCTAATTTTGCCACAAAAAACTGGGAAAACTTATTGACTCGAGTATAAGCCTAGGGTGGAAATGCAGCATTTACCGGTGAATTTCAAAAATAAAAATAGATCATTATTTCCCCATAGCTGTGCCATATAGTGCTCTACACCGTTCATTATTTCCCCATAGCTGTGCCCCATATAGTGCTCTGCACCGTTCATTGTGCCCCATTGCTGTGCCATATACAGTGCTCTGCACCGTTCATTGTGCCCCATATCTGTGCCCATATACGGTGCTCTGCTCCGTTCATTGTGCCCCATTGCTGTGCCATATACGGTGCTCTGCACCGTTCATTGTGCCCCATATCTGTGCCCATATACGGTGCTCTGCTCCGTTCATTGTGCCCCATTGCTGTGCCATATACGGTGCTCTGCACCGTTCATTGTGCCCCATATCTGTGCCCATATACGGTGCTCTGCACCGTTCATTGTGCCCCATATCTGTGCCCATATACGGTGCTCTGCACCGTTCATTGTGCCCCATATCTGTGCCCATATACGGTGCTCTGCACCGTTCATTGTGCCCCATTGCTGTGCCATATACGGTGCTCTGCACCGTTCATTGTGCCCCATTGCTGTGCCATATACGGTGCTCTGCACCGTTCATTGTGCCCCATTGCTGTGCCATATACGGTGCTCTGCACCGTTCATTGTGCCCCATTGCTGTGCCATATACGGTGCTCTGCACCGTTCATTGTGCCCCATTGCTGTGCCATATACGGTGCTCTGCACCGTTCATTGTGCCCCATTGCTGTGCCATATACGGTGCTCTGCACCGTTCATTGTGCCCCATTGCTGTGCCATATACGGTGCTTTGCACCGTTCATTGTGCCCCATTGCTGTGCCATATACGGTGCTCTGCACCGTTCATTGTGCCCCATAGAAATCTCTGCCGCCGCTGCTGCAATAAAAAAAAAACACCACATACTCACCTCCCTTGATTGCAGCTCCCGGCGTCTCGTTCCGGCGCCTCCATCTTCCCGGCGTCTCTGCTCTGACTGATCAGGCAGAGGGCGCCGCGCACACTGTATGCGTCATCGCGCCCTCTGCCTGTACAGTCAGAGCGCAGACGCCGGGAAGATGGAGGCGCCGGCCGGGAAGATGGAGCGGCGCCCGGCGGCTGGAACGAGGACAGGTGAATATGCTATACTTACCTAGTCCTGGCGATCCTCGCGCTGTCCCTCTGCCTGGTCTTCGGTGCCGCAGCTCTTCCTGTCAGCGGTCACCGGCACCGCTGATTAGAGGAATGAATAGGCGGCTCCACCCCTATGGGAGGTGGAGCCGCTTATTCATATCTCTAATGAGCGGTCCCACGTGACCGCTGAAGAGGGGAAGAAGCTGCAGCACAGAAGCCCGTGGGACGGCAGGGACAGCGCGAGGATCGCTGGGACTAGGTAAGTATACCTCAGCGCCCTCACCCCCTCACCCGCCGACCCTGCCACCCACATTGACTCGAGTATAAGCCGAGAGGGGCACTTTCAGCCCAAAAATTTGGGCTGAAAATCTCGGCTTATACTCGAGTATATACGGTAATCGCTTTTGAATTTGGTCCCTCATACCTGTGAAATCACCAGGGAGGCAGGTCTTTCCCCCCTAACATGGATGTGAACATTCTTTAATAAGCAGCCTTCGATCCTTTTATTACAAAGTTGGTTTGCAGTTACCATGTGTTTTGTTAGAATTCCGGAAGTCAGATGAGTTGCATCTTGTTTCTGACTCTCGTATCTGTTTTAAAAAAACAAAAACAAAAAAAAAGTGTAAAATGGTTTGATTAAATTGTACGGGTCTGGGTCCTGTCCATTTTTAAAATGAATGTCACAGAGACAAGAAATGCTGTCATGCGAATATGCGCTTAGGCGTGATTTTTATGTGGTTTAGTGCAGGTTTGAAGGATTAGTGATCAACTGAAAAGTAATAATCCATGAAAGTGTAATTTAAGGATATGTTGTTCATTTGCATAACCTCATGTTGATGTATAACTCTCCTGTTGGTATAATTTTATGCTTGGCATAAATTATAAGCATCTGATGGCTCTAGAAGCATTTGTCTTCTATTTTGATTGGATGTTGCTTATCATCAGTCATCTAGTAAAAATTAAAAAAAATAAATAAAACCCATCCCCTTTTCCAGCAGTACACTGGTCCTGCCGTTACGTTGGCATATTTAGACTATGGCCAATAGTTGTCTCACGGGCGTTATGCACAGGACCTTTCAACAGTGACATAGAACCACAAGATGCACGAGATCAGACACGGGGGTTGTTAAAGATGAAATCCCCTAAAACGTGTGAATGTCTAAACTAGTAACGGCCACTGTATTGTGCAGCTTAGGCTACAAACGTAAACATCACCTTTTGTGTCAATTACCATTAACTTTTTTTCATTAAAAAAAATGTAATTTTTAATGTTTTCTTATTCAGGAAGAAAAGAAGTTTACAAAGCTGTCATCAGACAAGGTTCAGAACAGCTACGTGCACTCATTGCAAGAGGTGGGCGATCTCTTGCGGAAGAGACTCGAAACAATTAAGAAACTAAAACTCTAGAATGTGAATAAGAACGGTCTTTGGAAACATTGTTGAGCTTCTGGCGGTCATCCTAATCCAGAACTTCCCAAGAACATGCATGAAGGACTTCAACAATCTGATTTTCTTTTTTTTTTTTTAAAGTCGTGAATGAAATTTATACAATTTGGTTTAAATTATTGTACATAACGCAGCAGCCGTGGCCTGCACCTGACCACTTTTTATACATGCTCATGATCTTTCAGCAATTAATTTTTCATACCTTTTTTCTTCCCCCTTCATGCGAACATAGAAACTCTGTACATGCAGCAATAGTAATTGGCTGAATCCCAATCGTTATTCCCCCATCGCTAGATAAATTTTATTTATTTTTTTGGGGGGGGAGGGGGTGCTTTATGAAATTCCTTTTTTCTATTTATCTTTTATTACATCATTTTCTTCACCTAAACATGAACTGAATGGTTTGCAGTTGGCCTTCTTTCCCCCTTTCTAGTAGGTGTTTTAAATTATATGAAATGATGTGTTTCAAGAGCTTGAAAAATTTAGATTTTTTTTTTCCTTTGTCACTGCCCAGACCACTGAAAAGCTGATATACACATCATCTGGAACATGGGCTTGAAAATGGCTGCCAACTATGAGATTGAGACAAGTAACTCTCAATAAGCCACATATTTAATCTAAAGACCCCCAGAAACAGTCAAGGGAACCTACCAGTTATTGACAGGATCTTTCAAATTTCCAACGGCCAATAATTTTGTTCTCTGGGTGTTATGCTGCCGCCAAAGAAGACTGGCGGTGACTTTCTCAAGAGTGAGCATAGGAGCTCTCAGTAGAGCTCTGCCAAGCGCCTTTGTATATGGGTGACTCCTAAGGAGATGGCTGTCAACAGAATAGTTGCTCAGTCGATGGCTATCTAATGTGTATGGGGAACTTCAAATATATTGTTAACCATGTAAAGACCAGAAGAGCTGTCTACCCCATTGTTACAGTACTACATCTAATTAGTAAGTCCTAAATTATTAAGAGCTTTAAGCCAGGTCTAGTTTCAGCCATTTTTCCCAGTCGTTCAGGTTCTTTGAAATGTTAAACCTGTGTTCCTTTGCTTTTTATGGCAGAAGACATTTTCACCATTCTTCAGGTTCTGAAGTGGCTTTCTCCATTTTGCTAAAGATATTACATCATTTTGTATGCTTATTTATGCAACCCTGTCACTATCCGAGTGCTGGTGTATATTTATATAAATCTATATGTGGGTATGTATATTTGTATAGTATATAATTATGTACATACACATATGCATACAGACAAACGTATGTAATAAAATGCCAATCTCAGCCCTACGTGCAGATGAGACCAGCATGAAAGGAATAGGTTTTGATTTGGGTTGCCGGGTGAGTTACAGACTTTCGCTAATCTTTTACCTGACTGTTTTCACAAACTGTATGTAAGGGTTCAGAGAGCCTGGCAATCGGGATTTTGCCCTATATTACAAACACATTTTGTTAGTGATGCTAGGTGGTTGACAAGAGTATTTTTAAAATAAATCCCTATCCCTATTACGCACTGTGTCTGACTGACTCAATATTTGCTTTTCAAATGTTCAGTATAATTTTATGGGTTTGAAAATTGCCAACGATGTGGGGGGAAAAAAATCTTCAAAATACAGACTGTAAGAAATTAAAGTGTAAGCATTTTTGGTGTGAGAACTGGAGTTACAACTTGTTAAATTGAATTGTTTTTCGTCCGTCCTTATTCTTACTTGTTTGGAGCATGTTTTTTTTAAGCTTGTAAACGAGGAAGAAAAATATTGTACAATGATAAAATCTTCCACCTATCGATGACCTATAACTTTATAGATAGGTACTGTCAAAACCTAAGAGAGGAACAATATGAACATATACCCTGCTGTACTAGCAATAGTACATATAAATAATAATAATAATCTTTATTTTTATATAGCGCTAACATATTCCGCAGCGCTTTACAGTTTGCACACATTATCATCACTGTCCCCGATTGGGCTCACAATCTAGAATTCCTATCAGTATGTCTTTGGAATGTGGGAGGAAACCGGAGTGCCCGGAGGAAACCCACGCAAACACAGAGAGAACATACAAACTCTTTGCAGATGTTGTCCTGAGTGGGATTAGAACCCAGGACCCCAGCGCTGCAAGGCTGTAGTGCTAACCACTGCGCCACCGTGCATCTTATAAATAAGATGGGGTACTTGGTAAATACTGTTTGTGCTATAAAGAAAAAAGTGTGAAAGCCATCCTACTGTGACAAGGTGGAACTAATCACGATAGTCCTAATTTCTAGTATTAAAACCTCACAATGTGTCAAAATTGACCTTAACCCCTATCTGACCTCGGACGGGATAGTACGTCCGAGGTCAGATCCCCTGCTTTGATGCAGGGCTCCGCGGTGAGCCCGCATCACAGCCGGGACATGTCAGCTGTTTTGAACAGCTGACATGTGCCCGTAATAGGCGCGGGCAGAATCGCGATCTGCCCGCCCCTATTAACTAGTTAAATGCCGCTGTCAATCGCAGACAGCGGCATTTAACTACCGCTTCCGGCCGGTTGGCCGGAAATGACGTCATCGCCGACCCCCGTCACATGATCGGGGGTCGGCGATGCGTCAGGATGGTGACCATAGAGGTCCTATGTAGCAGAGCCGATCGCGTTGTGCCTGCTTCTAGCCTCCCACGGAGGCTATTGAAGCATGGCAAAAGTAAAAAAAAAAAAAAAGTTAAAAAAAATGTGAAAAAAATAAAAAAAATGTAAGTTTAAATCACCCCCCTTTCGCCCCAATCAAAATAAATCAATAAAAAAAAAAAATCAAATCTACACATATTTGGTATCGCCGCGCTCAGAATCGCCCGATCTATCAATTAAAAAAAAAAAGCATTAACCTGATCGCTAAATGGCGTAGCGAGGAAAAAAAATTCGAAACGGCAGAATTACGTTTTTTAGGTCGCCGCGACATTGCATTAAAATGCAATAACGGGCGATCAAAAGAACCTATCTGCACCAAAATGCTATCATTAAAAACGCCAGCTTGGCACGCAAAAAATAAGCCCTCAACCGACCCCAGATCACGAAAAATAAAGACGCTACGAGTATCGGAAAATGGCGCAATTTTTTTTTTTTTTTTTTTTGTTTAGCAAAGTTTGGAATTTTTTTTCACCACTTAGATAAAAAATAACCTAGTCATGTTAGGTGTCTATGAACTCGTACTGACCTGGAGAATCATAATGGCAGGTCAGTTTTAGCATTTAGTGAACCTAGCAAAAAAGCCAAACAAAAAACAAGTGTGGGATTGCACTTTTTTTTTGCAATTTCACCGCACTTGGAATTTTTTCCCGTTTTCTAGTACACGACATGCTAAAACCAATGATGTCGTTCAAAAGTACAACTCGTCCCGCAAAAAATTGCAGATTTAGCAGGTTTACACATTTGGAATTAACTTGGCATTGTGACATTTGGACTGTAGATCAGCCTGGAAGTGTGAAATGCACTGCAGCAAAAAAGAATGTTATTTCTTTGTTTATTTTTTTTTTAAATTGTGAAAAGTCTTTTCAGAGGGTCATTTATTATTCAACCCCTCAACCCACCAGAATTCTGTTTGGTTCCCCTAAAGTATTAAGAAGTAGTTCAGGCACAAAGAACAATGAGTTTCACATGTTTGGATTAATTATCTTTTTTTCCAGCCTTTTCTGACTATTTAAGACCCTCCCCAAACTTGTGAACAGCACTCATACATGGTCAACATGGGAAAGACAAAGGAGCATTCCAAGGCCATCAGAGACAAGATCGTGGAGGGTCACAAAGCTGGCAAGGGGTACAAAACCCTTTCCAAGGAGTTGGGCCTACCTGTCTCCACTGTTGGGAGCATCATCTGGAAGTGGAAGGCTTATGGAACTACTGTTAGCCTTCCACGGCCTGGACAGCCTTTGAAAGTTTCCTCCCGTGCCGAGGCCAGGCTTGTCCGAAGAGTCAAGGCTAACCCAAGGACAACAAGGAAGGAGCTCCGGGAAGATCTCATGGCAGTGGGGACATTGGTTTCAGTCAATACCATAAGTAACGTACTCCACCGCAATGGTCTCTGTCCAGACGAGCCCGTAAGGTACCTTTACTTTCAAAGCGTCATGTCAAGGCTCGTCTACAGTTTGCTCATGATCACTTGGAGGACTCTGAGACTGACTGGTTCAAGGTTCTCCGGTCTGATGAGACCAAGATCGAGATCTTTGGTGCCAACCACACACGTGACGTTTGGAGACTGGATGGCACTGCATACGACCCCAAGAATACCATCCCTACAGTCAAGCATGGTGGTGGCAGCATCATGCTGTGGGGCTGTTTCTCAGCCAAGGGGCCTGGCCATCTGGTCCGCATCCATGGGAAGATGGATAGCATGGCCTACCTGGAGATTTTGGCCAAGAACCTCCGCTCCTCCATCAAGGATCTTAAGATGGGTCGTCATTTCATCTTCCAACAAGACAACGACCCAAAGCACACAACCAAGAAAACCAAGGCCTGGTTCAAGAGGCAAAAAATCAAGGTGTTGCAGTGGCCTAGTCAGTCTCCTGACCTTAACCCAATTGAAAACTTGTGGAAGGAGCTCAAGATTAAAGTCCACATGAGACACCCAAAGAACCTAGATAACTTGGAGATGATCTGCATGGAGGAGTGGGCCAAGATAACTCCAGAGACCAGTGCCGGCCTGAAAAGGTCTTATAAAAGACGATTATTAGCTGTAATTGCAAACAAAGGTTATTCCACAAAATATTAAACCTAGGGGTTGAATAATAATTGACCCACACTTTTATGTTTAAAATTTATAAAAATTTAACTGAGCAACAAAACATTTTGGTTTGTAAGATTTATGCATCTGTTAATAAATCCTGCTCTAGTTTGAAGGCTCTAACTTATTTGCATCTTATTAATAATAAATAATAATCTTTATTTTTATATAGCGCTAACATATTCCGCAGCGCTTTACAATTTTGCACACATTATCATCACTGTCCCCGATGGGGCTCACAATCTAGAATCCCTATCAGTATGTCTTTGGAATGTGGGAGGAAACCGGAGTGCCCGGAGGAAACCCACGCAAACACGGAGAGAACATACAAACTCTTTGCAGATGTTTTCCTGGGTGGGATTAGAACCCAGGACCCCAGCGCTGCAAGGCTGCTGTGCTAACAACTGCGCCCCCTAAATCTGCAGGGGGTTGAATACTACTTGTAGGCACTGTACACCCTCCTGATGGCTCTAAGTGAACCAGTTCTTAGTGTCTGTAGGAGGCACTTGGGTCTGCTTTCAGACCCCATCGTTTTTATTTTTATTCTTTTTTTCCTTAATGGAGCGAATGGGGGCGACGGACCTTTTCCTACAAAGTTAGATGCCAGCCCTGAGCTCACCTTACGGGTGACGGTTCCTTCGTGTTCCGATCTCCCCCCTCCATAGCAAGCGACCACATTGAGTAGTCCTCCATCTACCTCTCCTGGAGCCAGGTGCATAGCCAGACATATTACGTATGGCGTCCGTGCAGCCCCCCCCCCACTGCATCACCACTGATATAGCAGATGATGCAAGGCGGCAGAAGCTCTCCACCCCCTCCCTGACTATGGCGACGGTGGATTGAGCACCGGCCCATCGCATCTACCGTGAGTACACTGCGGGGGCCGAGGTGCTGGAGGGTCCTGGTATGGGGTGTGGAAGGTCTGCACTAGCAGGGCATAAAGCCTGGGTCCGTGGGTAGTCCGCAGCGCGGTTTTTTTTATGAGAAGCGCGGCTCAGGATGGCACTAATAGCGGTCGCAGCGCCGTGGGCCGCAACCGCAAGGTTTTCAAATTTAGTCCCAGGCTTTTCCCCTTCATCCAGGCCAGAGTTCTTGGCCACGCCCACGGCAATTACCGCCGCCCATCTTTTCTAGCGCTTCTTGTTCCCTGAGAAGTGCTCTCTCAGATCTCGGCCATCTTGGTACACCCACAGCGCTGATCCTGCAGCACTGCTCCAGCTCTCCTAATCTCTGGATAACGATCTACAGCCTTCAGGACCATACATTGCGGACCTCGTCTGGGGACTCAAGACACAGGACCTGGGTAAGCTGCAGATACATAGCTTAACCCTTCCCCTGCTAGTAAGTGCTCTCAAGGCTACTATGTCTCAATCAAGGCCTCACAAAAAAGTCTGGGAAAACCCACACTGTATTTTTTGCTGCATGTACCTCTTGTAAGGTCTCATTACCCCAGGGTTACAATACTGCATAGTGCAGGAACCACCTTTTACTGATACCGAACCCAGTGAGCCTAGTCCCCCGAGTGGGCTACCTCCCTTACCCGGTCTATGGCATCCCTGGCAAAAGCGTTAGAATCATTCCGAGACCCCTCCTCTAGCCAGGGCACTCTTACGGATGAAGCTT
Organism: Ranitomeya imitator; assembly: GCF_032444005.1. NCBI lineage: Eukaryota > Metazoa > Chordata > Amphibia > Anura > Dendrobatidae > Ranitomeya > Ranitomeya imitator. The sequence continues at coordinate 243,286,757 of NC_091282.1, forward strand.
CCGATCCTCAAAACCCCTCGTACTTTGGGGGTCGTACCTTGCCAAGGAGCTCTCGCTTGTCCAGGTAAAGGACTCATGCCATATCCCCAGACCATCACCAGGTTTCAGGTTCTGAGAGCTCCATTTCTCGCTCCCCTTCTATTCGGGGCTAGTAGAAAACCTGTTTCAGAGGACGATTCTGACACGTCCCTAGATCAGGAATTTCATCACGATCAGGAGACTCTCGACTCTTGAGTCAGTGAATAAGGCTTTGAAACTTGAGGAGGAACCTTTATCTAAAACGGATCACGCCATGTATTTAAGAGGTCCAAGCGAGCTCACAGAGTGTTCGCCACTCATCCCGAATTTAAGGAAATCGTTGAATCTCATAGGATCCGTCCCGATAAACGATTCATAGGGCAGAAGCCCATGGAACCAAATTATCTCTTTGCCCAGGATCTAAGAAAAGATTGGTCGCAATCTCTCCAGTAGATCCTCCGGTATCACGCCTGGCTACTAAATCTATTTTATCCTCTTCGGAGGGCGCCTCTATCAAAAACCCAACCGATCGTCAGATCGACAATATGGCGTGTTCAGCCTTTGAAGCCTCAGCAGCCGCACTCTTACCTTCCTGCTACGTGGGTGGCTAAGGCTATGACCCACTGGGCTGAGTTCTTGTCTGCAGCGGTGCTGGATACCGACCCCACCCCCCGAGATAGCAGACCTCGCTACTCAAATAGCCAGAGCTGGATATTTTGTAGTTACCGCGTCCCTGGATGCTGCTAACTGTGCTTCGCAAGCAGCAGCAAACGCCATCACCATCCGGAGGTCCTTATGGCTCAGGGACTGGCGTGCGGATTCAGCTTCCAAAAAGTCATTGACTTCTCTTCCATATCACAGCGGTCGCTTTTTTGGCGAAAAGCTCCACCAATTAAATTCCGACGCCACTGGAGGGAAGACTAAATTGCCTCCACAACAGATTCCCTTTCAGAACCAGCAGCAGCAGGCTCGGTCACAATTTTTTCGCTTCAACTCAAATTGGTCCTCTACTTCCACATCTTCCGGACCTGGCCGGGCACTACGTAGGGATAGAGGTCCTCAGACCTCTTACAAACCTTCCCCCTCTTGGAGAGGCAGGCCTAGGCAGTCGGGGTCCAGACCGGGCAGGTCTCCCACACAATGACTCCCTTCGGTATCCGGAGGACACCTCCAAAGTAGGCGGCCGCCTGCTTTCCTTCAGCGATGCGTGGCTCTCGGTCGTTCACGACGAATGGGTCCACGACCTAGTGTCCTCCGGATACAAGATAGAATTTTTCTCTCTTCCACCAAATCGCTTTTTCCTGTCTTCTCCTCCCAGGGCAAAGGCATCACAGTACTTCCAGGCCATAAGCTCTCTAAAAGAAGAAGGGGTTATTATCCCAGTTCCTCAAAGCGAAAGGTTTCAAGGTTTTTATTAAAACCTGTTCATTGTTCCAAAGAAGGACGGTACAGTACGGTCCATACATTTTTTTTTTTTTTTTTTTAGGAATGATACTGGACTCGTCCCAGGGGTTGGTACTTCCCCCAGAAAAGATCTCAGTCTTACACCGGGAAGCTTAGCTCTCCCAACCTCATACTCTCTACGTTTCAGTATGAGTCCTCGGCAGGATGGTAGCAGCTATGGAGGCGGTCCCATTCACTCAATGACACCTCCGCCCCTTACAGCATGCTCTCTTGGCTGTGTGGGACAGGAACCCGTTCTCTCTCGATCGTCGTATCCTCCTTCCCCAGCGAGTCACAGTCTCTCAGGTGGTGGACTTTGAAGTCCTCCCTGAATCAAGGGAAGTCTTTTTTCCCAGTACACTGGCTAGTTGTGACAACAGATGCCAGTCTTCTGGGCTGGGGAGCGGTGTTCCACCATCACACTGCTCAGGGCCGCTGGTCTCTTCAGGAAGTATGCCTGCCCATCAACATCCTGGAAATACGGGCAATCCGGTTGGCTCTTCTCCAGTTCCATCCCTTCCTGGCGGGTCGTCCCATCAGGATTCAGTCCGACAATGCCACGGCAGTAGCATACATCAACCGGCAGAGGGGAACACGCAGCAAAGCAGCCATGACCGAGGTAGGCCACATCCTCCACTGGGCCAAGGAAAACCGCTCAATGTTCTCAGCGGTTCACATCATGGGAGTGGAAAATTGGGAAGCAGACTTCCTCAGCGGTCAAGGTCTTGACTCCAGAGAGTGGTCTCTCCATCCGGAGATCTTCCACCAGATCTGCTGTGTCGTTGGGGAACCCCGGACGTGGATCTGATGGCCACACAGCTAAATTCCAAGGTTCCCAACTTCATAGCTCGGTCCCACGATCCGGCAGCCATCTGGGTAGATGCACTCATTTACTCATGGCATCGGTTCCAGCTTCCGTACATATTTCCCCCGCTTCCTTTACTGCCAAGAGTCATCAAGAAGATCAGAGCGGAGGGGATACCAGTAATCTTGATTGCGCCAGATTGGCCGCGCAGGGCCTGGTACGCCGAACTAGTTCAACTAGTCGCCGATGTCGCCTGGAGACTTCCGAATCGCGCAGACCTGTTGTCTCAAGGCCCCATTTACCACCAGAACTCAGAGGCCGCGTGTTTGATGGCATGGTCGTTGAGTCCTGGGTGCTAACACAGGCAGGGTTCTCTCAGAAGGTCATTTTTACCATGATCAGTGCTAGAAAGCCTACGTCTATGCGTATATATCATCGCATTTGGAAGACCATCTTCGCATGGTTAAAGGACCGAGGACACTCTAATGAATTTTCCATTCCTTCCATCCTCGAATTCCTTCAGTCGGGTTTGGACTTTGGTCTCGCCCTTCGTTCTCTCAAAGGGCAGATTTCCGCCTTGTCAGTCCTGTTCCAACGTAGAATTGCCAACAGAATACAGGTGAAGTTGTTCATTCAGGGAGTCTCCCTTGTGGTGCCGCCCTATAAGATGCCGTTAGAACAATGGGACCTTAATTTGGTCCTCGTAATCTTGCAGGAGGCCCCTTTTGAACCTCTGCAGGACGTTCCCCTGTCTTTTCTGTCATGGAAAGTTGCCTTCCTGGTTGCGGTCACGTCCATCCAACGAGTCTCAAAGTTGGCGGCTTTGTCTTGTAAAATCCTTTTCTCTGAGCCAATCATTGGGGGACACAGCACCCACCCTGTTAGCCTATTGGCTTTAGTTTTTTCTGTGTTGACTTGGTTTTGACATAGTTCATTTTTGTTAAATGTTAAGCTCCTACTGCTTTGTTACCGAACTGGTTCACTTAGAGCCAGCAGGAGGGTGTATACTGCAGGAGAGGAGCTATTCTTGGTGTTAACTTAGTGTCCTCCTAGTGGCAGCAGCATAACACCCATGGTCCTGTGTCCCCCAATTATTGGCTCAGAGAAAAGGATTTTACTGTGAGTACACAAAAATCCCTATTTTTGCGCTTTAATTTTTTTGCTCCCTTTCCAGAGCCATATAGTTTTTTATTTTTCCATCAAAATAGCCGTATGAGGGCTCTTTTTTTAGCGGCATGAATTGTACTTTTGAATGACATCATTTACCATATAGTCTACTGTAAAATGGGGGGAAAAAAGTGCTGTGAAATTCCCAAAAAAGGAGCAATTGATTTTTATCTTTTTATTTTTTTACCATGTTAACTAAATGCTAAAATAACCACGATTCCCCAGGTCAGTCCGAGTACGTAGATACCAAACATGAATATGTTCCAAAGTAACAAATAACACCATTTACCCGAGACCCTTAGAGTCTCCATTTCTCCTAATCTGGGGGTTGGGTGAGGGCTTATTTTTTGCACCCAGAGCTGACATTTTTATTGATACCATCTTGATTAGATACAATGTTTTGATCGCCTGTTACTGCATTTTATTGTGCAAATATAAAAAATTCTGGCAGTTTGATTTTTTTTTTTTTTTTTCTTGTTGCCAGTTTACCGATCTGATTAACTTTATATTTTGATATGACATTTCTGAGCGCAGCAATACCAAATATGTATAATTCTTTTATTGTTTTATTTTGAATGTTGCAAGAAGGGGGGTGATTTGAACTTTTTGTTTTAATTTTTTTTTTTTTACATTTTACTTGCTGCAATAGTTTCTGTAGAAGGCTTGAAGCTGTGATCATTCGATTGCCTGTGTTGCACATAGCAGCATTTCACCCTCCAATGTTCATAGATTTACAATGGGTGTCATGATTGGGGCGTGTCTTGTGACTCTGCTAATCATGCATATTTAATGCCACTGCCAAGAGATTGATAGCAGCATTTAACTTAAAGGGAACCTGTCACCTGAATTTGGCGGGACCGGTTTTCGGTCATATGGGCGGAATTTTCGGGTGTTTTATTCACCCTTTCCTTACCCGCTGGCTGCATGCTGGCCGCAATATTGGATTGAAGTTCATTCTCTGTCCTCCGTAGTACACGCCTGCGTAAGGCAGGATTGCACCCGCGGCTGTTAAAGGCACATGACAGTTGCTCAAATTAGCTGTCATGTGCAGGGAAAGATGTGGGCTCAGCATCGGAGCCTGCATCAAATGCAGGGGTGCGAACTTGGATGTATCTCTCTGTCCAAAGTTGTGAACAGGTTAAAGATGTTTTCCGACTATTTAATTTCACCCCCTTTCATATGCCCTAACTCTTCCTAATAATCATTTTTCTAATATACTTCTATTACCTGCCCTGTAAGGTGATCTCTAGGTGGGTGATGAATGCTTCTGTTGTGATTTTGACTCTGCTATTTCCAATCTAGAAAATGAAATCGGTCAAACCGAGTAGAGCATGTCATTGGTGGGATCAGGGCTACCTCTGTGAGTGAGCGCAGTCTGAGCATGCATGTTCAGATCACACTTGACTTTCCTCTGCCTGGGTCCTGCCGATGCTTTGGAGTGCAGTGCCTTCAGCTGACAAGCTCTGCGATTAGTGATGAGTGCAAGTTCTCGTTACTCGACTTTTTCAAGGGTGCTCGGGTGACAAGTTCTTGTCCCCATGGCCTCATGTTTTACTGCTTTTAGACAGTCACCATCCATGGGGATTGCCTGTGCTTTTCAGGCAATCCCCGCATGTTTTGTGGCTGTCTAACAAACATGCGGCTCCGGGGACTTAAACATGTCACTTGAGCACCTGCAATACTCGGTGCATACCCAAGCAAGCACGCTTGTAAAATATGCTTGAGTCCCTGCGGCTGCATATCTCACTGCTGTTCGAAAGCCGCAACACATGCATGAATTGCCTAACAGGCAATCCCTGCCTGTGTTGTGGCTGTCAAACAGCTCATACAGTGGCGGTGACAAGAGCATATTTTTCGAGCACTCCGAAATACGCGATTAGGACACTAGCGTGCTGGGATAACACCTTATCCGAGCACGCTCGTGCATCACATCCGAAAACCATAGGCAAAGTCAAGTAATGATGAATAGCTGTAATGTGCTGCTTGTTACTAGAAAGCAAATTGCAGGGCTTGTTAGCGGAGTGGACAGAACCTCAAAGCTTCAGCAGGATCCAAGTAGAGGGGAGAGTGAAGTCTGATTTGAGAATAGTAATGTGTGGTGCAGGCAGACTCTGCTGAAGCTTTGAAGTGCCTTCCTCTCGGCTGACAAGCCCTGTGATTTGTTTTCTAATAAGGCTACTTTCACACTTCCGTCTTTTGTCCTCCGTCGCAATCCATCGTTATGGGCAAAAAACGGATCCTGCAAATGTGCTTGCTGGATGCGTTTTTTGCCCATACACTTGTATTAGCGATGGATGGGCACACGTCGCGTCCATCGTGCAGCGGATCCGTCGTGTTTTGGCGGACGCGACGCACAAAAAAAGTTCAATGTAACTTTTTTTGTGCAACGCTGCCGAAACTCCGCCCCCTCCTACCCGGACTGCAGAATGGGCAGCAGATGCGTTGAAAAACTGCATCCGCTGCCCACGTCTTGCAGTTATTTCACAACGTCCGTCGGCCCGACGCATTGTGACGGGCCCGTACGGGCGGAAGTCTGAAAGTAGCCTAAGCAGCACATCGCAGCGTGTTGGCTGAAGGCACAGTACTCCAAAGCATCGGCAGGATCCAGGCAGAGAAGAGTCTGCGCTCAGCATGCGTGCTCACACTGCTGTCACTCACTGAGACCTAAGCTACTGCAATGCCCTACACATGGATTAAGCGACATAGTGAATCACAAGCACTATACTACATTTCTACTTGGAGGTATTTGTTAATATTATTACTCCTACATATTTGGATAGGCTCTTTGAGCTGGGAATACCTCTTTAAAGGGAACCTGTCACCCCCAAAATCAAAGATGAGCTAAGGCCACCAGCATCAGGGGTTTATCTACAGCATTCTGGAATGCTGTAGATAAGCCCCCGATGTATCCTGAAAGATGAGAAAAAGAGGTTCGATTATATTCACCTAGGTGGGCGTCGCAGTCCGGTCCGGGGCCTCCTATCTTTAGGATGACGTCCTCTTCTTGTATTCATGCTTCGACGCAGGCGTACTTTGCTCTGCCCTCAACAGAGCAGACAAAGTACTGCAGTGCGCAGGCGCCGGGAAAGGTCAGAGAGGCCCGGCACCTGCGCACTGCAGTACTTTGCTCTGCCCTCAACAGGGCAGACAAAGTGCGCCAAAGCGTGAATACAAGAAGAGGACATCATCGTATGAAGATGGGAGGCGCCGGACCGCAGCGGGACCGCCCTTGGGTGAGTATAATCTAATCTTTCTCATCTTTCAGTTTACATCAGGGGCTTATCTACAGCATTCCAGAATGCTGTAGATAAGCCCCTGATGCTGGTGGGCTTAGCTCATCTTTGATTTTGGGGGGTGAAAGGTTCCCTTTAAGCCTTATTCATACATCAGGGGTTGTTTTTCCTCATAGGAGAAAAACTGAACAAGCTCCATCAGTTTGGTGCGGGTTTTCATCATTGTTTTTTCCCCACATATGAGAAAAAACAGTCTTGAACTTCTACTTAACAGTCCAGTGAAAAATGGACAGCAGTCGGATGGCATCGTCCATTTTTTTTTTATGGTCTCCTAGACTTGTATTGACAAGTTTGGTCCAATACTCAGATCAACATCGGTCAGCAAAAAAAAAAAATATCAATGATGTATAAACAGCCCCATAGACCATCACACATACAAGTGCTATCTGTATATAACATGGAGCGCACTAATACCCGAAACACTGATGTGTGAACGAGCCCTTATTCAAGCTGAAGATGTCTTCATGTTGCATGGGCCATGTCATACCTTTCTTTTTTGCATATGGCTTCTCGCTTAGTATTTCAGTGTCTTGTCTTGCGCCACTTTAGCTGGAGGGAAATAACTTCAGTTAAAGTGATTTAGTCTGTGAAAGCTAAATAGTCTCCTGTATTTGTTATGGAAGCTGCAGGTTATTAAAGGTTTTCATATCTGACCTCAGGTAATCGGACAAAATTGAAATAGCTCAGTAGCTCTTAGGATTGTAATGGTATTTTAAGGTCACAAAGTCCTTAGCGTGAACCTGTAACTTCAAAGTCATCAACAAGACAGTGACATCAGCTAATACTATATTACATAGAATATTCTCAGATGTGATTTTCATGTCATCTACAAGCCCCTCCTGATAGCGGTATGGAATAGGGCAGTATTATGGCCATTTTTGTACTGTGGTCTATAAGCTAAAGCCCCTCATACACGTTAAACGAATGTCTGCCACACCTGAGAATATTGATGAGGTCCGCCGACACTAATGTGAATGTAGGTGCCATCCAAGTGATTGTCGTTGGAGATGTTGATTGAGTAAGCTCGATTTCGGACTGACGATCGCAATGTTCTGGTGATGTCGCTGGAAGAAATGTCTTTTGGCGGTTTTCGCACAGAGAACACGAGTACTCGGCCAACTGAGCGCTTGTGTGTTGGAGAGATGGTCCTTGAACAAGCGAACGAACGAAGCTTTGTGCGGCTGACAGCCTTCTAATGTGTATGGGAGAATAAAAAAAAGAAGATATAGTAATCTTTTCATTCTCTCCATACTTTGTTTTGGCTTTGAAATACTCATGCAGAACATTACTAGCATTTTGGATGCAGCATATTTTTGGAGCGTACAAAATGCTGCGTTACACAGTACAAGCACAGTGGATTTGATAGAAATCTCATGCCCACTGTGCTGTTTTTTTACGCTGTGGAAAAATACCTACGGTGTGGGTTTCTGAGCAGCAGCATGTCATTTTCCCTTGCGGGAACGCTCAGTTTTTTTGTGCAGAATTTCCCCATAGACTTGCATTAGATGCGGTAAATCCACAGTTAAAAAAAATGCGTATGCGTTGTAAATACTCTTGCACTGGTGTTTTTAGCCAGGTTTAACCTAATAAATTTAAAAAATTATGTTGGGTTGTCCTTATTTTGATAACCAGCCAAGGTAAAGCAGACAACTGCGGGCTTATGTTCTCAAAGTGGGAAGGTCCATGATTATTGGGCCCTTCCCAGTCTAATCGAGGTATTGGTAGTTGGGGGTGATATCAGCTGTGATTTGTCAGCTAAACTCGTAAACATTCTATATCCCGTTAACTAATCACCTTCCTACTAGAGGAAATCCCTTATAAGGGCCTGTGCACACATTGCAGATTTGTTGCTTTTTTTTTTTTACCGCAGAATTTGTTGTTTTTACGCCTGTCCTGGCCATCTCAATAAACACACTGGTGGTTACAGGACATGGCAACATTGCAACTTTATTTTAGGCCTCACTCACACGTCCGTGTTTAAACTCATACGTGAAAAAATGGTAGCGGTGTAATCGGCGTATTGGACCAGTGTGTACGTTTTTACAATCAGTGTTTGTCATGGATGGATAAATACATTAAAAAGCTCTTATTCTTTGCTATGTTAAACACTGAGCACAATTGCGTCATCCATGTTCTTCATTGTCCCTTAGACTTATTGGCCCTTGACATGTACATAGCATCACAGGATTTAATGGGTATTTGTGAAAAAAATGTACTGTATATAACACATACGTCTGACTAAAAGGCCTTAGCATTACACACAACCTCCACATGCAGTCTCAGGCCATAGTTTGCTCATGGAGCGCAGCATACAAACTGACTCAAAAGGTTTGCTGATTTGTTGCATAAGAGCAGCTGAGAATTCTAACCTTGCTGTCTGCAAGTAAAAATTACATTAAGTACAGATGATGCCATCACCAGTGGCGTAACTAGAGTCCAATGGGCCCTGGTGCAAGATTTGGACCTGGTCCTCCCACTCACATGTTGGTCAGATGTATAGGCTCTTGTAGCGGTCTAAATCCTATAAGGGCACACAAGTTGCACCTCCTCCCCCATCGTGGGCTCCTTCCTGGTGTATATGGCCCCCATTCTTGTATACATGTTCCTCATCCTGGTATATATACAGTGCCTTACGAAAGTATTCACCCCCTTTGGCCTTTTACCTATTTTATTACATTCCAACCTGTGTTTAATTATTTATGTAATCTGATTTGTAAGTGGTGCATCAGCACTAAATATTCTAAAGTTGATGATGGCAGAAAACTAACAATTGGCATGTGCATTTGTACTCACCCCTTTTGCTATGAAACCCCTAAAAATGAATGGAGCAAGCAATTACCTTCATTAGTCAGATGCTTAGTAAAAGGAAGTCCACCTGTGTGCAATCAAAGTGTCACCTGTCTGTCAGTATACACACACCTTTTCTGAAAGGCCACAGAGGCTGCAACAGTATTAACAAGTGGCACCAATAACCAAACAACACCATGAAGACCAAGGAAATCTCCAAACAAGTCAGGGGAAAAGTTGTTGAGAAGTACAAGTCATGGTAGGGGTATAAAACAATATCCCAATCTCTGATCCCCCGGAGCACCATCAAATGGAAAGAACACGGTACCACAACAAACCTGCCAATAAACGGCCGCCCATGAAAACTCTCAGCCCGGGCAAGGAGGGCATTAATCAGAGAGGCAGCACAGAGACCAAAGGTAACCTTGAATGAGCTGCAGAGTTACCAAGCAGAGACTGAATTATCTGTCTATACCACCACAATAATCCGTACCAGGGGCGGACACAGACGATTTGGGGCCCCTGTGCAAGAAATGTGTTTGGGCCCCCCTCCTTTTATGGCTACCAATGTACAGATATACAGTATGCATATATTACATAGTATCCTCTCATGTTTATTGCCGCCCCTTATTACACAGTGCCCTCTCTTGTTATATAACGCACAGTCCCTTATTACAGTGCCTTCTCTTGTTATAAAGAGCACCAGTCCCTTATTACACAGTGCCCTCTCTTGTTATGTGTAACACCATCTCTTATTACACAGTGCCTTCTCCGCTATATACAGTACTGTTATTTACAGTGCCCTGGTCTTTATTTCATACCGTCCTCTTTTGTTAGATATAAGCTGAAATGATTGCTGATGGAGCATGATAGCCTTCTCCAACAGAAAAAAAACTAACAACAGGGGACACTACATAATAAAGGACAGCAACATACATAACTAAAAAGGATGCTACGTAATAAGGGACGGTGTTATACATTAGTAAAGAGGAAATTATGCAATTAAGGATGAGTACTGATATATATAGAAGCCATCAGTACTCATCTGTCGGTAAGTCCACTGTGCTCCACCACACCGCCATCTAAAGTGAACGCCTCAAAGGCACAGTGGACTTACTGACAGATGAGTACTGATGGCTTCCATATATATCGATACATAGGAAACTATTTATGCTGTTGGAGCTTATCATCTAGACTGGTGATGCAACAGGGGAACACAGCACTGGTGCTCCTGCCTGAGTAAATAATGAAGTATGTCCGGTAGTAGTGTATCCATATGAATGTGAGATACTTCTAATAGTCCACTGGGGAGCTATTATCATCCAGTACATTCACCAGTTACCGCCATATGTGTCTATGTAAAACTTTGTTCTTTTGGGGATCTAGGTCTTCCCTAGCACAGTTAGTCTATGTATAGTGCTAGAGGACCCTGTAGCTTCTGGGTAGAGGCTCTCATTAGCTGCTGCAGGGCATATTAGGGCCCCTAGGGACAGTCATCGTGGAGCGGGGGCGCCACAACGTTCCCCCCTAGGGTGTCTACCTCCCCAGCCAGGTAGGGGCGGATATAGGTGCCTCAGCTAGGGTGGTATAGTTATGTCAAGGTGAAAATATATATCTTTATACACTTTTGTACTTTTATATATTCTTATGCTGTGAAACAATAAGTTTTCCCCTTTATGTTTGCTAATGCATATGTAACTGTATTTAAGATGGCTGCCAGAATTCACCTTTGCCCCAGATTCGCCCTGCTGAAGAAGCAAGTTACACATTCCAGAAGGACAAGTATCATTTCTCTGGAAATGATACTTAAAGAGATGCGGACAAAATGTGGACAAAGGAAGATTCATCAGATGATGTCAGAGCCAACCAGAAGGACTGAATACTAGATACATTGCTTAACCCCTGCATATCCCCGCCCTCTGCACACCTTCCCCCAATAGATCATGTAGTGTTGTGTATTAGAAAATAAAGTCAGTTGCTAAGACGTTACTACACTTTGCAGACACACGAGCAGGCACTGAGTTTGAACCAGCTTTTGTCTGACTCATTCTTCACTCCGGTACCACTGCTTTATTCTGATTTGGAATGACTGGTGCAGGAAGGGCATTGTCGTGACGACCCCGACAATTTGGCTCAACCAACGTGGGGCGTGGCCCGCGAGATCCGAGACCCCCTGGACCCATACCTGGACGTCCGTGGACGACACCCGTAGTGGCTGACCTCGAGGACTGATCACCCTCCAAACACGGTAAGTGGAGATCATACATTCTGTATGTGTCACACTTGCTAGTGTTTCAGCCGTTATTGGTTAGTCTGTGGTCTCCTTGGGTCTGGGGAGTGACCGGTCGAGTGGTGAGACCGAGCGCGATCCCGTGCCACGCTTCGAACCAGCAACTGAGAGACGTCGCACTCTGTGCGTCCTTGTGTACACCACACCTCCACCGGTCATTGTACTCCATTCAACCACCCTACCCGTGACTATTGCCTAGTAGTGATAGAGTGAAAGATTGAGGAAGTTGTAGATTGTGGGCGGCTTTGAGAAAGGGACAGGAGACGCAGCCTCTGATATTGTACCAACTAGGTAATTAAGACGTCCCGAGAGGGGACCACCTGTTTTTCTGTGGAGGGCTCTCACTAGGAGACCGCCTCCCGACTGGTTAGAATATCGTGACAGGGCAGACTGTTAATCACTAGTGTTCAGGTTAGGGACAGCACGTCGAGCGAGAGGCTCCGTGTTTCTTTTTTAAGTGGGAATATAGTGTTGCTGTCGCTGTCAGCGATCCTGAGCTGCAGCAGGGCGTAGTATTCTGTGAGTCATGTTGCGTCTCTTATAGCAGAAGAAGTCCGTGCCCCACGAGTTAAGTGAGGATGCTGTGGAAGTCAAGACAATAGTAGAGTCACGGGAGGGCAAGAAGGCAGTCAAGGATGTTGAGAGGTTGTACAAGCATGTAGGATTGCCCTCGACAGGGAGATTGCAGCCGTCTACATGGCACCATCTCATAGAGAACAAAAAGGGCATATTGAAAGATAAAGGACTGTTAGAACAAGCGCAAGCTCATCTGCGAGTTGCGCAAGGTTTAAAGAACGAGGAATGGAAAAAGGTTGATGGAGAGGAAAGATGAAAGGATGCAGAGCCCATGTTTGGTTATAAAATACCTCAATAGTTAGTTTTTCTAGGGTGTTCTGGCATATGAGTTGTGTGAAAGTTTTGTAGAAATTAATTAAGTCTGAGAACTGCTGTATTCCGTTACTCTGTGTGGTTTTCTGAGACACCCGATGGGAGGGGTCAAACAGCTGCGCTGTGCCTTTCTTCTTTGTGTTGAGGAATGCTGTGATGTTCTTATCTGTTCCGTGTTTCTGGTATGGAGGGGGCGAGTCGCTGCGTCCTCTCCTTGTGTAGTAAGAATTATTGTAACTTTAAAGTGAAATGTGTTTTGTTTTAGGAGATTGTTTGGTTATCAGTGTAATTGAAAAAAAAAAATTGGTAAAAGATTCACCTGTTTCAAGTTGAATGGTTGATATATAGCAAATTAAGGATTAACAGAGAAAGTGAATTCGGATCTGTTTTGTTACGTTGAAAAAAAAAACTGGATGTTTTGTGGTGTAAGAAGGAACTGAGAAAGTGACTGAGATTAATGTGTTGGGAAAGCAAACAATAAGAAATTTGGTACAGGGGGGCTCCCTGTTAGGTAATATGGTCCCTCCCCAGGAAATTAAGTCTCTTCTCCCGACTGTAAGCTCTGTGCCCCTTAACCCCAAGGCACCAATATATCCTAGACTGCCGAGAAGTTCTATGGGCGTCTTATGGTAGTGTTTAAAGATCTGGGTTTTTCACTGTGTAATAAAGCCCATTCACATGTTTTTGTGGTAGGTTTGATGTCCGAGTTTTAAATCTGAATTGAAAGAGGCAATAATATCAGTTAGACCTGACCGAGAATTCCACTCCGGACGATGCATTAAAAGTAGTACAAAGTTTCCAGAAGAACTTAACCCATTCTGTATCAGCAGCTGCGCTCTCTAGCCCCCACCGCTCTCAGCCCCCCCCCCCCCCCCACAGCTGCAAGGACACAGCTCCCAGCTCTGTTCCTTATCAGTGGCCCAAGCAGAAGACTTCAGCTCCAGCCCCCCTCCCCTACACAAATCCAGTCTCATACTCCAATATCCATTTTAACCCTGTGTCTGGAAATCTCCCTCACCATATTAATTCTCAGACCAAGACAAGACAGATGGACTTGTAAACATTGCGGTCAGACAAACCCAGACTGGAGAAATACTTGTATAATCTGTGCTGCAACCCAACCTAAGTGAATTACACTGAATCCTGTCCAGACAAGATCACATGTAGTGATATAAGAAGCTGAGACAGGATTGTGGGTAGTGGGGACATTAATTTTGGGAGTAAGCTGACAGTAATCCTTTTGGGAAGGAGCTGTAGACCAGCATGTCATGTCACCCCCACCACCAGAGAACCAACCAGATCAGGTAGTGTAAGACAGATACAGGAGTATTATCCCTGGAAGCCCTCTGACTAGCTAGCTACGCTAAAATAATTGGATGACCCTGAGAACAAACCTTTCCCATTTTACAGACAAAGACAATATGATGGATGTATAAGTGCACCTGAGCAGACATAGAGAGTTGGTGAGCCAAGATGATGGTCAGATGGTCCTTATGTTACATAACCCCTATGCAGATGAACATAATGAGATGTGTATCTTACACGCCCTTTCCCAATCAGTTTGTAAAAAAAAAAAAAAAAAAGGGGGGGATAGTGTCTCTAACCCTGGCAGTTAGAATATCCCTATGTTACGCTGCTTCAGTATGTGGGTAATTTTTTTTGTTGTGTGCAGTCAGAGCAGGAAGCCATTGTTGCCACTGTTAGTTTTCGCAAGTATCTGGCAGATCTGAACTGTCGGGTTTCGGCCTCGAAACTTCGGTTCTGCCTTGGTCAAGTGATATTTTTGGGTCACTATCTCCTTCAGGGTGCCAGACACCTCACAGAAGAAAGGAAAAAAGGATGAGACTGAGCTCCAGCGTTTCCTTGGACTATGTACTTATTGTTGTTAGTGGATACCGAACGCATCCCGCATAATGCTACCTCTCTACAATGCCCTGAATGACTGTTCAAGATATGGTGATGATTTTGGCAGATTTCACACCGGATACGTTGTTACTACAGAAGACACTGTATTGCACGCAGCTGCATTCCCTCCCTCCCTGTCAGCACAAGAAGTAGAACTTCAGGATCTGTCTACTACATGTGTTCTGGCCAAAGACAGACGGGCTGATATATATACGGATTCACAGTATGCATTTGGTATTGCTCATGATTTCGGAGCCCTATGGACCAATCGAGGGTTTGTTACTACCGCCGGGACTCAGTGAAGAATGTTGAAGCTGTTAAAGCCCTCATGGACTCAATCAAATTACCTACCCAGGTGGCCATTATCAAAGTTAAGGAGCACGGTACTATGGAACAGGCCACAGACTGTTGGTAACGCCTGTGCGGATATGCAAGCAAAAGCCGCTGCTCTTCTGCCCGTTGAACAGACCATACCAGCTATGGTGACCACACGCTCTCAGCGTAAACAGTTACAAGAAACACTGTCTCCTTCAGGGTGCCAGACACCTCACAGAAGAAAGGAAAAAAGGATGAGACTGAGCTCCAGCGTTTCCTTGGACTATGTACTTATTGTTGTTAGTGGATACCGAACGCATCCCGCATAATGCTACCTCTCTACAATGCCCTGAATGACTGTTCAAGATATGGTGATGATTTTGGCAGATTTCACACCGGATACGTTGTTACTACAGAAGACACTGTATTGCACGCAGCTGCATTCCCTCCCTCCCTGTCAGCACAAGAAGTAGAACTTCAGGATCTGTCTACTACATGTGTTCTGGCCAAAGACAGACGGGCTGATATATATACGGATTCACAGTATGCATTTGGTATTGCTCATGATTTCGGAGCCCTATGGACCAATCGAGGGTTTGTTACTACCGCCGGGACTCAGTGAAGAATGTTGAAGCTGTTAAAGCCCTCATGGACTCAATCAAATTACCTACCCAGGTGGCCATTATCAAAGTTAAGGAGCACGGTACT
The DNA here is from genome assembly GCF_032444005.1 of Ranitomeya imitator. Taxonomy (NCBI): domain Eukaryota; kingdom Metazoa; phylum Chordata; class Amphibia; order Anura; family Dendrobatidae; genus Ranitomeya; species Ranitomeya imitator. The sequence continues at coordinate 243,302,376 of NC_091282.1, forward strand.
ATGGAACAGGCCACAGACTGTTGGTAACGCCTGTGCGGATATGCAAGCAAAAGCCGCTGCTCTTCTGCCCGTTGAACAGACCATACCAGCTATGGTGACCACACGCTCTCAGCGTAAACAGTTACAAGAAACACTGACTCTACAGGAACCTGATGATCCATGCCAGACTGAGGTTTTCTGCCGGACCCCGCAAGACCGCTTAATGACGATGCAGAGAATGTCTCCAAAGGAAGAAGTGGAAAGCTGATGGAGCACGTATGGACAATGGTCGCTGGAAAAAGGACCAACTTGTGTGTCTCCCTAAGCGGATGTACCCTGCTATTGCCACGTGGGCACATGGGCCCACACATCGAGGTATCTGTCAGACCTGCAATCCCGGTCAGCTTCAACGTGTAACCCCGAAGCACCTTGCTAAGCCTGACTATCCTTTCCAAAAGCTCCAGGTGGATCTCATCACGTTGCCTAAGTCTGGAAGGTATGAATATTGTCTGGTGGTTGTCGATATGTTCTCCAGTTGGCCAGAAGTATTCCCCGTTACCAACGTGACTGCAAGGACCACAGCAAAGAAACTGGTGATGGAAGTTATATGCAGATATGGTGTTCCAGAAGTTGATGAAAGTGACCAAGGCCCGGCCTTTCCTTCTCATGTGTATCAGGTTCTGACAATGCTTGGATCCACTGTAGCCCTCCATACTCCGTACCATCCACAATCTAGTAGGAAAGTTAAGAGGCTGAACGGCACGCTGAAGGGACAATTGACCAAAATGATGCAGGAGACTACGGCTCCATGGCCAGGGCTCTTACACGTTCGCACTACCCCTAAGGCAAAACATGGCCTGTCCCCATATGAGATATTGGTTGGTGCTAGGTTCTCAGTTGCAAATTTTCAGTCTCAGTAGTTGTCAGAAGAAACTTACCGTGCTGTTCAATATGTTATTCAACTTAGTAAAAATGTTGCTAACACCCATGTTTTAGTTTCTTCTTCCCTTCCAGATTCAGCAGAAACCGATATTGGTCACAATTTGAAGCCTGGTGGTTTTATGGTCGTGAAAAGCTATGTCAGTAAAACTTGAAGGAAAGAGCACCTGGAACTACGCTTCACACTGCAAAAGAGACCGAACCAGCGCTTAGTCACAGTGGTGATCGAAGGAAAATGTTGCTGTTGTTTTTGGTCCTGAGGCTGGGGGCCAACCCCGCCCCTACTTCCTCGGCCCCTATTGTAAATAAGAATTCCGGTGCCACTATTCTCTGGGTAAATCTAACGGCCCCGGTAAATATCTGGAGATTTGATTTCTGTGATATAGTCAAGTGCCCCGAGACTCAGCGGGTGGTAGAGGGAATTATCCAGTTTTATATATGTGTTACCAGAGAAAACAATAATAATTGTCATTATTGGTCAGATGCTGCCTGGAATACAGGGGATGATTGGGGATATAGACCTAGCGAAGCCATATCCCCTAAGGATGGGATGGGTATGAGTCTTCGTGGGAGAATGCATCTAACAGCCCTGTTACAACCACCTAGGGGCTGTACATCGGGTAGAAACTGTGACCCCCTCCTCCTAAATCTTGAAAGCCCCCAATCAGCTGACCTGCAGACGTTTGTACTGGGGAGGTATTTTCATAGTGTATTTAGTAGTGCATACTATGGGAATTTAGGCCATATACAGCTCCAGGATATTAGCTTCAGACCAATCAAGGCCCCCGTTACCAGTACACCTAAAACAGGCCTAGGTGAACATTCGCAAAATGTAGTTAACGAAGTAATCCCCATTCCAGGTCTCAGTTGGCAAGAAGTTTTCTCCATAGAAACACAAACAGTCCCAAGGAAAAATTTATGGTTAGAATGGGTAAGATACAATGTAAGAGTCCAGAATATCTCTGTAGGATGTATTGCTTGTGCTGCAGCGAATACACATCTATACACACATGCATTGTTTTTTTTTCCTGATGACAATACTACTGCCTGTGTTATGAATCTGTTGAAGGGTTTAAAGTCCACTGATTGCTCAGATTATGTCCCACTAATACATGAAGCACCTAAACTAAAGGTCCCAGGAGGGATAACTGTGTTAGCTGATAATTATACCTGCTATAATTCCCATGACACTACAGGTACACCAGTAGGGGTCTTCGAGACAGGGTTCTGCAAAGAGAACAATTCCCTAGATACTGATTTGCTAGCTAATCATACACAGTATATGTACGACATTTATTGGTTATGTGGAGATGGTAAGCTCCGTCCTAGGTTGCCTAATACCTGGATAGGTCAATGCACCCTTGTTAAACTAGCTATGCAGTTCAAGATTTTACCTTGGGATCCAGAGATACCTGATGAACATACCAGAAAGAAGAGAAGTCTCGATCAGCTCCACATGAGTTATGAAGAAAATCCATTGGTATATGTCGATGCCATTGGAGTGCCAAGGGGGGTGCCTGACCAATTTAAAGCCCAGAACCAGATCTATGCTAGCTTTGCTTCTTTAATCCACAAGTGCAGATTGATAAAAATGTTGATTGGATCAATTACATATATTACAGTGAACAAAGGTTTGTCAATTTTACCTGTGATGCATTCCAGGGTATAGTTGAGGAGTTGGGCCCTAACACTAGAATGACCCTCCAAAACCGACTAGCCCTTGATATGATCTTAGCTGAGAAAGGAGGAGTCTGTGGGATGGTGGGAGAGGAGTGTTGTACCTATATCCCTCAGAACTCTGGGGTAAATGGAAAGACCATGATAGCCCTTAAAAAGATACAGTGGGGCAAAAAAGTATTTAGTCAGTCAGCAATAGTGCAAGTTCCACCACTTAAAAAGATGAGAGGCGTCTGTAATTTACATCATAGGTAGACCTCAACTATGGGAGACAAACTGAGAAAAAAAAAATCCAGAAAATCACATTGTCTGTTTTTTTAACATTTTATTTGCATAAAATAAATGGTGGAAAATAAGTATTTGGTCAGAAACTAAATTTCATCTCAATACTTTGCAATATATCCTTTGTTGGCAATGACAGAGGTCAAACGTTTTCTGTAAGTCTTCACAAGGTTGCCACACACTGTTGTTGGTATGTTGGCCCATTCCTCCATGCAGATCTCCTCTAGAGCAGTGATGTTTTTGGCTTTTCGCTTGGCACCACGGACTTTCAACTCCCTCCAAAGGTTTTCTATAGGGTTGAGATCTGGAGACTGGCTAGGCCACTCCAGGACCTTGAAATGCTTCTTACGAAGCCACTCCTTCGTTGCCCTGGCGGTGTGCTTTGGATCATTGTCATGTTGAAAGACCCAGCCACGTTTCATCTTCAATGCCCTTGCTGATGGAAGGAGGTTTGCACTCAAAATCTCACGATACATGGCCCCATTCATTCTTTCATGTACCCGGATCAGTCGTCCTGGCCCCTTTGCAGAGAAACAGCCCCAAAGCATGATGTTTCCACCACCATGCTTTACAGTAGGTATGGTGTTTGATGGATGCAACTCAGTATTCTTTTTCCTCCAAACACGACAAGTTGTGTTTCTACCAAACAGTTCCAGTTTGGTTTCATCAGACCACAGGACATTCTCCCAAAACTCTTCTGGATCATCCAAATGCTCTCTAGCAAACTTCAGACGGGCCCGGACATGTACTGGCTTAAGCAGTGGGACACGTCTGGCACTGCAGGATCTGAGTCCATGGTGGCGTAGTGTGTTACTTATGGTAGGCCTTGTTACATTGGTCCCAGCTCTCTGCAGTTCATTCACTAGGTCCCCCCGCGTGGTTCTGGGATTTTTGCTCACCATTCTTGTGATCATTCTGACCCCACGGGGTGGGATTTTGCATGGATCCCCAGATCGAGGGAGATTATCAGTGGTCTTGTATGTCTTCCATTTTCTAATTATTGCTCCCACTGTTGATTTCTTCACTCCAAGCTGGTTGGCTATTGCAGATTCAGTCTTCCCAGCCTGGTGCAGGGCTACAATTTTGTTTCTGGTGTCCTTTGACAGCTCTTTGGTCTTCACCATAGTGGAGTTTGGAGTCAGACTGTTTGAGGGTGTGCACAGGTGTCTTTTTATACTGATAACAAGTTTAAACAGGTGCCATTACTACAGGTAATGAGTGGAGGAAAGAGGAGACTCTTAAAGAAGAAGTTACAGGTCTGTGAGAGCCAGAAATCTTGATTGTTTGTTTCTGACCAAATACTTATTTTCCACCATAATATGCAAATAAAATGTTAAAAAAACAGACAATGTGATTTTCTGAATTTTTTTTCTCAGTTTGTCTCCCATAGTTGAGGTCTACCTATGATGTAAATTACAGACGCCTCTCATCTTATTAAGTGGTGGAACTTGCACTATTGCTGACTGACTAAATACTTTTTTGCCCCACTGTAAATGGGTTAGCAGCAGAATTAAAAACTAATGCTGGAGTAGACACATCTTTCTTTTCCTGCTGGTTGGGTGGGCTCAAAGGATTCCTTCAACAAGCTTGTCTAGTACTGATTGCTCTCCTTGTAGTTGGATCAATAATCCTCTGTTGTGTTATTCCCCTGTATAAAAAGGTTATCACTAAGGCAACTCCGACTGGCACCTTCCTTAACCAAGAAGTAGACTCACCAGAGTACGATGGCACTGATCCAGGGGAGATCCCCAAGTACGTCCCCCTCAAGAAGATAGACAATACCCTTTACTCTCAGATGATGCTCAGAGAGTTAGTTTAGGGACAGCGGGGGAACTCCATGTGAAGCTAGTGAAGGGTTCAGCTGCCTGGAGGCCTCTCACAAGGGGAGAGCTTCTGAGGTGTCTGGATGAAGAAATCCACCTTCCCTTTCCCCATCACATGGACAGTCTCGAAGGATCTTTCTTTTTAGGGAAAAACTTAGTGTTTAGGGGGGATTGTCAAGGTGAAAATATATATCTTTATACACTTTTGTACTTTTATATATTCTTATGCTGTGAAACAATAAGTTTTCCCCTTTATGTTTGCTAATGCATATGTAACTGTATTTAAGATGGCTGCCAGTATTCACCTTTGCCCCAGATTCGCCCTGCTGAAGAAGCAAGTTACACATTCCAGAAGGACAAGTATCATTTCTCTGGAAATGATACTTAAAGCGATGTGGACAAGATGTGGACAAAGGAAGATTCATCAGATGATGTCAGAGCCAACCAGAAGGACTGAATACTAGATACATTGCTTAACCCCTGCATATCCCCGCCCTCTGCACACCTTCCCCCAATAGATCATGTAGTGTTGTGTATTAGAAAATAAAGTCAGTTGCTGAGACGCTACTACACTTTGTAGACACACGAGCAGGCACTGAGTTTGAACCAGCTTTTGTCTGACTCATTCTTCACTCCGGTACCACTGCTTTATTCTGATTTGGAATGACTGGTGAAGGAAGGGCATTGTCGTGACGACCCCGACAGTTATTCCCCATCAGTTTTACGGTGTTTTAGTAGCACTTTTTTTGTCTTTTTGGTTTGGGTTTTTGTTGTTATTTGTCACTATTGGTGGGGTCCGTTGCCTTGCTTTTAATTAATAAAAAATTGGTTTTATATATATTGAGGATTTCTTTATGATTTTGCACAAGTGGAATATACTCATAAAATACACATCTGTGTACTATACTGTTTGTGTGCGCATATTATACAGAATTATACTGTATATATTAAGTGCAGCAATACAAAATACAGAACAGGAGGAAGGCTGGGGTCAGGGGCCACTCCGAGCCTCAGCCTGGAGATGTTGCATCAGTAATGGCAGGAGGCATCTGGGGTCAGTGATTACAATACAAGCAGTGAATTAGTGCCTGTGATGCAGCTCTCTGCTAGCTGATCAGTGCAGGATCAGGTTTCTCAGCCACTCACAGCACCGACCAGGAAGCACCGAGCATACAGTCACTAAGTCACTGCTGTCATGGACAACCTGCTGCTCTGCAGATACTAACCAGCAGCAGTGATAACTCCCAGCCATCCCTCACCTTGTGCTCCAAGAGATGAGGCCTTGAGGTCTGTAGCAGCTGCAGGAGACACGCTCTGCACAGGATGGATGCTGGAGCAGCAGGCATGTGACAACAAGCAGAGAGGACTCAGAGGAGGAGCTTCACGGACCAGCTCAGCGTGTGTGCACAAGGAATGCTATGGAAGTTTGCAATCAAACTATACTAAATAGTTTGATTGCAAACTTCCATAGCGTCCCTTGCAGGGGCCACCCCCTGCAAGTGGAACTGAAAGCAATGCTGCGATTCTCCTGACCTGCATCATAGAGCCAGCAGCAGCATTAAGAGAGGAAGCGCCCCCTACAGCGTCTGCTGCAGATTGCAGGGCCCTTTCTAACGCAAATGACTCAGGTACCGGCCCCCTTCCTCTCCACTTACTGGAGATGCTGCCGCTGCCTCTATGACAGAACAAGACATTTCAGCAGCTGATCGGGCCCCCTCTCCTTCGGGGCCCCTGTGCAGCTGCACAGGCTGAACCGGAAGTATGTCCGCCCCTGATCCGTACACTCCATAAAGATGGCCTTTCTGGAAGAGTGGCAGAAAAAAAGCCTTTACTTACACGCATGATAATGCTCGTTTGAGTTTGCCAAAAGACATGTGGGATACTCCCCAAAGGAAGGTGCTGTGGTCAGATGAAACCAAAATTTAACTTTTTGGCCACCAAGGTAAACGGAATGTCTTGTGCCAAACCAACACTGCTCATCACCCCAAAAACACCATCCCCACAGTGAAACATCATAGCAGCAGCATGCTGTGGGGATGTTTTTAGGCAGCAGGGACATGGAAAATGGATGGTGCAAAATACAGGGATATTCTGGAGCAAATCCTTTTTCAGTCTGTCAGTGATTTGAGACTGGGACGGAGTGTCACCTTCCAACAAGGTGTGAGCCTTCGCGGGCAGGGTCCTCTCTCCTCCTGTACCAGTTATGACTTGTATTGTTTAAGATTATTGTACTTGTTTTTATTATGTATACCCCTCCTTACATGTAAAGCGCCATGGAATAAATGGCGCTATAACAATAAATAATAATAACAAGACAATTACCCAAAGCAATACTACTAAAGCAACAATTGAGTGGTTTAATGGGAAAAGTGTAAATGTTTTGGGGTAGCCTAGTCAAAGCCCAGACTTAATCCAAATTAAAGATTGCTGTTCACCAGAGGAAATCTAACTTGATGTAGCTGGAGCAGTTTTGCCTTGAGGAATGGGCAACAATCCCAGTGGCAAGATGAGGATAGCTCATAGAGACTTGCCCCAAGTGACTTTCAGCTGTAATTGCCACAAAAGAAGGCTTTACAAAGTAGAATAGTTTGAACTTTTCAGATTTATTGCTCTTTGTTGTTACCAAATGTTCAAAGTTGTAGGCTCACCTTCCGCTGATCCCCCACCGTGCGGCATCCTCTTCTATAGCAGGCAGTTGACTTCAGCTTGCACTGCCATGACGCTCCAGTCAAGTGCACGCCTACATCAGCTGCTGGCTTCTGATTGGATGGCAGTGTGTATTGCAGCGCTGCGCCGCAATACACTTCAGCTGAATGTGCATCTGTTTAAGTTTGTACTGGGGTCAGCAGGCCGTGCACCCACATGAGCCCGGTCACGACCTCTGCGACCGCTATCGTTACACCCCTAGCCATCCCATAATAATTTTATCTGTGTACCTGCAATCTAGAGAACCCTAATCAAAATACCACGCTGCTGTCCATGTAATTGATAGGTTACTTCTTTTATTAAACTGATTTACATGTCAGGAGCACAAAAATACAACTGCAATCAATGAACAATCTCCCACTAGAATACATGGTACCAAGAGTGACATGCTTACAACAGTTGAATAGTATTTGACACCTCTAAGTATATAGTGTCAGAAGTCTACTTGTATAAACTTTAAAGGTCACATACCCTTTGGGAGTGAAAGGGATTAACAACAGAGGCGCCAACAATTCTGAAGGAAGTCACAGATCAGCAGCATTTCCTACATGTGACAAGTTCTAACAGTCCTTAATGGATGAGTGACAAGAATGATGCAGCTAGCGGGATGTTTTCTTGTGTGTTTGTGCAAAGGTTTATCGATTTCGGATTGTGCATACAAACTGGATGAATATTGCATATTGAATCGATATTTAATTATTTTATTAGCTATTTACCTTGCAGATCCTGCTACAGCCATGTGTATGATGCCTCCCTGCATTGAATGGAGCAGATGTGCACGTGCTTGGCCTATGATACATTCACTGCTTATGGCACTGCCGAGAGAACCCAATCACTGTACTCTGCAGTCACATAGACAATGAAAGGAGCAGGTGAGTACATTGGAACCATCACAGGTCTAACATAAATCTTTATATTCTGCTTATAGTAAATAGAATCTAATAATGATCCATGGTTACCTTTAACTTCCAAGCCCTTTTATATCAAGGTACAGTACATTACATAATAAATTAGTTTAGAAATCTAGTCACGAGTGTCCTAAAGGGAACCTGTCAAGTAAAGTAATGCCATTAATTTGCAGAGATTGGGTTAATCTGCAGGTTAATAACGTTCTGATATTGTGTGCACCTACACTGAGAGCCCCACTGCCTGGAGGAAATGAACTTCTGCAGGTTCATAGTTTTTTTGGCTTGCCAAAGTGAAAAAAAAAGTAAAGTGATTTCATATTTGTTCCTATTAGTTGGCTATATTACTTAACGCACTTCTTATTTTGAAGGTTTTTATTGACTGTTTCAGTCTATTAATCTGTGTGAATGCAGTATGTGCCATATGTCTGGGAGACCAGAGAGATTACAGGGACTTGGAGTGACATCTACAATTTTTGTCACAGTAATCAATTCCTACAACACCTAAGCCGTAACCAGCAGGACCCTCTCCTCTATCCTTTTGTTTCTTTTTAAGTAGATTTTCATTGCAGAAGTTACACAACAGTGAATGGGATTTAAAACAAAAAATCCCATTTTAACAATGCAGAAGAAAACTACTGAGGGATGTTTAGTGATGCACTTTTGATTGAATTTCTTGCATTCTTCTATGAAATAGTTGCTGTATGCATTTCCCAGCTTCTGCTGTCATTCCTAGGCGCCTTTAGCAGTGCAGTAACAATACACTTTTAATGCATACATCATGAAAAGCTCAAAAAATATACTTTAAAGGGAATTTAATCAAATAATTATTCTTTTTCAATAGAATATGGGATAATTTACTGAGTGCTGGGGTCTGACTGCTGAGACTCCGACCAATCCTAAGAACAGGGCTTTGAAAGCTCCCACATGAATAGAGCAGAAGCAGATCATGTGTGTTATGACCTGGTGGTTAGGAGCACCCGGAATGACCTGATAGTTAAAACTCACACAGGACAAGCTCTGGGATGTGGGAACTCTGCTGACCGCAACCCCTAATCCTATCACACACACTATAAATAGCCGTGGAGCGCTCCTGACTCTACCTAGGCGCCTCGTCACAGCCTAAGAGCTAGCTAGCCCTAGAGATAGAAAATAAAGCCTACCCTGCCTCAGAGAAATTCCCCAAAGGAAAAGGCAGCCCCCCACATATATTGACTGTGAGTAAAGATGAAAGTCACAAACGCAGAAATGAAACAGGTTTCAGCAAAGGGAGGCCAGACTTACTAAATAGACAGAGGATAGGAAAGGTAGCTTTGTGATCAGCACAAAAAACTACAAAAGACCACGCAGAGTGTGCAAAAAGACCTCCGCACCGACTAACGGTACAGTGACGCCACTCTGCATCCCAGAGCTTCCAGCTAGCAAGACAAAATCATAATATCCAGCTGGACAAGAAAACAATGAACAAATTAAATACTATCAGGAACTTAGCTTCTGCTGGAGTAGACAGGTCACCAGAAAGATACAAGAGCGAACTGAACCAATGCAGAAACATTGACAGCTGGCATGGAGTAACGATCTAAGTGGAGTTAAATAGAGCAGCCAGCCAAAGGATAAACCACGTCACCTGTGTAAGGAACCTCAGAAGCAGCAGCTCCACTCACAGCCACCAGAGGGAGTACATGGAAAGAACTCACCGAAGTACCATTCACGACCACAGGAGGGAGTTCGACAACAGAATTCACAACAGGACAGGTGACAAAAAACAGCATAAGGCTGCTGTCACACTATCAGTATTTGGTCAGTATTTTACATCAGTATTTGTAAGCCAAAACCAGGATTGGGTGATAAATGCAGAAGTGGTGCATGTGTTTGTATTATACTTTTCCTCTATTTGTTCCACTCCTGGTTTTGGCTTACAAATACTGAGGTAAAATACTGACCAAATACTGCTAGTGTGACGGCAGCCTTATTCTCACAATGCATGGAGTGCCGATGCATATATTCAACCTCCGCTCCATTCAGATGGGACTCTAAGGCCGGGTCACACATGGAATGAATACGGATGAGTGCTATGCGATGTTTTATCCATGGGGCAGCTCACAACAGCAGTTTTTATTTTCTCGGCTGTTTTTAACGTGCGATTGAAATCACATCATGCTGCAATTGTCACCGACACTCGGCCGAGTCTAGTCTCACTCACACCCATATAAGCCTATAGGTGCGAGTGAGACAGCGCACATCACTCAGATTTCATCTGAATGATGTGCATTATACGCTGACCCCAGCAATGGAGGAGATGGAGAAATTAATTTCTCTGCCTCCTCCGCAGCTGCGCTCCGCTCCGCTCTGTGCGAGAGGCTCGGAGCACAGACGCATGACACTCTGCTCCAGCTCGCAGCAGAGCAGGAGCTGAGGGTCATTAGCATATCGCATCCGATGCCATACACTAGTCTGACCCCGGCCTTAAAGAGACTCTGCCCTTCTCTGGCTCTATAAAGCCAGAGCTGTCCATCAAATAAGGGGTGTGGTGGAGATTGAGGGAAAACTAGCAGGTGGGATGGTGTGCTTAAATGATAGTCCCCAACGTGAAGCTCCGAGCGGTGGGACTTAGTTTCAACAATCATTCTATGCAGAAAGAGACCCTTTAAGAGCCCCATTTTTGGGATCTATGAGGTCCCAGCAGTCAGACCGCCAGTGATCAATAAGCATGCCCTAATTTATCAATAAGGGATAACGTATTAACTTAATACAAACCATTTAAACGAATAGCTATGAGAGATAACACTACACATTTGTCACTCATATGATACTTTGTAAAAAGTAACATAAACATGTTTGCTCCATGGTGATTGTTTTTTTTCATTAGATATCTCCATATGGAATTGTTCATAAATCTTAGCATAAACCCACAAGATAGACCAAAAAGATACTGTGGAAGGCGTATAAGTGCATTAAAGGGATCATGTCAGCAGGATTATGCACAATAACCTACACACAGTGTCAAGTCGGCACTGTTACACTGATTAAAATGATACCTGGCTTGATGAAATCCGTCTTGTGGTTGTTGTTTAATCTTTATTTTCAGTTTTGAGTTAATATTCATTATGTAAACTAGGGGCAGGTCAGTGAGGGATCAGTGACCTGTCAGAAGCCAGCAGTATGAATAGCTAATCAGAGCACCACATGAAGACCCCACACACAGGCCGCCCCGGGAAACCTGCATATCATTAACTCAAAACTGAAACCAAAGCTTAAACAACAACCACAAGACGGATTTCACTCTGATCACACTCTGTTCTGCTGTATTCAACCTTCCACCACACTAACTGCCCTGAGAGGAGATCTGGAAGTGTTTGTAAACACAGTCAGTGCTAATTTATAGTATAGAAAACCAATAAAAAAGGTCAATAAATCTCATAATGCAAAGTAGAAAACTTTATTGAACAAGCAAAATTGTGTGTAGTGGACAACAACCCCCTGACAAGGGCAACACCAAAACACGCGTCTGGGTGGGCGCATCTCTAGGGAGTCTTTGCTGGTATCTACCTAGGCAACATTCTTTTGTAGCCATTTTTCTATTACGTAAGCTGTATATCAGCAGACCTATCATATGTGACTGCAGACCTGACACTTCCCATGTTTACGCACTAGTTTCTTCCACCTGGTTTGCATACTACTGACTTCTGCAACAGGCACTCACCACATTGATATGAGCCCACTTAGTCTTATCGGTGCTATTACAGCTCATTACAGGTTACACCACTTGATTTACCTACTTGATTTACCCTCTTGCGTGTTGCCTTTGTGCAGAGTTCTCCCCTCTGCATTTTATTGCGTTTGGATTATCCATGCTTAGGATTTTTTGTATCATAGTCTTCATTTGATTTGCGCCTCCTTTTCTCTTTTTGTCCATTACACGCCATTTTGCTTCTTCAATAACATTTTCAACTTTCCTTTATTTACTTTTTTTTAATAGATTTCCTGTTCCCCCCCTTTTGGTGCTCTGTTCTATCACCGATTAGTCTTCTTTGCATCACAGTCCATCATATGCACACCTATTATATATTATACATCCTACGTATACGTATGGCACCTTGTGTCCCAGTAACTTATCAATGTGACTGATATCTATGGGTGCATATATTCTATATTGTTTTTCTTACTTTATCCTCTCTAATTTGATTTATAATATACAGTGGCTGCAGGGATCAGTGTTCTTTTTTTTCTATTGCATGAAGCCTCCTGCTTATGATTGGTCAATGTCATACAGGAGACAAAGTACATGATCCCAGAGAATAATATCTGGTAATGGCCAGTTGGGCTTATCATGGATTATAATCTAAACTTTAGAAGCTAATATCTCCCAACAGAAATTAGAAATGTAAAACTATATTTTACTCAGCTCTGCAGTCAATGTTCCACTATGTGGCCAGTTTAACGTGCTCAGACTGAATGTCCTCTTTAACTATTTCTAGACTGCCCATAGACTATAAAAGTCCGGCAGTGCACACTTTTCACTACGCTGATGTGCTATAATGCCCATGCAGATTAACCAGCATGCACAATATAATGACGCGGTAGGAGCTGGAAGCTGGCTGTTAAACATGATATGTTACCATGTTTACCTCCTCCATCTTGTATACACAGCACTGAACCAATGTTGGTATATACAACTTAGAAAACAGTAGCACTTACTCCTCTGGACCAATGAAAATGTCCTCAATGAGTGTATGAAGGGAGAAGTTGATGCTGGGTCTTAAGAAACCCAGTCACCTCTTTTTTCAGCCAGGAGGCTGAAATTCCCTTGTAACTGGGTCTAATATACGGTACCAGCCCTAGTTACAGCAAAAATCAGCAATGCAAAAAATGTTCTACGGATCTTTTAAGACATTATCGGGGGGGGGGGGGGGTAAGGTGTAAAATTAAATAAAACGAAACTGGCGGAATCTGCAAGTTTGCAACCTGGTTGCTATTCCCACGCCCATTGAAAAAAATAAATATGTCCAATATATAAAAATAATATCTGTAGAAAGGTGAACACAATTAAATGTTTTTAGTGGCCCTTGGTGGTCGTGGAAAAAAAGTAAATATAAAGTGAAAAATTGACACCTATTCCCTACATATCTTTACACTTTCCTCTGATATCAGAATAAATAGGAATATACAAATTACCTAACAATTAAGCCCCATGTATGACGAAAAAAATACATAAAATATTTGAATATCCAAACAAGAAAATTTTTTTGAACCATCAAAAGAGCAAAAATATATATATATATTTTTTTTTTGCATGGTCAGGAAGAGGGGATGCGGGAGGAGAGCCAGGTGATGGCATTGTCCTGAACTGGTTAAAGGTATATAATTGTAGGTAAATGAGTAATCCACACCAAGTTTTCACATGGATTTATGAAGAACCTTCTTTTAAGGCACCATGTATAAATTCCACAAGCCATCATCAAGGCAGGGGTGATTATCTCTTTAATTTTGGGAACCCTAAAAATGAGACACCTATTGCATCAAAGTAGTATGTCACAATACAAAAATAACCAAAAATACTATTTTTATGAAATGCTATAATGGTGAAATATAAGAAAATAGTCACCTCTCTTGGTGTGAAATAAACGAAAACACGTTTGTTTGTTTTTAGCAAAACTGGGAGGGATGAAAGGCTTCTTATAAGGTAGGAACAGATGTTCATGAAGTGTGATGAGACACATCAGAATGTTTCTTGTCCAGTGTATATGACCTCTGGATATATACTGTTGGAAAAAAATGTATATCGATATTCAAAGCTCCTGTTTGTCTTGAGTTTTGCTCTGGAAACTGCTGAGAATATTGAGCCTCTTCTGTAGATCTTCTTTCTTGGATTCACTCATCTTATTTTTTTCAATCAGTTTTGTAATGCGCTCAAACTCACTGATAGCAAAGTTCTCCCCTTGCTCCAGGATTTTGCTCATGATCTTCATATATTGCTCTGCAGACTGTTTCTCCAGCTCTCTAACATTGACAGACATGGTTTGAGCTTTCTTAAGGAGCTTGCTCCTCTCCTCTTGATTAGCGGACTTTCTGAATTCTCCAGCCAGCATATCATAGTCTTCCAGGCACCCGGGCATGCCCAAATATACTCCATGGGTTTTCAACCAATGCTGGATAGCACTGGTTCTAACCACTCCAGTGTAAGGGATTGGATTTTCGACATCCCCATTTACAAACAGATAAAAATATGGGAAGTTTTCCTTATCCAGTTTGTACCGCTCACCCAACTCCATGTTAAATTTATCTCCATAATCTGTAAAAGAAAAAAGGAACAGTACAGAATAAGCACTGAAAGCATTTCGGAAAAGCCAGTGTCCTCAAAGAGTAACCGTCATTATAACTTTTCTCATAAGTCAAAAGTTCACAAGAAAATAAGCAACTTTGTAATATATCTAATCAAGGAAATGTTCTTCTTTTCTCATTTCAAGGGTCAAATCTGTATTTTGTGGAGACAAATTGTTAGATTACTGAGATAGGGGATGGTATCCAATCCTCGTTAGTATAGTGGTAAGTCCCCGCCTGTCACGCGGGAGATCGGGGTCCGACGGGGAGGCCTCTCTTTCTAACCTCTATTGTTGGTAAAATATTTGAAGGGTTTCTGAGGGATGTTATTCTGGATTATCTCAATGAGAATGACTGTTTAACTCCATATCAGCATGGGTTTATGAGAAATCGCTCCTGTCAAACCAATCTAATCAGTTTTTATGAAGAGGTAAGCTATAGGCTGGACCACGGTGAGTCATTGGACGTGGTATATCTCGATTTTTCCAAAGCGTTTGATACCGTGCCGCACAAGAGGTTGGTACACAAAATGAGAATGCTTGGTCTGGGGGAAAATGTGTGTAAATGGGTTAGTAACTGGCTTAGTGATAGAAAGCAGAGGGTGGTTATAAATGGTATAGTCTCTAACTGGGTCGCTGTGACCAGTGGGGTACCGCAGGGGTCGGTATTGGGACCTGTTCTCTTCAACATATTCATTAATGATCTGGTAGAAGGTTTACACAGTAAAATATAGATATTTGCAGATGATACAAAACTATGTAAAGCAGTTAATACAAGAGAAGATAGTATTCTGCTACAGATGGATCTGGATAAGTTGGAAACTTGGGCTGAAAGGTGGCAGATGAGGTTTAACAATGATAAATGTAAGGTTATACACATGGGAAGAAGGAATCAATATCACCATTACACACTGAACGGGAAACCACTGGGTAAATCTGACAGGGAGAAGGACTTGGGGATCCTAGTTAATGATAAACTTACCTGGAGCAGCCAGTGCCAGGCAGCAGCTGCCAAGGCAAACAGGATCATGGGGTGCATTAAAAGAGTTCTGGATACACATGATGAGAGCATTATACTGCCTCTGTACAAATCCCTAGTTAGACCGCACATGGAGTACTGTGTCCAGTTTTGGGCACCGGTGCTCAGGAAGGATATAATGGAACTAGAGAGAGTACAAAGGAGGGCAACAAAATTAATAAAGGGGATGAGAGAACTACAATACCCAGATAGATTAGCGAAATTAGGATTATTTAGTCTTGAAAAAAGACGACTGAGGGGCGATCTAATAACCATGTATAAGTATATAAGGGGACAATACAAATATCTCGCTGAGGATCTGTTTATACCAAGGAAGGTGACGGGCACAAGGGGGCATTCTTTGCGTCTGGAGGAGAGAAGGTTTTTCCACCAACATAGCAGAGGATTCTTTACTGTTAGGGCAGTGAGAATCTGGAATTGCTTGCCTGAGGAGGTGGTGATGGCGAACTCAGTCGAGGGGTTCACGAGAGGCCTGGATGTCTTCCTGGAGCAGAACAATATTGTATCATACAATTATTAGGTTCCGTAGAAGGACGTAGATCTGGGGATTTATTATGATGGAATATAGGCTGAACTGGATGGACAAATGTCTTTTTTTTGCCTTACTAACTATGTTACTATGTTACTATGTTAGTTAACTCTTTAAAGCAAATCTAACACCAGAATATGCTATATAGAAAATATTCTGTATACCTGACTCATTGAACGTCCCCAGCGCCTGCGCTGTAAGTTTTTTTGAGGGGCATGTGCAGTTTGCGCTGCCCTTCGACTCCCATCACATGATGGGAACTTACAGCGCAGGTGCCGGGGACGTCCAGGAAGGAAATGGAGGTGGCGCACAGAGGCCCTGAGTGATGGCTGGGAGGTGTTTGTGTCAGGGGAGAAAAGACATGCCCCCTTGACAAACTGCAGTTATGAGGGGCAAATTCTAAAAATGATTATTTCAGCGTTTGTAGGGACCCGAACTAAAAGAGCCACCTTGACAGAATGCAGCATTAGTGCTGCACAAAGGTGGCTCTTTTTGTTAAAAATGCCTGGGGTAGGGGTGGGGAGGGGGGGTGACAGGTTCCCTTCAACCCTTCATCTGCTTTAAGTAGAATACACTCTTTTCTGGTGTTCTTCACACTACAAGCAAGTATTCAGTTTGTCTGCTCATCAACGCTGCTATTTGTTTCTGGCAAGTCCTGGACTGAGTGTACATGGACAGTTCCTGTGTGTGTGTCTGTCTATATACCTGGCTCAGTGTCTTCTGGTGTTTCCTGCTCTACTGTCTGTCTGCTATCCTGGTCCTCAATGATTCACGTGCCATCTGGCAAGTCCTACCTGCTATGGCACCACCTTTTTTCCCGTATTATTCACCCTGACCTACAGCTAAGAGGATCTACCTCACTAGCTCATTACAGCACTGAAGGTGAAGCTTGTGAGTTATGTAGAAATCCCATTTATAACTAGATTTTAACAGAAAGTACAAACAGCCAGAATCTACACATGGGTGACTAAGGACCATGGTGTGACGCTAGTCAAGACCCACAGACCGGCCGTGAGTCAGCAAAGTCAGATGTTCTTGGGTCAATACCAAAAAAAAGCACGTAGTAAACCAAGGAAAAATACAGGTCACATGCCAGCAGCAGAGTACCAGAGAAATAGCGGATAAGAAAATGGGTAATAACAAGCGGTTTAGTCAGAACACGGTCCAAAGGTCAGCAGAATATCAGATGCAAAGGGGCAATAACAAACGGGTAGTCTGAACACAGTCCAAAGGTAAGCAGCAGAAGAAGATCAGAACTTACAGCACAGAGATCAGGCGAACACGCTTGAGAGCACAAGCTTGGAACAAACTTTGACTGGCATTGATATGGGCCAGACAGCTGACCTAAATAGCAGGGCAATTACTAAGAACAGGGAGCACCTGTGGAAATCTCTGCACCTATCAGTCTCAGATAGATCTACCGAGCTGTCAATCAAAACACTGACAGCTCAGCACGCCCCAGTACAGGATAGGATGACAGAGCTGTCCATCACTGAGTCCCAAACACTCTGAGCAGAGGAATCGTGACACATGGGTCTTTGAGTGAAATCTGTACCCATTTAATACTTACTCTGTGGATATGCCAAAAATGCTCAAGAAAGCATTAACCCATTGAACAGAATAACGTATGCTCGGTACAGAACGTTCTATATGGCTTGGTAAAAATTACAATTATAAGGAGTGGAGTTTCAGGCTTGCACTAAACTTTGCAACTTTTTTTGCAATAATACAGGCAGTAATAAATTTGTGTTTAAGATTTCTCCTAGTAAATTAGTTTTTTTTAAAGTTGTTAACAGCTTCAGTGACCTATTTCTTTGCAACCAACAATATGGCTGCCATTATAGCTCCTTCAGATTCATCGACAGAAAAATGGGTTACACACTCAACAATACTAGTGGCAGGTTGGATCATCACTCTGTCATTGATGGAAACTCTTTGTCAAAAGTAAAATTTTGCAAAAAGATTGCAATTTAAAGGAAGAATTTAAAACAAATATTGACTAAATGTAGAAATAATCAGGATGGTTGAGTCCACATATTTCCCTGTAAGTATCAGGCAAACCGATGTTGCAGTCATACCCATTGATGATAATCATTCTGAATTTTTTCTATGTCCGAGTGCTATGTGGTTTTCCATTACTCTACAGGCCAAATAGTGTAGTCTATTATTCTCTTATTGTAGTCATTATTCTACCCAGCAGAAAAGATGGACCTTTAAATTAGAGCCATTTAAAAAAACGGTCTAAAAATGAGAGCGTGATGCTGAAGAGCCTGCCATGGTGCAAGGTTAGACAAGGTCAAACTTCTTCAGAGGTGTTAATATCTCCTACAAATACGGGAAGTGAGTAATTAGTTTGGACAAAGGGCTCCTAACTATGTAATATTGTACCTGCTGGGATTTATATGATCAGAATAACAACACTACATATAATTTCTCATAGAGAGAGGCGTATTCTTCTAAGTAATGTGTCCTATTATGTTATGCTTACAATATATATCACTAATGCTATGTCCAACAATGGAGAAGACTTAGCAGGGACAAAGGGTCGAGAACATTGTGTTTGTTAATCTCAGCATAAAATCTCCTGTCACAGTAACAATCCTATTAACAAACAGACTTTCAGTTCACACTGATTAATGTCAAAACATCTGCTCTTTTAGGTAAGGCTGGCAGTCTACTCATTCTCAAGATCTTGTAAGTCCAAGCATTTGGACACCCATCAATAATATGGCATGACTCAGAGTTATACAGTAGTGTTCAAAATAATAGCAGTCCAATATGACTAACCAGATTAATCACTGATTTTGGTATAAATTATATTACCACATGTCAAACAATTTGCCAGTTGGTGCCGTAGATTCTAAGAAAACCAACAGACTCAGCATCCATGATCTGCATGTATTTGAGTCTGTGTATTAGAATAATTGAAAGGGGGTGCTCAAAATAATAGCAGTGTGGAGTTCAATTAGTGAGGTCAATCATTCTGTGAAGAAACGGGTGTGAATCAGGTGGACCTTATTTAAGAGTGAAGTCAGGACATGTTGTACATGCATTTCTCCTTGAAAACCTGAGAAATACGGGTTATTCAAGACATTGTTTAGAAGAACAGAGCATTTAGATTAAAAAGTAAAACTTATAAAGAAGTGCAGACAATAATACGCTGTTCAGCTAAAATGATCTCCAATGCTTTAAAATGGAAAGTCAAACCAGAGAGACGTGGAAGAAAACGGAAGACTACCATTCAAATGGATGGACGAATAGCCAGAATGACAAAGGCTCAGCCATTGATCAGCTCCTGGATGATCAAAGACAGTCTCAAGTTACCTGTGAGTACTGTGACAGAAGGCGCTTATGTGAAACTAATCTCTTAGTAAGAAGTCCCGCAAAGTCCCACTGTTAAAAAAATGACATGTACTGAATCTGATACAATTTGCCAAAGAACCCGTCAACTGGCCTAAAGAGAAATGGAGAACAATTTAGTGGACTGGTGAAAGTAAAAATGTTTTTTTTGGGTCCAGGGGCAGCAGACAGTTCCTCAAACAACCCTCAAACTCTGCATTCAAGCCACAGTACACTCTGAAGACAGTAAAGCATGGTGATGCAAGCATCATGATATGGGCATGTTCCTCTTACTATGGTGCTGGACCTATTTACCGCATAGCAGGGGACATGGACCAGTTAACATGTATTAAAATACTTGAAGAGGTCATGTTGCCTAATGCTGAAGAGGATATGCCCTTGAAATTGGTGGTTCAACAAGACAACGACCCTAACACACCAGTAAAAATGCAGAATCTTGGTTCCAGTCCAACAAAATTGAGGTTATGGAGTGGCCAGCCCAATCCAATAGAACACTTGAGGCGTGACATTACAAATGCTTTTTCATATTGTGAATTTGTAAAGACGAATGCAGACACTGCTATTTTTCTTAGAACAGTCCAGTGTTCAGTTTTTGCTATTTTCAGTAAAGTAGTTAAAACTATATACATTTCTCTTCATGTTTTGAATTAGAAAACAGTGTGCAATGTCCCCAATGCATGGAAATAAAAACTAGCGTAAAGATTTTGTGATTATCTCATGTTTTCACAAGCACTTTTAGCCTATTGTGTCCCCCTATTTCCTTGTAGATTGTAAGCTTGCGAGCAGGGACCTCACCCCTAACGTCACTGTTTAAATTGTCTTAACTTGTATTGAATTTATTATATGTACCTGTCCCTGCTTAATTGTAAAGTGCTGCGGAATATGTTGGCGCTATATAAATAAAAATTATTATTATTATTATTATTATGTTTTTGAACACATTGCTGTTTTGAAAACTACTGTATTCCTAAAATCATTTTTTTTTCTGGGTTTTTCAGTAAAGTAGTAAGTAAAATGTACCCGTGCCATGGCACAGTATTCAGAAACACACTGGTGACAACTAAAAATCAACATATCCATATTTATTCTGCTGTGGTCACTCAATATCCTTTTAATGGGTTACTTGGCCACCAGATATTGATGACCTATCGTTGATGTGTTGGATCTTAGACCAGCTTGCTAGTGGGGGAGTTGTCTCTCCACTGATCAGATATTGATGACCTTTTCTGAGCATAGGTCATCAATATCTGGTGACTGTACAGCCCCTTTAACCCCTTAGCGACCGCCGATACGCCTTTTAACGGCGGCCGCTAAGGGTACTTAAACCACAGCGCCGTTAATTAACGGCGCTGTGGAAAAAGTCCATAGCGCCCCCCAGAGGCCGATTTTCTCCGGGGAACATGATTCGGGGGGTTTTTAACCCACCCCGCATTTGCGATCGCCGGTAATTAACCGTTTACCGGCGATCGCAAAAAAAAAAAAAAAGCGATCTCTTTTTAATTTCTCTGTCCTCCGATGTGATCGCACATCGGAGGACAGAGAAAAGGGGTCCCAGGTGGCCCCCCAATACTCACCTAGCTCCCCCGATGCTCCTCGTGTCTCCCGGTGGGCGCCGCCATCTTCAAAATGGCGGGCGCATGCGCAGTGCGCCCGCCGGCCGGCACCGGGAGAATCTTTGGGGTCTCGGCTGCCGGGGGTAGCCGAGACCCCAAAGAGCATGATCGGGGTCGGTATTACCGACCCCTGTTTTGCGATCGCCGGTAATTAACTGTTTACCGGCGACCGCAAAAAAAAAAAAAAGTAAAGTGTAATTCTCTGTCCTCTGATGTGATCGCACATCAGAGGACAGAGAAATAGGGGGATTCGGGGACCCTAGCATACTCACCTAGGTCCCTGGATCCTCTTGCTGCTCCTCCTGGCCGCCGGCAGCAGAACATGGCGGACGCATGCCCAGTGCGCCCGCCATCTGTCTCCATCTGCCGGCCGGCAGGAGAACAGCAGTTGGAGCTAAAATTAGGGGTAGGGGTAGGGTTAGGGGTAGGGTTAGGGGTAGGGTTAGGGGTAGGGTTAGGGGTAGGGTTAGGGTTAGGGGTAGGGTTAGGGGTAGGGTTAGGGCTAGGGTTGGGGCTAAATTTAGGGTTAGGGTTGGGGCTAAATTTAGGGTTAGGGTTGGGGCTAAACTTAGGGTTAGGCTTCTTTCACACTTACGTCGGTACGGGGCCGTCGCAATGCGTCGGCCCGACATACCGACGCACGTGAAAATTGTGCACAGCGTGGGCAGCAGCTGTAGTTTTTCAACACATCCGCTGCCCAATCTATGTCCTGGGGAGGAGGGGGCGGAGTTACGGCCACGCATGCGCGGTCAGAAATGGCGGATGCGACGTACAAAAAAACGTTTCATTGAACGTTTTTTTGTGCAGACGCTCCGCCAAAACACAACTGATCCAGTGCACGACGGACGCGACGTGTGGCCATCCGTCACGATCCGTCGGCAATACAAGTCTATGGGCAAAAAACGCATCCTGCGGGCACATTTGCAGGATCCGTTTCTTGTCCAAAACGACGGATTGCGACAGAATGCCAAACGACGCAAGTGTGAAAGTAGCCTTAGGGCTAGGGTTAGGGTTGGGGCTAAAGTTAGGGCTAGGGTTGGGGCTAAAGTTAGGGTTAGAGCTGGGATTAGGGTTAGGGTTTGGATTAGGGTTGGTATTAGGGTTAGGGTTGGCATTAGGGTTACGCTTGGGATTAGGGTTAGGTTTGGGATTAGGGTTAAGGTTAGGGTTGTGATTAGGGGTGTATTGGGATTAGGGTTATGGATGAGGTTGGGATTAGGGTTAGGGGTGTGTTGGGGTTAGGGTTGGAGCTAGAATTGGGGGGTTTCCACTGTTTAGGTACATCAGGGGGTCTCCAAACACGACAGCCAATTTTGCGCTCAAAAAGTCAAATGGTGCTCCCTCCCTTCTGAGCTCTGCCGTGCGCCCAAACAGTGGGTTACCCCCACATATGGCGCATCAGCGTACTCGGGATAAATTGGACAACAACTTCTGGGGTCCAATTTCTCTTGTTACCCTTGTGAAAATAAAAACTTGGGGGCTACAAAATCTTTTTTGTGAAAAAAAAAATATTTTTTATTTTCACGACTCTGCATTCTAAACTTCTGTGAAGCACTTGGGCATTCAAAGTTCTCACCACACATCTAGATAAGTTCCTTGGGGGTCTAGTTTCCAAAATGGGGTCACTTGTGGAGGGTTTCTACTGGTTAGGTACATCAGGGGCTCTGCAAACGCAACATAATACCCGCAGACCATTCTATCAAAGTCTGCATTCCAAAACGGCGCTCCTTCCTTCCGAGCTCTGCCGTGCGCCCAAACAGTGGTTTACCCCCACATATGGGGTACCAGCATACTCAGGACAAATTGGACAACAACTTTTGGGGTCCAATTTCTCTTGTTACCCTTGTGAAAATAAAAATTTGGTGGCTAAAAAATCTTTTTTGTGGAAAAAAAATTTTTTTTATTTTCACGGCTCTGCATTATAAACTTCTGTGAAGCACATGGGGGTTCAAAGTGCTCGCCACACATCTAGATAAGTTCCTTAAGGGGTCTAGTTTCCAAAATGGTGTCACTTGTGGGGGGTTTCCACTGTTTAGGCACATCAGGGGCTCTCCAAACGCGACATGGCGTCTGATCTCAATTCCAGCCAATTCAACATTGAAAAAGTAAAACGGCGCTCCTTCACTTCCAAGCTCTGCGGTGCGCCCAAACAGTGGTTTACCCCCACATATTGGGTATCGACTTATTCAGGAGAAATCGCACAACTTTTGTGGTCTAATTTCTCCTGTTACCCTTGTGAAAATAAGAATTTGTGGGCGAAAAGATCATTTTTGTGTAAACAAAAGCGATTTTTTATTTTCACGGCTCTACGTTATAAACTTCTGTGAAGCACTTGGGGGTTCAAAGTGCTCACCACACATCTAGATAAGTTCCTTAAGGGGTCTAGTTTCCAAAATGGTGTCACTTGTGGGGAGTTTCCACTGTTTAGGCACATCAGGGGCTCTCTAAATGTGACATGGTGTCCGATCTCAATTCCAGCCAATTCTGCATTGAAAAAGTCAAACGGCGCTCCTTCACTTCTAAGTTCTGCGGTGCGCCCTAACAGTGGTTTACCCCCACATATGGGGTATTGGCGTATTCAGGAGAAATTGCATAACAAAATTTATGGTTACATTTCTGTTTTTACACTTGTGAAAATAAAAAAAATGGTTCTGAATTAAGATGTTTGCAAAAAAAAGTTAAATGTTCATTTTTTCCTTCCACATTGTTTCAGTTCCTGTGAAGCACGTAAAGGGTTAATAAACTTCTTGAATGTGGTTTTGAGAACCTTGAGGGGTGTAGTTTTTAGAATGGTGTCACACTTCATTATTTTCTATCATATAGACCCCTCAAAATGACTTCAAATGTGATGTGGTCCCTAAAAAAAAATGGTGTTGTAAAAATGAGAAATTGCTGGTCAACTTTTAACCCTTATAACTCCCTAACAAAAAAAAATGTTGTTTCCAAAATTGTGCTGATGTAAAGTAGACATGTGGGAAATGTTATTTATTAACTATTTTTCATGACATATCTCTCTGATTTAAGGGCATAAAAATACAAAGTTTGAAAATTGCAAAATTTTAAAAATTTTCGCCATATTTCCGTTTTTTTCATAAATAATCGCAAGTAATATCGAAGAAATGTTACCACTAACATGAAGTACAATATGTCACGAAAAAACAATCTCAGAATCAGCGGGATCCGTTGAAGCGTTCCAGAGTTATAACCTCATAAAGTGACAGTGGTCAGAATTGCAAAAATTGGCCTGGTCATTAAGTACCAAATTGGCTCTGTCACTAAGGGGTTAAGGCTTGCTCCTGTTTTCTTTAGATCTTAGGTGGTTACTTTTTGGTATGTGTTCCACAAAGGTACTCACAATGTCCTTATACTGTGCGTCAGTGTATAACCAAAGCTTTGGGGTACTGTGATATCATTTAATTAAATAGAGGGTATCTGGCTTAGAGTGAATTCTGAAGTTAATGTTAGGCGCCTATCCCTGCTGTGGACTACACACACACACATACACAAACATGCACAATGGGTCCCTATGGTGGATGGATGTCTAGGTCTCCATCCTGACTGGGGCACATATTTCCTGAGCTTCACAGTGGGCACATATACAGAGTGTACCTAACCTTCCTCATTTAAACAGCAAGTACAAACGGAATCTGACAAGTTTAGTAGCTAGTGGATCCAGTGAGCGCTTCTCATGCATCAATGGTGACTTCGTGTAGACTCGGTATGACCTCCCACAACCTCCAAAGCAATGAACGTTCCAAAAATTCTGAGGCATCGTCTACCTCATTTTTGTATTTTCGCTATTTTGAGGATGGAATAAAGCTACGTTTTATCGCTATACAAATTCTGTGGTGCCTTTTGAAACTTTCAAGTTTAGTAGTTAGATTAGATTTTTCCCAGACTTTTCCTGTTGAGTTCAAGGAAGTAGCTACACCTTTGGCAAACACTCACGCTGTCTAAAACTGGCGCACCGCCATCACAGCTCTATGCAGCTGACTCGCATTTGATCTAGAGAGGTATAGAACAGCACAGTGAACCACATAACACTAAATTTATGTGGGGGAAATACCAATCTAATGTGTGAATGTCACAAGCTAGGATTTGGTTTTGTTTAAAGGGTACAAATTAAAAAAAAATGCTAAAACACCTTTTCTTAGAATGAAGTCTTGTGCCACTGCTCTAGTATTTCTTCTGGAAATGTATGAATGGACAACTCAGTATTTTCATTCCTTTAGTTAAAGGCTTGTCAGAGAATGCAGGTACAGGTTCTTAAAACAGAACTGTACTTTCATAAAATTTTGCATAAATCAATAGTAAAGGAGATTATAAGAAATCAGAGAAATCAACTTGCTCACCCACTTATCAGACCCTTCTTCCTCACCCCGGCCTCCTGAACTTGTCATCCACTGTGAAAAAAACATTTCAAGTCTGTTTTGCTCAGAAAAGATGACTGCAGGTGTCATGTGACACAGCCTTTATCCTCTATAGCAGTGTTCCCCAAGTCCGGTCCTCAAGAGCCACCAACAGGTCATGTTTTCAGGATTTCCTTAGTATTGCACAGGTGATGGAATTATTGCCTGTGCAGGTGATGCAATTATCACCTGTGCAATATTTAAAACATGACCTGTTGGTGGCTCTTGAGGACCGGACTTGGGGAACACTGCTCTATAGAGAGGAAACAGATAAAAAAAAAACATTGTGCAGAGCTCTGCAACAAGTCTTTTACCTCACATAAGAGCTCATTCAGATCAAGACAGCTCAGCTCTGCTATAAAATGTCCTGCACGTTGCTGCAGCTTGTCCCAGTGAGATAAAAACTGAATGAAGAGCAGGCAATCCCTATATGTGCTGTGTATGGAGAAATCACTGCAGTACGTCTCCTCCTCTCGGCTACCAGTGGATTGAAAATTATAGATAGAGTATGCATAGGGGAAAACTGGTGAGAATGTAGGATATAGGTCACATAATGGCCAGAAATGTTTATTTTTCGGCACACCTTATGTTGAAAAGTTACTTAAAAACAGAGTTACACGTTAAACAAGAGGATAAGATATGAATGCAGACAATAACTGCAATATCGTGACAAAGACTGTTGACAAAGGAAATAAAAAATCAGATCTCAATGTATTCATACATTTCTGTGAGGATTAACAGAGGAGACACACCATGTAGAGTTGTAAGAAAAGATACTGGAGGCTCAAATTATGTAATAGATTCTTTCTGTATTAATTTTGCTTTCAAAGATGCTGAACACTGGTCAGCAATTCTGTGAGATCATTTACTATGCTGGCTGCTTCAGTAGTAGATGTATTTTCTTTACTATAAGATAAATGCATACATAACTGAAACCAGAGTGAATGTAATGTTAAACTACAGAACAAAAATTAGAAACATCAGCAACGCTCGAGCTACCTGAGATCCCAACGTCAGCCACCAGAAGCTCTTTACTAGAAGATGAACTTTCTGCTAATTGTTTGAACTCGTCCTGCTTTTCTCCATATGGATACTGAGTATCAAACTTCACCAACACAAACTTCATCTTTGGAATGACCTGTAGTGGAAGAGAAAATGGCATACTTTATGGAAATACTCATTGTATCAATACGTGCTTGCTTTACTTGGAAAAATATATAATTACATTTTGAAATTGAACTTTTCTACATACGTTAAAGTCAGAATTTTCTTCTTAAAACAAGTCATCAAGTATTAAAGATTATTCCCAACTAAACAAGCAACTATATCTCCAACGCAACTAAAAATACATTTGTAATTAGCCTTTGTTTTCTTTCTACACTTCTTATGTATTCTTAAAGAAGCCCTCCAATTAAAGCTGTGTATATGTGAATGTAGTGTATTGTCAGTGTGTTAATATACCAACCTACCACCGCCTTCTCCGGTATACGGCTTCGTCCTGCTTCTCTTCCGCATGACATCACCAGCGTGGATTGAGTAGCCAGGGCCCCAGGCAGTTTACAAGGCGTGCCCACCTCCACCCCAGGTACCTATGTATCACGTGACAAGTCATCCTTTGATAGATTATGTGAGTAACACAGAGGTGCTCTGTTGCTCATCTTTAGATGGAGAATGAGAGAATGACAGATAATTTTTCCCTTATGTACAGCACTATACAGTGGGTACAGAAAGTATTCATATATAGTAACATAGTTAGTAAGGCCAAAAAAAGGCATTTGTCCATCCAGTTCAGCCTATATTCCATCATAATAAATCCCCAGATTTACGTCCTTCTACAGAACCTAATAATTGTATGATACAATATTGTTCTGCTCCAGGAAGACATCCAGGCCTCTCTTGAACCCCTCGACTGAGTTCGCCATCACCACCTCCTCAGGCAAGCAATTCCAGGTTCTCACTGCCCTAACAGTAAAGAATCCTCTTCTATGTTGGTGGAAAAACCTTCTCTCCTCCAGACGCAAAGAATGCCCCCTTGTGCCCGTCACCTTCCTTGGTCTAAACAAATCCTCAGCGAGATATTTGTATTGTCCCCTTATATACTTATACATGGTTATTAGATCGCCCCTCAGTCGTCGTTTTTCTAGACTAAATAATCCTAATTTCGCTAATCTATCTAGGTATTGTAGTTCTCCCATCCCCTTTATTAATTTTGTTGCCCTCCTTTGTACTCTCTCTAGTTCCATTATATCCTTCCTGAGCACCGGTGCCCAAAACTGGACTCAGTACTCCATGTGCGGTCTAACTAGGGATTTGTACAGAGGCAGTATAATGCTCTCATCATGTGTATCCAGACCTCTTTTAATGCACCCCATGATCCTATTTGCCTTGGCAGCTGCTGCCTGGCACTGGCTGCTCCAGGTAAGTTTATCATTAACTAGGATCCCCAAGTCCTTCTCCCTGTCAGCTTTACCCAGTGGTTTCCCGTTCAGTGTGTAATGGTTATATTGATTCCTTCTTCCCATGTGTATAACCTTACATTTATCATTGCTAAACCTCATCTGCCACCTTTCAGCCCAAGTTTCCAACCTATCCAGATCCATCTGTAGCAGAATACTATCTTCTCTTGTATTAACTGCTTTACATAGTTTTGTATCATCTGCAAATATCGATATTTTACTGTGTAAACCTTCTACCAGATCATTAATGAATATGTTGAAGAGAACAGGTCCCAATACCGACCCCTGCGGTACCCCACTGGTCACAGCGACCCAGTTAGAGACTATACCATTTATAACCACCCTCTGCTTTCTATCATTAAGCCAGTTACTAACCCATTTACACACATTTTCCCCCAGACCAAGCATTCTCATTTTGTGTACCAACCTCTTGTGCGGCACGGTATCAAACGCTTTGGAAAAATCGAGATATATCACATCCAATGACTCACCGTTGTCCAGCCTATAGCTTACCTCTTCATAAAAACTGATTAGATTGGTTTGACAGGAGCGATTTCTCATAAACCCATGCTGATATGGAGTTAAACAGTTATTCTCATTGAGATAATCCAGAATAACATCCCTCAGAAACCCTTCAAATATTTTACCAACAATAGAGGTTAGACTTACTGGCCTATAATTTCCAGGTTCACTTTTAGAGCCCTTATTGAATATTGGCACCACATTTGCTATGCGCCAGTCCTGCGGAACAGACCCCGTCGCTATAGAGTCCCTAAAAATAAGAAATAATGGTTTATCTATTACATTACTTAGTTCTCTTAGTACTCGTGGGTGTATGCCATCCGGACCCGGAGATTTATCTATTTTGATCTTATTTAGCCGGTTTCGCACCTCTTCTTGGGTTAGATTGGTGACCCTTAATATAGGGTTTTCATTGTTTCTTGGGATTTCACCTAGCATTTCATTTTCCACCGTGAATACCGTGGAGAAGAAGGTGTTTAATATGTTAGCTTTAAATTTTTCACTCTGTTTCATTGCAGCCATTTCGTAACTTCATAAGTATTCAGCCCGTTTGCTCAGACACTCATATTTAAGTCACATGCTGTCCATTTCCTTGTGATCCTCCTTGAGATGGTTCTACTGCTTCATTGGAGTCTAGCTGTGTTTAATTAAACTGATAGGACTTGATTTGGAAAGACACACATCTGTCTACACTGTGTGCAGAATTATTAGGCAAGTTGTATTTTAGAGGATTATTTTTATTATTCATCAACAACTATGTTCTCAATCAACCCAAAAGACTCATAAATATCAAAGCTTAATATTTCTGGAAGTTGGAGTGTGTTTTTTTTAGATTTTGGCTATCTTAGGAGGATATATGTTTGTGCAGGTAACTATTACTGTGCAGAATTATTAGGCAACTTAATAAAAAACAAATATATTCCCATCTCACTTATTTTCACCAGGTAAACCAATATAACTGCACAAAATTTAGAAATAAACATTTCTGACATGCAAAAACAAAACCCCCCAAAATTAGTGACCAATATAGCCACCTTTCTTTAAGATGACACTCAACAGTCTTCCATCCATAGATTCTGTCAGTTGCTTGATTTGTTTACGATCAACATTGCGTGCAGAAGCCACCACAGCCTCCCAGACACTGTTCCGAGAGGTCTACTGTTTTCCCTCCCTGTAGATTTCACATTTTATGAGGGACCACAGGTTCTCTATGGGGTTCAGATCACGTGAACAAGTGGGCCATGTCATTATTTTTTCTTCTTTGAGACCTTTACTGGCCAGCCACGCTGTGGAGTAGTTGGAGGCATGTGATGGAGCATTGTCTTGCATGAAAGTCATTTTTTTTTCTTGAACGATACGGACTTCTTCCTGTGCCACTGCTTGAAGAAGTTGTCTTCCAGAAACTGGCAGTAGGTCTGGGAGTTGAGCTTCAGTCCATCCTCAAGCCGAAAAGGTCCCACAAGTTCATCTTTGATGATAGCAGCCCATACCAGTACTCCACCTCCACCTTGCTGGAGTCTGAGTCGGAGTGGAGCACTCTGCCCTTTACTGATCCAGCCTCTGGCCCATCCATCTGGCCCATCAAGAGTCACTCTCATTTCATCAGTCCATAAAACCTTTGAAAAGTCAGTCTTAAGATATTTCTTGGCCCAGTCTTGACGTTTTATCTTATGTTTCTTATTCAAAGGTGGTCGTTTTTCAGCCTTCCTTGGCCATGTCCCTGAGTATTGCACACCTTGTGTTTTTTGTTACTCCAGTAATGTTGCAGCTCTGAAATATGGTAAAAATGGTGGCAAATGGTATCTTGGCAGCTTCACGCTTGATTTTCCTCAATTCATTGGCAGTTATTTTGCTATTTTATTTTTTGCCCAACATGCTTCTTGTGACCCTGTTGGCTATTAGCCATGAAACGCTTGATTGTTCGGTGATCACGCTTCAAAAGTTTGGCAATTTCAAGAATGCTGCATGCCTATGCAAAACATCTAGCAATTTTTGACTTTTCAGAGCCCGTCAAATCTCTTATTTTGTCAAAGGAAAGGAAATTGGCTAATAATTAAGCACACCTTATATAGGGTTTTGATGTCATTAGACAACACCCCTCCTCATTACAGAGGTGAACATCACCTGATTTACTTAATTGGTAGTTGGCTCTCAAGCCTGAACAGCTTGGAGTAGGACACCATGTATAAAAAGTATCATGTGATCAAAATACAACTTGCCTAATAATTCAGCACACAGTGTATATAAGACCTCACCACTCACAGTACATGTCAGACCAAATCAGAATCATGAGGTCAAAGGAACTGGCCAAGGAGCTCAGAGACGGAATTGTGGCAAGACACAGATCTGGCCAAGGTTACAAAAGAATTACTGCAGTACTCAAGGTTCCTAGGAGGTTCGTTTTAAGTATGCTGACATACCTCTATATACAGTATGAGCCCCTACATAGCCTCAAAAGTAAGTAAATATAGGTGGGCACCATCAAAAAACAATACTTGGAACGGGATCACTTAAGTGCATATCTATTAAATTACATACATAGAAAGAAAAGGAATATATGCACACAACCAAGGGATCACCAAATATTAACAAACTTTAATTAGAGAGCTAACAAAAAATTAAAAACACTTAAAAAGCATCCAAACAAGGATTTCCCCAATTGATCCAAAAAATACATATGTTCAATAATAAATGTCCCTAACAGCCTGATAACAACAATAACACAATCAATAATAAAAAATTCATACATAAATAAATACGATTAAGCATACATGATCTCAATCATGGATATAACTCCAAAGCCTTAATAGTGCTGATAATACATCTATTGTGTCATGATCACATAGAAGGCAGATATATACATGACCAAAAGGTAAAGCCAAATGATCAAAATATATGCTGTCAGCACAATGAGATAAAAATTACCTCAAACAGTTTCAAGAAAAAAGGAGGTCACAAAAAGACAAAATAAGGCACATCATGGGAAAAAATTCAGGGAATCAGCAGTTTAAACGATAATGTTCAAACCCATATGTATGGCACCGGCTGTAAAGGAGACATGGACCCACGCGTATCAACTACCACCGTGTCTTTCTTAAGGTAAGTGTGTCTTTGAATTGAAAAGCTCATCTATAAATATTCCCATATAATGATACTTAAATCCATACCAGGTGGTCAGCAGCAAGGAGAGACGAAACGGCCAAAAGATCGGTGTCCTGCACACGGCGCATGCGCAAGACATCATATTCGGTTATCCATGTAAGCTTTACCAATTCAGCTTTCCCCTTGCGCACGCGCCCCACAAACTACAGGACATTCATCAGGAACGACTAGGTCAGCTATATTTGCTCTTCTTGAAAAGAGCTTCCTATATTGGGCATCTTATATCACCATATGCTGTATTTAATTCACTTACCCTTATTTGCTCTTGCTTCATACGACCTGCTTGGATTTTTATCCTCTATTTTATATATCTTTTCCAAGCTGACTCTCCTGGGTAAATACAGTATTTTGTAATATGGATATACTTCATTGATTAAAACAAAAAGTATGCAAAATAATATCATGTTATCTACGGCACGGGCTTATAGGCATATTTTAAGAATTGATTGAGGTACAATTTTGACAATAGTTTAAAATGCATGAGGAGCAAAAACTTTTTTCATGTTCTTGTGACATGATGTTAACTCATAACACGGCAGATAAAGTACAATGAGAGAATCCATTATGTCTAGCGCATGCACAAATGTAGTATAGGGAATCTCTTATAATTTAATATAGGTACGGTGCACTTTTTTGTATTAATTTGCACAGTATGATGTGTGATATACATAGATTTATTAGGGACTTTCTTGAAACCACTTTCTACTGTGTCTATGATTGGAATATGCGCCGTGATATGTGGGGCGCATGCAGCCTAGCTAACCTAGTCGTTCCTGATGTATGTCCCGTAATTTGTGGGGCTTGTGCGCATTGGACAAACTTTGACTTTTTTCAAAACGCCAGCGTTCTATATGTACGAGGGTGAATTCTCAACAGCAACTTACATTATATGCGCACATAGTGTGGGAAGTGCATGCGCAAGGGGAAAGCTGAATTGGTAAAGCCATCAGATAGCCCCAATATACAGTATGAGCACATACATAACTCCCTATACACAGTATGAGTACCCACATAGCCGTTATATACAGTATGAGCCCTCTCATATCGTCCTATATACAATATGTGCCACCACATAGCTCCCTATATGCAGAATAAGCTCCCACATGAGCCCTTACATAGCTCTCTATATACAGTATGAGCCCCCACACAACCCCCTATATACAGTATGAGCCCGCAAATAGCTGTTGTGGGCTTAGATACAGTATGAGTCCCATATAGCCTCATATATACAGTATGAGCCCCTATATACACAGTATGAGCCCCACATAACTTTCTATATGCAAGATGACCCTCCACATAGCAACTTATCTACAGTAAACACATAGCCACACATCTCACACAAAATATAAAAAAAACAAAAAAGAAAAAACACATACTCACCTCGGTCCCGTTCCCCCGGCGCTCTTTTCCGATCTCCAAGGCTCCAATTGTACTCGCTGATGACAACTACATGCTGGTGCTTCTGGCGCCAGCTGATGACTTCATCTCGCTGGCAGGTCACAGCATAGGTGATTGGAGCTCCCTTTGAGCTGCGCTGCCATTCTGCGACAATAAAGCTTCCAGCCAGGATATGTGCACCACTGATGGCAGCGCACAAAACATAATGAGGACAATCTGGCCATGGGCCCCCCAGGGCCTCAGGTGGTAGCCCAGATTGCTCTCACTATAATCCACCTATGGACATATCGACTCTTCAGACTCTCTGGGTGACGCTGAGCTCTGCATGGCATAAAAGTGACATTTACAATGTAAGTCTTTGGAGTGTCAGAATGAGGCTTCATAGGCTTACATTGCAAAAGAGACTTCAGGGTCACACATGGAGCACAGAGTGATCCGGAAATTCTCGAGAGAGTGAACACTGGTGACGGCATTCAGAAAAGGAGCAGACCAGCGCTGTATACAGGAGATGGAGGTGATAGGTGAGTATACTAACACACACTACATATACACATGTTTAGTGAAAAAAAAAAATCAAGTAAGTGCTTCTTTAAAGTGAACCTGTCAGCAGGATTGTGCTGAGTAAACTACAGAGAGTGTCAGGTCGGTGCCATTATGCTGATTAAAATTATACCTTGGTTGATGAAATCCGTCTTGTGGTTGTTGTTTAATCTGTATTTGCAGCTAATGATATGCTCGTGCTCCTTGGCGGCCTGTGGGGGTCTTTATGTGGTGCTCTGCTTACATATTCACTTGTATGGCTTCTGACAGGTCACTGATCCCTTAATGACCTGCCCCCTATTTTACATACTGCATAGAATATTGTGGACTTAGAAAAAAAAAGTAACTTTAGCAAAATGGCGCCGGGGGTGCATGCACAGCAGCATCTATCACTTGCCGATAGATGCTACTGCGCAAGTGCCGCCACCATTTTGCTGCAGTCAAAAATAATTCCCTATAACAAAATGGCGCCACCAGCGGCGCTTGCACAGTAGCATCTATCGCCATTTTGCTGAATTAACTTTTTTTTTTCTTAGCCCGCAAAATTATATGCATTATATAAAATAGAGGGCAGGTCAGTGAGGGATCAGTGATCTGTCATAAGCCATACAGATGAATATGCAAGTAGAGCACCACATGAAGACCCCTCCACAGGCCGTCCCGCAGCACGAGAATCTCATTAACTGCAAACTACAAATAAAGATTAAACAACAACCACAAAATGAATTTCATCAAGAAAGGTATCATTTTAATCAGTATAACAGCACCAACCTGACACAGTGTGTAGTTTACTGAGCACAATCCTGCTGACAGGTTCCCTTTAAGTACCTCTGTGGAGAAAAAAAAAATATTTTATGCCTGGGAATTCAGGTTTTGCAGCCCATTCAATCTGTTATTTATTTCTACTCCTTGATTCCACTCATTTCCAGGGTTAGCAAGAAGAAGGAACACTTGAGATTATGCAAGAGGATGAGTTTGGGGCATATAGCCATTGACCCTATGATGGTGACCCGCTGGAGCATACAAATGTGGCAGGCGTAGTTCAAAAGTATGCCACTGAAACTTTATTCCAAGCGAGCACAGAGTGTAATATTTAAAAACAGAAGCATTTAGCTCGGAGGTTACAGTGCATGGTCACGATTCTTAGCAGTTATAGCCTGCTGGAATGAAAGCTTGGTGATTATAAAGCAACTCACCATAACTTACCCTCAAGGCTTGGCTCAGACACTGACTTTGGTCATCATTGCTGTTGAGATAATAATGCCTCTAACCTCTGTTAATAAGCACTCCCAAAGTGGTCCATACCTTTCGAACAGAATACACCTGTTGTGTTGGAGCTGGTCAGTGGCCAGTGAAGCCGAGAACTTGGATGGAACCTGGAAGTGGTCCGGAACCACAAAGCAAGTCACCCAAGGACTCCACCTCAGCAGTGGTGAGCCCTAGTAGACTCCAAGAATTCTCCACAGATCACAATTTTGCTGATACACATCACACTACACTCCTCTCTCGGCACATTACACACTTCAATACCCTAGTATGAAGCATGTATAATAGCACAACACTACACACATTACCAGAGACCCTTACGTATGGTGCCTGTACACCAGCTGATCCAGTCCCTCAGACAATCTCAGATCAATTACTTCTATGACAATTGGTGGTGACTTACTGACCTGTCTAGACAGGCTGACCAGAATTTTATGTCCACAGAATGATTGCTAATAGGATTGTTCTGTGCCCATAGTTTACCATGTTATCAGTAGCACATCTATTGCTTACACTGGACAATGGTCTGCTGAGAAGAATGATTTTTAAGACTCAATAAATATCAACAAACCCAACAAACAAGAATTATACTGGTTCGACTGGTGATTGTCATCGTGTTTAAATTAGCCGATAATAGGGGACGAGTGCTCCTACCAGTTCAGCTTCAACCAAATGCAGACAAAGCAATCATCACTGCTATCATTAAAAGGCATAGTTCCTGAAAGGCAAAACATGTTAATGGCACTCAGGAAACCATACAAGCCAGAACATGTATTAGCATAACTTATCGACATAATATTAATGTCCAGTTAACTTTGCTGATCTAAGCAGATTAAAGAGAACCGTCATGTTAAACACATAAGCCTCGATTCATCATTTGAGAGGGTTTTTTTAAGTAATTTTCCTTTTTATTCTTCTGGTATAAGTTGCCATTTTTGGCACTAAGTTAATCAAAATTAGAGAATGAAATTCTTGAATTTGGAGCAAATTAAAAAAATTGGCTTTTTCCTGTCTTCAACTCCTTTTTCACTTGCAAATGCTGGATGGACTGGTGTAAGGTACACCACCATAGGCGGATTAGAATGAGGGCAATCTGGAGTACCGCCCAGGGCCTGAACCTCTGGGTGGATTATCGCCAGATTGCCCTCATTATAATGCAGGTAGGGAGTTTTCCTGGCTCTGCCGACGATGCAGAATGGCAGCGCAGCTCTAGGTAAGCTCCCATTACCTCTGCTGTGACGTACCAGCGAGATGACGTTATTGCGCTAGCATATACACGCTGGCCAGTAGAAGTGAAGCCTCAGGGACCAGAGCAGAGCGCCAGAGAAACATGAGCGAGGTGAGTAAATCTTATTTTTTTAATTAATATGTGTATGGGATGTGCGGACTCGTACTGTATATACGAGGCTATATGGGGACTTACACTGTATACAGGAGGCTATGTGCAGGCTCATACAGCATATAGGAGGCTATGTGAGGGCTCATACTGTATACGGGAGGCTATGTGACGGCTCACACTGTATACAGGAGGCTACGTGAGGGCTCACACTGTATATTGATTTTAACTTTTATATTTATTTTTTTATATTTGTAAAATCTTTTTTTTTTTACTTTTGCCATGCTTCAATAGTCTCCATAGGAGACTAGAAACTGGCACAACTCGATCGCCTCTGCTACATAGAGGCAATGTTCAGATCAGCTATTGCAGGCACATGTTTTAAACAGCTGACATGTCCCTGGAATAATGTGGGCTTACCGCCGAAGCCCACATCAAAGCAGGGGATACTGACATCGGCGTACTAATACATCCGATGTCAGTAAGGGGTTAAAATCCGAAATGTTGGCCTACTGAAATGTATGTTCAGTAAATGCAGTGAATACTTGGTCAGGGCTCCCTTTGCATCAATGCGGCGTGGCATGGAGGCGATCAGCCTGTGGCACTGCTGAGGTGTTATGGAAACCCAGGTTGCTTTGATAGCAGCCTTCAGCTCACCTGCATTGTTGGGTCTGGTGTCTCATCTTCCTCTTGACAATACCCCATAGTTTCTCTATTGGGTTAAGGTCAAGCGAGTTCGGTGGCCAATCAAGCACAGTGATACTATTGTTTGTAAACTAGGTATTGGTACTTTTGGCAGTGTGGACAGGTGCCAAGTCCTGCTGTAGAATGAAATTTCCATCTCCAAAAAGCTTGTCGGCAGAGGGAAGCATGAAGTGCTCTAAAATTTCCTGGTAGATGGCTGCGCTGATTTTGGTCTTGATAAAACACAGTGGACTTACACCAGCAGATGACATGGCTCCCCAAACCATCACTGATTGTGGAAAGGTCGCACTAGACCTCAAACAGTTTGGATTGTGTGCCTCCCCACTCTTGCTCTAGACTCTGGGACCTTGATTTCCAAATGAAATGCAAAATTTACGCTTCTGGCGTTGTCTATTGCTCATG
This sequence comes from Ranitomeya imitator, assembly GCF_032444005.1. Classification (NCBI taxonomy): domain Eukaryota; kingdom Metazoa; phylum Chordata; class Amphibia; order Anura; family Dendrobatidae; genus Ranitomeya; species Ranitomeya imitator. The sequence goes on from NC_091282.1 coordinate 243,339,744, forward strand.
AGTGGCTTGATACAAGGAATGCGACGCTTGTAGCCCATGTCCTGGATATGTCTGTGTGTGGTGGCTCTTGAAGCCATGACTCCAGCAGCAGTTCACTCCTTGTGACTCTCCCCCAAAATTTTGAATGCTCTTTTCTTAACAATCCTTTGAAGGCTGTGGTTATCCCGGTTGCTTGTGCACCTTTTTCTACCACACTTTTTCCTTCCACTCAACCTACCATTAATATGCGTGAATACAGCAATCTGTGAACAGCCAGCTTCTTTAGCAATGACCTTTTGTGGTTTACCCTCCTTGTGGAGTGTGTCAATGACTGCCTTCTGGACATCTGTCAAGTCAGTAATCTTCCCCATGATTATGGAGCCTACTGAAAAAGACTAAGGGATTCTTATTCTTTGTTTGACCAGGATATCATATATATGTTTCTTCTTGGACTTGGTTAGGGTTTTTTTCTGGTCAGATTGTTGAAAAATATTGATGATATATACTGTATATACCCCTCAGCCCATTAGTATCTATATTGTATGTATTTATATATGTTCATTACATGTTATCTGATCACCTATAGAGGATGCCAGGTCAATCAGAGAAGTGGTAGGGCTACATAGGGGCAGTCGACGAGGCGCCATACCATTACATCTTAGGGTGCCAACTTCCGCTGTCAGGAAGGGAATTGTGATGAGCCAGTATACTCGTTGCTCGGGTGGTCTCCGAGTATTTGTTAGTGCTCGGAGATTTCGTTTTTGTACACGCAGCTGCATGATTTACGGCTGCTAGCCAGCCTGAATACATGTGGGGGTTGCCAGGTTGCTAGGGAATCCTCACATGTATCAGGCTGTCCAGCAGCCGTAAATCATGCAGCTGAGGCTACGAAAAAGAAATCTCCGAGCACTAACAAATACTCGGAGATCACCCGAGCGTGCTCATTAAAACCCGAGTAACAAGTATACTCGCTCATCATTAGAAGTAAAGCGTGGAGGAAAAAACTTGTTCCAATTTCCCTTCATTTCTGCTTTTTTATATCGCTGTTTTTCTGTGCAGATGTGTGTGCATGTATGTCTTTATGTATTAGATTTTTAAAGTAACTAACCAGAGAATTTTCTAAGGTTTTTTTCGTTATGGTTTACATGTATAAGGTGCCCATAGGTTGATTGCTGATTGAAGGGGTTATGTGGGGGATGATATTGTATGTAGGGAGCTATGTGGTGGGTCATAATGTATATAGGGGTGTCAGCAAACTTAATTCTGCCCAATATTAAGTCTATGAACTCATAAAGGACTAGCTAGGGATAGCCGCCAATGAGTGGGGGCGCCACTGCCCAGGTCCTAGGGTGCCAACCTCCGCGACAGGCAGGGAGGAGTGAGAATAGGGCACCCTAGGGTAACGGCAGGCTTTTCTATTTGGGGTTTCTGTTTTCCACTCTTTACCTTTAATTTCTATGCTTCCTATTCTCCTGAGGAGTAATATCCATCGCTATCCACAATATATGGATTTCATACTGCAGTGAGTTCAACTCATGTTCTAATAGTACTGACATTTCACTCTACTGTGTCCCCGGTATGAACATTTAACAGGATCTGCACTCTATGTACTTATGTCATAGTTTGTCCCTCCTTGGATAATACGACAGTGTCTTACCGTAAACGGTGTAAATCTGCACATAAGAATGGTGGTATATTGAGGGCTTTGTGTAGGTGAGTGCTTACTGAGTAATAGCATCTAAGATACACGCCCCCTTTTAAAAAAAAAAAACAGATGCATTGCACTCGACTCCGGCACTTCTAGGTTGGGCAACATGAGGCAATGCGCTGTGCCGACCATGGAGCGCAGGCGCAGTACACACTCTGTGCTCCTGAGGAGGCGCGGCACCCAGCAGTCCGAAGCTGCGGACAGCTGATATGTTTCTACTACTTCACATCCGGTCAGGTGAGCGGCAGTACGCGTCACACAGACCGGATGTCGACATACAAGGCGCGCTTTGAAATAGACTGATGTACAAGTGAACAGCACGCACACGGATGTCAGCGTCGGCTGAATAACACATATGAGATGAACCCCAACGTCACCCCCTGATGAGGATTACCGAAACATGTCGGGAGAGGAGGGGAATAAGTCCACTGCCATGAGGAGAACCGAATGAGGATATGATACACGGTTCCGGGCGGGTGAGACCGTTCTGTACATTTTTCCAGTCAGATTTATGGATATGCATACTTGTTAGGCAAACACGCAAAAGGTACAGTTTATATGCCGTTATGCGGTGTAACAGAGTATCCATCAATGTAAACCCCAGTCCTGAGCACTTAATATAGAGGTTTTCAGTGTTATTGGAAAAGGCGTTAACCCTGTAAAGTGCGGACATAGAGGGGGACCACAGGCCCGTTGTGAGAGCGTAGTATATCCTCCAGTCTGCTTCCACGGATGCTCAGATTATTAGTGAGGTTGTAGTGGTAACATAAATCACATAGTTTTGGTGATAATACTACACAGCAATCCCAAAACAAAAGGTACTTTCTAATAAAATATAGTTTATTATACAGAAATAAAACATACATAGACATCAAGTGACAAAAAATATATAAACACAAAATCACAAAAATTCACAAAAAAAGGGTACAAAAGACCATTAAAAAGAGGGACATATCCATAGGAGAACCACTAAATACTATGATGCTGCGGTGCTGTAAAGTACAAGTGACACATATGGTACTCTAAGGGGAGAAGCCCCTATGACTAAAGTGGCCTCCTGAAGAAGCCGTCAGTGAAACGCGCGTTGGGGCAGAGGGACGCCGAGGAGAGACTACACTGCATACTGCGGGTAACTAGCATCTTTTTATGCCGATATCGGCACTTACCACTTTAGTCATAGGGGCTTCTCCCCTTAGAGTACCATATGTGTCACTTGTACAATATAGGATGGTCTAAAAACTTAGACAGGAACACATGATACTACATATGGGCCATACTAGACTATGACCTTTTTCTATTAGTGAGGTATTTTGCCTCTCTTTACTTTACAGCACCGCAGCATCATAGTATTTAGTGGTTCTCCTATGGATATGTCCCTCTTTTTAATGGTCTTTTGTACCCTTTTTTTGTGAATTTTTGTGATTTTGTGTTTATATATTTTTTGTCACTTGATGTCTATGTATGTTTTATTTCTGTATAATAAACTATATTTTATTAGAAAGTACCTTTTGTTTTGGGATTGCTGTGTAGTATTATCACCAAAACTATGTGATTTATGTTCTAGTATCTAGTGGTACTTATATCCCCAATTCAGGGGTATTCTACTGAGGGGCAACCTATGTGAATTGTTAGGTTGTAGTGGTAGTTGCGTTGGTTTTGTTGAGATGCTATAAGTAAAAATCCACAGCGCAGCCCACACATGTTTGTTTGTTTGTTGGTCTGCATCTTGCACTTTTTGTTAATTATTTTAATAGATTTAGTAAAAGTTATATTTTAGTCCTTTATGAGTTCATAGTATTTTTGGGGGGACTACACCACGGCTGAATTTATATCCAATATTAAGTCATACAATTATTAATAGTATTTTTTTGTTAATATTGAGAATGAATTTCGGCCTACAAAATAGTCACAGTCTGTCATGTGGCCACTCCCCCCCTACCCTATTTTGTATAGCGCCATCTCTGTTGTTTTCTGTGTACGGATGTGCCACAGAGCACCAGTGTGTTACTCACATGACCTATCACATGATCTACCAGGGGGGCATGTGACATGTCACGTCATACATCGGGTTCCTGGGGAACACACACACTGTCTAAATTCCCTGGCTACTCTTAATGCACCCCTGTACACCACAGCTTGTCATGAAGTAGACAAGGGGGTGTCCTACCCCCACCTCGCGTTACGTAAACATTTGGCATGTGTTATGCCAGATTTCTTGTGTAAACACTTTGATGAATCAGGGCTATTGTGTCACGCAAAAAGCACCATCATAAATGGTGAAAGTCATGAAAGACAGTTTTTGGTGCAAATTACACCACAATTCTGGTGGATTTAGCTGGTTAAATATCCCCTTTGTCTCCATCTTCCAGGTGCACTTACATTAACAATTTGTCTATATACTTTTAGTAGCAGGACTACAACACACACTGGTTTAAACATCAACCACAAGAAGTCTGCCAATTTATACAGAGGTCATAACGGCTTATTGCTGTTTACAGCATGCACTTTAAACTCCAAAATCACATGGATACAATAATTAACTCTACTAACTAGGCCTCATACCAGGGCCATTTTAGGGGGACCATAGAGGTAGCATAAACCTTAGTACTTCATAAGAAACGTTTCAACTCAATGGGGGGATGGGAGTGAGATTTTTTAAAAATAGGGTCTATATAAATGAATATAGCAATATAATAAATTAAATGACCCCTATATATATATTGTATGCTTATAGCAACCTTAGGTCAGAGATCATCAGAGACCTAATTTTTATAACTGAAAAGATTTGTCTAAGGCCATGTGCACACTAGCAGTATTTGGTCAGTATTTTACCTCAGTATTTGTAAGTCAAAATCAGGAGTGGAACAATCTGAAGAAAAGTATAATAGAAACATATGCACCACTTCTGTATTATCGCCCACTCCTGGTTTAGACTTACAGATACTGATGTGAAATACTGACCAAAATACTGCCGTGAGAACGGAGCCTAAGATTATTTTTTTTTTCCTAGACCAAAGAACCATTTGTTTATTGGCTGGATCTGTAAAAGTGGCAAAATTTAGCACAAGGGGTATCTGCTCAAAAACTTTTTACCTTTTGATCCGACTCTGACACTTTTCTACAAGAGGACAGGTCAACCACTGCACAAAAATGTACTGAACTGTACGGCAGAAAGCTGGCGTAACTTACATCACAAACCTTTGTCACCTCATAGCTGAAGGAGTTCCGTTTCCTGATGCACAGACAGAGCAAAAATATACCAAATTTGATATAAAGTTTGAAATAAATGATGAAAAACACTGATTATACTGAATCCCTTCTCACAAAACTATATATTAATCAATTCACCTCCCCCTGCTCTATAATATGGTGCCTGCAGATTGGTCTCCATTTTAGTGGTGACGGGTTCCCTTTAAAGATGTCACCAATCTTGACATTTCAGTATTAGTAACTATTGGTGTTAACCATGAAACAACATATTTGAGAATGTTTTCTTCTATCTCTTTATTGTGGCCTCATTGGAACATGTGCAGCTGCATAACTTTCTATAAGGAATACCAGAGGAGCATAATGCAGAATTCTAGGAAAATATTTTCGAGCAAGAACTTATTAAAACAGGCATGTCAGGGGTGGTGGCAAGTTCTCTGTAAGGATCCTGGTTTCCTGCTTGATTGACAGTTCAGATGAGTGGCGTTGTAACACTGCCGGTCGAAACTGTGCGCTCTCCAGTGATACAAGTAGCGGCAGCAGGGACGGACTGGGACTGAAATTCAGCCCTGGCATCTGAGATCACACAGGCCCATGTTGTCCTCGCCCCCGAGCACCAGATGGGGATATATTACTAATATTACCCTGCCTGGAGGAAAGAAAGATTTACTACAAGACCAATATTTCTAATATTACCTATAATATCGCTGTATCAGATTCAATAATTATAATATCAAAATAATAACATTGCAATATTACAGACAAATACCAACAAACCACAACCAATATCACCAGCATATACAGTGTTAACAATACCACCATACTGATCATTAAAGGTGTTCAGGTTAAAGTCTATGTAACTTCAGACTTCTGAGTCCGAGCACGTCTAGTGAGATGAAAATCTCATACATGCAGTCACATGACCAAGCGCAACTGCAGTAGGTGAGAGGGTGGTACCGGTAATTGCACCCGGCCCTGGAGCCTAGGGGGCCCTAAAAGTCCCTTTGGCTTATATAAAAAGACCAATGCTATTAAAGTCTTGCAACAATTGGGGGCTCCATTAGACATTTGCTTTAGTGCCCGTGCTATGTAAGTTACACCACTGCACATGATCACCAGTTCCCGACGCCGAAGCCAGAGAATCCTTACAGCGAGGTCTGTGATGACTCAGAAGTCCTCAGTCACATAGAGTCACTGCAGACTGTAACGTCAGGCTTGGACAACTGCTTTAACCAAATCCACTGTACTAAGCCTGATATTACCACCATGCAGTGACCGTATAATGGTGACCTCAGTTTTTACACCAGTGCTAGTGAACCTAGCAAAAAAGCCAAACAAAAAAACAAGTGTGGGATTGCACTTTTTTGCAATTTCACTGCACTTGGAATTTATTTCCCATTTTCTGTTACACGACATGGTAAAACCAATGGTGTCGTGCAAAAGTACAACTCGTCCCGCAAAAAACAAGCCCTCACGTGGCCATTTTGACCAAAAAATCTAAAAGTTATGGCTCTGGGAAGAAGGGGAGCAAACAATGAAAATGCAAAACCAAAAATACCCCTGGTCGTTAAGGGGTTAAAAATAATGACTTCTAGATTCCCCATAATAATGATCCCTCCATTGTGCCTCCTTATAATAATGGCTCTTTATTGTTATAATGCTCCTGAGCAGAAGCATACATGGAAATAACAGACGCCCCATAGAAAAAGTCCTATCACATCACAGTCAAAGAGCAGATCTCCCAACATTTTAAGAAATGGAGAACAAAATGTATTGTAGCACTAAGACAGTTATTTTGCAGCTAATGAAACCCCTAAGTGGTTTCACTTACTATGATACCACTCTCCATAGAGTATTATGCCCCTATAAAGTATGATGACCCCACAGCACCCCACACAGTAAGATTGTCACCACAGCCTCCCATACGGTATGGCATCCACCACAGCCCCCAATATACAGTATGAGAGGCACCACAGACCCACACACAGTATGATGTCCACCACAGGCCTCTATATAAATTGTGATGTCCACCAAAGCCCCATATATTATATGAGGGCCCCACAACCTCCATACAGTATGATGTCCTCCATAACCATCCCATACAGTATGAGTCACCAACAACCCCCAACATAGTATAACATAACCCATAGACCTCCCGACAGTATAATGTCCACCACAGCCACACCACACAGTAAGATAGCCACCCCACAAAATATGATAGATCCCCCATACACTATGAAGATCCCCCAAAGCCCCAATACTGTATGATGATCTCCCACAGAGTCCCGTATATAGTTAGATGGTCCACATCACAGCCCCCCTGTATACTATGATGGTCCACCTGACAGTCCCCATATAGTATAATGTTCCCTCCAACAGTCCCCTATATAGTATGATGATACACCTCTAGGCCCACTATATATTATGATGGAACCCCAGCGACCCCCCATTTAGTATCATGTTTCACCTCAGCCCCCTATATAGTATGATGGTCCGCCTCACAGTCCCTCATATGGTATGATGCTCCCTCCAACAGTCCCCTATATAGTATGATGGTACCCCTAAAGACCCCCCGTTTAGTATCATGTTTCACATCACAGCCCAGTATATAGTACGATGGTCCACCTCATAGTCTCCCCATACAGTTTGATGATCCCTCCAATAGCTCCCTATATAGTATGATGGTCCCCCAAATCCCCGCAACACCCTCCCATACAGTATGATGGTACAGTAATGTAATAGATAAACCATTATTTCTTATTTTTAGGGACTCTATAGCGACAGGATCTGTTCCGCAGGACTGGCGCATAGCAAATGTGGTGCCAATATTCAAAAAGGGCTCTAAAAGTGAACCTGGAAATTATAGGCCAGTAAGTCTAACCTCTATTGTTGGTAAAATATTTGAAGGGTTTCTGAGGGATGTTATTCTGGATTATCTCAATGAGAATAACTGTTTAACTCCATATCAGCATGGGTTTATGAGAAATCGCTCCTGTCAAACCAATCTAATCAGTTTTTATGAAGAGGTAAGCTATAGGCTGGACCACGGTGAGTCATTGGACGTGGTATATCTCGATTTTTCCAAAGCGTTTGATACCGTGCCGCACAAGAGGTTGGTACACAAAATGAGAATGCTTGGTCTGGGGGAAAATGTGTGTAAATGGATTAGTAACTGGCTTAGTGATAGAAAGCAGAGGGTGGTTATAAATGGTATAGTCTCTAACTGGGTCGCTGTGACCAGTGGGGTACCGCAGGGGTCAGTATTGGGACCTGTTCTCTTCAACATATTCATTAATGATCTGGTAGAAGGTTTACACAGTAAAATATCGATATTTGCAGATGATACAAAACAATGTAAAGCAGTTAATACAAGAGAAGATAGTATTCTGCTACAGATGGATCTGGATAAGTTGGAAACTTGGGCTGAAAGGTGGCAGATGAGGTTTAACAATGATAAATGTAAGGTTATACACATGGGAAGAAGGAATCAATATCACCATTACACACTGAATGGGAAACCACTGGGTAAATCTGACAGGGAGAAGGACTTGGGGATCCTAGTTAATGATAAACTTACCTGGAGCAGCCAGTGCCAGGCAGCAGCTGCCAAGGCAAACAGGATCATGGGGTGCATTAAAAGAGGTCTGGATACACATGATGAGAGCATTATACTGCCTCTGTACAAATCCCTAGTTAGACCGCACATGGAGTACTGTGTCCAGTTTTGGGCACCGGTGCTCATGAAGGATATAATGGAACTAGAGAGAGTACAAAGGAGGGCAACAAAATTAATAAAGGGGATGGGAGAACTACAATACCCAGATAGATTAGCGAAATTAGGATTATTTAGTCTAGAAAAAAGACGACTGAGGGGCGATCTAATAACCATGTATAAGTATATAAGGGGACAATACAAATATCTCGCTGAGGATCTGTTTATACCAAGGAAGGTGACGGGCACAAGGGGGCATTCTTTGCGTCTGGAGGAGAGAAGGTTTTTCCACCAACATAGAAGAGGATTCTTTACTGTTAGGGCAGTGAGAATCTAGAATTGCTTGCCTGAGGAGGTGGTGATGGCGAACTCAGTCGAGGGGTTCAAGAGAGGCCTGGATGTCTTCCTGGAGCAGAACAATATTGTATCATACAATTATTAGGTTCTGTAGAAGGACGTAGATCTGGGGATTTATTATGATGGAATATAGGCTGAACTGGATGGACAAATGTCTTTTTTCGGCCTTACTAACTATGTTACTATGTTACCTCACAGCTCCTATATAAGATGATGTTCCACCTCACAGCTCCTATGTAGTATGATGGTACCCCCAACAGCCCCCCATATAGTATGATGGGCCCCCCAGCAGTACAATATATAGTATGGTGGTCCACCTCACAGCCCCTTATATACTATGATGGTCCAACTCACAGCACCCTATATAGTGTGATGGTTCTCCACAACGTCCCAAAAAAAAAAAAAATCCCCGTACTCATCCTCATCCTCCGCAGCGTCTGACTCCTCTTGTATCCTTTCTTGCAATGGATGCTGGCTGACAGCGTGATGCAGTGATGTCATTGCACCGCTAATGTCCAATGTAGGTGCTGGCCTCCTGCAGGTTGCAGACAGAGGGGACACCTGCAACTTTGTGCTCCATCACAACTGTTAACAAACAGTATGGTCGTTTTTTGGATGCAGATTCCGCTAACAATGTAGCAGAAAAGGCGGCCCACGACCAGACAGGCCCTTCTAGCATTTGCCAGAATTGCCAGATGGCCAGTCCAGCCCTGAGTGGCAGCTTTGTCTCTCCGGATAGGAGGAGTGTAGTGACGTTGTAGCTGGCCAGTATAGTTGCTCTGTGGACCTAAATTCTGTGCTCCCTGATGCTAAAAGCAAAAGTGAGCTTTGCCTCTGCAGCATCGTAGGAGCATAATTGCACTAAAGCTGCCCAGGATTAGGAGCTAACAGTATCCGGTATTTGGTAGTGCTTACAAGCTGAATGTATAAGAGCTTGTAAACACTGCGCTCCTTGCCTAGGAAAAAGACCACCGTTAATAGACTATGGGCCGCAAACAATAACATAAAAAATTCCTAATCCTTTTTTTTTAATCTTGTTTTATTGAACTGCCAGCTGAAGAGTATACAACAAATCAAATACAGAAAGATACTTTATGGATTCATGGTGTACTCTGTTGTATATTCAACACATACAGGACACCTCAATTCAATATAAAACCATAAACACTGTAATATCTAAATAAATACAAAATCAATATTGTAATACCTATATATCCCCAGCTCCAGACCCAACTTTTCTCCAACATCAGGGATCACAACATTGAAAAATAAATCAGTAGTACAGATCACTCTACCAAGGTCAGAAGGCAGGTGGGACCTGAGGGTGATAGGAGAATAGGAGGTCCTAGATCAGGGACGTCAAACTCTAATACACAAAGGGTCAAAATTAAAAGCCTGCACAAAGTTGCGGGCCAAATTCAATATTTATTAAAAAAAAATTCTACAACTGAGGAAGTTTTTCCCTATCAAGTAAAACGATGAACTTTTTCATATGGAAAAACTTAATGGGGTTGTCCCAAGAACAAAGCACATTTTAATTACCGTAATAGATTTAGATTAAAAAATAGGAATAATATATGTACGAACAGTATAAAAGCATATGGTCTAATTTAAATATATAATAAAAAAGGATAAAAAACCTTGAATAATACAGATAATAAAGTATGATGAGAACAAAAGTGCCCACAAACACAGTGAGATACCCCTACAGTAAACTCCTCCAAATGCACGCTATGATGACCCTGGTCTTTACATCGTGTCTTCAGATACTCGTGGCGCAGTGGGCGCGTTGTAATGACGTCATCGTGTGCACTGTGATGAGACGTCAGACGCAGAGGGGTAATGATGGGAGAGGGGTCGTCAGCTGACGTTCCTTTTCCAATCATTGCTTTCTACTGTATTGGCATTAGATGTCGATATAGTTGAAAGTGCAATGCCAGGACTGGATACAAAATATAATACAAATATACAGAGGGGACCTGCCTGGCTTCGCGGACCAAATATACCGTAATTGGGGGACTCGCCCGGTGTCTTGGGCAAATATACTCACCCTGCGTTACAGATTTGGCCGCTAGAGTTTAACAAATGTGTCCTAGGAGATGCATATAACATGTCAATTGTGAGGTTGCATCTTTTTGCAATATTCCCAGAGGGCAGAATCTTGTGACTAAAAATCAGTTCCATTTACAGCGTGTGAAATAAATATTGAACACGTCACCAATTTGCTAAGTAAATATATTTCCTTGGGGGAAATATATAAGTTCATTGGGGGGTCTAGGTTCCAATATGGGGTCACTTGTGGGGGGTTTCTACTGTTTAGGTACATACGGTGCTCTGCAAATGCAACGTGACGCCTGCAGACCAATCCATCTAAGTCTGCATTCAAAATGGCGCTCCTTCCCTTCCAAGCTCTGCCATGCGCCAAAACGGTGGTTCCCCCCCACATATGGGGTATCAGCGTACTCAGGACAAATTGCACAACAACTTTTCCCTTCCGAACTCTGCCATGCGCCCAAACAGTGGTTCCCCCCCACATATGGGGTATCAGCGTACTCAGGACAAATTGTACAACTTTTGGGGTCCATTTTGTCCTGTTACCCTTGGTAAAATAAAACAAATTGGAGCTGAAATAAATTTTTTGTGAAAAAAAAGTTGAATGTTCATTTTTTTTAAACATTCCAAAATTTCCTGTGAAACACCTGAAGGGTTACTAAACTTCTTGAATGTGGTTTTTAGCACCTTGAGGGGTGCAGTTTTTAGAATGGTGTCACAATCGGGTGTTTTCTATCATATAGACCCCTCAAAATGACTTCAAATGTGACGTGGTCCCTAAAAAAAAAATGGTGTAAAAATGAGAAATTGCTGGTCAACTTTTAACCCTTACAACTCCCTAACAAAAAAAAAAATTTGTTTCCAAAATTGTGCTGATGTAAAGTAAAATGTTACTTATTAAGTATTTTGTGTGACATATCTCTGTGATTTAAGGGCATAAAAATTTAAATTTGAAAAATTGCGAAATTTTCAAAGATTTCGCCAAATTTCCGTTTTTTCCACAAATAAACGCAGGTAATATCAAATAAATTTTTACCACTATCATGAAGTACAATATGTCACGAGAAAACAATGTCAGAATCACCGGGATCCGTTGAAGCGTTCCAGAGTTATAACCTCATAAAGGGACAGTGGTCAGAAATGTAAAAATTGGCCCGGTCATTAACGTGCAAACCACCCTTGGGGGTAAAGGGGTTAAACTACTGAATATTCCAGTAAGCACTGTTAGGGCCATAATTCAGAAGTGAAAAAAAACCATGATTCCACCATGAATAGTCCAAAACTAGGTGCTACCTGCAAGCTTTCAGACAGAGGCGTAAAAAGAATAATCAACCTGGGGCGCACTACAGAAAGACCCGGAATTTTTTCAAAGAAAATTATAAGTAATGCATTTAACCTTCATGGCTTGTATGCACGCTCACCAAGCAAGACTCAATTGCTAAACAAAAAGCATGTTCAAGTGCATTTACAGTTTGCTCAACAACATTTAGACAAGCATGATAAATGCTGTAAGAATATAGTCTGGTCAGATGAGGCGAAAATAGACCTCTTGGGATGCCATAATACGCACCACGTTTAGAGGCCAAAAGGCACTGCATATCACCCCAAAAACACCATACCAAAAGTGAAGTTTGGAGGTGGGAATATCATGGTGTGGGGGCTGTTTTTTAGCATACCACACTGGCAAACTTTATGTACCGTATTTTGTGGATTATGAGACGCACCCCAAATTTTGAGGAGAAAAATAAGAAAAAAACTTTTAATAAAATGGTGCTTCTTATAATCTATGCCTCTTATTACTTACCGGGGGTGGTGGCTGCGTGGAGCAGGGTCCCAGGATCGCTGCTGGAGATCTCATCTCCCAACATCTTGGTGACGAGATCTCCATATGCGCATGTGCTGCCCTGGCAGCCATTTTCCCAGAGCCCACAGCATAGTAAACCATTGTAAGTGCGGGGGCTCTGGGCTTTCACAAAATGTCGGAGGAGCCCCCGCACCACTGAACACCCGCAGCAGCGCTCCGCACATCCGAACACCCCCTGCAGCCTGCAGTATAGCTCCCCTCTTGCCTCCTCCAGCAGCGACCCTGGGACCCTGCTCCATTGCAGCCCGTAAGGTATATCCGCATTATAAGATGCACCCCTATTTTGCCCCCCAAACTTTTTGGGGAAAAAGTGTGTCTTATAATTGAAAAATACAGTAATTGAAGGAAGAATGAATGGACAAATGTACTGAGACATTCTTCAAAATTTGTAGCCATCTGAAGATGAAACAAGGGTGGACATTTCAGCAAGACAATGTTCCCAAACACACAGCTGTTATGGACCTGGTGGTTAGGAGCACCCGGCACGACCTGATAGTTAAACTCACACAGGACAAGCTCTGGGATGTGGGAGCTCTGCTGACCGCAGGCCCTAATCCTATCACAACAACTAGAAATAGCCGTGGAGCGTTCCTGACTTTTCCTAGACGCCTCTTCACAGCCTAAGAGCTAGCTAGCCCTAGAGATAGAAAATAAAGCCTACCTTGCCTCAGAGAAATTCCCCAAAGGAAAAGGCAGACCCCCACATATATTGACTGTGAGTAAAGATGAAAGTCACAAACACAGAAATGAAACAGGTTTCAGCAAAGGGAGGCCAGACTTACTAAACAGAGAGAGGATAGGAAAGGTAACTTTGCGGTCGGCACAAAAAACTACAAAAGACCACGCAGAGTGTGCAAAAAGACCTCCGCACCGACTAACGGTGCGCAGATGCCACTCTGCATCCCAGAGCTTCCAGCTAGCAAGACAAAATCATGATAACCAGCTGGACAAGGAAACAATGAACAAATAATAACTATCAGGAACTTAGCTTCTGCAGGAGAAGACAGGTCACCAGAAAGATCCAAGAGCGAACTAAACCAATGCAGGAACATTGACAGCTGGCATGGAGTAACGATCTGAGTGGAGTTAAATAGAGCAGCCAACCAAAGGATAAACCACGTCACCTGTGTATGGAACCTCAGGAGCAGCAGCTTCACTCACAGCCACCAGAGGGAGTCCATGGACAGAACTCGCCGAAGTACCATTCACGACCACAGGAGGGAGTTCGACAACAGAATTCACAACAGTACCCCCCCTTGAGGAGGGGTCACCGAACCCTCACCAGAGCCCCCAGGCCGATCAGGATGAGCCAAATGAAAGGCACGAACTAGATCGGCAGCATGAACATCAGAGGCAAAAACCCAGGAATTATCTTCCTGACCATAACCCTTCCACTTGACCAGGTACTGGAGTTTCCGTCTCGAAACACGAGAATCCAAAATCTTCACCACATACTCCAACTCCCCCTCGACCAACACCGGGGCAGGAGGATCAACGGAGGGAACCATAGGCGCCACATATCTCCGCAACAACGACCTATGGAACACATTATGGATGGCAAAAGAAGCTGGAAGGTCCAAACGAAATGACACAGGATTAAGAACTTCAGAAATCTTATATGGCCCAATGAAACGAGGCTTAAACTTAGGAGAGGAAGCCTTCATAGGAACATGACGAAATGACAACCGAACCAAATCCCCAACACGAAGTCAGGGACCAACACAGCGCCGGCGGTTAGCGAAACGTTGAGCCTTCTCCTGGGACAATGTCAAATTGTCCACCACATGAGTCCAAATCTGCTGCAACCTGCCACCACCGTATCCACACCAGGACAGTCCGTAGGCTCAACCTGCCCTGAAGAGAAACGAGGATGGAAACCAGAATTACAGAAAAAAGGAGAGACTAAAGTAGCCGAGCTGGCCCGATTATTAAGGGCGAACTCAGCCAAAGGCAATCATCCTGATTAGCAGAAACAAAGCATCTCAGATATGTTTCCAAAGTCTGATTAGTTCGTTCGGTTTGGCCATTAGTCTGAGGATGGAAAGCCGAAGAAAAAGACAAATCAATGCCCATCTTAGCACAAAAGGACTGCCAAAACCTCGAAACAAACTGGGAACCTCTGTCCGAGACGATGTTCTCTGGAATGCCATGCAAACGAACCACATGCTGGGAAAACAATGGCACCAAATCAGAGGAGGAAGGCAATTTAGACAAGGGTACCAAATGGACCATCTTAGAGAAGCGATCACAAACCACCCAAATGACCGACATCCTTTAAGAAACAGGGAGATCAGAAATAAAATCCATGGAAATATGCGTCCAGGGCCTCTTCGGGACCGGCAAGGGCAAAAGCAACCCACTGGCATGAGAACAGCAGGGCTTAGCCCGAGCACAAGTCCCACAGGACTGCACAAAAGAACGCACATCCCGTGACAAAGAAGGCCACCAAAAGGATCTAGCCACCAAATCTCTGGTACCAAAGATTCCAGGATGACCAGCCAACACCGAACAATGAACCTCAGAGATAACTCTACTAGTCCATCTATCAGGGACAAACAGTTTCTCCGTAGGACAACGGTCAGGTCTATCAGCCTGAAACTTCTGCAGCACGCGCCGCAAATCAGGGGAGATGGCAGACAAAATTACCACCTCTTTAAGAATACCCACCGGCTCCGGAACACCCGGAGAGTCAGGCACAAAACTCCTTGACAGGGCATCAGCCTTCACATTCTTAGATCCCGTAAGGTATGAAACCACAAAATCAAAACGGGAGAAAAAGAGCGACCATCGAGCCTGTCTAGGATTCAACCGTTTGGCAGACTCGAGATAAGTCAAATTCTTGTAATCCGTCAAGACCACCACGCGATGTTTAGCTCCTTCAAGCCAATGTCGCCACTCCTTGAATGCCCACTTCATGGCCAACAACTCTCGATTGCCAACATCATAATTGCGCTCAGCAGGCGAGAATTTTCTAGAAAAGAAGGCACATGATTTCATCACCGAGCCATCAGAACTTCTTTGCGACAAAACAGCCCCTGCTCCAATCTCAGAAGCATCAACCTCGACCTGAAATGGGAGCGAAACATCTGGCTGGCACAACACAGAGGCAGAAGAAAAATGATGCTTCAACTCCTGAAAAGCCTCTACAGCCGCAGAGGACCAATTGACCACATCAGCACCTTTCTTGGTCAAATCAGTCAACGGTTTAGCAATACTAGAAAAATTAGCGATGAAGCGACGGTAAAAATTAGCAAAGCCCAGGAACTTCTGCAGGCTCTTCACAGATGTTGGCTGAGTCCAATCATAAATGGCCTGAACTTTAACAGGGTCCATCTCGATAGTAGAAGGGGAAAAAATGAAACCCAAAAATGAAACCTTCTGAACTCCAAAGAGACACTTTGACCCCTTCACAAACAAGGAATTCGCACGAAGGACCTGGAACACCATTCTGACCTGCTTCACATGAGACTCCCAATCATCCGAAAAGACCAAAATGTCATCCAAATATACAATCATGAATCTATCCAGGTACTCTCGGAAGATGTCATGCATAAAGGACTGAAACACAGATGGAGCATTAGAAAGCCCGAATGGCATAACCAGGTACTCAAAATGGCCCTCGGGCGTATTAAATGCTGTTTTCCATTCATCGCCCTGTTTAATTCGCACAAGATTATACGCCCCTCGAAGATCTATCTTGGTGAACCAACTAGCCCCCTTAATCCGAGCAAACAAATCAGACAGCAACGGCAAAGGATGCTGAAATTTGACTGTGATCTTATTAAGAAGGCGGTAATCAATACAAGGTCTCAAAGAGCCATCCTTCTTGGCCACAAAAAAGAACCCTGCTCCCAATGGTGACGACGACGGGCGAATATGACCCTTCTCCAAGGATTCCTTTATATAACTCCGCATAGCGGCGTGCTCTGGCACAGATAAATTAAACAGACGGCCCTTAGGAAACTTACTACCAGGAATCAAATTAATAGCACAATCGCAATCCCTATGAGGAGGTAGGGCACCGGATTTGGGCTCTTCAAATACATCCCGGGAATCTGATAAAAACTCAGGGACTTCAGAAGGAGTGGAAGGCGAAATTGACAACAATGGAACATCACCATGTACCCCCTGACAACCCCAGCCGGACACAGACATAGATTTCCAATCCAACACTGGATTATGGACCTGTAGCCATGGCAACCCCAAAACGACCACATCATGCAGATTATGCAACACCAAAAAGCGAATATCCTCCTGATGTGCAGGAGCCATGCACATGGTCAATTGAGTCCAGTACTGAGGCTTATTCTTGGCCAAAGGCGTAGCATCAATTCCTCTCAATGGAATAGGATACTGCAAGGGCTCCAAGAAAAAACCACAGCGCCTGGCAAACTCCAAGTCCATCAAATTCAGGGCAGCGCCTGAATCCACAAATGCCATAACAGAATAGGACGACAGAGAGCAAATCAGAGTAACGGACAAAAGAAATTTAGACTGTACCGTACCAATGGTGGCAGACCTAGCGTACCGCTTAGTGCGCTTAGGACAATTGGAGATAGCATGAGTGGATTCACCACAGTAAAAACACAGCCCATTCCGACGTCTGTGTTCTTGCCGTTCAGCTCTGGTCAAAGTCCTATCACACTGCATAAGCTCAGGCCTACGCTCAGAGAATACCGCCAGATGGTGCACAGCTTTGCGCTCACGCAAGCGCCGATCGATCTGAATGGCCAAGGACATAGACTCATTCAGACCAGCAGGCGTGGGAAATCCCACCATGACATCCTTAAGGGCTTCAGAAAGACCCTTTCTGAAAATTGCCGCCAGGGCACACTCATTTCACTGAGTAAGCACAGACCACTTTCTAAACTTCTGACAGTACACCTCCGCTTCATCCTGACCCTGACACAAAGCCAGCAAGATTTTCTCTGCCTGATCCACTGAATTTGGTTCATCATAAAGCAATCCAAGCGCCAGAAAAAAACGCATCAACATCACGCAATGCAGGATCTCCTGGCGCAAGGGAAAATGCCCAGTCTTGAGGGTCACCACGCAACAAAGAAATAATGATTTTTACTTGTTGAACGGGGTCACCAGAGGAGCGGGGTTTCAAAGCTAGAAAGAGTTTACAATTATTTTTGAAATTCAAGAACTTAGATCTATCCCCAGAAAATAAATCAGGAATAGGAATTCTAGGCTCTAACATAGGATTCTGAACCACAAAATCTTGAATGTTTTGTACCCTTGCAGTGAGATTATCCACACAAGAGGACAGACCTTGAATGTCCATATCTACACCTGTGTCCTGAACCACCCAAAGGTTTAGGGGAAAAGAAAGACAAAACACAGTGCAAAGAAAAAAAAATGGTCTCAGAACTTCTCTTATCCCTCTATTGAGATACATTAATACTTTAGGCCAGCTGTACTGTTATGGACCTGGTGGTTAGGAGCACCCGGCACGACCTGATAGTTAAACTCACACAGGACAAGCTCTCGGATGTGGGAGCTCTGCTGACCGCAGGCCCTAATCCTATCACAACAACTAGAAATAGCCGTGGAGCGTTCCTGACTGTCCCTAGACGCCTCTTCACAGCCTAAGAGCTAGCTAGCCCTAGAGATAGAAAATAAAGCCTACCTTGCCTCAGAGAAATTCCCCAAAGGAAAAGGCAGACCCCCACATATATTGACTGTGAGTAAAGATGAAAGTCACAAACAC
Organism: Ranitomeya imitator; assembly: GCF_032444005.1. Lineage (NCBI taxonomy): Eukaryota > Metazoa > Chordata > Amphibia > Anura > Dendrobatidae > Ranitomeya > Ranitomeya imitator. Next base: position 243,358,339 of record NC_091282.1, read on the forward strand.
AGAAATGAAACAGGTTTCAGCAAAGGGAGGCCAGACTTACTCAACAGACAGAGGATAGGAAAGGTAACTTTGCGGTCGGCACAAAAAACTACAAAAGACCACGCAGAGTGTGCAAAAAGACCTCCGCACCGACTAACGGTGCGGAGATGCCACTCTGCATCCCAGAGCTTCCAGCTAGCAAGACAAACTCATGATAACCAGCTGGACAAGGAAACAATGAACAAATAATAACTATCAGGAACTTAGCTTCTGCAGGAGAAGACAGGTCACCAGAAAGATCCAAGAGCGAACTAAACCAATGCAGGAACATTGACAGCTGGCATGAAGTAACGATCTGAGTGGAGTTAAATAGAGCAGCCAACCAAAGGATAAACCACGTCACCTGTGTAAGGAACCTCAGAAGCAGCAGCTTCACTCACAGCCACCAGAGGGAGTCCATGGACAGAACTCGCCAAAGTACCATTCACGACCACAGGAGGGAGTTCGACAACAGAATTCACAACACACAGCCAAGGAAACTCTCAGATGGTTTCAGAGAGAGAAAATAAAGCTGCTGGAATGGCCCAGCCAATCACCTGACCTAAATCTAATAGACAATGTATTGAAGGAACCAAAATTCAGAGTTCATAGAAGGAGCCCAAGTAGCCTTCAGGATTGGGACAGTTTGTGTGAAAGAACGGGCCAAAATTACACCTGAGCATTGTCTGCCACTAGTTGCTCCATACAGGAGTCTTGAAGCTGTCATCACCAACAAAGGCTTTTGTATGAAGTATTAATTACATTTCAGTAGACGTGTTCAATACTTTTTCCCTGTTATTTTTCATTACACATAACTTAATTTGTGGACATCTATGGTTGGATTTCTTTGCCTGTGTGGATAGGATGGATTGTTACCAACATCTGATGAGAATTTTATGTGGAGAGCACCTTTAGGGTATGTGCACACGTTGATTTTGCTGCGGATCCGCAGCGGTCTTGACGCTGCGGATTCGCAGCAGCTTTCCATGAGTTTACAGTACTACGTAAGCCTATGGAAAACAAAATCCGCAGTGCACATGCTGCGGAAAAAACGCGCGGAAACGTAGCGTTGCTTATTCCGCAGCATGTCAATTCTTTGTGCGGATTCCCAAGCGTTTTACACCTGCTCCATAATAGGAATCCGCAGGTGTAAAACCACAGGTGGAATATGCACAAAAGAACGCGTAAAATCCGCGGTAAATCTGCAGATAAAATGCAGTGCTTCTTACCTGCAGATTTCTCAAAACAGTTGCGGAAAAATCCGCAGAGGTTCCATCTACGTGTGCACATACCCTTAGAAATATATTTACTTAGAAAATTGGTGACGTGTTCAATACTTATTTCACCCCTGTATGTAAATAGGATTGTCTGCAGTAAGCACATTTCTGCAAGCTCAACTCCGATAACCTGGACAGTCACCAAACCTTCTGTCACATGTGCACATCCCCTAATTGTGAGCAGGACTTCCACTTGGGGGTTAATCCTTTTATAAGACAGTGGGTTGTCATCAAACGCTACGTAAAGCTATCGCAGCCCACCCCTTAATCCCACTCCTGGGGCTAACATGTGGCTCGGATATATTTTTATTAGGAAAGAAATTGCTGAAATACCAGCTGTTATTAGTACAGCTGCCCAGCTTTTGGCACGATGTGGCGTGACGCTATATCAGTACGTGCTGGTATCCCGTCCACTATGCTGTAACATCTGGGCGCTGGCGTTCACTGACCCTAAATACGGAGAAGCAGAATGGATCTAAATAATCAATGATAGGATCTACTGGATAAATCTATGTCCCCGGACAGTGACCATCTCTGAGCTGGGGCTGGGTGCAGAATTCCAGAATCGCACAGATGTCACACACAATCAGGATGGGGAAGCGGGCACTTCTAGGATTGGTGTGATGGCCACCCTGTGTGTACCCAGTGACAGGCAGCAGCCTGCTGGACCCCCATGCTGTGTCCTGGATGATGTGATGCCCAGGAGCCACTACCTTATAGAAGGAGATCTGGTCCAGGGATAAGGAGCCCTTGGTGTGCAGGGAGCAGCAGCTCTGCAGGACGCTACAGGCCAGCAGCAGCAGCACCAGCTGTGCCCCCGGAGCTGTCCCTCTCTGTCCCCTTACAGGCGCCATGCTTTTGGAGGAAAGATCAAAGGCTGGAGATGAGCTTCTCCCCCTCACCCCCTGCACACTTCCGGTCTGACATATGACAGCTGCGAGGGGCGGTGTCGTTCCTCTGTGTCAGATCTGTCTGTCCTGTATATGTCATGTGTCCTCTGGGTTTACTCTGCAGTGCAGTTACCAATAGTCTAGTGACTGCTCAGGCTGCAGACAATAAAACAAAAAGACAACAATCTCTTTAGGGACTGGGGGGCACAGAGAGAACAATATATGGGTCCTTTGGAGCCCAAAAGCTCCTAGAAATGCAAAATTCCACCTGCTTTGGGGGTAGAAATGGACCCCCTTACCTCTTGGGCCCTTGTGCAGACGATTGCACCAATGATATGTCCGCCCCTGCATTTAGGCTAGGTTCACATTGCGTTAGGGCAGTCCGCTTAGCGCATAGCGCTACGGACTGCGCTAACGCAATGTCCCAAAAGGGATCGCGTTTGCCGATCCCGCTAGCGCAGATGCCCAATCTGCGCTAGCCAGGAACGGACCGTGAACGCAAGCAGCGTTCGCAGTCCGTCACTCAAATGACGGCACATCGCTAGCGCACGCTCAATCTGGGCATGCGCTAGCGATGCGTTCGCCATTACAAGCAATGGCGGCGTTAACGGACTACGTTACACCGCGTTATACCGCGGTGTACCATAGTCCGTTTAACGGGTTCACATAACGCAATGTGAATAACTCAAATAGGGGCTATATTATGCTTTCCCTATATAGAGCCATCTTATTCCACAGCGCTTTACAGACATCACTGTCCCCAATGGGGCTCACAATCTACATAGTATAGAATACTTCTACACACAGTACAAAGACCAATATTGCCAATAATTCCACTATTCACCTCCACAGTATATACCAATACAGAACACAACTGCACTGCAAAACTGATACTTTAAAAAAATAAATAAAAGTAGTTTAGTGATCATATAGAGATAAGCACCAGTCCTGTCAGCCAATCTAATATATAATTGCCTAGACTACTACTTCCTGCAATTTGTGCCAACTTCCTGTCCGGAGCTAATGTCCGGAGATAATGTCCGGAGCTAATGTCCGGAGATAAGTGACGTCAACAGTGTCCAGTGTCTGATTGGTTGCCGCCTGCTGCGAGCGACCAATCAGAAACGTGCCGTACTGTGACACACTCCGCCCGCCATTTTGGTGTGATTTTTGAATTTTTACCTCACAGCAAGTTTCTACTGCGTGGAGGCGGGCCCAGTGACGTTGCTCTTCAAGCTCCTGCGGAATTTCGTCAAAAAAATGATAATACCATTTACCAAAACTATATATATTTAGTTGTGAAGTGGTTCAGTGACATTTTCACACCAATTTTGAACTTTTGTTTGGTGTTTTCTCCATATACTGCCTATTATTTTTGTTCTTTCTTACTATTATTTATTAATTGTATTATTCTTACATTTGAATAAATAAAGTATATATGGATTCTAGACTCCCGATTCTTTAGAATCGGGCTGCCATCTAGTATTATATAATGACTAAGGGTATGTGCACACGTCAGGATTTCTTGCAAAAATTTTCCTAACAAAAACCGGACATTTCTGCCAGAAATCCGCATGCGTTTTTTTTCGCGTTTTTTCATGCATTTTTTACGTGTTTTTGGTGCGTTTTTCTCCAAACGCATAGAATAGCGGGAAAAACGCTATTAATGAACATGCTGCTTTTTTTTTACCGTGATGCGTTTTTTCTGTGGAAGGGTGCCCCTTTAGTAATAATGCCTCCAGGATGCCCCTCCAGTAATAATGCCTCCAGGGTGCCCCTCCAGTAATAATGCCTCAAGGGTGCCCCTCCAGTAATAATGCCTCCAGGGTGCCCCTCCAGTAATAATGCCTCCAGGAGGCCCCTCCAGTAATAATGCCTCCAGGGTGCCCCTCCAGTAATAATGCCTCCAGGGTGCCCCTCCAGTAATAATGCCTCTAGGGTGCCCCTCCAGTAATAATGACTCCAGGGTGCCCCTCCAGTAATAATGCCTCCAGGGTGCTCCTCCAGTAATAATGCCTCCAGGGTGCCCCTCCAGTAATAATTCCTCCAGGGTGCCCCTCCAGTAATAATGCCTCCAGGGTGCCCCTCCAGTAATAATGCCTCCAGGATGCCCCTCCAGTAATAATGCCTTCAGAGTGCCCCTCCAGCAATAATGCCTCCAGGGTGCCCCTCCAGTAATAATGCCTCCAGGGTGCCCCTCCAGTAATAATACCTCAAGGGTGCCCCTTCAGTAATAATGCCTCCAGGATGCCCCTCCAGCAATAATGCCTCTAGGGTGCCCCTCCAGTAATAATACCTCCAGGGTGCCCCTCGGGAATAACGCACCTCTACAGTGCCACATTCAGTAATAATGCCTTCTCCAATAATAATGCTCCCAGAGTGCCCTCTTCAGTAATAATGCCCCTTAAAGCGTCACCTTTATTAATACTGCTTCCCCCAGAGTTAGGTAATGAAATTGTAGTACACATATTACACACATAGATCACATACAGAGAATACCAATAATTATTATCATCAGCGGAGTGTAATGTGGTACGTGTGCATGTAAGGACCAAAGTAACAGGGACAACTGTAAAACAGGAATCCTAATACACCACAGGAAGAACACAGTCACTATGTCCCATAAAATATAAATCTTTATTCAATATATTTATATAAAACACAGAACATCAGAACAAGCACATTCAGTAAAACTGGGGCTGGTAAAACCAACTAAATGTAACACCAATATACACAAAAAGGGCTACATGGTGCCCCCCATAGCAACAGCGCACAGAAGATAATGATAGTAATAAGGTAGTTAATAATGCCAAGTATAGATGGGAATATGGGCCAAATGCTAGTATCTCATAAGAATAGCCAATAGGGATCAGCGATGAACATACACACAACAATAAACTGCTAATGCAGGTGGGCACAAACGCCCAATATGTCCATAGTTAATCCCATGCAAACGCCTATATACAGAGAAATGGCCACATATACACCAAAATATTTACCTAGTAGTGCGCCAGCAAGGGGGGAACCAGAGCCCACCCCGACGCGCATTTCGGAGCGCTACAATGGCTCCTTCCTCAGGGGGTGTAGAGGGTAGATGTCCATAGCGGTTTTATGTGCCATGGCGCCGGAAGTAGTCACCGGCGCATGCGCACCTGCCGCGCACACCGCCAACCAAGACGCCGCCGCCATCCGGAACCGGAAACACGCGGGCCCACGTGATCTGGCACCACATGACAGCAGACATCACGGTGGACAGGCCGCACAGAGGCGCACGCGCAGAGACAGATCCCGGACGCCACCTTGAATAAGGGCACATGAAAGGGCAAGGAACACATGTATGTAAATATAACAAAATGGAGAATCAAAAAAGTGCAGAACATTATTAAATATTATGGCCGCACATTAGACATAAAACTCGTACACAAAAGGGGGCGTCAACCCCTACACCACTACTTTTTGTGTATATTGGTGTTACATTTAGTTGGTTTTACCAGCCCCAGTTTTACTGAATGTGCTTGTTCTGATGTTCTGTGTTTTATATAAATATATTGAATAAAGATTTATATTTATATTTTATGGGACATAGTGACTGTGTTCTTCCTGTGGTGTGTTAGGATTCCCCCAGAGTTGCCTTGTCAGTAATGATTTCCCCCCGAGTTCCCCCTACACTAAAATGTCCTCCAGAGTCCCCTTCAGTAATAATGCTTCTCTCATACTGCCCTCCTCAATAATAATGTGACCCAGAGTGGTCCCTTCAGAAATAATGCCCCCTAATAGATGCGCCTTTTCTGGGCAGCTGCGGGCTGCCGTTTTTATTCTAGGGGGAGCCTAAATCAATGGCCCCTTTTCAGTCTGAGAATAGCAGCCCCCAGCTGTGAGCTTTAGCAAGGCTGGTTGTCAAAAATGGGGGGTATCCCAAGCGTTTTTTTTTTTTAATTATTTATTAAAATAATTTAAAAAACAGTGTGGGGACCCCTCCATTCTTGATAACCAACCTTGTAGAAGCTGACAGCTGGGGTTTACAGCCCCTAGCTGTGAGTTTTGTCTATTTGGGTAATAAAATAGGGGGGAACCCACGTCGTGTTTTTCATTCATTTATTTCTGAACGATCGCAGCCGGTGGCTGTGGAATACCCCCACCCTTGGCACCTACTGTCATTGTTATTAGCGGCAGTAGGTGTCAGATGATGGGGGGTAATAGTCCCAAATGCCACCACCTACTGTTGTTCGGACTTTAATTTAACACTCCTCATTCTCTGCTCACTGGCCGAACAGGGGAGAATGATGACAGCCAGCTTCAGCACCAGCCGCCGGGGAACAGCGCTTCTTCCCCGGTGGCCGTCCATGTTGCACAGAGAACATCTAAGTGTGTTCTCTGTGTGCACGTGTGCGGGACATTTTGCTGTCCGTGATGACGGAAAAAACGGACATGTCAGCATGTTTTGCCCATGGATACACGGTCCGTGGAAACACACTGACATGTGCACAGACCCATTCATTTGGCTGTCCGTGTGGTACTGATGCGGCACATGGGTGGAACACTGTTACCACACATGTGCCATACGTAGTACACACACGGACAAACGGACACAGATATCTGCGGTACCGGTTTTTCTGGTACCGGAAATATTAGGACGTGTGAAACCGGCCTAAGACAAGTCCGGAGATGCTGCAGGCCAGCATGTTTAGGGCAAGCAGGCTGCTCACAGTAGTACAACACAGAAAAAGAGCAAGAGAATCCCAAAGAGTATATGATGCCCAATAAAAACTATTTTTATTTTAAACCAAAAGTAAAAGTAATTATGTGGTACACGATATATTTCTCTAGGCAGGTATAAAGGAGGCACCTCGAGACGAAGAAGTGAAACGTTCGTTGGCGCGGCAGGGGCTTCATGCTTACAGGTGATTAGTCGTGTAAGTGTCAAGGTTTAATATATTACTCAAGAAAGAAGAGAATGTCCAGCTCCACCGAATCCGTAAATAAGTTTTCTTTATTCACAAACTTTGAACATAGAGGATACAGACTTCAGTTGTCATGATTAAGGGAGCTTAGTTTCCAGAAACGCGTTGAGATTCTTAGGCTACTTTCACACTAGCGTTAACTGCAATACGTTAAAATGCGTCGTTTTGCGAAAAAATGCATCCAGCAAAAGTGCTTGCAGGATGCGTTTTTTCCCCATAGACTTGTATTGGCGACGTATTGCGACGGATTGGCATACGTCGGTATACGTCGTACGACGGATGCGTCGAAATTAGGCGACACGTCGTCTGGAAAAACGTAGATTGTAACGTTTTTTGGCTCCGACAAAAAAACGTGTCGCGACGCATCCAGCGGCATGCGTCTTTGGCTACAATGAAAGTCTATGAGCGACGGATGCGTCGAGACACGTCGTACAACGCAATGCAGCGCTGCAATACGTTTTTTTTTACTGAGCATGCTCAGAACCAGGATTTTTTAGCTAATTGGCCAGACATCCCCAAATCTATATAAACCTGGCCTGGGCCTTCAACCCCACATATGCCAAAAAGAAGACAGAGCAAGAAGAAGCCAGCAAGACTGCCATCAAGACCCCAGCCTGATATCAAGACCCCAGCCGGACATCAAGATCCCTGCCGGACATCAAGACCCCAGCCTGACAGCAAGACCGCAACTCCAGATAGAGAGTGGACTGGACACCCCTGGTCATCCGCAGCTCATTGATCGGATGTATCCAGAATCGTCTCACTCTCCGTTGCATCCTCCGTCTTTCTGCTGCCGCCTCCTTCTCCCGCACTATGATATCCAGGCGATTCGTCTCAAATATAACGTCAGTAACCAAACTCGCAATCCTCCCAAGTACACCATCCATCCTTGCCACTAAACTAAAACCCTCAAAGATGGGCTGTAAATACAGTCAGTATATAGATTTCCCTTATTTTCCAGTAGCCAATCAAATTTTGGTGCCTCCCATTTTAACAACGGATCCGTCGTAAAAACGGATGCAACGGATGGTAAAAACGTATGCAACGTATGCAACGCATCCAGCATTTTAACGCAACCGTTTAGCGGATTTGCGACGGATCCGTCGAAATGCTGTATGCGTTGCATACGTTTTCCACTTTTTTGACGCATCCGTTTTTTCGGCAAAAAGACGTTTTTGGGACGGTTTGCAGTTAACGCTAGTGTGAAAGTAGCCTTACCCATATGGTTCATGCTGAAGTCTGTATCCTCTATGTTCAAAGTTTGTGAATAAAGAAAACTTTTTTACGGATTCGGTGGAGCTGGACATTGTCTTCTTTCTTGGACTTTATACGCCTGGACACAGCGGGTCTGTGCTCCCGAATATTGGTTTATGCATCACGGGTGAGCTGGCTTATATTTCTTCTTAATATATTACTGCGTAAACTGCTAGAAGGAGGAAACATACAACTCATTGAAAGTGCAAATAGTGTTAGGCTCTATATCTATTCTATACAATGTGAACTGTTATCACTCCGTGCATTGTTTGATACAGTCCCTGCTCTTTTGGTTAGCAGCCACCTTGGTATTATTCATCGTTCCACATAATTATATTTATTTTTATTTCTGGTTTAAAATAAAAAGCGTTTTTATTGGGCATCATATACTCTTTGGGCTTTTCTTGCTCCTTTTGTGTGCTATAGTACAGAGTTTTGGCCTTTTTCCAATATTATGATGAGTATTTTGTTGTAGTTATTCACAGTAGTACAAGCAACATTTGGCCTGGCGTTGTCACGTTAAAAACAGCTCCTTGGACATTTCAAAATGGCCGCATGGCTGGTTTCAAGACCAAATCAATATAACTCCAAGCTGTTAGGGGGGTCTGGCTACCGTACATTATGCCACAGTGCACCATAATCCTGAATGAAGACATGTGTGATGTTCCCACGTGAAGACTGCTTTATGGCATTGCCCACATGGTCTATCATTGCGTCTAAGACAATAACGGGACTCATCGCTGAAGAGGTAGACCTCTAATCCAGCCTTTCTTGCCGTCTTGCTCTGCATTATGATAGCCTTTGGCAGTGTTGACGTGAGGTCAATGCATTACTTGTAGCTGGATGTCTGGTTCGTAGCCCAATGTTTGTAGCCCTCTGATGCTCTGTGTAGTCGCTGTTTGACACCCTAGGGTTGGTATGTAATGGCCAGTTTCACTTGTGTACAGAATAATGCCACGCTGCATGTTGCTCTTTGTTACGCAAGTTTCAAGTTTATCTGAGAAACAGGATAAGGGAAAGTGCACACGTTGAGTATTTGCAGCGGATTTCTTTGAACCAAAAGCCAGTGTGTTGGCAGAATAAACGCTGAGTAAAATCAATGCGTTTTTATGTGTTTTCTTCCCATTTATTTATATGGCCGAAAAACGATGTAAGGGTTAGTTCATAAGTGGGATTTTTGCCTTCAAATAAAAAACCCCGCAGCATTTTACCGTACCAGCAAAGTGATTGAGATTTCTGAAGTTTCATGCACATGCTTCTTGTTTTTTTCCTTGCAGATTTGAAGTAGTTTCAAATCAAATCCACAGCATGTCAATTCATTTAGCATTTTTTTACAGCGTTTTTAACCCATGGTTTTTTCTGCCAAGAGACACGTTTTGTGGTGCAGAAATGTCTGCAGCAAATAATTAAAGGGGTGACCTGGAAAAGTAAATTTAATTCTAAACCCCTAACTAGTTCCATAATTTAAACAAATTTCTAATATACTTACATGAAAAATTCCCTAGCTACACCATCTAACTGCTTTCTACTTTTTTCCCTTCTTCCTTTCTGATGACACTTCGTTTGAGAATCCCAGTGCCTGCTGGGATACTCAAATAAAGCGACATCAGGGGGCCCTTCCTGAAATGAAGCATCATCAGTGCTGCTTATTTCAGGGCAGGGCTAGTCTTTGCACGGTGTGCACAATGACAGCGTGCGCTATGTTGTCGGCTCAGATCAGTAGTGATGAGCTGACAATAGAGAGATGTCACAATATCTTGCCAGCAAGAAGGCTCACGCATTGTGAACAGACTAGCCCCGCACCTGAAATGAGCATCACTGATTACAAATTAAACATATAATAAAGCAGATATACCTGCTCAGAGAGATATATAGTGTACCAGTACTGATGTAGTGGTCAAAAGGAATATTGAGGTTGAATAGGTCAGTATAAAGCGCCAGGTGGTAACTGGAAGAACGCTATGGATGAAACGAAGTAGAAGAAGAGGAGTGACATCATGTAGAGAAGGGGTGTGAGCGACGTAGCTGTGAAGTATGTCATAGTAACAAATAGCGATTGGTCTGGTGGATGAAGGGTAGGAGCATTTCACACTGAATGGATATGTGTCATGGTAGTGGCACTGATAGGTTCCCTTTACCAGGACCTGTCATGTCATTTTTGTGTATTAAACTGCTCCCAATGTCTTGTTAGTGATTGCTCACTCACTCACTCCTCTCCGCAGCACATCCCGATAGTGCCCTTAACAATAAGACTTTGTCCTCTGCATGAAAAGTTCTGCTTATAGTATGACCCTAAATATGGTATATGACCTCCACATTGTCTACCACTATCAGCCATAACCCCCACACTATCTGCCCTTATGCACCACAGTGTATGCCATGGCTGTCCTATCTCCAATTTTCCAATACATTTTCTATAGCTCCACATTGTCCCTCTGCCATGCTAACCGCTCAATTTAGCCCTCTATTGCAAGCTGTCCCTTCTTCCTTATTCATTCAGTGCCCCCTCTTCACTATATGCCCTCATACTGCCTAGCACACTGTCCTCTTCAAACTGTAACCACTCCTCATACTGTCCCCCCTACACAGTGTGATGGTCACCACAGCCGCCCATACAGTATGATATCCACAACAAGGCGCCAATATATAGTATGGTCACCACCACAGCCTCCATATATAGTATAATGTCCACCACAGCACCCTATATAGTATGATGTCCACCACAGCCCCCACATATAAAGTATGATGTTCAAAACAGCCCCCATGTATACTATAATGGCCCCCACAGCACTCCATACAGTATTATGACCCACAAACAGCATCCTAAACAGTATGATATTCACCACACACCCCAGAATAATGACCTCCACATCCCATATACAGTATAGTCACCACAGCTCCTCATATACTTTGATTTCCCCCGCACAGCCCCTCATTTCATGGCCCAAACGCACAGCCCCTCATTTCATGGACCCCCCTCATTGCTTCTTATTTCACGCCCCCCTGCAGAGCCCCTCATTTTATTCCTCCCCAGCAGCACAGCCTCTCATTTTATGCACCCCTGAACAGTAATATAAGTATCAACAAAAACAAGTTTATATGTGCCTAATCCTGCCTCCCATTCTCCATCTCATCTTCTCTGAATTGCTGCAGTGGCGCTGGACAGCGCAATGACGTCACTCCTTCCCGCCATCTAATGTCCCCTGCATGCACCTTCTCCAACAAGGCGTAAGCTAGAAGTGGCCTGTGTCTTGCTGGAGATCTGGGTGAATCGGGAGATTTCCGTTCCTCTGTTCCTATCCTGAGTGTCGCACACAGAAATTGTGTTTGTGAATGCAATTGAGAACAGGGAGGGAACGATGTCCGTGGTGCAGAAGAGAGAGAGGGATGAGCGGTGTCAGTGACTGACATATATACTGTATATATGCCGTATGTATTTGTATTGCATAGATAGATAGATAGATACATGAAAAGCTGGCAAATCATCTGCCGCGTACAATATATTCACAGTGACAAGTTAGAATAGGATAGATAGAATAGATATATACACATAGAATAGATGTATATATATATATATATATATATATATCAGTGACACACATATATATATATATATATATATATATATATATATATATGTATTTATATTGCATAGAGAGATAGATAGAAGAAAAGCCGGTAATTCATCTGCCGTGTTCTGTAAAATCACTGCCAGAGCCGACAGGATAGAAGTGATGGATTACATGCAGTAAATACAAATAGAATAGGTTGATATATAGATGTCAGTGACAAATACAATTAGTAGAGTGTGTGTGCAAATTACTGTACATGTATTTAATAAAAAATTATTTTTCGAAAAAAATGGCATAGGCTCCTGCGCAATTTTTGTAACCAGCAGAGGGAAAGCTGATGAGAGTGGGCAGATGTTTATAGCCTGGGAAGGAGGTAATACCCATGGAGCTTCCCAGGCTATTAATATTAGCTCACAACTGTATACTCAGCCTTTACTGGCTATTAAAATGGGGGACCCCCCAAAAAAATGATGTGGGGTCCCCCTATAATTAATAACCAGCAAGGCAGCAGGCAGCTGCAGGCTGATATTTATAGCCTAGGAACGGGCCATGGATACTGCCCCCCCAGCTTAAAACATCAACTCTCAGCCGCCCCAGAAAAGTAGTGTCTCTAAGATGCGCCAATTCTGGCTCTTAGCCTCGCTCTTCCCACTTGCCCTGTAGTGGTGGCAAGTGGGGTAATAGTTGGGGGATTGATGTCACCTTTGTATTGTCTGGTGACATCAAGCCCCGATGTTAGTAATGGAGAGGCGTCAATAAGACACCCCCATTACTAACCCTATAGTCACATTGTAAGAAAACACAGACACCCAGAAAAAGTCATTTAGTTGAAAGAAAGACACAGACTCCTTTAAAAATCTCAATTAAACCATAATTACGACCTCGCCTAATTCCACCAAAGCCCTCGATCTCCTGTAATAAAACTAAAATTAAAAAAAACAACAACAATATACCACACCTGCTGGTCGTCCAGTCCCATTACATAATCCATGTCTGGGGGAGAATTAGCTTTCAACCTGGACAGTGCCAAGATGCAACCGTCCAGGCAGAGAACCACTGGTGAATGAGATGCTGCGACCACAGCCTCAGTGATGTCACTGAGGGTGCGCTCCCAGCCGTGCTGAACTGTGGTAAGCTCTGGACTGTGGGAAAATCCCAGTGATAAGGTCACCGCAGTTCAAGCTAAGTGCCTTCACAGCAGATCACCGTGGTCAAGTAAGAAGAAACAGTAGACATAGACAGCCCTAGAGTAGACTACAGAGGAAGGATACTGTGTGGAAAATGCTTCATAATGTAAAGGAAACATCCATAAGACTATGTTCCCTTTTATACAACCCTTATCTAGTTACTATTCAGTAAAGAGTTAATTTTGGAACCGAAGACTCTCTTATTGAACTGTAAAACACATGTTCCTGGCAAGCCCACAACCCCGGTTAAATGTGGTGTACACGGGCGTAAAGCCCTCACAGCACAGGTCCATACAACCAGTCAGGACCCACACTTCCATGTAATGCGCAAGGTCGCTGAAGACGAGTGCCTAGCCTGCATCTTCTGCCCCGCACTAAGTTATAAAGGCGCATGTATTAAAGGGACTCTGTCGGCACAGAATGACTGTTAAAACTAACTACAAACACTCGGTGCATCATGGTGTGGCCAAACATTTAAGTGCACCTTCACACCTGGTTGTTTCTCTCTATTTCCACCTCACCACCCCTTCTCTTTGATTGACAGTTCTGGCTTCATAGAGCTAGAGAAGGGTAAAGATAGATGGAAAACAAGCTGGTGGGAAGATGAACTTAAATGCTTGGCCCCGCCATGAAGCACCGAGCATCTGTACTTGGCTTGAACAATCATTCTGTGGTGACACAAACCGTTTTAGTCTTTTCCATCAGTATTCTTTCATAAAAAGCACAAATATGACACTTTTTGCTACAAAATTTTCATTTTTTTTGGTGTAATTTTTTAACTCTTGCCTTTTTTCCAAAGAGGATGTAGGTGGCCATGCAAATGTTTTAGCGAGATTTAAGAATTACAAGTTTTTTAAACAGTAGTAAAAATAGTTGCAAAAACTCTCCAGCAAATGGGTAATGTAAAAACTGGAGTAACATATTTAGAAAGAAGTGTAATATTGTAAGAAGCACCAAATTTATCAAATATTGTCTGATACTTTCATAAACTTCATTCAAATCATGTAAAGCCACAAACAAAATTGACTTTATAAAATACCCTCATAAGAGCTTCAAATACTGTGAAATTAGGCGACACAGTCTAACATGCAACAAGTTTATCAAAGTGACTTGTACTATACATTTGCTGCCCCTGTAGACTAGCCAGTCAAAGTTTATACACCCTATAGTTATATTACTTTTCTTCTAATTTTACTGCATGATTAAATATTTTAGGCGCGCCCCGTTCTAGAAAACCTGCTAGGCCTGTGAGCGGGGTAAATATTTGATAACTAGAATGTCAGCTTATTATCTCGACACAACATCTATGTTTGTGAAATAGTAACTTTATATAATTATAGAAACTTGACTCCAGCTTACCCAGCCGCTCGATGCCCATCCACCTGGAGCCAGACTCCGGCCTCGCCCTGGCCTCACATCAAGGAAAATAGAAAAAATTGGAGTCCGACTCAACAGGACTGGATTTTCCTTTTCTGTCTTACTCATGAGTAAGACTGCCTAGTGCAGTCGAAACACGTCGTCTGGGTCATGTCGACCATGTACATTTTTCTTTTGTATGCACTATAATTTCTTTTGAAAAAGAAAAAGAAAAGGAAAATCCAGTCCTGTTGAGCCGGACTCCAATTTTTTCAAGTTTATATAATGACTCACATTTCCATGCAACGCCTTTTTGTTATTACTGCCCTTCCTATTGCATTCTGTATGCCAACTGGCTAATACCTAGGAAAGCAAAATTTCCATGTCGGAACTTTCCTCTTCTTGGCACAGAAATATTATAGCAATGCAGTTTCTTTTTGAGCATAATGTAACAGAACTGTTATCTGGGAACATTTGTTATTTAGTATTTCTCACACTATGTAATTGATTCATTATGTACAGTGAGGAAAATAAGTATTTGATACACTACCGATTTTGCAAGTTTTCACTTCTACAAAGAATGGAGAGGTCTGTAATGTTTATCGTAGGTACACTTCAACTATGAGAGACAGAATCTTCATTCTGTGATTTTTACATACTGTACTTAATTGGCATTTTATTGCAAGAAATAAGTATTTGATACAATAGAAAAACAGAACTTAATATTTGGTACAGAAACCTTTGTTTGCAATTACAGAGGTCAGACGCTTCCTGTAGTTCTTGACCAAGTTTGCACACACTGCAGCATGGATTTAAGCCCACTCCTCCATACAGATCTTTCAGGTTTTGGGGCTATCTCTGGGCAACACAGAGTTCTAACTCACTCCAGAGATTTTCTATTTGTTTCAGGTCAGGAGACTGGCTAGGCCACTCCAGGACCTTGAAATGCCTCTTATGGAGCCACTCCTTAGTTGCCCTGGCTGTTTCGGGTCATTGTCATGTTGAAGTACCCAGACATCTTCAATGCTCTTACTGAGGCAAGGAGGTTGTTGGTCAAAATCTCCTAATACATGTCCCCATCCATCCTCCCTTCAATATGGTGCAGTCGTCCTGTCAGTTTTGCAGAAACTCACCCCCAAAGTATGATGTTTCCCCCACCATCTTCAAGGTTGGGACAATGTTCTTGGGGTTGTACTTATCCTTCTTCCTCCAAACACAGCGAGTAGAGTTAATACTAAAAATTTCTATTTTGGTCTCATCTGGCCACATGACCTTCACATGCCTCCTTTGGATCATCCACATGGTCATTAGCAAATTTCAAATCGGCCTGGACATGTGCGTGAGCAGGGAAATCTTGCGTGCCCTGTAGGATTTTAATCCACGATGTTGTTGTGTGTTATTAATGGTAATGTTTAAGACTTTGGTCCCAGCTCTCTTCAGGTCATTGACCAGGTTCTCCTATGTAGGTTTTGGCTGATTCCTGACCCTTAATTCACTGTCAAATCAACTTGGAGTAATATAAAAAATATCACTTATAATATTTATGGATATTAAAACCAAAACACAAACAAACACTAACAACTACCTATTTTCTCACAGGGTCAGATAAGTATATACACTACCGTTCAAAAGTTTAAGGTCACTCAGACAATTTTTTGTTTTCCATGAGAACTCATACTTTTATTAATCAAATGAGTTGCCAAATGAATTGCAAATCTAGTCCAGACATTGACAAGGTTTGAAAAAAAGATTTTTATTTGAAATAATAATTTTCTCCTTCAAACTTTGCTTTCGTTAAAGAATGCTCCCTTTGCAGCAATTACAGCATTGCAGACCTTTAGCATTCTAGCAGTTAATTTGCTGAGGTAATCTGGAGAAATGTCACCCCATGCTTCCAGAAGCCCCTCCCACAAGTTGGTTTGGCTTGATGGGCACTTTTGCATACCATGCTGTCAAGCTGCTCCCACAACAGCTCAATGGGGTTGAGATCTGGTGACTGCGCTGGCCACTCTATTACAGATAGAATACTAGCTGCGTGCTTCTTCCCTAAATAGTTCTTGCATAATTTGGAGGTGTGCTTTGGGTCATTGTCCTGTTGTAAGATGAAATTGGCTCCAATTAAGCGCTGTCCACAGGGTATGGCATGGTGTTGCAAAATGGAGTGGTAGCCTTCCTTATTCAAAATCCCTTTTACCGTGTACAAATCTCCCTCTTTACCAGCACCAAAGCAACCCCAGACCATCACATTACCTCCACCATTCTTGACAGATGGCGTCAGACACTATTCCAGCATCTTTTTAGTTGTGTTGCATCTCACATATGTTCTTCTGTGTGATCCAAAAACCTCAAACTTGGATTTGTCTATCTGTAACACTTTTTTCCAATCTTCCTCTGTCCAATGTCTGTGTTCTTTTGCCAATATTAATCTTTTCCTTTTATTAGCCAGTCTCAGATATGGCTTTTTCTCTGCCCTGAAGGCCAGCATCCCAGAGTCGCCTCTTCACTGTAGACGTTGACACTGGCATTTTGCATTTACTATTTAATGAAGCTGCCAGTTGAGGACCCGTGAGGCGTCGATTTCTCAAACTACAGACTCTAATGTACTTGTCTTGTTGCTCAGTTGTGCAGCGGGGCCTCACACTTCTCTTTCTACTCTGGTCAGAGCCAAATCTTCAGTTTCTTGACAATTTCTCGCATGGAATAGCCTTCATTTCTAAGAACAAGAATAGACTATCGAGTTTCACATGAAAGTTCTTTTTTTCTGGCCATTTTGAGAGTTTAATGAAACCAACCAATGTAATACTCCAGATTCTCAACTAGCTCAAAGGAAGGTCAGGTTTATAGGTTCTCTAATCAGCCAAACTGTTTTCAGCTGTGCTAACATACTTGCACAAGGGTTTTCATTAGCTTTAAGATGGTGATGGTTGTTGGAAATGGGCCCCTATACACCTATGAAGATATTGCATTACAAATCAGACGTTTGCAGCTAAAATAGTCATTTACCAGATTAACATTGTATAGAGTGTATTTCTGAATCATTTAATGTTAGCTTAATTGGAAAAAAATGTGCTTTTCTTCCAAAAAATAAGGAAATTTCTAAGTGACCCTAAACTTTTGAACGGTAGTGTACTACAGCAACCCTTATTTTTTATAATAATCTGTATTAGCAACTATTTATTTAATTTAAATAGATTTTTATTAACAATATAAAAAAAAAGGAGAACAACAGAATGCCATTTACATTGCATTATATCAGATACACATTTTCTTACTTTAATAAACCCCAACATTACCCCAACTACCCCCCTCCCCCATAAGACAGCTCAGTCTCAATCTCCACCCCACCGAGGCATTATCTGCCTCTTGTAATTTATCCTCTTCCAGGTCTTAGGAAACACGACGCCTATACTCCTCAATCCAAATCAAGCCAAGGAGACCATATTTTATTAAAGAGTTCTATTTTCCCTCTTTTACTGTACACCCCCTTTTCCAATTTTAGACCATGTTGAACATATTGGAGAAATTCCCTTCTCACAGGTGGTTCCGCGTTTATCCAGTTTCGTGCTATTACTTTCCTGGCCATGTAGAGTAGCCTAGCAATTGCAATCTTCCAAGTATTGTCAACTCCAATTTCTTCCACATATCCCAGCACACATACTATCGGGTCTCTAACAACTCTGCACTTATACGCTGCTTCAACTCGGCTCAAAACCACCACCCAAAAGGCAGCCAGTCTCGGACACGTCCACATCATGTGATATATTCCTGCCTTCTCACTCGCACACCTCGGACACCCAGAATTGGCACGCAATCCCGCTTTGTATAACACTTCCGGAGATTTATATACCCTATGCAAAATGTATAGCTGCGAGAGCCTATATGGTTCACTCAAGGATAGTCGCGGAACCCACTCCATCACCGATTCCCAGGTTTCATTTTCCATCGGCCCCACTTCTCTCTCCCACTTAGCTCTCGCCTTTATAGGGAAATCTAGCAGAAATGTGTGCATAAGGTCCTTATACAGAGTGGAAATAACTCCCCTTGTAGTACCCTCACCACACACATACTCCAACACTATATCATCTTGAACCCTGATATCAGCCTTCTTATTCTGAGCTCTAAAGGCATGTCTCATCTGCGCATACTGATATTCCCCTGTGGATCGCAAACCAAATTCTTCCTGCAATTGGGAAAAGGACTTCAGCTCCTGCTGCTGGATTATCTGGTGAACAAAGCAAATTCCCTTATTCTGCCATTCCATCAATCCTCCCAGGGCCTCAAAATCCTTTAAGTTGTGGTTAGACCATATCGGTGTGAATTTAGTCAACCCTGTAACCCCACGAATCTGCCTTAATCTATTCCATAATTTACGAATCAGGAACAGGGTTGGGTATATTTTCCCCAGCGCGCCCAATGAGCCATCCTCCAAACACCTGGCCATCGGTCGTCGGTCCGTCACCTCTTCCAATAGCTGTTGTACTGCACTGGATGACGCCCCTCGCGCCCAGCCCTTCAAATGCTGGCTCTGGGCCGCAAGGAAGTATATTTCCGGGTTGGGCAAAGCCAAACCACCATCTTCCTTGGGTCGTTGAAGCGTCTCCAAGCTAATACGTGGATATTGTCTACCCCATATCAAACTTCTAAAGAGGGCATTAATCTGCCTGAACTTCCCCCGAGGGATCCAAATTGGTGCGTTATGCAGAACATAAAGAATTTTGGGCATAAGGACCATTTTAATAAGGTTTACCCTACCGACGACCGATAGATGTAGCTTATTCCAGGCGTCTACCTTTGCCTTGAGTACCCCCATAACAGGAGTCAAATTTCTTTGCAGAAACTCCGCCACCGGCACCGAAATCCATATTCCAAGATATTTAAATTGGGAAACCACCTTCAGCCTCTCATCCCCAACATCCTCACTCACATTCTCTCCTACGTCATCCACTCTAAAAAGAACCGTCTTATCCCAATTAATTGTTAGTCCCGACACAGTACCAAATCTCTCAACAATTTCAACGGCCCCTCTTAGTGAATTGTCTGGATCCTCCAGGAACAGCAAAACATCATCCGCATATAACGCTATTTTTTCCTCTACTTTGCCATACCTAAACCCAGGGACCCCATCCGACTGCCGAATCTTAGCAGCAAGAGGTTCTACAGCCAACGCGAACAGGAGGGGTGAAAGCGGGCATCCCTGCCTAGTACCCCTAGCCAGCCCTATAGGACGAGATAGCTCCCCATTTACTCTAATTCTGGCGGATGGTAATGAGTACAACAGCTGTATCCAGGCCACAAACTGCGGGCCAAACCCCATACATTCCAGCACCTGCCAGAGGTACCCCCATTCGACGCTGTCAAACGCCTTGTGTGCATCTAGCGATACAATCACTCTTCGACCACAGTTATCAGACTCTACCTGCAAATTTACATATAACCTCCACAAATTGATCGCCGTTGATCTATCCGGCATAAAGCCAGATTGGTCCGAATGCACCAGACTCGCAATAACACTAGAGAGGCGGAGAGCCAACACCTTGGCCAGAAGCTTGACATCAATTGTTAGTAAAGAAATTGGGCGGTACGACTCCGGTTTCCCCAAGTCCTTATCCTCCTTTGGAATGACCACTATTATGGCCTCTCTCATAGAGGCTGGCAAGCGCCCACAAGACCTAGCTTCCTCCAATACCATTTTTAATCTAGGAATCAACACTTCTGCCAACCCTTTATAGATCTCAGCGGGTAACCCATCGACCCCAGGCGCCTTCCCATTGGCCATAGACATCAATGCCCGACTCAATTCCTCCTCAGTGATAGGGGCCTCAAGGCTCTCCCTATCTGCCTCACTCAGTCTCGGCAAATCCAGACCTTCCAAGAAAGTCAGTGCATCCTCGACCGATTCACCAACCCGAGAGGAATACAAATCTGCATAGAAGTCCGCAAAGGCTCTCAAAATTTCAGGTGTTTCCGTTATTTTACCTCCACTAGCAGAATCCAAAGAGTGTATATATGAAGAACCTTTCTGAGCAGCAGCCACTACCGACAGCATATGTCCCACTGTTTCTCCCTCCTGATAGAACAATACCCTTTGGAAATCTCGTTTCCTCTCAGCTTTGCCTAGCAGAATTTTTTCCAAATGATTTTGTGCGTTTTTCATTCTTCTCTCTGCCTCAGGGGTTCCCAGTGTGGCCATCCCATCCTCTGCTTCCTTCAACTCCTCAACTGCCGCTTTTTCTACCTCTCTCGTCCTCCGCTTACACCTACTAATGTCCCTAAACAGTAGTCCCCTCAGGTACGCCTTCATTGCATCCCAAATTGTAAGAGCGTCGGCGCTTCCATCATTTAAGAGAAAGAATTCCGCCACCTCCCGTCCTATACTTTCCAACTCAATACTCTGTAACCAATTAGGATGAATCTTCCATTCTCTCCCACTTAGCGAGCGAGCCCCCTCCAATCTAACCTCTACTTCAATTGGACTATGGTCCGACAAGGCCCTTGGCAGATATCTCACCTCCCCAACCAATGTGTCCAAAATCCTGTTACCCAGAGCCATATCAATCCTAGAGAGTGTGGCATGTGCCGGTGAATAACATGAGTACCCTCTCTCCCCCACATGTCTAACCCTCCACAGATCAATCAAACCTATCTCCTGTATATAGGTGCCAAATGTTGTTATGTGTCCCTCCGACCTATTCTGAGTATTTTTATTTTTATCCCAATATTCATCACAGATGTTATTTAGATCTCCGATAATTATTAACGGTGTCGGTCCCCATTTTTCCACTCGCTCCATTACTTCTCTAATCTTCCTGCTAGAGTAGGGAGGCGGAATATACATCGCGGCAACACACAGCATCACTCCATACAGTATACACCGTAATAGTACATACTGTCCCTCCACGTCCACATATACCTTCACCTCCTCATACTGAACTCCCGCTGGAACCAAGATTGAGACTCCTCTTGCATACGTGGAGAAGGTAGAATGATATCCCCTCTGGATCCATCGTCTATTCAAAACATCCACTTTTTCCCTTACCAAATGCGTCTCCAGCAAGCAAATCATTGAGGCCCTTTGGTCTCTTGCATATTGCAAACACGCAGCACGTCTAGATTTCTCCCCTAGGCCTCTCACATTCCAGCACAAAATCTTAAAACGGGTCCCCATCACTTGGCTCATCTTCACTATAAGTATCATCAATTTTGAGCTCAGGCTGTCTAACTACCCTCCCCCCCCCCCCCTCCCAACTCCCCCTCCCACCCTTCCCCCCTCACATCTAACCATTCCACCTCTTTCCAAGAGTGGGGCATCATCGCCCATAGCGAACACTCCGTTTGGCATTACCTTCCCAACCCTCCTCCCACCACTGTACATAACAGGATTTCAGACATTTTGAAAAATAACGTTCTCAAAACATTTTAACTTAGAATTATTTGCACACACAAGAAGTCTGCATAAGCTTAAAATATGTCGCAAACCCTTCCTCCCCCTTTCCCAGCAGCCATTACACCATCCCTTTCCCTTCTCCCCCCCCCATACCCCTTGGCTTGTCAATCACATGACTCTTTTCCAACTGACAGATAAGTAAACAACTTCAGACTCTTCCCACAGTTTCAGTCTCCTTTTCCTTTAAGCTTTTTAGCATTAATATCGATCCACTGGGTAGCGTCCTCCGGCTTCTGGAAAAAATGAATTTTATCAAACGCCACCACCCTCAGTCTTGCTGGGAACATCATGGAATACTGCACACCCAATTCCCTCAGCCGTCTCTTGATACCCGTGAACATCATCCGTTGTTTCTGCACCAGAGTAGAATAGTCTGGGTATATAGCAATCTTTTGACCTTCAACTGTCAGATCCGTCATGTCTCTGGCCTTCCTCAGGATAATGTCTCTGTCTCTATAGTTTAGAATTTTGGCGAGCATGGTACGGGGATTCGCTCTAGGGACAGGTGGTTTCGGCGGGACCCTATGCGCTCTTTCTACCGCGAACACTTTTGTTAGCGCCATATCTCCAAATGTCTCTAACAGCCATTTTTCAATATATTCCGTTGGATTCCTCCCTTCAGCTTTTTCAGGGATGCCCACTATGCGAATATTATTTCTTCTGGACCTGTTCTCAAGGTCCTCATTTTTCGCAGCCAATTCAGCTATTGCTTGAGTGAACTTTTTCTCTGCTTTTTGCAGCTGCACTATATGGTCTTCTGCAGTGCTCACTCTCTCCTCTACCTCCCCCACACGTTTGTCAATCTTCTGCATGGCTGCGTTTATCTGGGCTGTGTCCCCCTTAACCTCCTGTATCTGTATGGTCAGAGATTGTTTACATGAAGAGACTAGCGCAAAAACGTCTCTTAGGGTAGGCTCAGCTTCTGGCGCCATTTCCTCGGGTCCCCCTTCTGCCACCGCCATTTTACTCTCCTTTCTCCCCTGTTGTACCTCATGTTCTCCTGCTGGGCTCTCCTCCTCCTCCTCCTCTTCGGTATCAGCTCCGGCTCCCTCCTCTGCGGCCTCCGCTCTCGCAAACTGCTGGAGCTTTGCCGCTACCTCCATGCGCTTTCTGCATGCGGCGTTCTCCTTGTCTGCCTTTTCCCTCAAGTCGGCGCCATCTTGGATTGCGCCTGCATCCCCGGCTCCCGCGTCCTTCTGCCGTCTCCTGGTCATGTTCGTCGGTTCCAGCGCTACCGAACAGCACCGCCGGCCTCTCCAAGTCTCCCCGCAGCCAGTAAGCCCCCGCAGGGACCAAACAGCAGCGGCTCTGCAGGATTTTACAATATACAGCGGCGGGAGCTCACAGCCGCACGTCCGCTCACATGGACTCTCAGGCCACGCCCCCCATTAGCAACTATTTATAATTGTTTGAAACAATGCCTACTGACAGATTGCTAAAAGTCCGTCACAGCAACAAAATTACTGCTAATTTAAAAATATCTGGTTGACGGATTTTTATGTAACACCACTAATTAGGTATAATCATATTGAATACTGGTGGTGACCACTAGGTTTCGAGGGCACCTAAAGGTGTCACTAAATAATTTTAAATCCTAGCACTCTACAAGATCCTGAGCAGAAGCCACCAATTTCAGTAGTCACAAAGCTCTCTACTGAAGTGACCACTAATTGTAGTGGGCACTAATGGTGTTAAGAATTATTAGAAATCAGCACCTTAAAAAACAAGCTCAGATCCTGAGCATGGCGACCAATTTCAGTGGTCACAATTCTCTCTACCTAAGTGACCACTCACTACTTGTGGTGGATACTCCTAGTGCTAAGATTTATTATAGAGAATTACCGTATTTTCTGGTGTATAAGACGACTGGGCGTATAAGGCTACTTTCACACTAGCGTTTTCTGCAATCCGTCACAATGCGTCGTTTTGCAGAAAAAACGCATCCTGCAAAAGTGCTTGCAGGATGCGTTTTTTCCCCATAGACTTGTATTGATGACGCATTTGCGACGGATTGCCACACGTCGCATCCATCAAGCGACGGATGCGTCGTGCTTTGGCGGACTGTCGGGAGCAAAAAACGCTGCATGTAACGTTTTTTGCTCCTGACGGACCGCTTTTTCCGACAGCGCATGCGCGGCCGGAACTCCGCCCCCACCTCCCCGCACCTTACAATGGGGCAGCGGATGCGCCAGAAAAATGCATCCGCTGCCTCCATTGTGCAATGCGTTAAACGCTAGCGTCGGAATCTCTCCCCGACGCATTGCGACGGGGAGATTCCGACGCTAGTGTGAAAGAAGCCTAAGACGACCTCCAACTTTTCCATATAAAATATGGAATTTGGGATATGCCCGCCGTATAAGACGGGGGTCATCTTATACGCCCAGTCATCTTATACTGCGTGTGGTTCCCAGGGTCTGGAGGAGAGGAGACTCTCCTTCAGGCCCTGGGATCCATATTCATGTACAAAATAAAGAATAAAAATAAAAATATGGATATACTCACTTCTCCGACGGACCCTGGCTCTCCCGTTCCTAAGGATGCAGTGAGTGAAGGACCTTCGATGACGTCGCAGTTAGGTGACCGGTCACAAATTCATAGACACCAAACATGTCTAGGTTCCATTTTATCTAAGTGGTGAAAAAATATTCCAATGTTTGCTAAAAAAAAAAAAAATTGCGCAATTTTCTGATACCCGTAGCGTCTCAATTTTTTGTGATCTGGGGTTGGCTCAGGGCTTATTTTTTGCGAGCCGAGCTGATGTTTTTAATGATACCATTTTGGTGCAGATATGTTCTTTTGATCGCCTGTTATTGCATTTTAGTGCAATGTCACAGTGACCATAAAAATGTAATTCTGGCATTTCAAATTTTATTCTCGCTACGCCGTTTAGCGATCAGGTTTTTTTATTGATAGATTGGGCGATTCTGAACCTGGCGATACCAAATATGTGTATATTTGATTTTTTATTGTTTTATTTTGAATGGGGTCAAAAGGGGTGATTTAAACTTTTATAGATTTTTTCATATTTTTAAAAACTTTTTTTTTTTTACTTTTGCCATGCTTCAATAGCCTCCATGGGAGGCTAGAAGCTGGCACAACTCGATCGGCTCTGCTACATAGGAGCGATGCTCAGATCGCTCCTATATAGCTGAATTACAGCATTGCTATGAGTGCCGACCACAGGGTGGCGCTCACAGCAATCCGGCATCAACAACCATAGAGGTATTCAATATACCTCCGGTTGTCATGCCGACGCATCGCTGACCCCCGATCACATGACTTACATGCGCTCATTTCTGGCCCGATGGCCGGAAGCATTAGTTAAATGCCGCTGTCAGCGTTTGACAGCAGAATTTAACTAGTTAATAGCGGCAGGTGGATAGCGATTCTACCCGCCACTATTGCGGGCACATGTCAGCTGTACAAAACAGATGACATGTTCCGGCTTTGATGCGGACTCATCGCCAGAGCATCAAAGCAGAGGTTCTGACCTTGGACGTACTATCCCGTCCAAGGTCAGAAAGGGGTTAATTATAGGGGGACCCCATGTAATTTTTTTTGGGGGACCCCCTATTTTAATAGCCAGTAAAGTCTAATTATACAGCTGCGGGCTGATATTCATAGCTTGGGAAGCTCCATGTGTATTAACCCCTTCCCAGGCTAGAAATATTGGTCCCCGGCCGTCGGCTTTCCCTTTCTGGAGCAGAATTTTTTTTAAAATTAAAGATGTTGCGTGCCGATTTTGTGTGTGTGTCTTTAACTATTTATGTACCATTTTATCTATTATCTATATCTGTCCATCTATCTATATACATAATTGTCTAAGGGGTACTTCCGTCTGTCTGTCTGTCCTTCTGTCACGGATATTCATTGGTCCTGGCCTCTGTCTATCATGGAAATCCAAGTCGCTGATTGGTCGCCGCAAAACAGCCACGACCAATCAGCGACGGGCACAGTCCGGAAGAAAATGGCCGCTCCATACTCCCCGCAGTCAGTGGCCGGCGCCCGCTCCCCGCAGTCACTGTCCCCGGCGCTCCACTCCCCGTAGTCTGTGTCGCCGGCGCTCCGCTCCCCGCACTGTGTCCCTGGCGCTCCGCTCCCCGCACGCTCCATACTCCCCTCCGGTCACCGCTAACACAGGGTTAATGCCGGCGGTAACGCATTCCGTTACCGCCGCTATTAACCCTGTGTCCCCAACCTTTTACTTTTGATGCTGCCTATGCGGCATCAATAGTAAAAATATGTCATGTTAAAAATAATTAAAAAAAACAAAAAATCTGCTATACTCACCCTCCGCCGCCTTTCTCGCTCCTCTCCATGCTCCCGGGACCACTCCATTGCAAGCGGCAGGTTCCGCTCCCGTCCCAGGGCTGTTGTGGGACAAGGACCTGCCGTGACGTCACGGTCGGTCATGTGACCGCGACGTCATCATAGGTCCTACTCACACCAGCGCTGGGACGGGACCGCAAGCTGCTGCTTGCAATGGAGCGATCCCGGGAGCGTGGAGAGGAGCGAGAAAGGCGGCGGATGGTAAGTATAGCAGGACTTCAACGGGCTATAGGTGAGTATATGTTTTTTTGTTTTTTTTTAAGTCTCTATACTACGTGCCTCTGTGTTGGGCAATATACTACGTGGCTCTGCTATATACTATGTGGCTGGGCAATACGTGGCTGGGCAATATACTACGTGGCTCTGTGCTGGGCAATATACTACGTGGACATGCATATTCTAGAATACCCGATGCGTTAGAATCGGGCCACCATCTAGTCTATCTATATTTGTCTGTCTGTGTGTAAACACTATTCTGTATGTAAAATAAGAGGTTGGACAAAGAAATGACAACACAATTCTTTTTTTTTTTTTTTAAATAATAGATCTTTATTTAGGTTATAAAAACTCATACAAATCCGCATGAAAAAAACGCATCAAAAATGCATAAAATATGCGCTGATTTTTACCTGTGTTTTCTGCCAAGAGGTGCAGATTCTGTGCAGAAAATTCTGCAGGCAAATCTGGGTGTGTAAAGATAGGAAGGTACAGCGCCCCAGAGTCCTGGTCGTTGCAGTAATGTCGCTTTGCCACTAAGGGGAGTGATGTTATGTCTGATTGCACTAAAGGAGTTCACCTGACCAGGTATCACAGTCACACATTACACTTCACACTCCGGCCACCAGGGGGAGCAAAAGGCTCTATGTATTAGGCCACTCCTCACACTCTGGTAAAACTGAGGGTTGGACAGGAAGTTAGGGAGAAAGCAGCCTGGGAGAGCTCCAGGGAGGACCTGTTAGAAGTGGGTTCCTGGCAGGTACCTAGCAGAATGTAATAAGATTATGCTAATGTTCTATGGAGACCGATGACGTGAGTCAGAATGACGACAAACACGGTATATCACAGTTCAAGATATATATATACAGTGGGGCAAAAAAGTATTTAGTCAGTCAGCAATAGTGCAAGTTCCACCACTTAAAAAGATGAGAGGCGTCTGTAATTTGCATCATAGGTAGACCTCAACTATGGGAGACAAACTGAGAAAAAAAAATCCAGAAAATCACATTGTCTGTTTTTTTAACATTTTATTTGTATATTATGGTGGAAAATAAGTATTTGGTCAGAAACAAAATTTCATCTCAATACTTTGTAATATATCCTTTGTTGGCAATGACAGAGGTCAAACGTTTTCTGTAAGTCTTCACAAGGTTGCCACACTTTGTTGTTGGTATGTTGGCCCATTCCTCCATGCAGATCTCCTCTAGAGCAGTGATGTTTTTGGCTTTTCGCTTGGCAACACGGACTTTCAACTCCCTCCAAAGGTTTTCTATAGGGTTGAGATCTGGAGACTGGCTAGGCCACTCCAGGACCTTGAAATGCTTCTTACGAAGCCACTCCTTCGTTGCCCTGGCGGTGTGCTTTGGATCATTGTCATGTTGAAAGACCCAGCCACGTTTCATCTTCAATGCCCTTGCTGATGGAAGGAGGTTTGCACTCAAAATCTCACAATACATGGCCCCATTTATTCTTTCATGTACCCGGATCAGTCGTCCTGGCCCCTTTGCAGAGAAACAGCCCCAAAGCATGATGTTTCCACCACCATGCTTTACAGTAGGTATGGTGTTTGATGGATGCAACTCAGTATTCTTTTTCCTCCAAACACGACAAGTTGTGTTTCTCCCAAACAGTTCCAGTTTGGTTTCATCAGACCATAGGACATTCTCCCAAAACTCCTCTGGATCATCCAAATGCTCTCTAGCAAACTTCAGACGGGCCCGGACATGTACTGGCTTAAGCAGTGGGACACGTCTGGCACTGCAGGATCTGAGTCCATGGTGGCATAGTGTGTTACTTATGGTAGGCCTTGTTACATTGGTCCCAGCTCTCTGCAGTTCATTCACTAGGTCCCCCCGCGTGGTTCTGGGATTTTAGCTCACCGTTCTTGTGATCATTCTGACCCCACGGGGTGGGATTTTGCGTGGAGCCCCAGATCGAGGGAGATTATCAGTGGTCTTGTATGTCTTCCATTTTCTAATTATTGCTCCCACTGTTGATTTCTTCACTCCAAGCTGGTTGGCTATTGCAGATTCAGTCTTCCTAACCTGGTGCAGGGCTACAATTTTGTTTCTGGTGTCCTTTGACAGCTCTTTGGTCTTCACCATAGTGGAGTTTGGAGTCAGACTGTTTGAGGGTGTGCACAGGTGTCTTTTTATACTGATAACAAGTTTAAACAGGTGCCATTACTACAGGTAATGAGTGGAGGAAAGAGGAGACTCTTAAAGAAGAAGTTACAGGTCTGTGAGAGCCAGAAATCTTGATTGTTTGTTTCTGACCAAATACTTATTTTCCACCATAATATGCAAATAAATTGTTAAAAAAACAGACAATGTGATTTTCTGGATTTTTATTTCTCAGTTTGTCTCCCATAGTTGAGGTCTACCTATGATGTAAATTACAGACGCCTCTCATCTTTTTAAGTGGTGGAACTTGCACTATTGCTGACTGACTAAATACTTTTTTGCCCCACTATATATATATACATACTGTAGGAAGATGAACTTCAGATAACTGATGCAAACTGCAGCTTTACAGATAAGCAAGTAGTAAACAGTCTCAAGAATATTCAGATATTAGAAGTACACACTGAGGGTGCAAGTACAAGTCCAGCAATGCAGTATCCAGAGGTCAGAGTCCAGGCTGGCTCCTAGCAGAGGGGCAGACCGTAGCAGAGGTGGGTGCAGAGCAGGTGAAGAGTAACAGAGTCTTTCTGGTGGTACGTAGATCCAGAAGCAAGCGGGGTATCCCAAGGAGTAGAAGAACAAGCAGGTTGCAAGTCCTTGAGCTTGGCAGCAAGTAAGATACAAGATACACAAGCAAGGTATAGTGTGCAGAGTTCCTTTATATATGCAGCAGACAGGAAACAAGGAGTATCAGACAGGAAACAAGATGGCCCCCATGAAGCCAGCCACTCCATCTTGGGTAAGGGCAGAATCCAACAGAACTAAGGGCAAAAACAGACAAAAACAGGTATGCAGTCTCAGTCCTTACATTACTCTCCTCTTTAAAGATGTCCTCTGGACGTTCTTATATCTGGTTTATTGGGATATCTGCTGTGAAACTGTCTGATCAGATGAGGAGCGTGAATTTTCTAGAGGTTCCCAGGAATTCTCCTCAGACGAATATCCTTGCCACTTTACCAGATACTGAAGTCGTCCCCTATGAATTTGAGAATCGATGATCTTCTCCACGATGAATTCCTCCTGCCCATCTATGAGAATTGGATCAGGAGGAGCAGATGTGCGCCCGGAGAAAGGATTTGCCACTACCGGTTTAAGCAAGAAAACATGAAAGACAGGATGTATTTTTAAAGAATTAGGCAACTTGAGTCGGCATGCTACAGAACTCACTATGCTACTGATCTTGTACGGACCAACATATTTTTGCCCCAATTTAGATGTTGGAACTCGTGAGTTTCAAGTTCTTTGTTGAGAGCCAGACCATGTCTCCTACCTTGTATGTGGGTACTGGTTTACGGAATCTGTCTGCTGCCTTCTTGTATCTTTCTTGTGCTGTGGCCAGCGTCTGCTTCAGAACTTCCAGATTCTGCTGCAGAGACGAAATGCGGTCGGCTACCGCAGGCACAGAAATGTCTATCGGAAGTCAAGGAAGAATGCTGGGATGATATCCCTTATTAGCAAAAAATGGAGACATTTCGGTGGATGCACTCTGTGAGTTATTGTATTTGAATTCAGCCAGCGGAAGCAGACTCACCCAATCATCCTGTAAGTGATACACATAGCAACGCATATATTGCGTTTGATTGGTCCGTTCAGTTTGGCCATTAGACTGCGGATGGAATGCAGATGACAAATTTACCTTGATGTCCAGAGCAGCACAAAAACTTTGCCAAAATTTTGAAGTAAATTGGACCCCTCGATCAGATATTACTTCATCTGGGACTCCATGTAATCGAAAAATATTTTGTACGATAAGATCCGCAGTCTGTTTGGCCGTCGGTAACCCGGTACAAGGAATGAAGTGAGCAGCTTTGGTTAATCGGTCAACTACTACTAGAATCGTGCTCTTCCCTTGGGATGTAGGCAACTCTACGATAAAGTCCATTGATATAGACCCCCAGGGACGAGATGGGATAGGAAGAGGTTGCAATAGTCCAGTAGGCGAGGAACTTTTGATCTGGCACATAGCTCACATGATGACACGTACAGTCGTACATCCTTTTGGAAAGTTGGCCACCAAAAGAAACGAGACACAAATTCTTGAGTTTTCTGAACTCCTCTATGACCGGCGATCTTAGAGTCATGCATCAGTTTCATTACTCTTAATTTCATTGTTTCCGGGACATACAGACGTTGTCTCTGAAGCCAAAGGCCATTTTTCAAGGTTAAATTTACCTGATTAGGTGGTTGAATTAGAAGTGAATCTGTGGCGTAGGCCTCCTTAATATCCTTTAATAGATCTTGATCATGCAGCATACTTACAAAGTTTCGTTCTGATAGTATGGTCCTTGAAGGCGAAGCTGAGGTTACATCATCCGAATGAATCCTGGATAGAGCATCGGCCTTCCCATTGTGATAGCCTGGTCTATAGGAAATAATGAAATCAAATTGGTTAAGA
Source organism: Ranitomeya imitator (assembly GCF_032444005.1). NCBI lineage: Eukaryota > Metazoa > Chordata > Amphibia > Anura > Dendrobatidae > Ranitomeya > Ranitomeya imitator. The sequence goes on from NC_091282.1 coordinate 243,389,421, forward strand.
AACAGATTCCACCGAGCTTGTCTGGGTTTAAGACACCTTGCCGACCTCATGAATTCAAGGTTTCGGTAATCCGTGAGCACAACAGTCTGTTGGGATGCTCCCTGTAGCAGATGCCTCCATTCTTTGAATGCGGCTATAATCGCCAACAACTCTTTATTTCCAACGTCGTAATTCTTTTCTGCAGGTGACAACTTTTGGGAGAGAAAAGCACAAGGGTGTAGGAGATCTTTCTCACCTGTTCTCTGTGAGAGTATGGCCCCTATAGTACAGTACGAGGCGTCGACTTCCACTATGAAGGCCCGATCTGGGTCTGGATGCACGAAAATAGGGGCCGAAGTAAATTTAGCCTTCAATTTAGAAAATGCTAGTTGTGCCTGTGGTGACCAAACAAACGGCGTCTTCTTCCGAGTCAATTGAGTGATGGGTGCGACGATCTCTGAAAAGTTTTTAATGAACCGCCTGTAAAAATTGGCGAATCCAATGAATCGTTGGACCTCCTTCACAGAACTGGGAATTGACCACTCTTGAATAGCTTGTTTCTTGCTCGCATCCATGCTGAGGCCCTGGGGAGAAATAACATAGCCCAGAAATTGTATTTCCGTTTTGTGAAACTCATATTTCTCCAGTTTGACGTATAAATGGTTTTGCCGTAAACGATCCAGAACCATTCTCACATGCCGCTGGTGATCCTCGATATTGCTGGAAAAAATTAAAATATCATCCAAATAAATCACAACAAAACTATCGAGTATGTCCCTAAAAATATCATTTGCCAGATGTTGGAATGTAGCCGGTGCATTGCGCAGACCAAAAGACATAACGAGATACTCAAAATGTCCATAACGTGACCGGAAAGCTGTTTTCCACTCGTCCCCGGGGCGAATCCGTACTAAATTGTAGGCACCACGGAGATCTAATTTTGTGAAGATCTTGACGTGTCGCACCCTCTTGAGTAATTCGGGAATTAGTGGAAGTGGATAAGAGTTTCTAATAGTAACCTTGTTAAGTTCACGGTAGTCAATACACGGGCGGAGAGAGCCATCCTTCTTTTTGACAAAGAAGATTGGGGCACCTGCTGGGGAGGAAGATGGTCGTATAAATCCCTTTGCTAAGTTCTTGTCAATATACTCTTTAAGAGCTTTTAATTCAGGTCCAGACAAGGGATAAATATTCCCAAATGGAATCACGGCACCAGGGAGTAGTTCTACAGGGCAGTCGTATGGTCGGTGCGGTGGCAATTTGTCTGCATTTTTTTATCACATACATCCGCAAAATCTTGATATTCAATTGGTAATTTTAACTCAACTGTAATTGCTGACCTGACTGAAGTTAATTCTCCAGATGATGTCTGTTTACTTGGAAACTGCAATTCTTTCGTCTTCCAATCGATAGTGGGATTTTGCCGCTGTAACCATGGTAACCCTAGAATTATAGGGAAGTGAGGAGAGGAAATTAGCAAAAATGACAGTTTTTCAGAATGATCTGCTCCCATACGAATTTTCAGAGGTGTTGTTTGAAAGTCTACCAGCCCAGATACCAACGGAGACCCATCTACTCTCTCCATTAACACCGGTGAGCGTCTCTTCTGCGAGTGTATACCATGTTTTTTAGCGAATGCAATGTCCATGCAATTGCCGCTAGCCCCAGAGTCAATCATGGCTGTACTAGTAACCCAACAGGATTGCACCCAGATCTTAATGGGAATAGTACAAAGTGAGTCTTTTCTGACGTCGCCTGAGATTGACGTAGCAGAACTTATTGAAAATACATCCCCACCCACTGGTGACGATGCTACTGAACTACAATCAGGAAAGTCTGGATTTTCATCTGACATCACTTTTGCGCAAGAAATTGACTGAGAGCATACAGAAGAGACATCAGAAAAGTCACATTTGATTACCGCAGCTGCGGACTTGCGATTTTTTCCCGGACAGACCGAGATGTAGTGACCCGATTTTCCACAGTAGAAGCATAAATTTTCTCTGAAGCGATGTTCCTTGCGTGCGTCGATGGTACTCCTCCGAACCGCATCATAGGTTCAGGCTCTGCTGGAGAAGACGACCTGTTTTGAGTTTCCCTGGAGGAGGATGGGAGGAATATAGGGTTATTACGGTTGGCCTCCGCCCACTTCTCTTGCCGGCGTTCGGTGAGACGAATATCTATCCGGATACAATGATTTATAAAGTCAGATTAGTAGGTGATTCACCCCGAGCCAATTCATCCTTAATGGTAGCAGACAAACCCCTCCTGAATACTGCAGATTTTGCTGAGTCACACCATGTAGTGTCCAGCACCCACCTCCGAAATTCCATAGCATATTCCACGACAGGATGCTTTCCTTGACGAAGTGTTAATAAAGCAGCCTCTGCCATGAGGTTTCGGTTGGGATCGTCGAACATCTGACACATTGCAGTAATAAAGTCATTCAGAGAATTTAGACATGCATCATTGGTTTCAATCAGAGGATTAGCCCAGGCTAAGGCTTTGTTTGTCAGCAACATTATCATGGTTAACACCTTGTCCCGTTCAGTTGAGAACTGAGCTGCACGTGCTGAAAAATAAAGATTATTAAACTGACACGGATTCAGAAACCGACGGAATTTCTCTCTTTCTCCACCAAACCTGAATGGTGGGAGTTTGGGAAAAACCGGACCCGGAGCTGGACTTGCAACTGGGGCTGGAACCGCAGCTACAGCTGTAGTCTCCACATTTGAGAGGCGAGTGGCTAGAGACTGGATAGATGTATCAGCCACATTTGCATTATGATTAGTTTGAGACTCCAATGCTCCAGCTTTGTCTTAATTGCCTGAAGCTCCGCATGCAGTCCTGTGACAAATGAGCACAGCTTTTTCACCCGCGCCTCCATAGAATCTGACCCAGTGATCTCCATTTCCTTTGAGGCTTGTGTATTCTGTAATAAGATTATGCTAATGTTCTATGGAGACCGATGACGTGAGTCAGAATGACGACAAACACGGTATATCACAGTTCAAGATATATATATATATATATACACTGTAGGAAGATGAACTTCAGATAACTGATGCAAACTGCAGCTTTACAGATAAGCAAGTAGTAAACAGTCTCAAGAATATGCAGATATTAGAAGTACACACCGAGGGTGCAAGTACAAGTCCAGCAATGCAGTATCCAGAGGTCAGAGTCCAGGCTGGCTCCTAGCAGAGGGGCAGACCGTAGCAGAGGTGGGTGCAGAGCAGGTGAAGAGTAACAGAGTCTTTCCGGTGGTACGTAGATCCAGAAGCAAGTGGGGTATCCCGAGGAGTAGAAGAACAAGCAGGTTGCAAGTCCTTGAGCTTGGCAGCAAGTGAGATACAAGATACACAAGCAAGGTATAGTGTGCAGAGTTCCTTTATATATGCAGCAGACAGGAAACAAGGAGTATCAGACAGGAAACAAGATGGCCCCCATGAAGCCAGCCACTCCATCTTGGGTAAGGGCAGAATCCAACAGAACTAAGGGCAAGAACAGACAAAAACAGGTATGCAGTCTCAGTCCTTACACAGAAAGGACAGATGGTCATGGAGCCGCGCCTGCACTACCTTGCGGTCGGCATCTTAAGAAAGGACACGAAGCGAAGTATATTGTGGAGAAGTGAGAAACGGGATCAGAGAACTAAGGAGAGAGAACCAGAAGAAGTCGTGCCCCTAATACCGCGACAACATCCTTCTGAGGCGCGTAGCCGGTGGCCAGAACACCGAGGAAGTAACAGACTCTACGCATTACTTCAAACAGCGGCAGGACAGTTAATTAGAGGTTGGCTGTCTGACCTAAATCACCTGAACGGACATAGGAGGCAATCATGGGAGAGGGGCATCTCTAGGGTCCCAGAATAACTCCAGGCCTACCTGTCATACGGGTGTGTCCTAGCCATATTATACTGGGGAACGGAGAGAGAAAGAACAGATACGACAGTTGTGAGGACTATCCCGTGGTGCTCAGCAGGGAAGGACTACAATACACAGGCGCTAGAAGGTAGACACTGATTTCCACCTGCAAAGGGAACTCTGGATGTGCCTTCGGACCGGCCGGTCTCAGCCAGCCCTGTTAGCAGTGCTATGGATTGCGGACCCCGAAGCCTTCAGTAAAAAGGTAAAAAGACTGCAACCCTGCGTCCTTGTTATTCCTTGCGTTCTGCACCACGCACTATCACCTTTCATTGGACGCCCCTTAGCAGGGTCACGGACCGGGTCTAGCCACCGTGACAACCCCGGACCGAGTACCCCGTGGCCCTGCGTCTGGGGGCGCTCCAACTTGGCGTCACGAACAGGACCTACTTAAGCCTGAAGAATCAGGTCATGTGTGCCTTGGAACTGTGAGTGAACTGTGACTTATTGCAAAGACTGTGTATCGCTATTTGCCGCCAAAAATCCGCCATTGCCGCGCCGTGTGGAGCTCGAGGGGAGGAGCCATAGCTTCGTGGGTGGAGCCGGCTGGAAAAGAGCGCAGAGTGGGAAGACGCGGTGAGGTGCCGATCCCGGAAGAGGAACCCCGACCCCGGCGCCGATCCCAGAAGGAGAACCCCGACCCCGGCAGGTTAGCAGGGGGGAGGAACGGCCATGTCAGATCCCGGGGGAGCGGAGGCGGCGGCCACAGCTGCAGACTCAGGGGCACTTCCAGATTCCGTGGCAGACGCAGCCACAAACCCGGTATCACCGCTAGATGCCGCGGGGCTTGCCGCTCCCATCAGCCAGCCGGACACTGCCGCAGCTACAACAGCCATAATGCCCTTCTCTATGCCATACCTACCAGGAGCCGCCTGGCTCCCACGATATTCTGGAGAATCCCACACGTTAACTAACTTTAAAGAGGGGATTTGTAGCCTGCTCGAGTTTTATCCCTTGACAGAGCCTCAGAAAGTTCATATAATAATCGGCCAACTCTTTGGAGCAGCATTGAGGGAAGTGAAGTCCTGGCCCGTTGCGGATAAGAGAACTGTGCAACAGGTATTTGCAAAGCTTAAAACCACCTTTGACACCCGCACCGCTACCGAAATTAAATTGACATTCTATGGGTGCAAGCAGAGGCCGCAGGATAGCTTACGGGACTATGCCCTTAATCTTCAGGAGGCTCTGCGGGCCATCAAGCAAAGTGACCCAAACAGCATGCAAGATGAAGATAAACTCCTGAAGGAGCGGTTCATCGAGGGGCTCCTGTGCAGTAACCAAAGGGCCCAGCTACTCTTCCTGGCCATGCAGATTCCAGACCTGACTTTTGCACAATTCAAAGATAAAGCCATCCAGGCACTACCGCAGCGACAGCCTAGCTGTACCACACTTCCCAGGCGTCAAGCCCTCACGTACCACCAGGAGGTGGCGCCGGACGCACCAGTTTCCGCCGAGGCCGATGCCCAGACCCTGGAAGACGACTCCTCTGCAGCACTGCGCCTCCAGATACAGGAGCTGACCAGGAGCGTTGCTGCCCTAGCCCGGACCGTTCAATCCCTACAGGAGGCTCCCAAGGAGAAGATCCAGTTGGCTTCCAGACCGGAAGATGTCCCCTGGCAGCGACCAAGGAGAGTCCCTTCGACCAGAGGCAGAGACGACGATCGCTTTCATTAGGATGGACGACCCATCTGCCGCCGCTGCCATCAGGTGGGCCATCTTGCAAGGTACTGTCATTTAAACAAGCAACCCCTGGGGCAGAGGGCCAACCCCCAGGAGTAGAACGGTCAGGCCCGCAGAATTGGAGAGCCAAATAACATCGGAGGGTGACCAGTACTCCCCATCGTGGTCGACGGTATCCCCATGAACGATTTGCTGGACACTGGTTCCCAGGTGACAACTATGCCCTACATTCTTTATATACGTTATTGGGAGGACACTGACATTACCCGTGGCCCCGATAATGATTTTACCATAATAGCTAGTAATGGTCAGCCACTGCCGTAAGTGGGGTATAAAGAGGTCCCCATTAAGGTGGGGCGGGTAGAATTGAAGGCCCAGGGAATTGTCATTGTTGATATTGACCGACGTGAATGTAACCCCATGATGACCATCGGTACTAATGTCATAGAAAATTGTCTTGCAGAAGTTATTGTCTTGTTGCAGCAGGTAGCAGAGACAGCTGGGTACAGTGAACAACGTGCCCTGCAGAAAGAAATCAGAGCCCTAATGCGGAGACAGCAGGTGGAGCTGACTGGTGGTGAAATTGGCCAGGTCACAGTGAGTGATTCGAACCCCATTGCAATACCCCCCAGGAGTGAAATATTAATATGGTGTCGGGCAGCCATAGGTCTCGGGGGCAAAGACTATCAGGCCCTAGTAAACCCTGTGTATTCAGATAATAGGCCTACCCTCCTGACAGCCAGAGGGGTGGTTGACGTCCACAAGGGGAGGGTGCCAGTACGTGTTCTTAACTGTAGGGAGGAAGAAGTCCACCTAACCAAATATGGATAATAGAGTTGTAACTCGCATTTTACATACATGGAAAATAAAATATGCAATGATGTAAATATAAACTACACAAGGGAGTACCCCATGTATGTATATCGAGGACTATATAGGGACAGCTGCGAACCTACCAGTTATCCTAATCACCACAAATAATGCAGAAAAAAATCCCATAAAAATATAAACTTTATTAATATACAATAAAAAAGTGTATCAGAACAGATACAGAGGACACAAGTATGGAGACAAAGGAACTCAAGTGATAATACATAAAACAGAGGGCCCAAGATCCCACCCATAGCCAAAGCATACCATACTCCAAAGATAAAGGATATCAATCCATAAGTATGGGCAGAGAAATATATACAATTATAATGCTGGTACCATGACCCGATATCCAACTAGACAACAACAATGTAGCAGGGCAGAGTGACACACATTAACCAAATATGTCACGCTTGCCAAGCTGTTTACTGTTAATAACAGCGTGATACAGGCACCCGGGCCCTTGGTCCCATACAATCCGGCGGAGAACAACGGCTCTGCAGGGCAATCGAAAGATTGGTGTCAAGAATTACATGTGGGCACTGATTCTACTCCATCTCACCAGATACAGGGGGCCTACAGGGTGGTTCACGAGTATGAGCGGGTATTCAGCAAGCACCCCCTTGATTTCTTGATTTCGGGCGGGTAAAAGGGATTCAACACCATATTCCCACAGGAGATCACCCACCCATAAAAGAGAGATACCGTCCTGTACCCCCAGCTCATTCAGTGTGCCAAGGACATGTTACGAGAGATGAAGGAGGCTGGGGTAGTGAGAGACAGCTGTAGCCCCTGGGCAGCTCCATTAGTTCTCGTTAGGAAGAAAGATGGCACCATGAGGATGAGTGTGGATTATAGGCAACTAAACCGCATTACACATAAGGATGCATACCCCCTGCCTAGGATAGAGGAGTCCTTGGCTGCTTTAAAGTCTGCTAACTATTTCTCTCCCTTGGATCTCACCAGTGGGTACTGGCAGGTTCCCGTGGCAGAGGCGGACAAGGAAAAGACGGCCTTCACGACGCCGATGGGTCTCTGCGAGTTCAACTACATGCCCTTCTGATTGTGTAATGTGTTGTGAATTCTGTGGCAGAGTTCACTCCTGTGGTCACAAGTGGTACTTCGGCTGATTCTCTCTGGGAGCTTCCGTTTGTGGAGGAAAGTGGTACTGCAGCTTCTGAGTTTCCTCCCTCAGGTGATCTGGTGAGGTCGTTAGCTGCTTCTCTACTTAACTCCACCTGATGCTTTGATCCATGCTTCCTGTCAATGTTCCAGTGTTGGACTTGTGTTTCTCTGGATCATTCCTGTGGCCTGCTGCTCTGCATAGCTAAGTGCTTCTTTGCTATTTGTTGCTATTTTTTCTGTCCAGCTTGTCTATTTGTTTTGCTGGAATCTCTGGGACGCAAAGGGTGTACCTCCGTGCCGTTAGTTCGGTACGGAGGGTCTTTTTGCCCCCTTTGCGTGGTTTTCTTTAGGGTTTTGTGTAGACCGCAAAGTTATCTTTCCTATCCTCGTTCTGTCTAGAATATCGGGCCTCACTTTGCTGAATCTATTTCATCCCTACGTTTGTCTTTTCATCTTACTCACAGTCATTATATGTGGGGGGCTGCCTTTTCCTTTGGGGTATTTCTCTGAGGCAAGGTAGGCTTATTGTTCTATCTTCAGGCTAGTTAGTTTCTCAGGCTGTGCCGAGTTGCATAGGGAGCCTTAGGCGCAATCCACAGCTGCCTCTAGTTGTGTTTGGAGAGGATCAGGAATTGCGGTCTACAGAGTTTCCACGTCTCAGAGCTCGTTCTATTATTTTGGGTTATTGTCAGATCACTGTATGTGCTCTGATCGCTATGTACATTGTGTTACTGAATTGCCTAGCATAACAGTACAGGAAGCCCAAAGTACTAATGATTAGGGAAAAAAGAAGTTCTGAGACCATTTTTTTTCCTTTGCACTGTGATTTGTCTTTTTTTCCCCCTAGACATTTGGGTGGTTCAGGACACAGGTGTTACAATGGACATTAAAGGTCTGTCTTCATGTGTAGATCAGCTCACGGCAAGAGTTCAAGATATTCAAAATTTTGTGGTTCAGAATTCTTTGTTAGAACCGAGAATTCCTATTCCAGATTTGTTTTTTGGAGATAGAACTAAATTTCTGAGTTTCAAGAATAATTGTAAACTGTTTCTGGCTTTGAAACCTCGTTCCTCAGGTGACCCAGCGCAACAGGTTAGGATCGTCATTTCTTTTTTGCGTGGCGACCCTCAGGACTGGGCATTTTCGCTTGCGTCAGGAAATCCTGCATTGAGTGATATCAATGCGTTTTTCCTGGCGCTTGGATTGCTGTACGATGAGCCTAATTCAGTAGATCAGGCAGAAAAAAATTTGCTGGCTCTTTGTCAGGCTTAGGATGAGATAGAGCTATATTGCCAGAAATTTAGAAAATGGTCCGTGCTCACTCAATGGAATGAATCTGCGCTTGCAGCCATTTTCAGAAAGGGTCTCTCTGAAGCCATTAAGGATGTCATGGTGGGATTTCCTATGCCCGCTGGTTTGAATGAGTCTATGTCTTTGGCCATTCAGATCGGTCGACGCTTGCTTGAGCGTAAATCTGTGTACCATTTGGCGGTATTACCTGAGATTAAACCTGAGCCTATGCAGTGCGATAGGACTATGACCAGAGTTGAACGGCAAGAACACAGACGTCTGAATGGGCTGTGTTTCTACTGTGGTGATTCCGCTCATGCTATCTCTGATTGTCCTAAGTGCACTAAGCGGTTCGCTAGGTCTGCCGCCATTGGTACTGTAGAGTCAAAATTTCTTCTGTCCGTTACCTTGATATGCTCCTTGTCGTCGTATTCTGTCATGGCGTTTGTAGATTCAGGCGCTGCCCTGAATTTGATGGACTTGGATTATGCTAAACGTTGTGGGTTTTTATTGGAGCCCTTGCAGTGTCCTATTCCATTGAGAGGAATTGATGCTACACCTTTGGCCAAGAATAAGCCTCAGTACTGGACCCAGCTGACCATGTGCATGGCTCCTGCACATCAGGAGGATATTCGCTTTCTGGTGTTGCATAATCTGCATGATGTGGTCGTGTTGGGGTTGCCATGGCTACAAGCCCATAATCCAATATTGGATTGGAATTCCATGTTGGTGTCCAGCTGGGGTTGTCAGGGGGTACATGGTGATGTTCCATTTCTGTCAATTTCGTCATCCACCCCTTCTGAGGTTCCAGAGTTCTTGTCTGATTACCGGGATGTATTTGATGAGCCCAAGTCCGATGCCCTGCCTCCGCATAGGGATTGTGATTGTGCTATCAATTTGATTCCTGGTAGTAAATTCCCAAAAGGTCGACTGTTTAATTTATCCGTGCCTGAGCACACCGCTATGCGCAGTTATGTGAAGGAATCCCTGGAGAAGGGGCATATTCGCCCGTCGTCGTCGCCATTGGGAGCAGGGTTCTTTTTTGTGGCCAAGAAGGATGGTTCGCTGAGACCGTGTATAGATTACCGCCTTCTTAATAAGATCACTGTTAAATTTCAGTACCCCTTGCCATTGTTATCTGATTTGTTTGCTCGGATTAAGGGGGCTAGTTGGTTCACTAAGATAGATCTTCGTGGTGCGTATAATCTGGTGAGAATCAGGCAAGGCGATGAATGGAAAACTGCATTTAATACGCCCGAGGGTCATTTTGAGTATCTAGTGATGCCGTTCGGACTTGCCAATGCTCCATCAGTGTTTCAATCCTTTATGCATGACATCTTCCGTGAGTACCTGGATAAATTCCTGATTGTGTACTTGGATGACATTTTGATCTTCTCGGATGATTGGGAGTCTCATGTGAAGCAGGTCAGAACGGTTTTTCAGGTCCTGCGTGCTAATTCTTTGTTTGTGAAGGGATCAAAGTGTCTCTTTGGTGTGCAGAAGGTTTCATTTTTGGGGTTCATCTTTTCCCCTTCTACTATCGAGATGGATCCGGTTAAGGTCCAAGCCATCCATGATTGGACTCAGCCGACATCTCTGAAAAGTCTGCAAAACTTTCTGGGCTTTGCTAATTTTTATCGTCGCTTCATCTGCAATTTTTCTAGTGTTGCCAAACCATTGACCGATTTGACCAAGAAGGGTGCTGATTTGGTCAATTGGTCTTCTGCTGCTGTGGAGGCTTTTCAAGAGTTGAAGCGTCATTTTTCTTCTGCCCCTGTGTTGTGTCAACCAGATGTTTCTCTTCCATTCCAGGTCGAGGTTGATGCTTCTGAGATTGGAGCAGGGGCTGTTTTGTCACAGAGAGGTTCTGGTTGCTCAGTGATGAAACCATGCGCTTTCTTTTCCAGGAAGTTTTCGCCTGCTGAGCGAAATTATGATGTGGGCAAGCGAGAGTTGCTGGCCATGAAGTGGGCATTCGAGGAGGTGCGTCATTGGCTTCAAGGAGCTAAGCATCGCGTGGTGGTATTGACTGATCATAAGAACTTGACTTATCTCGAGTCTGCCAAGCGCTTGAATCCTAGACAAGCTCGTTGGTCGTCGTTTTTTGCCCGTTTTGACTTTGTGATTTCGTACCTTCCGGGCTCTAAAAATGTGAAGGCGGATGCTCTGTCTAGGAGTTTTGTGCCCGACTCTCCGGGTTTATCTGAGCCGGCGGGTATCCTCAAGGAAGGAGTAATTGTGTCTGCCATCTCCCCTGATTTGCGGCGGGTGCTGCAAAAATTTCAGGCTAATAAACCTGATCGTTGCCCAGCGGAGAGACTGTTTGTCCCTGATAGGTGGACGAATAGAGTTATCTCTGAACTTCATTGTTCGGTGTTGGCTGGTCATCCTGGAATCTTTGGTACCAGAGAGTTAGTGGCTAGATCCTTTTGGTGGCCCTCTCTGTCGCGGAATGTGCGTACTTTTGTGCAGTCCTGTGGGATTTGTGCTCGGGCTAAGCCCTGCTGTTCTCGTGCCAGTGGGTTGCTTTTGCCCTTGCCGGTCCCGAAGAGGCCTTGGACACATATCTCTATGGATTTTATTTCTGACCTTCCCGTTTCTCAAAAGATGTCAGTCATTTGGGTGGTCTGTGATCGCTTTTCTAAGATGGTCCATCTGGTACCCTTGTCTAAATTGTCTTCCTCTTCTGATTTGGTGCCTTTGTTCTTCCAGCATGTGGTTCGTTTGCATGGCATTCCAGAGAATATTGTTTCTGACAGAGGTTCCCAGTTTGTTTCGAGGTTTTGGCGAGCCTTTTGTGTTAGGATGGGCATTGATTTGTCTTTTTCCTCGGCTTTCCATCCTCAGACAAATGGCCAGACCGAACGAACCAATCAGACCTTGGAAACATATCTGAGATGCTTTGTTTCTGCTGATCAGGATGACTGGGTGTCCTTTTTGCCTTTGGCTGAGTTCGCCCTTAATAATCGGGCCAGCTCGGCTACCTTGGTTTCGCCGTTTTTCTGCAATTCTGGGTTCCATCCTCGTTTCTCTTCAGGACAGGTTGAGTCTTCGGACTGTCCTGGTGTGGATACTGTGGTGGACAGGTTGCAGCAGATTTGGACTCAGGTAGTGGACAGTTTGACCTTGTCCCAGGAGAAGGCTCAACTTTTCGCTAATCGCAGACGCCGTGTGGGTCCCCGACTTCGTGTTGGGGATCTGGTTTGGTTATCTTCTCGTCATATTCCTATGAAGGTTTCCTCTCCTAAGTTTAAACCTCGTTTTATTGGTCCGTATAGGATTTCTGAGGTTCTTAATCCTGTGTCTTTTCGTCTGACCCTTCCAGATTCTTTTTCCATACATAACGTATTCCATAGGTCATTGTTGCGGAGATACGTGGCACCTATGGTCCCATCTGTTGAGCCTCCTGCCCCGGTTTTGGTGGAGGGGGAATTGGAGTATATTGTGGAGAAGATTTTGGATTCTCGTCTTTCAAGACGGAAACTCCAGTATCTGGTTAAAGGGAAGGGTTATGCTCAGGAAGATAATTCCTGGGTTTTTGCCTCTGATGTCCATGCTCCCGATCTTGTTCGTGCCTTTCATGTGGCTCATCCTGGTCGGCCTGGGGGCTCTGGTGAGGGTTCGGTGACCCCTCCTCAAGGGGGGGTACTGTTGTGAATTCTGTGGCAGAGTTCACTCCTGTGGTCACAAGTGGTACTTCGGCTGATTCTCTCTGGGAGCTTCCGTTTGTGGAGGAAAGTGGTACTGCAGCTTCTGAGTTTCCTCCCTCAGGTGATCTGGTGAGGTCGTTAGCTGCTTCTCTACTTAACTCCATCTGATGCTTTGATCCATGCTTCCTGTCAATGTTCCAGTGTTGGACTTGTGTTTCTCTGGATCATTCCTGTGGCCTGCTGCTCTGCATAGCTAAGTGCTTCTTTGCTATTTGTTGCTATTTTTTCTGTCCAGCTTGTCTATTTGTTTTGCTGGAAGCTCTGGGACGCAAAGGGTGTACCTCCGTGCCGTTAGTTCGGTACGGAGGGTCTTTTTGCCCCCTTTGCGTGGTTTTCTTTAGGGTTTTGTGTAGACCGCAAAGTTATCTTTCCTATCCTCGTTCTGTCTAGAATATCGGGCCTCACTTTGCTGAATCTATTTCATCCCTACGTTTGTCTTTTCATCTTACTCACAGTCATTATATGTGGGGGGCTGCCTTTTCCTTTGGGATATTTCTCTGAGGCAAGGTAGGCTTATTTTTCTATCTTCAGGCTAGTTAGTTTCTCAGGCTGTGCCGAGTTGCATAGGGAGCCTTAGGCGCAATCCACAGCTGCCTCTAGTTGTGTTTGGAGAGGATCAGGAATTGCGGTCTACAGAGTTTCCACGTCTCAGAGCTCGTTCTATTATTTTGGGTTATTGTCAGATCACTGTATGTGCTCTGATCGCTATGTACAATGTGTTACTGAATTGCCTAGCATAACAGTAATGCCCCGGGGACGTTCCAGAGGATGATGGAGTGCTGTCTGGGACACAAGAACTTTGAGACCGTGCTGCTATAGCTGGACGATGTTGTTGTCTTCTCCAAGACCTATGAAGACCATTTGAAGCACCTGGCCGAGGTGTTTGAAGCTCTGTCCAACTTTGGCTTAAAGGTAAAACCGTCCAAATGCCATCTGCTGAAACCCAAAGTGCAGTACATGGGCCATGTGGTGAGTGCCGAAGGAGTGGCCCCAGACCCTGACAAGGTCACGGTGATGAAGGACTGGCCGCAGCCCGGTAACCTCCACGAAGTCCGACAGTTCCTCGGGTTGGTGGCTACTACTGGAGGTTTATCAAAGACTTCACCAAGAAGAAGGCCGCACCGTTGCAAGACCTGTTGGTGGGCCAACCCAAGAAACCCAAGGGTAAGAATACCCTGTTTGATTGGAACGACGAACTGGAAAAATCGTTCACCTGCTTAAAGTCGGTGCTCACGGGAGAAGAGGTACTAGCCTACCCTGAATATGACCAACCGTTTGCATTGTATACGGATGCCAGCAAGGTGGGGCTGGGAGCTGTCCTGTCCCAGGTCCAGAAGGGCAAGGAAAGAGTAATCGCTTACGCCAGCAGGAAACTTCGCCCCACTGAAAGGAACCCTGACAACTACAGTTCCTTTAAGCTGGAGTTCCCTGCTGTCATTTGGGCCATGACGGAGAGGTTCTAGCACTACCCGGCCTCAGCAAAATTCACCATCTTCACGGATAATAATCCGCTAACGCACTTGGACACAGCAAAACTCTGTGCCTTGGAGCAGCGGTGGATGGCCCGGTTGTCCAATTACGACTTCACCATCAAGTACCAGGCGGGGCACAAGAATGCGAATGCTGATGCATTGTCCCGGATGCCTCACTTGCCTGAAACGGGGAAAGATCCAGAAGCATTTGAAGAGGTAGAGCTGCCCGCTTTCCATCGCCCCAAGGCAACCCAGTGTTCCCATCAGGTGGAGAACAGGCGTAGGAATCAACAGGGTGCCCCGTTGGATCCCCTGCCCCATCACGGGTGGACAGAGAACCAGGATGGCGACCCTGCGGTCCGTCGGGTGAAAGAGCTCCTGACCCAGGCAGGTTTGCATCCTGGCCCGGATGATCCACCAGAGGCATTACAGTTGTGGAAGGAGAGGGGCAAACTGTTTATCCACGATGGCAAGCTGTGCCGGAGGAGCATCGACCCACGCACTCATGAATTGGTATGGCAGATCGTGGTCCCAAGACAAGATGTGCCAATGGTCCTGGGAGTGTACCACGATGGAGCAGGACACTTCGGATGGAGGAAGCTGGAGAGGCCACTCCGTGGGAGGTTCTACTGGATTGGCATGAAGAAAGCCATCGAGAAGTGGTGTCGAGAGTGTGGCCCCTGTAGCCTACGCCGGAAGGATCGTAACAGCCAATGGGCTCCCTTGCAGCCCATGATCACCAAACGGCCGCTTGAGTTGGTCGCGCTGGATCACGTAAAGCTAACACCTAGCCGGTCAGATTATATCTACGCTCTCATCATCGTGGACCACTACTCCAGATTCCTGGTAGTCTTGCCGGTCAAAGATCTAATGGCTAGGACGGCTGCCAAAACCTTCCAGCAGTACTTCTGTAGACCCCATGGGTACCCGGAGAAGGTGCTGACCGATCAAGGACCAGCATTTGAAGCGGAGGTGTTCCAGGAGTTCTGAAATTTGTACGGGTGTAAGAAGATCAGAACCATGCCGTACCATCCACAAACCAATGGGATGTGTGAGAAGATGAACCAAGTGGTGATCGACTTACTGAAGACCTTACCTGTAGAGGAGCGGAACTTGTGGCCCACAAAGTTACCAGACTTGGTAGACATGTACAACCACATCTCGGTGAATTCCACCAACTGCACCCCAGCGTACCTGATGCCAGGAAGGTCTAGCAGGCTACCCGTCGATCTGGACATGGAGGTCCTGACCCCCCCGAAGATATATCGCCAGATGCGGATTGGGATACCGAGAGGCAGCAAAGGTACCACAAAGTACAGAAATAAGATCAGAAATAAGAATACAGATAATAAATGGAAAATGTTTAAGAACATCCTAAATAGGCACTGTAAGCGGTTTATACCTTGTGGGAATAAAAGGACTAGATATAGGAAAAACCCAATGTGGCTAAACAAAGAAGTAAAACAGGCAATTAACAGTAAAAAGAAAGCATTTGCACTACTAAAGCAGGATGGCACCATTGAAGCTCTAAAAAACTATAGGGAGAAAAATACTTTATCTAAAAATCGAATTAAAGCTGCCAAAAAGGAAACAGAGAAGCACATTGCTAAGGAGAGTAAAACTAATCCCAAACTGTTCTTCAACTATATCAATAGTACAAGAATAAAAACTGAAAATGTAGGCCCCTTAAAAAATAGTGAGGAAAGAATGGTTGTAGATGACGAGGAAAAAGCTAACATATTAAACACCTTCTTCTCCACGGTATTCACGGTGGAAAATGAAATGCTAGGTGAAATCCCAAGAAACAATGAAAACCCTATATTAAGGGTCACCAATCTAACCCAAGGAGAGGTGCGAAACCGGCTAAATAAGATTAAAATCGATAAATCTCCGGGTAATGTAATAGATAAACCATTATTTCTTATTTTTAGGGACTCTATAGCGACGGGGTCTGTTCCGCAGGACTGGCGCATAGCAAATGTGGTGCCAATATTCAAAAAGGGCTCTAAAAGTGAACCTGGAAATTATAGGCCAGTAAGTCTAACCTCTATTGTTGGTAAAATATTTGAAGGGTTTCTGAGGGATGTTATTCTGGATTATCTCAATGAGAATAACTGTTTAACTTCATATCAGCATGGGTTTATGAGAAATCGCTCCTGTCAAACCAATCTAATCAGTTTTTATGAAGAGGTAAGCTATAGGCTGGACCACGGTGAGTCATTGGACGTGGTATATCTCGATTTTTCCAAAGCGTTTGATACTGTGCCGCACAAGAGGTTGGTACACAAAATGAGAATGCTTGGTCTGGGGGAAAATGTGTGTAAATGGGTTAGTAACTGGCTTAGTGATAGAAAGCAGAGGGTGGTTATAAATGGTATAGTCTCTAACTGGGTCGCTGTGACCAGTGGGGTACCGCAGGGGTCGGTATTGGGACCTGTTCTCTTCAACATATTCATTAATAATCTGGTAGAAGGTTTACACAGTAAAATATTGATATTTGCAGATGATACAAAACTATGTAAAGCAGTTAATACAAGAGAAGATAGTATTCTGCTACAGATGGATCTGGATAAGTTGGAAACTTGGGCTGAAAGGTGGCAGATGAGGTTTAACAATGATAAATGTAAGGTTATACACATGGGAAGAAGGAATCAATATCACCATTACACACTGAACGGGAAACCACTGGGTAAATCTGACAGGGAGAAGGACTTGGGGATCCTAGTTAATGATAAACTTACCTGGAGCAGCCAGTGCCAGGCAGCAGCTGCCAAGGCAAACAGGATCATGGGGTGCATTAAAAGAGGTCTGGATACACATGATGAGAGCATTATACTGCCTCTGTACAAATCCCTAGTTAGACCGCACATGGAGTACTGTGTTCAGTTTTGGGCACCGGTGCTCAGGAAGGATATAATGGAACTAGAGAGAGTACAAAGGAGGGCAACAAAATTAATAAAGGGGATGGGAGAACTACAATACCCAGATAGATTAGCGAAATTAGGATTATTTAGTCTAGAAAAAAGACGACTGAGGGGCGATCTAATAACCATGTATAAGTATATAAGGGGACAATACAAATATCTCGCTGAGGATCTGTTTATACCAAGGAAGGTGACGGGCACAAGGGGGCATTCTTTGCGTCTGGAGGAGAGAAGGTTTTTCCACCAACATGGAAGAGGATTCTTTACTGTTAGGGCAGTGAGAATCTGAAATTGCTTGCCTGAGGAGGTGGTGATGGCGAACTCAGTCGAGGGGTTCAAGAGAGGCCTGGATGTCTTCCTGGAGCAGAACAATATTGTATCATACAATTATTAGGTTCTGTAGAAGGACGTAGATCTGGGGATTAATTATGATGGAATATAGGCTGAACTGGATGGACAAATGCCTTTTTTCGGCCTTACTAACTATGTTACTATGTTACTATGTTACAGGAATGTGTAGAAAAAAGTCTCGCACAAGCCCGACGAAAACAAGAAAGGGACTACAACCAGCATGCTCCCGCGACTCCCTTGTCACCCGGTGAGCAGGTACTCAAACGGAAGAGGAGACTGCACAAGCTTGATGACCAATGGGAAGCGGAGCCGTATACCATTCTGCCCTCTGATTTCGACAATACGAAGGTCTGTCTCATCAGTAAAGACAGAGGGGAAACCTCAACGGCAATTTCCAGAGACCACCTTAAAATATGCCCTGATAAGCTGAGAGATGGGGAAACAGACCCCGGGACTTCTCCGCCCGTGGAAGAGGAGAAGATGATACACACTGTTCTTGGCGATTTTCCCCAGTCCTGGACTCAAATAAATCAGGCCATTGTGGTACCTGTCTTAACGTTTCGTCAACTGAAACCGCCAGAATTAAATGGGCTGCCAGGTCATCCGGTCCCGCAAGCACAGCTGACCCCACCAGAAGATGCGGTGCCAACAGTCGAGCCAGCAAGCCCTCCCTCTGCTATCGGTGAATCTGCCATGCCCACCATTAGTAGTGGCAGCTCTGAGGACTCCAGCATGCAAGTGCTGCCCAGACTCACTAGAAGTGTAGCTAGAAGACAGTGCACTACACTAGCGATAGCAAGTGTAGCGGGCCCTGTCAGGCCAGTAGCAACCCCTGCGCTGCGGAGGTCTACGCGTAGCACCAAGAATCAGACTCCACTTCGCTATAAAACTTGGAGATATTAACGATAGTTGCTATTTAGTTGAAAATGTTTGTGTAAATATCTTTGTTACAGGTTTAAAAAATGGACAATGGTGTGATGGACAGTGAATCGCTCCAAAACTTTCACAGGGACCCCTTTGTTTACCCGGGGTCCCTGCTGTTCCATGGTTGCACCTACTGAACTGGGAGTCATGAACTGTGCATGTCCAACCTTTTGCAACGTTCAAGCGTCCTCACCTTCTGTAACGGAAAGCACTGTTATACTTACTTGTTCATAGTACTTAAAAATGTTGTGTATTTTCTATTTACATGTATTGTTATTCTTCTTTTCCCAGTACGGGAGTACTGGATTTAACCAAGGGGGGGGGGAGTGCAGCGCCCCAGAGTCCTGGTCGTTGCAGTAATGTTGCTCTGCCACTAAGGGGAGTGATGTTATGTCTGATTGCACTAAAGGAGTTCACCTGACCAGGTATCACAGTCACACATTACACTTCACACTCCGGCTACCAGGGGGAGCAAAAGGCTCTATGTATTAGGCCACTCCTCACACTCTGGTAAAACTGAGGGTTGGACAGGAAGTCAGGGAGAAAGCAGCCTGGGAGAGCTCCAGGGAGGACCTGTCAGAAGTGGGTTCCTGGCAGGTACCTAGCAGAAAGGACAGATGGTTACGGAGCCGCGCCTGCACTACCTTGCGGCGGCATCTTAAGAAAGGACACGAAGCGAAGTATATTGTGGAGAAGTGAGAAACGGGATCAGAGAACTAAGGAGATAGAACCAGAAGGAGTCGTGCCCCTAATATCGCGGCAACATCCTTCTGAGGCGCGTAGCCGGTGGCCGGAGCACCGAGGAAGTAACAGACTCTACGCATTACTTCAAACAGCGGCAGGACAGTTAATTAGAGGTTGGCTGTCTGACCTAAATCACCTGAATGGACATAGGAGGCAATCGTGGGAGAGGGGCGTCTCTAGGGTCCCAGAATAACTCCAGGCCTACCTGTCATATGGGTGCGTCCTAGCCATATTATACTGGGGGATGGAGAGAGAAAGAACGGATACGACAGTTGTCAGGACTATCCCTTGGTGCTCAGCAGGGAAGGACTACAATACACAGGCGCTAGAAGGTAGACACTGATTTCCACCTGCAAAGGGAACTCTGGATGTGCCTTCGCACCGGCCGGTCTCAGCCAGCCCTGTTAGCAGTGCTCTGGATTGCGGATCCCGAAGGCTTCAGTAAAAAGGTAAAGAGACTGCAACCCTGCGTCCTCGTTATTCCTCGCGTTCTGCACCACGCACTATCACCTTTCATTGGACACCCCTTAGCAGGGTCACGGACCGGGTCTAGCCACCGTGACAACCCCGAACCGAGTACCCCGCGGCCCTGCGTCTGGGGGCGCTCCAAAGGCACTTACATGGTCTGAGTGCAGTGTGATTTTTTTTTTTTTGCACCCAGTGACTTGCATTGGTGACTCTCGTCCAAGATACGAGGACAGATTTTTTTCTCAGTCCGATTTCAGCTGAGAAAAAAAAATGCAAATGAGCAAGGGATCATAAATTAACATTGGTCAGAGTGCAATCTGATTTTTTTATTGGATTGCACTCATCCGTTTTCCTCATAGATGAGTATGAGCCATAACAGTATTTTGTCCCAAATATCCACCTCTGATTGGTGGACGCATTAGGCTAGGTTCAGATTGCGTTAGAGCAATACGTTTAGCGCCTAGCGCTAGCGGATTGTGCTAACGCAATGTTTTAATTTTGCCGTGCAACGCTGTCAGTTAGCGTGGTCCCATTAACGCAATGGGAATCTAGCCTTACTTCTAGAACTTGAAATTGAAGATCAAAGGGATTGATTGAGTGCCACTCAAACATACAGAATGTCGTGACAATGTGGTGTCCTCTTTTCTTCTGATATAACCAATATGTTTAAGAATCCGCCTCCAAATCTCCCTATTGGTTTTCCAGATATAATTTTGAGGACACCCACATGTTGCCTTATACACGTCTGTGGCAGCACGGTGGCTCAGTGGTTACCCTTGCAGCGTTGGGGTCCTGGGTTCAAATCCCACCTCAAATCCCAAGGACAACATCTGCAAGGACTTTGTATGTACTCCCCGTGTTTGCGTGGGTCTCCTCTGGGTTCTCTGGTTCTTCTCACACTCCAAACACATACTGATAGGGAATGTAGATTGTGAGCCACAATGAGGACAGTGCTTATAATCTCTGCAAGGCGCTGTGGAATTAATAGTGCTATATAAGTGAATAAAATAAATAAGGTAAAAGGAAAAGTGTGAGTGTGCACAGAATAAAGAGTGTGTGTGTGTGTGTGTGTGTGTGTGTGTGTGGGGGGGGGGGTAGCATGGGGGAACAGTGTAAGGGAAAGCAAGCCAAGGAAGGAAACCATGGTGAGGGGGCATAGAATAGAGACTGGCCAGACTGGACAGTGTGAAGCAGGGCTGGACTGGAACTAAAATTTAGCCCTGGCATTTGAAGTTACACACGCCCACTCAGCGTCGGACTGGAGCACCTTGGGCCCACCAGAGAAAATCATTCTTGGGGCCCACTATGTAGCTACATAGAAATAGATACAAGACCACCAATTGTGCGGTAAAAAGCGCTAATATCAGGGTATAATATAAGGTAGTTCACGTCTTAATAATGTAGCAAGGGTTGGGGTAGCCCCCTCACAGAATATAATGTAGCCCCCTCATAAAATATAATGCAGTCCCCTCTCATAGAATATAATGCAGCACCCCACAAAATATAATGCAACCCTCTCAGGTATGACACAGTCCCCACCATAGAATATAATGTAGCACCCCCATAGGGTATAATGCAGCCCCCCCTCATATAGTATAATGCCACCCAGCACAGAATATAATGTAGTCCCCTGAGAGAATGCAGTTCCACCACAGAATATAATACAGCCCCCCCATAGAGTATACTGTAGCCCCCTCATATAGTATGATGTAGCCCCCATAATATTATGTAGTCCCCTGAGAGAATAATGCAGCCCCACCACAGAATATAATGCAGCCCCCCATAGAGTATACTGTAACCCCTCATATAGTATGATGTAGCCCCCCATAATATAATGTAGTACCTTGAGTATAATGCAGTCCCCCCACAGAATATAATTTAGCCCCCCAGGGCCGTATTTAGAGTTTCTGCTGCCCTAGGCACTTTTAGTGCTGCCTCCCCCATTGTTGAGTATGACACTATCGGCAGTGACTTTGGCAAGAATCGCTGATGTGAAAGTCGCCTTTTGCAGCAGATCGGGCAGTTTTTCTGCATCTGCCGCGTGACGGATCACTTATGGCAACACTGCGTTCGGCCTCAGTCATTCTCTATGGGATTTGCGGCACTTGCCGTGATCTGGCAAATGTGGTACTATACCTCCCAACTTTTGAAGAAGGGAAGGAGGCATAAAGTTTGCGGCGCGCGTAGTGCGCCGTGGCAAATTTTAGGCCACGCCTCTGACTAGACCCATTTCACAACTAGTCACACCCATATCCACGTCCCAACCGCAGCCATTTAGCACTGCTGATCACACTGTTTTATATACAATAATTATAAGCAAACAAAAATATGGCCACACAGTGCTCCATACTGTATAATGGCCACACATGATGCTCCATACTGTATAACGGCCACACATGATGCTGCATACTGTATAATGACCGCACATGATGCTCCATACTGTATAATGACCGCACATGATGCTCCATAGTGTATAACGGCCACACAGTTCTCCATACTGTATAATGGCCACACATGATGCTCCATACTGTATAATGAAGGCACATGATGCTCCATACTGTATAACGGCCACACAGTTCTCCATACTGTATAATGGCCACACATAATGCTCAATACTGTATAATGACCACAAATGATGCTCCATACTGTATAATGACCACAAATGATGCTCCATACTGTATAACGGCCGCACATGATGCTCCATACTGTATAATGATCCCACATAATGCTCAATACTGTATAATGACCACAAATGATGCTCCATACTGTATAACGGCCATACATGATGCTCCATACTGTATAATGATCCCACATAATGCTCAATACTGTATAATGACCACAAATGATGCTCCATACTGTATAACGGCCATACATGATGCTCCATACTGTATAATGACCACAAATGATGCTCCATACTGTATAACGGCCACACATGATGCTCCATACTGTATAATGACCCCCCTCCTGTATGCATGGCTCATCTCCCTCCTATCCCATATACATAGCTCATATTACCCCTCCTGTATGCATGGCTCATATTCCCCCCTGCATGGCTCATATTCCCCTCTGCATGGCTCATATTCTCCCCTGCATGGCTCATATTACCCCCTCCTGTATGCATGGCTCATATTCCCCCCTGCATGGCTCATATTCCCCCCTGCATGGCTCATATTCCCCCCTGCATGGCTCATATTCCCCCCTGCATGGCTCATATTCCCCCCTGCATGGCTCATATCCCCCCTGCATGGCTTATATCCCCCCCTGCATGGCTCATGTTCCCCCCTGTATGGCTCATATTCCCCCCTGCATGGCTCATATTCCCCCCTGCATGGCTCATATCCCCCCTGCATGGCTTATATCCCCCCCCTGCATGGCTCATATTCCCCCCTGCATGGCTCATATTCCCCCCTGCATGGCTCATATTCCCCCCTGCATGGCTCATATTCCCCCCTGCATGGCTCATATTCCCCCCTGCATGGCTCATATTACCCCCTCCTGTATGCATGGCTCATATTCCCCCTGCATGGCTCATATTCCCCCCTGCATGGCTCATATTCCCCCCTGCATGGCTCATATTCCCCCCTGCATGGCTCATATTCCCCCCTGCATGGCTCATATTCCCCCCTGCATGGCTTATATCCCCCCCTGTATGCATGGCTCATATTCCCCCCTGCATGGCTCATATTCCCCCCTGCATGGCTCATATTCCCCCCTGCATGGCTCATATTCCCCCCTGCATGGCTTATATCCCCCCCTGCATGGCTTATATCCCCCCCTGCATGGCTCATATTCCCCCCTGTATGCAGGCTTATCTCTCCGCTCCTGCTCCTGCTCAGCGCGCCGGCTTATGTCCTCCTTCATCCCCCCCCATTCCCCCGTCCCTCATACTCACCTGTCCCACTGCACGGCCGTGCCGACATCCCTCGCGCTCTGTCCTGACTCCAGGCGGCGGCGCCGGCGCAGCACCTTCTTCCTGCTTGAGCGGTCATGTGACACCGTTCATTAAGATCATGAATATGCGCATATTCATGATCTTAATGAGCGGTGTCACGTGACCGCTCGTTCAGGACGAGCTGCAGTGCAGACACCGAGACCATCGCTGGAGCAGGGTGAGTATTCAAGGCGGGCAGGCGAGCAGGCGAGCGAGCGAGCGAGCGGGCGGGCGGCGGCGGCGTGGGGGGCCCTGGAGCGGGGGGAGGGCCCTGGAGCGGGGGGAGGCCCTGCCAGCAGATGCCAGTGTCAGGGCCCACCGGAGGATCCTCCGGTTCCCCGGTGGGCCAATCCGAGCCTGCTGCTGATCACACTGTTTTATATACAATAATTATAAGCAAACAAAAATATGGCCACACAGTGCTCCATACTGTATAATGGCCACACATGATGCTCCATACTGTATAACGGCCACACATGATGCTGCATACTGTATAATGACCGCACATGATGCTCCATACTGTATAATGGCCGCACATGATGCTCCATACTGTATAATGATCCCACATAATGCTCAATACTGTATAATGACCATAAATGATGCTCCATACTGTATAATGACCGCACATGATGCTCCATAGTGTATAACGGCCACACAGTTCTCCATACTGTATAATGGCCACACATGATGCTCCATACTGTATAATGACCGCACATGATGCTCCATACTGTATAACGGCCACACAGTTCTCCACACTGTATAATGGCCACACATAATGCTCAATACTGTATAATGACCACAAATGATGCTCCATACTGTATAATGACCACAAATGATGCTCCATACTGTATAACGGCCGCACATGATGCTCCATACTGTATAATGATCCCACATAATGCTCAATACTGTATAATGACCACAAATGATGCTCCATACTGTATAACGGCCATACATGATGCTCCATACTGTATAATGATCCCACATGATGCTCCATACTGTATAATGACCACAAATGATGCTCCATACTGTATAACGGCCACACATGATGCTCCATACTGTATAATGACCCCCCTCCTGTATGCATGGCTCATCTCCCTCCTATCCCATATACATAGCTCATATTACCCCTCCTGTATGCATGGCTCATATTCCCCCCTGCATGGCTCATATTCCCCCCTGCATGGCTCATATTCCCCCCTGCATGGCTCATATTCCCCCCTGCATGGCTCATATTACCCCCTCCTGTATGCATGGCTCATATTCCCCCCTGCATGGCTCATATTCCCCCCTGCATGGCTCATATTCCCCCCTGCATGGCTCATATTCCCCCCTGCATGGCTCATATTCCCCCCTGCATGGCTCATATCCCCCCTGCATGGCTTATATCCCCCCCTGCATGGCTCATATTCCCCCCTGTATGGCTCATTTTCCCCCCTGCATGGCTCATATTCCCCCCTGCATGGCTCATATCCCCCGCTGCATGGCTTATATCCCCCCCTGCATGGCTCATATTCCCCCCCTGCATGGCTCATATTCCCCCCTGCATGGCTCATATTCCCCCCTGCATGGCTCATATTCCCCCCTGCATGGCTCATATTCCCCCCTGCATGGCTCATATTCCCCCCGCATGGCTCATATTCCCCCCCGCATGGCTCATATTCCCCCCTGCATGGCTCATATTCCCCCCTGCATGGCTCATATTCCCCCCTGCATGGCTTATATTCCCCCCTGTATGCATGGCTCATATTCCCCCCTGCATGGCTCATATTCCCCCCTGCATGGCTCATATTCCCCCCTGCATGGCTCATATTCCCCCCCGCATGGCTCATATTCCCCCCTGCATGGCTCATGTTCCCCCCTGCATGGCTCATATTCCCCCCTGCATGGCTCATATTCCCCCCTGTATGCATGGCTCATATTCCCCCTGCATGGCTCATATTCCCCCCTGCATGGCTCATATTCCCCCCTGCATGGCTCATATTCCCCCCTGCGTGGCTCATATTCCCCCCTGCATGGCTTATATCCCCCCCTGCATGGCTCATATTCCCCCCTGTATGCAGGCTTATCTCTCCGCTCCTGCTCCTGCTCGGCGCGCCGGCTTATGTCCTCCTTCATCCCCCCCCCGTTCCCCCATCCCTCATACTCACCTGTCCCACTGCACGGCCGTGCCGACATCCCTCGCGCTCTGTCCCGACTCCAGGCGGCGGCGCCGGCGCAGCACCTTCTTCCTGCTTGAGCGGTCATGTGACATCGTTCATTAAGATCATGAATATGCGCATATTCATGATCTTAATGAGCGGTGTCACGTGACCGCTCGTTCAGGACGAGCTGCAGTGCAGACGCCGAGACCATCGCTGGAGCAGGGTGAGTATTCAAGGCGGGCAGGCGAGCAGGCGTGCGAGCGAGCGAGCGGGCGGGCGGCGGCGGCGGGGGGGGGCCCTGGAGCGGGGGGTGGGCCCTGGAGCGGGGGGAGGCCCTGCCAGCAGATGCCAGTGTCAGGGCCCACCGGAGGATCCTCCGGTTCCCCGGTGGGCCAGTCCGAGCCTGCGCCCACTTCTTACATGGTGAGTGACTGTATAATATCTTTGTATACTTGTAGGCAGGGCCGGTTTTAGGCAAAGTGGGGCCCTAGACAAAGTTTAAAATGGGGCCTCAAATGCTAACATATTGCAAGTTGCCGAAACACCGTGTCTGCGAATTGAGATACTAATTTGGCTTTTATCCTAAGTCATATTGCACGACTCGTTAAAGAGTTGATTGTGACTTGTAGGATCGCTACTTCCAACAGGTGGCGCTATAGAGTTAAGTCCTCTTTTTCTCAGAAGAGGCAATTTGCATATTATATTTCCCAGAGGAGCATTGCACGGCGAATAAGCCTCCTTACCTTGACAAGACAGAGATAGTATGTCACTCTCCATAAGGAAAAACGATACCCCTTAGGCTGGAGTCACACTCAGCGTAAGACAATACGGTCCGTATATTACGGCCGTAATACGCTGAAAAGTCCCCAAAATAGTGGTCCGTAGCTCCTCCGTAGGCAGGGTGTGTCAGTGTATTTTGTGCATGGCATCCTCCGTATGTAATCCGTATGGCATCCGTACTGAGTGTTTTTCTCGCAGGCTTGCGAAACCGACATACGGCTATACAAGGGATCCATGTGTAAAAAAAAAAAAAAAACATATATACTTTCTATATATATATATATATATATATATATATATATATGTCAGTAGACACATATATGTATATATATTATTACTTCATACAGCGCTAGATAGCTTTAAAGCCGGTAATTCAATTACCGTCTTTTGCTATCTCCTTCCTAAACCCGACATGATATGAGACATGGTCTACATACAGTAAACCATCTCATATCACCATTTTTTTTGCATATTCCACACTACTAATGTTAGTAGTGTGTATATGCAAAATTTGGCCGTTCTAGCTATTAAATTAAAGGGTTAAATGGCGGAAAAAATTGGCGTGGGCTCCCGCGCAATTTTCTCCGCCAGAGTAGTAAAGCCAGTGACTGAGGGCGATATTAATAGCCTGGAGAGGGTCCACGGTTATTAGTCCCCCCCTGGCTAAAAACATCTGCCCCCAGCCACCCCAGAAAAGACACATCTGGGAGATGCGCCTATTCTGGCACTTGGCCACTCTCTTCCCATTCCCGTGTAGCGGTGGGATATGGGGTAATGAAGGGTTACTGCCACCTTGCTATTGTAAGGTGACATTAAGCCAAATTAATAATGGAGAG
The DNA here is from genome assembly GCF_032444005.1 of Ranitomeya imitator. Lineage (NCBI taxonomy): Eukaryota > Metazoa > Chordata > Amphibia > Anura > Dendrobatidae > Ranitomeya > Ranitomeya imitator. The sequence continues at coordinate 243,416,572 of NC_091282.1, forward strand.
GCGTCAATTATGACACCTATCCATTATTAATCCAATACTAGTAAAGGGTTAAAAAAAAAACACAAACACATTATTAAAAATTATTTTAATGAAAAAATCACAAAGGTTGTTGTAATATTTTATTCTACGCTCAATCCACTCACTGAAGACCCTCGATCTGTAACAAAAAAAATAAACCAACAATATCCATACCTTCCGAAGATCTGTAACGTCTGGACAACCAGCAGAGGGCGCCTCTTATGAACTCGAGCCTGGGAGCTTTCTAGGAAAGTTCCCACGATCTAGGGACAACCAGCAGAGGGCGCCTCACCGCAAATGAAGGTAAATATAGGTCATTGACCTATTTTACCTTCATTCTCCAGGGTTTTGCAGCAAGGAGCAGCGCTGCATTAGCAGAGCTCCTGGCTGCAAAATATTTTAACCCCTTCAGATGGATTTACATCGTGGGACGTTACAGATCTTCGGAAGGTATGTTGGTTTATTATTTTTACTTTGTTACAGAGCGAGGGTCTTCAGAAGGATTGAGCGTAGAATAAATTATTACAACAACCTTTGTTTTTATTTCATTAAAATAATTTATAATAATGTGTTTGTGTTTTTTTTAACCCTTTACTAGTATTGGATTAATAATGGATAGGTGTCATAATCGACACCTCTCCATTATTAATTTGGCTTAATGTCACCTTACAATAGCAAGGTGGCATTAACCCTTCATTACCCCATATCCCACCGCTACACGGGAATGGGAAGAGAGTGGCCAAGTGCCAGAATAGGCGCATCTTCCAGATGTGCCTTTTCTGGGGTGGCTGGGGGCAGATGTTTTTAGCCAGGGCGGGCCCAATAACCGTGGACCCTCTCCAGGCTATTAATATCTGCCCTCAGTCACTGGCTTTACTACTCTGGCGGAGAAAATTGCGCGGGAGCCCCCGCCAATTTTTTACGCCATTTAACCCTTTAATTTAATAGCTAGAACGGTCAAATTTTGCATATACACACTACTAACATTAGTAGTGTGGAATATGCAAAAAAAAATGGGGATATGAGATGGTTTACTGTATGTAAACCATGTCTCATATCATGTCGGGTTTAGGAAGGAGATAGCAAAAGCGCAATACGGTGACAAACGCAGCATGCTGCAATTTTCTACGGCCGTAGAAAGCCGTATAATACTGATCAGTAAAATACGGCAGATAGGAGCAGGGGCATAGAGAATAATTGTGCCGTTTGTTTGGCGAGTTTTACGGACGTATTTTCTGCGCTCTTACGTCCGTAAAACTCGCTAGTGTGACTCCAGCCTTAGACAACATATTGCCCATCACACAAAAGCATTTCGGTTGTAATTACATGCGAGTTCAGGCCGCTAAATGAGTTTGATCGACGATACTGAAGTTGTTCAAAGCTTGTTTCCTGGCCTCTTCCACCGTCTGAGAAAGAATGATGGGACAGAACCATCACTAATAGATCGCTAACAGATCACCATACAGTATCATGTTATCAGCAGCACATCTACAGTTTACACCGGCGATGTGCTGCTGAGAACAAGGATTTTTGTTCCGGCAAAAACAATCTGAATATGCAGCATTTTACTTGTTTAGTAAAATACACCCCATAGTCCTCCATATATTATAATGTGCACCACAGTCCTCCATATAGTATAATACACTCCCTATAGGCTTCCATATATTAAAATACACTGCTCAGTCCTCCACGTAGTATAATACACTCCTCATAGGCCTCCATATAGCATAATACAGTCCTCATAGTGCTCCATATAGTATAATGCACCGCCATAGTCATCCATGTAGTACAATTCACTTCCCATAGTGTAATGCACCCCATAGTTCTTCATATAGTATAACGTATTCCCCATAGTCCTCGATACAGTATAATGCAGCCCACATACAGTATAATGCAGCCACCACCCTACAGAGTATAATGCAGCCACCCCAGAGTATAATGCAGCCACCTCAAAGTATAATGCAGCCACCCCAGAGTATAATGTAACCCTCCATAGAATATAATGCAGCCCCCCTCATAGTTTAATGCATCCCCCTCATAGAGTATTGAAGACACAAAAGAGCATAGTAGAACCAAAAACACTCAGTTTCAAAAAATCACAGTAATCCGCAAGTGCTAGTAAAAGATGTAAAAAACAGGGTATTTGGTTGATACGTTTTTTGCAAAAAATGTATGCTAAGCTGCTCCACCAATCGTCAAGGTATACCCATATCAGAGCAGTCCTAACTGATGTACTGTATGCAATCCCTATCTGATGTATTTAAAACCCTGATTATCTGTATATTACCTGTGTGAACAGGGTTCAGAGAGGAAAAGTCCATGTGGACATGCTGAGTGGAACAGCTTTTGTGCAGATAGCCCAAGAGGAGTGGTGGGTAACTCCCTAGTCTTGTAGACACAAGAGAACAATTATGGAAACAGGAACACATGGGCTACTTGCACAGTGAACAAGTCTGTAGGAACATGTTCACACACCACCAAGAAACTTGAAGACACAAAAGAGCATAGAGTATGATGCAATCACCCCTCATAGAATATAAATATAATACAACCCCCCATAGAACATAATGTAGCCCCGAATAGAATACAACCCATCTCCCCATAATATATAATGTAGCCCCCATAGAATATAATGCAGCCCCCCATAGTATATAAGACAGCCTCCTCCATAGAATCTAAGGGTCACTTCTGTCTGTCTGTCTGTCTTTCTGTCACAGATATTCATTGGTCGCGGCTTCTGTCTGTCATGGAATCCAAGTCGCTGATTGGTCGTGGCAAAACGCCCACGACCATTGCCACGACCAATCAGCGACGCCCGCAGTCCGGCAGCAATATGGCCTCTCTTTCCTCCCCGCAGTCAGTGCCCGCTCCATACTCCCCTCCAGTCAGCCCTCACACAGGGTTAATGCCAGCGTTACCGGAACGCGGTGTAACGCACTCCGGTTACGCATCTATTAACCCTGTGTGACCAACTTTTTACTGCAGCATCAATAGTAAAACGATCTAATATTAAAAATAATAATAATAATAATTTAAAAAAACCTTATTCTCACCTTCCACCGTCGCGTCCTCTCCTCGGCACTGAAAGCGGCAGGTTCCGCTTCCAAAGATGCTATGGGAGAAGGACCTTCCATGACGTCACGGTCATGTGACTGCGACGTCATCACAGGTCCTGCGCTCATACCAATCCTGGGACCGGACACCGCACACAAGCACCGGAACTACAACGGGCTCTTCGGATGGTGAGTATGTTTCTTTTTTATTTTTTAACCTGTTACATAAGTGACTGGGCAATATACTACCTGGCTGGGCAATATACTACGTGTCTGTGCTGTATACTACGTGACTGGGCAATATACTACGTGGCTGGGCAATATACTACGTGGCTGGGTAATATACTACGTGGCTGGGCAATATTCTACGTGGCTGGGCAATATACTACGTGGCTGGCCAATATACTACGTGGCTGGCCAATATACTACGTGGCTTGCCAATATACTGCGTGGCTGGGCAATATACTGCGTGGCTGGGCAATATACTACGTGGCTGGGCAATATAGTATGTGGCTGGGCAATATATTATGTGGCTGGGCAATATCCTATGTGACTGGGCAATATACTACGTGGACATGCATATTCTAGAATACCCGATGCGTTAGAATCGGTCCACCATCTAGTAGTATATAACACAGCCACATAGTATATAAAACGGCCTCCCCCATCTATATATATAATTGCCTAAGGGTTTTTCTGTCTGTCTGTCTGTCTTTCTGTCTGTCTGTCTGTCCTGGAAATCCCACCTCTCTGATTGGTCGAGGCCGCCAGGCCTCGACCAATCAGCGACGGGCACAGCATCGACGTAGAAATCCTGCGTCTCTGATTGGTCGAGGCCGCCAGGCCTCGACCAATCCGCAACGGGCACAGTATCGACGTAGATGTCATAATGGTTGCCATGGCGACGATGATGTCCTAAAGGTTGCCTCGACCAATCAGCGACGGGCACAGTCTGCCGCGAATTCTGGAATCATCATTGTCCATGGCGGCCTGGCGGCCTCGACCAATCAGAGACCGGCACAGCATCGACGTAGAAATCCCGCATCTCTGATTGGTCGAGGCCGCCAGGCCTCGACCAATCAGCAACGGGCACAGCGACGATGATGTCATAAAGGACGTAGACATCTCACGTTTCTGATTCAGCGACGGGCACAGTATCGACGTAGATGTCATAATGGTTGCCATGGCGACGATGATGTCATAAAGGTTGCCTCGACCAATCAGCGACGGGCACAGTGTGCCGCGAATTCTGGAATCATCATTGTCCATATACTACGGGGACATGCATATTCTAGAATACCCGATGCGTTAGAATCGGGCCACCATCTAGTAGAATATAATATACACCCCCATAGTATATATCAAAGCCCGCATAGTATATAGCACAACCCGCATAGTATATAGCACAACCCGCATAGTATATAGCACAGCCTGCATAATATAGCACAGCCTGCGTAGTAGTATACAGGACAGCCCGCATAGTAGTATACAGCACAGCCCGCGTAGTAGTATACAGCACAGCCCACCTAGTAGTATACAGCACAGCCCGCCAAGTAGTATACAGTACAGCACAGCCCGCCAAGTAGTATTCAGCACAGCCCGTGTAGTAGTATACAGCACAGCCCACACAGTAGTATACAGCACAGCCCACACAGTAGTATATACAGCACAACCCACACAGTAGTATATACAGCACAGCCCACACAGAAGTACACAGTACAGCGCACACAGTAGTACACAGCACAGCCCACACAGTAGTATATACAGCACAGCCAACACAGTAGTATATACAGCACAGCCCACACAGTAGTATATACAGCACAGCCCACAAAGTAGTATATACAGCACAGCCCACACAGTAGTATATACAGCACAGCCCACACAGTAGTATACAGCACAACCCACACAGTAGTATATACAGCACAGCCCACACAACTGTAACTGAGGCAATGACAGACTAGCACAGCCCACATCTCATCTCTCCTCTCCTTCCCCCTCCACCCCCGATAATGGCCCCACAGTCCAGTAAAAAAAAACAAAAAAAACCACTCTCCGCACCTTTCCTCTTGCCCGCGCTGATCCCTGCTGCTGTCTCGGCGGCTGCAGTCTGCCCGAGACACAGCAGGTGCATGATGATATGACGTCATTGTGCACCCGCAGTGTCAGAGGCAGAGCGGGGAATGATGGGAGAGGGAGCATCAGCAGACGCTCTCTCCTCCATCATTGCATTGAATTTTACCGGCGTCATAGACGCCAGTATAGTTGAATGCAGCGGCGGCACTGGCGGGGGGAGGGGGAGAGTGCAGCGGCCCACTACTGGCACCGGCCCTTCTGGCATTTGCCAAAAGTGCCAGATGGCCAGTCCGGCCCTGGTGTGAAGATATGGCCCAGTATGGAAAGGAGAGGGCAGTGTGGAGGGGATGTACCATAAGAGCGACAGTGTGGGGGTCATATTTGGTGTAGGGAATATAGTGAGGGGTAATTAATTATTCAGGGATTCAGATATTTTTAATCAGGAGCATTATAATGACACTGACACTTTAAGGGCATCATGTGGAGATGTGTGAGGAGACGAGCTGTGGATGAGAAACGTCATCAATCATAGCGTCTGGACAAAATGAAGAAGAAAAGAAAGAGAACGACTACAGACAGCGTCATCTATAAGGTACCTTGATGTAAATGTTTTTTTGTGATCCTGCCCAATTCTCATATTTTTATTTACCGTATTGTTCGGATTATAAGACACTCCGGATTATAAGACGCATTCCAAATTTTAAGGAGCAAAATAGGAAAAAAAACTTTTTTTTAATAAAATGGTGGTGCTTCTTATAATCCATGTGTCTTATTGCTTACTGGGGGTGGTGAAGGCGGTAAAGCGGGGTCCCAGGGTCGCTGCTGGAGGAGGCAAGAGTGGAGCATTGCTGCAGGCCGCAGGCTGGGATGAGGGAGTGTTCGGATTTGCGGTGCGCCACTGCGGTTGTCCAGTGCTGCAGGTGGTGTCAGGTGCTGCGGGTGGTGTCCGGTGCTGTGGGTGGTGTCCGGTGCTGCAGGGGGCTTTAACAACATTTTGTGAAAGGCCAGAACCCCCCCGCAGTTTCATGGTTCCTATGTGGTGGACTGCCAGGGGTGGCGCATGCGCAGATGCAGATTTCGGCATCAAGATCTCGGGAGATCTCCATCTGCACATGCCCCGCCCCGGCAGCCATTTTCCCGGAGTCCGCCTCATAGGAAACCATGGGACTGCGGGGCCTCTGGCCTTTCACAAAATGTCATCAGACCTCCCACAGCACCAGACACCAGCCTCAGCGGCACCGCACATCCGAACACCCCCTGCTGCCTGCAGCAACGTTCCACTCTTTCCTCCTCCAGCTGAGACCCTGCTCCACCGCAGCTGGTAAGGTATATCTGCATTATAAAACGCACGCCAATTTTCCCCCCATACTTGTGCAAGGGAGAATCCTAAAAGTGTGCAGTGCATGCACTGTGAGAATTCAGAAGTCTGCAGCCACCTATAGTGACTGCAAACTTTCATCTCAAACCTGGACGCACCCTTTAATTATAAAGTGAAGCATTGTAGCATGCCAATCCTAACAGAGTGTAATATCTTCACTGTCAGAATTCAGCTCTAATTGCTGGTTCCAGCAGTCATCTCATGGCCACTTTACGCATATGAGATTTTCCTATTTGGTCATGTGACAACAAGCCTCTTTTCCTGCTTCTCTGTTTTTCACTGAACATTGAGAAAACTAGGAAGAGCAGCTCGTCGGCACGTGACTAAGTGTACACATCCCATATGTGCTAGGTGAGGGGGGTGGGGGGCGGAGCGCCAAACTGAATTCTTGCCCCGGGTGCCAGAAAACCTTGATACATCTCTGCACAGAGGGGTCTGATTGGTTCAAGCGGACAGACCCTCTATACGTTTCAATTGTTTATTGGTTAATAATCAGGGTTACGCTGCCTATTGGGATGATGTGGAGGACTCCCGTCGTTTGATTGGTTGGATATGCCCGTCATGATGATGCTGAGACTTGGTATCATTTGATTGGCCCGGTTATCTGTGACGTGGCTTTGACACTTATAATTTTGATTAGCCAACATAGTTATGATGTAAAGGGGTCTGATTGGGTCATGCGAACAGGCCCTTTGCACATTTCAATGGTTTATTGGTGGGGCAGGTCAGATGTGTTTAAGCCCCCTCTATATGATTGGTTAAGGGGTGTGTCTGAGAATTTGCTGATGCGGGGAATCCCGGCCTATTTAAAGATGGTGGTTTGGCAGACGAATGCAGCCAGTAACTAGGCTGACACATTACCAATATCACATCATGATATTGATTGCACTGAGTTCACTTTATTTACTGCTAGCCCCTGATGACTCAAAACAGTGATAGATAGTTGAGGAATCGGGTAGGGCTTGTTCTCTAAGGTGCTGATGTTTAAACCTCAATAATAAATCTTGACATGAGAAGTGTCCACCACAACTAGTGGTCATTTAGGTAGAGAGGTTTGTGACCACTGAAATTTGGTGGCCATGCTCAGGATCTTGTAGAGTGCTAGGATTTGAGAATTATTTAGTGACACCTTTAGGTGCCCACGAAACCTAGTGGTCACCAACAGTATTCAATATGATTATACCTAATTAGTGGTGTTACTTAATAATCCATCAACCAAATATTTTTGAATTAGCAATAATTTAATTGCTATGCTGGACTTCCAGCAACAACAGTTGCTGTATTTTAGCAATTTGTCAATAGGCATCATATATATCAATTACAAATAGTTGCTAATATGGATTATTATCAAAAATAAGGGTTGCTGTAGTATTTACTTAACTGGCCCTGTGAGAAAATAGGTATATGTAAGTGTTAGTTTGTATTTAGGTTTTAATATATATAAATATTAAAAGTTATATATTATATATTACTCCAGTTGGATTTGACAGTGAATTAAGTATTTTTAGAATTGGGGATATTCGTACATTAAAATAATGTTAATCGAAAAAAATGATACCTGACTCTTCTCAGAATCATCCTTTACCCACAAGGCGATATCTAGCATGGAGCCCCAGACCGAGGAAGATTGACAGTCATCATGTGTTTCTTCCATTTTCTAATAACTGCACAGTTGTTGCCTTCTCACCAGGCTGGTTGCCTATTGTCCTGTAGCACATCTCAGCCTTGTGCAGGTCTTCAATTGTTTTCCTGATGTCCATAGACAGCTCTTTGATCTTAGCCGTGGTGGAGAGGTTGTGTCACAACACAGATGTCGTGTGACCCGGGAACAGGGGCTCCTTCCCTGTCCCTAACACTAGGGGTGCCCTATCTCGCCCTATTTCACTGGATACTTCTGAAGGTGAAGATACCTCCATCCTTGCCTTATCTCCTGAGACAGCCCTCCGTCTGTTCTCTTCCCCCACCCAGGGCAGAGGGGCGCTACTGTGCGCTGTAGTACACCAACCAGACAAACATGGCAACACAAACAAGAAAACTCCAGGCATACAAAATATTCACTCACATATAACAGAGGAATACATCGGGGAGAGGATGTAGGGGAATAAACCAAAATGGAGAAGGATAAGGAATTACCACATATACAAACCAAATAACAGTCATAGATAACTCCACCAACTCTCCTTCTCATATGTACTCCTCTCCCATCGTTAGCCATGCAGCAAATGCTAGCTCTGACAAGGATTTGCATCAGAGCCCAGATTATAATGGGGAAAGGAGTGGCTAACCGAGCCCAGCTGAGAGCATAGGGATTTCCAACATGGGCGATTAACCCCTGTTCTGTCAGAAGGACTAAGCACATTTAAAATGAAGGAGAAGTGCTTCTTCTCAGCGCCAGAGTGAGAGCAATCAGATGCTGCGGTCTTCTGGCTCCACACTGTCGCAGTAACCCCGTGACAGTTTGGAGTGTGATTGATTGTGTGTGGACAAGTGTCTTCTATACAGGTTACAAGTTCAAACTGGTGCAATTAAAACAGGTAATGAGTGCAGGGTGGGAGGGCTTCTTGAAGAAAAACTAACAGGTCTGTGAGAGCCAGAATTCTTGCTGGTTTGTAGGCGTTCAAATACTTATTTGGTGCAATAAATGCAAATTAAATATGTAAAAATAATAGAATGTGATTTTATGTTTGTTTCTTATTTTTAGATTCTGTGTCTCACAGGTGAAGTGTACTTATGAAAAAACAGAGCTCTACATAGTTTATAGGTGGGAAAACGTGCAAAATTGGCAGTGTATCAAATACTTATTTTACCCACTTTATACATACTATTTTATACATATGAGTTATTTATTACTACAAACAAATAAGAACCTATTAACAGGATGATCAGCAAAGCCAAACAGCTTGCTTTAATCTCATGGTAAAAAAAGGATTTCAAAACCAAAATTAGGTTACTTGAGATGTTTCATTGCGTTTTTGAGTGCGTTCAACTGCAGTTTTTGCCTCTTTGGCAGGTCATGTTTTAAATGAAAACTGCTTTGTTTTTTTATACTTCATGTTACCTAGCTTTGATAAAACGTTATTAATAAAGCCATATGCACATTACATGCATTTATAGAGCTTACGGCTGCGGAGGCACAATGACACATAAGCGTTTTTTACCTACAGATTCTCCTTATCTCATTCAAGTCTATGAGGAAAATCTTGGGGACTAAACCTAAGGCTACGTGCACAAGTTGCAGAATGTCCTGTGAATTTTTCCAGACTGATTTTGGTAAATCCGCAGGTAAACCGCACTGCGGATTACCTGCAGAATTACCGTGGATTTACCACTTTTTTTTGCGGATTTTGTGCGGATTCCACCTGAGGTTTTACACCTGCGGATTCCTATTATGGAACAGGTGTAAACCGCTGCGGAATCCGCACAAAGAATTGATATGCTGTGGATTAAACAACGCTACGTTTCCGCGCGTTTTTTTCCGCAGCATGTGCACTGCGGATTTTGTTTTCCATAGGTTTACATGGTACTGTAAACTCAGGGAAAACTGCTGCGAATCCGCAGCGTCAAAACCGCTGCGGATCCGCAGCAAAATCCGCAATGTGTGCACATACCCTTAAGCTAGCTTTACATGTGTCAATTTGTTCCATAACCTGCCTTTCAATTTTTAAAATTATGGTTGTTACGTGACGTACAAAATTATCATAGGTTTTAATTGAGTGCAGGCTCCCTCTGCATAGGGGGTGTTTCGGCTCCAAAATATGTAAATGCAGATTTTGCTATGGATTTTATCCATTGAATAAAAATAATTGAAATCTGCTTTAAATTCTGAAAACAAAATCAAACCCAAATACAGCATACTGCTTTCATATCCAATCTATAAAATCCTTGAACCCCATTCACCTGCATTTTACTGTGCTTTATATTAGGGTTGAGCGAAACGGGTCGTTCATTTTCAAAAGTCGCCGACTTTTGGCAAAGTCGGGTTTCATGAAACCCGATCCGACCCCTGTGCGGGGTCGGCCATGCGGTACGCGACTTTCGCGCCAAAGTCGCGTTTCAATGACGCGAAAAGCGCCATTTCTCAGCCAATGAAGGTAAACGCAGAGTGTGGGCAGCGTGATGACATAGGTCCTGGTCCCCACCATCTTAGAGAAGGGCATTGCAGTGATTGGCTTGCTGTCCGCGGCGTCACAGGGGCTATAAAGGGGCGTTCCCGCCGACCGCCATGTTACTGCTGCTGATCTGAGCTTAGGGAGAGGTTGCTGCCGCTTCGTCAGAAGCAGGGATAGCGTTAGGCAGGGTCCATTAACCACCAAACCGCTTGTGCTGTAGCGATTTCCACTGCCCAACACCACCTTCGGTGTGCAGGGACAGTGGAAGCTACATTTTTTTTTTTTCCTCAGCGCTGTAGCTCATTGGGCTGCCCTAGAAGGCTCCCTGATAGCTGCATTGCTGTGTGTACGCCGCTGTGCAAACCAACTGCTTTTTTCAAAGCACAAATCCTCTTGTTCCTTCCTTTCTGCACAGCTATCTTGTTTGTTTGTCCACACTTTTTATTTAATTTGTGCATCAGTCCACTCCTTATTGCTGCCTGCCATACCTGGCTGAGATTACTGCAGGGAGATAGTAATTGAAGGACAGTTCCTTTTTTTTTTTTTTTTTTTGTGGGAGATTAAGATTGGCATTTCTGCTAGAGTGCCATCCCTGTCTGTGTCATCTCTCACTCAGTGGGCCATAGAAAGCCTATTTATTTTTTTGCTTGATTTGGGTTCTAAAATCTACCTGAAAAAATCACTACATCAATCAGTGGGAGAAAAATATTGGCCTCAGGGCTTGTGTGCCACTCATGACTCCTGTGTGCGTCCTCTCTCACTCAGTGGGCCCTACAAAGCCTATTTATTTTTTTTTTGTTTTCTAAATTCTCCCTGAAACAATCATTTTATTTTATTTTGTTTCTAAATTCTTCCTGAAAAATTCATTTTTTTGTATTTTTTTTTCTAAAGTCTCCCTGAAAAAAAAATAAAAATCAAATCAGTGGGAGATTAATATTGCCCTTTCTGCTTGTGTGCCAGTCTTGACTCCTGGGTGTGCCATCTCTCTCTCTCTCCAATTGTGGGCCATAGAAAGCCTATTTATTTTTTTGCTTGATTTGGGTTCCAAAATCTACCTGAAAAAATCACTAAATCAATCAGTGGGAGATAAATATTGGCCTCTGGGCTTGTGTGCCACTCCTGACTCCTGTGTGCGTCATCTCTCACTCAGTGGGCCCTAGAAAGCCTATTTTTTGTTTTATTTGTTTTCTAAATTCTCCCTGAAAAAATCATTTTATTTTATTTGGTTTCTAAATTATTCCTGAAAAAAATCATTTTTTTTGTATTTTTTTTTTCTAAAGTCTCCCTGAAACAAAAAAAAAAAATCAAATCAGTGGGAGATTAATATTGCCCTTTCTGCTTGTGTGCCAGTCTTGACTCCTGGGTGTGCCATCTCTCTCTCTCCAATTGTGGGCCATAGAAAGCCTATTAATTTTTTTGCTTGATTTGGGTTCCAAAATCTACCTGAAAAAATCACTAAATCAATCAGTGGGAGATAAATATTGGCCTCTGGGCTTGTGTGCCACTCCTGACTCCTGTGTGCGTCCTCTCTCACTCAGTGGGCCCTACAAAGCCTATTTTTTTGTTTTGTTTTCTAAATTCTCCCTGAAACAATCATTTTATTTTATTTTGTTTCTAAATTCTTCCTGAAAAATTCATTTTTTTGTATTTTTTTTTCTAAAGTCTCCCTGAAAAAAAAAAAAAAATCAAATCAGTGGGAGATTAATATTGCCCTTTCTGCTTGTGTGCCAGTCTTGACTCCTGGGTGTGCCATCTCTCTCTCTCTCTCTCCAATTGTGGGCCATAGAAAGCCTATTTACTTTTTTGCTTGATTTGGGTTCCAAAATCTACCTGAAAAAATCACTAAATCAATCAGTGGGAGATAAATATTGGCCTCTGGGCTTGTGTGCCACTCCTGACTCCTGTGTGCGTCATCTCTCACTCAGTGGGCCCTAGAAAGCCTATTTTTTGTTTTATTTGTTTTCTAAATTCTCCCTGAAAAAATCATTTTATTTTATTTGGTTTCTAAATTATTCCTGAAAAAATCATTTTTTTTGTACTTTTTTTTCTAAAGTCTCCCTGAAAAAAAAAAAAAAAAAAATCAAATCAGTGGGAGATTAACCCCTTCCCGACCCATGACGCCACGTAGGCGTCATGAAAGTCGGTGCCATTCCGACCCATGACGCCTATGTGGCGTCATGGAAAGATCGCGTCCCTGCAGGCCGGGTGAAAGGGTTAACTCCCATTTCACCCGATCTGCAGGGACAGGGGGAGTGGTAGTTTAGCCCAGGGGGGGGTGGCTTCACCCCCTCGTGGCTACGATCGCTCTGATTGGCTGTTGAAAGTGAAACTGCCAATCAGAGCGATTTGTAATATTTCACCCATTATAACGGGTGAAATATTACAATCCAGCCATGGCCGATGCTGCAATATCATCGGCCATGGCTGGAAATACTAGTGTGCCCCCACCCCACCCCACCGATCGCCCCCCCAGCCCCCCGATCTGGCCGGTACACTGCTCCGGCTCCCCTCCGTCCTGTGCTCCGCTCCCCCCCCCGTGCTCTTGTCCGCTCCCCCCGTGCTCCAATCACCACCCCGTGCTCCGATCACCCCCCCTGCACTCCGATCCACCCCCCCGGTGCTCCGTTCAGCCCCCCCATGCTCCGTTCCACGCCCCCCGTTCTCCGTTCCACCCCTCCCGCGCTCCGATTCCCCCCCCCCGTGCTCCGATCCCCCCCCCCCGTGGTCCCCCCCACCCCATCATACTTACCGATCCAGCCGGGGTCCCGTCCGTCTTCTCCCCGGGCGCCGCCATCTTCCAAAATGGCGGGCGCATGCGCAGTGCGCCCGCCGAATCTGCCGGCCGGCAGATTCGTTCCAAAGTGCATTTTGATCACTGAGATAGATTATATCTCAGTGATCAAAATAAAAAAAATAATAAATGACCCCCCCCCCTTTGTCACCCCCATAGGTAGGGACAATAAAAAAATAAAGAAATTTTTTTTTTCCCACTAATGTTAGAATAGGGTTAGGGTTAGGGGTAGGGTTAGGGGTAGGGTTAGGGTTAGGGGTAGGGTTAGGGCTAGGGTTAGGGTTAGGGGTAGGGTTAGGGGTAGGGTTAGGGCTAGGGTTAGGGCTAGGGTTAGGGGTAGGGTTAGGGGTAGGGTTAGGGTTAGGGCTAGGGTTAGGGCTAGGGTTAGGGTTTCGGTATGTGCACACGTATTCTGTTCCTCTGCGGATTTTTCCGCTGCGGATTTGATAAATCCGCAGTGCTAAACCGCTGCGGATTTATGGCGGATTTACCGCGTTTTTTTCTGCGCATTTCACTGCGGTTTTACAACTGCGATTTTCTATTGGAGCAGTTGTAAAACCGCTGCGGAATCCGCACAAAGAAGTGACATGCTGCGGAATGTAAACCGCTGCGTTTCCGTGCAGTTTTTCCGCAGCATGTGTACAGCGATTTTTGTTTCCCGTAGGTTTACATTGAACTGTAAACTCATGGGAAACTGCTGCGGATCCGCAGTGTTTTCCGCAGCGTGTGCACATACCTTTAGAATTAGGCCATGTGCACACGGTGCGGATTTGGCTGCGGATCCGCAGCAGTGTTCCATCAGGTTTACAGTACCATGTAAACATATGAAAAACCAAATCCGCTGTGCCCATGGTGCGGAAAATACCGCGCGGAAACGCTGCGTTGTATTTTCCGCAGCATGTCAATTCTTTGTGCGGATTCCGCAGCGTTTTACACCTGTTCCTCAATAGGAATCCGCAGGTGAAATCCGCACAAAAAACACTGGAAATCCGTGGAAAATCCGCAGGTAAAACGCAGTGCCTTTTACCCGTGGATTTTTCAAAAATGGTGCGGAAATATCTCACACGAATCCGCAACGTGGGCACATAGCCTTAGGGTTAGGGTTGGAATTAGGGTTGTGGTTAGGGTTAGGGGTGTGTTGGGATTAGGGTTGTGGTTAGGGGTGTGTTGCGGTTAGGGTTGTGATTAGGGTTATGGCTACAGTTGGGATTAGAGTTAGGGGTGTGTTGGGGTTAGTGTTGGAGGTAGAATTGAGGGGTTACCACTGTTTAGGCACATCAGGGGTCTCCAAACGCAACATGGCGCCACCATTGATTCCAGCCAATCTCGTATTCAAAAAGTCAAATGGTGCTCCCTCACTTCCGAGCCCTGACGTGTGCCCAAACAGTGGTTTACCCCCACATATGGGGTACCAGCATACTCAGGACAAACTGCGCAACAATTACTGGGGTCCAATTTCTCCTGTTACCCTTGTGAATCTAAAAAAATGCTTGCTAAAACATAATTTTTGAGGAAAGAAAAATGATTTTTTATTTTCACGGCTCTGCGTTGTAAACGTCTGTGAAGCACTTGGGGGTTCAAAGTGCTCACCACATATCTAAATAAGTTCCTTGGGGGGTCTAGTTTCTAAAATGGGGTCACTTGTGGGGGTTTCTACTGTTCAGGCACACCAGGGGCTCTGCAAACGCAACGTGACACCCGCTGACCATTCCATCAAAGTCTGCATTTCAAAAGTCACTACTTCCCTTCTGAGCCCCGACGTGTGCCCAAACAGTGGTTTACCCCCACTCATGGGGTATCAGCGTACTCAGGAGAAACTGGACAATAACTTTTGGGGTCCAATTTCTCCTGTAACCCTTAGGAAAATAAATAATTCTGGGCTAAATAATTATTTTTGAGGAAAGAAAACGTATTTATTATTTTCACGGCTCTGCATTATAAACTTCTATGAAGCACTTGGGGGTTCAAAGTGCTCACCACACATCTAGATAAGTTCCTTTCGGGGTCTAGTTTCCAAAATGGGGTCACTTGTGGGGGGTTTCTACTGTTAAGCCACATCAGGGGCTCTGCAAACGCAACGTGACGCCCGCAGACCATTCCATCAAAGTCTGCATTTCAAAACGTCACTACTTCACTTCCAAGCCTCGGCATGTGCCCAAACAGTGGTTTACCCCCACATATGGGGTATCAGCGTACTCAGGAGAAACTGGACAACAACTTTTGGGGTCCAATTTCTTCTGTAACCCTTGGGAAAATAAAAAATTCTGGGCTAAATAATTATTTTTGAGGAAAGAAAACGTATTTATTATTTTCACGGCTCTGCATTATAAACTTCTATGAAGCACTTGGGGGTTCAAAGTGCTCACCACACATCTAGATAAGTTCCTTTGGGGGTCTAGTTTCCAAAATGGGGTCACTTGTGGGGGGTTTCTACTGTTAAGCCACATCAGGGGCTCTGCAAACGCAACGTGACGCCCACAGAGCATTCCATCAAAGTGTGCATTTCAAAACGTCACTACTTCACTTCCGAGCCCCGGCATGTGCCAAAACAGTGATTTACCCCCACATATGTGGTATCAGCGTATTCAGGAGAAACTGGACAACAACTTTTGGGGTCAAATTTCTCCTGTTGCCCTTGGGAAAATAAAAAATTGCAGGCTAAAAGATCATTTTTGAGAAAATAATTTTTTTTTTTTATTTTCATGGCTCTGCGTTATAAACTTCTGTGAAGCACTTGGGGGTTCAAAGTCCTCACCACACATCTAGATTAGTTCCTTTGGGGGTCTAGTTTCCAAAATGGTGTCATTTCTGGGGGATCTCCAATCTTTAAGCACACAGGGGCTCTCCAAACGTGACATGGTGTCCGCTAATGATTGGAGCTAATTTTCCATTTAAAAAGCCAAATGGCGTGCCATCCCTTCCGAGCCCTGCCGTGCGCCCAAACAGTGGTATACCCCCACATATGGGGTATCAGCGTACTCAGGACAAACTGGACAACAATATTTGGGGTCCAATTTCTCCCATTATCCTGGGCAAAATAGGAAATTCCAGGCTAAAAAATCATTTTTGAGGAAAGAAAAATTATTTTTTATTTTCATGGCTCTGCATTATAAACTTCTGTGAAGCACCTGGGGGTTTAAAGTGCTCAATATGCATCTAGATAAGTTCCTTGGGGGGTCTAGTTTCCAAAATGGGGTCACTTGTGGGGGAGCTCCAATGTTTAGGCACACAGGGGCTCTCCAAACGCGACATGGTGTCCGCTAACAATTGGAGCTAATTTTCCATTCAAAAAGTCAAATGGCGCGCCTTCCCTTCCGAGCCCTGCCGTGTGCCCAAACAGTGGTTTACCCCCACATATGAGGTATCGGCGTACTCGGGAGAAATTGCCCAACAAATTTTATGATCCATTTTATCCTACTGCCCATGTGAAAATGAAAAAATTGAGGCGAAAAGAATTTTTTTGTGAAAAAAAAGTACTTTTTCATTTTTACAGATCAATTTGTGAAGCACCTGAGGGTTTAAAGTGCTCACTAGGCATCTAAATAAGTTCCTTGGGGGGTCTAGTTTCCAAAATGGGGTCACTTGTGGGGGAGCGCCAATGTTTAGGCACACAGGAGCTATCCAAACGCGACATGGTGTCCGCTAACGATGGAAATAATTTTTCATTCAAAAAGTCAAATGGCGCTCCTTCCCTTCCGAGCCTTACCATGTGCCCAAACAGTGGTTTACCCCCACATGTGAGGTATTGGTGTACTCAGGAGAAATTGCCCAACACATTTTAGGATCCATTTTATCCTGTTGCCCATGTGAAAATGAAAAAATTGAGGCTAAAAGAATTTTTTTGTGAAAAAAAAGTACTTTTTCATTTTTACGGATCAATTTGTGAAGCACCTGGGGGTTCAAAGTGCTCACTATGCATCTAGATAAGTTCCTTGGGGCGTCTAGTTTCCAAAATGGGGTCACTTGTGGGGGAGCTCCAATTTTTAGGCACACGGGGGCTCTCCAAACGTGACATGGTGTCCGCTAAAGAGTGGAGCCAATTTTTGATTCAAAAAGTCAAATGGCGCTCCTTCCCTTCCAAGCCCTGCCGTGCGCCCAAACAGTGGTTTACCCCCACATATGAGGTATCAGCGTACTCAGGACAAATTGGACAACAACTTTCGTGGTTCAGTTTCTCCTTTTACCATTGGGAAAATAAAAAAATTGTTGCTAAAAGATAATTTTTGTGACTAAAAAGTTAAATGTTCATTTTTTCCTTCCATGCTGCTTCTGCTGCTGTGAAGCACCTGAAGGGTTAATAAACTTCTTGAATGTGGTTTTGAGTACCTTGAGGGGTGCAGTTTTTAGAATGGTGTCACTTTTGGGTATTTTCAGCCATATAGACCCCTCAAACTGACTTCAAATGTGAGGTGGTCCCTAAAAAAAATGGTTTTGTAAATTTCGTTGTAAAAATGACAAATCGCTGGTCAAATTTTAACCCTTATAACTTCCTAACGAAAAAAAATTTTGTTTCCAAAATTGTGCTGATGTAAAGTAAACATGTGGGAAATGTTATTTATTAACTATTTTGTGTCACATATCTCTCTGGTTTAACAGAATAAAAATTCAAAATGTGAAAATTGCGAAATTTTCAAAATTTTCGCCAAATTTCCGTTTTTATCACAAATAAACGCAGAATTTATTGACCTAAATTTACCACTAACATGAAGCCCCATATGTCACGAAAAAAACAATCTCAGAACCGCTAGGATACGTTGAAGCGTTCCTGAGTTATTACCTCATAAAGGGACACTGGTCAGAATTGCAAAAAACGGCAAGGTCTTTAAGGTCAAAATAGGCTGGGTCATGAAGGGGTTAATATTGCCCTTTCTGCTTGTGTGCCAGTCTTGACTCCTGGGTGTGCCATCTCTCTCTCTCCAATTGTGGGCCATAGAAAGCCTATTAATTTTTTTGCTTGATTTGGGTTCCAAAATCTACCTGAAAAAATCACTAAATCAATCAGTGGGAGATAAATATTGGCCTCTGGGCTTGTGTGCCACTCCTGACTCCTGTGTGCGTCCTCTCTCACTCAGTGGGCCCTACAAAGCCTATTTTTTTTTATTTGTTTTCTAAATTCTCCCTGAAACAATCATTTTATTTTATTTTGTTTCTAAATTCTTCCTGAAAAAATTCATTTTTTTGTATTTTTTTTTTCTAAAGTCTCCCTGAAAAAAAAAAAAAAAATCAAATCAGTGGGAGATTAATATTGCCCTTTCTGCTTGTGTGCCAGTCTTGACTCCTGGGTGTGCCATCTCTCTCTCTCTCTCTCTCCAATTGTGGGCCATAGAAAGCCTATTTATTTTTTTTGCTTGATTTGGGTTCCAAAATCTACCTGAAAAAATCACTAAATCAATCAGTGGGAGATAAATATTGGCCTCTGGGCTTGTGTGCCACTCCTGACTCCTGTGTGCGTCCTCTCTCACTCAGTGGGCCATAGAAAGTCTTTTTTTTTTTTTATTTGTTTTCTAAATTCTCCCTGAAACAATCATTTCATTTTATTTGGTTTATAAATTCTTCCTTAAAAAATCATTTTCTTTAATTATTTTTTTTTTTCTAAAGTCTCCCTGTTAAAAAAAAAAAAACAAATCAGTGGGAGATTAATATTTACATTTGCGCTTCAGTGACAGTCCTGCGTGTGTGGCATCTCTCTCATTTGTTGCCACCAACAACAGAATGTGTAACATTGTGCCTGATTTTCGTTGTGGTCTCACCCACCTGTAAAGGGGTAGCTAAATCATACTGAAGTTATAGCTCACCGTGTAAGTTGTGTGACAGCAACAAATACCGTTAGTTTGGTAACGTTTTTAAAAAAATGAGGAAGTCTGGTGGAAGAGGTCGTGGCCGGGGGCGTTCATTGTCAGCTGGTAATGAGGGTAGTGGTAGTGGTGGAGCATCAGGTGGTCGTGGGAAAAAAAATATTGCACCTAAGTCTGGAGCTGTGGAGCCAGGTTCGTCATCTGGCTACACAAGGCCTCGAACGCTCCCTTTTCTGGGAGTAGGAAAACCGCTTTTAAAGCCGGAGCAGCAAGAGCAAGTTTTGGCTTATCTTGCTGACTCAGCCTCTAGCTCTTTTGCCTCCTCTCGTGAAACTGGTAAAAGTAAAAGCAGCGCGTCGTTAGTGGATGTTCACGGTCAGGGACAAGTCGCTTCCTTGTCCTCTTCAGCAAAAACAACAACAGAGAAGAATGCAGCAGGCGACACAACGGGTTACTCCATGGAGCTCTTTACACATACCGTCCCTGGCTTAGAAAGTGAAGCAGTTAACAGTCCATGCCCATTACAAGTTGAATCTGACATGGAGTGCACTGATGCACAGCCACAGCCAGACTACTATGCTGGTCCTTTGACTCAGACCACAACATTGCCCTCGCAGGGTGCTGATCAAGAATCAGACCCTGATGAGACTATGTTGCCCCATCACGAACGCTATACCACCGACCGACACGGTGACACAGACGAAGTTGCACACGAGCTACAAGAAGAGGTAATAGATGACCCAGTTCTTGACCCCGATTGGCAGCCATTGGGGGAACAGGGTGCAGGCGGCAGCAGTTCTGAAGCGGAGGAGGAGGGGCCGCAGCAGGCATCAACATCGCAACAGGTTCCATCTGCCGGGCCCGTATCTTGCCCAAAACGCGTGGCAAAGTCAAAACCTGTTGGAGGACAGCGTGGCCATCCGGTTAAAGCTCAGTCTGCAATGCCTGAAAAGGTATCTGATGCTAGAAAGAGTGCAGTCTGGCATTTTTTTAAACAACATCCAATTGATCAGCGCAAAGTCATCTGTCAAAAATGTTCAACTACCTTAAGCAGAGGGCAGAATCTGAAAAGTCTCAATACAAGTTGCATGCATAGACATTTAACCACCATGCATTTGCAAGCTTGGACTAACTACCAAACGTCCCTTAAGGTTGTAGCACCCTCGGCCAATGAAGCTAGTCATCAACGCAACATCCCTTCCGGCAGTGTAGGGCCACCATTTTCTGCACCACCTGCAGTATCTGTGCAGGTTTCTTTGCCAGGCCAAAGCAGTCAGGGTCAGGGAATCACCAGTTTCGTAGTAGGAAACACTGCATCTAGGGCACCGGCGGCAACAATACCATCTCCCACCGTCTCTCAGTCTGCCATGTCCACCAGCACCCCCGCTAGTTCCACGATCTCCAGCTCTCCAGTCCAGCTCACCCTACATGAGACTATGGTTAGAAAAAGGAAGTACTTAGCCTCGCATCCGCGTACACAGGGTTTGAACGCCCACATAGCTAGACTAATCTCGTTAGAGATGATGCCCTACCGGTTAGTTGAAAGCGAAGCTTTCAAAGCCCTGATGGACTACGCTGTACCACGCTACGAGCTACCCAGTCAACACTTTTTTTCCAGAAAAGCCATCCCAGCCCTCCACCAGCATGTTAAAGAGCGCATCGTCCATGCACTCAGGCAATGTGTGAGCACAAAGGTGCACCTGACAACAGATGCATGGACCAGTAGGCATGGCCAGGGACGTTACGTGTCCATCACGGCACACTGGGTAAATGTGGTGGATGCAGGGTCCACAGGGGACAGCAAGTTTGGGACAGTTCTGCCTAGCCCACGGTCTAGGAAACAGTTGGCTGTAGCCGTTCGCACCCCCTCCTCCTCCTCCTCGTCCTCCTGCAGAAGCGAGACCTCGTCCACAGACCGCAGTCGCACAACCACTCCATCCGCAGCTGCCACTGTTGCACACCAGGTCTCCCATTATGGGGCAGCTACTGGCAAACGTCAGCAGGCTGTATTGGCTATGAAGTGTTTGGGCGACAACAGACACACCGCTGAAGTTCTGTCCGAGTTCATGCAGAAAGAAACGCAGTCGTGGCTGGGCACTGTAGATCTTGAGGCAGGCAAGGTAGTGAGTGATAACGGAAGGAATTTCATGGCTGCCATCTCCCTTTCCCAACTGAAACACATTCCTTGCCTGGCTCACACCTTAAACCTGGTGGTGCAGTGCTTCCTGAATAGTTATCCGGGGTTATCCGACCTGCTCCTCAAAGTGCGTGGACTTTGCTCACATATCCGCCGTTCGCCCGTACACTCCAGCCGTATGCAGACCTATCAGCGTTCTTTGAACCTTCCCCAGCATCGCCTAATCATAGACGTTGCAACAAGGTGGAACTCAACACTGCACATGCTTCAGAGACTGTGTGAACAGAGGCGGGCTGTTATGTTTTTGTGGGAGGATACACATACACGGGCAGGCAGTAGGATGGCAGACATGGAGTTGTCAGGTGTGCAGTGGTCGAAGATTCAAGACATGTGTTAAGTCCTTCAGTGTTTTGAGGAATGCACACGGCTGGTTAGTGCAGACAACGCCATAATAAGCATGAGCATCCCCCTAATGCGTCTGCTGATGCAAAGTTTGACGCACATAAAGGATCAGGCGTCTGCAGCTGAGGAAGAGGAAAGCCTTGATGACAGTCAGCCATTGTCTGGCCAGGGCAGTGTACAGGACGAGGTAGCGGGCGAAGAGGAGGAGGAGGACGAGGAGGATGATGGGGATGATTATATTTTTAATGAGGAAGCTTTTCCGGGGCCAGTGGAAATTGTTGGCGCGGCAAGGCCGGGTTCTGGTTTTTGGAGGGACACAAGTGACGTGGATTTGCCTGAAACTGCCCCTCAACCAAGCACAACCACAGATTTGAGAACTGGAACTTTGGGCCACATGGCGGATTATGCCTTACGTATCCTCAAAAGGGACACACGCATAACAAAAATGATGAACGATGACGATTACTGGTTGGCCTGCCTCCTTGATCCTCGCTATAAAGGCAAATTGCAAAATATAATGCCACATGAGAACTTGGAACTAATATTAGCAACCAAACAATCAACTCTTATTGACCGTTTGCTTCTGGCATTCCCTGCACACAGCGCCCATGATCGTTCTAACACGAGCTGCAGGGGCCAGCAGACCAGAGGTGTTAGAGGGGCAGAAATCAGAAGTGGCGTTGGCCAGAGGGGTTTTCTGACCAGGTTGTGGAGTGATTTTGCTATGACCGCAGACAGGACAGGTACTGCAGCATCAATTCAAAGTGACAGGAGACAACATTTGTCCAGTATGGTTACTAACTATTTTTCATCCCTTATCGACATTCTCCCTCAACCGTCATTCCCATTTGATTACTGGGCATCAAAATTAGACACCTGGCCGGAATTGGCAGAATATGCATTGCAGGAGCTTGCTTGCCCGGCAGCTAGTGTCCTATCAGAAAGAGTATTCAGTGCTGCAGGTTCAATACTAACAGAAAAAAGGACTCGTCTGGCTACCCAAAATGTAGATGATCTAACCTTCATTAAAATGAACCACAACTGGATTTCGAAATCTTTTGCCCCACCTTGCCCGGCTGACACCTAGCTTTCCTATGTAAAGGTCTTGCCTGTGGACTATTCTGAATGACTTTTCCAATCTCGTAATTTGCAGCACCTGATTTTCCAGCATCCGACATGTTAACACCTCCCTAAATGGCCAAAGTCCCCACACGGGGCCGTGGTATCGCCACTTGGCGCCAGCACCCGTGAGAGTACTGTTTGTCTGAAGAGGTGGGTGTGCCCGCTTTTGGTCGACGGCACTGCCACTAGGTCCCTCATAGTACAACAAAGTGTCTGGCGGTGGTGGTGCGCACCCAACGTCAGACACACCGTTGTAATATGAGGGGCCCTGGGCCTGTACCGCCGGCCACAAGACAGTCCCCCCCCCAGGTCAAACAGTGCTCTACCACTTGCAAAATTTTCTCTCACAGCTCCACCAATGTTTAGTCTATGCGCTGACATCCTTCAATGCCTGGCACTGTCAATACCATTGTATTGACATTTTTCTTATGTTAGGCCTTCGAAGCCTGTCTGCGGTCACTCCTTCCACTAGGCCTCCACTGACCTGTCTACTGCTGCCCGTGTTCCCCTGGAACCAATTTTAAATTGCCTACAGCCAGCCCAATTTATTATGTTAGGGCTTCGAAGCCTGTCTGTGGTCCCTCCTTCCACTAGGCCTCCACTCACCTGTCTACTGCCGCCCGTGTTCCCCTGGAACCAATTTTAAATTGCCTACAGCCAGCCCAATTTATTATGTTAGGGCTTCGAAGCCTGTCTGCGGTCCCTCCTTCCACTAGGCCTCCACTGACCTGTCTACTGCTGCCCGGGTTCCCCTGGAACCAATTTTAAATTGCCTACAGCCAGCCCAATTTATTATGTTAGGGCTTCGAAGCCTGTCTGCGGTCCCTCCTTCCACTAGGCCTCCACTGACCTGTCTACTGCCGCCCGTGTTCCCCTGGAACCAATTTTAAATTGCCTACAGCCAGCCCAATTTATTATGTTAGGGCTTCGAAGCCTGTCTGCGGTCCCTCCTTCCACTAGGCCTCCACTGACCTGTCTACTGCTGCCCGTGTACCCCTTGAACCAACATCAGAAAATATAAAAATAAGTATTTTGCTTATAAAAAAGAAAATACTGGAGAGATATCAAATGCAGACATTTTAACATTAAAAACAAACACATACAACAAAAATCTGGTACAGTACTAAAAATGGCCACCAGCTACAATAACTTTCTCCTGCAAGTAGTTAACTGAAAGTTTTTTTCAATTTAAAACACAGATATGGCATCCACCGAGTGTTGTCCTGTCGCGTCTTCTTTATATTATTGCCAAGAAGATGCAAAACAATGAAAATAATAAAATCATTATTTACCAAAAAAATAGAGTAAGTCAAAACCACATTGCAAATAAACATTCATTACAAATAAAGAAGCAAGGCGCGTCCGAGGGTGAGTATATACCTAATAAGAATATAATCACCCTCGGACGCGCCCTGCTTCTTTCCGACAGCCTTCCTTCCTAAGAATCAGCCCTTCCGTGGTGTAGAGAGAGGGTGTGTTACACTCCAAGGTGTTCCCCAGGTTGCCTTTCCTGAGCTTCGATCTTCATGCTCTCGTTTAGTAGTTGTCAGAAAGTAGGCTGCATTAGGCCTACAAATTGGGTATGGGGTGGAGAGAGATGGTGTGTTACACTCCAAGGTGTTCCCCAGGTTTCCTTGCCATTGCTTCGGTCTTCCGACTCTCGTTTAGTAGTTGTAGAAAACTACACTGCATTAGGCCTACAAAATGGGTATCGGGTGGAGAGAGATGGTGTGTTACACTCCAAGGTGTTCCCCAGGTTTCCTTGCCATTGCTTTGGTCTTCCGACTCTCGTTTAGTAGTTGTAGAAAACTACACTGCATTAGGCCTACAAAATGGGTATCGGGTGGAGAGAGATGGTGTGTTACACTCCAAGGTGTTCCCCAGGTTTCCTTGCCATTGCTTCGGTCTTCCGACTCTCGTTTAGTAGTTGTAGAAAACTACACTGCATTAGGCCTACAAATTGGGTATCGGGTGGAGAGAGATGGTGTGTTACACTCCAAGGTGTTCCAAAGGTTTCCTTGCCATTGCTTCGGTCTTCCGACTCTCGTTTAGTAGTTGTAGAAAACTACACTGCATTAGGCCTACAAAATGGGTATCGGGTGGAGAGAGATGGTGTGTTACACTCCAAGGTGTTCCCCAGGTTTCCTTGCCATTGCTTCGGTCTTCCAACTCTCGTTTAGTAGTTGTAGAAAACTACACTGCATTAGGCCTACAAATTGGGTATCGGGTGGAGAGAGATGGTGTGTTACACTCCAAGGTGTTCCCCAGGTTTCCTTGCCATTGCTTCGGTCTTCCGACTCTCGTTTAGTAGTTGTAGAAAACTACACTGCATTAGGCCTACAAAATGGGTATCGGGTGGAGAGAGATGGTGTGTTACACTCCAAGGTGTTCCCCAGGTTTCCTTGCCATTGCTTCGGTCTTCCGACTCTCGTTTAGTAGTTGTAGAAAACTACACTGCATTAGGCCTACAAAATGGGTATCGGGTGGAGAGAGATGGTGTGTTACACTCCAAGGTGTTCCCCAGGTTTCCTTGCCATTGCTTCGGTCTTCCGACTCTCGTTTAGTAGTTGTAGAAAACTACACTGCATTAGGCCTACAAATTGGGTATCGGGTGGAGAGAGATGGTGTGTTACACTCCAAGGTGTTCCCCAGGTTTCCTTGCCATTGCTTCGGTCTTCCGACTCTCGTTTAGTAGTTGTAGAAAACTACACTGCATTAGGCCTACAAAATGGGTATCGGGTGGAGAGAGATGGTGTGTTACACTCCAAGGTGTTCCCCAGGTTTCCTTGCCATTGCTTCGGTCTTCCGACTCTCGTTTAGTAGTTGTAGAAAACTACACTGCATTAGGCCTACAAAATGGGTATCGGGTGGAGAGAGATGGTGTGTTACACTCCAAGGTGTTCCCCAGGTTTCCTTGCCATTACTTCGGTCTTCCGACTCTCGTTTAGTAGTTGTAGAAAACTACACTGCATTAGGCCTACAAAATGGGTATGGGGTGGAGAGAGATGGTGTGTTCCACTCCAAGGTGTTCTCCAGGTTGCCTTTCCTGAGCTTCTATCTTCAGGCTCTCGTTAAATTGTGGTTAAATGGAACAACTGCATTTGGCGTACTAGTTGGTTTGGGGACTACTAACAGTGTCTGCCGCTCCTTGCTGTTCTCCTGGTTTCCTGTCCTGAAATTCCGTTTTCAGGCGCTCGTTAAGTAGTTGTTAATGTTAGACTGCATTTGGCCTACTAGTTGGGTTGGGGCCTACTATCGGTGTCTGCCTCTCATTCCAGTTGTCCTCCACTGCAATGCCCCCTGGTTATTCCTGTGTTACCAATTTTGAACTGCATTTAGCCAACTTTATTCTTTGGGCCTATATCTGTGTTTCCTCCTCATCCTGCCCATTGCCCAGCCAGTGATAGATGAGTCTGCTGGTACATTGACCCATAACGCAACATTCCCCGTGCACGCTACACAACAACATTGTGACCCTGCTGAAAGTCAGGTTGCTCTTCCCGCATACCATACCACCTTACACGGGGACAAAGAGGAAGGTGCAGATTAAAGTGCAGGTTCCTTCATCAGGTGGGGGGCGGAATACTAGTTGGCGACGTCACTGGCACAGGGCCTCTCATAGTACGCAAAAGTGTTGCTGCCGGTGGGAGGCGCCCCCGCCGTGCAAACACACCGCTGTACTTTGAGGGGCCCTGTGCCAGTGCCAATGCCAACGAGTGGGCCCCCCCTGCTTGCTCAGGTTCACAGCACTTGCAAAGTTGAAATACTTACCTCTCCCTGCTCCACTGCCGTGACGTGGTCCAGATTTCCTGGGCCCACTAATTACTTGAACCAGCCCTACCCACCACAACTTTAGCCAAATGACCCCCAATTTCAAATGCCTTCCAATTATTATAAGGTAAATTACGCTTGACAAGCTTCATTAAGAAGAATGGATGGTTTTGACATTAAAATGGGCACTCTAGGTGTTTTCCTGGCCCCCACTCACTGCCGACTATGCTGCCCCATTGACTTGCATTGGGTTTCGTGTTTCAGTCGATCCCGACTTTACGTCATAATCGGCCGATTTCACTCGACCCGACTTTTGAGATAGTCGGGTTTCGCGAAACCCGGCTCGACTCTAAAAAGGTCAAGGTCGCTCAACTCTACTTTATATCTAATGTTCTGCCCATCTTAATGTGCAGAAAGTTAATTATCTTGTTATTCAAGTTGTGGCCACTGGAGGTCATCAGTTGCCTACTTTTCATGTTGTTTACCAACCTTTCCCTCCTAAGAGCAATGTCTTATGGGTTAGTTCCGCCCACATTCTTCTTGTGAAGACAAGCTTCAGTAGCCATTTTTCCTCAGATCTGAACAGAGGCACACGTGCTCCTGTCTCGCTTACTTCCTTACCCCTGTCCTAACGGATATCGGTACGTTTATAAAGGTTTAATGCATCTTATGTTTTGTGTTAGTATTTAAGCCTTATGCAGCTCCTATAGTCAGATATAGTTAGGCAGATGTGCTTTGCAGCTTGCAGTTTGGTTCAGGTGTACTCTGCATGTAGATAGATGCATTCTTGTATAGAATAGGGCAGTGCTGTTAGAATTACTGTGTAATGCACTCTGTATAATTCTTGCTGTAATGTCCCAGTTATTTATGTGATTGCACCCTGTATGTGCATATACTGAAATGCTGTTATTCTTTACAGTTTTTCACCAGTCATCCACTATGATTATTCACTGAACATCCACCTTGTACATGAACATCATTCACTATTCGATCATCTACTATGAATACTGTCCACCATTGTTGTTCAATGTTATAGTTTTGGTTATCATCACCCTAATAAATAAGACTTAAGCATCAACACAGTCTGTTTACTGGGATGTGGATGAAGGTTTAGCCGTATGTTGGAATCCACACAGCATCCTACGTGGAGGAAGACAGAACAGTGAAAAACCAGACCGCCATTCGCAGGCGGTGATTGTAAAGTAAGAACAGATTAGCTGCCTTCAGTGAAAATGATAGCCGGTAGCAGGCTGTAGTTGATCAGACTGTACGGAACCGCTAACACCCACACTGCTCCGCATTCGGGTACTACAGCAGCCGCCATACAGCCGCAGAACTATGCTGCAGCCCGCCAAGAAGAGCTACATCATTCCCGCCACGCGGAAGCTCACCGCACACAGACTCAGTTTCCCGCCAAAACACTCAGCAGTACGCAGCTAAGCGCACAATGTCTCGAAACAGCACATCCTCACTCAAGACGAGGTCACGAGCAAGCTCTAGCAGGTCATCATTAGCAGAGCTGGCTGCTGTCGCTCGTGCTGAAGCTGAAGCAGCCAAAGCGAGGTCTTCCTTCGCCAAGAAAGAAATGCATCTAAAGCTGAGACAAGCAGAGCATGAAGCAGAAAATGCACGTTTGCAGGCTGAAACCGCACGTTTGCGGGCAGAGCAAGAAGCAGAAGGTGCGCGCCTGCAAGTGTCTCTAGAAAGACTTATGGTAGACAAAGAGGCAGCAGCTGCAATAGCTAAGGCAGAGTACTTGGAAGCCATGAAGGATCCTGATTATGAGGGACGCAGCAACGTTCTTGGAACACATCTAGAGCAGCAAGATCCAGCTCAGCGCGTCGCAGAGTACGTTCATCGACACTCCAGCATGGACAACACCCTAGATAGACTACAACGATCAGCCTACGCCGATTATCATCGATCCAACCCCGAACTTCGCTACTACAAGCAAGAAGACGTCCAACACAGAGGAGTCGACCACAGCTACCGTTCCACTGAGAATAAGGTACAGCACCCACCTCACCTTAAAGAGACATCTTCTTCACCAGAAAGGTACTATGCAGACTGTCCGAAGCCAAGAGCGTCTCACAGGTATGGTGATGCTCCACATACTAGACATGGCTATAACATACCGGCTCGTACCAATACTGATCAAGCCACCTTAGACTTGGCAAAGTTCTTTGCCCGCCGAGAACTGGTAACAAAAGGACTTGTAAAGTTCAGCGTCAAAGCCGAAAACTATAGGTCATGGCGAGCTTCGTTCCAGAACGCCATTCAGGGACTGGACCTTTCTAGTAGTGAGGAGTTAGATCTCCTGGTAAAGTGGCTTGGAACTGAATCGGTCGAGCACGCTAAAAGACTAAGAGACATTAACATAGAATACCCACACATACAGTTAGGTCCATATATATTTGGACAGAGACAACATTTTTCTAATTTTGGTTATAGACATTACCACAATGAATTTTAAACAAAACAATTCAGGTGCAGTTGAAGTTCAGACTTTCAGCTTTCATTTGAGGGTATCCACATTAAAATTGGATGAAGGGTTTAGGAGTTTCGGCTCCTTAACATGTGCCACCCTGTTTTAAAAGGGACCAAAAGTAATTGGACAATTGACTCCAAGGCTATTTCATGGACAGGTGTGGGTAATCCATTCGTTTTGTCATTCTCAATAAAGCAGATAAAAGGCCTGGAGTTGATTTGAGGTGTGGTGCTTGCATTTGGAAGGTTTTGCTGTGAAGTAAACATGCGGTCAAAGAAGCTCTCTATGCAGGTGAAACAAGCCATCCTTAAGCTGCGAAAACAGAAAAAACCCATCCGAGAAACTGCTAAAATATTAGGAGTGGCAAAATCTACAGTTTGGTACATCCTGAGAAAGAAAGCACTGGTGAACTCATCAATGCAAAAAGCCCTGGGCACCCACGGAAGACAACAGTGGTGGATGATCGCAGAATAATCTCCATGGTGAAGAGAAACCCCTTCACAACAGCCAACCAAGTGACCAACATTTTCCAGGGTGTAGGCGTATCAATATCCAAATCTACCATAAAGAGAAGACTGCATGAAAGTAAATACAGAGGGTTCACTGCATGGTGCAAGCCACTCATAAGCATCAAGAATAAAAAGGCTAGACTGGACTTTGCTAAAAACATCTAAAAAAGTCAGCACAGTTCTGGAATAGCATTCTTTGGACAGATGTAACCAAGATCAACCTCTACCAGAATGATGGAAAGAGAAAAGTATGGCGAAGGCGAGGTACAGCTCATGATCCAAAGCATACCACATCATCTGTAAACCACGGCGGAGGCAGTGTGATGGCTTTGG
The DNA here is from genome assembly GCF_032444005.1 of Ranitomeya imitator. Taxonomy (NCBI): domain Eukaryota; kingdom Metazoa; phylum Chordata; class Amphibia; order Anura; family Dendrobatidae; genus Ranitomeya; species Ranitomeya imitator. Next base: position 243,446,551 of record NC_091282.1, read on the forward strand.
CATGCATGGCTGCCAGTGGCACTGGGTCACTAGTGTTTACTGATGATGTGACACAGGACCGAAGCAGCCGAATTAATTCTGAGGTATTCAGAGCCATAATGTGTGCTCAGATCCAGCCAAATGCAGCCAAACTGATTGGTCGTCATTTCATACTACAGAGGACAATGACCCAAAACATAAAGTCAAAGCAACCCAGGAGTTTATTAAAGCAAAGAAGTGGAATATTCTTGAATGGCCAAGTCAGTCACCTGATCTCAACCCAATTGAGCATGCATTTCACTTGTTAAAGACTAAACTTCAGACAGAAAGGCCCACAAACAAACAGCAACTGAAAACCACTGCAGTGAAGACCTGGCAGAGCATCAAAAAGGAGGAAACACAGCGTCTGGTGATGTCCATGAGTTCAAGACTTCAGGCAGTCATTGCCAAGAAAGGGTTTTCAACCAAGTACTAAAAATGAACATTTTATTTAAAATTATTGAATCTGTCCAATTACTTTTGGTCCCTTTAAAAACAGGGTGGCGCATGTTAAGGAGCTGAAACTCCTAAACCCTTCACCCAATATTAATGTGGATACCCTCAAATGAAAGCTGAAAGTCTGAACTTCAACTGCACCTGAATTGTTTTGTTTAAAATTCATTGTGGTAATGTCTATAACCAAAATTAGAAAATTGTTGTCTCTGTCCAAATATATATGGACCTAACTGTAGGTCTACGTAAAGTGTGGGAAAGACTTGACGAATGCTATGGGTCCATAGAAGTAATAGAGAATGCTTTATTCAAAAGAATTGATGATTTCCCTAAGATAGGGCCCAAGGGTGATCAAAGACTTAGAGAATTGAGTGATTTATTGATAGTTACAGGTCGCCCAGAAGGAAGGTCACTTGGCTGGATTGGCATTCTTAGACACTGCTAGGGGTGTCAATCCAATAGTACAAAAACTTCCTTACAATCTTCAAGAAAGGTGGATTATACATGGTTCACGGTATAAACAAATTCATAACGCACCATACTGTATTTGTTGAGTTTGTCACCCAGCAAGCCAAGATCAGAAATGACCCTAGTTTTGATTTCACTCTGTCATGTTCCACTACCTCTGGTGTCAAACCCAGTAAGACACCCGTGGCAGTCCATAAAACTGATATTGATTCCACAGGTCCTCCACACAAGATAACTAAGCCCCCTATGGAAGAGAGCAAACCTCAGGATGTCAGTAAGCAGTGTCCTCTACACAGGAAACCACATCCTCTACTAAAGTGCAGAGCCTTCAGAGAGAAGACTTTAGAGGATCGCAAAGGTTTCCTCAAGGAAAACAACATCTGCTTCAAATGCTGTGCTACAACCTCTCACTTCGCCAGGAACTGTGGAGCTAGCGTGAAATGTGCAGAATGCAGCAGCATGGATCACAATACAGCCTTGCATCCTGGACCACCTCCAGGAGTGTTGTCACAAGCAGAGGAGCACGATGAGAAACAGAACACCGACGAAGACACCCCTGCGGTCACCTCTCAATGTACGGAGATCTGTAAGGAACTCAAGGGAGGAAGATCCTGCTCAAAAATCTGCCTTGTCCGAGTCTATCCAACAGGCCACAGAGACAAAGCGCTCAAGATATATGCAATCCTAGATGACCAAAGTACTAGGTCTTTAGCCAGGTCCATCTTCTTTGACAACTTCAACATTGTAGGCCCCGGTTCTCCCTACTCCCTTAGGACATGTTCAGGTACCGTCGAGACAGCGGGGAGGAAAACAACCGGATACAAAGTGGAGTCCATGGATGACCAGACCTGTCTGTCACTACCGACCATCCTGGAGTGCAACCAGATTCCTGACAACAGGTCTGAGATACCTTCACCAGAGGTGGCAACGTATCACCCCCACCAGAAGCGTATAGCCCACCTGATATCTGAGTTGGAACCAGAAGCGCCAATAGCTTTACTTCTGGGAAGAGATATACTACGAGTCCACAAGACTAGAGAATATATCAACGGCTCACGGAATGCTCCATATGCGCAGAGGCAAGACCTTGGATGGGTCATTGTAGGAGATGTCTGTCTAGGAGGAGTACACAAGCCGGTCTCAGTCAACAGTATGCTTACCAGCACACTAGAAAATGGACGTCCATCTCTCTTCCAGCCGTGTCACAATAGTCTGCTGGTAAAGGAACTACCGAGCAGCACTCCCCTACCTTGCCCTTTCTCAGTTCCTATCAACGAAGACCACGCCTGTGAAGGTGAACAAGACCACATAGGATGTACAGTCTTCCACAGGACGAAGGAAGACAACAAGGTAGCGATGTCTATAGAAGACAAGATATTCTTGGACATCATGGATGAACAAATAGTCAAGGATACGTCGAATAGTTGGGTCGCACCTCTACCATTTCGACCTCAGAGGAGACGCCTACCCAACAACAAGGAATTGGTCTACAGCAGATTCACCTCCCTAAAGGCCCCTTCACATTAAGCGACGCTGCAGCGATACCGACAACGATCTGGATCGCTGCAGCGTCGCTGTTTGGTCGCTGGAGAGCTGTCACACAGACAGCTCTCCAGCGACCAACGATGCCGGTAACCAGGGTAAACATCGGGTTACTAAGCGCAGGGTGTCATGATTCCAATGGCAGGGAATCACAAAAGGACAAGCACCAACGAGCTCTAGGGTGATGGAACCTGAGCTGACCGCGACCCTAAACCTGATCCCACAAATAACAATAGCCGGGGAACGTGCCTACGTTGATCCTAGACGTCTCGCACCAGCCGAAGATCTAACTTCCCCTATTAGAAGAAACACAGACCTCTCTTGCCTCCAGAGAAATACCCCACAGAAATAGCAGCCCCCCACATATAATGACGGTGAAATGAGAGGAAGGCACATACACAGTAATAAAACAGATTCAGCAAAATGAGGCCCGCTAAAACTAGATAGCAGAGGATACAAAAGTAAACTGCGCGGTCAGCAAAAAACCCTTCAAAAAACCATCCTGTAATTACTTGAACTCATGTTCCAACTCATGGAACATGAGGAGCAATTACAGCCCACTAGAGCAACCAGCAGCAAAGAAACAATTATATGCAAGCTGGACAAGACAAAAATAAAGCAAAACGTGGAACAAGAAAATCAAAAACTTAGCTTGTCCTGAAGATTACTGAAGCCAGAAGCTGAGGAAACAAAACACTCTGATAACCTTGATAGCCGGCGGGGAAATGACAAGAAAGCCCGGTTAAATAGGAAACTCCCAAATCCTAATAGAACAGGTGGACACCAGAGACAGCAGAACACAAATCACCCAGTACCATCAGTAACCACCAGAGGGAGCCCAAGAACAGAACTCACAACAGTACCCCCCCCTTGAGGAGGGGTCACCGAACCCTCACGAGAACCACCAGGGCGACCAGGATGAGCCCTATGAAAAGCGCGGACCAAATCATCAGCATGAACATCAGAGGCAACCACCCAAGAATTATCCTCCTGACCATAACCCCTCCACTTGACCAAATATTGGAGTTTCCGTCTGGAAACACGAGAATCCAAGATCTTCTCCACAACATACTCCAATTCTCCCTCCACCAGCACCGGAGCAGGAGGCTCAAGCGAAGGAACAACAGGTACCTCATACCTCCGCAACAACGACCGATGGAACACATTATGAATAGCAAACGATGCCGGGAGATCCAAACGAAATGACACAGGGTTAAGAATTTCCAAGATCCTATAAGGACCGATGAACCGAGGCTTGAACTTAGGAGAAGAGACCTTCATAGGAACAAAACGAGAAGACAACCACACCAAGTCCCCAACACGAAGTCGAGGACCCACGCGGCGACGGCGATTAGCAAACTGCTGAGCCTTCTCCTGGGACAACTTCAAATTGTCCACCACATGACTCCAAATCCGATGCAACCTATCCACCACCATGTCCACTCCAGGACAATCAGAAGGCTCCACCTGACCAGAGGAAAAACGAGGATGAAACCCCGAATTACAAAAGAAAGGAGAAACCAAGGTAGCAGAACTAGCCCGATTATTAAGGGCAAACTAGGCCAGCGGCAAAAAGGTAACCCAGTCATCCTGATCAGCAGAAACAAAACACCTCAAATAAGTTTCCAAGGTCTGATTAGTTCGCTCCGTCTGGCCATTCGTCTGAGGGTGGAATGCAGACGAAAAGGACAAATCAATGCCCATCTTAGCACAGAACGTCCGCCAAAATCTAGACACAAACTGGGATCCCCTGTCAGAAACGATGTTCTCCGGAATCCCATGCAAACGAACCACGTTCTGGAAAAACAGAGGGACCAACTCAGAGGAGGAAGGCAACTTAGGCAAGGGTACAAGATGAACCATTTTAGAAAAGCGGTCACACACAACCCAGATGACGGACATTTTTTGAGAGACAGGGAGATCCGAAATAAAGTCCATGGAAATGTGCGTCCAAGGCCTCTTCGGGATAGGCAAAGGTGACAACAATCCACTGGCTCGAGAACAGCAAGGCTTAGCCCGAGCACAAACCTCACAAGACTGCACAAAAGAACGCACATCCCTCGACAAGGAAGGCCACCAAAAAGACCTGGCCACCAAGTCTCTAGTACCAAATATTCCAGGATGACCTGCCAACGCAGAAGAATGGACCTCGGAGATGACTCTACTGGTCCAACTATCCGAAACAGTCTCTCAGGCGGACAACGATCAGGTTTATCCGCCTGAAACTCCTGCAAAGCACGTCGCAAGTCTGGGAAGACGGCCGACAAAATCACCCCATCCCTAAGGATACCAGTGGGCTCAGAATTTCCAGGGGAGTCAGGCACAAAACTCCTAGAAAGAGCATCCGCCTTCACATTCTTTGAACCTGGCAGGTATGAAACCACGAAATTGAAACGAGAGAAAAACAGTGACCAACGAGCCTATCTAGGATTCAGACGCCTGGCAGACTCAAGGTAAATCAGATTTTTGTGATCAGTCAAGACCACCACACGATGTCTAGCACCCTCCAGCCAATGACGCCACTCCTCAAATGCCCACTTCATGGCCAAAAGTTCCCGATTACCCACATCATAATTCCGCTCAGCGGGCGAAAATTTTCTAGAAAAGAACGCACATGGCTTCATCACCGAGCAATCGGAGCTTCTCTGTGACAAAACCGCCCCCGCTCCAATCTCGGAAGCATCAACCTCAACTTGGAAAGGAAGCAAAACATCAGGCTGACGCAACACAGGAGCAGAAGAAAACCGGCGTTTAAGTTCCTGAAAGGCCTCCACAGCCTCTAGAGACCAATCAGCAACATCAGCACCCTTCTTAGTCAAATCCGTCAAAGGCTTAACAACACTAGAAAAATTAGTTATAAAACGACGATAGAAATTAGCAAAGCCCAAGAACTTCTGCAGACTCTTAAGAGATGCAGGCTGCGTCCAGTCACAAATAGCCCGAACCTTGACGGGATCCATCTCAATAGTAGAAGGGGAAAAAATATACCCCAAGAAAGAAATCTTCTGGACTCCAAAGAGACACTTTGAGCCCTTTACAAACAAGGAATTAGCCCGCAGGACCTGAAACACCTTCCTGACCTGCTGAACATGAGACTCCCAGTCATCAGAAAAAAACAAAATATCATCCAAATACACAATCATAAATTTATCCAGATATTCACGGAAAATATCGTGCATAAAGGACTGAAAGACTGAAGGAGCATTAGAAAGTCCGAAAGGCATTACCAAATACTCAAAATGGCCCTCAGGCGTATTAAATGCGGTTTTCCACTCATCACCTTGCTTTATTCGTATAAGATTATACGCACCCCGAAGATTAATCTTAGTGAACCATTTAGCCCCCTTAATGCGAGCAAACAAATCAGTCAACAAAGGCAAAGGATACTGATATTTTACGGTAATCTTATTCAAAAGACGATAATCTATACAAGGCCTCAAGGACCCATCTTTTTTGCCACGAAAAAAAAACCTGCTCCCAAAGGGGACGAAGATGGACGGATATGTCCCTTTTCCAAGGACTCCTTAACATAATCCCGCATAGCAGTATGCTCTGGCACTGACAGATTGAACAAACGACCTTTAGGAAATTTACTACCAGGAATTAAATCTATAGCACAATCGCAATCCCTGTGAGGAGGAAGCGAACTGAGCTTAGGCTCCTCAAAAACATCCCGATAATCAGACAAAAATACAGGAACCTCAGAAGGAGTAGATGAAGCGATAGAAATCGGAGGTGCATCATCATGAACCCCCTGACATCCCCAGCTTAACACAGACATTGTTTTCCAGTCAAGGACTGGATTATGAGTTTGTAACCATGGCAGACCAAGTACTAGAACATCATGTAAATTATACAATACCAGGAAGCGAATCACCTCCTGATGAATGGGAGTCATACGCATGGTCACTTGTGTCCAGTACTGAGGTTTATTCATAGCCAAAGGTGTAGAGTCAATTCTCTTCAAAGGAATAGGGACTTGCAGAGGCTCAAGACATAACCCACATCGCTTGGCAAATGACCAATCCATAAGACTCAGGGCAGCGCCTGAATCTACATAGGCATCGACGGAAATGGATGATAATGAGCAAATCAGAGTCACAGACAGAATGAACTTAGACTGTAACATACCAATGGCAACAGACTTATCAACCTTTTTTGTGCGTTTAGAGCATGCTGATATAACATGAGCTGAATCACCACAATAAAAGCACAACCCATTTTTCCGCCTATAGTTTTGCCGTTCACTTCTAGACTGAACTCTATCACGTTGCATTGTCTCAAGTGCCTGTTCAGAAGACACCGCCAAATGGTGCACAGGTTTGCGCTCCCGTAAACGCCGATCAATCTGAATAGCCATAGTCATAGACTCATTCAGACCCGTAGGCGCAGGGAACCCCACCATAACATCTTTAATGGCCTCAGAAAGGCCATCTCTGAACTTTGCAGCCAGGGCGCACTCATTCCACTGAGTAAGCACTGACCATTTCCGAAATTTTTGACAATATATTTCTGCTTCATCTTGCCCCTGAGAGAGAGCTAATAAAGCTTTTTCAGCCTGAATCTCCTGGTTAGGTTCCTCATAGAGCAAACCCAATGCCAGAAAAAACGCATCCACATTAAGCAACGCAGGATCCCCTGGTGCCAATGCAAATGCCCAATTTTGAGGGTCACCCCACAGGAAAGATATAATAATCTTAACCTGCTGAGCAGGGTCTCCAGAAGAGCGAGATTTCAAAGAAAGGAACAGCTTGCAATTGTTCCTAAAATTCAGAAAACTAGATCTATCTCCAGCAAAGAACTCTGGAATACGAATTCTAGGTTCAGACATAGGAGCATGTACAACAAAATCTTGTATATTTTGAACCTTAGCAGCAAGATTATTCAAGCTGGAAGCTAAACTCTGGACATCCATGATTAAGAGCTAAGGTCAGAGCCATTCAAGGATTAAGAGGAGGAAAAAAAAAATCAGCCAGACTGCAATTAAGGCTAGGCAGCAACCTCAGAGGAGAGAGAAAAAAAAAAAAAAACTTCCTCAGACTACTTTTCCTCCTACTTCAGCCCAAACATTTTCGGCCGGCTATACTGTCATGATTCCAATGGCAGGGAATCACAAAAGGACAAGCACCAACGAGCTCTAGGGTGATGGAACCTGAGCTGACCGCGACCCTAAACCTGATCCCACAAATAACAATAGCCGGGGAACGTGCCTACGTTGATCCTAGACGTCTCGCACCAGCCGAAGATCTAACTTCCCCTATTAGAAGAAACACAGACCTATCTTGCCTCCAGAGAAATACCCCACAGAAATAGCAGCCCCCCACATATAATGACGGTGAAATGAGAGGAAGGCACATACACAGTAATAAAACAGATTCAGCAAAATGAGGCCCGCTAAAACTAGATAGCAGAGGATACAAAAGTAAACTGCGCGGTCAGCAAAAAACCCTTCAAAAAACCATCCTGTAATTACTTGAACTCATGTTCCAACTCATGGAACATGAGGAGCAATTACAGCCCACTAGAGCAACCAGCAGCAAAGAAACAATTATATGCAAGCTGGACAAGACAAAAATAAAGCAAAACGTGGAACAAGAAAATCAAAAACTTAGCTTGTCCTGAAGATTACTGAAGCCAGAAGCTGAGGAAACAAAACACTCTGATAACCTTGATAGCCGGCGGGGAAATGACAAGAAAGCCCGGTTAAATAGGAAACTCCCAAATCCTAATAGAACAGGTGGAGACCAGAGACAGCAGAACACAAATCACCCAGTACCATCAGTAACCACCAGAGGGAGCCCAAAAACAGAACTCACAACAGCAGGGCCGCGCTTAGTAACCCGATGTTTACCCTGGTTACCAGCGTAAAAGTAAAAAAAAACAAACACTACATACTTACCTACCGCTGTCTGTCCCCGGCGCTGTGCTCTGCACTCCTCCTGTACTGGCTGTGAGCACAGCGGCCGGAAAGCAGAGCGGTGATGTCACCGCTCTGCTTTCCGGCTGACCGGCGCTCACAGCCTGAGCAGAGAAGCCCAGCGCCGGGGACAGACAGCGGTAGGTAAGTATGTAGTGTTTTTTTTTTTTTACTTTTACGCTGGTAACCAGGGTAAACATCGGGTTACTAAGCGCGGCCCTGCGCTTAGTAACCCGATGTTTACCCTGGTTACCAGTGAAGACATCGCTGGATCGGTGTCACACACGCCGATCCAGCGATGTCCACGGGAGATCCAGCGACTAAATAAAGTTCTGGACTTTGTTCAGTGACCAACGATCTCCCAGCAGGGGCCTGATCGTTGGTCGCTGCCACACATAACGATTTCCTTATCGTTGCTACGTCACAAAAAGCAACGATATCGTTAACGATATCGTTATGTGTGAAGGTACCGTAAGACACAAGCTTTAGAAGTCACCTGAGACGAAGGAACATTTCTTTACATTCATGGGAAAGATATTCCAGAACAACCACGCAGAGATTGCACCTGCCCTTCGACACGGAGAGGAGTGTTGGTACCTGCCCTTCTTCGGAGTGTACCATCCTAAGAAGCCAGGTCAAATTAGAGTGGTATTCGACTCAAGTGCCAAATGCGAAGATGTGTCATTGAATGATGTCTTACTGTCGGGCCCAGACCTCAACAACAGACTTCTGCAAGTATTACTCTGTTTCCGTAGAGATTCAGTGGCATTTATGGCTGACATACAACAGATGTTCCACTGTTTTCTCGTCAAAGAGGAACACAGAAACTACCTGAGGTTCTTCTGGTACCGTGACAACGACCCGGACGAAGACATCGCAGAGTACCGGATGCGGGTACACATCTTTGGGAACAGTCCTTCCCCAGCGGTCGCAATCTACGGCCTCCGACATTCTGCCAAAAAGGGTGAAGAAGAGTATGGCTCGGACGTCAGGTCCTTTGTGGAAAAAGATTTTTACGTGGATGACTGTTTGAAGTCCACACCGACAAGTGAGGCCGCAATCAGTCTACTAAAGAGGACTCGTGACATGCTCGCTCAGTCTAACCTAAGGTTATACAAGATTTCTTCCAACAGCCGAGAGTTGATGGAAGCCTTTCCCTCTGAAGACTATTCCAGCGATCTAAAGGATTTAGACCTCAGCATCGACCCCCTTCCCATGCAGCGGAGCCTTGGATTGCTGTGGGACCTGAAGACAGATACCTTCACCTTTCAGATCAGCAAGGATGAGAAACCCTTCACGCGCAGAGGAGTTCTTTCCTTCGTGAATAGTTTATACGACCCCTTGGGGTTCGTAGCTCCAGTAACCATCCAAGGAAAGCTGATGCTCAGGGACTTCACCCAAGACACTACTGATTGGGATGATCCACTTCCAGCGGGAAAGGCTGACCTGTGGGCAGAATGGAGGAAGTCTCTTGAAGCCCTGACCAACCTTCGTGTGAAACGACCGTATGCTCCTGTGCCATCCACAGCGGTCAAAACGCAAACACTTTGTATTTTCTGTGATGCATCAGTCAAAGCGATTGCAGCAGTAGCGTACCTCAAATCCACAGACGTAAGCGGACAATGCCATATCGAGTTCGTTATGAGCCGGACGAAATTGGCGCCACTTCGTGAACACACGATACCCAGACTGGAACTCTGTGCTGCTGTCCTCGCAGTTGAGTTGGCCGAACTGATCTCGGATGCGATGAGCCTGAAGATCAAGGATGCAGAGTTCTACACCGATAGCAAGGTGGTACTGGGGTACATCTGTAACGAGACACGACGCTTCTACATCTACGTCAGCAACCGGGTACTTCGGGTAAGAAGGTCCACCGACCCTAATCAGTGGCACTACGTACCTACTCACCACAAGCCTGCGGACCATGCGACTAGATCCGTTGCACCCAGTCATCTGAAGGACACTTCATGGTTCACAGGTCCTACCTCTTTGTACCGTTCGATGTCCCACATCAGCAGGCCTGAAACTTTCGAACTAGTGGGTCCAGACACAGACGAAGAGATCCGACCTCAAGTGCCTGCTCTACATACAGAGATTTCAAGCTGCCACCGCGAATCTCACCGGTTCAGCAGGTTCTCCACCTGGAAGTCACTTGTTCGAGCTATAGCTTGTCTATTTCATGTAACCCAGTCCTACAAGTCAGCACTACCTGATAGCCAGAGACCTTGTAAAGGTTGGCATCACTGCAGGCTTGCGTTTACTGCTCCCGACCTGGAAAAAGCCAAGGTTATAATACTTCATACCGTACAAAGAGAAACCTATGGCAGAGAAATAGATAACCTCAAGAAGGGACAACCCATTCCTGAAGTCAGTGGGCTGAGGAAGCTCGATCCGATTGTCGATCAAGATGGGCTGCTGAGAGTCGGTGGTCGTCTTCAAGAAGCTGAGGTAGAAGTTTCAGAGAAGCAGCCGGTGATAATTCCTGGACGTCATCACGTAACAACCCTGCTGATTCAACATCATCATGTCTTGGTGAGACACCAAGGACGTTTGTTCACTGAAGGAAACCTACGGGCAGCTGGACTATGGAATAGATGGAGGAAACAGTATCTCTCCACTCTGCAAACCAGGACAAAGTGGCAGAAAGACCGCCCAAACATTCAATCTGGCGATGTTGTACTTGTAATGACCAGAGGTCCGAATAAGATCCAGTGAGTCACAAACCAAGACCAAGGCAGAAATCTCCAACGGTATTTACTCAAAAGCAAAATAATAAAGGTAATATGGAGGATATTAAAGCAGATGCACCCCAAAGATACACTAGCTCAGCAGCAGCTGAAATCACTGTGCCACTCCAAGGTCTCCTGAGAACTGTTTCTATAACAGACTAGTAAGAAATTTACCTAACAGAGTAACTAAAAAACAGGAAACAAGTGTAAATTGAATGTAGTGTTATCAAGGGAGCCCCTGGAACGGCACACTGAGTATAACTTACACAACTCTAATATAAGATACACCTCTAAAGTAACCATTAAACACTCAGAGCAGAGATACCCGGATATCTATAACTATGGTACCGTATCCTGAGATAGATTTCCTCTCAGGCAGGAATCCGCACAGGCTGCAGCCAGTCCATATCTTCAGCGCCAAAAAGTTACAGCAAGCTCCTCTTGTCTTGTCGGCCGATGCCAAGCCCAAACGCCGGGGACTTAGTTAGTGATCTCACGATGTTGTCTCTGCTTCTGTAGCTCCTAGGAATGCTTCCACGACAACCCGTCCGTCTCTGTATCAGCAGTCTGCCCAGACTTGTTTCTCCACTCAATGCACAGGGAATCCACAGCCTTCCAAATACGTACTGGGTTTTAGTAAAGTCTCAGTCTTTTCTTAGATCAAGGGTTAGCTCTTCTCCAGGAAACATCAGCAGCAAAAGTCTCTCAAAAGCTTCTTTTCCTCCAAACACACTCGCAGTAAATCCACACACAGTCTCTTTTTAAGATATCACAGCAGCTTCTGCCTTTTCTTCCCGCCTTTTTCTCTCAGCTCTCACTTCCTTGTTTCACTTTACACACAAGACACCAGACCCCACCCCCCAGCACACATTGTCTCCGGGAGTTTTGCAGGGTCTGTCCTCTGCTGCAGCAGGCAAAAACCACAGGGTCCTAGTGCCCTCTCAGTGGGACTACAGTTCACTCTCTTACATGCCACCCCACTAGAGGTTGGCGTCCTCGACATACCTTCCCACTCAAATTCATCTTGAGCATATCGCTGAGGCGGTATTCCTGCCGTAGATCGTGTAGTTCTCCTGAGTCCTACATCAACAGGTGCAACCTTAGAGGGAGCTAAAGTCTCTTCCGTGGTCGTGTTAGTGGGCGCAAGTGGAGTTGTCTCCTCCTGCGGCTCGATGTCCTGTGATACAGCGTCAGGACCAAACAGTTGACCTGATGCACTCTCCTCAACAACATCCTCCATATCCCCAACATTCTCATCACCCGAGGCCAGATCGGTCACAGGGGGCAAATAAGCAGGCGCAGGAGAAAGCACACCATCAAACTCAAGATCATTCAGAGTTCCCGCCCCTTGGAACATGGCCTCTGGCTCTAGGGGGGTAGGCGCCGAATCTTCAAACCAGCACCGTTGTAACATGTTACGATGCAAATTACGGGTTGGCCCCCCTGTCCCCACCGGTTCGACCTCGTACACTGGAATCTCAGGGTTCACCTGTTTTTTTATCAGATACGGTATCGCCTCCCATCAGTCACTCAGCTTTCCTGACCGTCGTTTTGTCCTCACCAACACTTTGTCTCCCGGAGAGAACAGCTCTGTTTGTACAGGTCGCGTGTCCTTATGGACCACCTGGCGAAGGCGGTCGCCCACCACCTGATGCACCACCCTCAACCGCCGCCGATGCTCTCGTACCCACTCGGATGCAGTCCGAAGGGGGGCGGAGGAGGGATCTGGCATGTTCAAATCCTCAATGTCTCGGCCAGGTCTACCAAACATCAACATGTGTGGCGAGTAACCAGTAGTACTGTGCACCCTGTTATTGTAAGCCCACATCAATTCGGGGAGATACTCAGGCCAGCATGTCTGTTGCTGACTCTCTAAGGACCTCAACATTTGCAACAAGGTCCGATTAAAACGCTCACATGCCCCGTTACCCTGAGGGTGGTAAGGCGTTGTTCTCGACTGCTCGATACCATAAAGCTGGTGCAACTCTTTCATCAGCATCCCATGAAAGCAGGCCCCTTGATCTGAATGTATTCTCTGCGGACACCCGAACACTTGGAAGAAATGTCGGCACACTGCCTCAGCCGCCGACTTGGCCGTCTGATCTCTTGTCGGCACCGCTACAGCATACTTGGTAAAGTGATCTGTCATCACCAGGCAATAGGAGTACCCTGACGTAGAGTACCCTATCAACACGTAGTCAATCATGAGTAGCTCCAGTGGAGCTGAAGTCTTAATAGACTGTGTGGGAGCCCGCTGCTCAGGGCTTTTGTTGAGCCCACAAATTCGGCACTGCCGACACGCGTCGGCCACCATCCCTCCCAACTCAGGGCAGTAGAGGACTCGCTGCAACCACTGAAGTGTCTTTTCACTTCCAAAATGGGCCCCCTTCTCATGCACCTCACGAGCGACCACTGGACCCATCCCCACAGGAATTGTCAGTTGGTACCGATGCTGCAGCTCCGAAGGCAGGTACACCTTACGATACAACAGACCTTGTGCCACACACAATTTATCCCATTGTCGAAGGAGTTTCATTCCTTCCATAGACAACTGAGCCTTGTCCTCTGCACTGGGCCAGGCCTTGTTTTGTACCCAACGGCGCACAAGTGCAACGTCCGGACACTCATCCTGGACTCTTGTCCAATCTGAGGGTGTTTTACCCAGGACACAGGGCATCCCGGTGGCCACCCCACTTGAGTGTACCACACTTTGGAAGATAGGTATCTGCCCCAAAGCTGGAGTTTCAGTATCCTCAAGTTGTTCGTCAACATCTTCCCCTGATGACCCAAGGGGCACTCTTGACAATGCATCTGCATTGCCGTTCTCTCGACCAGAGCGAAATTTAATGCGGTAATTGAACTTGGCCAGTCTGGCGACCCACCGCTGCTCCAACGCCCCCAGCTTTGCATTCTCTAAGTGAGCTAGCGGGTTGTTATCTGTCATGACTAGCACCTCAGCTCCTGTTAGATACTCGGCGAAGCGTTCTGTCATTGCCCACACCAGGGCCAGCAATTCCAGCCGGAATGAGCTGTAGTTAGCCGGATTTCGCTCGGAGTCTCTTAAAGATCTGCTGCCATAAGAAATCACTCGCTCTCGGCCGTCCTGCACCTGTGCTAGTACTGCCCCAACCCATGAATACTACCATCGGTATACAACAAAAAAGGGGTGTCAAACCGGGCGTAGGCCAGCAATGGGGCACTCGTTAGGGCGGTTTTCACTTCATCAAATGCCTTTTTCTGTAGGGGCCCCCATGGAATGGGGTGATTTCGAGGACCCAGCGCTGTCCCTCTCAAAAGTTCATTCAAGGGACTCACCACTTGTGAGAATTGAGGCACAAACCGCCGATAGTATCCTGCTAGGCCCAGGAAGGCCCGCACTTCTCGCAGGTCACAAGGAGGTGGCCACTCTTGTACCGCCTTAATCTTACTGGCTAACGGTAGTACCCCGTCCGGGGTCACCAGATGCACCAAGTATTCAATCTGGTTTCGTAACAGTTGACATTTTTTTGGCTTTATTTTCAGGCCGTAGCTCTTGAGCCGCCGGAGAACTTGACGCAGCTTCTCCAGATGATCTTCAAATGAGGTTCCGAACACCACAATGTCGTCTACATATATCAGGACTGATTCAAAATTTAGATCGCCCAAGCAATGTTCCATCAGGCGTTGGAAGGTTCCCGGGGTGGTAGCGAGGCCAAAGGGCATCCGGTTGAACTCAAAGAGCCCCATTGGCAAGACAAACGCCGTCTTGGCCCGATCTTTTTCAGCCATTGGGACCTGCCAGTACCCGCTTGCCAAATCCAACGTTGAGAAATACTTGGCCCGACCCAGGGCCGACAGGGATTCTTCAATACGGGGTAAAGGATATGCGTCCCGTACGGTGTGGGCATTCAATTTCCGATAGTGCACACAAAATCGGAGTGTCCCATCCTTCTTGCGGACCAAGACTACAGGGGCCGCCCAGGGACTCCGGCTCTCTCGGATCACTTGGTTGTCCAGCATACTGGCCACCATGCTCTTCACCTCTTGATAGAGCGCCGGAGGAATTTGACGATATCTTTCTCTAATGGGTGGAGTATCCCCCGTTGGAATCTCATGCTCAATCGTCTGGGTACACCCGAAGTCCTCTCCATGTCGGGAAAAGGTCTCTTGATGTTCCCACAAAACTCTCTCCAACTGCTCCAACTGCACGGAGGTCAGCTTCTCCCGATCCACTCCCATCTGCTCCATGATCACATGACCATTCCATTCCTCCGTAGGAGGCTCAGTCCGGCCTACCTCGACCGCGAATGTCCAGGATGACTGTTGGTCTGGTCGCAATTCGAACCCTGCATTTTCTGGCACCTTCTCTGCCGGCACGAACAGTTCAGCCAGTATGGTCCCAGCGGGAATTGCAACAGCTTCATCTAAAACATTGATGCATCGGACCGGCACTCGTCCATTCTTCACAATCGCCAAAGACCGGGCCACATGTACCTTGGCAAATGAGGACTCCTCTCGGGCGGGCTCAAGTAGCACTTCAAGCCCATTCAATCTCTGTGCAGGCAGCATTAAGAGTTCCTCTTGTCTGGGTCCCAGCAGGATCGGGGCCCTCGAAGTCACTCGGACCCGGCCCACCCGGCCACCTGGGACCGCACTTTTCAGCAAGTCGCAACTCAGCACTAGACGGTGTAGAATTCTCTGTGTGGGTCGGTGTCTTGTCGCACGGGCCCAGTATCGGGGTCCTTCACTGGCATACATCTGGTGATTCAAGTCTCGCAGCACGTTCATTCCGAGCGTCACTTCCATCCCTCTTCTAGGGGGGTGATCCACCAGTACTACCCCTTTCTGCCCCATCTCTTGACCAAACATTTTCAGTTGCATCCACACGATTCCCTTGACTGACAATTGACCATTATTTGCGGCAGTCAGTCGTATCACTCGGCCATCCCCTGGAATCACTAGTCGACTGAAGTATCTCTCATATACTTCTAGAGGTATTATAGTACATTCGGATCCCGTGTCAACCAAGCACCTCATCTTCCGCCCTTCAAACTCTGCTTCTATCACTGGACTACATGCAAACAAATCTTGTTCATTCCGTCGAGGGCTTTGTGTGTGTGGGGCCGCTGCTGCTTGCCCTCTCATGGCAGCGGCCGGAAGTTTAAAGCCGGCGACGGGGTTTCTGGGGCTATACGCGTCCGGCAGTAACGCGAGATGTGTCCCTGGCGACCACACTTCCAGCAGGTGATTGTTCCTTGTGGACGAGGGCTTGACTCATTCTGATAGGACGACCTGGCCATTTGCGGGGTCACCGTTCCAGGGGGTGGGGCAGGAGGTCCCCGTGACGGGGTAGAGGCGGGACCAACTGTCAGTTGAGACAATGTCTGCTTCAACTCCTTCACCTCAGTACGCAAAGCTTGTACCACGCTTACCAGCCCCTCTTCCCCCGACCCTGATGACCCATCTTCCTCCAGCTGGGCACTGTTCACTGACCCCTCGGGAACATAGGCTGATTTCTCTTCCCTTTCCACTGCAGCTCGGTAAATCTGCCAGAAAGATAACTCTGGTGCAACCCGGGCCATTTCCAACAGTTTGTCCCGGAGAAGTCTATTGGCTAAACCGGTGATGAATTGGTCTCGGAGCAAGCGGTCTACCTCCCGGAACGCCCCCATGGCCCCCGGGTCTAGTCGCTGCATCTCATTCAACGTCTCTTGCAAGATATTAGAGTACTGCATCAGGGACTCACACTCCCTCTGGGGACGATTAAAGAATAGGGACCGAAGCTGAGCCACACGCGCTCGGCCCCCCAAACTCCCCTCTAACAGTTCCAAAATCTTTTCTAACGTATCCCTCTCTGATTCTGGGCGCACCATCACCATACGCCTAATATCACCCTCCAGTGCATTTAATGCCAGCTCAGCGCGTAACGTGGGGGTCAAATTACACATGCGCAGAATACTCCGGATTCTCTCAGCCCAATCTTGCAACGCCATATTGCGCCCATCGTATTTCGGCATGTGCTGAAGTAAAGCTCCTACAGGCACATACCCTCCCGGAGTCGCCGCGGCTGCCAGGGGAACCCCAACCCCCGAGGAGGATGCGGATACAGCGGGGTCATTTCCACCCTCGCCTCTGTCCATGACAAACACTGGATCCTGCCGACTACGCCAAAAATGTAATGACCAGAGGTCCGAATAAGATCCAGTGAGTCACAAACCAAGACCAAGGCAGAAATCTCCAACGGTATTTACTCAAAAGCAAAATAATAAAGGTAATATGGAGAATATTAAAGCAGATGCACCCCAAAGATACACTAGCTCAGCAGCAGCTGAAATCACTGTGCCACTCCAAGGTCTCCTGAGAACTGTTTCTATAACAGACTAGTAAGAAATTTACCTAACAGAGTAACTAAAAAACAGGAAACAAGTGTAAATTGAATGTAGTGTTATCAAGGGAGCCCCTGGAACGGCACACTGAGTATAACTTACACAACTCTAATATAAGATACACCTCTAAAGTAACCATTAAACACTCAGAGCAGAGATACCCAGGTATCTATAACTATGGTACCGTATCCTGAGATAGATTTCCTCTCAGGCAGGAATCCGCAGAGGCTGCAGCCAGTCCATATCTTCAGTGCCAATAAGTTACAGCAAGCTCCTCTTGTCTTGTCGGCCGATGCCGAGCCCAAACGCCGGGGACTTAGTTAGTGGTCTCACGATGTTGTCTCTGCTTCTGTAGCTCCTAGGAATGCTTCCACGACAACCCGTCCGTCTCTGTATCAGCAGTCTGCCCAGACTTGTTTCTCCACTCAATGCACAGGGAATCCACAGCCTTCCAAATACGTACTGGGTTTTAGTAAAGTCTCAGTCTTTTCTTAGATCAAGGGTTAGCTCTTCTCCAGGAAACATTAGCAGCAAAAGTCTCTCAAAAGCTTCTTTTCCTCCAAACACACTCGCAGTAAATCCACACACAGTCTCTTTTTAAGATATCACAGCAGCTTCTGCCTTTTCTTGCCACCTTTTTCTCTCAGCTCTCACTTCCTTGTTTCACTTTACACACAAGACACCAGACCCCACCCCCCAGCACACATTGTCTCCGGGAGTTTTGCAGGGTCTGTCCTCTGCTGCAGCAGGCAAAAACCACAGGGTCCTAGTGCCCTCTCAGTGGGACTACAGTTCACTCTCTTACATACTCGTCAAAGACAGTCAGTCACATCGGAACGAGTGGCCACTCGGCCTAGTCATTGAGACCCTTCCCAGTAAAGATAGGAAAGTGCGGAAAGTAGAGGTCAGAGTGTGCAAGCTTGGAGAAAACAAACTGTTCCTCAGGCCCGTTACCGATCTTGTATTATTATTTTCCCCAAAAGAACCTAATTGTGGCATCTGTTGACGCCAAGCGGGGAGTGTTCTGCCCATCTTAATGTGCGGAAAGTTAATTATCTTGTTATTCAAGTTGTGGCCACTGGAGGTCATCAGTTGCCTACTTTTCATGTTGTTTACCAACCTTTCCCTCCTAAGAGCAATGTCTTATAAGTTAGTTCCGCCCACATTCTTCTTGTGAAGACAAGCTTCAGTAGCCATTTTTTCTCAGATCTGAACAGAGGCACACGTGCTCCTGTCTCGCTTACTTCCTTACCCCTGTCCTAACGGATCTCGGTACGTTTATAAAGGTTTAATGCATCTTATGTTTTGTGTTAGTATTTAAGCTTTATGCAGCTCCTATAGTCAGATATAGTTAGGCAGATGTGCTTTGCAGCTTGCAGTTAGGTACAGGTGTACTCTGCATGTAGATAGATGCATTCTTGTATAGAATAGGGCAGTGCTGTTAGAATTACTGTGTAATGCACTCTGTATAATTCTTGCTGTAATGTCACAGTTATTTATGTGATTGCACCCTGTATGTGCATATACTGAAATGCTGTTATTCTTTACAGTTTTTCACCAGTCATCCACTATGATTATTCACTGAACATCCACCTTGTACATGAACATCATTCACTATTCGATCATCTACTATGAATACTGTCCACCATTGTTGTTCAACGTTATAGTTTTGGTTATCATCACCCTAATAAATAAGACTTAAGCATCAACACAGTCTGTTTACTGGGATGTGGATGAAGGCTTAGCCATATGTTGGAATCCACACAGCATCCTACGTGGAGGAAGACAGAACATCTAATCTTCTGTATGAACATGGCCAAGAACCTAACATTGTGAGAGGACAGGCAAAAAAAAAAAACAAATTATATAATGAATATGGCAGAATTAATTTTTTTTTCTCTTATATATGAAAAATTTATTGATTTTCTTCAATGTGCTGGATCCGATTTTCTTCTGTTTTTGATGTCCATGTGACGTGTATGAAAAAATATGGTGAAGATTTTTCAAGTCATAAACTATAATGTGTTAAAAAAAAAAATAGATATATACATGAAATCAGATGTGTGAATGGGACCTATATCACACTATATACATGAATGCTGCAAAGTATTTGATCAGTAATTAATTCATTATATTTATGTCAGTAGCTATTCTTTATACTTTCGGTAAATAGATGTGAAATATACAGTATTTCAACATTTCATCCACAGCTAACTTTATCTGTTGGAAAATAATAGCTGACCGAATTTTCAGAAAGATTAACCCCTAAATACTCACATGATTGGTAGACAAATTAAAGTGCACTAGTCTTAATCCTTTGTTAGTACAGATGTGACAGCATAACAATAACGAATATGTGAACCATCAGAAGCAATTAGTAAAAATGAATACAATCTGCTGTGAAGCTGGAAGCTGAGCATAACCACTCGTGACAGCTCTAATGAGCTGAAGAAAGTGGGTCAACTTTTGGGCAGCTGTCACACAAGGGACACACTGGTATTGTTTATTGGCTACTCCATCTATTGTTTACCCACCAGAGAAAAATGAGTTGTCACACACTCTTCACTACTACATTAAAAGTACATATCAGGAGATTATTAAATCTATATATATATTGTAATTACTATGTAGAAGAGGTCTTCCAACCCAGATCTGCTAATTCAGTTACATATCTCTCCAATCATGTGGAAGACTTATTGTCTTCTTGGTCATACGCATAAATAAACCAGGTTATTAACTGGGAAATACACACACACATCACCTGTTTATCATCCGCATTCAAAACTGTCAAGTGCTTATTGTCTGCCTCAAAGCAATCAAACACATCATCTTATCAGAAAACAAGAAACTTATAATACAAAAGTATACAAAAAAAAACACATAGTATATAGTTTAGTTGGACTTTGAGAATACATAAAACTTAACAAATGAGTGCCTCAAAGAGTGATACGGATATGAAGGACGCTATGCTTATTAAGTGCATATTTGATTTGCAGAGGTCCAACTTCTAGGGCCCTCACTAGAATGAAGTGGCTACTTTGATATTTGTTTCCCTGCATAGAGAAATGAACACAGACAGAACTAAACCAGAATATAACAGAAGTGCATCACTATCCAAGGGTATCTTCAAATACTTTATTTAGTACAAAAAACACAGCTTAAATGAGGCAATGCTGGTACATAACACACTTGGCGGCACTTTTGTGCTGAGGTGCACTTTGCCTGGCTGTTTTGCGCTGGGGTGCGCTCTGGCTGTTTCGCGCTGGGGTGTACTCTGTCTGGCTGTTTCACACTGATGTGCACTTTGTCTAGCTGTTTTGCACTGGAGTCGCTCTGTCTGGCTGTTTCACGCTGATGTGCGCTTTATCTGGCTGTTTCGCGCTGATGTGCACTTTATCTGGCTGTTTTGCGCTGATGTGCACTTTGTCTAGCTGTTTTGTACTGAGGTGCGCTTTATCTGGCTGTTTTGCTCTGATGTGCCCTTTGTCTGGCTGTTTTGCACTGGAGTCGCTTTATCTGGCTGTTTTGCGCTAAGGTGTGCTTTATCTGGCTGTTTCGCGCTGATGTGCACTTTGTCTAGCTGTTTTGTACTGAGGTGCGCTTTATCTGGCTGTTTTGCGCTGATGTGCGCTTTGTCTGGCTGTTTTGCACTGGAGTCGCTTTATCTGGCTGTTTTGCGCTGATGTGCGCTTTGTCTGGGTGTTTTGCGCTGAGGTGTGCTTTGTCTGTCTGTTTTGCACTGGAGTCACTTTGTCTGGCTGTTTATTATTATTATTATTATACATTTTTATAGCGCCATTTATTCCATGGCGCTTTACATGTGAATACGGGGCAAATATAGACAATTACATTAAACATGAGCAGATAACAAGGCACACGAGTACATAAGGAGGGAGGACCCTGCCCGCGAGGGCTCACAGTCTGCAGGGGGTGGGTGAGGATACACTAGGAGAGGGAAGAGCTGGCTGTGCGGCTGTTCAGTAGGTTGAGGATCACTGCAGGCTGTAGGCTTGTCGGAAGAGATGAGTCTTCAGGTTCTTTTTGAAGGTTGCCCGATGGGGTGTGGTTTGTCTGGCTGTTTCGCGCTGATGTGCGCTTTATCTGGCTGTTTCGCATTGGGGTGCGCTTTGTCTGGCTGTTTCGCATTTGAGTGCGCTCTGTCTGGCTGTTTCGCGCTGATGTGCGCTTTGTCTGGTAGTTTTTTGCTGGGGTGCGCTGTTGTGCTCTTTGGCTGTTTTGTGCTGGTGTGCGCTTTGGCTGTTTCACACTGGTGTGACAAAACTAAGTGCACCCCAGCCATTGCTTGTGTATACCAACGATGCCTTCATTTTTTGTATAGAATAAGGTATTTGATAATACCCTGCCCTTCTTCCATTATATTGTGGCTCATTTATACTATATTCTATTGTTGGCTGGACAATATCACAAGGGAAATACACATTTGGGGGTCTTATTGTGTGTATTATGTGTAGTATCACTGCAAAAGGGGTCCATCTGCTGTTGCCAGCCTATTCTTCTTTTCTGCTGGCTGGGTTTCTATACCTACAAAAGTTTCTATACATACAAAACCCCATGAAATGAAAAAGAGTCGATGTAACACACTAGCAATATTGCCAAACTAGATTCTAATTTGGCTTATGTCCTAAGACATGTGGCAAAGCTCAATAAAGGGCCAGGCATTGAATTATAGGGTAGCTGACTCCAATAGGTGGCACTAGAGAGCCTCCCCTACAGGGGTACTCCTCACCTTGAGACACAGTTGCGTCACAGTTTGAGAAGCGCTGGTCTCCAGGTTACTTTCCAGACTCTGATATTATATATAAACAGTTCTAAAAGTGACTGTGCAGTTTTACTGCTGTTATGTCAAGTCTAAAGTAGATTATGGGCTGTTTTATGCAAAGGTATTCGCATGGGTTCATGTGGCCAAGAGTCATGAGTTGTTCTGTATGGGATTTTCCATGCATTTAGTGTTTCACTTTATATAAATCTGGTTCAGCGAGTTTTTATTGTTTTTGGGTAAAGGCATACATCATGCACATCCGACGTCTTTTCTTTCCTTCTCTCAAAAGGCTATTCCAGGATGAGGAAACATTCAAAGTAACAAGTTCTATTCATTCTTGAGTCAGAAAAGAAAGAGGTGTACTGAGTTTGAGTACGCCAGTCTCAATGGAGCGTGTGCTGGAGTGGGATCTTTCAGTTACTGGCTTAGATTTGTGTGGTAATTTGCGTCACTTTGGTCAGGCGGGCTCAACCACGCCCCCGCCTGGCAGAGCTATGCCCACTTTTCAAAAAGTCGGAACTGGCACGGGACTGGCATAAAAATGCTAAAAGTCACAAAGCTTTTGTGCAAGTAGGGGTTGTACAAAATTTTTGCAACATTTCAAGCAGTTTTTGTAAGAAAAGTGGCCTAAACTAATTGCTTAAATGGCCCCTTAATTTATGAACCAACAGTTATTTTTTTAAAGCCCATTAACAATGTATTTTCCAGAAGGAGTCATTCTCGAAAAAGTTGCTAGATTTACTTCCACAGGAAACGAAATATTAATTATAGAAAGTGTTCCTAAAATGTGCAAGATTATAGCACATTGTGTCAATGGGATTCTTTTAAATCCTGTTCATTACAATGTACCATTTATTATTATTATTATTATTATTATTATCTGGCTAAAAACCGTCAAAACTAGAGTTGAGCGACCTTGACCTTTTTAGAGTCGAGCCGGGTTTCGCGAAACCCGACTATCTCAAAAGTCGGGTCGAGTGAAATCGGCCGATTATGACGTAAAGTCGGGATCGACCGAAACACGAAACCCAATGCAAGTCAATGGGGCAGCATAGTCGGCAGTGAGTGGGGGCCAGGAAAACACCTAGAGTGCCCATTTTAACCCCTTTACCCCCAAGGGTGGTTTGCACGTTAATGACCAGGCCAATTTTTACAATTCTGACCACTGTCCCTTTATGAGGTTATAACTCCGAAACGCTTCAACGGATCCTGGTGATTCTGACATTGTTTTCTCGTGACATATTGTACTTCATGATAGTGGTAAAATTTCTTTGATAGTACCTGCGTTTATTTGTGAAAAAAACGGAAATTTGGCGAAAATTTTTAAAATTTCGCAATTTTCAAACTTTGAATTTTTATGCAATTAAATCACAGAGATATGTCACACAAAATACTTAATAAGTAACATTTCCCACATGTCTCCTTTACATCAGCATAATTTTGGAACCAATTTTTTTTTTTGTTAGGGAGTTATAAGGGTTAAAAGTTGACCAGCAATTTCTCATTTTTACAACACCATTTTTTTTTAGGGACCACGTCTCATTTGAAGTCATTTTGAGGGGTCTATATGATAGAAAATGCCCAAGTGTGACACCATTCTAAAAACTGCACCCCTCAAGGTGCTCAAAACCACATTCAAGAAGTTTATTAACCCTTCAGGTGTTTAATAGGAATTTTTGGAATGTTTAAATAAAAATGAACATTTAACTTTTTTACACAAAAAATTTACTTCAGCTCCAATTTGTTTTATTTTACCAAGGGTAACAGGAGAAATTGGACCCAAAAAGTTGTTGTCCAATTTGTCCTGAGTACGCTGATACCCCATATGTGGCAGTAAACCACTGTTTGGGCGCATGGGAGAGCTCGGAAGGGAAGGAGCGCCGTTTGACTTTTCAATGCAAAATTGACAGGAATTGAGATGGGACGCCATGTTGCGTTTGGAGAGCCACTGATGTGCCTAAACATTGAAACCCCCCACAAGTGACACCATTTTGGAAAGTAGACCCCCTAAGGAACTTATCTGGATGTGTGGTGAGCACTTTGACCCACCAAGGGCTTCACAGAAGTTTATAATGCAGAGCCATAAAAATAAAACAAAATTTTTTTCCCACAAAAATTATTTTTTAGCCCCCAGTTTTGTATTTTCCCTAGGGTAACAGGAGAAATTGGACCCCAAAAGTTGTTGTCCAATTTGTCCTGAGTACGCTGATACCCCATATGTGGGGGGGAACCACCGTTTGGGCGCATGGGAGGGTTCGGAAGGGAAGGAGCGCCATTTGGAATGCAGACTTAGATGGAATGGTCTGCAGGCGTCACATTGCGTTTGCAGAGCCACTAATGTACCTAAACAGTAGAAACCCCCCACAAGTGACACCATTTTGGAAAGTAGACCCCCTAAGGAACTTATCTGGATGTGTGGTGAGCACTTTGACCCACCAAGTGCTTCACAGAAGTTTATAATGCAGAACCGTAAAAATAAAAAATCATATTTTTTCACAAAAATTATATTTTTGCCCCCAATTTTTTATTTTTCCAAGGGTAAGAGAAGAAATTGGACCTCAAAAGTTGTTGTCCAATTTGTCCTGAGTACGCTGATACCCCATATGTGGCAGTAAACCACTGTTTGGGCGCATGGGAGAGCTCGGAAGGGAAGGAGCGCAGTTTGACTTTTCAATGCAAAATTGACAGAAATTGAGATGGGACGCCATGTTGCGTTTGGAGAGCCACTGATGTGCCTAAACATTGAAACCCCCCACAAGTGACACCATTTTGGAAAGTAGACCCCCTAAGGAACTTATCTAGAGGTGTGGTGAGCACTTTGACCCACCAAGTGCTTCACAGAAGTTTATAATGCAGAACCGTAAAAATAAAAAATCATATTTTTTCACAAAAATTATATTTTTGCCCCCAATTTTTTATTTTTCCAAGGGTAAGAGAAGAAATTGGACCTCAAAAGTTGTTGTCCAATTTGTCCCGAGTACGCTGATACCCCATATGTGGCAGTAAACCACTGTTTGGGCGCATGGGAGAGCTCGGAAGGGAAGGAGCGCCGTTTGACTTTTCAATGCAAAATTGACAGGAATTGAGATGGGACGCCATGTTGCGTTTGGAGAGCCACTGATGTGCCTAAACATTGAAACCCCCCACAAGTGACACCATTTTGGAAAGTAGACCCCCTAAGGAACTTATCTGGATGTGTGGTGAGCACTTTGACCCACCAAGGGCTTCACAGAAGTTTATAATGCAGAGCCATAAAAATAAAACAAAATTTTTTTCCCACAAAAATTATTTTTTAGCCCCCAGTTTTGTATTTTCCCTAGGGTAACAGGAGAAATTGGACCCCAAAAGTTGTTGTCCAATTTGTCCTGAGTACGCTGATACCCCATATGTGGGGGGGAACCACCGTTTGGGCGCATGGGAGGGTTCGGAAGGGAAGGAGCGCCATTTGGAATGCAGACTTAGATGGAATGGTCTGCAGGCGTCACATTGCGTTTGCAGAGCCCCTAATGTACCTAAACAGTAGAAACCCCCCACAAGTGACACCATTTTGGAAAGTAGACCCCCTAAGGAACTCATCTTGATGTGTTGTGAGAGCTTTGAACCCCCAAGTATTTCACTACAGTTTATAACGCAGAGCCATGCAAATAACAAATATTTTTTTTTCCACAAAAATTATATTTTAGCCCCCAGTTTTGTATTTTTCCAAGGTTAGCAGGAGAAATTGGACCCTAAATGTTGTTGTCCAATTTGTCCTGAGTACGCTGATACCCGATATGTGGGGGGGAACCACCGTTTGGGCGCATGGGAGGGCTCGGAAGGGAAGGAGCATCATTTGGAATGCAGACTTAGATGGATTGGTCTGCAGGCGTCACATTGCGTTTGCAGAGCCCCTAATGTACCTAAACAGTAGAAACCCCCCACAAGTGACCCCATATTGGAAACTAGACCCCTCAATGAACTTATCTAGATGTGTTGTGAGAACTTTGAACCCCCAAGTGTTTCACTACAGTTTATAACGCAGAGCCGTGAAAATAAAAAATCTTTTTGTTTTCCCACAAAAATTATTTTTTAGCCCCCAGTTTTGTATTTTCCCAAGGGTAACAGGAGAAATTGGTCCACAAAAGTTGTTGTCCAATTTGTCCTGAGTACGCTGATACCCCATATGTTGGGGTAAACCCCTGTTTGGGCACACAGGAGAGCTCGGAAGGGAAGGAGCACTGTTTTACTTTTTCAACGCAGAATTGGCTGGAATTGAGATCGGACGCCATGTCGTGTTTGGAGAGCCCCTGATGTGCCGAAACAGTGGAAACCCCCCAATTATAACTGAAACCCTAATCTAAACACACCCCTAACCCTAATTCCAACGGTAACCCTAACCACACCTCTAACCCTGACACACCCCTAACCCTAATCCCAACCCTATTCCCAACTATAAATGTAATCTAAACCCTAACCCTAACTTTAGCCCCAACCCTAACTGTAGCCCCAACCCTAACCCTAACCCTAGCCCTAACCCTAGCCATAACCCTAGCCCTAACCCTAACCCTAGCCCTAACCCTAGCCCTAACCCTAGCCCTAACCCTAGCCCTAACCCTAACCCTAACCCTAGCCCTAACCCTAGCCCTAACCCTAGCCCTAACCCTAACCCTAACCCTAGCCCTAACCCTAGCCCTAGCCCTAACCCTAACCCTAGCCCTAACCCTAGCCCTAGCCCTAACCCTAGCCCTAACCCTAGCCCTAATGGGAAAATGGAAATAAATACATTTTTTTTTATTTTTCCCTAACTAAGGGGGTGATGAAGGGGGGTTTGATTTACTTTTATAGCGAGTTTTTTAGCGGATTTTTATGATTGGCAGCCGTCACACACTGAAAGACCCTTTTTATTGCAAAAAATATTTTTTGCAATACCACATTTTGAGAGCTATAATTTTTCCATATTTTGGTCCACAGAGTCATGTGAGGTCTTGTTTTTTTTGCGGGACGAGTTGA
Organism: Ranitomeya imitator; assembly: GCF_032444005.1. Lineage (NCBI taxonomy): Eukaryota > Metazoa > Chordata > Amphibia > Anura > Dendrobatidae > Ranitomeya > Ranitomeya imitator. The sequence continues at coordinate 243,473,812 of NC_091282.1, forward strand.
CGTTTTTATTGAAAACATTTTTGGGCACGTGACATTTTTTTATCGCTTTTTATTCCGATTTTTGTGAGGAAGAATGACCAAAAGCCAGCTATTCATGAATTCTATTGGGGGAGGCGTTTATACCGTTCCGCGTTTGGTAAAATTGATAAATCAGTTTTATTCTTCGGGTCAGTACGATTACAGCGATACCTCATTTATATCATTTTTTTATGGTTTGGTGCTTTTATACGATAAAAACTATTTTACAGAAAAAATAATTATTTTTGCATCGCTTTATTCTCAGGACTATAACTTTTTTATTTTTTTGCTGATGATGCTGTATGGCGGCTCTTTTTTTGCGGGACAATATGACGCTTTCAGCGGTACCATGGTTATTTATATCTGTCCTTTTGATCGCGTGTTATTCCACTTTTTGTTCGGCGGTATGATAATAAAGCGTTGTTTTTTGCCTCGTTTTTTTTTTTTTTCCTTACGGTGTTTACTGAAGGGGTTAACTAGTGGGACAGTTTTATAGGTCGGGTCGTTACGGACGCGGCGATACTAAATATGTGTACTTTTATTGTTTTTTTTTTTTTTTTTAGATGAAGAAATGTATTTATGGGAATAATATTTTTTTTTTTTTCATTATTTTGGAATATTTTTTTTAATTTTTTTTACACATTTGGAAAATTTTTTTTTTACTTTTTTACTTTGTCCCAGGGGGGGACATCACAGATCAGTGATCTGACAGTTTGCACAGCACTCTGTCAGATCACTGATCTGACATGCAGCGCTGCAGCCTTCACAGTGCCTGCTCTAAGCAGGCTCTGTGAAGCCACCTCCCTCCCTGCAGGACCCGGATCCGCGGCCATCTTGGATCCGGGGCTCGAGCAGGGAGGGAGGTGAGGAGACCCTCGCAGCAACGCGATCACATCGCGTTGCTGCGGGGGGCTCAGGGAAGCCCGCAGGGAGCCCCCTCCCTGCGCGGTGCTTCCCTGCACCGCCGGCACATCGCGATCATCTTTGATCGCGGTGTGCCAGGGGTTAATGTGCCGGGGGCGGTCCGTGACCGCTCCTGGCACATAGTGCCGGATGTCAGCTGCGATAAGCAGCTGACACCCGGCCGCGATCGGCCGCGCTCCCCCCGTGAGCGCGGCCGATCGGCTATGACGTACTATCCCGTCCAGGGTCAGATAAGCCCAGGGCACCTCGACGGGATAGTACGTCTAAGGTCACAGAGGGGTTAATGTCAAAACCATCCATTCTTCTTAATGAAGCTTGTCAAGCGTAATTTACCTTATAATAATTGGAAGGCATTTGAAATTGGGGTTCATTTGGCTAAAGTTGTGGTGGGTAGGGCTGGTTCAAGTAATTAGTGGGCCCAGGAAATCTGGACCACGTCACGGCAGTGGAGCAGGGAGAGGTAAGTGTTTCAAATTTGCAAGTGCTGTGAACCTGAGCAAGCAGGGGGGGCCCACTCGTTGGCATTGGCACTGGCACAGGGCCCCTCAAAGTACAGCGGTGTTTGCACGGCGGGGGCACCTCCCACCGGCAGCAACACTTTTGCGTACTATGAGAGGCCCTGTGCCAGTGACGTCGCCAACTAGTATTCCTCCCCCCACCTGATGAAGGAACCTGCACTTTCATCTGCACCTTCCTGTTTGTCCCCGTGTAAGGTGGTATGGTATGCGGGAAGGGGGACCTGACTTTCAGCAGGGTCACAATCTTGCAGTGTAGCGTGCACGGGAAATGTTGCGTTATGGGTCAATGTACCAGCAGACTCATCTATCACTGGCTGGGCAATGGGCAGGATGAGGAGGAAACACAGATATAGGCCCAAAGAATAAAGTGGGCTAAATGCAGTTCAAAATTGGTAACACAGGACTAATCAGGGGGCATTGCAGTGGAGGACAACTGGAATGAGAGGCTGACACAGAGAGTAGGCCCAAATCAGTAAGTAGTCGAAATGCAGTTCAAAATTGGCAACAGTAGTAAACAGGCGGCACAGCTTTGTTCAGTGGAGGAGAACAGCAAGGAGTGGCAGACACCGATAGTAGGCCCCAACCCAACTAGTAGGCCAAATGCAGTCTAACATTAACAACTACTTAACGAGCGCCTGAAAACGGAATTTCAGGACAGGAAACCAGGAGAACAGCAAGGAGCGGCAGACACCAATAGTAGGCCCCAAACCAACTAGTACGCCAAATGCAGTTGTTCCGTTTAACCACAATTTAATGAGAGCCTGAAGATAGAAGTTCAGGAAAGGCAACCTGGAGAACACCTTGGAGTGGAACACACCATCTCTCTACACCCCATACCCAATTTGTAGGCCTAATGCAGCGTAGTTTCCAACAACTACTAAACGAGAGCATGATGATCGAAGCATTGGCGAGGAAACCTGGGGAACACCTTGGAGTGGAACACACCATCTCTCTACAGTGGAACACACCATCTCTCTACACCCCATACCCAATTTGTAGGCCTAATGCAGCGTAGTTTCCAACAACTACTAAACGAGAGCCGGAAGATCGAAGCTCAGGAAAGGCAACGTGGAGAACACCTTGGAGTAGAACACACCATCTCTCTACACCCCATACCCAATTTGTAGGCCTAATGCAGCGTAGTTTCCAACAACTACTAAATGAGAGCCGGAAGATCGAAGCTCAGGAAAGGCAACCTGGGGAACACCTTGGAGTGGAACACACCATCTCTCTACACCCCATACCCAATTTGTAGGCCCAATGCAGTGTAGTTTCCAACAACTACTAAACGAGAGCATGATGATCGAAGCATTGGCGAGGAAACCTGGGGAACACCTTGGAGTGGAACACACCATCTCTCTACACCCCATACCCAATTTGTAGGCCTAATGCAGCGTAGTTTCCAACAACTACTAAACGAGAGCATGATGATCGAAGCATTGGCGAGGAAACCTGGGGAACACCTTGGAGTGGAACACACCATCTCTCTACAGTGGAACACACCATCTCTCTACACCCCATACCCAATTTGTAGGCCTAATGCAGCATAGTTTCCAACAACTACTAAACGAGAGCCGGAAGATCGAAGCTCAGGAAAGGCAACCTGGAGAACACCTTGGAGTGGAACACACCATCTCTCTACACCCCATACCCAATTTGTAGGCCTAATGCAGCGTAGTTTCCAACAACTACTAAACGAGAGCATGATGATCGAAGCATTGGCGAGGAAACCTGGGGAACACCTTGGAGTGGAACACACCATCTCTCTACAGTGGAACACACCATCCCTCTACACCCCATACCCAATTTGTAGGCCTAATGCAGCATAGTTTCCAACAACTACTAAACGAGAGCCGGAAGATCGAAGCTCAGGAAAGGCAACCTGGAGAACACCTTGGAGTGGAACACACCATCTCTCTACACCCCATACCCAATTTGTAGGCCTAATGCAGCGTAGTTTCCAACAACTACTAAACGAGAGCCGGAAGATCGAAGCTCAGGAAAGGCAACCTGGGGAACACCTTGGAGTGGAACACACCATCTCTCTACACCCCATAACCAATTTGTAGGCCCAATGCAGCGTAGTTTCCAACAACTACTAAACAAGAGCATGATGATCGAAGCATTGGCGAGGAAACCTGGGGAACACCTTGGAGTGGAACACACCATCTCTCTACAGTGGAACACACCATCTCTCTACACCCCATACCCAATTTGTAGGCCTAATGCAGCGTAGTTTCCAACAACTACTAAACGAGAGCCGGAAGATCGAAGCTCAGGAAAGGCAACCTGGAGAACACCTTGGAGTGGATCACACCATCTCTCTACACCCCATACCCAATTTGTAGGCCTAATGCAGCGTAGTTTCCAACAACTACTAAACGAGAGCCGGAAGATCGAAGCTCAGGAAAGGCAACCTGGGGAACACCTTGGAGTGGAACACACCATCTCTCTACACCCCATACCCAATTTGTAGGCCCAATGCAGCGTAGTTTCCAACAACTACTAAACAAGAGCATGATGATCGAAGCATTGGCGAGGAAACCTGGGGAACACCTTGGAGTGGAACACACCATCTCTCTACACCCCATACCCAATTTGTAGGCCTAATGCAGCGTAGTTTCCAACAACTACTAAACGAGAGCATGATGATCGAAGCATTGGCGAGGAAACCTGGGGAACACCTTGGAGTGGAACACACCATCTCTCTACAGTGGAACACACCATCTCTCTACACCCCATACCCAATTTGTAGGCCTAATGCAGCGTAGTTTCCAACAACTACTAAACGAGAGCCGGAAGATCGAAGCTCAGGAAAGGCAACCTGGAGAACACCTTGGAGTGGAACACACCATCTCTCTACACCCCATACCCAATTTGTAGGCCTAATGCAGCGTAGTTTCCAACAACTACTAAACGAGAGCATGATGATCGAAGCATTGGCGAGGAAACCTGGGGAACACCTTGGAGTGGAACACACCATCTCTCTACAGTGGAACACACCATCTCTCTACACCCCATACCCAATTTGTAGGCCTAATGCAGCGTAGTTTCCAACAACTACTAAACGAGAGCCGGAAGATCGAAGCTCAGGAAAGGCAACCTGGGGAACACCTTGGAGTGTAACAAACCCTCTCTCTACACCACGGAAGGGCTGATTCTTAGGAAGGAAGAGGGTGATTATATTCTTATTAGGTATATACTCACCTTCGGACGCGCCCTGCTTCTTTATTTGTAATGAATGTTTATTTGCAATGTGGTTTTGACTTATTCTATTTTTTTGGTAAATAATGATTTTATTATTTTCATTGTTTTGCATCTTCTTGGCAATAATATAAAGAAGACGCGACAGGACAACACTCGGTGGATGCCATATCTGTGTTTAAAATTGAAAAAACCTTTCAGTTAACTACTTGCAGGAGAAAGTTATTGTAGCTGGTGGCCATTTTTAGTACTGTACCAGATTTTTGTTGTATGTGTTTGTTTTTAATGTTAAAATGTCTGCATTTGATATCTCTCCAGTATTTTCATTTTTATAAGCAAAATACTTATTTTTATATTTTCTGATGTTGGTTCCAGGGGTACACGGGCAGCAGTGGTGTGGTCAGTGGAGGACTAGTGGAAGGAGTGACCGCAGACAGGCATCGAAGGCCTAAAATAATAACACATGGCTGTAGGCAATTTTAAATTGGTTCCAGGGGTACACGGGCAGCAGTGGTGTGGTCAGTGGAGGCCTAGTGGAAGGAGTGACCGCAGACAGGCATCGAAGGCCTAAAATAATAACACATGGCTGTAGGCAATTTTAAATTGGTTCCAGGGGTACACGGGCAGCAGTGGTGTGGTCAGTGGAGGCCTAGTGGAAGGAGTGACCACAGACAGGCATCGAAGGCCTAAAATTATAACACATGGCTGTAGGCAATTTTAAATTGGTTCCAGGGGTACACGGGCAGCAGTGGTGTGGTCAGTGGAGGCCTAGTGGAAGGAGTGAGCGCAGACAGGCATCGAAGGCCTAAAATAATAACACATGGCTGTAGGCAATTTTAAATTGGTTCCAGGGGTACACGGGCAGCAGTGGTGTGGTCAGTGGAGGCCTAGTGGAAGGAGTGACCGCAGACAGGCATCGAAGGCCTAAAATAATAACACATGGCTGTAGGCAATTTTAAATTGGTTCCAGGGGTACACGGGCAGCAGTGGTGTGGTCAGTGGAGGCCTAGTGGAAGGAGTGACCGCAGACAGGCATCGAAGGCCTAAAATAATAACACATGGCTGTAGGCAATTTTAAATTGGTTCCAGGGGTACACGGGCAGCAGTGGTGTGGTCAGTGGAGGCCTAGTGGAAGGAGTCACCGCAGACAGGCATCGAAGGCCTAAAATAATAACACATGGCTGTAGGCAATTTTAAATTGGTTCCAGGGGTACACGGGCAGCAGTGGTGTGGTCAGTGGAGGCCTAGTGGAAGGAGTGACCACAGACAGGCATCGAAGGCCTAACATAACAAAAATGTCAATACAATGGTATTGTCAGTGGCAGGCATTGAAGGATGTCAGCGCATAGACTAAACATTGGTGGAACTGTGAGATAATTTTGCAAGTGGTAGAGCACTGTTTGAGCTGGGGGGGGGAAAACTGTCTTGTGGCCGGCGGTACAGGCCCAGGGCCCCTCATATTACAACGGTGTGTCTGACGTTGGGTGCACACCACCACCACCAGAGACACTTTATTGTACTAGGAGGGACCCAGTGGCAGTGCCGTCGACCAAAAGCGGGCTCACCCACCTCTTCAGACAAACTGCACTCTCACGGGTGCTGTCGCCAAGTGTCGATACCACGGCCCTGTGTGGGGAGTTTGGCCATTTAGTGAGGTGTAAACATGTCGTATGCTGGACAATCAGGTGCAGAAAATTACGAGATTGGAAAAGGCATTCAGAATAGTCCACAGGCAAGACCTTTTCATAGGAAAGCTAGGTGTCAGCCGGGCAAGGTGGGGCAAAAGATTTCGAAATCCAGTTGTGGTTCATTTTAATGAAGGTTAGATCATCTACATTTTGAGTAGCCAGACGAGTCCTTTTTTCTGTTAGTATTGAACCTGCAGCACTGAATACTCTTTCTGATAGGACACTAGCTGCCGGGCAAGCAAGCTCCTGCAATGCATATTCTGCCAATTCTGGCCAGGTGTCTAATTTTGATGCCCAGTAATCAAATGGGAATGACGGTTGAGGGAGAACATCGATAAGGGAGGAAAAATAGTTTGTAACCATACTGGACAAATGTTGTCTCCTGTCACTTTGAATTGATGCTGCAGTACCTGTCCTGTCTGCGGTCATAGCAAAATCACTCCACAACCTGGTCAGAAAACCCCTCTGACCAACGCCACTTCTGATTTCTGCCCCTCTAACTCCTCTGGTCTGCTGGCCCCTGCAGCTCGTGTGAGAACGATCACGGGCGCTGTGTGCAGGGAATGCCAGAAGCAAACGGTCAACAAGAGTTGATTGTTTGGTTGCTAATATTAGTTCCAAGTTCTCATGTGGCATTATATTTTGCAATTTGCCTTTATAGCGAGGATCAAGGAGGCAGGCCAACCAGTAATCGTCATCATTCATCATTTTAGTTATGCGTGTGTCTCTTTTGAGGATACGTAAGGCATAATCCGCCATGTGGGCCAAAGTTCCAGTTCTCAAATCTGCGGTTGTGCTTGGTTGAGGGGCAGTTTCAGGCAAATCCACGTCACTTGTGTCCCTCAAAAAACCAGAACCCGGCCTTGCCGCGCCACCAATTTCCAGTGGCCCCGGAAAAGCTTCCTCATTAAAAATATAATCATCCCCATCATCCTCCTCGTCCTCCTCCTCCTCTTCGCCCGCTACCTCGTCCTGTACACTGCCCTGGCCAGACAATGGCTGACTGTCATCAAGGCTTTCCTCTTCCTCAGCTGCAGACGCCTGATCCTTTATGTGCGTCAAACTTTGCATCAGCAGACGCATTAGGGGGATGCTCATGCTTATTATGGCGTTGTCTGCACTAACCAGCCGTGTGCATTCCTCAAAACACTGAAGGACTTGACACATGTCTTGAATCTTCGACCACTGCACACCTGACAACTCCATGTCTGCCATCCTACTGCCTGCCCGTGTATGTGTATCCTCCCACAAAAACATAACAGCCCGCCTCTGTTCACACAGTCTCTGAAGCATGTGCAGTGTTGAGTTCCACCTTGTTGCAACGTCTATGATTAGGCGATGCTGGGGAAGGTTCAAAGAACGCTGATAGGTCTGCATACGGCTGGAGTGTACGGGCGAACGGCGGATATGTGAGCAAAGTCCACGCACTTTGAGGAGCAGGTCGGATAACCCCGGATAACTTTTCAGGAAGCACTGCACCACCAGGTTTAAGGTGTGAGCCAGGCAAGGAATGTGTTTCAGTTGGGAAAGGGAGATGGCAGCCATGAAATTCCTTCCGTTATCACTCACTACCTTGTCTGCCTCAAGATCTACAGTGCCCAGCCACGACTGCGTTTCTTTCTGCAAGAACTCGGACAGAACTTCCGCGGTGTGTCTGTTGTCGCCCAAACACTTCATAGCCAATACAGCCTGCTGACGTTTGCCAGTAGCTGCCCCATAATGGGAGACCTGGTGTGCAACAGTGGCAGCTGCGGATGGAGTGGTTGTGCGACTGCGGTCTGTGGACGAGCTCTCGCTTCTGCAGGAGGACGAAGAGGAGGAGGAGGGGGTGCGAACGGCTACAGCCAATTGTTTCCTAGACCGTGGGCTAGGCAGAACTGTCCCAAACTTGCTGTCCCCTGTGGACTCTGCATCCACCACATTTACCCAGTGTGCCGTGATGGACACGTAACGTCCCTGGCCATGCCTACTGGTCCATGCATCTGTTGTCAGGTGCACCTTTGTGCTCACACATTGCCTGAGTGCATGGACGATGCGCTCTTTAACATGCTGGTGGAGGGCTGGGATGGCATTTCTGGAAAAAAAGTGTTGACTGGGTAGCTCGTAGCGTGGTACAGCGTAGTCCATCAGGGCTTTGAAAGCTTCGCTTTCAACTAACCGGTAGGGCATCATCTCTAACGAGATTAGTCTAGCTATGTGTGCGTTCAAACCCTGTGTACGCGGATGCGAGGCTAAGTACTTCCTTTTTCTAACCATAGTCTCATGTAGGGTGAGCTGGACTGGAGAGCTGGAGATCGTGGAACTAGCGGGGGTGCCGGTGGACATGGCAGACTGAGAGACGGTGGGAGATGGTATTGTTGCCACCGGTGCCCTAGATGCAGTGTTTCCTACTACGAAACTGGTGATTCCCTGACCCTGACTGCTTTGGCCTGGCAAAGAAACCTGCACAGATACTGCAGGTGGTGCGGAAAATGGTGGCCCTACACTGCCGGAAGGGATGTTGCGTTGCTGACTAGCTTCATTGGCCGAGGGTGCTACAACCTTAAGGGACGTTTGGTAGTTAGTCCAGGCTTGCAAATGCATGGTGGTTAAATGTCTATGCATGCAACTTGTATTGAGACTTTTCAGATTCTGTCCTCTGCTTAAGGTAGTTGAACATTTTTGACAGATGACTTTGCGCTGATCAATTGGATGTTGTTTAAAAAAATGCCAGACTGCACTCTTTCTAGCATCGGATACCTTTTCAGGCATTGCAGACTGAGCTTTAACCGGATGGCCACGCTGTCCTCCAACAGGTTTTGGCTTTGCCACGCGTTTTGGGCAAGATACGGGCCTGGCAGATGGAACCTGTTGCGATGTTGATGCCTGCTGTGGCCCCTCCTCCTCCGCTTCAGAACTGCTGCCGCCTGCACCCTGTTCCCCCAATGGCTGCCAATCGGGGTCAAGAACTGGGTCATCTATTACCTCTTCTTGTAGCTCGTGTGCAACTTCGTCTGTGTCACCGTGTCGGTCGGTGGTATAGCGTTCGTGATGGGGCAACATAGTCTCATCAGGGTCTGATTCTTGATCAGCACCCTGCGAGGGCAATGTTGTGGTCTGAGTCAAAGGACCAGCATAGTAGTCTGGCTGTGGCTGTGCATCAGTGCACTCCATGTCAGATTCAACTTGTAATGGGCATGGACTGTTAACTGCTTCACTTTCTAAGCCAGGGACGGTATGTGTAAAGAGCTCCATGGAGTAACCCGTTGTGTCGCCTGCTGCATTCTTCTCTGTTGTTGTTTTTGCTGAAGAGGACAAGGAAGCGACTTGTCCCTGACCGTGAACATCCACTAACGACGCGCTGCTTTGACATTTACCAGTTTCACGAGAGGAGGCAAAAGAGCTAGAGGCTGAGTCAGCAAGATAAGCCAAAACTTGCTCTTGCTGCTCCGGCTTTAAAAGCGGTTTTCCTACTCCCAGAAAAGGGAGCGTTCGAGGCCTTGTGTAGCCAGACGACGAACCTGGCTCCACAGCTCCAGACTTAGGTGCAATATTTTTTTTCCCACGACCAGCTGATGCTCCACCACTACCACTACCCTCATTACCAGCTGACAATGAACGCCCCCGGCCACGACCTCTTCCACCATACATAGTAACATAGTAACATAGTTAGTAAGGCCGAAAAAAGACATTTGTCCATCCAGTTCAGCCTATATTCCATCATAATAAATACCCAGATCTACGTCCTTCTACAGAACCTAATAATTGTATGATACAATATTGTTCTGCTCCAGGAAGACATCCAGGCCTCTCTTGAACCCCTCGACTGAGTTCGCCATCACCACCTCCTCAGGCAAGCAATTCCAGATTCTCACTGCCCTAACAGTAAAGAATCCTCTTCTATGTTGGTGGAAAAACCTTCTCTCCTCCAGACGCAAAGAATGCCCCCTTGTGCCCGTCACCTTCCTTGGTATAAACAGATCCTCAGCGAGATATTTGTATTGTCCCCTTATATACTTATACATGGTTATTAGATCGCCCCTCAGTCGTCTTTTTTCTAGACTAAATAATCCTAATTTCGCTAATCTATCTGGGTATTGTAGTTCTCCCATCCCCTTTATTAATTTTGTTGCCCTCCTTTGTACTCTCTCTAGTTCCATTATATCCTTCCTGAGCACCGGTGCCCAAAACTGGACACAGTACTCCATGTGCGGTCTAACTAGGGATTTGTACAGAGGCAGTATAATGCTCTCATCATGTGTATCCAGACCTCTTTTAATGCACCCCATGATCCTGTTTGCCTTGGCAGCTGCTGCCTGGCACTGGCTGCTCCAGGTAAGTTTATCATTAACTAGGATCCCCAAGTCCTTCTCCCTGTCAGATTTACCCAGTGGTTTCCCGTTCAGTGTGTAATGGTGATATTGATTCCCTCTTCCCATGTGTATAACCTTACATTTATCATTGTTAAACCTCATCTGCCACCTTTCAGCCCAAGTTTCCAACTTATCCAGATCCATCTGTAGCAGAATACTATCTTCTCTTGTATTAACTGCTTTACATAGTTTTGTATCATCTGCAAATATCGATATTTTACTGTGTAAACCTTCTACCAGATCATTAATGAATATGTTGAAGAGAACAGGTCCCAATACTGACCCCTGCGGTACCCCACTGGTCACAGCGACCCAGTTAGAGACTATACCATTTATAACCACCCTCTGCTTTCTATCACTAAGCCAGTTACTAACCCATTTACACACATTTTCCCCCAGACCAAGCATTCTCATTTTGTGTACCAACCTCTTGTGCGGCACGGTATCAAACGCTTTGGAAAAATCGAGATATACCACGTCCAATGACTCACCGTGGTCCAGTCTATAGCTTACCTCTTCATAAAAACTGATTAGATTGGTTTGACAGGAGCGATTTCTCATAAACCCATGCTGATATGGAGTTAAACAGTTATTCTCATTGAGATAATCCAGAATAACATCCCTCAGAAACCCTTCAAATATTTTACCAACAATAGAGGTTAGACTTACTGGCCTATAATTTCCAGGTTCACTTTTAGAGCCCTTTTTGAATATTGGCACCACATTTGCTATGCGCCAGTCCTGCGGAACAGACCCTGTCGCTATAGAGTCACTAAAAATAAGAAATAATGGTTTATCTATTACATTACTTAGTTCTCTTAGTACTCGTGGGTGTATGCCATCCGGACCCGGAGATTTATCTATTTTAATCTTATTTAGCTGGTTTCGCACCTCTTCTTGGGTTAGATTGGTGACCCTTAATATAGGGTTTTCATTGTTTCTTGGGATTTCACCTAGCATTTCATTTTCCACCGTGAATACCGTGGAGAAGAAGGTGTTTAATATGTTAGCTTTTTCCTCGTCATCTACAACCATTCTTTCCTCACTATTTTTTAAGGGGCCTACATTTTCAGTTTTTATTCTTTTACTATTGATATAGTTGAAGAACAGTTTGGGATTAGTTTTACTCTCCTTAGCAATGTGCTTCTCTGTTTCCTTTTTGGCAGCTTTAATTAGTTTTTTAGATAAAGTATTTTTCTCCCTATAGTTTTTTAGAGCTTCAATGGTGCCATCCTGCTTTAGTAGTGCAAATGCTTTCTTTTTACTGTTAATTGCCTGTCTTACTTCTTTGTTTAGCCACATTGGGTTTTTCCTATTTCTAGTCCTTTTATTCCCACAAGGTATAAACTGCTTACACTGCCTATTTAGGATGTTCTTAAACATTTCCCATTTATTATCTGTATTCTCATTTCTGAGGATATTGTCCCAGTCTACCAGATTAAGGGCATCTCTAAGCTGTTCAAACTTTGCCTTCCTAAAGTTCAATGTTTTTGTGACTCCCTGACAAGTCCCCCTAGTGAAAGACAGGTGAAACTGCACAATATTGTGGTCGCTATTTCCTAAATGCCCAACCACCTGCAGATTTGTTATTCTGTCAGGTCTATTAGATAGTATTAGGTCTAAAAGTGCTGCTCCTCTGGTTGGATTCTGCACCAATTGTGAAAGATAATTTTTCTTGGTTATTAGCAGAAACCTGTTGCCTTTATGGGTTTCACAGGTTTCTGTTTCCCAGTTAATATCCGGGTAGTTAAAGTCCCCCATAACCAGGACCTCATTATGGGTTGCAGCTTCATCTATCTGCTTTAGAAGTAGACTTTCCATGGTTTCTGTTATATTTGGGGGTTTGTAACAGACCCCAATGAGAATTTTGTTACCATTTTTCCCTCCATGAATTTCGACCCATATGGACTCGACATCCTCATTCCCTTCGCTAATATCCTCCCTTAAAGTGGACTTTAGACAAGACTTTACATAGAGACAAACCCCTCCTCCTCTCCGATTTTTACGATCCTTTCTAAACAGACTGTAACCCTGTAAGTTAACTGCCCAGTCATAGCTTTCATCTAACCATGTCTCGGTTATTCCCACTATGTCAAAGTTACCTGTAGATATTTCTGCTTCTAGTTCTTCCATCTTGTTTGTCAGGCTTCTGGCGTTTGCGAGCATGCAGTTTAGAGGATTTTGTTTTGCTCCAATCTCCTCACTGTGGATTGTTTTAGAAATGTTCTTACCTCCCTTCTGAGTATGTTTTCCTGGGTCGTCTTTGTTCGAGTCTAATGTTTTTCTTCCCGTCCCCTCTTCTTCTAGTTTAACGCCCTCCTGATGAGTGTAGCGAGTCTTCTGGCGAATGTGTGTTTCCCAGGTTTGTTGAGGTGTAGTCCGTCTCTGGCGAGGAGTCCATCATACCAGTAATTCACACCGTGGTCCAGGAATCCAAATCCTTGTTGTCTGCACCATCGTCTTAGCCAGTTGTTTGCATCAAGGATCCTGTTCCATCTCCTGGTGCCATGCCCGTCTACTGGAAGGATAGAAGAAAAAACTACCTGTGCATCCAATACTTCCTCATTGTTTTAAAAACGTAAACAAACTAACGGTATTTGTTGCTGTCACACAAATTACACGGTGAGCTATAACTTCAGTATGATTTAGCTACCCCTTTACAGGTGAGTGAGACCACAACGAAAATCAGGCACAATGTTACACACTCTGTTGTTGGTGGCAACAAATGAGAGAGATGCCACACACGCAGGACTGTCACTGAAGCACAAATGTAAATATTAATCTCCCACTGATTTGATTTTTTTTTTTTTTTAAGGGAGACTTTAGGAAAAAAAAATAATAGAATAAAATGATTTTTTCAGGAAGAATTTAGAAACCAAATAAAATAAAATGATTTTTTCAGGGAGAATTTAGAAAACAAATAAAACAAAAAAGGCTTTCTATGGCCCACTGAGTGAGAGATGACGCACACAGGAGTCAGGAGTGGCACACATGCCCAGAGGCCAATATTTATCTCCCACTGATTGATGTAGTGATTTTTTCAGGTAGATTTTGGAACCCAAATCAAGCTAAAAAAATAATAGGCTTTCTATGGCCCACAATTGGAGAGAGAGAGAGAGATGGCACACCCAGGAGTCAAGACTGGCACACAAGCAGAAAGGGCAATATTAATCTCCCACTGATTTGTTTTGTTTTTGTTTTTTTTCAGGGAGACTTTAGGAAAAAAAAATAATAGAATAAAATGATTTTTTCAGGAAGAATTTAGAAACCAAATAAAATAAAATGATTTTTTCAGGGAGAATTTAGAAAACAAATAAAACAAAAAAAGGCTTTCTATGGCCCACTGAGTGAGAGATGACGCACACTGGAGTCAGGAGTGGCACACAAGCCCTGAGGCCAATATTTATCTCCCACTGATTGATGTAGTGATTTTTTCAGGTAGATTTTGGAACCCAAATCAAGCTAAAAAAATAATAGGCTTTCTATGGCCCACAATTGGAGAGAGAGAGAGAGATGGCACACCCAGGAGTCAAGACTGGCACACAAGCAGAAAGGGCAATATTAATCTCCCACTGATTTGTTTTTTTTTGTTTTTTTTTTCAGGGAGACTTTAGGAAAAAAAAAATAGAATAAAATGATTTTTTCAGGAAGAATTTAGAAACCAAATAAAATAAAATGATTTTTTCAGGGAGAATTTAGAAAACAAATAAAACAAAAAAAGGCTTTCTATGGCCCACTGAGTGAGAGATGACGCACACAGGAGTCAGGAGTGGCACACAAGCCCAGAGGCCAATATTTATCTCCCACTGATTGATGTAGTGATTTTTTCAGGTAGATTTTGGAACCCAAATCAAGCTAAAAAAATAATAGGCTTTCTATGGCCCACAATTGGAGAGAGAGAGAGAGAGATGGCACACCCAGGAGTCAAGACTGGCACACAAGCAGAAAGGGCAATATTAATCTCCCACTGATTTTTTTTTTTTTTTTTTTTTTCAGGGAGACTTTAGGAAAAAAAAATAATAGAATAAAATGATTTTTTCAGGAAGAATTTAGAAACCAAATAAAATAAAATGATTTTTTCAGGGAGAATTTAGAAAACAAATAAAACAAAAAAAGGCTTTCTATGGCCCACTGAGTGAGAGATGACGCATACAGGAGTCAGGAGTGGCACACAAGCCCAGAGGCCAATATTTATCTCCCACTGATTGATGTAGTGATTTTTTCAGGTAGATTTTGGAACCCAAATCAAGCTAAAAAAATAATAGGCTTTCTATGGCCCACAATTGGAGAGAGAGAGAGGGAGATGGCACACCCAGGAGTCAAGACTGGCACACAAGCAGAAAGGGCAATATTAATCTCCCACTGATTTGTTTTTTTTTGGTTTTTTTTCAGGGAGACTTTAGGAAAAAAAAATAATAGAATAAAATGATTTTTTCAGGAAGAATTTAGAAACCAAATAAAATAAAATGATTTTTTCAGGGAGAATTTAGAAAACAAATAAAACAAAAAAAGGCTTTCTATGGCCCACTGAGTGAGAGATGACGCACACAGGAGTCAGGAGTGGCACACAAGCCCAGAGGCCAATATTTATCTCCCACTTTTTTTTTTTTGTTTCAGGGAAAATTTATAAACCCAATAAAAAAAATAATAAATAGGCTTTCTATGGCCCACTATCTGAGAGACAGAGAGAGATGGCACGCTTAGGACTGGCACACAAGCCCAAAGGCCAATATTAATCTCCCTTTTTTTTTAAGGGAGAATTTATAAAATCAAAAAAAAAATAAATAGGCTTTCTATGGCCCACTATTTGTGAGAGAGATGGCACGCTCAGGACTGGCACACAAGCCCAGAGGCCAATATTAATCTCCCACTTTTTTTTTTTTTTCCAGGGAAAATTTATAAACCCAATAAAAAAAAATATAAATAAATAGGCTTTCTATGGCCCACTATCTGAGAGAGAGAGATGGCACGCTTAGGACTGGCACACAAGCCCAAAGGCCAATATTAATCTCCCACTGATTGATTTATTGATTTTTTCAGGTAGAATTTAGAACCCAAATAAAGCAAAAAAAAAAAAAAAAGGGCTTTCTATGGCCCACTGAGTGAGTGATGACGCACACAGGAGTCAGGAGTGGCACACAAGCCCTGAGGCCAATATTTTTCTCCCACTGATTGATGTAGTGATTTTTTCAGGTACATTTTAGAACCCAAATCAAGCAAAAAAATAAATAGGCTTTCTATGGCCCACTATTTGTGAGAGAGATGGCACGCTCAGGACTGGCACACAAGCCCAGAGGCCAATATTAATCTCCCACTTTTTTTTCTTTGGTTCCAGGGAAAATTTATAAACCCAATAAAAAAAAAAAAAAATAGGCTTTCTATGGCCCACTGAGTGAGTGATGACGCACACAGGAGTCAGGAGTGGCACACAAGCCCTGAGGCCAATATTTTTCTCCCACTGATTGATGTAGTGATTTTTTCAGGTAGATTTTAGAACCAAAATCAAGCAAAAAAATAAATAGGCTTTCTATGGCCCACTGAGTGAGAGATGGCACACACAGGAGTCAAGAGTGGCACACAAGCCCTGAGGCCAATATTTTTCTCCCACTGATTGATGTAGTGATTTTTTCAGGTAGATTTTATAACCCAAATCAAGCAAAAAAATAAATAGGCTTTCTATGGCCCACTGAGTGAGAGATGACACACACAGGGATGGCACTCTAGCAGAAATGTCAATCTTAATCTCCCACAAAAAAAAAAAAAAAAACAGGGAGTGTCCTTCAATTACTATCTCCCTGCAGTAATCTCAGCCAGGTATGGCAGGCAGCAATAAGGAGTGGACTGATGCACAAATTAAATAAAAAGTGTGGACAAACAAAAAAGATAGCTGTGCAGAAAGGAAGGAACAAGAGGATTTGTGCTTTGAAAAAAGCAGTTGGTTTGCACAGTGGCGTACACACAGCAATGCAGCTATCAGGGAGCCTTCTAGGGCAGCCCAATGAGCTACAGCGCTGAGGGGGAAAAAAAAAAAAAATGTAGCTTCCACTGTCCCTGCACACCGAAGGTGGTGTTGGGCAGTGGAAATCGCTACAGCACAAGCGGTTTGGTGGTTAATGGACCCTGCCTAACGCTATCCCTGCTTCTGACGAAGCGGCAGCAACCTCTCCCTAAGCTCAGATCAGCAGCAGTAAGATGGCGGTCGGCGGGAACTCCCCTTTATAGCCCCTGTGACGCCGCAGACAGCAAGCCAATCACTGCAATGCCGTTCTCTAAGATGGTGGGGACCAGGACCTATGTCATCACGCTGCCCACACTCTGCGTTTACCTTCATTGGCTGAGAAATGGCGCTTTTCGCGTCATTGAAACGCGACTTTGGCGCGAAAGTCGCGTACCGCATGGCCGACCCCGCACAGGGGTCGGATTGGGTTTCATGAAACCCGACTTTGCCAAAAGTCGGCGACTTTTGAAAATGAACGACCCGTTTCGCTCAACCCTAGTCAAAACCAGTGTGAGAAAATGTAACTTATCAATGCATTAAACTATAAATTTCAATGTGAAATAATCATACGTCATTATTAGTGTTGAGCATTCCGATACCGCAAGTATCGGGTATCGGCCGATATTTGCGGTATCGGAATTCCGATACCGAATTCCGATACTTCCCGCGTATCGGATACCGGAATCGGAAGTTCCCAGAATTCAAACAGAACGCAGCAGCCAATGAGGAATGATTGGAAGTGTGGGCACATCCTGTTTAGCATGGTGGGCATGTAAGTACTGGCAAGGCTGTGATTGGCTGCTGAAATGATGTCACTCTGCACTATAAAAAACGCTGCCGCCATTTTGCGCTCACTCTGCTGTGATTTCAGTTAGGGACAGGACGCTGTGTTCTAACTGAGGGCCAGTTGAGCTAGCTAATTGCTTTATTTTCCTTTCCAAAGGCTAATGTAGCAAAACGCTGTGTGTTCTTCACTGTTCACCTTGCTCTTGCCTTGCAGCGCTGTTTTAACAGCGTTCTGCAAGGTCTCTGTGTGTGTGTGTGTGCAGCTCACTCTGTAGTCTGTGTGCAGCCATATACCCGGTTGTATTCAGCTCAGGGGGGGTTCACACTGCCTCACACAGTTGTCCTTTTTTGCTCATAGTGCAGCCTGCTGCACATTTTTTCTCAAATTTCCTATTAGTGTTTTTCCACCCGTCTCCAGCTAAATTGTGGAAAAACACTACATAGGATAACCTAGAGGGGGGTTTTTGGGCCTTGCAGCGCCGTTTACGGCTGTCTGCACGGTCTCCGTGTGAGCCCAGCTCGCCCTGTAGTCTGTGTGCAGCCATAGCCGGTTGGATTCAGCTCAGGGTTCGTTAATGGCTCATACCTTGAGAAAAATTTTCCTTTCTTTCAAATAGTGCAGCCTGTTTAAAAATTTTAAAAAAAATTCCCTATTAGTGTTGTTCCACCCGTCTCCAGCTAAATAGTGGAAAAACACTACATAGGATAACCTAGAGGGGGGTTTTTGGGCCTTGCAGCGCCGTTTACGGCTGTCTGCACGGTCTCCGTGTGAGCCCAGCTCGCCCTGTAGTCTGTGTGCAGCCATAGCCGGTTGGATTCAGCTCAGGGTTCGTTACTGGCTCATACCTTGAGAAAAATTTTCCTTTCTTTCAAATAGTGCAGCCTGTTTAAAAATTTTAAAAAAAATTCCCTATTAGTGTTTTTCCACCCGTCTCCAGCTAAATTGTGGAAAAACACTACATAGGATAACCTAGAGGGGGGTTTTTGGGCCTTGCAGCGCCGTTTACGGCTGTCTGCACGGTCTCTGTGTGAGCGCAGCTCGCCCTGTAGACTGTGTGCAGCCATAGCCGGTTGGATTCAGCTCAGGGTGCGTTACTGCCTCATACCTTGAAAAACAATTTCCTTTTTTTCAAATAGTGCAGCCTGTTTAAAATTTAAAAAAAAAAATTCCTATTAGTGTCTTTCCACCCGTCTCCAGCTAAATAGTGGAAAAACACTACATAGGATAACCTAGAGGAGGGTTTTTTGGCCTTGCAGCGCCGTTTACGGCTGTCTGCACGGTCTCTGTGTGAGCGCAGCTCGCCCTGTAGTCTGTGTGCAGCCATAGCCGGTTGGATTCAGCTCAGGGTGCGTTACTGCCTCATACCTTGAAAAACAATTTCCTTTTTTTCAAATAGTGCAGCCTGTTTAAAATTTTTTTTAAAAAATTGCTATTAGTGTCTTTCCACCCGTCTCCAGCTAAATAGTGGAAAAACACTACATAGGATAACCTAGAGGAGGGTTTTTTGGCCTTGCAGCGCCGTTTACGGCTGTCTGCACGGTCTCTGTGTGAGCGCAGCTCGCCCTGTAGTCTGTGTGCAGCCATAGCCGGTTGGATTCAGCTCAGGGTGCGTTACTGCCTCATACCTTGAAAAACAATTTCCTTTTTTTCAAATAGTGCAGCCTGTTTAAAATTTAAAAAAAAAAATTCCTATTAGTGTCTTTCCACCCGTCTCCAGCTAAATAGTGGAAAAACACTACATAGGATAACCTAGAGGAGGGTTTTTTGGCCTTGCAGCGCCGTTTCCAGCTGTCTGCACGGTCTCCGTGTGATTTAAACTAGCTCTGTAGCCCGATCTGCACAAAAAAAAAAGTAAAGTTCACCAAACACAACTTAACACTTGTGTAGGCCACATTTGAAAAATAATAAAGTTTAGTCCACACTTTACAACATTAGTGTTTCTTACACCTGTTAGAAGGAGCATTTCAGGAATAAGCACGCTAAGGCCTTAGTACTTTTCTGCTTATCTTTATCTGTCAACCAAGATGAAGAGGGCAGGGAGTAAGGCACGTGGGCGTGGGCGCGGAGCAGGGAGAGGAGCAGGGAGAGGACGTGGTGATTCTGTGCCTGCTGCGGGCGCCGGTGACTCGTCGTCACTCAGTTTCAGCAGGGAATAGTCCTTCATGCGCAGCTTTGTTGGAGAGCGCCGTGCACCGCTGCTGCGTGAAGACCAAATTGAAGCCGTTGTCGGGTGGATGGCAGCTAACGCCTCGGCATCGACTTCAGTTAGTGCCACATCCTCTCAGGCACAGAGCACTGGAGAGCAGCCATCTGTCTCTTCACCACCTGCCAAATTGGCCAGGCATGAAATTTAGATTCACCGCACTCTCTTAGGATAATGATGAAAAAGGTTGTGCCAATTTATTAAAGTATAATGGGAGCGTAACAGAATATTGCAGTATATGCGATTAACAACGTTTCGGCTCCACCAGAGCCTTTGTCACGTATTCGCTTATTTCAGGCACAAGATAGTGTACAGATCGGGTCTGAGACCTGACACATTCTGCTACTGAGCACAGCGCGGGAGCGCCGCTCTTAATGCCGATATTACAGGTCCACAATATCCGAAGGGAGCCTCATTTAGAGTACTGAGTGCAGTATCCAAGCTCACCACTGGGATTCTCCTAATTTCCCCGATCTGTACACTATCTTGTGCCTGAAATAAGCGAATACGTGACAAAGGCTCTGGTGGAGCCGAAACGTTGTTAATCGCATATACTGCAATATTCTGTTACGCTCCCATTATACTTTAATAAATTGGCACAACCTTTTTCATCATTATCCTAAGAGAGTGCGGTGAATCTAAATTTCATTATATAGGGGCCTTTGGTCCATTACACCGGCACCTCGCTTCATCCAGGCTGAGTGCACGCCAAAACCCTCCTTCTAAATTGGCCAGGCAGTCAGAGAGCCCAGGACAGGAGCCGTCTCTACTTCTGTTCTCTGAATCTCTTGGCTTGGAAACAGGGGGCCAGCCAAGCAGCATTGGAGAAATGGAAGAAGAGGCAGTGTGCAGTGATGCCCAACAGCTTTTTCTCTCTGACTCTGAAGAGGCAGGTGGGCCAGTGCCTCCGGTGACCACAGCGCAGTACGCATCTGATGATGAAACTCAGGTGCCGCTTTCTGATGCGTACTGTGCTGCCGAGACTACCCAGGAGGAGCAGTTGGTGGCAGAGGGTAGTGGAGATGATGAGGTCCTTGACCCATCGTGGCGTGAGGAACAGGAAGGTGGTGGGAGCAGCTCTGAGGAAGAGCTTCCCCTTACGGGCCAAAGAGGGAGAGGAAGGGGGAAGACTGCGGAGCCTGTAGCCTCCACTTTGGCACCCGTTAGGAGCCTGTCTCTTTCCAAAGCCAAAAAGGGCGCTCCCAAGACTTGCAGTGCCTGGTCCTTTTTTGACACAGTTGCAGATGACATTTGTTTTGTCAAATGCAAGCTGTGTCATCAGAAAGTAAAAAGAGGTAAAAGTGTCAGCAACCTCAATACCACAAATATGTGGAAACATGTGCGGACCAGGCACGCGGTGGAGTTACAGAAACACAGTGAAGACGTAGGCCAACCAACAGCGGCAGCTACCACCTCTTCATCTCGTGTTGCCTCTTCCTCCACTGTTGTCCAGAGACCTAGTGTAATTCCACCCACAGCACCACCTTCCCAGTCATCCTCACACTCCCAGTCTACTCTACAGCCATCGGTAGTACAGGCATGGGAGAAAAGGCGGGCATTCTCGGCCAACCACCCCCGAGCACAGGCTCTGAATGCAGGCATTGCCAAACTGTTGTCCCTGGAAATGCTCTCGTTCAGGCTGGTGGAGACTGACAGCTTCCGTGACTTGATGGCATTGGCAGTCCCACAGTACAAGGTGCCCAGCCGCTTTTACTTCAGCAGGCAGGCTGTCCCTGCCCTGCACAGGCATGTTGAGGCAAACATAAAACATGCGCTACTGAACGCCGTCAGTAGCAAGGTCCACCTCACCACCGATGCGTGGACCAGTCAGCATGGACAGGGGCGATATGTTTCCCTCACTGCCCATTGGGTTAATGTTGTTGAGCCAGGTACAGATCGTGCGAGTGGCGCAGGACGTGTCCTGCCCACTCCAAGGATTGCAGGAATCCAGTCTGTACGCATCGACTCCTCCTCTTACACCAGTTCCTCAGATTCCTCTCTGCAGGATCCGTCACAGTCCACCTCCACATGGACCCGTGAACGTTTACCTATGACCGACATGAGCACTGCCGTGGCCAAACGTCAGCAGGCCGTCTTGAAACTAGTTTCATTGGGGCATCGAAGCCACACAGCGCAGGAGCTCTGGAATGCCATCAGGGCTGCCACTAGAAATTTCGGGGCCCCATACTGGCAAAATTTTCGGGGCCCCCTTGAGACTCCGCCCAGGCTCCACCCCAGCCCCGCCTCCAGGCTCCACCCCTCGAACTGTCCACAGTCCCACCGCTCTCTCTTGGAAAAACTCCACTTCTCACCAATCACACATTAACAGTTCCCATCACCAGATCACACATATAGCAGGCAGCTTTTGTTTTGGCCAAAAGATTTTTTAAGCCGCCACCATAACACGGTAGACACTTTTGGCCGGGCCCTACTCTGCTGTAACCTATTAAATATTTGTTAAAATATGCAATACAATTTAGGTATATTTTTATTTATTTTTCAATTTTTAAAATGCCCAATAATATCACATAGAAGGAACAAATACCACAACACCATGACCAGATGACATATTACCACCACAGTGATCGAATAATATCACATACAAGGAACAAATACCACAACACCATGACCAGACCACATATTACCACCACAGTGATCGAATAATATCACATACAAGGAACAAATACCACAACACCATGTCCAGACCACATATTACCACCACATAGTGACTGAATACTACAATTCTGATCAGTAATTTTTAAAAAAGCACCATACTATCACCATAAGTGCCATTATACACAGGAGATCTGTACTTAGTATGCAGTGTCTGTGTACAGATAATATAGTGATCACTAGTGAAATTATACACAGGAGCTCTGTATACAGTGTATAGTGTCAGTGTATAGGTAACACACTGACTCACCAGTGACGTCTCTAGGTGAAGTCCTTCATCTTTCATCCAGCACAGACCGCCATCATTTCATCCAGCCAGGATTTCTCTCTGCAGGAAATAACACAGTTATCTCGAGCTCCGCTTGCAGAACACATTACTTAATTTTTCACAACTTCTACATTACACCACATGAAGAAGGCGACATAGTATCACTCTATACAGTAACAGGACCGCCCCCCATTTAAAACAGTATACTCAAAAAATAAAATAAATACATCACTGCAGTAATAATATCCCTAAATTAGCCCCTATGGTATTAATAATATCACCCAGCCTGGCCCCGTGTGTCTCATTCCTGGCGTCAGCCAGATATTCTCCCATCCTGCCCTCATGAGTATCCATTCTGCCCCATATGATCTCCTTATCCTGCCCCATATGATCGCCCCATGTGATCTCTCCATCCTGCCCCATCTGTCTCCATCATATCCATCCTGCCCCATGATCCTGCACGATCTGTCTCCAATTCTGCCCCCAGTGTCTCCAATCATGCCCCATGTCTCCATTCTGCCCCCTATGTCTCCAACCATGCCCCCATGTCTGCAATCCTGACACTTGTCTCCAATCATGCCCCCTGTGTCTCCATTCTGCCCCATCTGTCTCCAATCCTGCCCCATCTGTCTACAGTCATGCCCCCATGTCTTTCATCCTGCCCCGTGTCTCCAATCATGCCCCGTATCTCCATTCTGCCCCGTGTCTCGCATTCTGCCCCTGGGTCTCACAGTCTGCCCCTGTGTCCAGCATTCTGCACCTGTCACTGTGTCCAGCATTCTGCCCCTGTCACTGTGTCCAGCATTTCTGCCCCACTGTGTCCAGCATTCTGCCCCAATGTCCAGCATTCTGCCCGTCACTGTGTCCAGCATTTCTGCCCCTGTCTCCAGCATTCTGCCCCACTGTGTGTCCAGCATTCTGCCCCACTGTGTGTCCAGCATTCTGCCCCACTGTGTGTCCAGCATTCTGCCCCACTGTGTGTCCAGCATTCTGCCCCACTGTGTGTCCAGCATTCTGCCCCACTGTGTCCAGCATTTCTGCCCCTGTGTCCAGCATTTCTGCCCCTGTGTCCAGCATTTCTGCCCCTGTGTGTCCAGCATTCTGCCCCACTGTGTCCAGCATTCTGCCCCACTGTGTGTCCAGCATTTCTGCCCCTGTGTGTGTCCACCATTCTGTCCCACTGTGTCCAGCATTTCTGCCCCTGTGTCCAGCATTTTTGCCCCACTGTGTCCAGCATTTCTGCCCCACTGTGTCCAGCATTTCTGCCCCTGTGTGTCCAGCATTCTGCCCTACTGTGTCCAGCATTCTACCCCACTGTGTGTCCAGCATTTCTGCCCCTGTCTCCAGCATTCTGCCCCACTGTGTGTCCAGCATTCTGCCCCACTGTGTCCAGCATTTTGCCCCACTGTGTCCAGCATTTCTGCCCCTGTGTCCAGCATTTCTGCCCCTGTGTGTCCAGCATTCTGCCCCACTGTGTCCAGCATTCTGCCCCACTGTGTGTCCAGCATTTCTGCCCCTGTGTGTGTCCACCATTCTGTCCCACTGTGTCCAGCATTTCTGCCCCTGTGTCCAGCATTTCTGCCCCACTGTGTCCAGCATTTCTGCCCCACTGTGTCCAGCATTTTTGCCCCACTGTGTCCAGCATTTCTGCCCCACTGTGTCCAGCATTTCTGCCCCACTGTGTCCAGCATTTCTGCCCCACTGTGTCCAGCATTTCTGCCCCACTGTGTCCAGCATTTCTGCTCCTGTGTGTCCACATTTCTGCCCCACTGTGTCCAGCATTCTGCCCCACTGTGTCCACCATTCTGCCCCACTGTGTCCGGCATTTCTGCCCCTGTGTCACTGTGTCCAGCATTCTGCCCCACTGTGTCCACCATTCTGCCCCTGTGTGTCCACCATTCTGTCCCACTGTGTCCAGCATTTCTGCCCCACTGTGTCCAGCATTTCTGCCCCACTGTGTCCAGCATTCTGCCCCACTGTGTCCACCATTCTGCCCCACTGTGTCCGGCATTTCTGCCCCTGTGTGTCCAGCATTCTGCCCCACTGTGTCCACCATTCTGCCCCTGTGTGTCCACCATTCTGCCCCTGTGTGTCCACCATTCTGCCCCAGTGTCCAGCATTTCTGCCCCACTGTGTCCAGCATTTCTGCCCCACTGTGTCCAGCATTCTGCCCCACTGTGTCCACCATTCTGCCCCACTGTGTCCGGCATTTCTGCCCCTGTGTGTCCAGCATTCTGCCCCACTGTGTCCACCATTCTGCCCCTGTGTGTCCACCATTCTGCCCCTGTGTGTCCACCATTCTGCCCCACTGTGTCCACCATTCTGCCCCACTGTGTCCACCATTCTGCCCCACTGTGTCCAGCATTTCTGCCCCTGTGTGTCCACCATTCTGCCCCTGTGTGTCCAGCATTTCTGCCCCACTGTGTCCACCATTCTGCCCCACTGTGTCCTGCATTTCTGCCCCTGTGTGTCCACCATTCTGCCCCTGTGTGTCCAGCATTTCTGCCCCTGTGTGTCCATCATCCTGCCCCCCGGGCCCCCCTGGATCGCAGCAGCTCTCAAAGAAAAAAAAAAACACAACTTCTTACCTGGCCAAGCTCCAGCGCCGGGTGAAGCTCCCTCTCCAGGCTCCACACAGACGCACTCGCCGCCGGGCCCGGCGGCTGACAATGACGTCAGACGCCGCCGGCGGCGAGTGCGCACTGCGGCCCTATTCAGCCGCCAGCCTCAGACTGGCTGGCGGCTGTTAACTATTGACGTGCGGGCGCGGGCCCGCACGTCAATAGTGTGCCGCTGCCGCAGCGCCTGCAGGGGGGGCCCGGTGACCAGATGAGACGGGGCCCGATGCGGGCCCCCTCTGCTCACCGGGCCCCATACGCCAGTCACGGCTGTCATGCCCTGATGGTGGCCCTGAATGCCATCAAGCAGGAGAGCGATGTGTGGTTACTGCCAGCGAATCTCCAGCCAGGCATGGTAGTGTGTGACAATGGCCGAAATCTGGTGGCAGCTTTGGCCCTTGGCAACCTCACTCACATCCCATGTCTGGCACATGTGCTCAATTTGGTTGTGCAGAGTTTTCTGAGGGACTATCCGGATCTTGATGCCCTGCTGCACAAGGTCC
The DNA here is from genome assembly GCF_032444005.1 of Ranitomeya imitator. NCBI lineage: Eukaryota > Metazoa > Chordata > Amphibia > Anura > Dendrobatidae > Ranitomeya > Ranitomeya imitator. Next base: position 243,499,566 of record NC_091282.1, read on the forward strand.
GCCTAGAGTGTGCTCACTTGCGGCGTTCCAGCTTGGCCAGATCCCGCATTGCTGCTCTGCAGTGCCGATTCCGCCTTCCGGAACACCGTATCATATGTGACCTACCTACCCGGTGGAATTCCACGTTACATATGTTGGAGCGGTTGTGTGAGCAGCAGCAAGCAGTTATGGAGTACCAGCTGCATCAGGCGCAAAGAAGTCGCAGTCAGCGCCGATCAGACTTCACAACCACAGAGTGGGCCACTATGAAGGACGTCTGCCAGGTTTTGCGTCCTTTTGATTATTCCACGCGGATGGCAAGTGCAGATGATGCACTAGTCAGCATGACTGTCCCCCTTATCTGCCTGCTTCAGCAAACTTTGCAAGGGTTAAGGGATGATGTTGTGGAAGAGGTGGAGGATGAGGAGTCACCTTTTCCATCAGCTTCTGGAGAGTCAGCGCCACGTGGTTCCTCACAAAGGGGTACGCAGGGGCCAATTTGTGAGGAGGATGAGGAGGAGTCAATGGAGGAGGAAGAGCTCCGTCCAGAGGAGGGAGCGACACAATTGTCCAGTGGTCAGTGTGTACAGCGAGGGTGGGGTGATGACGAGCGGGCAGAGATCATGTCTCAAGCAGGGGACAGCGTTTCTGGGCCAGTTGGCACTCTGCAGCACATGGTGGATTTCATGCTGCAGTGCCTGAGAAACGACCGCCGCATCGACCACATTCTCAACATGCCTGATTATTGGGTGTTCACCCTCCTCGATCCTCGCTACCGGGACAACGTCCAAAACCTCATCCCTGCGTTGACCCGGGAGCGTAAATTGCGGGAGTACCACGACACACTGGTGAATTCCATCATCTTCTCCTGTCCAACTGAGAGGAGTGCTGCTAGTGCTTTACAAAGCAGCTCAGTGCGTCGAGGCAGTGGGGGAGGCTCTGCCCAAAGAGGGAGCAGAAGCAGTGCCTCTGCCCAAGGCAAGCCCAGTATGGCACAACTCTGGCACACCTTTGTGTGCCCGCCCCAAATGTCTACACCATCACCGGCGGCTCCAGTCAGCAGGAGGCAACGGTTCCGTCAGATGGTGACAGACTACATGACTTGCCCTCTTACTGTACTCCCAGACGGCTCTTCCCCGTTCAAGTTTTGGGTCTCTAAGCTGGATACATGGCCAGAGCTAAGCCAGTATGCATTGGAGGTGCTGGCTTGCCCTGCGGCTAGTGTCTTATCGGAACGTGTCTTTAGTGCCGCAGGTGGTGTACTAACAGACCGTCGCATGCGACTATCCTCCGATAACGTTGACCGGCTTACTTTCCTGAAAATGAACCAGGCCTGGATCTCGCAGGAATTTGCCACTCCTCTGCCTGATTAAGTAATTGGGTGTCATCCAGGTCTCCTGCTGTGTTCATCTTTCTACCACCTGAACTGCTATTCCTGGGCTCCAACACCGCCAGTTGCGGCTCAGAAGTGCAGGCTGCACAGTAAAAACATACGACCCAGTGTTATTGGGTTTCAGTAACGTCAGCTGATCCCCAGCTGTGTAGCCGGCAATGTGTCCTGCGACCGCCACGCTGGCACAACAACCTAAATGTAAGGGAACCTGTCCCCCCCCCCCCCGTCGTTTGTTACTGAAAGAGCCATCTTGTGCAGCAGTAATGCTGCACAAGGAAAAGGTAGCTCTTTTTTTTTAGCTCCTTGCACACGCAGAACTTAACACTTATAAAATGTGTTCACTGATACCGTTATACTGTCCCGGAGCTGGGACTTTCCTTCGCAATGTGACGCAGCACAGCCGTCATTCCTACCCCCTTGGTGCCATGCGCTGCCTCCTCAGCGTTGTTTTAAGCTGTCACGGAGCCTGCGCTGTTCTGTTATCCCTTGGGCATGCCCTATTTGCGCTGCCTGTCTTCTGACATAATTTGGTGTCAGGCTGGCTGCGCCTGTGCGGCCGCGCTGCCCGAGATCCCGCCTCGCTGTGTCTTCTGATTGAGTCACACTGCGGGCCTGGGATCCATGGCCATGCGCAGTGCATATCTTCCCCTCGGGCTCTCGCTCATTTCCCTCCGCCTTCTTTAGACTGTGCGCCGTCAGCTGATCCCTAATAGCATGCCACGGCTGTGACACCGCACAGTCTGAAGAAGAGGGAAGGAGGGGAGTGAGAGTCGAGGATATGCACTGTGCATGTCCATGGTTCCAAGGCCCGCAGTGGGATTACGTTGGACGAGACTGCGAGGTGGGATCTGGAGCAGCGTGGACGCACAGGCAGTAACAGCCTGACACCAAATTATGTCAGAAGACAGGCAGCGCTAATTGGGCATGGCCAAGGGCTAACAGAACAGCGCAGGCTCCGTGACAGCTTAAAACAACGCTGAGGAGGCAGCGCACGGCACCAAGGGGATAGGAATGTCAGCTGTGCTGTGTCCCATTACGAAGGAAATTCGCACCTCCGGGACGGTTTAACGGTATAAGGGGACACATTTTTAGTGTTTACTTCGGTGTTTGCAAGGAGCATAATTAAAAGAACCACCTTTTCCTTTTGCATCGTTAGTGCTGCACAAGATGGCTCTTTCAGCTACAAACGTCTTGGGGGGGGGTTAAAGGTTCCCTTTCAACTTGCTCCAATCAGGCTTCGGCCTACACTCTGTTCCTCTGCTCCTCCTGCTGTCCCTGGGCTCTAACACCGCCAGTTGGTGCCTGGAAGTGCTGTGTGCACAGTCAACAGTCGCTCCTCTGTTATTGGGGTTCAGTAACGTCAGCTGATCCCCAGCTGTGTGTGCGGCAATACCTCCAATCTGCTCCTCCTGCTGTCCCTGGGCTCTAACACCGCCAGTTGGTGCCTGGAAGTGCTGTGTGCACAGTCAACAGTCGCTCCTCTGTTATTGGGGTTCAGTAACGTCAGCTGATCCCCAGCTGTGTGTGCGGCAATACCTCCAATCTGCTCCTCCTGCTGTCCCTGGGCTCTAACACCGCCAGTTGGTGCCTGGAAGTGCTGTGTGCACAGTCAACAGTCGCTCCTCTGTTATTGGGGTTCAGTAACGTCAGCTGATCCCCAGCTGTGTATCCGGCAACGTGTCATGCGACCGCCACGCTGGCACAACTAAAATGTAAGGGGACCTGTCCCCCCCCCCCCCTAGGCGTTTGTTACTGAAAGAGCCACCATGTGCAGCACTAATACTGCACAAGGGAAAGGTCGCTCTTGAAATTATGCTCCTTGCAAACGCTGAACTACACACTCATGTAATGTGTCCCCTCACACCGTCCAACCGTCCCGGAGGTGGGACTTTCCTTTGTAATGTGACGCAGCACAGCCGTCATTGCTACCCCCTTGGCACCGTGCGCTGCCTCCTTAGCGTTGTTTGATTCCGTCAGGGACCCTGCGCTGTTATGTTATCCCTTGGCCATGCACAGTTTGCGCTGCCCGTCCTCTGACATCATTTGTTGTCGTCCTGGCTGCGCCTGTGCGTCCACGCTGCCCGAAATCACACCTCACAGTGTCGTCTAATGTGATCCCACAGTGGGCCTGGTATCCATGGCCATGCGCAGTGCATATACTAGCCTCTCACTCCCCTTCTTCACGCTTCTTCAGACTAGGCGGCGTCAGCTGATCCCTAATAGCATGCCACGGCCGTGACGCCGCACAGTCTGAAGAAGCAGGAAGGAGGTGAGTGAGAGGCGATGATATGCACTGCGCATGCCCATGGATCCCTGGCCCGCAGTGGGACTACATTAGATGACACTGCAAGGTTGGATCTAGGGCAGCTTGGACGCACAGGCGCTGCCAGCCTGACACCTACATGATGTCAGAAGACGGGCACCGCTAACTGTGCATGGCCAAGGGATAACATTACAGCGCTGGCTCCGTGACAGAACCAAACAACGTTGAGGAGGTGGCGCCCGGCACCAAGGGGGTTGGAATGACGGCTGTGCTGTGTCACATTACAAAGGAAAGTCCCACTTCCGGGATGGTTTGACGGTGTGAGGGGACACATTATATGAGTGTGTACTTCAGCGTTTGCAAGGAGCATAATTTTCGGAGCCACCATTTTCCATGTGCAGTATTACTGCTGTACAAGATGGCTCTTTCAGCAACAAATGCCTGGGGGGGGGGGGTTAAAGGTTCCCTTTCAACTTGCTCCACTGCAGGCTTCGGCCTACACTCTGCTCCTCTTTGATTCCCTGGGTTTCAACACTGTCAGTTGCCACCTGGAAGTGTTGTCTACACAGAAAAAACACTAGGTGATGTGTCAGTGGGGTTCAGCACCGCCAGCTGTTCCCCTGCTGTGTAGTCGGCAACGTGTCCAGCACAAGCCACGCTGGCACAACAGAACAAAAGCTGCCACCAGTGCAGGCTTCGGCCTACACTCTGCTCCTCTCCTCCTCCTGCTGACCCTGGGCTCAAACACCGCTAGTTTTTGCCCGGAAGTGCTAGCTGCACAGAGAAAAACACCAGCCAATGTGTTAGTGGGGTTCAGCACCACCAGCTGTTCCCCTGCTGTGTAGCCGGCAACGTGACCTGCAAACGCCACGCAGGCACATGAACTGAAATTAAAGGGAACCTGGCCCCACCCCCCCAGGTGTTTCTATGTATAACAGCCACCTAGTATAGCAGTACTGCTGCATTTGTACAAGGTGGCTGACTTTTTCTCCTTGCCCACGTGGAACTCAACACGTACAAAATGTGTCTCATTGAGACCATTCCACTGTCCCTGAGGTGTGACTTTCCTTTATAATGATACGCAGCACCCCCCTTGGTAGCGTTTCCCGTCTTTTGTCATCATGGTTAGCTGGCTGCGCCTGTGCATCCGCCCTGCTAGAAACAACGCCCCTCGTTGTCATATTTATTTTGTCAGCGAGGGTGTGGTTTATGGGCACGAGCAGTGCATATGTTCGCCTGTCTTAACTCATCTCCTTCCGCCTTCTTCAGACTGTGCGGCCTCCTGGCCGTGGTAGGCGATAAGGGATCAGCTGAGGCCGCCCAGTCTGAAGCAGGTGTAAGGACATGTGTGAGCGGCAAACCTATTTACTGCACAAGGCCACGAATCCCAGCCACGCAGTGTGATTTTTTGAAAACACACTGTGGGTCTGGGATTCATGTCCATCGCTAACCGCAACGGCCGACATGAAATGAGGTCAGAAGACAGGAAGCGCTCACAGCGCATGGCCAAGGGATCACAATAGCGCAGACTCCTGTACAGCAAATAACAACGCTCAGGAATCTGCGCCCAGTACCTAGGTGCAAATTTTGACACCTGTGCTGCGTCTCCTTAAAAAGACAAGTCACGCCTCCACAACTGTTTGACAGTATAATGGGCTAAATAGTGTACGTGTTTTATTCAGAGTGTGAAAGGAGCAAACTAAATAGAGCAACCTTTTACTTGTGCAGCATTAATGCTGCACAAGGTGTGGCTCTTGTACCTTGCAACACCTGAGGGGGGGTTAAAGGTAACCTTTGAAATTGGTTCAACTAGGCTTCGGCCTACACTCTGCTGCTCTCCTCCTCCTGCTGACCCTGGGCTCTAACACCGCCAGTTTTTGCCCGGACATGCGATCTGCACAGAGAAAAACACCAGTCAATGTGTCAGTGGGGTTCAGCAACGCCAGCTGTTCCCCTGCTGTGTAGCTTGCATCGTGTCCAGCACAAGCCACGCTGGCACAACCGACCAAAAGCTGCCAACAGTGCAGGCTTCGGCCTACACATTGCTCCTCTCCTCCTCCTGCTGACCCTGGGCTCTAACACCGCCAGTTTTTGCCCGGACATGCGAGCTGCATAGAGAAAAACACCAGTCAATGTGTCAGTGGGGTTCAGCAACGCCAGCTGTTCCCCTTCTGTGTAGCTTGCATCGTGTCCAGCACAAGCCACGCTGGCACAACCGACCAAAAGCTGCCACCAGTGCAGGCTTCGGCCTACACATTGCTCCTCTCCTCCTCCTGCTGACCCTGGGCTCTAACACCGCCAGTTTTTGCCCGGACATGCGAGCTGCACAGAGAAAAACACCAGTCAATGTGTCAGTGGGATTCAGCAACGCCAGCTGTTCCCCTGCTGTGTAGCTTGCAACGTGACCTGCAAACGCCACGCAGGCACATGAACTGAAATTGAAGGGAGCCTGCCCCCCACCCCCAGGTGTTTCTATGTATAACAGCCACCTTGTACAGCAGTACTGCTGCATTTGTACAAGGTGGCTGACTTTTTCTCCTTGCCCACGTGGAACTCAACACGTACAAAATGTGTCTCATTGAGACCATTCCACTGTCCCTGAGGTATGACTTTCCTTTCTAATGATACGCAGCACCACCCTTGTTAGCGCTGCCCGTCTTTTGACATCATTGGTTAGCTGGCTGCGCCTGTGCGTCTGCCCTGCTCGAAACAACGCCCCTCGGTGTCTTATTTTTTGGGACAGCGAGGGTGTGATTGATGGGCATGTGCAGTGCATATGTTTGCCTGTGTTCACACATCTCCTTCCGCCTTCTTCAGACTGGGTGTCCTCATGGCCGCGGCAGGCGATAAGGGATCAGATGAGGTCGCCCAGTCTGAAGCTGGTGTAAGGACATGTGTGAGTGTCAAACATATTTACTGCACAAGGCCACGAATCCCAGCCACGCAGTGTGATTTTTTGAAAACACACTGTGGGTCTGGGATTCATGTCCATCGCTAACCGCAACGGCCGACATGAAATGAGGTCAGAAGACAGGAAGCGCTCACAGCGCATGACCAAGGGATCACAATAGCGCAGACTCCTGTACAGCAAATAACAACGCTCAGGAATCTGCGCCCAGCAGCTAGGTGTAAATTTTGACACCTGTGCTGCATCTCCTTAAAAAGACAAGTCACGCCTCCACTACTGTTTGACAGTATAGTGGGCTAAATAGTGTACGTGTTTTATTCAGCGTGTGCAAGGAGCAAATTAAATAGAGCAACCTTTTACTTGTGCAGCATTAATGCTGCACAAGGTGTGGCTCTTGTACCTTGCAACACCTGAGGGGGGGTTAAAGGTAACCTTTGAAATTGGTTCAACTAGGCTTCGGCCTACACTCTGCTCCTCTCCTGCTGACCCTGGGCTCAAACACCGCTAGTTTTTGCCCGGAACTGCTAGCTGCACAGAGAAAAACACCAGCCAATGTGTTAGTGGGGTTCAGCACCGCCAGCTGTTCCCCTGCTGTGTAGCCGACATCGTGTCCAGCACAAGCCACGCTGGCACAACTGACCAAAAGCTGCCACCAGTGCAGGCTTCGGCCTACACTCTGCTCCTCTCCTCCTCCTGCTGACCCTGGGCTCAAACACCTCCAGTTTCTGCCCGGAAGTGCTAGCTGCACAGAGAAAAACACCAGCCAATGTGTCAGTGGGGTTCAGCACCGCCAGCTGTTCCCCTGCTGTGTAGCCGGCAACGTGACCTGCAAACGCCACGCAGGCACATGAACTGAAATTAAAGGGAACATGGCCCCACTCCCCCAGGTGTTTCTATGTATAACAGCCACCTTGTACAGCAGTACTGCTGCATTTGTACAAGGTGGCTGACTTTTTCTCCTTGCCCACGTGGAACTCAACACGTACAAAATGTGTCTCATTAGAGACCATTCCACTGTCCCTGAGGTGTGACTTTCCTTTCTAATGACACGCAGCACCCCCATTGTTAGCGCTGCCCGTCTTCTGACATCATTGGTTGGCTGGCTGTGCCTGTGCGTCCGCCCTGCCCGACACAACGCCCCTCGTTGTCTCATATATTTTGACTGCGAGGGTGTGATTGATGGGCACAAGCAGTGCATATGTTCCCCTGTCTTCACTCCCCTCCTTCCGCCTTCTTCTGACTGTGCGGCCTCATGGCCGCGGCATGCGATAAGGGATCAGCTGAGGCCGCCCAGTCTGAAGCAGGTGTAAGGACATGTGTGAGCGGCGGACATATTTACTGCACAAGGCCACGAATCCCAGCACCGCACTGTGACTTTAGGAAAAGGCACTGTGGGTCTGGGATTTATGGCCATCGTTAACCGCACCGGCCAACATGAAATGAGGTCATGAGACGGCCTGCACTAACAGGGTATTGCCAAGGGATAACACAAGAGCGCAGTTTCCTGTACTGCAAATAACAACGGTAAGGAATCTGCGCCCAGCACCTAGGTGTAAATTTGTACACCTGTGCTGCGTCTCCTTAAAAAGACAAGTCACGCCTCCACTACTGTTTGACAGTATAATGGGCTAAATAGTGTACGTGTTTTATTCAGCGTGTGCAAGGAGCAAAATTAAGAGAGCAACCTTTGACTTGTGCATCATTAATGCAGTTCAAGGTGTGGCTCTTGTACCTTGCAACACCTGAGGGGGGGTTAAAGGTTACCTTTGAAATTGGTTCAACTAGGCTTCGGCCTACACTCTGCTCCTCTCCTCCTCCTGCTGACCCTGGGCTATAACACCGCCAGTTGTAGCCTGGAAGTGCTAGCTGCACAGAGAAAAACACCAGCCAATGTGTTAGTGGGGTTCAGCACCGCCAGCTGTTCCCCTGCTGTGTAGCCGACATCGTGTCCAGCACAAGCCACGCTGGCACAACCGACCAAAAGGTGCCACCAGTGCAGGCTTCGGCCTACACTCTGCTCCTCTCCTCCTCCTGCTGACCCTGGGCTCAAACACCGCCAGTTTCTGCCCGGACATGCTAGCTGCACAGAGAAAAACACCCACCATTGTGTCAGTGGGGTTCAGCACCGCCAGCTGTTCCCCCGCTGTGTAGCCGGCATCGTGTCCAGCACAAGCCACGCTGGCACAACTGACCAAAAGCTGCCACCAGTGCAGGCTTCGGCCTACACTCTGCTCCTCTCCTCCTCCTGCTGACCCTGGGCTCAAACACCTCCAGTTTCTGCCCGGAAGTGCTAGCTGCACAGAGAAAAACACCAGCCAATGTGTCAGTGGGGTTCAGCACCGCCAGCTGTTCCCCTGCTGTGTAGCCGGCAACGTGACCTGCAAACGCCACGCAGGCACATGAACTGAAATTAAAGGGAACCTGGCCCCACCCCCCCAGGTGTTTCTATGTATAACAGCCACCTTGTACAGCAGTACTGCTGCATTTGTACAAGGTGGCTGACTTTTTCTCCTTGCCCACGTGGAACTCAGCACGTACAAAATGTGTCTCATTAGAGACCATTCCACTGTCCCTGAGGTGTGACTTTCCTTTCTAATGACACGCAGCACCCCCATTGTTAGCGCTGCCCGTCTTCTGACATCATTGGTTGGCTGGCTGTGCCTGTGCGTCCGCCCTGCCTGACACAACGCCCCTCGTTGTCTCATATATTTTGACTGCGAGGGTGTGATTGATGGGCACGAGCAGTGCATATCTTCGCCTGTCTTAACTCATCTCCTTCCGCCTTCTTCAGACTGTGCAGCCTCATGGCCGCGGCATGCGAGAAGGGATCAGCAGAGGCCGCCCAGTCTGAAGCAGGTGTAAGGACGTGTGTGAGCGGCCAAAATATTTACTGCTCAAGGCCACGAATCCCAGCACCGCAGTGTGACTTTATGAAAAGGCACTGTGGGTCTGGGATTTATGGCCATCGTTAACCGCACCGGCCAACATGAAATGAGGTCATAAGACGGGCAGCTCTAACAGGGCATTGCCAAGGGATAACACAAGAGCGCAGACTCCTGTACAGCAAATAACAACGCTCAGGAAGCTGCGCCAAGCACCAAGGCGTTATTTGGGACACCTGTGCTGCGTCTCCTTAAAAAGCCAAGTCACGCATCCACTACAGTTTGACTGTAGAATGGGCTAAATTGTGTACGTCTTTCATTCAGCGTGTGCAAGTAGACAAATTAATAGAGCAACCTTTCACTTGTGCAGCATTAATACTGCACAAGGTGTGTCTCTTGTAGTTTGTAACACCTGAGGGGGGGTTAAAGGTTTCCTTTGAAATTGGTTCAACTAGGCTTCGGCCTACACTCTGCTCCTCTCCTCCTCCTCCTGCTTCACCACGGGCTCTAACATCGCACGTTTTTGCCCGCAAGTGCTAGCTGCACAGAGAAAAACACCCGCCATTGTGTTAGTGGGGTTCAGCAACGCCAGCTGTTCCCACACTGTGTAGCCGGCAAAGTGTCCTGCAAACGCAACGCTGACACAAAGCTGCCTCCAGTGCAGGCTTCGGCCTACACTCTGCTCCCCCTGCTTACCCTTTGCTCCAGCACCGCTAGTTGGGGCTCTAGGAAGACAATCTTTAATAGGCAACGCATCTGGGTTCCAGCACCGCCAGCTGGTTCTCGGCAGTGTTTTTGTCACTGGTACTCCCTCGTGCCAAACCTGGTTCCAGCACCGTCAGCTGTTTCCGGGTAGTGTCAAGCTCACTGAGACGCCTATGCTTGCCCCGTCGTGTTGCGGTCGGGTTAGCCAACTCCAGGGTGCCTCCAGTTTAGGAGCTTCCTATGTGGGCTGCGTGAACTGGTAGTCAAGGCTGGTTCTGTAGTGCCAGTAGGCCCAGCTCCCCCTGTAGGACTGTTGGCGTTCGGTAACTGCGGCTGCCTCGCGGCCTAGCTGTTCTCTCCTCTCCTGTGGGCCTTGGGGTCCACCACCTGGTTCCAGCACCGTCAGCTGGTTCCGGGCCGAGCCTTTGGCTTAGGTGCCTCCTCCTGGGTATCCGAGTTCCGCCAACGTCAGGCGGTCCTTGGTAGTGCTTTTAAGCGCGGGCACCTACAGCTTAGTAACCGGGTTCCAGCACCGCCAGCTGGTCCTCGGTCGTGCCATTGGCTCTTGCACACTGGGGCAACGCATCTGGGTTTCAGCACCGCCAGCTGGTTCTCGGCAGTGTTTTTGTCACAGGTACTCCCTCGTGCCAAGCCTGGTTTCAGCACCGTCAGCTGTTTCCGGGTTGTGTCAAACTCGCTGAGACGCCTATGCTTGCCCCGTCGTGGTGCGGTCGGGTTAGCCAACTCCAGGGTGCCTCCAGTTTAGGAGCTTCCTATGTGGGCTGCGTGAACTGGTAGTCAAGGCTGGTTCTGTAGTGCCAGTAGGCCCAGCTCCCCCTGTAGGACTGTTGGGGTTCGGTAACTGCGGCTGCCTCGCGGCCTAGCTGTTCTCTCCTCTCCTGTGGGCCTTGGGGTCCACCACCTGGTTCCAGCACCGTCAGCTGGTTCCAGGCCGAGCCTTTGGCTTAGGTGCCTCCTCCTGGGTATCCGAGTTCCGCCAACGTCAGGCGGTCCTTGGTAGTGCTTTTAAGCGCGGGCACCTACAGCTTAGTAACCGGGTTCCAGCTCCGCCAGCTGTTCCTCGGTCGTGCCATTGGCTCTTGCACACTGGGGCAACGCATCTGGGTTCCAGCACCGCCAGCTGGTTCTCGGCAGTGTTCTTGTCACAGGTACTCCCTCGTGCCAAGCCTGGTTTCAGCACCGTCAGCTGTTTCCGGGTTGTGTCAAGCTCACTGAGACGCCTATGCTTGCCCCGTCGTGGTGCGGTCGGGTTAGCCAACTCCAGGGTGCCTCCAGTTTAGGAGCTTCCTATGTGGGCTGCGTGAACTGGTAGTCAAGGCTGGTTCTGTAGTGCCAGTAGGCCCAGCTCCCCCTGTAGGACTGTTGGGGTTCGGTAACTGCGGCTGCCTCGCGGCCTAGCTGTTCTCTCCTCTCCTGTGGACCTTCGGGTCCACCACCTGGTTCCAGCACCGTCAGCTGGTTCCAGGCCGAGCCTTTGGCTTAGGTGCCTCCTCCTGGGTATCCGAGTTCCGCCAACACCAGGCGGTCCTTGGTAGTGCTTTTAAGCGCGGGCACCTACAGCTTAGTAACCGGGTTCCAGCACCGCCAGCTGGTCCTTGGTGCCATTGGCTCTTGCACACCGGGGCAACGCATCTGGGTTCCAGCACCGCCAGCTGGTTCTCGGCAGTGTTCTTGTCATAGGTACTCCCTCGTGCCAAGCCTGGTTTCAGCACCGTCAGCTGTTTCCGGGTTGTGTCAAGCTCACTGAGACGCCTATGCTTGCCCCGTCGTGGTGCGGTCGGGTTAGCCAACTCCAGGGTGCCTCCAGTTTAGGAGCTTCCTATGTGGGCTGCGTGAACTGGTAGTCAAGGCTGGTTCTGTAGTGCCAGTAGGCCCAGCTCCCCCTGTAGGACTGTTGGGGTTCGGTAACTGCGGCTGCCTTGCGGCCTAGCTGTTCTCTCCTCTCCTGTGGGCCTTGGGGTCCACCACCTGGTTCCAGCACCGTCAGCTGGTTCCGGGCCGAGCTTTTGGCTTAGGTGCCTCCTCCTGGGTATCCGAGTTCCGCCAACGTCAGGCGGTCCTTGGTAGTGCTTTTAAGCGCGGGCACCTACAGCTTAGTAACCGGGTTCCAGCACCGCCAGCTGGTCCTCAGTCGTGCCATTGGCTCTTGCACACTGGGGCAACGCATCTGGGTTCCAGCACCGCCAGCTGGTTCTCGGCAGTGTTTTTGTCACAGGTACTCCCTCGTGCCAAGCCTGGTTTCAGCACCGTCAGCTGTTTCCGGGTTGTGTCAAACTCGCTGAGACGCCTATGCTTGCCCCGTCGTGGTGCGGTCGGGTTAGCCAACTCCAGGGTGCCTCCAGTTTAGGAGCTTCCTATGTGGGCTGCGTGAACTGGTAGTCAAGGCTGGTTCTGTAGTGCCAGTAGGCCCAGCTCCCCCTGTAGGACTGTTGGGGTTCGGTAACTGCGGCTGCCTCGCGGCCTAGCTGTTCTCTCCTCTCCTGTGGGCCTTGGGGTCCACCACCTGGTTCCAGCACCGTCAGCTGGTTCCGGGCCGAGCCTTTGGCTTAGGTGCCTCCTCCTGGGTATCCGAGTTCCGCCAACGTCAGGCGGTCCTTGGTAGTGCTTTTAAGCGCGGGCACCTACAGCTTAGTAACCGGGTTCCAGCACCGCCAGCTGGTCCTTGGTGCCATTGGCTCTTGCACACTGGGGCAACGCATCTGGGTTCCAGCACCGCCAGCTGGTTCTCGGCAGTGTTTTTGTCACAGGTACTCCCTCGTGCCAAGCCTGGTTTCAGCACCGTCAGCTGTTTCCGGGTTGTGTCAAACTCGCTGAGACGCCTATGCTTGCCCCGTCGTGGTGCGGTCGGGTTAGCCAACTCCAGGGTGCCTCCCGTTTAGGAGCTTCCTATGTGGGCTGCGTGAACTGGTAGTCAAGGCTGGTTCTGTAGTGCCAGTAGGCCCAGCTCCCCCTGTAGGACTGTTGGGGATCGGTAACTGCGGCTGCCTCGCGGCCTAGCTGTTCTCTCCTCTCCTGTGGGCCTTGGGGTCCACCACCTGGTTCCAGCACCGTCAGCTGGTTCCAGGCCGAGCCTTTGGCTTAGGTGCCTCCTCCTGGGTATCCGAGTTCCGCCAACGTCAGGTGGTCCTTGGTAGTGCTTTTAAGCGCGGGCACCTACAGCTTAGTAACCGGGTTCCAGCACCGCCAGCTGTTCCTCGGTCGTGCCATTGGCTCTTGCACACTGGGGCAACGCATCTGGGTTCCAGCACCGCCAGCTGGTTCTCGGCAGTGTTCTTGTCACAGGTACTCCCTCGTGCCAAGCCTGGTTTCAGCACCGTCAGCTGTTTTAGGGTTGTGTCAAGCTCACTGAGACGCCTATGCTTGCCCCGTCGTGGTGCGGTCGGGTTAGCCAACTCCAGGGTGCCTCCAGTTTAGGAGCTTCCTATGTGGGCTGCGTGAACTGGTAGTCAAGGCTGGTTCTGTAGTGCCAGTAGGCCCAGCTCCCCCTGTAGGACTGTTGGGGTTCGGTAACTGCGGCTGCCTCGCGGCCTAGCTGTTCTCTCCTCTCCTGTGGACCTTCGGGTCCACCACCTGGTTCCAGCACCGTCAGCTGGTTCCAGGCCGAGCCTTTGGCTTAGGTGCCTCCTCCTGGGTATCCGAGTTCCGCCAACACCAGGCGGTCCTTGGTAGTGCTTTTAAGTGCGGGCACCTACAGCTTAGTAACCGGGTTCCAGCACCGCCAGCTGGTCCTTGGTGCCATTGGCTCTTGCACACTGGGGCAACGCATCTGGGTTCCAGCACCGCCAGCTGGTTCTCGGCAGTGTTCTTGTCACAGGTACTCCCTCGTGCCAAGCCTGGTTTCAGCACCGTCAGCTGTTTCCGGGTTGTGTCGAACTCGCTGAGACGCCTATGCTTGCCCCGTCGTGGTGCTGTCGGGTTAGCCAACTCCAGGGTGCCTCCAGTTTAGGAGCTTCCTATGTGGGCTGCGTGAACTGGTAGTCAAGGCTGGTTCTGTAGTGCCAGTAGGCCCAGCTCCCCCTGTAGGACTGTTGGGGTTCGGTAACTGCGGCTGCCTCGCGGCCTAGCTGTTCTCTCCTCTCCTGTGGACCTTCGGGTCCACCACCTGGTTCCAGCACCGTCAGCTGGTTCCAGGCCGAGCCTTTGGCTTAGGTGCCTCCTCCTGGGTATCCGAGTTCCGCCAACGCCAGGCGGTCCTTGGTAGTGCTTTTAAGCGCGGGCACCTACAGCTTAGTAACCGGGTTCCAGCACCGCCAGCTGTTCCTTGGTCGTGCCATTGGCTCTTGCACACTGGGGCAACGCATCTGGGTTCCAGCACCGCCAGCTGGTTCTCGGCAGTGTTCTTGTCACAGGTACTCCCTCGTGCCAAGCCTGGTTTCAGCACCGTCAGCTGTTTCCGGGTTGTGTCAAACTCGCTGAGACGCCTATGCTTGCCCCGTCGTGGTGCGGTCGGGTTAGCCAACTCCAGGGTGCCTCCAGTTTAGGAGCTTCCTATGTGGGCTGCGTGAACTGGTAGTCAAGGCTGGTTCTGTAGTGCCAGTAGGCCCAGCTCCCCCTGTAGGACTGTTGGGGTTCGGTAACTGCGGCTGCCTCGCGGCCTAGCTGTTCTCTCCTCTCCTGTGGGCCTTGGGGTCCACCACCTGGTTCCAGCACCGTCAGCTGGTTCCAGGCCGAGCCTTTGGCTTAGGTGCCTCCTCCTGGGTATCCGAGTTCCGCCAACGTCAGGCGGTCCTTGGTAGTGCTTTTAAGCGCGGGCACCTACAGCTTAGTAACCGGGTTCCAGCACCGCCAGCTGGTCCTCGGTCGTGCCATTGGCTCTTGCACACTGGGGCAACGCATCTGGGTTCCAGCAACGCCAGCTGGTTCTTGGCAGTGTTTTTGACACAGGTACTCCCTCGTGCCAAGCCTGGTTTCAGCACCGTCAGCTGTTTCCGGGTTGTGTCAAGCTCACTGAGACGCCTATGCTTGCCCCGTCGTGGTGCTGTCGGGTTAGCCAACTCCAGGGTGCCTCCAGTTTAGGAGCTTCCTATGTGGGCTGCGTGAACTGGTAGTCAAGGCTGGTTCTGTAGTGCCAGTAGGCCCAGCTCCCCCTGTAGGACTGTTGGGGTTCGGTAACTGCGGCTGCCTCGCGGCCTAGCTGTTCTCTCCTCTCCTGTGGACCTTCTGGTCCACCACCTGGTTCCAGCACCGTCAGCTGGTTCCAGACCGAGCCTTTGGCTTAGGTGCCTCCTCCTGGGTATCCGAGTTCCGCCAACGCCAGGCGGTCCTTGGTAGTGCTTTTAAGCGCGGGCACCTACAGCTTAGTAACCGGGTTCCAGCACCGCCAGCTGGTCCTCGGTCGTGCCATTGGCTCTTGCACACTGGGGCAACGCATCTGGTTCCAGCACCGCCAGCTGGTTCTCGGCAGTGTTCTTGTCACAGGTACTCCCTCGTGCCAAGCCTGGTTTCAGCACCGTCAGCTGTTTCCGGGTTGTGTCAAGCTCACTGAGACGCCTATGCTTGCCCCGTCGTGGTGCGGTCGGGTTAGCCAACTCCAGGGTGCCTCCAGTTTAGGAGCTTCCTATGTGGGCTGCGTGAACTGGTAGTCAAGGCTGGTTCTGTAGTGCCAGTAGGCCCAGCTCCCCCTGTAGGACTGTTGGGGTTCGGTAACTGCGGCTGCCTCGCGGCCTAGCTGTTCTCTCCTCTCCTGTTGACCTTCGGGTCCACCACCTGGTTCCAGCACCGTCAGCTGGTTCCAGGCCGAGCCTTTGGCTTAGGTGCCTCCTCCTGGGTATCCGAGTTCCGCCAACGCCAGGCGGTCCTTGGTAGTGCTTTTAAGCGCGGGCACCTACAGCTTAGTAACCGGGTTCCAGCACCGCCAGCTGGTCCTCGGTGCCATTGGCTCTTGCACACTGGGGCAACGCATCTGGGTTCCAGCACCGCCAGCTGGTTCTCGGCAGTGTTCTTGTCACAGGTACTCCCTCGTGCCAAGCCTGGTTTCAGCACCGTCAGCTGTTTCCGGGTTGTGTCAAGCTCACTGAGACGCCTATGCTTGCCCCGTCGTGTTGCGGTCGGGTTAGCCAACTCCAGGGTGCCTCCAGTTTAGGAGCTTCCTATGTGGGCTGCGTGAACTGGTAGTCAAGGCTGGTTCTGTAGTGCCAGTAGGCCCAGCTCCCCCTGTAGGACTGTTGGGGTTCGGTAACTGCGGCTGCCTCGCGGCCTAGCTGTTCTCTCCTCTCCTGTGGACCTTCGGGTCCACCACCTGGTTCCAGCACCATCAGCTGGTTCCAGGCCGAGCCTTTGGCTTAGGTGCCTCCTCCTGGGTATCCGAGTTCCGCCAACGTCAGGCGGTCCTTGGTAGTGCTTTTAAGCGCGGGCACCTACAGCTTAGTAACCGGGTTCCAGCACCGCCAGCTGGTCCTCGGTCGTGCCATTGGCTCTTGCACACTGGGGCAACGCATCTGGGTTCCAGCAACACCAGCTGGTTCTCGGCAGTGTTTTTGACACAGGTACTTTCTCGTGCCAAGCCTGGTTTCAGCACCGTCAGCTGTTTCCGGGTTGTGTCAAGCTCACTGAGACGCCTATGCTTGCCCCGTCGTGGTGCTGTCGGGTTAGCCAACTCCAGGGTGCCTCCAGTTTAGGAGCTTCCTATGTGGGCTGCGTGAACTGGTAGTCAAGGCTGGTTCTGTAGTGCCAGTAGGCCCAGCTCCCCCTGTAGGACTGTTGGGGTTCGGTAACTGCGGCTGCCTCGCGGCCTAGCTGTTCTCTCCTCTCCTGTGGACCTTCGGGTCCACCACCTGGTTCCAGCACCGTCAGCTGGTTCCAGGCCGAGCCTTTGGCTTAGGTGCCTCCTCCTGGGTATCCGAGTTCCGCCAACGTCAGGCGGTCCTTGGTAGTGCTTTTAAGCGCGGGCACCTACAGCTTAGTAACCGGGTTCCAGCACCGCCAGCTGGTCCTCGGTCGTGCCATTGGCTCTTGCACACTGGGGCAACGCATCTGGGTTCCAGCAACGCCAGCTGGTTCTCGGCAGTGTTTTTGACACAGGTACTCCCTCGTGCCAAGCCTGGTTTCAGCACCGTCAGCTGTTTCCGGGTTGTGTCAAGCTCACTGAGACGCCTATGCTTGCCCCGTCGTGGTGCTGTCGGGTTAGCCAACTCCAGGGTGCCTCCAGTTTAGGAGCTTCCTATGTGGGCTGCGTGAACTGGTAGTCAAGGCTGGTTCTGTAGTGCCAGTAGGCCCAGCTCCCCCTGTAGGACTGTTGGGGTTCGGTAACTGCGGCTGCCTCGCGGCCTAGCTGTTCTTTCCTCTCCTGTGGGCCTTCAGGTCCACCACCTGGTTCCAGCACCGTCAGCTGGTTCTCGGCAGTGTCTTTTGCTCTTGTACCTTCTGCTCCCCATCCTGGTTCCAGTAACGTCAGCTGGTTCCGGGCAGAGCCTTTGGCTTAGGTGCCTCCTTCTGGGTATCCAAGTTCCACCAACATCAGGTGGTCCTTGGTAGTGCTTTCGGGCACTGGTACCTCCTGCTTAGTAACCGGGTTCCAGTAACGTCAGCTGGTCCTCGGTAGTTCCATTGGCTCTTGGACCTTCGGCTACCCATCCGGGTTCCAGTACCGTCAGCTGGTTCTCGGCAGTGTCTTTTGCTCTTGTACCTTCTGCTCCCCATCCTGGTTCCAGTACCGTCAGCTGGTTCCGGGCAGAGCCTTTGGCTTAGGTGCCTCCTTCTGGGTATGCGAGTTCTGCCAACGTCAGGCGGTCCTTGGTAGTGCTTTTTAGCACGGGTACCTCCTGCTTAGTAACCGGGTTCCAGTAACGTCAGCTGGTCCTCGGTAGTTCCATAGGCTCTTGAACCTTCGGGTAGCCATCCGAGTTCCACTTCCATCAGCTGGTTCTTGGCATTTTCTCAGCCTTCTTGTACCTTCTGCTACATTTCCAAGTTGAAGACCCTAAAGTCGACGACCCGGAAGACCACCCCGATGACGACGACGACGACCCGGAAGACCACCCCGATGACGACGACGACGACGGCGGAGACGACGACGGCGGAGACGACGACGGCGGAGACGACGACGGCTGAGACGACGACGGCGGAGATGACGACACTGGAGACGACGACCCTGGAGACGACGACATGGAAGACCGAGAAGCAGAAGAACAAGAGGCTGCATAACAAAGAGCAGAAGAACATTAAGCATAAGACTTAATATCAGAGCAAAAGATATTATCTAAATTATATGCAGAAGAAGACTAAGCAGTGTATGGGGGTGAGTCCGTTCCTCCTCGTGGTGCCCCTGGATAAAGCCTGATGCTGCAGGCCAAACTGAACGCGGACAAATGTAAATTTTGTGACTGGCAGAACGGAAGGTGTAATCTTCCAACTTTTATAGATAACAACTACGGGAATGCCTGTCACAAATGAGAATATGATGAAGAAGTAGAATAGGAAGAATAATAACAGTGGAATAAAAAGAATATGTAGAATAGGAAGAATAATAATAGTTGAATAAAATGAATATGAAGAATGTAATAAAAAAAAAAAAAAAAGGTAAAGGATGAAGAAGAAGATGAATAAGGTGAAGAAGAAGTTGATGTCAAAGATGCTGATGATGATGAAGATGAAAGTGTGGGAAAAGAAAAAAAAAAAAGAAAAAAAAGAAGGGGAAGGGCGTGGAATAGTGAAACATCAATATCTGACAAAATAAAAAAAAATGTACATAGTCAATATCTTTGTCACTCCGAACGTCTTAAAAAAAAACAAAACATGCTATTCTATTTGATTGGGATAAAACTCTATGACTTTAATGTCTCCGCCACCTCCCCAAATACATCCGGCATTATTCTTAGTTGTTTTCCTTCATGTAGAATGAACCTACAAGGCAAGAAAGGGTTTATTTTAATTCCGATATTTTGGTCCCATTGACTTGCATTGGGATCGGGTATCGGTATCGGCGATATCCGATATTTTTTGAATATCGGCCGATCCTATCCGATACCGATACTTTCCGATATCGGAAGGTATCGCTCAACACTAGTCATTATTATATAAGTCACTTCAAACTTCACAATGCCGATGTTTTATTTGTCATGCCCATTGACTTGCCAAATCTAGAGTAATTATGAATCCTATTGTTGTGTGTTGGTGTGAAAGCAAGGTTTATTACACAGCAGCTGTGGTGTATAAGGTCATCAAGGTCATCAGGGATAGTCACTACTGAAACTTATAAACATTATTTCTGTAGGTAGGGCGCTGACAACATCCACATGTAAGGTTAAATGGTTTTATGGCCACCAATATGTCAGCATAAGAAATTCCAGTTTTAGTCAATTGCTAATTGTCAAAAAATTGTACTACACTGCACACCTCTCATTCGATGAATGACTGCTTTAAAATAACATTATTAAATGTAAATTTAATATCTAGATTTATATTTTCATATGCAGATTTGATACAGACTTTGATTGGATCTGAAATTCTATTATACTATTGAGTCACCCATCAGGGCAGTGGGGATACTCTGTACCGGGTCCGTTACCTAAAGGGATATGTCACGGCGGCGATGAGCCGGTCCATTGCCCTGGGTGCCCATGTTAAAGGGAAGGTCTTTAAAGGTTTTTTTTAAAGAAAGTTTGGGATGCCACCTGTGGTATTCGGTCAGGGATGACCAACGCTGCTTAAAGGTGTCCTCTGGGGTGATGTCATGGCAGCCAGATGGTATAACTTCCCACAGGTGAAGTAGGTTCCCAGGGCTCCCGGTGAATAGATGGAAGATGGTGAGTGGTGCAGTAAAGAATGAAGGATAGAGTTGTGCAGTCTTTTTACCTGGTTTACCTGGGGCTGCCTGCCTGGTAGCAGGCAGCCCCAGTCCAGGGCACCAGATCACAGGTACAGGCAGGGTCTGGCCGACTTGGAAGCGAGTTCAGAGTCCCCTTTAACCAGGTGGAGTTAAAAAGCCTTCCTTTTAGCGTGGTGGTATTGTAGTCCCTTACTGCCTAAGGCTTCTGGCAAGATCCTCTCAGTTCTCTCTGTCCCCCTTTAGGTAGAACTCAAACCCGTATGACAGGTGACTCGAGCCTTTTTACAGGATCTCTATCATGACCTGGGCTCTATGTGTCACTGTGTCTCCTAGGTATTAGGGTG
This sequence comes from Ranitomeya imitator, assembly GCF_032444005.1. NCBI lineage: Eukaryota > Metazoa > Chordata > Amphibia > Anura > Dendrobatidae > Ranitomeya > Ranitomeya imitator. The sequence goes on from NC_091282.1 coordinate 243,519,827, forward strand.
GACAGGTTACATGTAGTCTAGCTGTCCTACCGGTTTCTGCTGTGCCTCCTAGAGTATGACACAACCTCGGTCTTCCGGTTACCGGTATCTGCGCTCTATCAGGGAGGTAGCCCAGTCGCTGCTATTCTCCCTTGTTGTCACTCTCCTGTGCTTCGCTCTCCGGCACGTTGGCTAAAAGCTGTTCTTCCTTCTGTATCTCGCCATCTAGGAGCTACAGCACTTCAGGCTGTACGGGCCCTCACTCGTCCTTCTGCCTCAGACTGCTCCAGTCTGCTGTCTGGCACCAACTGTCTACTTCCCAACTGCCTAGCAACTGCCTAGCAACTAACTCCTCCTCCCGACTAGAGAGAGCAGCTCCCCTGAAGTTCCCCGTGAGGAAAGCAATGCCACTGGAACAACCAGGGCCCGGGGGCGTCACACTATCGAGGTATGTTTCATTTATGATTTTCAAGAATTTGAATTCAAGGTGCAATCAGAATTGAGTCAGCCTTCAGGATGATGATAAAGGTTAGGGATCAGTGTATAACTAGTTAGATTTGCCATTCAGGAGTTTGGTAAGACTGCTAAAAAGGCTGCATTCATACATTGTACTCATGTTCCTTTCTATTCTCTACCATGACAAAAACCTACCCAAAAGGCTGCAATTTAATAGTGATTGTGGTAAAAAAAACCTGCATACAGATCTCAATGTGAAAATTCTGTTAAAGCCCATATGTGAGCTGTGATGCCAGATGCCAGAAACCCACTCAGCTTTCCTAGAACTGTAGCTATGGGATTACATACACTGTCGTAATTTAGTTCTGATTTGTAAAAAGATAACACAGTATTCCGTACCCCCCAGAGGCATAGCTAGGGATGCACTCCCCACAGGCCTTCATTTAGTATAATGCACCAGATAGTCCTCAATATAGTATAATGCACTCCTCATAGGCCTTCATATAGTATGATAATAATAATATAATAATAAGTTTTATTCATATAGCGCCAACATATTTCGCAGCACTTTACAATTAAGCGGGGACATGTACAGACAATAAATTCAATACAAGTTAAGACAATTTAAACAGTGACATTAGGAGTGAGGTCCCTGCTCGTAAGCTGACAATCTACAAGGAAATTGAGGGGGGGGGGGGGACACAATGGGTGAAAAGTGCTTGTTATTTCAGGTCTGGCAATTATAATAAACTAGATTGTGGCCCGATTCTAACGCATCGGGTATTCTAGAATATGCATGTCCCTGTAATATATGGACATGGATGATTCCAGAATTCCAGGCCTGGCGGCCTCGACCAATCAGAGACGCGGGATGTCTACGTCCTTTATGACATCATCGTCGCTGTGCCCGTTGCTGATTGGTCGAGGCCTGGCGGCCTCGACCAATCAGAGACGCGGGATTTCTACGTCGATGCTGTGCCGGTCTCTGATTGGTCGAGGCCTGGCGGCCTCGACCAATCAGAGAGCCGGGATTTCCAGGACAGACAGACAGAAAGACAGACAGACAGACAGACAGAAAGACAGACAGAAAGACAGACAGACAGACAGACGGAAAAACCCTTAGACAGAAACCTGTGAAACCCATAAAGGCAACAGGTTTCTGCTAATAACCAAGAAAAATTATCTTTCACAATTGGTGCAGAATCCAACCAGAGGAGCAGCACTTTTAGACCTAATACTATCTAATAGACCTGACAGAATAACAAATCTGCAGGTGGTTGGGCATTTAGGAAATAGCGACCACAATATTGTGCAGTTTCACCTGTCTTTCACTAGGGGGACTTGTCAGGGAGTCACAAAAACATTGAACTTTAGGAAGGCAAAGTTTGAACAGCTTAGAGATGCCCTTAATCTGGTAGACTGGGACAATATCCTCAGAAATGAGAATACAGATAATAAATGGGAAATGTTTAAGAACATCCTAAATAGGCAGTGTAAGCGGTTTATACCTTGTGGGAATAAAAGGACTAGAAATAGGAAAACCCCAATGTGGCTAAACAAAGAAGTAAGACAGGCAATTAACAGTAAAAAGAAAGCATTTGCACTACTAAAGCAGGATGGCACCATTGAAGCTCTAAAAAACTATAGGGAGAAAAATACTTTATCTAAAAAACTAATTAAAGCTGCCAAAAAGGAAACAGAGAAGCACATTGCTAAGGAGAGTAAAACTAATCCCAAACTGTTCTTCAACTATATCAATAGTAAAAGAATAAAAACTGAAAATGTAGGCCCCTTAAAAAATAGTGAGGAAAGAATGGTTGTAGATGACGAGGAAAAAGCTAACATATTAAACACCTTCTTCTCCACGGTATTCACGGTGGAAAATGAAATGCTAGGTGAAATCCCAAGAAACAATGAAAACCCTATATTAAGGGTCACCAATCTAACCCAAGAAGAGGTGCGAAACCGGCTAAATAAGATTAAAATAGATAAATCTCCGGGTCCGGATGGCATACACCCACGAGTACTAAGAGAACTAAGTAATGTAATAGATAAACCATTATTTCTTATTTTTAGGGACTCTATAGAGACAGGGTCTGTTCCGCAGGATTGGCGCATAGCAAATGTGGTGCCAATATTCAAAAAGGGCTCTAAAAGTGAACCTGGAAATTATAGGCCAGTAAGTCTAACCTCTATTGTTGGTAAAATATTTGAAGGGTTTCTGAGGGATGTTATTCTGGATTATCTCAATGAGAATAACTGTTTAACTCCATATCAGCATGGGTTTATGAGAAATCGCTCCTGTCAAACCAATCTAATCAGTTTTTATGAAGAGGTAAGCTATAGACTGGACCACGGTGAGTCATTGGACGTGGTATATCTCGATTTTTCCAAAGCGTTTGATACCGTGCCGCACAAGAGGTTGGTACACAAAATGAGAATGCTTGGTCTGGGGGAAAATGTGTGTAAATGGGTTAGTAACTGGCTTAGTGATAGAAAGCAGAGGGTGGTTATAAATGGTATAGTCTCTAACTGGGTCGCTGTGACCAGTGGGGTACCGCAGGGGTCAGTATTGGGACCTGTTCTCTTCAACATATTCATTAATGATCTGGTAGAAGGTTTACACAGTAAAATATCGATATTTGCAGATGATACAAAACTATGTAAAGCAGTTAATACAAGAGAAGATAGTATTCTGCTACAGATGGATCTGGATAAGTTGGAAACTTGGGCTGAAAGGTGGCAGATGAGGTTTAACAATGATAAATGTAAGGTTATACACATGGGAAGAAGGAATCAATATCACCATTACACACTGAACGGGAAACCACTGGGTAAATCTGACAGGGAGAAGGACTTGGGGATCCTAGTTAATGATAAACTTACCTGGAGCAGCCAGTGCCAGGCAGCAGCTGCCAAGGCAAACAGGATCATGGGGTGCATTAAAAGAGGTCTGGATACACATGATGAGAGCATTATACTGCCTCTGTACAAATCCCTAGTTAGACCGCACATGGAGTACTGTGTCCAGTTTTGGGCACCGGTGCTCAGGAAGGATATAATGGAACTAGAGAGAGTACAAAGGAGGGCAACAAAATTAATAAAGGGGATGGGAGAACTACAATACCCAGATAGATTAGCAAAATTAGGATTATTTAGTCTAGAAAAAAGACGACTGAGGGGCGATCTAATAACCATGTATAAGTATATAAGGGGACAATACAAATATCTCGCTGAGGATCTGTTTATACCAAGGAAGGTGACGGGCACAAGGGGGCATTCTTTGCGTCTGGAGGAGAGAAGGTTTTTCCACCAACATAGAAGAGGATTCTTTACTGTTAGGGCAGTGAGAATCTGGAATTGCTTGCCTGAGGAGGTGGTGATGGCGAACTCAGTCGAGGGGTTCAAGAGAGGCCTGGATGTCTTCCTGGAGCAGAACAATATTGTATCATACAATTATTAGGTTCTGTAGAAGGACGTAGATCTGGGTATTTATTATGATGGAATATAGGCTGAACTGGATGGACAAATGTCTTTTTTCGGCCTTACTAACTATGTTACTATGTTACTATATATATAGATAGGGATTTTCATATAAAGCTGCATGATCCGGTCATCAGCCCGTGTGTTTAAGTGCAATAGTCAAGTATCAAGTGCAGTTATCATGTGCATGGAGGTTGTGGAGACAGATGAATAGTAGGGTGCAGATTCAGAATAATATTTGGAAGGAGGGAACAGGGCAAAGTTAGTTTACTGAGTAGTTGATGTGGTAGGCTTGTTTGAAGAGATGGGTTTTTAAAACGCGCTTGAATAGGTCGGGGCTAGGTATCAGCTTGATCGTCCGGGGAAGTGCATTCCAGAGAGCTGGCGCAGCACGAGAGAAGTCTTGGAGACGGAGGTGTGAGGTTTGGATTACGGGGGATGTTAGTCTTAGGTCATTTGTAGAATGGAGGGCACATGTAGGGCGATAGACAGAGATGAGAGAGGAGATATAAGGTGGTGCAGAACTGTGGAGAGCTTTGTGGATGAGAGAGATGAGTTTATACTGGACCCTGTAGCGAATGGGTAGCCAGTGTAATGACTGGCACAAGATGGAGGCATCGGTGAAGCGGCTGGACAGAAATATGACCCTGGCTGCCGCATTGAAGATGGATTGGAGAGGACAAAGTTTGGTAAGAGGGAGATCAATCAGAAGAGAGTTGCAGTAGTCCAGACGGGAATGAATAAAAGCGACAATAAGAGTCTTAGCAGTTTCAAAGGTGAGAAAAGGTCGAATTCTGGAGATGTTTTTAAGATGCAGGTGACAAGAGCGAGTGAGTGATCGGATATAGGGAGTAAAGGAAAGTTCGGTGTCAAATATGACCCCAAGACAGCGGGCATGCTGCTTGGGAGTTATGGTTGAACCCTCCAGGGTTATTTCGATGTTAGGTAGAATGAGGTTACTAAAGGGGAGAAACACAAGAAGTTCAGTTTTGGAGAGATTTAGTTTCAGATAGAGGGAGGACATGATGTTAGAGACAGCAGAAAGACAATCCTTGGTATTTTGAATTAGGGTATTTTGAATTAGGGTTTGGGTGATGTCAGGGGAAGAAGTGTATAATTGGGTGTCATCAGCATACAGATGATACTGGAACCCAAATCTGCTGAGGAGGAGGGGGCCTAGGACTGAGCCCTGCGGAACCCCGATAGTAAGGGGAAAAGGAGAGGAAGAGGAGCCGGCAAAAGATACAGTGAAGGAGCGGTCAGAGAGGTAGGAGGAGAACCAGGAGAGGACTGTGTCATTGAGGCCTATAGAGCGGAGCACAGTGAGGAGGAGCTGGTGATCCACAGTGTCAAATGCGGCAGATACATCCAGGAGAATCAGCAGGGAGCAATAACCGTTGGATTTAGCTGTTATTAGATCGTTAGAGACTTTAGTGAGGGCAGTTTCAGTGGAGTGTAAAATGCAGAAACCAGATTGTAAGGGGTCGAGAAGAGAGTTATCTGAGATATAGCGGATTAGACGGGAGTGGACCAAGCATTCCAGGAGTTTAGAGATGAAGGAAAGGTTAGAGACAGGTCTGTAGTTAGCAGTGCAGTTCTGGTCCAGGGATAGCTTTTAAGTAAAGGGGTTATGATGGCATGTTTAAATGTAAATGAGGAGGGAAAGATACCTGAAGAAAGAGAGAGGTTAAATATTTTAGTCAGGTGAGCGGTGACCACTGGTGAGAGAGACTGCAGGAGATGTGAAGGAATGGGGTCACTGTTGCAGGTTGTAAGCCGAGCAGAATCGAGGAGCTTGGAAACTTCTTCTGACACAGGCTCAAAGATGTCTAGTGAGCTTGAGGTGGAGCAGGGAAGGGGATCCAGGCACTGAGGAGATTTGGCAGAGATATCCTGATGGATGTGGTTGATTTTTTCTTGGTGGCCAGATCCTCACCGCTGAGGTTGGTGGCCTGTACTTTAGGTTTCAGGAGGGAGTTTAAGGTTTCAAAAAGTCTTTTAGGTTGTTGGATAGTGAGGTGATGAGGGTGGTGAAGTAGGATTGTTTGGGCAGATGAAGGGCAGAGTTATAGGTTTTGAGCATGAACTTATAGTGGATGAAGTATAAGAGAGATTTTCTCCACTACCGCTCTGCATACCTTGAGCAGCGCTGAAGAAAGCGTGTTTGCATTGTGTATCAGGGCTGCCGTTGTCTGTGTCGGGTCTTTCTGCGTGTAGAAGGTGCTGCATTCTTCAGTGTATTATTGAGGTGTGACAGTGCTAATTCTAGACAGGAGAAGAAGGAGATGGGGGCTAAAGATGTGCGAAGATTGTCCTTAAGCTGCTGGGTATTAATGGTATGTGTATTTCGATAAGTGTGGAAAGTGGGGGTGTCCCGGGTGAGGAGACAATTATTGACAGAAAAGGAAAGAAGGCTGTGGTCCGAAAGCGGGAGAGGGGAGTTAGTAAAGTCGTGCAGGGAGCCGCGACGGGAGAAAACCGGGTCTAGAGTATTCCCATCCTCATGCTTAGGAGAATTAGTAAACTGTGAGAGGCCGAATGAAGACGTTAGAGAAAGAAGATGAGAGGCAGATTGGGAGAGGGGATTATTGATGAGGATGTTAAAGTCTCCCATGATGAGGGTGGGGATGTCACAGGATTGAAAGTGAGTAAGCCAGGTGGCAAAGGGGTCTGGAACCTGGTGAGAGGAGCCTGGAGTGCGATAAACAACTGCCACTCACAAGGAGAAGGGCTTAGAGTCTGACGGCGCGGACTTCAAAGGAAGGAAATGTAAGTGAGGGAACCGGTGGGGATGACCTGGAAAGCACATTGTGATGAAAGGAGCAAACCAACACCTCCACCCTGTCTGTTCTCAGGTCTGGCGGTATGTGAAAATTTCAACCCACCAAACGAGAGAGCAGCAGCAGCGGTGGTGTCTGAATGCTGGATCCAGGTTTCTGTAATTGCCAGAAGGTTAAGGGAATTAGAGAGGAAAGAATCGTGAATGTAAGTTAGTTTGTTACACACAGACCGTGCATTCCAAAGAGCAAATTGGAAAGCAATAGGAGAAGGCATACACTGAATGTTAATAAGATTAGCAGGGTTTATATACACAGCTGGAGGAGAGTAATGTATGCTGGTGGAGGGAGGCCTAGGGTTGGGGGAGATGTTGCCTGCAACTAGTAAAAGGAGAAAAAACAGAAAAAGCAGGTGGTGGGATGATTTGTATGAACCTTTTTTAGTGCTGCATGGAGGTATTGGATGGTTTGGAGTGGGTAAGAAATGTCAGTAGAGCCTCAGAGTTATACATGGGAGAGGGGAGAAGGGAGGGGTGGATATGGAGAGAGTGCACAAAATGTGTTAAAGGGCAGGCGAGTTGTGAGAAAGCAGAAGTAAAAACAAATAAGCAGCAGATTGATATGATCAATGCATAATGTAGTAGGACTGGTGACCAAGCAGCATGCTTGTATGAAAAACTTATGCACCTTACCTGTCTCCTGCCCTGTTCAACTGCCAATGTCTAACTGCCAAGCACTTTATCCTTTATAATAGATGAAATGTGGATTACATCCGCGCTGCTGCGACAAATAATAGATCCAGATATACTTGTAAGATGTTCGGGTGGTTTATTCAACGCGTTATATATATCTTTGTGTGGAAACTTCCTGAAGAAGAAGCCATGAGCTTCGAAAAGCGTTGAATAAACCACCCGAACATCTTACAAGTATATCTGTATCTATTATTTGTCGCAGCAGCGCGGATGTAATCCACATTTCATCTATTATAACGGTTCTGAGAGGTTGCAGCGCCGACCTGTGGATCTGCAGCAGCTGACAAACTACACGTTTGTACTGTGTACCACCAGGTGAGCAGTTCTCTCACTATTGATTAGAAACAATCCTGGGGATAAGACCCTATTTGCGCTTTTTTTGTCTCCTATTTTTCTATACAAGCACTTTATCCTGTTGCACTTGATATCTGTTGCACGCGTGACCCCGCGCGTGTGCTATCCCAGCCAGAGCTAAATATATATGAAATGAAGTGTCTGCTAGCATCAGGCACCAAATGGCCACAATCAGTAATTGACCAATTAGCATAAAGCCACAGCAGGCATTACTATGCAGGGTAAACAACCAATGCTGAACAAGGCCATAAAACAGTGGGAAAAAAATAGCTTTGAACATTTTAAAGCAGAAACTAAAAAGAGAGAAAAAAACAAACAAAACACCACAGAAGTGATGGGTTAAATACCATGAAAAAATCTTGCTAGTTATGATTCAGTTTACACTTGTCAGTCAGCACACAAATGGATGATGGGTTAAATACCATGAAAAAATCTTGCTAGTATAGTATATAGTATTATTGTAATATTATAGTATAATGCACTCCCCATAGGCCTACTCTATATTGTATAAATCACCCCCATATGCAGACTCTATAGCATAAGGCAGCTCCCATAGGCAGACTCTATAGCATAAGGCAGCCCCATAGGCAGACTCTATAGCATAAGGCAGCCCCATAGGCAGACTCTATAGCATAAGGCAGCCCCCATAGGCAGACTCTATAGCATAAGGCAGACCCCATAGGCAGACTCTGCAGTATAAGGCAACCCTCATAGGCAGACTCTGCATAGTATAAGGCAGCCCCCATAGGCAGGCTCTAATAAGGAAGCACCCCCATAGGCAGACTCTGTAATAAGGCAGCCCCCATAGGCAGACTCTGTAGTAAGGCAGCCCCCCTATAGGCAGACTCTGTAGTATAAGGAATCCCCCATAAAAATAAATAAATACTCACCTCTCTTCTTCCTGGTTCCTCTGCTGCTCCGAGCACCCGCTGTCAGTGTCGGCGTCGGTGACTTCAGACGTTGACAGGGGGATGATGGGAGAGGGAGCGTAGTGCTCCTTCTCTCATCAATGTGGTCAGCTGTATCGGCATACAGCCGATACAGCTGAACCTGCAATGGTGGTGGGGGCCCACTGCTGGCACTGGGCCCCCCGCCTGCTCAGTGGCCCCATAGCGGCCGGGTGGCAGAGCAGGGAGATCGATTCTCCCTACTCTGCCGCAGAATGTAACTACATCGGCGCACTGTGCACACTTAGATACAGTTACAGTAGCGTAGCTCCGGGTGGGCCCCCTCAGATTGCAGGGCTTAGGGCAATGGCCCCCTCTGCCACCCCCCCGGTAGCTACGCTACTGGTACCCCTTCAACAAGTAAATAGCATGTTCTATGTATGGAGGTTTTCTCCCCATGGATCATTCCTACCAGAGTTGCACATGGAGGCTCTACAGCTCTGTACTAAGGAGTACAGACTGTGACATGGCTCTCCATGCAGAGAAGTCTATAGATACCATATTAATTTATTTTACTCACTTTTATAGCGCCATTAATTCCACAGTGCTTTACATACCATATGATTCCACAATATATGTAAGCCCTGTGCAGGTCATTTTTTATTGTCCTAATTAGTTTTACAATGAACATTACCAATGATTCACCTTTTGGGTTTTGGATTGCAGCATTCTGTAGCTACACTTTTATTGTATGCACTATTAGCCCCCTCCTAATTCAGTGAGTATGTTTGGTTAGCGCTGTGGGCTTTTCCATTTACATTGTTAGTGTTCAGTTAACAAATGTAGAAAAGTCCAAGACAAAAAAAAAACCAAATAGTTCTATGTATATTTCCTCCTTCTGGTAAAAGCTTTTACAGCACGTCATGCAGGCCAATTATTGTATTTAGACAACAATATTTTTCTGATATCACGTCCTACTTCCTCATATGCAAACTTGGTTTGTAGACATGGAATTCCTTGAAGTTAAACTATCTTCTACGGTCCAGGAAGCTTTTCTGCTTTTCTTCCTCAGGTCAGAACTATACTTCCTAGTACTGAACTAGAGTAATATACAGCTATATGAAAAAGTTTGGGCACCCCTATTAATCTTAAGCTTAATGTTTTATAAAAATTGTTTTTTTTTGCAACAGCTATTTCATTTTCATATATCTAATAACTGTTGGTCACAGTAATGTTTCTGCCTTGAAATGAGGTTTATTATACTAACAGAAAATGTGCAATCTGCATTCAAACTAAATTTGACAGGTGCATAAGTATGGGCACCCTTATCATTTTTTTGCTTTAACCCCTTAGTGACAGAGCCAATTTGGTACTTAATGACCAGGCCAATTTTTGCAATTCTGACCACTGTCACTTTATGAGGTTATAACTCTGGAACGCTTCAATGGATCCCGCTGATTCTGAGATTGTTTTTTCGTGACATATTGTACTTCATGTTAGTGGTAACATTTCTTCGATATTACTTGCGATTATTTATGAAAAAAACGGAAATATGGCAAAAAATTTTAAAATTTTGCAATTTTCAAACTTTGTATTTTTATGCCCTTAAATCAGAGAGATATGTCACGAAAAATAGTTAATAAATAACATTTCCCACATGTCTACTTTACATCAGCACAATTTTGGAAACAAAATTTTTTTTTTTAGGGAGTTATAAGGGTTAAAAGTTGACCAGCAATTTCTAATTTTTACAACACCATTTTTTTTTAGGGACCACATCACATTTGAAGTCATTTTGAGGGGTCTATATGATAGAAAATAATGAAGTGTGACACCATTCTAAAAACTACACCCCTCAAGGTTCTCAAAACCACATTCAAGAAGTTTATTAACCCTTTACGTGCTTCACAGGAACTGAAAAAATGTGGAAGGAAAAAATGAACATTTAACTTTTTTTTGCAAACATCTTAATTCAGAACCATTTTTTTTATTTTCACAAGTGTAAAAACAGAAATGTAACCATAAATTTTGTTATGCAATTTCTCCTGAATACGCCAATACCCCATATGTGGGGGTAAACCACTTTTTGGGCGCACCGCAGAACTTAGAAGTGAAGGAGCGCCGTTTGACTTTTTCAATGCAGAATTGGCTGGAATTGAGATCGGACGCCATGTCACGTTTAGAGAGCCCCTGATGTGCCTAAACAGTGGAAACTCCCCACAAGTGACACCATTTTGGAAACTAGACCCCTTAAGGAACTTATCTAGATGTGTGGTGAGCACTTTGAACCCCCAAGTGCTTCACAGAAGTTTATAACGTAGAGCCGTGAAAATAAAAAATCGCTTTTGTTTACACAAAAATGATTTTTTCGCCCACAAATTCTTATTTTCACAAGGGTAACAGGAGAAATTAGACCACAAAAGTTGTTGTGCGATTTCTCCTGAATACGTCGATACCCCATATGTGAGGGTAAACCACTGTTTGGGCGCACCGCAGAGCTTGGAAGTGAAGGAGCGCCGTTTTACTTTTTCAATGTAGAATTGGCTGGAATTGAGATTGGACGCCATGTCGCGTTTGGAGAGCCTCTGATGTGCCTAAACAGTGGAAACCCCCCACAAGTGACCCCATTTTGGAAACTAGACCCCTTAAGGAACTTATCTAGATGTGTGGCGAGCACTTTGAACCCCCATGTGCTTCACAGAAGTTTATAACGTAGAGCCGTGAAAAAAAAAATCGCATTTTTTCTACAAAAATGATCTTTTTGCCCACAAATTTTTATTTTCACAAGGGTAACAGGAGAAATTAAACCACAAAAGTTGTTGTGCAATTTCTCCTGAGTACGCTGATACCCAATATGTGGGGGTAAACCACTGTTAGGGCGCACCGCAGAGCTTGGAAGAGAAGGAGTGCCGTTTTACTTTTTTAATGTAGAATTGGCTGGAATTGAGATTGGACGCCATGTCGCGTTTGGAGAGCCCCTGATGTGCCTAAACAGTGAAAACCCCCCACAAGTGACACCATTTTGGAAACTAGACCCCTTAAGGAACTTATCTAGATGTGTGGCGAGCACTTTGAACCCCCATGTGCTTCACAGAAGTTTATAACGTAGAGCCGTGAAAAAAAAAATTGCATTTTTTCTACAAAAATGATCTTTTTGCACACAAATTTTTATTTTCACAAGGGTAACAGGAGAAATTAGACCAATAAAAAGTTGTTGTGCAATTTCTCCTGAGTACGTCGATACCCAATATGTGGGGGTAAACCACTGTTTGGGCGCACCGCAGAGCTTGGAAGAGAAAGAGTGCCGTTTTACTTTTTCAATGTAGAATTGGCTGGAATTGAGATCGGACGCCATGTCGCGTTTGGAGAGCCCCTGATGTGCCTAAACAGTAGAAATCCCCCACAAGTGACCCCATTTTGGAAACTAGACCCCCCATGGAACTTATCTAGATGTGTGGTGAGAACCTTGAATGCCCAAGTGCTTCACAGAAGTTTATAATGCAGAGCCGTGAAAATAAAAAATATTTTTTTTTTCCACAAAAAAAGATTTTTTAGCCCCCAAGTTTTTATTTTCACAAGGGTAACAAGAGAAATTGGACCCCAAATGTTGTTGTCCAATTTGTCCTGAGTATGCTGGTACCCCATATGTGGGGGTAAACCACTGTTTGGGTGCACGGCAGAGCTCGGAAGGAAGGAGCACCGTTTTGGAATGCAGACTTTGATAGAATGGTCTGCGGGTATTATGTTGCGTTTGCAGAGCCCCTGATGTACCTAAACTGTAGTAACCCCCCACAAGTGACCCCATTTTGGAAACTAGACCCCCCAAGGAACTTATCTAGATGTGTGGTGAGAACTTTGAATGCCCAAGTGCTTCACAGAAGTTTAGAATGCAGAGTCGTGAAAATAAAAAATATTTTTTTTCCACAAAAAAGATATTGTAGCCCCCAAGTTTTTATTTTCACAAGGGTAACAGGAGAAATTGGACTGCAATAGTTGTTGTCCAATTTATCCCGAGTACGCTGATGCGCCATTTGTGGGGGTAAACCACTGTTTGGGCGCACGGCAGAGCTCGGAAGGGAAGGAGCGCCGTTTTGGAATGCAGACTTTGATAGAATGGTCTGTGGGCATTATGTTGCGATTGCAGAGCCCCTGATGTACCTAAACTGTAGTAACCCCCCACAAGTGACCCCATTTTGGAAACTAGACCCCCCAAGGAACTTATCTAGATGTGTGGTGAGAACTTTGAATGCCCAAGTGCTTCACAGAAGTTTAGAATGCAGAGTCGTGAAAATAAAAAATATTTTTTTTCACAATAAAGATATTGTAGCCCCCAAGTTTTTATTTTCACAAGGGTAACAAGAGAAATTGGACCCCAGAAGTTGTTGTCCAATTTATCCCGAGTACGCTGATGCCCCATATGTGGGGGTAACCCACTGTTTGGGCGCACGGCAGAGCTCAGAAGGGAGGGAGCACCATTTGACTTTTTGAGCGCAAAATTGTCTGTCATGTTTGGAGACCCCCTGATGTACCTAAACAGTGGAAACCCCCCAATTCTAGCTCCAACCCTAACCCCAACACACCCCTAACCCTAATCCCAACCTGATCTATAATCCTAATCACTAACCCTAATCATAATCACAACCCTTACCCCAAAAGAACCCTAATGTCAACCCTAACCATAACCCTAATCAAAACCCTAAATCCAACACACCCCTAATCCTAATCTCAACCCTAACCTCAAACCTAACCCTAATCCCAATACACCCCTAATCACAACCCTAACCTTAACCCTAATCCCAAACCTAACCCTAATCCCAAGCGTAACCCTAATGCCAACCCTAACCCTAATACCAACCCTAATCCAAACCCTAACCCTAATCCAAACTCTAACCCTAACTTTAGCCCCAACCCTAGCCCTAACTTTAGCCCCAACCCTAACCCTAGCCCTAAGGCTACTTTCACACTTGCGTCGTTTGGCATCCGTCGCAATCCGTTTGGACAAGAAACGGATCCTGAAAATGTGCCCGCAGGATGCGTTTTTTGCCCATAGACTTGTATTGCCGACGGATCGTGACGGATGGCCACACGTCGCGTTCAATGAAACGTTTTTTTGTACGTCGCATCCGCCATTTCTGACCACGCATGCGTGGCCGTAACTCCGCCCCCTCCTCCCCAGGACATAGATTGGGCAGCAGATGCGTTGAAAAACTACAGCTGCTGCCCACGTTGTGCACAATTTTCACAACGTGCGTCGGTATGTCGGGCCGACGCATTGCGACGGCCCCGTACCGACGTAAGTGTGAAAGAAGCCTAACCCTAAATTTAGCCCCAACCCTAACCCTAAATTTAGCCCCAACCCTAACCCTAAATTTAGCCCCAACCCTAGCCCTAACCCTAACCCTAGCCCTAACCCTAGCCCTAACCCTAACCCTACCCCTACCCCTACCCCTACCCCTAACCCTACCCCTAACCCTACCCCTACCCCTAACCCTAACCCTACCTCTAACCCTACCCCTAACCCTACCCCTAACCCTACCCCTAACCCTCCCCCTAACCCTACCCCTAACCCTAACCCTAACCCTAATTTTAGCCCCAACTGCTGTTCTCCTGCCGGCCGGCAGATGGAGACAGATGGCGGGCGCACTGCGCATGCGCCCGCCATTTTCTTCTGCCGGCGGCCAGGAGGAGCAGCAAGAGGATCCAGGGACACAGGTGAGTATTGTAGGGTCCCCGAATCCCCCTATTTCTCTGTTCTCTGATGTGCGATCACATCAGAGGACAGAGAATTACACTTTACTTTTTTTTTTTGCGGTCGCCGGTAAACAGTTAATTACCGGCGATCGCAAAACAGGGGTCGGTAAAACCGACCCCGATCATGCTCTTTGGGGTCTCGGCTACCCCCGGCAGCCGAGACCCCAAAGATTCTCGCGGGGCCGGCCGGCGGGCGCACTGCGCATTCGCCCGCCATTTTTAAGATGGCTGCGCCCACCGGGAGCCACGAGGAGCATCGGGGGAGCTAGGTGAGTATTGGGGGGCCACCTGGGACCCCTTTTCTCTGTCCTCCAATGTGCGATCACATCGGAGGACAGAGAAATTAAAAAGAGATCGCGTTTTTTTTTTTTTTTTAGATCGCCGGTAAACGGTTAATTACCGGCGATCGCAAATACGGGGTGGGTTAAAAAACCCGCGAATCATGTTCTCTGGGGTCTCGGCTACCCCCGGCAGCCAAGACCCCAGAGAAAATCGGCCTCTGGGGGGCGCTATGTACTTTTTCCACAGCGCCGTTAATTAACGGCGCTGTGGTTTAAGTACCCTTAGCGGCTGCCGTTAAAAGGCGTATCGGCGGTCGCTAAGGGGTTAAATACTCCTACCTACTTTTTACTGACTTACTAAAGCACTTTTTTGGTTTTCTAACCTCATTGAGCTTTGAACTTCAAAGCCAGGTGTATGCAATAATGATAAAAGCTACTTAAAGTGGCCACTTGCAAGTTGTTCTCCTGTTTGAATCTCCTCTGAAGAGTGGCATCATGGGCTCCTCAAAACAACTCTCTAATGATCTGAAAACAAAGATTATTCAACATAGTTGTTCAGGGGAAGGATACAAAAAGCTGTCTCAGTGATTTAACCTGTCAATTTCCACTGAGAAACATAGTAAGCAAATGGAAGAACACAGGTACAGTTCTTGGTAAGGCCAGAAGTGGCAGGCCAAGAAAAACATCAGAAAGGCAGAGAAGAAGAATGGTGAGATCAGTCAAGGACAATCCTCAGACCACCTCCAGAGAGCTATACAACGCACTTTGCACAAGGAGAAGCTGTATGGGAGAGTGATGCGAAAGAAGCCGTTTCTGCAAGCACGCCACAAATAGAATCGGTTGAGGTATGCAAAAGCACAATTGGAGAAGCCAATTTCTTTTTGGAAGAAGGTCCTGTGGACAGATGAAACCAAGATTGAGTTGTTTGGTCATACAAAAAGGCGTTATGCATGGCGGCCAAAAACACATCATTCCAAGAAAAACACTTGCTACCCACAGTAAAATTTGGTGGAGGTTCCATCATGCTTTGGGGCTGTGTGGCCAATGCCGGCAAAGGGAATTTTGTTAAAGTTGAGGGATGCATGGATTCCTCTCAGTATCAGCAGATTATTGACAATAATGTTCATGACTCAGTGACAAAGTTGAAGTTACGCAGGGGATGGATCTTTCAGCAAGAACATGATCCAAAACACCGCTCCAAATCTACTCAGGCATTCATGCAGAGGAACAATTAGACTGTTCTGGAATGGCCATCCCAGTCCCCAGACCTGAATATCATTGAACATCTGTGGGATCATTGGAAGAGGGCTGTCCATGCCCAGCGACCATCAAACTTAACTGAACTGGAGTTGTTTTGTAAAGAGGAATGGTCAAAAATACCTTCATCCAGGATCCAGGAACTCATTAAAAGCTACAGGAAGCGACTAGAGGCTGTTTTTTTTGCAAAAGGAGGATCTACTAAATATTAATGTCACTTTTCTGGTGGGGTGCCCATACTTATACACCTGTCAAATTTTATTTGAATGCAGATTGCACTTTTTCTGTTAGTACAATAAACCTCATTTCAAGGCAGAAACATAACTGTGTCCAACAGTTATTAGATATATGAAACTGAAATAGCTGTTGCAAAAAAAAACAAAACAATTTTTATAAAACATTAAGCTTAAGATTAATAGGGGTGCCCAAACTTTTTCATATAACTGTATTATACCAGTAGCGTAGCTACCGGGGGCAGAGGGTGCGGGCGCCCCGGGCCCGGTGCTCAGAGGGGGCTACTGTAACTGTGCGCGCGCCGATACAGTTACATTCTGCGGCAGAGCAGGGAGATTTGATCTCTCTGCTCTGCCGCTATGGGGCCCCTGAGCAGGTGGGGGGCCAGGTGCCAGCAGTGGGCCTCCCGCCTGTCATCGCAGGGTCAGCTGTACCGGCATTAAGCCGGAACAGCTGACCGCAATGATGAGGGAAGGAGCGCTGCACTGCGCTCTTTCCCCCATCATCCCCCTGTCAGCGTCTGATGTCGGCGACGCTGACAGGGATCGCGATGAGTCACTGCCCGGCACCAAGACGAACAGGAGCAGCGCAGGAAGCAGGAAGAAGAGAGGTGAGCAGAGGCATAGCTAGGGTTTTGGCTCAGGGGGCGAAGCTTCTGAGTGGGCCCCTAACTAGGTAACCTTCATTACAATTCTGTGACGAGCCATAATAGTGGAGGAGAACCTCAGCAGATGACTGCGCTGTTACTGAAGATAATCTCTATATAACGACCAACATGGATATTAACGCCATATGGTTAGTGGTACATACCAGTCCTACAGAACATAGATCACAGCAGTTACAGATAATGTCTTACCGCTGACGTTCTTTATGATGGAGTCGTCACTTTTCCCGTCTTTTCCATCTGGCCCAGACCGACATGACAACTTCTTCCAAGCAGGACTTGTCTGCAG
The DNA here is from genome assembly GCF_032444005.1 of Ranitomeya imitator. Classification (NCBI taxonomy): domain Eukaryota; kingdom Metazoa; phylum Chordata; class Amphibia; order Anura; family Dendrobatidae; genus Ranitomeya; species Ranitomeya imitator. The sequence goes on from NC_091282.1 coordinate 243,536,991, forward strand.
AGAATACAACAAAGACACATTTCACTTCTTATATTCCAGCCCCATCATCATCTATTCCCAACCTGCACAAACTCCTCATCCTGCTGATACTCCAATACTGAGCCGCTGCTGCCGCATGTGTCCCTATTACTGCCCCTGATACCCCAATACTGAGCCGCTGCTGCCATATGTGTCGCGATTACTGCACCTGATACCTCAATACTGAGCCTCTGCTGCCGTTTGTGTCCCTGTTACTTCACCTGATACCCCAATACTGAACCGCTGCTGCCGTATGTGTCCCTATTACTGCACCTGATACCCCAATACTGAGCCGCTGCTGCCGTATGTGTCCCTATTACTGCACCTGATACCCCAATACTGAGCCGCTGCTGCTGTATGTGTCCCTATTACTGCACCTGATACCTCAATACTGAGCTGCTGCTGCCGTATGTGTCCTTATTACTGCCTCTGATACCCCAATACTGAGCCGCTGCTGCCATATGTGTCCCTATTACTTCCACTGCTGTGTGATTCTCTGTGCCCTCTAAATTCTAAGGCACCACTTCTATAATATAGCAATGCCGGGTGCAAGTTCCCTAGAAAACAGTGCCCATATTTTGCCCCCTAGAAAGTAATATTGTCCTGTGTGCCCCTTTGATAGTCACATTAAGCTGAGTTCCCCTTTAACAATATGTGCCCACTTTACATTTAATAATGTCCCGAGTCTGCCTCCTGTACAGCTCCCCTATACACAGCATTATGCTCTCTTATACATAGTATACTGACCCCTTAGTGGCCTCCAAACTGAAGGCTCCAGCACTGTAATCTCCACACTGTATGATGCCCCTCTAGATAGCCTCCATATAGTATAATGCACCAGATCGTCCTCAATGTAGTATAATGCACCAGATAGTCCTCAATATAGTATAATGCCCCAGATAGTCCTCAATATAGTATAATGTACCAGATAGTCCTCAATATAGTATAATGCACTCCCCATAGGCAGACTCTATAGCACAAGGCAGCACCCATAGGCAGACTCTGTAGTATAAAGCAGCACCCCTATAGGCAGACTCTGTAGTATAAGACAGCACCCCTATAGGCAGACCCTGTACTATAAGGCAGCACGCCTATAGGCAGACCCTGTAGTATAAGACAGCACCCCCATAAGCAGACCCTGTACTATAAGGCATACCCCCCATAGGCAGACCCTGTAGTACAATGCAGATCCCCCAAAGGCAGACCCTGTAGTATAAGGCAGACCCCCCCATAGGCAGACCCTGTAGTATTAGGCAGACCCCCCACAGGCAGACCTTGTATTATTAGGCAGACCACCCATAGGCAGACCCTGTAGCATTAGGCAGACCCCCATAGGCAGACCCTGCAGTATTAGGCAGACCCCTCCATAGGCAGAACCTGTAGTATAAGACAGCACCCCCATTGGCAGACCCTGTACTATAAGGCAGCACCCCTATAGGCAGACCCTGTAGTATAAGGCAGCACCACCATTGGCAGACCCTGTACTATAAGGCATACACCCCATAGGCAGGCCCTGTAGTATAATGCAGACCCCCCAAAGGCAGACCCTGTAGTATTAGGCAGACCCCCATAGGCAGACCCTGTAGCATTAGGTAGACCCCCCATAGGCAGACGCTGCAGTATTAGGCAGACCCCTCCATAGGCAGACCCTGTAGTATAAGGCAGACCCCCATAGGCAGACCCTGTACTATAAGGCAGACCCCCCATAGGCAGACCCTGTAGTATTAGGCAGACCCCCCATAGGCAGACCCTGTAGCATTAGGCAGACCCCCCATAGGCAGACCCTGCAGTATTAGGCAGACCCCTCCATAGGCAGACCCTGTAGTGTAAGGCAGACCCCCCAGAGGCAGACCCTGTAGTATAAGGCAGACCCCCCAGAGGCAGACCCTATAGTATTAGGCAGACCCCCCATAGGCAGACCCTGTAGTATTAGGCAGACCCCCCATAGGCAGACCCTGTAGCATTATGCAGACCCCCTCCCATAGGCAGACCCTGTAGTATTAGGCAGACCCCCATAGGCAAACCCTGTAGTATAATGCAGACCCCCCAAAGGCAGACCCTGTAGTATAAGGCAGACCCCCCTTAGGCAGACCCTGTAGTATAAGGCAGACCCCCCATAGGCAGACCCTGTAGCATTAGGCAGAACCCCCCATAGGCAGACCCTGCAGTATAAAACAAACCCCCCACAGGCAGACCCTGTAGTATTAGGCAGCACCCCCATTGGCAGACCCTGTACTGTAAGGCATACCCCCATAGGCAGACCCTGTAGTATAATTCAGACCCCCTAAAGGCAGACACTGTAGTATAAGGCAGACCCCCCATAAGCAGACCCTGTAGTATTAGGCAGACCCCCCATTGGCAGACCCTGTACTATAAGGCATACCCCCCATAGGCAGACCCTGTAGCATTAGGCAGAACCCCCCATAGGCAGACCCTGCAGTATAAAACAGACCCCCCACAGGCAGACCCTGTAGTATTAGGCAGCACCCCCATTGGCAGACCCTGTACTGTAAGGCATACCCCCCATAGGCAGACCCTGTAGTATAATTCAGACCCCCCAAAGGCAGACACTGTAGTATAAGGCAGACCCCCATAAGCAGACCCTGTAGTATTAGGCAGACCCCCCATTGGCAGACCCTGTACTATAAGGCATACCCCCCATAGGCAGACCCTGTAGCATTAGGCAGACCCCCCATAAGCAGACCCTGCAGTATTAGGCAGAGTTCTCCATAGGCAGACCTTGTAGTATAAGGCAGACCCCCCATAGGCAGACCCTGTAGTATAAGGCAGACCCCCCACAGGCAGACCCTGTAGTATTAGGCAGACCCCCCACAGGCAGACCCTATAGTATAAGGCAGACCCCCATGGCAGACCCTGTAGTATTAGAGGCCTGCTGCATCCTGCTAAGTGTGCATTTGTCATCAGACAGGGTTTTGGGAAGGCCGTATCTCATGGTATGCATTTTTTCTTATACTACAGGGTCTGCCTAATACTGCAGGGTCTGCCTATAAGGGGTCTGCCTAATGCTACAGGGTCTGCCTATGGGGGGTCTGCCTTATACTACAGGGTCTGCCTATGGGGGTCTGCCTAATACTACTGGGTCTGCCTATGGGGGGTCTGCCTAATGCTACAGGGTCTGCCTATGGGGGTCTGCCTAATACTACTGGGTCTGTCTATGGGCGGTCTTCCTAATGCTACAGGGTCTGCCTATGGGGGGTCTGCCTTATACTACAGGGTCTGCCTATGGGGGGTCTGCCTAATACTACTGGGTCTGCCTATGGGGGGTCTGCCTAATGCCACAGTGTCTGCCTATGGAGGGGTCTGCCTTATTCTACAGGGTCTGCCTTTGGGGGGGGGTCTGCATTATACTTCAGGGTCTGCCTATGGGGGTCTTCCTTATAGTACAGGGTCTGCCAATGGGGGTGCTGCCTTATACTACAGGGTCTGCCTATAGGGGTGCTGCCTTATAGTACAGGGTCTGCCTATGGGGGTGCTGTCTTTTACTACAGGGTCTGCCTATAGGGGTGCTGCCTTATAGTACAGGGTCTGCCTATAGGGGGCTGTCTTATAATACAGGGTCTGCCTATAGGGGTGCTGTTTTATACTACAGGGTCTGCCTGTGGGTGCTACCTTATACTACAGGGTCTGCCCATGGGGTGCTGCCTTATACTGAAAAAAAACCCACAAACAGTATTTTAGCCCACCCTTTCTGGAGAGATTCCTGTAGCCCATGGGTAATCCGAGCACGGAAAGTGCTTCTGCCAGAGCACTCTTGGAATGGTAAGGATGAAAATGGTTGTCCTTCCATCCATTGTTCATTGCTGATTCTGACATGCAGTGTTTCCATTTTTAAATATTCAGAATAAAGAATTTTTCATTTTATATATTTTTCCTGAGCTGGATTCTCTTTTTCATCCTTGCTGCCTTATACTACAGAGTCTGCCTATGGGTGCTGCCTTGTGCTATAGAGTCTGCCTATGGGGAGTGCATTATACTATATTGAGGACTATCTGGTACATTATACTATATTGAGGACTATCTGGTGCATTATACTATGTTGAGGACTATCTGGTGCATTATACTGTACTATATTGAGGACGATCTGGTACATTATACTATATGGAGGCTATCTAGAGAGGTATCATACAGTGTGGGGATTACAGTGCTTGAGCCATCAGTTTGGAGGCTACTAAGGGGTCAGTATACTGTGTATAAGAGAGCATCATGCTGTGTATAAGGGAGCTGTACAGGAGGCAGACTCGGGACATTATTAAATGTAAAGTGGGCACTTATTGTTATAGGGGAACTCAGCTTACTGTGACTATCAAAGGGGCACACAGGACAATATTACTTTCTAGGGGCAAAATATGGGCACTGTTTTCTGGGGCACTTGCACCCGGCATTGCTATATTATAGAGGGGGTGCCTTAGAATTTAGAGGGCACAGAGAATCACACAGCAGTGGCAGTAATAGGGACACATACGGCAGCAGCGGCTCAGTATTGGGGTATCGGGCAGTAATAAGGACACATACGACAGCAGCGGCTCAGTATTGGGGTATCAGGTGAAGTAATAGGGACACATACGGCAGCAGCGGCTCAGTATTGGGGTATCAGGTGTAGTAACATGGTCACATACGGCTGCAGTGGCTCAGTATTGGGGTATCAGGTGCAGTAATAGGGACACATACGGCAGCAGCGGCTTAGTATTGGGGTATCAGGTGCAGTAATAGGGACACATACGGCAGCAGCGGCTCAGTATTGGGGTATCAGGTGCAGTAATAGGGACACATATAGCAGCAGCAGCAGCTCAGTATTGGGGTATCAGGTGCAGTAATAGGGTCACATACGGCAGCAGCGGCTCAGTATTGGGGTATCAGGTGCAGTAATAGAGACACATACGGCAGCAGCGTCTCAGTATTGGGGTATCAGGTGCAGTAATAGGGACACATATGGCAGCAGCGGCTCAGTATTGGGGTATCAGGTGCAGTAATAGGGACACATGCGGCAGCAGAGGCTCAGTATTGAGATATCAGGTGTAGTAATAGGGACACATACGGCAGCAGCGGCTCAGTATTGAGGTATCAGGTGGAGTAATAGAGACACATACGGCAGCAGTGTCTCAGTATTGGGGTATCAGGTGCAGTAATAGGGACACATATGGCAGCAGCGTCTCAGTATTGGGGTATCAGGTGCAGTAACAGGGACACATACGGCAGCAGCGGCTCAGTATTGGGGTATTAGGTGCAGTATTAGGGACACATGCGGCAGCAGCGTCTCAGTATTGGGGTATCAGGTGCAGTAATAGGGACACATATGGCAGCAGCGTCTCAGTATTGGGGTATCAGGTGCAGTAACAGGGACACATACGGCAGCAGCAGCTCAGTATTGAGGTATCAGGTGGAGTAATAGGGACACATACGGCAGCCGCGTCTCAGTATCGGGGTATCAGGGGCAGTAATAGGGACACATATGGCAGCAGCGTCTCAGTATTGGGGTATCAGGTGCAGTAACAGGGACACATACGGCAGCAGCGGCTCAGTATTGGGGTATCAAGTGCAGTAATAGGGACACATGCGGCAGCAGTGGCTCAGTATTGGAGTATCAGCAGGATGAGGAGTTTGTGCAGGTTGGGAATAGATGATGATGGGGCTGAAATATAAGAAGTGAAATGTGTCTTTGTTGTATTCTCTGCAGACGAGTCCTGGTTGGAAGAAGTTGTCATGTCGGTCTGGGCCAGATGGAAAAGACGGGAAAAGTGACGACTCCATCATAAAGAACGTCAGCGGTAAGACATTATCTGTAACTGCTGTGATCTATGTTCTGTAGGACTGGTATGTACCACTGACCATATGGCAGTAATATCCATGTTTGTCGTTATATAGAGATTATCTTCAGTAACAGCGCAGTCATCTGCTGAGGTTCTTCTCCACTATTAGGGCGCGTCACCGAATTGTAATGAAGGTTATCTGATTAGGGGCCCACTCAGAAGCTTCGCCCCCCCCTGAGCCAAAACCTTAGCTATGCCTCTGTATTATACTGTAGTATAGAATCATTGCCCAGCACTTAGGTAGCCCTGTCACCATGCTTTACACTGCATTATTTCTTGTCCACACTGGTTGCTGTGCACTAGTTGAACACATGGAGTGACGTTAAAGGGTTATTCCCATCTCTTAGATCCTATCTCAATAAAGTAGGTGTAAGGCCGGGGTCACACTAGCGTAGAATACGGACGAGTGCTATGTGAGAAAACATCGCATAGCACTCGGACCAGTGTCAATCTATGGGGCAGATCACATCACCATATTTTTTCTCCGGCGTATTCTACGTGCGTGTAAAATCGCAGCATGCTGCGATTGTAACAGAGACGCAGCCGAGATTCGCCAATGCAAGCCTATGGGTGAGAGAAAAAAATCACACAGCACTTAGACCATACGAGTGTTGTCCGACTTTTATGCACTGGTGTCTTTTGAAAAGCCAACAATTCATGTGCGCGTACAGTAAAATCACACTGACAGGTTAGAATAGAATAGATATATACAAATAGAATACATATATATATATATATGTCAGAAACACACACACATATGCAGTATGTATATATATTGCATAGATAGAAAGAAGAAAAGACGGTAATTCTTCTGCCATGTTCTGTAAAATCAATACAGGAGCTGACAGGATAGAAAAGATGGATTACATACAGTAAATACAAATGGAATACTGTATGTAGATGTATAGATGTCAGTGACAAATATAATTAGTACAGTGTATGTGCAAATTACTGGACGTGTATTTAATTAATAAAAGATAATTTTTGGTAAAAAAATGGCGTGGGCTCCCTCGCAACCTTCATAACCAGCAGAGGGAAAGCCGACGGCTAGGGGCAGATGTTTATAGCCAGGGAAGGGGGTAATACCCATGGAGCTTCCCAGGCTATTAATATCAGCTCAAAGCTGTATAATTAGCCTTTACTGCCTATTAAAATGGGGTAACCTTAAAAAAAAAAATGACGTAGGGTGCCCTATAATTAATTACCAGCAAAGGCTAAGCAGACAGCTGTGGGCTGATATTAATAGCCTAGAAAGCCATGTATACTGCGACCGTCCAGGCTGAGAACCACTGGTGACTGAACTGCTGGGAGCGCAGCATTAGTGACTGGTGGTGGCGTCACTGAGGCTGCGTTCCCAGCTGGGATGAACTGCGGTGACCTAGGTGAGATCCCCGCTAGCACCATGAGAAAGTCACAAGGTGCAGAGGCTAGTTCACCAGGAGAATGTCACAGTAGTGACTTTCAATTGCGGTGAACGCGCCACTGCAACATGCGATTTTCTCACGGTGCTAGCTGGGATCTCACCGAGGTCACCGCAGTTCAGCCTGGCTTGGAACGGAGCCTCAGTGACCGGAGGTAACCTCTGTGATGTCACCTTTAGTCACTGAGCAGCAGTTCAGTCACCAGTGGTTCTCAGCCTGGACGGTCGTATCTTGGCGATATCCAGTTTGAAAACTATTTCTCCCCCAGACATGGATTACAGCGTGGGACAGAACGACGGACAGGTATGGTATATATTTTTTTTTTTTAATTTTAGTTTTATTACAGGAGAACGAGGGCTTCGGTGGAATTAGGCGAGTTTGTAAGTATGGTTTAATTAAGAATATTAACCCCTTCCCGACCCATGACGCCACGTACAGTGGGGCAAAAAAGTATTTAGTCAGTCAGCAATAGTGCAAGTTCCACCACTTAAAAAGATGAGAGGCGTCTGTAATTTACATCATAGGTAGACCTCAACTATGGGAGACAAACTGAGAAAAAATAATCCAGAAAATCACATTGTCTGTTTTTTTAACATTTTATTTGCATATTATGGTGGAAAATAAGTATTTGGTCAGAAACAAAATTTCATCTCAATACTTTGTAATATATCCTTTGTTGGCAATGACAGAGGTCAAACGTTTTCTGTAAGTCTTCACAAGGTTGCCACACACTGTTGTTGGTATGTTGGCCCATTCCACCATGGAGATCTCCTCTAGAGCAGTGATGTTTTTGGCTTTTCGCTTGGCAACACGGACTTTCAACTCCCTCCAAAGGTTTTCTATAGGGTTGAGATCTGGAGACTGGCTAGGCCACTCCAGGACCTTGAAATGCTTCTTACGAAGCCACTCCTTCGTTGCCCTGGCGGTGTGCTTTGGATCATTGTCATGTTGAAAGACCCAGCCACGTTTAATCTTCAATGCCCTTGCTGATGGAAGGAGGTTTGCACTCAAAATCTCACGATACATGGCCCCATTCATTCTTTCATGTACCCGGATCAGTCGTCCTGGCCCCTTTGCAGAGAAACAGCCCCAAAGCATGATGTTTCCACCACCATGCTTTACAGTAGGTATGGTGTTTGATGGATGCAACTCAGTATTCTTTTTCCTCCAAACACGACAAGTTGTGTTTCTCCCAAACAGTTCCAGTTTGGTTTCATCAGACCATAGGACATTCTCCCAAAACTCCTCTGGATCATCCAAATGCTCTCTAGCAAACTTCAGACGGGCCCGGACATGTACTGGCTTAAGCAGTGGGACACGTCTGGCACTGCAGGATCTGAGTCCATGGTGGCATAGTGTGTTACTTATGGTAGGCCTTGTTACATTGGTCCCAGCTCTCTGCAGTTCATTCACTAGGTCCCTCCGCGTGGTTTTGGGATTTTTGCTCACCGTTCTTGTGATCATTCTGACCCCACGGGGTGGGATTTTGCGTGGAGCCCCAGATCGAGGGAGATTATCAGTGGTCTTGTATGTCTTCCATTTTCTAATTATTGCTCCCACAGTAGATTTCTTCACTCCAAGCTGGTTGGCTATTGCAGATTCAGTCTTCCCAGCCTGGTGCAGGGCTACAATTTTGTTTCTGGTGTCCTTTGACAGCTCTTTGGTCTTCACCATAGTGGAGTTTGGAGTCAGACTGTTTGAGGGTGTGCACAGGTGTCTTTTTATACTGATAACAAGTTTAAACAGGTGCCATTACTACAGGTAATGAGTGGAGGAAAGAGGAGATTCTTAAAGAAGAAGTTACAGGTCTGTGAGAGCCAGAAATCTTGATTGTTTGTTTCTGACCAAATACTTATTTTCCACCATAAAATGCAAAAAAAATGATAAAAAAACAGACAATGTGATTTTCTGTATTTTTTTTTCTCAGTTTGTCTCCCATAGTTGAGGTCTGCCTATGATGTAAATTACAGACGCCTCTCATCTTTTTAAGTGGTGGAACTTGCACTATTGCTGACTGACTAAATACTTTTTTGCCCCACTGTAGGCGTCATGAAAGTCGGTGCCAATCCATGGCGTCATGGAAAGATCGCATCTCTGCAGATCGGGTGAAAGGGTTAACTCCAATTTCACTCGATCTGCAGGGACAGGGGGAGTGGTAGTACAGCCCAGGGGGGGTGGCTTCACCCCCCCGTGGCTATGATCGCTCTGATTGGCTGTTGAAAGTGAAATTGCCAATCAGAGCGATTTGTAATATTTCACCTATTAAAACTGGTGAAATATTACAATCCAGCCATGGCCGATGCTGCAATATCATCGGCCATGGCTGGAAATACTGGTCTGCACCCCCCCTCACCCCACCGATCGCCCCCCCCCAAGCCACCGATCTGTCCTTTACACTGCTCCGCTCCCCTCCGTCCTCCTGTCCGCTCCCCCCGTGCTCTTGTCCGCTCCCCCCCATGCTCCAATCCCACCCCCGTGCTCCAATCCACCCCCCCTGCACTCCGATCCACCCCCCCGGTGCTCTGATCCACCCCCCCGTGCTCCGATCCACCCCCCTCGTGCTCCGATCCACCCCCGCCCTCCGATCCACTTCCCTGTGCTCCCCCCCACCCCATCATACTTACCGAGCCTCCCGGGGTCCGTCCGTCTTCTCCATGGGTGCCGCCATCTTCCAAAATGGCGGGCGCATGCACAGTGCGCCCGCCGAATCTGCCAGCCGGCAGATTCGTTTCAAGTGCATTTTGATCACTGTGATAAAACCTTTCACAGTGATCAAAATAAAAAAAATACTAAATGACCCCCCCCCTCCCTTTGTCACCCCCATAGGTAGGGACAATAATAAAATAAAGAATTTATTTTTTTTCTTCCACTTTTAGGGTTAGGGTTAGGGTTTCGGTATGTGCACACGTATTCTGGTCCTCTGCGGATTTTTCCGCAGCGGATTTGATAAATCCGCAGTGCTAAACCGCTGCGGATTTATCGCGGATTTACCGCGGTTTTTCTGCGCATTTTGCTGCGGTGTTACAACTGCAGTTTACTATTGGAGCAGTTGTAAAACCGCTGCGGAATCCACAGAAAGAAGTGACATGCTGCAGAATGTAAACCGCTGCGTTTCCGTGCAGTTTTTCTGCAGCATGTGTACAGCGATTTTTGTTTCCCATAGGTTTACATTGAACTGTAAACTCATGGGAAACTGCTGCGGATCCACAGCGTTTTCCGCAGTGTGTGCACATACCTTTAGAATTGGGCTATGTGCACACTGTGCGGATTTGGCTGCGGATCCGCAGCGGATTGGCCGCTGCGGATTCGCAGCAGTGTTCCATCAGGTTTACAGTACCACGTAAACCTATGGGAAACCAATTCCGCTGTGCCCATGGTGCGGAAAATACCGCGTGGAAACGCTGCGTTGTATTTTCCGCAGCATGTCAATTCTTTGTGCGAATTCCGCAGCGTTTTACACCTGTTCCTCAATAGGAATCCTCAGGTGAAATCCGCACAAAAAACACTGGAAATCCGCGATAAATCCGCAGGTAAAACGCAGTGCCTTTTACCCGCGGATTTTTCAAAAATGGTGCTGAAAAATCTCACACGAATCCGCAACGTGGGCACATAGCCTTAGGGTTAGGGTTGGAATTAGGGTTGTGGTTAGGGTTGTGGTTAGGGGTGTGTTGGGGTTAGGGTTGTGATTAGGGTTATGGCTACAGTTGGGATTAGGGTTAGGGGTGTGTTGGGGTTAGTGTTGGAGGTAGAATTGAGGGGTTTCCACTGTTTAGTCACATCAGGGGTCTCCAAACGCAACATGGCGCCACCATTGATTCCAGCCAATCTTGTATTCAAAAAGTCAAATGGTGCTCCCTCACTTCCGAGCCCCGACGTGCATCCAAACAGTGGTTTACCCCCACATATGGGGTACCAGCATACTCAGGACAAACTGCGCAACAATTACTGGGGTCCAATTTCTCCAGTTACCTTTGTGAAAATAAAAAATTGCTTGCTAAAACATCATTTTTGAGGAAAGAAAAATGATTTTTTATTTTCACGGCTCTGCGTTGTAAACGTCTGTGAAGCACTTGGGGGTTCAAAGTGCTCACCACATATCTAGATAAGTTCCTTGGGGGGTCTAGTTTCCAAAATGGGGTCACTTGTGGGGGTTTCTACTGTTTAGGCACATCAGGAGCTCTGCAAACGCAACGTGACGCCCGCAGACCATTCCATCAAAGTCTGCATTTCAAAAGTCACTACTTCCCTTCTGAGCCCCGACGTGTGCCCAAACAGTGGTTTACCCCCACACATGGGGTATCGGCGTACTCAGGAGAAACTGGACAACAACTTTTGGGGTCCAATTTCTCCTGTAACCCTTGGGAAAATAAAAAATTCTGGGCTAAAAAATTATTTTTGAGGAAAGAAAACGTATTTATTATTTTCACGGCTCTGCGTTATAAACTTCTGTGAAGCACTTGGGGGTTCAAAGTACTCAGCACACATCTAGATAAGTTCCTTTCAGGGCCTAGTTTCCAAAATGGGGTCACTTGTGGGGGGTTTCTACTGTTTAGCCACATCAGGGGCTCTGCAAACGCAACGTGACGCCCGCAGACCATTCCATCAAAGTCTGCATTTCAAAAGTCACTACTTCCCTTCTGAGCCCCGACGTGTGCCCAAACAGTGGTTTACCCCCACACATGGGGTATCGGCGTACTCAGGAGAAACTGGACAACAACTTTTGGGGTCCAATTTCTCCTGTAACCCTTGGGAAAATAAAAAATTCTGGGCTAAAAAATTATTTTTGAGGAAAGAAAACGTATTTATTATTTTCACGGCTCTGCGTTATAAACTTCTGTGAAGCACTTGGGGGTTCAAAGTGCTCACCACACATCTAGATAAGTTCCTTTCAGGGTCTAGTTTCCAAAATGGGGTCACTTGTGGGGGGTTTCTACTGTTTAGCCACATCAGGGGCTCTGCAAACGCAACGTGACGCCCGCAGACCATTCCATCAAAGCCTGCATTTCAAAACGTCACTACTTCACTTCCGAGCCCCGGTATGTGCCCAAACAGTGGTTTACCCCCACACATGGGGTATCGGCGTACTCAGGAGAAACTGGACAACAACTTTTGGGGTCCAATTTCTCCTGTAACCCTTGGGAAAATAAAAAATTCTGGGCTAAAAAATTATTTTTGAGGAAAGAAAACGTATTTATTATTTTCACGGCTCTGCGTTATAAACTTCTGTGAAGCACTTGAGCGTTCAAAGTGCTCACCACACATCTAGATAAGTTTCTTTCAGGGTCTAGTTTCCAAAATGGGGTCACTTGTGGGGGGTTTCTACTGTTTAGCCACATCAGGGGCTCTGCAAACGCAACGTGACGCCCGCAGACCATTCCATCAAAGCCTGCATTTCAAAACGTCACTACTTAACTTCCGAGCCCCGGCATGTGCCCAAACAGTGGTTTACCCCCACATATGGGGTATCAGCGTACTCAGGAGAAACTGGACAACAACTTTCGGGGTCAAATTTCTCCTGTTACCCTTGGAAAAATAAAAAATTGTGGGCTAAAAAATCATTTTTGAGCAAAGAAAATTTTTTTTTTTTTTCATGGCTCTGCGTTATAAACTTCTGTGAAGCACTTGGGGTTCAAAGTGCTCACCACACATCTAGATTAGTTCCTTTGGGGGTATAGTTTCCAAAATGGGGTCATTTGTGGGGGATCTGCAATGTTTAGGCACACAGGGGCTCTCCAAACGTGACATGGTGTCCGCTAATGATTGGAGCTAATTTTCCATTTAAAAAGCCAAATGGCATGCATTCCCTTCCGAGCCCTGCCGTGCGCCCAAACAGTGGTTTACCCCCACATATGGGGTATCACCGTACTCAGGACAAACTGGACAACAACATTTGGGGTCAAATTTCTCCTGTTACCCTTGGCAAAATAGGAAATTCCAGGCTAAAAAATAATTTTTGAGGAAAGAAAAATTATTTTTTATTTTCATGGCTCTGCGTTATAAACTTCTGTGAAGCACCTGGGGGTTTAAAGTGCTCAATATGCATCTAGATAAGTTCCTTGGGGGGTCTAGTTTCCAAAATGGGGTCAATTTTGGGGGAGCTCCAATGTTTAGGCACACAGAGGCTCTCCAAACGCGACATGGTGTCCGCTAACAATTGGAGCTAATTTTCCATTCAAAAAATCAAATGGCGCGCCTTTCCTTCCGAGCCCTACCGTGTGCCCAAACAATGGTTTACCCCCACATATGAGGTATCAGCGTACTCGGGAGAAATTGCCCAACAAATTTTAGGATCCATTTTATCCTATTGCCCATGTGAAAATGAAAAAATAGAGGTGAAAATAAATGTTTTGTGAAAAAAAAGTACTTTTTCATTTTTACGGATCAATTTGTGAAGCACCTGAGGGTTTAAAGTGCTCACTAGGCATCTAGATAAGTTCCTTGGGGCGTCCAGTTTCCAAAATGGGGTCACTTGTGGGGGAGCTCCAATGTTTAGGCACACAGGGGCTCTCCAAACGCGACATGGTGTCCGCTAACGATGGAGATAATTTTTAATTCAAAAAGTCAAATGGCGCTCCTTCCCTTCCGAGCCTTACCATGTGCCCAAACAGTGGTTTACCCCCACATGTGAGGTATCGGTGTACTCAGGAGAAATTGCCCAACAAATTTTAGGATCCATTTTATCCTGTTGCCCATGTGAAAATGAAAAAATTGAGGCTAAAATAATTTTTTTGTGAAAAAAAGTACTTTTTCATTTTTACGGATCAATTTGTGAAGCACCTGAGGGTTTAAAGTGCTCACTATGCATCTAGATAAGTTCCTTGGGGCGTCTAGTTTCCAAAATGGGGTCACTTGTGGGGGAGCTCCAATTTTTAGGCACACGGGGGCTCTCCAAACGCGACATGGTGTCCGCTAAAGAGTGGAGCCAATTTTTAATTCAAAAAGTCAAATGGCGCTCCTTCCCTTCCAAGTCCTGCCGTGCGCCCAAATAGTGGTTTACCCCCACATATGAGGTATCAGCGTACTCAGGACAAATTGGACAACAACTTTCGTGGTTCAGTTTCTTCTTTTACCATTGGGAAAAAAAATTGTTGCTAAAAGATCATTGTTGTGACTAAAAAGTTAAATGTTCATTTTTTCCTTCCATGTTGCTTCTGCTGCTGTGAAGCACCTGAAGGGTTAATAAACTTCTTGAATGTGGTTTTGTGCACCTTGAGGGGTTCAGTTTTTAGAATGGTGTCACTTTTGAGTATTTTCAGCCATATAGACCCCTCAAAGTGACTTAAAATGTGAGGTGGTCCCTAAAAAAATGGTTTTGTAAATTTCGTTGTAAAAATGAGAAATCGCTGGTCAAATTTTAACCCTTATAACTTCCTAGCAAAAAAAAATTTTGTTTCCAAAATTGTGTTTATGTAAAGTAGACATGTGGGAAATGTTATTTATTAACTATTTTGTGTCACATAACTCTCTGGTTTAACAGAATAAAAATTCAAAATGTGAAAATTGCGAAATTTTCAAAATTTTTGCCAAATTTCCGTTTTTTATCACAAATAAACGCAGAATTTATTGACCTAAATTTACCACTAACATGAAGCCCAATATGTCACTAAAAAACAATCTCAGAACTGCTAGGATCCGTTGGAGCGTTCCTGAGTTATTACCTCATAAAGGGACACTGGTCAGAATTGCAAAAAACGGCCAGGTCATTAACGTCAAAATAGGCTGGGTCATGAAGGGGTTAAAGGAGTCTGTGTCATTCTTTCATTAAAGGACTTTTTTCTGGGTGTCTGTATTTTTTTACAATGTGACTATGGGGTTAGTAATGCGGGCGTCTTACTGATGCCTCTCCATTACTAACCTTGGGTCTTGATGTCACCTGACAATACATAGGTGACATCAACCCCCTGCAACTATCACCCCATTTGCCACTGCTACAGGGCAAGTGGGAAGAGCAAGGCTAAGTGCCAGAATTGGCGCATCTTAGAGATGCACTTTTTCTGGGGCGTCTGAGAGCTGATGCTTTTAGCCTGGGGGGGCCAGTATCCATGGCCCCTTCCTAGGCTATTAATATTAGCCCACAACTTTCTGCATAGCCTTTGCTGGTTATTAATTATAGGGGGACCCTATGTCATTTTTTTTAGGGTCCCCCATTTTAATTGCCAGTAAAAGCTAATTATACAGTATATACAGGGGTTGGACCAAATAATGGAAACACCTGGAAACATCAACAAAAGTTAGTTTAATATGGTGTAGGTCCACCTTTTGCGGCGATTACAGCCTCAATTTGCCGAGGTATGGGTTCATACAAGGTGTGAATTGTTTCCAAAGGAATTTTAGCCCATTCTGCAGTTAAAACACCCTCCAGTTCTTTGAGCGACGATGGCGGTGGAAATCGATGTCTAACTTGAATCTCTAAAATCGACCATAAATGCTCAATAATGTTGAGGTCTGAGGATTGTGGGTGCCAGATGAGATGCTCAACTTCATTAGAATGTTCCTCGTGCCATGCTTTAACGATTCTAGCTATATGAATTGGTGCATTATCATCCTGAAAGATGACGTTCCCCTCCGGGAACAGTGCTTGAACCATTGGATGCACTTGGTCGCCCAAAATGCCTAAATAATCTCGGCTGTTAATTTTTCCATGAAGGGATATCATTGGCCCGGCGGATCTCCATGAAATAGCACCCCAGATCATCACAGAACCTCCAACATGTTTTACGGTTGGGAGAAAGAAGTCTGGATGGAATGCTTCTTTCGGCTGTCTCCAAACGTACACTCGGCCGGAAATAAGGTAAACGATGATTCGTCTGAGAATATCATATGTTTCTTACTGCTCGAGGGACCAATTCTGGAGGTTTCTACACCTCTCTAAACGCTTGGAAATATTTGTCATTGAGAGCAGCGGTTTTCTAATTGCAGCTCTTCCGTGGAATCCAGATTTGTGCAACTCCTGACGAACAGTTTTCGTAGAAACTGGGTTCTGTAGGTGTTCATTGAGCTCAGCAGTGATTTTCAAAGCCGTGGTCTTGCGATCCTCTCTCACAATTCGCTTTAGAGTCCGACGGTCTCTCTCAGTCAACTTTGACTTTCGACCTGTGCTTTGCTGCAGACGTTCTTCCTTCGCTTTCAAACGCAGTCATTACTTTGGAGACAGTACCTCTTGACACGCCAAGCATTCGGGCACTTTGTGTTACACTAGCGCCTGCCATACGAGCACCAACAATTTGGCCACTTTGAAAATCCGAGAGGTCTGCCATTGGTACAGGTTCTCATCAATGTTCTTACAAATCTGCAAAACAAACAGTTAATTTACATACACATATCACAGAACACAAATAATCAACTACAAAACATTACCATATGTCACAGTTTGCATGTTTATAACATGTTCGAAGATTATGATGCCAAAACATTAGGTGTTTCCATTATTTGGTCCAACCCCTGTATATCTGTTTTGACGAATATTTCCTTTGAAAACGATCTGTAAATGACTATATACTACCATGTAGGTGACTATATTTCCAGTCTGAGTGCAATCTGACACAACATCGGATCACACTCACGCCAATATTATACTATGGGCAGTACACATGTCCGAGTTTTCCTCGGACAGAGTCTGAGAAAAAAAATCTCAGCGTGCATGATTTGCATCTGATATTTGTATCCCACTTGACCATGCAAGTCAATGAGTCAGTGGAAAAAAATCTGACTGCATTCAGATGACATCTGAGTGCATTGCAATTTTCATGGACTGACGGAGAGGATAGAAAATTTTTTTTTACAATTTTCTCATCAAAGAAAATACTGTGATCACACTGTTATAAAACTGTGATCAGAGTGTGATCCCAATAATCGGCCCGATACTCTTGGATGAGAGAAAGTACTGAAATACTATTGTGTGAACCTAGCCTTACAGGGACCGTTCATGGGGATCTGGCAAATCTAGACTTTGCACTAGCCACTACACTTATCAAGTCCTATCGAATGATAGGAATGCTTTTCACCCTTTCACCCCTGTATAATTGGAATTTGTGTCAAAACCAGATATAAGATCTGATGAAGGTCAGAAGGATAGCCCTGAGTCTAAACCAGCAGATCGGAACCAGAGGTAAATCGTAAGGCAAGAGAGGGGTTAATCAGTCCAAGTTCAAGTGCACATATGAATCCAAAGGGTCATCCGTGAGAAAAGTGAGATAAGCCATATCTGATATCAGAATCATTTCCAAGAGTGTATAGCACCAAAAACTGTAAGAATGCTTATAAATGATAGGGTCAAGATGTTCATATGAGCTTTGTACAAGGCACTATGTGCTCTGTTTGGTCTGCAAACCCATCCTGCTGTTAACTTGCTGACCAATCCCTGCCACTAGCTCACCAGCATGATGCCAACACCGCCCACTCTGCCATTAATGGTGCTCGCTGGATAAGATGGTGCAGGAATGGGGCTAAGCGAGTGTGTAACAATAACATGGTAAAGAATAAGAGTACCAAAGCAATAATTAAGAGGAATATAAAAAAACTACCATATATTTACTAAAGCAGTAGAAGATGGACCACCAAAGAACTGCTCCATATCTACTAGAAGATAAAGGTCGGCCAGCTGGAAGAAAAGGTAGTGGATATAAGGGGCATTTATATTGCAAATTAATTGTTGAAAAACTATCGCTCATCTGGTGAAATGATCTTTTGTGCAGCATAAAGATCATCATTCTCGGTGATGTATCGTCCTATGTAAACAGGACTTGCACTGCTGAGAACAATGGCAGCCTATTCTCACGGAGTGATCTAGTATAGAATGCTCAGTGCGCATCATTTACTTTGGTCTGCCCGTGTAAACAGGAATTCAAACTACCACTGATAGGTAAAAATGTACAAAATTGGCGGTTACGTCATGCTGGCGATTGTTTCCCGACCAGCAGTTTAATAGCCTGGTAGGCTGCACTGTTTGGGCAGGCTGTGCTAAACGATGTGGACTGAACAATCTGTGATCGCTCTGTGCACATAGGCTGTATGTTCGCAGCTCATCATTCTGACTAAGGCTACTTTCACACTGGCGTCGGCACCGGGCCGTCGCCATGCGTTGGCCCAACGTACCGACGGACAGTGTGTTAATGTAGCACAACGTGGGCAGCGGATGCAGTTTTACAACGCATCTGCTGCCCCATTGTAATGTCCGGGGAGGAGGCGGCGGAGTTTCAGCCGTGCATGCGCGGTTGAAAATGGCGGACTCAATGTACAAAAAAAGTTACATGTAACTGTTTTTGTGCTGAGGGTTCGCCAAAACACGACGCATCCGTCGCACGACGGATGCGACGTGTGGCCATACGTCGCAATGCGTCGCTAATGCAAGTCTATGGAGAAAAAACGCATCCTGCGGGCACATTTGCAGGATGAGTTTTTTCTCCAGAATGACGCATTGCGACGTACAGCAAACAACGCTAGTGTGAAAGTAGCCTAAGCCTGCTTAAAAATCATTGCACCTGATGATCGAGCATTTTACTCATCAGGTGATTGACAGCCTGTTTACAATACAAGAGTATCATGAAACGAGCGAGCCTTGGATGTAAATGCACCACAGTCATTAGGTTGCGACAGAATGGACTGAGCAAAGTATTGGAGGCATTTTCAGGAATTAGTAAAAACTGATAAGGGATTACGTACTGATATCGTGCATAATAACTCACCCCATAATGTACTTTTCATATGGCCCTAGTGGGAGCCTGAGTGTGTCTCTGACTGTGTTTTAGTAAATAATTGTATTCCCAATGAAATGCAAAATCTGCATCTTTTCTTAACCCATTACTTGCCAAATTAGAAATTTTAATTTTACTGATTTTTCAGAAAAGGGCGTCCCAATATTCAATTAAAAATGACAATGACATGATTTCCTATTTAGAAAACATTCATTTTACAAACACAACACAAAAAACTGGACCTGATTATAAAAATTATAAAATCTTAGTTGCTAGAAGCAAAAGATTAGGCGGCCCAAAAAAAAAGGACATTGGTAGATAATGGGTTAACAATCTTCTTTGTGCCACTTCTCAGTTTGTTTGGAAACTGTCAAACTGAGTAGGAACTCACTAGTGATGGGAGGAAAAATAACGCACAGTTGGTATATTATTCATACATTTCCAAAAGGAATTATAAAGGAGCAGAACAAGCCAGAGTTCTAAGAAGAGATGTACCAATAATATATCATATGTAATAATAATATTTCTTAAATCAGGCATGGCAGAGGCTGAAAGGTTCTCTTTAACAAGGAGACATACTTAGATGAGAACTTGACTTTTATTGCCCTGACTGAACCTGAACCTCTGTTTGTCCACTGTCACCTCACACCTCACTGGTTAGCTGCACAGGACAATTATTGCTACGTGTTGTCTGGAATAGTTAGTCAGCATTTAGGTATTTAATATGAATCATTACCGCACTCTAGTTTTGTCAGCAGTTTTCCATTTGTCCAGTCTTTGTTGCAGATACTGTCCCATGTCCTTTATTCCTTTCAGTTTGACCGAATTTGGAGTAGCAATCCCGCTGCATGTGACTTCTCCATGTCTTTGATCGATTAGTATTTGCAGTATTTGCATGAAGCCCTTTTATGTTGGCATGCAAAGGCACTTTACAGAAAGCATTTTAATAACACTTCTTAAGTGTTCCTACTTGAATGTTTTAGGTGTTGAGAGGTAAAATTTTACTGCCAAGTCAAGGATGAATGTAGGAGCACATACAGTAAGTTCAGCACTGTCAGAACAGGTCCAAGACAACACCAGGACAGAACTCTCCGGCAGGTTGAGTAAGGGAGGAAGACTCTGCATTGACAACGTATTGACAGGGGAGAATTATTTAAAACTAGTGCAAGGTGAAAGAAGAGGAGTTATCCATAGAAAGCAATCATATTGCTACACTTCATTGCCAAAATGGCTCTTTGAAATAAGAGCAGGAATCTGTTTGGTTGCTATGCATTGCTGCACTTTTACCTTTCAGCAATCTGAATAGCGTTGTCAACTACAGAACATCCATTCTTAAATGACATAGTTCGGCCGCCATCCCCTAAAAAAATAAATACAACACATATGGCCTAAAAGTCCCATGGCTTCCATAACTATCTATACACTGATGAAACCCAGATCTACCTCTCTGGCCCAGACGTCACCTCTCTGCTGTCCAGAATCCCAGAGTGTCTATCAGCCATATCCTCCTTTTTCTCCTCTCGCTTCCTAAAACGTGTGGACTAAATTAAACTCATCATCTTTCCTCCATCTCTCCTGACACCCCTACCCGATCTATGTGTCACAATTAACGACAACACCCTTATCAGAAGTCTTCTGCCTCAGAGCTACTCTCTACTCTGCCCTCTCCTTAAAGCCGCACATCCTGCTGCCTCCAACTCAAAAATATTTCCAGAATCCATCCTTTTTTCAACTCTGAATCTTCTAAAATGTTAGTACATGCCCTCGTCATCTCCCACCTCGACTACTGCAATATTCTCCTCTATTGCCTCCCTGCTAACATTCTCGCTCCTCTCCAGTCCATCATTAACTCTGCTGCTTGACTTATCCACCTCTCTCCACGCTACTCCTCTGCTCTCCCATCTGCAAATCACTTCATTGGCTTCCAATTTCCCAACATCTCCAGTTCAGACTGCTAACACTGACCTAAAAAATTGTCCATAATCTGTCTCCTCTGTATATTGCCGAACAAGTCTGCAGATATCTTCCAACATGCAACCTCTGGTTCTCCCAAGACCTCCTCCTCTCCTCTACACTGACCCAATTGCCTCCAAGACTTCTCCCAAGTGTCCCACATCCTCTAGAGTTCTCTGCCTCAACATATCCGACACAATCGGAACCTTCAGAGAGAACTTGAAAACCCACCTCTTCAGGAAGGCTTACAGCCTGCAATGACCCTGCTGCCACCTCACCACCGCAACTCTCAACCTGATGTCTCCTTCTCCATTATTCTTAACAACAGTGGGCCCCAACCTGTATGTGATGGACACCATACCAGACTCACTACCGGAGACTGCACTTGTCCAAGAATGGGCAGGAGAACCCTGGGGAGGAGTCCTACAGAGACGAGTGAGCGCGGTTGGGAGTGTGCTGCAGGTGAACAGGACCTGCAGCACATGACCAACGGGCAAGTGGCTGGAGGCGGAGAAAGGCCCCGGTCTCCCTGGGACGATAATGGGGCAGGCAAGCCTGTAGGCGTGTCAAAACTTGCCAAGGTCAGAAGCCAGAGAACAGCGCGGTAACCAAAAGGGGCAGATGAGTAGAGTGGTCAGAGACAAGCCGGGGTCAGAATTTAGAAGACGGAGCAGTACCAAAAGGACAAGTAAGAGGGCAGTCAGGGGACGTAGCCGAGGTCAAAAGCATGAGTGTAGCAGACAGTACAGAGTCAACAGGCAGATAGCAAACGAGGAACAGACCGGGTCATTCACAAGTAAACATACAAAGCCAGGCAATGTGCACAGAAACACAGGGGTCAGCTGCCCAGCCGAGAACGGATAAACGTATAACTGACAACCAGCACAGCACAGAGGCCACAAACCCTAGAAGTACTGCCAAAGAACTACTGGGCAAACTATGACACTGTAGTTCGAGAGCCACAAGTGTCTCATAGGTCCATGATGTGTGGCTTGCAGCTGTCTGCCAGCTTGGGGCATTAAGATGCAGCTGTTAAGAGTAGATGTCTAGATGGTAACTTTTGAGTGTAGCCCTGCACAGCTGCAGGATGTCTCAAGCAGTCATAGTAACATAACATAGTTAGTAAGGCCGAAAAAAGACATTTGTCCATCCAGTTCAGCCTATATTCCATCATAATAAATACCCAGATCTACGTCCTTCTACAGAACCTAATAATTGTATGATACAATATTGTTCTGCTCCAGGAAGACATCCAGGCCTCTCTTGAACCCCTCGACTGAGTTCGCCATCACCACCTCCTCAGGCAAGCAATTCCAGATTCTCACTGCCCTAACAGTAAAGAATCCTCTTCTATGTTGGTGGAAAAACCTTCTCTCCTCCAGACGCAAAGAATGCCCCCTTGTGCCCGTCACCTTCCTTGGTATAAACAGATCCTCAGCGAGATATTTGTATTGTCCCCTTATATACTTATACATGGTTATTAGATCGCCCCTCAGTCGTCTTTTTTCTAGACTAAATAATCCTAATTTCGCTAATCTATCTGGGTATTGTAGTTCTCCCATCCCCTTTATTAATTTTGTTGCCCTCCTTTGTACTCTCTCTAGTTCCATTATATCCTTCCTGAGCACCGGTGCCCAAAACTGGACACAGTACTCCATGTGCGGTCTAACTAGGGATTTGTACAGAGGCAGTATAATGCTCTCATCATGTGTATCCAGACCTCTTTTAATGCACCCCATGATCCTGTTTGCCTTGGCAGCTGCTGCCTGGCACTGGCTGCTCCAGGTAAGTTTATCATTAACTAGGATCCCCAAGTCCTTCTCCCTGTCAGATTTACCCAGTGGTTTCCCGTTCAGTGTGTAATGGTGATATTGATTCCCTCTTCCCATGTGTATAACCTTACATTTATCATTGTTAAACCTCATCTGCCACCTTTCAGCCCAAGTTTCCAACTTATCCAGATCCATCTGTAGCAGAATACTATCTTCTCTTGTATTAACTGCTTTACATAGTTTTGTATCATCATTTTGTATCATCAGTCATGTGATATTATAATGTCATGTGATTGTCAGGAGACACAGTGGGGAGATTGGAGGATTATCAAGATGTAAGTATAGTTTTTTTTATTTTCTGGAGACTGGATCTAGTAACCTCTTCAGGTCATATGACATACATGTATATCAGTAGATATAGAAAAACTGACTGAACAGCAATCTAATCTGAACTGGTACATAACCAAAAAAGTCATATAGCAAATAGAGCAATGGCTGCACTCAAAATTAATCTGTGCCAGAGCAAGGAAATGTGTGATACATGAAATGGGAATAGCATAATGCAGGGCCGTATTTGCCACTAGGCACTTGAGGGCACGTGCCTAGGGTGGCGGGATGCGGGGGGGCGCCCTTGAGCTAGGTTTTTTTTTATTTTTATAAAACTCCGGGATCAAGTTTCCGCCCCCCCTCCTCCCTCCCTCCTTCCCGCCCCCCCTCCCTCCTTCCCGTCCCCCTCCCTGCCTCCCTGAAGACGTAATACTCACCTTCCTCCAGCGGTGGCTGCAACTGCGTCTCAGCGCCGTCCTGTCTTCAGCGGTCACATGGTACCGATCATTAAGGGTGATGAATATGCGCATATTCATCTCACCTTAATTAGCGATACCATGTGACCGCTGAAGACAGGAAGGAAGACGCTGCAGAGATGCCAGGAAGTTCTGTGCTGCGCGGTGAGAGGTAAGTATGACAGGGAAAAAAAGTGGGGAGCCGTGAACACAGGGGAGAAGGATGGGGAGCCGTGCACACAAGGGAGAAGGATGGGGAGCCATGCACACAGGGGAAAAGGATGGGGAGCCATGCACACAGGGGAGAAGGATGGGGAGCCATGCACACAGGGGAGAAGGATGGGGAGCCATGCACACAGGGGAGAAGGATGGGGAGCCATGCACACAGGGGAGAAGGATGGGGAGCCGTGCACACAAGGGAGAAGGGTGGGGAACCATGCACACAAGGGAGAAGGATGGGGAACCATGCACACAAGGGAGAAGGATGGGGAGCCGTGCACACAGGGGAGAAGGATGGGGAGCCATGCACACAGGGGAGAAGGATGGGGAGCCGTGCACACAAGGGAGAAGGATGGGGAACCATGGGGAACCATGGGGAACCATGCACACAAGGGAGAAGGATGGGGAGCCGTGCACACAAGGGAGAAGGATGGGAAGCCATGCACACGGGGAGAAGGATGGGGAGCCGTGCACACAAGGGAGAAGGATGGGAAGCCATGCACACGGGGAGAAGGATGGTGAGCCGTGCACACAAGGGAGAAGGATGGGAAGCCGTGCACACAAGGGAGAAGGATGGGGAGCCGTGCACACAGGGGAGAAGGATGGGGAACCGTGCACACAGGGGAGAAGGATGGGGAGCCATGCACACAGGGGAGAAGGATGGGGTGCCATGCACACAAGGGAGAAGGATGGGGAGCCATGCACACAGGGGAGAAGGATGGGGAGCCATGCACACAAGGGAGAAAGGTGGGGAGCCATGCACACAGGGGAGAAGGATGGGGTGCCATGCACACAGGGGAGAAGGATGGGGAGCCATGCACACAGGGGAGAAGGATGGGGAGCCATGCACACAGGGGAGAAGGATGGGGAGCCATGCACACAGGGGAGAAGGATGGGGGAGCCATTCACGCAGAGGAGAAGGATGGGGAGCCATGCACGCAGGGGAGAAGGATGGGGGAGCCATGCACGCAGGGGAGAAGGATGGGGGAGCCATGAACGCAGGGGAGAAGGATGGGGGAGCCATAAACGCAGGGTGGGAGGATGCGGGAGCCATGCACGCAGTGGAGAAGGATGGGGGAGCCATGCACGCAGGGGAGAAGGATGGGGGAGCCATGAACGCAGGGGAGAAGGATGGGGGAGCCATGAACGCAGAGTGGGAGGATGGGGGAGCCATGCACGCAGGGGAGAAGGATGGGGGAGCCATGAACGCAGGGTGGGAGGATGGGGGAGGCATGAACGCAGTGTGGGAGGATGGAGTATAAATATGGAGTATAAATACTGGGCCCTATAAGGGGGACACAGTGTGAGAGGACAGTGTGAAGAGGGGACCGGTATAGAAAGGAGAGGTCAGTGTGAAGAGTATGTACCATAAGAGGGACAGTGTGGGGGTCATATTTTGTGCAGACAATATAGTGAGGGGCAATTTTTTATTTGGGAGCATTATAATGACACTTGTATCTTTAAGGGCGTCATGTGGAGACTTTCTGCAAAAGAGCGGCGAAGATGGAAGTCTGCAGAGACGGCTGTGGATGAGAAAAAACTCATCATGGGATCTGGACAAGATGAAGAAAAGGAGAACGGCTCCAGAGGCGACGTCATCTATCAGGTACCTGGATGTAAATGTTATTTGTGATGCTAACTCTCATGTTTTTATATATGTTAGGAGATTTAAAGGGACACTGTCACCTGAATTTGGAGGGAAAATTTTCAGCCATGGAGGCGGGGTTTTTGGGTGTTTGATTCACCCTTTCCTTACCGGCTGGCTGTATGCTGGCTGCAATGTTGGATTGAAGCTCATTCTCTGTCCTCCGTAGTACATACCTGCACAAGGCAATCTTGCCTTGCACAGGCGTGTACTATGGAGGACAGAGAATGAGCTTCAATCCAATATTGCAGCCAGCATGCAGCCAGCGGGTAAGGAAAGGGTGAATCAAACACCCGAAAACCCCGCCCCTATGGCTGAAAATTGTTCCCTCCAAATTCAGGTGACAGAGTCCCTTTAAAGGGGATGTCCAGGCTTGTGATGAGTCTGCAGTCATTCTTTGTGACTGCAGACTTCTGAATTCTCACAGTGCACACTGCACGCTGTCAGGATTCTCTCATGCTGGGGATTTACATTAATGCGATCACGTGCTGACTAGACATGCGTGACCTCCGTCAATGAAAATGAACTGAGCGAAGCCGGGCACATCTAGTCGGAATGTGGTCAGAAGTATACAAATCACATACTTGTGCTGACATGACCGTCCACCGGCAAGGGAGAATCCTAAAAGTGCAGTGCATGCGTTGTGAGAATTCAGAAGCTGCGATGTCAGGATTCAGCTCTGCAAGTTCCAGTAGTCGTCACATGGACACGTCACTCATATGCGATTTTCAGACTTAGAGTATGTGTCCGCGTTCAGGATTGCATCAGGATTTGGTCGGGATTTTTCATCAGTATTTGTAAGCCAAAACCAGGAGTGGGTGATAAATGCAGAAGTGGAGCATATGTTTCTATTATACTTTTCCTCTAACTGTTCCATGCCTGGTTTTGGCTTACAAATACTGATGAAAAATCCTGACCAAATCCTGATGCAATCCTGAACGTGGACACATACTCTTATGGTCCTGCGACAACGAGCTTCTCTTCTGCTTCTCTTAGTTTTTCACTGAACATTGAGAGCATTAGGGAGAGGAGCTCGTGGGCACATGACTGAGTGTGCAAATCACATGTGTCCTTGGCGGAGGGGGGCACCAAAATGAATTCTTTCTTTCCAGGTGCCAGAAACCCTAGATACACCTCTGCTGGTATGCTACTGCGAGCGGCGATTACCGGGTCCGGTGGAGGGAGGTCTGTGCACAAGCAGTGAGGCAGGGACTGAGGGTGTGCACAGAGAGGATGGAGACCCGGACACTGCCCGTCCCAGTCTACGCCGTAGCCTAGAGCCTCATTATCATAGGAATATGTCAGTTAATAAATTGCTTTTCTGAAGCTTTATAGTGTAGTTATAGGTCAGGGAGGGTTGGATAGGGATGAGCTAGCAAGGTGCAGGGACAGGTAGTGATGGCTACTTGCGAACATGTGCGGCAATTGCGGTTTTGCTCTTACGATGATACATAAAACACTGCTAGCAGTGTTTTTTTCTCATTGCTGCAAGTACCGCATTTGCCGGATGGCGGCAAAACCGCAAGTGCCGCACATGTCTGTAAGTCCCATAGGGAATGAATGAGGCCGAACGCAGTGTTGCCATAAGTGTTCCATTACGCGGCAGATGCGGAAAAACTGTCGGATCTGCTGCAAAAGGCGACTTTCACATCAGCGATTTTTGCCAAAGTCACTGCCGATAGTGTCATACTCACCAAAGGGGGAGGCAGCGCTAAAAGTGCCTAGGGCAGCAGAAACTCTAAATACGGCCCTGGCATAATGGCTTGTGAAATATATGAAAAAACACGAGATTCTTAGCACAAGATTTGGCCAAAAGTTGTGAGCCCATCCACCAATCGTCAAGGTAATCTCAGAACGGATGGGTACCTGAGCTGACTGCCTAGTGTGAACACTTACCTATGGCTAATAACGTGGTAAAGCCTGCTTTTATAGGAAGCTCAGAACCAACTGTGTTAGGATGTAATTAAAATCACAGCATGGTGAAGGGCGGGGCGTTCAAGTCAGAAAAAATGTACATAGTAGATATAGAAAAACTGACTGAACAGCAATCAAAGACCAGCTAAGGTTACTCTCTTTGCTGATTATCTTATTTACTCAGCAGCACCTATCTTCTGTTTCTTTTTAGAAAAGTAGGCGGCATTTTCTCTAACAGTACGTACTTAATCCTTTATTTTCTATTTCATGGTTTGTTTTACTTACTCTGGGATCTTTTTAGATTTTAGCACAATTTTCCTTCTGTAGGTAATTGAACTCTGCTCTGCCCTCCGGTTCTTTAGGAGGAACATGAAGCACTCAATGGCTTTTCAGGCAGCATAGGTCCTAGTTGCCATTGTCTAGTCCAGGAGTCTCAAACACACGGCCCACATGCGACCCGTGAGGCAAGCGTTGTAGACCTCTTGGCATTGCAGGTAATCCAACGACGGTAACCTTTTACTCCAGCTGAATGTGCGCCCTTAGACGCACATTCAATTGAAATTATGTACCTGCTGAGGTGGGAGAGTGGCAGTGGCAGAGATGAGAGTCACAGGAGGCAGGAGCCGGCTGCCGCTGCTAACCCATGTGCCGCTGCTAAAGAGAAATTAATATTCACAGTTCTCCACGCCCATGGGAGTGGAGAGCAGTGAATATTTATTTCTCTTTAATACTGGACACAGTAAGCGCAGTCGCTGGCTTTCTGCAGAGGCCTGTCAATCACATGTGTTCGCTACTAAGGAGAATGAATATTCACTGCTCTCCACACCGGGTCTATATGAGTGGAGAGAAGTGAATATTCATTCCCTTAATTAGTGGGCACACATGATCACTCGGTCCCAGAAAGCCGGTGGCTGTGCCCGCTATTAAAGATCAATGAATATTCACTGCTGTCCACTCCTATAGTCTCAGTGTGGAGAGCAGTGAGTTTTCTGGCAGCTGTCCTCTACTTGTAAGCAGTGCATGATCTCATGGCCATGCGCTGCTTACAAGCAAAAATCAGCAGATGGCATCAGAACAAGACGCTGCGAGGGAGCGCAGGGAAGGTAAGTAGGATGTTTTTTTTTTATGTTTTTCTGAAGGGGCCATGCATACCATGATAGGGATGAGGGGACCATGCATACCAGGATAGAGATAAGGGGGCCATGCATATAATGATAGGGATGAGGGGGCCATGCATACTAGGATAGTGATGAGGGGGCCATGCATACCATGATAGGGATGAGGGGGCCATGAATACCAGGACTGGGATGAGGAGGCCGTGCATACCAGGAGAGGGAGGAAGGGGCCGTACATACCAGGATGGGGATGATGGGGCCATGCATACCAGGAAAGTGTTGAGGGGGCCATGCATACCAGGATAGGGATGAGAGGATCATGTATACCAGGATGGGGAAGAGAGGACCATGTATACCATTATGGGGATGAGGGGACCATGAATACCAGGATGGGGATGAGCTAGAGACTATATAAGGCTTCCCCAGTCTAGTGTTTCACTGGCTGGGCCCAGTCCTTTTGTCTGCCCTTATTCACACTGAGGTCAACATTGACACAATGTAAGGTTTTAATATTAGACAGTGTAGGACTGTCCCGATCAGAGTTACCGTGACGAGGTGGGATGGCTTTTGTGCTATTTTTTTTTTAATCAAAAAACAGTATTACTAAAAACTCTGTAAAATATTTAGAATTGAGAGTCCTCAGTGGTTGAGGACTCTCAATTTTTATCAACCACTGAGGACTCTCAATTCTAAATATTTTTCTATCTACTGGCTAACACGGTACCAAGATATATTTCTTTCCTGTATAAAAACTCTGTTATTTAAATGCACTTTTGCTTTTTTACTTAGTTACATCAGGGTTTTCGTTTACTTTTTTCTCTTGTAGGTTTTAATGTTTTGTGGCCAGTTAACATGCGTTTAACCTCTGCATGTGTACCAACTCAAGTAAAGCTCAGTTTTGTGTTTTTTTCTTCTTCTCTGTATTGTTGCATTCTGTGCAAGCCGGGGTGTGGCCTCCCTGTTTCTGAGCTAGAGACTATATAAGGCTTCCCCAGTGTTTCACTGGTTGGGCCCAGTCCTTTTGTCTGCCCTTATTCACACTGAGGTCAACATTGACACAATGTAAGGTTTTAATATTAGACAGTGTAGGACTGTCCCGATCAGAGTTACCGTGACGAGGTGGGATGGCTTTTGTGCTATTTTTTAAATCAAAAATGAACTCTCGGTTCACTCACACCCATATAAGCCTATGGGTGTGAGTGAGACAGCGCACACCGCTCGGATATCATCCGAGTGATGTGCGTTATAAGCGGACCCCAGCAATGGAGGAGATGGAGAAATTCATTTCTCCGCCTCCTCCGCAGCTGTGCTCCGATCCTCCCTGTGCGAGAGGCTCGGAGCACAGACGCATGACACTCTGCTCCCGCTCTGCTGCGAGCAGGAGCCGAGTGTTATTAGCATATCACATTCAATGATCTCGTATCGGATGCAATACGCCAGTGTGACGCCGGCCTAAGCCCTATGTCGGACGCATTGCTAGCGCTCGCCCAAAATGGGCGTGCGCTAGCGATGTGCCGTCATTGAGTGACGGACCCTGGGACGCGGGCTGCAGCGTTTCCAGGTCCGTCACCGCTTGTGCAGATAGAGCATCCGCTAGCTCTATCTGTGCTAGCGCGATCACATTTCGGCACTTGCGTTAACGCTGCCCGTTTAACGCATGTGTTGAACGGGCTGCATTAACGCAATGTGAACCTAGCCTTATAAATAATCTTGTGACGGAGAATATATAACTTGGTGCAGGAAGACTGACCATAAAGGACCTATGTAAGAAAGAAAATGGAGTAATTCTTTGCCTTTATGAATCAGCCCGAGTGTCCCTATTCGATGACAACAAGCAGGGGGTATTGAAAACTGTGACAGAATATTCTGGGAACTTGAATACATTTTCAATATACAAAAAGCAGGCATTATTCACATAAACCCCCTTTAATTTCAGACTGCAGGACCCCCTGTCTGTGCATGGGGAGAGGTGACTGGTTCCCCATTTTATTACTGGGGTCTGCAGTGACCCGTGCAGTCAGTCAGGCAGCCACCGTGATCTCGCGCCCGCCGCCTCAGTCTCCTCAGTGTCGGCCACGCCCACCGCGGTTATATGCTGCGGCGGCCGCTGCCAGTGCTGTGTGCGGTGCCGGGATGGGCAGAGCGGCGGTCACCTCCGGGCTCCTCACCGCCTGACATACCCAGCTACCGAGAGTGGCCGGGGACCTTCCTCCATGGCTGCAGACGTGGACTATATTGTTATGTGGATGAATATTTCAGAAGCAGATGAACTGGCCGAGGTAAGGGATGCGCGGCGACATTACACACAAGCACCGAGCGCTAGCGGACACTTGTCACCTTACGGGACCGGAGCGGAGCAGCCCCATAATCAGGCACCGGCAGCCGTCAGGTCCCAGCATCTGGATCGAAATGAGAAAAATAGTCATTAGATATTAGATACATCGATAGAATATGGCTAGATATAGATATGTGAAAGAAATGACAGATATTACACAGATATGGGTGATGGATGGATAGATATGAGAAAGACATTACATAGAGAGATATTAAATAGATTAATAGAATAAAAATATGGAAATATATATATAAAATAGATGGACAGTTGTGTTTCTTCTCTGATTTCTGGTGAATTATATAAAATAGATGGACAGAAAGACAAAAATATAGGTAATTATATTAAATAAATAGGTCATTTGTGTGAGATATGGTTGATCGATGTAGATGCCTATGTGTATCCGATCTCTCCTCCGTATCAGATAATTCACTGTGTAAGGAATTGTGACTTTATTTGTAAATCCGGTTCCCGGAGGAAGATTGTTTGTAATTATACTTCTACCTTCTTCTACACGAGCTGCATATCTGGGCCATGTAACAAGAAAATCATAGGGAAGGCACTTTAATAATATCAGCAGAATTGTAGCAGAAATTATGCCAAATTTATATATAACAAGTAACATTTTTGGCAGACTTGAGTGCTATTTAGACAATGAAGCGCAGATGTTCTTTGTATGTAGGTCTGTGTTATATACAGAAAAATACGTTACATCTTAGTAAATTGGGTCCATCATTTGCTCCAGGATTATCTCACAAGTCACTAGTGTCACATATACGGTATATAAAGAAAGGACTTCTCCTTCCATAGGTCCTTTTCTGCCTTTGGCTTCAAAAATGCAGGTGATTCCAGCATAAAGTTAAGACTTTGTTCCCACAATGAGTACTTGATGTTGCAGAATTTCTGCACCTACTACCTAAATTATGTTATTTGCTTTTTTTATTGCACTTTTGAGTGCCTTTTTACATGCAATTCTATCACACTTTGACGCTGCATTTTTTTTTTTGTCTTTTTGGTATGTCATGTTTTAAATAAAACTGCTTTGTTTTTTTATACTTCCTTTTATATGGCATAATTAAAACTTTATTGATACAGTCAAGTGTGGATCACGTGGATTTTAGGGCGTTTCCAGTAGAAAATGCAGTTAAAAAGGCATATGTGCTTTTTACCTGTGGATTTTCCACATCTAATTCAAGTCAGTGGGGAAAATCCGCACATAAAACCCGGTATACCTACAAGAGAAATTGAGATGTTGCAGATATCAAATACACATCGCAAGTCAGTTTACACTATGCAAAAAAAAAGCACACGGGGCATGAGATTTCTATAAATCCCAAACAGTTTGCTGGAACTGTAAGGCTGCAGTCACACTATCAGTATTTGGTCAGTATTTTACATCAGTATTTGTAAGCCAAAACCAGGAGTGGAACAATCAGAGGATAAGTATAATAGAAACATATGCACCACTTCTGTATTTATCACCCACTCCTGGTTTTGGCTGAGAAATACTGATGTAAAATACTGACCAAATACTGCTAGTGTGATGGCAGCCTAAGACGCTGTGTTATTTTGTGCAGCAAAAATACTCCGCATCAAAAACTTCTAAAAAAACGGAGTAACGTTAGAAAGAAAAATCCACACTTATGCCATAATTTGGTGGCAATTAAATACATGGCTTGATGTATAAAAAGTACCTTTAAGGGTCATCAAACTGAAGGAAATAGATCAAGAGCCGTGACAGTCTAAGTTCACCCGCATGCATTAGGGCACTGCAGCAAGGATTTTTTTGAATCCCTGAAAAACAGGATTCTGAAAGATATCCCAACACAGCCCTGACAGAGGCATTCACTATTGTGACACTGACAGAGTCACTGTGACTGAGTGGTCTCTTTAACAACAGTGTTCATCGTTTCAGACATGAGCAAAAACTTGGTCTGCCACAATTTTGCTTATGTCTGAAAAAGACAACACTGCCAGAACGGAGGCATGATAGTGTCCAAAATAACTCCCTTGGCATCATATTAGCGAATAGCCCCATCAGGGTTTCCATCGTGATCCTATTTTTGGGGGGATTCCAACAGTAGCTCCAGCGAAGTGCTAAGCAGACAACACTGTATTGTGTGAACCTAGCCCTAGTATAACACTGTAATGAGGTAATATCTGTAAAGCATTGTGGAATTGATGGCGCTATATACAAGTGCTTCTCCCAAAATTAGAAGGTCATCAAAAAGTTAATTTATTTCAGTTTTTCAATACAAAAAGTTAATCTCGTATATTATAGTCATTACAGAGTGATCTATTTCAAGTGTTTATTTCTTTTAATGTTGATGACGATGGCTTACGGCCAATGAAAACCCAAAAGTCATTATCTCAGTGAATTAGAATACTTTATAACACCAGCTTGGAAAATTATTTCAAAATCCGAAATGTTGGCCTACTAAAATGTATGTTCAGTAAATTCACTCAGTACTTGGTCGGGGCTCATCTTGTATCAATTACTGCATAAATGCAGCGTGGCATGGAGGCAATCAGCCTGTGGCACTGCTGAGGTGCTATGGAAGCCCAGGTTGCTTTGATAGCAGCTTTCAGCTCGTCTGCATTTTTGGGTCTGGTGTCTCTCATCTTCCGCTTGACAATACCCCATAGATTATCTTATGCGGTTAAGGTCAAACGAGTTTGCTGGCCAATCAAGCATAGTGATACTGTTGTTTTTAAACCAGGTGTTGGTACTTTTGGCAGTGTGGACAGGTACCAAGCCCTGCTGGAGAATTACATTTCCATCTCTAAAAAGCTTGTAGGCAGAGGGAAGCATGAAGTACTCTAACATTTCCTGGTAGACGGCTGCACTGACTTTGGTCTTGATAAAACACAGTGGACCTACACCAGCAGATGACATGGCTCCCCAAACCATCACTGATTGTGGAAACTTCACACTAGACCTCAAGCAGCTTGGATTGTGGCCTCTCCTCTCTTCCTCCAGACTTTGGGACTTTGATTTCCAAATGAAATGAAAAATTTACTTTAATCTGAAAACAACACCTTGGACCACTGAGCAACAATCCAGTTCTTTTTCTCCTTGGCCCAGGTAAGACACTGCTGGCGTTTGTCTATTGGTCATGAGTGGCTTGACACAAGGAATGTGACACTTGTAGCCCATGTCCTGTATATGTCTGCGTGTGGTGGGTCTTGAAGCAATGACTCCAGCAGCAGTCCACTCCTTGTGTATCTCCCCCAAATTTTTGAATGGCCTTTTCTTAACAATCCTTTCAAGGCTGCGGTTATCCCGGTTACTTGTGCACCTTTTTCTACCACACTTTTCCCTTCCACTCAACTTTCCATTAACATGCTTGGATACAACAATCTGTGAACAGCCAGCTTCTTTAGCAATGACCTTTTGTGGCTTACCCTCCTTGTGGAGTGTGTCAGTGACTGCCTTCTAGACATCTATTAAGTCAGCAGTCTTTCCCATGATTGTGGAGCCTACTGAAACAGACTAAGGGACCTTTTTTAAAAGCTTAGGAAGCCTTTGCCGGTGTTTTTTTGTTAATTATTTTAATTTGCAAAGATAATGACTTTTGGGTTCTCATTGGCTGTAAGCCATAATCATCAACATTAACAGAAATAAACACATGAAATGGATCACTCTGTTTGTAATGACTCTATATAATATACGAGTTTCACTTTTTGTATTGAACAACTGAAATAAAATAACGTTTTGATGATATTCTAATTTGTGAGAAGCACCTGTGAGTAAGTAAAATAGATAAAAAAAATTTCCCCAAATCACAGCATATTATTCTTCTGTTATGGACCATGCATTCCAAAACTAATATCAATAGAGGAGTTTTCTATATATTTGTGACTTTTCTGGAGAAGCAACAAAACTGGTTTTGCCTTCTGGATAGAAACCACCGTTGTGTGTGAGACTAGGGCCAAAATGACTCATTTGTGTCTGGTTTGCATCTGTTAGTAAATTCTTACCATTTGGATTAGGAATGACTGTTGCTACAACTGAACTTATTCCTTTCCATTACTTGATAATATTATTATCAATAACAATCTTTATTTCTATAGTGCCAAGATATTCCATAGCTCTTTACAATACATAGAGGACATGTGCAACCGATATCATATATTATAGCGTACACATAATCCAACTACCCATTAGTGTTGAGAACCCTGCTTTGGGAGGTAGGGGCAACTCAAGAAGTAAAAGTGCTTGTTTTGTACATTAGTCCAGCCATCTTTGATAAAAAGAAAACAAGCAGTACACAGAGCTGCAAGACCCAGTCCCCAGCCGGCATCTGTGTGTACAGACATCTAGGGCATAGAGTATGGAGCAATAGTTCTGGAGAGCTGAAATGCCACTGTGTTATGGGTGAATAAATGGGCACATTCTCCTGCAGTTGCTGTAGTGTTGCGACTTCTTTACAAGTTGTTTAACTGGATTAAAGGGATTTTCTCCTACTTTGATATTGATGTAGGAGAGCTGATTTGCAGTACCCTG
Organism: Ranitomeya imitator; assembly: GCF_032444005.1. Taxonomy (NCBI): domain Eukaryota; kingdom Metazoa; phylum Chordata; class Amphibia; order Anura; family Dendrobatidae; genus Ranitomeya; species Ranitomeya imitator. Next base: position 243,572,190 of record NC_091282.1, read on the forward strand.
CAGCAGCCAGTGGTGTTCTGATCCATACCCTGTTTGTTTCCGACCTCTGCTGATAATGCAAACAGCTAATCGGTGGGGGTTTTGGGTGTCGGACCCCCAACGATCTGATATTGATGACCTTTCCAGAGGGAGCTTCACAATCCGATTTCTCGTTGCTGCATCAGTGCTTTGGGGTCATAAAGGGATAGATTGGCTTATTTTTTTTAAAGGCTACACAATTATATTAATGGTTTGGAAGGATAAAAGTTTCTGAAACGTTCTCTTTACAAAATAAAAATCTGTGTTGCTGGCATTTCCACCAATTTTCACAAAAAAACTCATTTCAGTATCGAGACAAAATAGCCAGTTTCCTACTCCACACTGATGAGGGGCAAATACCCCGAAACAGCTGTCTGTGGATGGATACCATGTTTTGGCATAGTTGGTTTTCCTTTTGGATGCTGCCCTTCCCGTGGTTGTTCCTTCCCGGTGAAAGACCTGGCTATTTATTGCTTGCGTTGAGAAACACGTGATGGTGTCTCCGTGGCTTTTCTACATGCGTTTGCATATTTCCCATAAGGGATGGGGGCAGTGTTCTGGATCACTGCGTTGAGAAACACGTGATGGTGTCTCCGCGGTGTTGGATGTTTTGATCTCTCCGAGGCCATTCATCCTTATGTTTTTAGAGTACCAGAAGCCAAACTTCCACTGGTCTGCTCCTCTCCACTTTTGAGGATCATCAATGTACATTGGCGTCAACACCATTCTTCAATTTAAAGAGTGGTGGTCATTTGCGCCTGTCTTCAGGATCCCAGATGAGAGGTCATTGACAAGAATGGTGTCTAGTTACAGTCTCCTCCTTGTTACATATGACCTTTAGATTTTTAGCAGCACAATCTAAAGTTACTGTTTGTATGATTGTGTATTCAGCAAACGGCATAGATTATGTTTCTTTCTCATGCTGTAGGACTTCACAATAGTATTCTATCAGTACAGAACAATGCCGGAGTGATGTATGTATGTGCATCAGGTTCCCTGTAATGCATCAGTGGCTTTCCTGCTTTGAGTGGGTGCTTCACCTATTGATGCAATGATGATAATTTTCAATAATGTTCCAAATTTTCCTGGTTCTTTGGATTAAGTGAGCATTTGTTTCAGGACATATTTCAGTAGCTTAAAGGGGTGTTCCCACTTTTAGAAAAGTGGACCCCAAATGTCTCCTGTAATGTAAAATAACAAAATCAGCTAGTACTGCCCCTCTCTGGGTCCAGTGCCAGCTCTCTCCACTCTTGCTCCAGGTTCAGTACTTTGGCTTCAGCAGGGATGTCACATCAGCAGCTCATATCACCACTGCAGCCAATCCTGCCTTTACAACCAGAAGAACTGTGGAGCTCAGTGATTGGCTGCAGCAGTGACGTTGCTCACATCATCGCTGCAGCCAATCAGTGAGCAGCAGGAACAATTTATATGACATGACACATTTGGGGTCCACTTTTCTAGAAGTGTAAATCACCTTTTGCTGAAGAACTAGATGTCAGGAACCAACATTGACAAAACCTCTGCACCTGTTAGCCAAGTCTAAAGTCTTAAGTGTATAACTAAAAGACAACAGTTCTTGGGTGAGGTCCTAAATACAGTATAATGGTAAGATATGCCTACAAGCGGAGGAACTACAACAACATATATATCTACATATATCATGTTTTGCCCCTCAGCGACTGTACTGAAAAGTAACATACAGTGCATTGATGTGCTGTGATATGTTACACTACTACATTGTGCTGCAGGATTCCAGTATTATGACATGCAGCACTATTTATCTATGTATTTTGCTCTAACTAACGTTGGTAATATTTTCCTTTTGTTGCAGGTGTACAGAAATGTGAAATGGATACAAGTGGTTACTTCTATGCTAAGGTACAAGCCACTACATAAATGACATAAAGGCATCAGTATATGCCAGTATCATTTCCTGGGTTCGTGCTATTGATACAGTGTGTATGGAAAGTCTTTTCACCCCTGTTATAGTGCCTTGTTTATTTCATGTAAAAAATAATGCCAAGAAGAACTGTTTCAGAACTTTTTTCACCTTTAGGCCTGGGTCACTCGCACGTCGGTCGATTTTCTCATGCGAGCGAATCGAGCCGATGCTAATGACTAGTGATGAGCGAATATACTCGAGATTTTCCGAGCACGCTCGGGTGTCCTCCGAGTATTTTTTAGTGCTTGGAGATTTAGCTTTTCTTGCCGCAGCTGAATGATTTACAGCGATTAGCCAGCATAAGTACATGTGGGGGTTGCCTCGTTGCTAGGGAATCCCCACATGTAATCAAGCTGGCTAACAGATGTAAAACATTCAGCTGCGGCAATAAAAACTAAATCACCGAGCACTAAAAAATACTCGGAGGACACCCAAGCTTGCTCGGGAAACCTCGAGTAACAAGTATATTCGCTCATCACTACTAATGACATTTGGTTCAAACTCTGTCAGAGTTTGAGCTGAGTGTGATCTTATTCCTTAGCATGAGAAAATCTTATAACAAATACGGATAACTTAGTTTCTCCATCTTCTCTTTTCTCTGTGTCTTTGGTAATCAGACTGCATTCAGATGACATCCGAGTGCAGTTTGATATTTCACACACATCCGTAGACTTGGATGGGTACACATAATTCGATCATCAGATGCCCTCAATGGTTTTCTATTGCCGAATTGGCATGAGAAAAAAATCAGAGATCTGCAGAGCCTCGTAGAATAACATTGGGCCGAGTGCTATCCAATAAAACATCGCATAGCACTGGGCCATATACGCTAGTGTGAGCAAGCCCTTATTGTCACCAGTGATCTGTACAAATGTATTAACAAACAAGCTGAAATAATTTTAAGAAGGAAAATAAAAATCACAAAACTAAAATAATGTGGTTGTGTAAGTGTGAGCACCCTATTATAATTGGTGATGTGGTTTGATGTGGTTGTGATCAGAATTAGCCAATCATATTTATGCTTATGTTACAGAGTAGTCAATATACAGCGGCCACCATTTACAGTGATTCTGATTAACCCCATATACAGTTTAGTTGTTTTAGTAGGATTCTACCAACATTTTCTTAGCTGCATTCGACAGCAAAATTCATTGTCTATAAACAGCTTACAACAAAGCCAAGGGGTCTCATTGTTGGATGTTATCAGTCAGGAGAAAGGTGCAAAAAATTTCGAAAGATTTAGATATACCATGGAGCACTGTGAAGACGGGTCATAGAGAAGTGGTTTAAATTTGGCACAGCTGTAACATTCCACTACAACCGTTCCATAATAGTTATGCAATGTCATTATTTTAGTTCTTTCCCCCCCCCCCTCAAAAAAAAAAGATTTTGGCTTGTTTTTCAATTTAATTGTACAGATAATGGGTAACATTAGAGGTGGAAATAATGTTTTTATAAAATTACAAAATATGTGAAGTTCTGTCTTGTGAGCCATAAATGTTTATTATGCTAAAAAGCTTTACATTGTGACCAGATATATACATATAGTACAAGGTTGAGCCAAGCGTATTGGAGAAGTAGAGATGATGGCCTAAGGCTACTTTCACACTAGCGTTTTCTGCAATCCGTCACAATGCGTCGTTTTGCAGAAAAAACGCATCCTGCAAAAGTGCTTGCAGGATGCGTTTTTTCCCCATAGACTTGCATTGACGACGCATTTGCGACGGATTGCCACACGTCGCATCCGTCGAGCGACGGATGCGTCGTGCTTTTGCGGACTGTCGGGAGAAAAAAACGCTACATGTAACGTTTTTTTCTCCTGACGGACCGCTTTTTCCGACCGCGCATGCGCGGCCGGAACTCTGCCCCCACCTCCCCGCACCTTACAATGGGGCAGCGGATGCGCCGGAAAAATGCATCCGCTGCCTCCATTGTGCAATGAAGCAAACGCTAGCGTCGGAATCTCTCCCCGACGCATTGCGACGGGGAGATTCCGACGCTAGTGTGAAAGGAGCCACTTGATAAGGTGCAGCACTGGCATTAGCGTTGTGGAGACAGTGTGCATCCATAGCAAGCAGAATGGATCTTGGTTTTATCTATAACAACTGGGCTGCAGAGGGAACCTATCTATGTTGTCCATATGCCATAACATGTTAATGCAGGCTGTTGGCTCATCCAGAGGTTATCTTACATAAAGACTTGCATTTCGCTGAAATTCTACTTTCTGCAATAAATATTAATCTTTTTATAAAGACTGTTCTGTTTTCTACTATTTTTTCACTGCTTACACAGTCTTTGCTTACTGTCATTCTGTAGGAACTTTCATTGTATTTACTAGTGAATAAAACTCTGTCCATAATTATTTAATCTCTAATAACTATACTGTAATGCTATGTGCCACGTTGAGCATTTGCTTGCAGAAATTTCTGCAAGGTTTCTGCATCTCTTGCTAGCAAAAACTTGCATTTTGCCACGGTTTTTGGTGTGTTGTTGCATCCGTTGTTGTACAGCAATGAAGGCTTTTTTGAGCTAAATAAAAATATTTGAAAAAAGTAAATGAAAATGTTTTGTGATGTAATTTCCTGGTTTAACCCCTTCTTTTTCATTGTGATGCAGTGGCATCAGGGTAATGGGATTATGGCTTGGTGTCAGCATCTGTCAACTAGGTTTAGTAATGAAGAGGTGTCAGCCAGACACCCTCATTACTAAATTGGTAAATAAAAAGTTAAATAAACACACACACACATTGTTACCAGGCTATATTGGAATATTAACAGAATAAATCTGCTGCAGGCTGATATTAATAGCCTAGGAAGGGACCATGGATATTGCCCCCTCTCAGACGAAAAACATCAGCTCTCAGCCGCCCCAGAAATGGCGCATCAATAATATGCGCCCCCTTATCTGGCGCTTAGCCTCGGTTTTCCGAATTGCCTTGGGGCGGTGGCAAGCGGGGTGATAGATTTGGGGTTCATGGCAGCCTTGTATTGGCAGCTGACATGAAACCTAGGTTAGTAATGGCTAGGCGTCTATAAGTCGCCCCCATTACTAACCCCATAGTAAATGTTTTTAAATAAAATACACCCAGAATAAAGTCCTTTATTTTGAAAAAATTACACAGACTCCTTTATTAAATCTAAATTCAACATACTCACCAAATGCATAATCCCCGATGCCCATGTCCCCTGTAAACAATCATATGCTCTCCTGCCCGCCATAGTACATGTAATCTAGAGTGTCCCACGGTGATCTCACTTGTAGAACTGTCACATTGGGAGATATGACTGCTCTAACTGGCCACCGGCTACGTACCGACAGCAGCGTCATTGCTCCCGCAGTGTATAGTGCTGAGCTGCCTTGACAGGGGTCACACAAGTTCACCACCGCTGCGTGAGAACTTTCACTTTTTTATACCTGCATTTTTGCTGCGGATTTGACTCAATTGAAGTCATTGGGTGAAAAATGCTAAAAATTTGCGCAAAGAATTGACATGCTGCAGAATAAAACGCACTGCAAATACTCAAAGGAAAATTACTGATTATGTGCACAGCACTTCAGGATTGTCATTGAATTCGCTGGCATAAGGTTGCCCTAGCGTTTTGACCCATTTCTGCTTGGAAAAACGCTGCAAAAACACACCGGGTCCACACAGCCTGACTTTAATTTATCCACTACCAGTAGTAAATAATGAACGTTTCTATTAAATGGCAGCAAACAAAGATCTTTAAAACTATGATCACTTTGACATAGAAAGTATATTGGCAAACAGTTTAAGTTTCCAGGATACAAAGAAAAACAATTATTTGTTGAAATAGTAATGGTCCGCTGTCTTCAGTGTCTTTTGCATGAATTATTTTAAAGTCGAGATTACTGCTCTTCCTCTCCTCGGCATCTTGCAGCTAGAACATTTTAACACAGAATATGCTGAAAATGATATCACACACGATTCTAGCTAAAGAGATGCTTGGCATGGTCCTCGGATATGCCATGAATGTATAGTAGTTTTATCCCATCAATGAAAGCCCCAACTTATCTGGATAACAAAGGATATGGATTCCCAGTTGTAATTTTTAGCCAAGTTCACACGTCACGGATTTATGGTGTGGATTCTGCACCGCAAATCCACAGCAATATACTTAGTGTACAATACAAGTAAATGGGTTTTTTAAAATTGCAGTCACATGTTGTAGCAAAAAATCCGCATGAAAGCATGGTACGGATTTTAAATCAGCAGAATGATCATTATTTTGCTGATTTTCATTGCGGTTTTCACCTCATTCATTGCTTAGTAAATGGCGCATAGGAGAAGTCTGCAAAAAATCAGTGTTTAGTCGCAAATTTGTAACTAAATCCACAGTGGAGATTTTCTGCAACGTGGTAACAGTCTAAAACCAATCCCATGTGACAGAATTCAGTCACAAACAGGCGGAATGTTAAGGGAATGTGAGCTGCAAATATGCATAATACTCTACATGATAGACTGGAGGAGTCAATGAAACAAGTATTAGTATATTTTTTACATTAATTTTTGGGCTGATAGATGCTTACGTCTACAAATTGGCACCTGTATGTTAATATAATTCTTAATAATGTACACACATGGACAACACTGTTGGTACCCTTATGGGAAAGTAATAAACACCCACACTGGTCACTGAAATAACTTAAAACTGTCAAAAGTATAAATTTACTGTCAATCAACCAATAAAAATCAGACATTGCTTTTGAATTGTGGTTCACCACAATACTATTAAAAAGAAATATGAAAATTGCCTGGACATGAATGATGGTAACCCCTAGAAAATTTTTTAAATAATTTGACCATAAGGACATGTTAAACTTGCAATCAGTCAGTCTGCCTATCTAAAGGGTGAAAAGTAGTCACTGTACTGTTTGGTATCATGGTGTGTACCACACTGAACATGGACCAAATAAAGCTATGGAGAAAGTTGTCTCAGGATATAAGAAAGAAAATAATAGATAAACACATTAAAGGTTCCTGTTATTACAGTTGCACATATTATTCATAAGTTTAAGCTCTGTGGGACTGTAGACAACCTCCCTGGACATGGCTGGAGGAGGAAATTTGATAACAAATTAAAGTGATGGATGATACAAAGTATAACCAAAGAGATTAAAGGCGATTTTCAAAGGTCAAGGTGCATTGGTGTCAGATCACATCATCTGTCACTCCCTTAGCCAAAGTGGACTGAATAGAAGATGACTGAGGAGGAAATCACTGTTGAAAGCAAATCATAAAGAAGTGTTAGAATCTGTTTTGTTTTGACCATCCGCCATCTTGTTGTGGTTTTCTGGCTGCTGGTCTTTTCCCCCTGGTGCTTGGTTGTCCTAGGTCAGGTGATTGTATCACCCTTTATTACCCAGCACCTGCCTCCCATTCCTTGCTGGACAACAGTGTTAATCCGCTAGAGTTCTGGCTAGGTGCTTTGATAGCTTTCTGTGTTTGATTTTATGCAGTTCTGGGACCTCTGGTTCTGCTATCTTTAGTTTCTGTTATCAGTTGGTTTCTGCAGCCTTCTCTGTGTTTCCTATTAGGAGTTGACCTGTTTTTTTTATACCCAGTCCTTAGATCTTTTAGGGATCTCCTTCCCCTTATCTATAGGTCTTCGCTGAGTTTAACCTAGGATCGTCGGTGGGACTATTCGCAAGGAATGGGTCGCCCACTCCAACGTAGGGTATCAGCCTAGTCTCAGTGCAGGGTCAGTTTTCCCCCTTCTATCCTAGTTCTGTGCTGCAGTTCCGTAACAGGTTGTCCAGCCACACATATAAAAAAAAAAAATAAATCCCAGGTTCTTTCAATATGTGCAGCGTCCAGGAACTTGCTCAACGCTTGCAAGGGTTAACTTCAGAAGTAGCCAACCTACAACAGCACGTGAGTAATTACTCTGGAGCACGCTCTGAAGAACCTAAGGTAGTATTACCTGAGTTTTTTTTTCTGGTAAACGGCAGGAATTTTTTATGGTTAAAAAGCGATGCGTCCGACATAGGAACTAATGGCGGCGTTAATGGACTGCGTTATGCCGCGGTGTAACGTAGTCAGTCTAATGGATGCCTGCAACGCAATGTGAACCCAGTCTTATAATGCTGGACTCAGTCTCTCAGGATGGCCCCGTCGACAGTGGGGAACTGATGCAACTTGGGGCGATGTCCTCTCGTTCCCAGGAGAGGGAGAAGAGGTTCGCTGAAGGGCTATGCTTGTATTGTGGTAAGGCTGACCATTTTATTAAGCAATGTGAGGTTCGCATATGGAAAGAAAAAAAAAAAAAGGTCAGTAGGAGTAACACTACAGTTCGTATTGCGTTTTTATGGTCTGAAGGAGTTTTTTTTTTCTGGTAATACCACATATCATGGTCATTCCATTGATTTTCAGGTATTGGTGAATTGTGGTTCTGCACTTAATTTGATTGATCAACAATTCCTAGACAAATATAAGTTTGATTCTGAACCATTGTCATCTCCTATTCCTGTTGTGGCTATTGATAACACTCCTCTGAAACATGGGTGTATTTCTCGAAAGGTTACCGGGTTCTCACTTATTGTGAATATGGAACATCAGGAATGTATAGACTTGTTTGTCCTTGCTAAATTACCTTGCCCAATCGTCCTGGGTTTACCCTGGTTAAAAATGCACAATCCTTTGCTGGTCTGGTCGTCTAGTACTATAAGGTCCTGGGGTAAGGGGTGTTATGGTAATTGTTGTAATGTTCACATTGTTGCTGTTGTGAAGAAGGAGCTACCTGAAGCCATTCAGGATTTCTGGAGGGTATTTTCGGAGGTTGAGTCGCAAGCTCTACCACTCCATAGAGATTAAGACTGAGCTATTGAGTTCGTCCCAGGTGCCACACTTCCTAAGAGTCATTTATTTAATCTGACGATTCCCGAGAGGGAGGCCTTAAAGGAATAACCACAGACTAGTTTAGCTGCAGGTCATATAAGACCCTGTAATTCCCCTGTGGCTGTAGGATTCTTTTTTGTAAAAAAAGGATGGGGGCCTTAGGCCGTGTCTGGATATTCGAGAGATTAATAAGATCACTGTGCGGAATCCTTACCCATTGCCGCTAATTCCGGATTTGTTTAATCAACTAACCGGAGCAAAGTGGTTCTCTAAGATTGACCTTCGTGGGGCATATAATTTGCTGTGGGTGAAGGAGGGCGATTAATGGAAGACAGCCTTTAATGCCTCGGAAGGTCATTTTGAGTGTCTGGTGATGCCTTTTGGCCTTACTAATGCGCCTGCGTTTTTTAAAAATTTAATTAATGACATTCTGAGGTTGTTGATTGGTAGGAGTGTTATTGTTTATTTGAATGATATTTTGATCTATTCACCTGATATGGAGTCGCATTGGCAGAGAGTCCGCGAAGTTCTACAGATTTTGAGCGGAAACTCACTCTTTGCTAAATTGGAGAAGTGCGAGTTTGCGGCACAGAAAATGAGTTTTTTTGGGGTACCTTGTCTCCAGTGATGGGTTTGAGATGGACCCGGTGAAGGTTCAGGCAGTGCTGGAGTGGCCTAGGCCTGAATGTTTGAAGTCGGTTCAGAGATTTTTAGGGTTTGCTAATTATTACAGAAAATTCATAAATAATTTTTCTGTGATCGCTAAACCTATAACTGATCTCACCAAGAAGGGTTCTAATACTGTTCAATGGTCCTCTGAGGCTGTTAAGGCTTTTGAGCATCTCAAGGAGAGGTTTAGCTCTGCTCCTGTTTTGACCAAGCCATTTCTGATCGAGGTTGATGCCTCTTCAGTAGGGGTGGGGGCAGTTCTGTCCCAGGAGGGAGAGGATGGGGTGCATCCCTGTGCTTTCTTTTCTAAAAAAATGTTTGGACACTGAGCTCAACTATGATGTTGGGAACAAAGAGTTGCTGGCCATTAAACTCGCGTTTGGCCATTGGCGAAATTTTTTGGAGGGGGCTAGACATCTGATACAGGTTTTTACTGATCATAAGAATCTGATATATCTGGATGCTGCTAAGCGTTTGAATGCCCGTCAAGCTGGGTGGGCACTGTTTTTTGCCCGGTTTCATTTCTCCGTCACATATATCCCTGGAACAAAGAATGTTAAAGCGGATGCTTTGTCTCGTAGTTTCTCTCCAGCAGTTAATACTGAGAAGGAGGAATGTATTTTGCAGAGAGGGGTAGTGGTGGCAGCATTGGGTTCTGAGTTGGAGAGTAGCATCCTAGAGGCCCAGAATGCTGCACCAACTAACACTCCATATGGTAAATTATTTGTGCCTAGAGCTTTGTTTGCTGAATGTCATGAGTCTCGGTTGGCGGGTCATCCAGGGATTTCGGAAACTAGAAAGTCGATCGGTCGAAGTTTCTGGTGGCCAGGGTGGCAAAGAGAAATCATCAAGTGGGTGCGTCAGTGTACTGTATGCGCTAGGTCGAAGGCCTCACATGCCCCGGCTGCAGGGTTGCTGTGCCCTTTGGAGGTTCCTTGTTCGCCATGGTCACATCTTGCTATGGATTTTATCACCGATCTGCCGGTCTCTGAGGATTTTTCTGTCATCTGGGTTGTGGACCGGTTTAATAAGATGTGTCATCTGGTCCCGTTCAATAAATTACCCTGCGCCAAGACTATAGCTAAGGCATTTGTGAAAGAAATTGTCAGGCTCCATGGGGTTCCCACAGACATTGTTTCCGATAGATGAATGAAGATTTTTTAGCCTTTTCGGTCTTATTGCAACAAAACTGCAAATAGGGACTTTATCGCAGGGAGTTTTGCCATGTGGTTCTTCCCTATCGCCTACCATTAGATCTTTGGTACCTTAATGGTCCAGGGGGTCTTCCAGTAGACTCCATTTGATCCGGCCAGACTTTACTGTCATGGAAGGTCGCCTTTTTCTCTGCGGTCACGTCATTCAGGCGAGTCTTCAGAGCCAGCCGCTCTGTCCTTTCAGACTCTTTTCCTTATTGCCATCAAGGCAAGGTTGTCCTCATGCCGTCCTCGTCCCTTGTTACCAATGTGGTATCGTACTCCCTCTGTTACGAGGACATCGTTCTTTCCTCGTCTTGTTCGGCCCCAGTCCACAAAACGGAACGGGTTCCCGATACTCTGGACGAGGTGAGTGCTCTGAGAAGGTACGTATCGAGGGCGGTGTCCTTCCGAAGGTTGGACACTTTATTTGGGCTTCCTGACGGTTGCAGGAAGGGTTTAGCTGCTTCATTGGCCATGTGAGCCTGGTGGATTTGTTACTCCAACAGGGGTCCTTCCGCGTCAGAGGTCAGCCTATCCCAGTGGGGATCAGGGCACTCCCCACTTCATCGATAGTGGCTTCTTGGGCCATTAGGCACCAGGTGTCGGCAGAGCAGGTCGACAAGGTTGCAGTTTCATCCAGTCTGCACACATTCTTGAAGCACTACAATATTCACACCCTGACTTCCGCAGATGTGAGTCTGGGCAGGTGGACTCTGCAGGCCCAGTAGCGCATTTTTTGCGATTACGCAGGGCCTGATCTGTTATGTTGTCCCCACCCAGGGACTGCTTTGGGACGTCCCATGGTCTGTGTCCCCCAATGAGGCGAAGGAGAAATAGGAATTTTTGTGTACTCACTGTAAAATCCTTTTCTCCGAGCCAATCATTGGGGGAAACAGCACCCACCCTGTTAATGGCTCTTTGCTTGTTCTGTAATTTGACATGTTATATTCTTATATGTTATTATTGATCTCCTACTGCTTTTGCAATAAACTGGTTCTCTGGGAGCCAGCAGGAGGGTGTATACTGCAGGGGAGGAGCTAACTTTCTTTGTAATACTTAGTGTCAGCCTCCTGGTGGCAGCAGCATACACCCATGGTCTGTGTCCCCAATGATTGGCTCGGGGAAAAGGATTTTACGGTGAGTACACAAAAATCCCTATTTTTGGTCAGCACATTTTCATTAGTTGTTTGTTTTTTATTTTTCTGCTGAACCACAATTCAAGAGCAATGTCTGATTTTCATTATTTGATATTATTTAAATTGAAAATTACTTCTGTCTGTTTCAAGTAATTTCAGTGACCATTGTGGGTTTTTCTTACTTTACCAAAAGAATACCAACAATGTTGTCCATTTGTGTATACAGTCCCGAATAGTGAAAACAACACTTAATAACTTACCTGCGTTAGCAATTATTCTGCATTCCTGCATCACAGTTCCCCTACGGTACTCATCAGCGTCATAGTCTTAATAATTTGATGATGGTTGGATGCCTTGTCATGTCATATAAATCACATTGTCTAGCTCAGTATACAGTATGTGTGTTCTAGCTTAGCTACCTCTGCATGTTTTACATGCCATCATTGGATGCGTACGCTATGTAGACTGACACTACGTCCTGCAGGTGAGTTAAAAACATCAGGCAGTATGAAGACTTTCTGGCAGTAGTAAATGACTTCCTCTGGATGAACATGTTAGAGCATGTTAGGTTAGGCTATGGGTTGAACTGGATGGAATTAATGTCTTCTTTCAATTTCAAGGGTATGTGCACACGTTCATTTTCTTTTGCATTTTTTCGGGATAAAAACGCTATAAAAATGCATAAAAAACGCATACATATGCATCCTATCATTTAGAATGCATTCTGCAATTTTTGTGCACACGATGCGTTTTTGTCCGCAAAAAAAAAAACACATCGCTGTAAAAAAAAGCAGCATGTTCATTAATTTTGCAGATTTTTCGCGTTTTTCCCGCTATTCTATGCATTTGGAAAAAACGCAAAAAAAAAAAAAAAACGCACCAAAAACGGATTTCTGGCAGAAATGTCCGGTTTTTGTCAGGAAATTTCTGCTAGAAATCCTGACGTGTGCACATACCCTTATAACTACTGTATATTACTATATTACTAAAGTCTCCAAACCATGAGCTAAAAAGGTTACTGAGTAGATAAATATTACCAAATGCACAGCTGTAAGGCAGTTCATTTATGTTGCTACTGATGCTTCCTATAAAACCATAACATGATGTCCAATGATGGTTTCTAATACAGTCATGGCCGAAAGTGTTGACACCCTTGAAATTGTTCCAGAAAATGAAGTATTTTTCGCAGAAAACTATTGCAATTACGCATGTTTTGTTATACAATTAGTTGTTTCATTTGTGTGTATTGGTACAACAGCATAAAAGATCAGAAAAAAGGCAAATTAGACATAATTTCACACAAAACCCCCAAAATGGGCCGGACAAAATTGTTGGAACCCTCAACTCATATTTGGTTGCACTCCCTTTGAAATTAGTAACTGCAATCAATTGCTTTCTATAACCATCACCAATCTTCTTATACCTCTCTACTGAAATTTTGAACCACTCCTCTTTTGAAAACTGTTCCACATCTCTCATATTTGAAGGGTGCCTTGTAACAGCAATTTTAAGATCTCTCCTTCAGAACTTTTCAGCGCTATATTTCCATCCATTTCTGGGTTCTTCTTGAAGCGTGTTTGGGGTCGTTGTCCTGCTGGAAGACCCATGGCCTAGGACGTAAGCCCAACATTCTGACACTGGGCACTATTTTGTGAGCCAAAATCCTTTGGTAATCTTCAGATTTCATGATGCCTTGCATACAGTCAAGGTGCCCAGTGCCAGAGGTAGCAGAGCAACCGCAAACATCTTTGAACCTCCACCATATTTGATTGTAGGTACTGTGTTCTTTTCTTTGTAGGCTTCATTTTGTTAAACAGTAGAATGATGTGCTTTACCAAAAAGGTCTATCTTGGTCTCATCTGTCCACAAGGCAGTTTCTCAGAAGGATTTTGGAAGGATTTTGTCTTCCTCTCATACATTTTGGCAAACTGCAGTCTAGCTTTGTTATGTCAATGTGTCAGCAGTGGGGTCCTCCTGGGTCTCCGTCCATAGTGTTTAATTTCATTCAAATGTTGACGGATAGTTTGCACTCACATTGATACACCCTGAGCCTGCAGGACAGCTTGAATTTCTTTGGGATTTGATTGAGGTTGCTTATCCACCATCCGGATTATCCTATGTTGCAACTTTTCGTAAATTTCTCTTTGCTGTTCTCTTCCAAGGACAGTATCTACAGTGCCATGGGTTGTAAACTTCATGATTATGTTGCGCACCTTGGATAAAGGAACATCAAGATCTCAAGCAATGAACTTGTAAACTTGAGTTTGTTGATATTTTTCAACAATTTTGGTACTCAAGTCCTCAGACATTTCTCTTCTCCTGTTTCTGTTCTGCATACTTAGTGTGGCACAAAATGCAAAGAATGAGTCAACGTCTCCTGTTTTTATCTGGTTTCAAGTGTGATTTTCATATTGCCCACACCGGTTACTTGCCACAGGTGAGTTTGAGTGAGCATTAAATGCCTGAAACAAAGTTGTTTACCCACAATTTTGGAAATGTAACAACCATTTTGTCCAGCCCATTTTTGGAGTTTTGTGTGAAATTATGTCCAATTTGATTTTTTTTCTGTTTTATTTGTGTTGGCCCAATACACAAAGGAAATAAACATATCTGTAACAAAACATGTTTACTGTAATTGAAATAATTTTCTGTGTGAAATGCTTTATTTTCTGGAACAAAAATGTACTCATACATAACAGTATAATATGTTAAACAAACAAATCCACTTCACCACATATCTTAAAATTATCTTAGACTACTACTCTAAATTGAATAAGTAGTTAATAAAGTGCAGCAAACACCTGGTATCCTTCATAAAATACCATTATGAGATTAAGGTTTCTCATGCCTTTAAAGTTCAAAAAAAGGGGAGAAAGCGGAGACTGCTAAAGAGCACAAAACAGTATTGGATCTTCTTAGGCCTGTTTCACACGTCCTGATATTTCCGGTACCGGAAAAATCAGTACCGCAGATGTCCATGTGTGTAATACTTGTGGCAATTGTGTGCCGAACCAGTACTACACATACTGGCGCCTGAGAAGCAGCTGTACAGTACGCGCTGTTCCCCGGCGCTGGGTGCTGAAGTCAGCTCTCATCATTTTCCCCTGCTCTGCCGGCAATCAGCACAAGCAGGGGAGAATGATGAGAGTTATATTCAACTGATAACAGCGACAGCAGGCAGTGGCTGATGGGACTATTACTCCCTTCATCCTACACCTGCTGCTGTTAATAACAGTGAGAGCAGGAGTGGCTGATGAGAGTATTCATCAGCCACCACCTGCTCTATAAATTAACGATTAAATAAATGGCGTGGGCTCATCTGTATTTTTATTCTTGCCAGGCAAAACTTACAGCTGGTGGCTGCAATCCTCAGCTGTCAGCATTAGCAAGGCTGGTTATCAAGAATAGAGGGGTCCACACTCTTATCTTAAAAAATGATTTAAATAAATAATTTAAAAAAAAATGGTGTGAGGTTCCCCCATTATTGACAACTAGCCTTGCTAAGGCAGACAGCTGGGGGCTGGTATTCTCAGGGTAGTAAGGGGCCATAAATAATGACCCCCCAAGTCTAAAATTAGCAGTCCGCAGCAGCCCAGAAAACTTCTTGAAGAATGTCTTTTGGACAGATGAAACAAAGCTTCCTGGAGAATGTCTTTTGGTCGGATGAGATAAAACTGGAGTTTTTTTGAAAGTCAAATCAGCTGTATGTTTACAGAAGCAAAAAAGAACCATACAAGGAAAAGAACATAGTTCATACTGTGAAACATGGAAGCAGCTCGGTTATGTTTTGGGGCTGCTTTGCTGCATCTGGCACAGGGTGTCTTTAATCTATGCAGAATGCAATGAAATCTAAAGACCATGAAGGCATTCTGGAGCTAAATATGCTGCCCAGTGTCAGACAGCTTGGTTTGAAATGCAGGTCATGGGTCCTCCAAAGGATAATGACCAAAACAAATAGCTAAAAACAGCTGGAACAGCTTTCTCGCGAGGAGTGGGCCAAAATATCTGTGGACAGGTGCAAAAGTCTCATTGAAAATTACAAAAATTGTTTACAGTGATTGTCTCAAAAGGTAGTGCAACAAAATATTAAGTTAAAGGAATCATCATTTTTGTTCAGCACATTTTCATTAGTTGTTTGTTTTTTATTTTTCTGCTGAACCACAATTCAAGAGCAATGTCTGGTTTTCATTATTTGACAGTAAATTTAAATTAAAAATGACTTCTGTCTGTTTCAAGTAATTTGTGACTATTGTGGGTTTTTCTTACTTTACCAAAAGAATACCAACAATTTTGTCCATTTTTGTATACAGTCCGAATAGTGAAAACAACACTTAATATCTTACCTGCGTTAGCGATTATTCTGCATTCCTGCATCACAGTTCCCCTACGGTACTCATCAGCGTCATAGTCTTAATAATGTGATGATGGTTGGATGCCTTGTCATGTCATATAAATCACATTGTCTAGCTCAGTATATCTATGTTCTAGTTTAGCTACCTCTGCATGTTTTACATGCCATCATTGGATGCGTACGCTATGTAGACTGACACTACATTTTGCAGGTGAGTTAAAAACATCAGGCAGTATGAAGACTTTCTGGCAGTAGTAAATGACTTCCTCTGGATCAACATGTTAGAGCATGTTAGGTTAGGCTAAGGTTAAGACTTTTTAGCAGTTGTAAATCACTTGATAAAGACTCCAAACCATGAGCTAAAAAGGTTACTGAGTAGATAAATATTACCAAATGCACAGTTGTAAGGCAGTTCATTTATGTTGCCACCGCAGCGCTTTACACACATTATCATCGCTGTCTCTGATGGGGCTCACAATCTAAATTCCCTATCAGTATGTCTTTGGAATGTGGGAGGAAACCAGAGAACCCAGAGGAAACCCACGCAAACACGGAGAGAACATACAAACTCCTTGCAGATGTTGTCCTTGGTGGGGTTTGAACCCAGGACTCCAGTGCTGCAAGGCTGCTGTGCTAACCACTGCGCCACCGTGCTGCCCTGTGATGATGTCCAATGAAGGTTTCTAATACAGTCATGGCCGAAAGTATTGGCACCCTTGACATTGTTCTAGAAAATGAAGTATTTTTCACAGAAAATTATTGCAATTACACGTTTTTTATACGCTTATGTGTTTCCTTTGTGTGTATTGACACAAAGAAATAAACAGAAAAAAAGGCAAATAGGACATCATTTCACACAAAACTCCCAAAATGGGCCGGACAAAATTGTTTGGACTCTCAACTCAATATTTGGTTGCACACCCTTTGGAATAGATAACTGCAATCAGTTGCTTCCTATAGCCATGAACAAGCTTCTTATACCTCTCAACTGAAATTTTGAACCACTCTTCTTTTGCAAACTACTCCAGATCTCTCATATTTGAAGGGTGCCTTCTCCCAACAGCAATTTTAAGATCTTTCCTTCAGAACTTTCCAGTGCGTTATGTTCATTAATTTCTGGGTGCTTCTTGAAGTATGTTTGGGGTCATTGTCCTGCTGGAAGATCCATGGCCTAGGATGTAAACCCAGCTTTCTGACACTGGGCACTATTTTGTGAGCCAAAATCCTTTGGTAATCTTTGGTAATCAGATTTCATGATGCCTTGCATACAGTCAAGGTGCCAGAGGCAGCAGAGCAACCCCAAACATCTTTGGACATCCACCATATTTGACTATAGGTACTGTGCTCTTTTATTTGTATGCCTCACTCTGATTTTGGTAAACAGTAGAATGACATGCTTTACCAAAAAGGTCTATTTTGGTCTCATCTGTCCACAAGGCACTTTTCCATAAGCATTTTGGCTTACTCATGTACATTTTGTCAAACTGCAGTCTAGCTCTATGTCAGCAGTGGGGTCCTGGGTCTCCAGCCATGGTGTTTCATTTAATTTCATTCAAATGTCGACGGATAGTTTGTGCTCACATTGATGCAACCTGAGCTTGCAGGACAGCTTGAATTTTTTTGGTACTTGATTGAGGCTGCTTATCCACCACCCGGATTATCCCATATTGCAACTATTCATCAATTTTTCTATGACGCTCTCTTCCAAGGATAGTAGTTACAGTGCCATGGGTTATAAACTTCATGATTATTTTAGCACCGTGGACAAAGGAACATCAAGATATCAAGTGATGAAATTGTAACATTGAGACTGTTGATATTTTTCAACAATTTTGGTTCTCAAGTCCTCAGACTTCTCAAGTCTTCTCTTATTTCTGTTCTCCATGCTTTGTGTGGCACACAATGTAAAGATTGAGTCTCCTGTTTTTATTTGGTTTAAGCTGTGATTTTCATGTTGCTCATACCTGTTACTTGCCAAATCTGAATTTGAGCGAGCATTACATGCTTGGAATAAAGTTGTTTACCCACAATTTTGGAAATGTGCCAACCATTTTGTCCGGACCATTTTTGGAGTTTTGTGTGAAATTATGTCCAATTTGACCTTTTTTCTGTTTTATTTGTGTTGGTCCAATACACAAAGGAAATAAACATATGTGTAACAAAAAATGTTTACAGTAATTGAAATAATTTTCTGTGTGAAATGCTTTATTTTCTGGAACAATTACAAGGGTGCCAACACATTCGTCCATGACTGTATGTACTCACACATAACAATTTAATAAGTTAAACAAACATATCCACTTCACCACATATCTTAAAATTATCTTAGACTACTACTCTAAATTGAATAAGTAGCTAATAAAGTGCAGTAAATACCTGGTATCCTCCCTAAAATACCATTATGAGGTGAAAGTTTCTCATGCCTTTAAAGTACAAAAAAGGGGAGAAAGCGGAGACTGCTAAAGAGCACAAAACAGTATTGGATTGTCTTAGTCCTGTTTCACACGTCCTGATATTTCCAGTACTGGAAAAACCAGTACCGGAGATATCCATGTCTGTGAGTGTAATACTTGTGGCAATGTGTGGCAACCGTGTGCTGCATCAGTACCACACATACCGGCATCTGAGAAGCAGCGGTACATTTAGCCCTGTTTCCCGGCACTAGGCACTGAAGACAGCTCTCATCATTATCCCCAGCTCTGTTGGCAATCAACACGAACAGGGAAGAATGATGAGAATTATATTCAACTGATAACAGCGACTATTAGATGCGCCAATTCTGGCGCTTTGCCCAGCTCTTCCCACTTGCTCTGTAGTGGTGGCAAGTCAGGTTCATATTTGTGGGGTTGATGTCACCTTTGTATTTTCTGGTGACATCAAGCTCAGAGGTTACTAATGGGGAAGCACCGGTGATCAGGAAGGATATAATGGAACTAGAGAGAGTACAAAGGAGGGCAACAAAATTAATAAAGGGGATGGGAGAACTACAATACCCAGATAGATTAGCAAAATTAGGATTATTTAGTCTAGAAAAAAGACGACTGAGGGGCGATCTAATAACCATGTATAAGTATATAAGGGGACAATACAAATATCTCGCTGAGGATCTGTTTATACCAAGGAAGGTGACAGGCACAAGGGGGCATTCTTTGCGTCTGGAGGATAGAAGGTTTTTCCACCAACATAGAAGAGGATTCTTTACTGTTAGGGCAGTGAGAATCTGGAATTGCTTGCCTGAGGAGGTGGTGATGGTGAACTCAGTCGAGGGGTTCAAGAGAGGCCTGGATGTCTTCCTGGAGCAGAACAATATTGTATCATACAATTATTAGGTTCTGTAGAAGGACGTAGATCTGGGGATTTATTATGATGGAATATAGGCTGAACTGGATGGACAAATGTCTTTTTTCGGCCTTACTAACTATGTTACTATGTTACTATGTGTAAGACACCTATCCATGTGGGGTTGATGTCACCAGATAATACAAAGGTGACATCAACCCCACAATATGAACCCCACTTGCCACCGCAACAGGGCAAGTGGGAAGAGATGTGCAAAGTGCTATAATTGACACATTTATTAGATGTGCCTTTACTTGGTGGTTACAAGCTGCTATTTTTAGGCTGGGGGGTCAATACCTATGGCCTTTTGCCAGCCTGAGAATACCAGCCTTCAGCTGTGAGCGTTAAGGGGACCTCACGCTGTTTTTTTTTTAAATTATTTGTTGAAATAATTAAAAAATACAGCATGTGGACCCCTCTATTCTTGATAACGAGCCTTGCTAACGGTCACAACTGAGAGTTGCAGCTCTCAGCTGTCAGTTTTGCATGGCTGGTTATCAAAAATACAAGGGAACCCATGCCGGATTTTTCATTTACTTGTAGTGCAAGCAGGAGGTGATGAATACTCCCATCAGCCACTGCCTGCTCTCACTGTTATTAGCGGCAGCATGTGTAGGCTGGAAGTAGTAGTCTCGTCAGCTGCCGCCTACTGTAATTGTTATCACTTGAATATAACTCCCATCATTTTCCATTTTCCTTTGCTCGCGCTGATGACCGGCAGAGCAGGGGAGATTGATGCGAGCGGTCTTCAGCACCCAGCGTTGGGGAACAGCGCTAACTTTACTGCTGCTTCCCTGGCACCAGTACATGTGGTACTGATGACACACGGATGTGTCATTAGTATGCACGTGTGTAGAACATTTTTTGGCCCGTGCTGCTGTTAAAAAAAATCGACATGTCAACATATTTTGCGTGTGGACACGCGGTCCGTGGAAACACTGACATGTGCACAGGCCCATTCGCTTGAATGGATCTACGAATGTCTCTGGTACATGTGAAAAGGATAGTTTGGTAGGGCCGGACAGACCCCATTATAAGTCAGTGAAATCTCTAGGGTGCCGCTGGTGTCCATCATATAATGAACCTGGCAAACTATTGTGTTTTCTGCTATGAACAGAAGCAAAAAGACCAAGATAAAAGGTGCATAATAGAACACATTAGCTTTCCAAGTAATTGTCTGGATTTTACTTCCTATAATAATTTTCCAATCTAATTGTTTTTATGTGAAAATACAGCTTACTAATTGAAATAAATGATTGTATATTTCATGTTTTCTCTCCAGTATTGTAGGTTCGGGCTCAATCATTGGGTATGCTGTATTTCAGAATGCTGTTAGATCACCAGAGGTGAGTAAAATATGTTGTATTTTTAGCATTGGTCTTAAAGAGTAATTCTTAACAATGTCTTCTCACACTAATGGGTATATCACTAAGATATGCTAATATGTATGTTGGGGGCCCTATGTCTTGGACCTCTGCCATCCTTTTCAGCTTTTTCTCTGCACAGTAGCACTTCAGTCCAACCGAAATGCAGGAAACCATGGCACAGCTGTGTTGAAGTGAACAACAATGGACAGGAATGCCAGGGTGCAGGAAAACAGAACCAGTTATACCTTCATGTAGTGATATACTACTGTATGTAACGCTCGCGCCGAGACTGGTTGGCGCGGGCACCTGGGGGTGTGGCCCCACTGGACCACAGACCGAACTTCCTTGGAAGGGGCGTAACTAAGTAGCTTCCTAGGTGTTTGCTGGAGCCTTTGATGGTGAGGTCAGACTTGTGCAATAGGAAGCTACCAGGTACCACTCCAGGGTGGAGTCGGACTGTGGATGCTGATCCCACCGGGACAAGACACGGGCAGGCAGGCATGGCTGTGACACTGGCTGACAGACGGGTATGGCAGAAACCCTGACGGGCGGACGGGCTTGACGGAGATACAGGCAGGCAGACGGGCGCGGCTGGCACTCAGGCTGACAGGCAGGCACGGCTGGTACTGGCAGACAGGACTGATACTCTGGTAGGAACTGGTATTCAGATGGATGTATGGAAACAGGTAAGAACCTGTTCAGACTGGAGAATATAAAGAAACAGGTAAAGACCTGTATGGCAAGTTGCAGAATAAAGATAGAGCAAAAGTGGAAGCAAAGCAGAATCACAGGAGGCGGAGTAAGAGTAGGAAGTGGAGCTAAGAGAAGAGAAGGCAGAGCTATGAGCAGAGAAGGAGAAGGCAGAGAGTAGAGAAGGAGAAGGCAGAGCCAAGGATGGAGCCGCAGGGGGTGGAGCCAAGAGCGGAGACGCTGGAGGCGAAGCCAAGAGCGGATATGTTGGAGGCGGAGCCAAAAGCGGAGATGCTGGAGGCGGAGATGCTGGAGGCTGAGCCAAGAGCGGAGATGCTGGAGGCTGAGCCAAGAGCCAGAACCGCAGGAGGTAACGCCAAGAGTAAAAGAATGCAGAACCACAGGTTGTGGCGAGGAAAGCCGAGAGGCACAGAACCACAGGTTGTGGCAGAACAGAGCAGAGATGCAGAGCCACAGAAAGTGGCAAGCAGAGCAGGAAGATAAGGCGGAGGTACACACAGCAGAGTGGGAAATGACAAATGACAAAGGAGAAACAGGAACGGACATAGACCAGAGTTTAGACAGGAACGGACACGAATACACAAACAGAACACAGATGAAGGCCTGCAGTATTGCAGCCCTCTTAGACAGGAAACACACGACCTGGCAGCTCAGTAGCAAGTGCTAACTGAGGGGAATAGTTTGCTCAGGCATCCTCCAATGGGTGAGGATGCCTTAAGTATCAGAGGCCTCAAGGCTATTGGCCAGGAACACCCAAGGGAGGTGCACACAGTCTCAATAAGAATCCGGAGTGGCTGGCGCTGCCCCCCTATGCACACAGCCAGGAAGTGTACACAGAGCAAGCCGCCATGAAGCATATGGCATGGAGCCGGCAGCAGACAGATCTCACAGCATGGTACTGGGTGAGTGAGTAGACAGGCAGGTGGGGAATGGAAGGCCATGCAGTGATGCCGGCAGGGTTGTTACACTGTATCTGGAAAGAAAAGCATTTAAAGGGCCCATTAATTTTTTAGATCAGCTTTGGGTACATGTGAAAAACATTATTAGTGAATGAACATAAGGCTCCCTGATAATATTTCTTTATGTAATGAAAAGTAATATCCTAATTTATTGTTTTGCAACCAATATCCAGATATATTTCTAATTAAGGTTTATGACACCTAATATTTCTACCATATCAATAGCCTTCCTGATGATCGTTGGGACTTGTAATAGGCTATAAGGCCCACTTGGGTAATTGGATTATTCATGCCGACATTCAGGCCTCATTGACACGGCAGTATTTTTGCATCAGTATTTCATCAGTATTTGCATGCCAAAACAGGAACGTCTCCAGAACACAGAACAGCTGTCAGTCTTTCAAGTATAGATTTACCTTAATTATAGATGTCACTCCGGGCTTTGACATATAAACACTGATGCAAAATGCTGACCTGTGAATAAAGCCTAAATGGATTGTGAAAAAAAGAGACAAAAACTGTTGCTTATGTTAGATTTTTATGTTCTAGAAAAAAAATACTTTCATGACCGGGCCAAATTTTACAATTTTGACCACTGTCACTTTATATGGTAATAAATCTGGAACGCTTCAACAGTTCCCACTAATTCTAAGACTGTTATATCGTGACATATTGTTCTTCATAGTAGTGGTAAAACGTCTTCGATTATGATTTGTGTTTATTTGTGAAAAATTCAGAAATTTGTTGAAAATGTGGAAAATTTTTCAATTTTCAAACTTTTAATTTTTATTCCCTTAAATCAGAGAGTTATATCACACAAAATAGTTAATCAGTAACATTTCCCACATGTCTACTTTACATCAGCACAATTTTTTAATCATATTTTTTTTCTTGTTAGGAAGCTATAAGGGTTAAAAGTTGACCAGCGATTTCTGATTTTTCCAACAAAATTTACAAAACCATTTTTTTTCTTGGACCACCTCACATTTGAAGTGACTTTGAGGGGCATATGAGACAGAAAATATTCAAGCGTGACACCATTCTAAAAACTTCACCCCTTAAGGTGCTCAAAACCACATTCAAGAAGTTTATCAACCTTTCAGAGGATTCACAGGAATTTTTGGAATGTGGTAGGAAAAAATGAACATTTAATTTTTTGTCACAAAAATTTTACTTTAGACCCAAAATTGTTTATTTTCACAACAGGAAAAAATGGACAACAAAATTTGTTGTACAATTTTTCCTGAGCATTCTGATACACCTTTTTACTTCTAATCCGCATTTGTCAGGGGTATAAGGTTGTTTGTGCCCCACACACATAATTGGTTTAATTCTGCTGTAATATTTTAAATGAGTTGTCTCATCTCAAATACATTTGATTGCCTGTGCTTTACGTACTCTCGCTATGTTACAGTCACGTCAACAGTGCTGCAGCCAGTCACTGAGATCATCTGCTATGCTGATGGAAATGACAAAAGCCACAGAGCTCAGTGACTAGCTGCCATGCTGTTGACGTGACGGCTCCCCGGCAGCCAAACGACGGAGTCCGAAGCAGCGCCGGAGAAACATTGCTGTACCCTGGGATGGTAAATGAAGTTTAGTTGGTTTTCTTTTTACAACAGAATAAGCCAGCAGGCAAATCTTTTCTGAAAGGAAACAACTTGTTTAATGAAATTTCAGATTTAAGAACAGTTAATTCCATCTCTATTCTCCAGTCTCTTGGAATTTGCTCTCATTCGGGGATACACGTGAATCCACCGAGTATTACAATATGAGATTTTAAGTAATCTCATGCACACCCCACGGACATATACTAGCCCACTGTAGGGTTCATTTGTGTTGCATATTCAAATATTGTATTGCTATATTTGGTCCAATTTTATGTGATTTTTTTTCTTACTAGGTTCGGCCACTGTTTTATCTCAGTCTCTCTGACTTATTTCTGGCTTTTTGCTGGCTCATTGGGGTGGTGGTCTACAAAGCAGATACCTCAGGTTTGCCATGCTTCAACCTCCAGGCAGTGGGCCAGGTAAGACATCATTCACTGAGCATTACAGATTGAAGACAGCCTACGTTTATTGCAATTTGTTCATCTTATATTATTTGTTATCATTTTATAAACTACCATAAAGTGGTATATTATTAGAGTCACCAAACTCCAATTAGTCATTTAAGCTAGGGGATAAAAATAGCTCTTATTGCAGTGTAAGGATAGATCTGCACATGGCAGAGACTCCAAGATAATATACAATCTATAAATATATGGAATAATGAAAACCCCACATATTTATTCAAAATATAGTATTTTATTCATTCACATAAAAAAATATATGTGTAAAAAATGATGTCCAAAGTGAAGATTCAAGAAACACAGGTGGATGCACACAATATTACATATCTCTGAGAAAAAATATGCAAAGTGAAGAAGCGTAATGATTCCAATAGGTACAGTCATAACGGAGAATATCAATAAATCGTGTACAGTATTGAACAAACAGATATACTTACATGTCACAATGAAGCTAGGGTGAGCCAAAGTGCCGGATATTTCAAGAGAAACCACCGATATATAACCCATTTTAAATTAAAAACTATAAAAAGTTATTTGACATGATAAAGTTCAACAATAAAGTGCTTGGCTATAGCTAGTGTGCTCCTGTGTAAATCTAAACACACATTTCACATTCTTGCTTTTTGAGGGTAACATATTACTGTGTAGCGTTCCATTATGTACTCTTCCCAGCAGGTGCTATCAGGAAACTGTGATGGAGCGCATTTGCAGCAATGTCTACATTAGGAAAAGTGGAGTGTGAGATCCCAAATCATCTAAATTGGGTTGAGGCCGGTTGATTGTAGAGGCAGTGTCATCTAACCCAGCATTCCATCCCTCTCATTCTTGGTAACATAGCATGGAGGCACAGGCCTATCTACAATAGGTGCAGGTGTTGCAATCACACCTGGGCCCTTCAGTGTAAGGGGCCCAAAAATCCATTTGGCCCACATGATAAGACCAATACTAATTAACCAATAATTAAGTGCCTAGTTTGAGCTTTTGCATTTGGAGCCCATGAGCTTCAAGTTATGCCACTGCCTGGAGTTGTTTTGGGTCAACACAAATGATGGTCCCCAATAACATGGGATGGCATGTCATTGCAGAATACTGTGGTTGCCATGCAGGGTTAGTATGCCTTGAATTTGGAATAAATCACTAAGAATTTCACCATGAAAGAAAACCAACACTATCACACCCCCTCCTTCATGCTTCATGGCAGGTATCATACATGTAGAAACCATCCACTCACTTTTTCGGAGTCTCACAAAGACATGGCTGTTGGGACCAAAAATCTCAAATTTTGATTCAGCAGACCACAGTACAGCTATCCACTGATCTATTGTCCAGTTGTTGGACAGTTCATGTTGCTTGATCCAAACAAGTTTCTTCCATTTTTAAGGTCCTCAACAGTGTCTTCTTTGCAGCAATTCGGCCATAAAGGCTTGCTTCTTGTAATCTTTCGGCCAGGTAATATTGAGATGTGCATGATACCTCATTTTTGGGCATAATTTATCAGAGCTATTATCTGAGGTGCTGTCAGTCAGTTTGCTGTTTCTGAGGCTGGTCACTCTACTGAACAGCAGCATTGGTATTTTTTTATCTCGCTTTCTTGGGTGGTTCTCATGAAAGCCAGTTTCATCATAGTTATTAGATGCTTTTCTTGACTGCACATAAAGATGCTGTCAAAGTTTTATCTATTTTACACACTGACGGCCTCTTATGTCTTTGATAGACATTTCTCTTTACTTTTCTTATAGAGAACACAGGCGCATGTGACCAAGTGAGCACTCCTGTCTATGGGATAGTCAGGCGAGATTACTGCTGTCTGAAAGATAGGCCAAAGCACCATTCGATCAACAGCTGTGGGCTTTAGATGTCTCTATTGTGCTATTCCTCTATTATGCCTCCTATGAATTTGTGAGTAAATTAACAAGTAGGTGTTACTAACTGAGGGGGGTCCCTACAAAGTATTATGACACTGTCCAATCAGCACTGACTATCACAGTATTTAGGGACAGACCCTATTGCCAAGGGTATTCATAACAACCAGTCTTCAATTTATTTATAACCAAAGAATAATGATCCAGAACTGTTATTTCATGGGAAATACAAATATTTACTAACACATGTGAGTCCTATTAAGTTATAAGATCCAAGTAAGCGATTGTCCTTCACCATTGGTGGCTCAGTATGACCCCAACCCCCCACATGGTCCAAAACAATGAAAGTTCCAAAAATTTTGAGGCATCGGAGAATTTATACTGTGATAAAACATAGCTTTTATTCTATCCTTAAAGTCACATAGCAAAGACCCAAAAATAAGGTAGACAATGCAACAAAGCGTGATAGGCCTTTATCAAGCCAGAAATACACATAATAAAAATTCAGCTATAAAATGCAGATGACACGTTTTATACATCAGGGGGATTGAGCCCAACCTCTTCCTCCTCCTCCTCAGAGCCCATCCCGGTTATCATCAAAGCCATCTAATCATCAGACAAAAGATTGAAACACAATAAAATCAAGTGCAATTATACAAATGTAAGCTGTGCTACAAGGGGAAATGGAGTTATATTCATACCAAAGTACTAAAAAGGTTCAGAGAAATAACGGATATAATCAATATATCAAAAGGGACTTGTGTAATATATATTGCTGCACGTCTACAGATGACCTCACTGTTTGAGTATCTAACCAAATCCCCAAGGAAGGCAGAATTACATGATCTCCATTATCAGAATTCCCAGGGGTATCTAATCACAACCCCCATGCCTGTATTGAAGCTGTCACAGTCATCGTCCAATCAGATAGCAGAAGCATTCAGGCGGATGGAGACTAAATGACATCATCCAAGAGAAGACGATGATGACATATAGTTAACTCAATAGGTCATGTGACCAGGGTCAGATACTATCCTCTCAATATGTTGTAATTGACTTGTGGGAAGCAAATCTATCGTTTTTGGATGAAAGCTATCATGGTGAAGTAATGAATTCCTTGGTTTCGTGAACAGGTCAATATACAGTTTATTTTCCTCAATGCCCTGTGGTAGTCGCATTAAACCTGACCATGTTGAATTTTTTTAGCAAGTATTTGTGCTCAGAAAGGTGCAAAGTGCATGTTAATGCAGACAGGAGAGCACAGTTTAATCCCTTCAGAGATTAACAGCAGTGTTTAAATGCTTAACAGCCACAGCCAAAGCTCATATGTTAAGGTACCTTCACACTTAGCGACGCTGCAGCGATACCGACAACGATGTCGATCGCTGCAGCGTCGCTGTTTGGTCGCTGGAGAGCTGTCACACAGACAGCTCTCCAGCGACCAACGATGCCGGTAACCAGGGTAAACATCGGGTTACTAAGCGCAGGGCCGCGCTTAGTAACCCGATGTTTACCATGGTTACCATCGTAAAAGTAAAAAAAACAAACACTACATACTTACATTCCTCTGTCTGTCCCTGGCTCTCTGCTTTCCTGCACTGACTGTGAGCACAGCGGCCGGAAAGCAGAGTGGTGACGTCACCGCTGTGCTTTCCGGCTGGCCGACGCTGACACAGGATGCAGGAGGAGTGCAGAGAAGCACAGCGCCGGGGACAGACAGCAGAAGGTAAGTATGTAGTGTTTGTTTTTTTACTTTTACGATGGTAACCAGGGTAAACATCGGGTTACTAAGCGCGGCCCTGCGCTTAGTAACCCGATGTTTACCCTGGTTACCAGTGAAGACATCGCTGAATCGGCGTCACACACGCCGATTCAGCGATGTCTGCAGGAAATCCAGCGACGAAATAAAGTTCTGGACTTTCTGCAGCGACCAACGACATCACAGCAGGATCCTGATCGCTGCTGCGTGTCAAACACAACGATATCGCTAGCCAGGACGCTGCAACGTCACGGATCGCTAGCGATATCGTTGTGAAGTTGTTTAGTGTGAAGGTACCTTTAGAGACAGATGCCGGCTATGTATTATAGCTGGTATCTGCTGCATGTGGAGAAAGCTCAGCTCCTGAGCCCTCTCCATACCTAATCAGCTCTGCAATCACGTACATGTACTTGACATTGGGTAAGGGTTTAAAGGGTTATTCTCAAGTTGTGTCTTGAGCAGCCCACAGCTTTCCAGTCTCCTTAATTCCCTGTTGCTGGAGGGACGTGTATTCCTCTTTGAATGACAGCTCTGGTAGTAGTTTCATCCTACTGATAAATTTTATACTGTTAGTGTGACACACTAATGGTTAGTATGTAAAGATGACAGGGCCTTTATACAGCCTCAAGTGACAGCTGCTTTTGGTAGAGGATTGTGATTTTTGTCAGACTGATGGTTCAGGAGCTGATAGGGAGGTGAACCTCTATGTACTCCATAGTAATCAATAGGCTGGTGTGAGCTGACTGGTATCTCAAGAGTTAAATGGGTTATTCAGGATTTTTTGTTTCTTTTTTTAATTATGGGTCTAAGTACTAATAGGCAAATTGTTACTATCTTAAAACCTAACAAATTGATTTGACTAACCATTAAATAGCCCCAAAAGGATTAACATGCTATTTGCTTTATTTTTAAGACACCAATTTGACAAAACAGGATAAAAGAAACCTATAAAGACAAAAATAAAAAAATACACACACGTATCAGCAATATAATAAGTAAATATATTTATATATAAGGTTCAAGTGCACTAAAAACAGGTATATAAAGATAATAGTTGTAATTAAAAAATAGTGGAGGATAAATATCACAACCATAAATGTGGGTCATTTAAAAATAAGTGATGAAAATAAATGATTGACCCGGGTTGATTGTGGAGATGCTGCCGCCGCACCACACTTCAGTGTACGTTTCACACGAGCTTCCTCAGGAAGTGAACAGGTTTTATAGTTATTATTCTGCGTGAATTAGTGCTTTATTGCACCTCTATATGTTTTTGATTAGGGTTATATTCCCTCTGCTATAAGTTTCAGGTAGTTGCTACGTACATGCATGTTTACCCAGCGCCGACCTCACAGACCGCTCTGGTTGGTGATACCGCGGCTTCCTCTGACATCACGTCAACAGAGTAGTGGCTTCTCTTCCCTGCTGATGGGTGATTAACAGACAGCTCCCCGCTGCCTAACTGCAGGGAGCAGGCAGGCTGTCAATCATCATGACCTTCCTCTTCTCTGCTGATGGGTGATTAACAGACAGCTCCCCGCTGCCTAACTGCAGGGAGCAGGCGGGCTGTCAATCATCATGACTTTGGCAACCAAATGCCATCGACAGAGCATCCTGGAAGAAGAAGAGCTGCTTTGTTGGGATAGAGCAGCTGAATTACCAACATTAGCAGTCATTGACTATTCTGAGCCGATTCCGGGTAGAACAGACAGGTAGTTAGCAACTAGCTTCCTGTTAGTTGTTAGGCAAGTAGATAAAAATGTAAATAGTATTGGGTAAACCCTTTAATGCCTCAGCCTTATATGTAACTACTATGCATATGGCCAGGCTCTGGTGGTCGGTCTTCTCAGCAGCAAGCTGTACACTATGTAAGATTAAAGCTGCTAGTGCAGCAGAATGACAGCAGTGTTGTGAATTCTGTGGCAGAGCTCCCTACTGTGGTCACAAGTGGTACTTCGGCTGATTCTCTCCGTGAGCTTCCGTTGGTGGAGGAAAGTGGTACTGCGGCTTCTGAGTTTCCTTCCTCAGGTGATGTGGTGAAGTCGTTAGGTGCTGCTCTATTTAACTCCACCTAGTGCTTTGATCCTGGCCTCCAGTCAATGTTCTAGTATTGTACCTGTTTCCTCCTGGATCGTTCCTGTGGCCTGCTGCTCTGCATAGCTAAGTTCCGCTTTGCTATTTTGTTTGCTGTTTTTTCTGTCCAGCTTGTCTATTTGTTTTTTCCTGCTTGCTGGAAGCTCTGGGACGCAGAGGGTGTACCTCCGTGCCGTTAGTTCGGTACGGAGGGTCTTTTTGCCCCCTTTGCGTGGTTTTTGTAGGGTTTTGTGTTGTCCGCAAAGTTACCTTTCCTATCCTCGCTCTGTTCAGAAAGTCGGGCCTCACTTTGCTAAATCTATTTCATCTCTACGTTTGTCTTTTCATCTTAACTCACAGTCATTATATGTGGGGGCTGCCTTTTCCTTTGGGGTATTTCTCTGAGGCAAGGTAGGCTTATTTTCTATCTTCAGGTTAGCTAGTTTCTCAGGCTGTGCCGAGTTGCATAGGGAGCGTTAGGCGCAATCCACGGCTGCCTCTAGTGTGGTTGGAGAGGATTAGGGATTGCGGTCAGCAGAGTTCCCACATCTCAGAGCTCGTTCTATGTTTTTGGGTTATTGTCAGGTCACTGTATGTGTTCTGACCTCTATGTCCATTGTGGTACTGAATTACCTTTCACAACAGTACTGGAGGCACAAAGTACTAATGATTCTCAATAGAGGGAAAAAAGAAGTTCTGAGACCATTTTTTTTTCTCTGCACTGTGTTTTGCCTTTTTTTTCCCCTAGACATTTGGGTGGTTCAGGACACAGGTGTAGCGATGGACATTAAAGGTCTGTCTTCATGTGTGGATCAGCTCACGGCAAGAGTACAAAATATTCAAGACTTTGTGGTTCAGAATTCTATGTTAGAACCGAGAATTCCTATTCCTGATTTGTTTTTTGGAGATAGAACTAAATTTCTGAGTTTCAAAAATAATTGTAAACTATTTCTGGCTTTGAAACCTCGCTCCTCTGGTGACCCAGTTCAACAAGTTAGGATCATTATTTCTTTTTTACGTGGCGACCCTCAGGACTGGGCATTTTCTCTTGCGTCAGGAGATCCTGCATTAAGTAATATCGATGCGTTTTTCCTGGCGCTCGGATTGCTGTACGATGAACCTAATTCAGTGGATCAGGCAGAGAAAAATTTGCTGGCTCTGTGTCAGGGTCAGGATGAGATAGAGGTATATTGTCAGAAATTTAGGAAGTGGTCCGTACTCACTCAATGGAATGAAGGTGCGCTCGCAGCTATTTTCAGAAAAGGTCTCTCTGAAGCCCTTAAGGATGTCATGGTGGGATTTCCTATGCCTGCTGGTCTGAATGAGTCTATGTCTTTAGCCATTCAGATCGGTCGACGCTTGCGTGAGCGTAAATCTGTGCACCATTTGGCGGTATTACCTGAGCTTAAACCTGAGCCTATGCAGTGCGATAGGACTTTGACCAGAGTTGAACGGCAAGAACACAGACGTCTGAATGGGCTGTGTTTCTACTGTGGTGATTCCACTCATGCTATCTCTGATTGTCCTAAGCGCACTAAGCGGTTCGCTAGGTTTGCCACCATGGGAACGGTACAGTCAAAATTTCTTCTGTCCGTTACCTTGATCTGCTCTTTGTCATCGTATTCTGTCATGGCATTTGTGGATTCAGGCGCTGCCCTGAATTTGATGGACTTGAAGTATGCTAGGCGTTGTGGGTTTTTCTTGGAGCCCTTGCAGTGTCCTATTCCATTGAGAGGAATTGATGCTACGCCTTTGGCCAAGAATAAGCCTCAGTACTGGACCCAGCTGACCATGTGCATGGCTCCTGCACATCAGGAGGTTATTCGCTTTCTGGTGTTGCATAATCTGCATGATGTGGTCGTGTTGGGGTTGCCATGGCTACAAGTCCATAATCCAGTATTAGATTGGAAATCCATGTCTGTGTCCAGCTGGGGTTGTCAGGGTGTACATGGTGATGTCCCATTTCTGACTATTTCGTCATCCACCCCTTCTGAGGTTCCAGAGTTCTTGTCTGATTACCGGGATGTATTTGATGAGCCCAAGTCCGATACCCTACCTCCGCATAGGGATTGTGATTGTGCTATCGATTTGATTCCTGGTAGTAAATTCCCAAAAGGTCGACTGTTTAATTTATCTGTGCCTGAGCACGCCGCTATGCGGAGTTATGTGAAGGAGTCCTTGGAGAAGGGGCATATTCGCCCGTCATCGTCGCCATTAGGAGCAGGGTTCTTTTTTGTAGCCAAGAAGGATGGTTCACTGAGACCTTGTATAGATTACCGCCTTCTAAATAAGATCACGGTTAAATTTCAGTACCCCTTGCCGTTGTTATCTGATTTGTTTGCTCGGATTAAGGGGGCTAGTTGGTTCACCAAGATAGATCTTCGTGGTGCGTATAATCTTGTGCGTATTTAGCGAGGCGATGAATGGAAAACTGCATTTAATACGCCCGAGGTCCATTTTGAGTATCTAGTAATGCCATTCGGACTTGCCAATGCTCCATCAGTGTTTCAGTCCTTTATGCATGACATCTTCCGAGAGTACCTGGATAAATTCCTGATTGTGTACTTGGATGACATTTTGATCTTCTCGGATGATTGGGAGTCTCATGTGAAGCAGGTCAGAACGGTGTTTCAGGTCCTGCGTGCTAATTCTTTGTTTGTGAAGGGATCAAAGTGTCTCTTTGGTGTTCAGAAGGTTTCATTTTTGGGGTTCATCTTTTCCCCTTCTACTATCGAGATGGACCCTGTTAAGGTCCAAGCCATCCATGATTGGACTCAGCCGACATCTCTGAAAAGTCTGCAAAAGTTCCTGGGCTTTGCTAATTTTTATCGTTGCTTCATCTGCAATTTTTCTAGCATTGCTAAACCATTGACCGATTTGACCAAGAAGGGTGCTGATGTGGTCAATTGGTCTTCTGCTGCTGTGGAAGCTTTTCAAGAGTTGAAGCGTCGTTTTTCTTCTGCCCCTGTGTTGTGTCAACCAGATGTTTCGCTTCCGTTCCAGGTCGAGGTTGATGCTTCTGAGATTGGAGCAGGGGCTGTTTTGTCGCAGAGAAGTTCTGATTGCTCGGTGATGAAACCATGCGCCTTCTTTTCCAGGAAGTTTTCGCCTGCTGAGCAAAATTATGATGTGGGCAATCGAGAGTTGCTGGCCATGAAGTGGGCATTCGAGGAGTGGCGTCATTGGCTTGAAGGAGCTAAGCATCGCGTGGTGGTCTTGACTGATCATAAGAACTTGACTTATCTCGAGTCTGCCAAGCGGTTGAATCCTAGACAGGCTCGTTGGTCGCTGTTTTTT
Organism: Ranitomeya imitator; assembly: GCF_032444005.1. NCBI lineage: Eukaryota > Metazoa > Chordata > Amphibia > Anura > Dendrobatidae > Ranitomeya > Ranitomeya imitator. Next base: position 243,605,796 of record NC_091282.1, read on the forward strand.
GCCCGTTTTGACTTTGTGATTTCGTACCTTCCGGGCTCTAAAAATGTGAAGGCGGATGCTCTGTCTAGGAGTTTTGTGCCCAACTCTCCGGGTTTATCTGAGCCGGCGGGTATCCTCAAAGAGGGAGTAATTGTGTCTGCCATCTCCCCTGATTTGCGGCGGGTGCTGCAAAAATTTCAGGCTAATAAACCTGATCGTTGCCCAGCGGAGAAACTGTTTGTCCCTGATAGGTGGACGAATAAAGTTATCTCTGAGGTTCATTGTTCGGTGTTGGCTGGTCATCCTGGAATCTTTGGTACCAGAGAGTTAGTGGCTAGATGCTTTTGGTGGCCATCTCTGTCGCGGGATGTGCGTACTTTTGTGCAGTCCTGTGGGATTTGTGCTCGGGCTAAGCCCTGCTGTTCTCGTGCCAGCGGGTTGCTTTTGCCCTTGCCGGTCCCGAAGAGGCCTTGGACACATATCTCTATGGATTTTATTTCAGATCTTCCAGTCTCTCAAAAGATGTCAGTCATTTGGGTGGTCTGTGATCGCTTCTCTAAGATGGTCCATTTGGTACCCTTGTCTAAATTACCTTCCTCCTCTGATTTGGTGCCATTGTTCTTCCAGCATGTGGTTCGTTTACATGGCATTCCAGAGAATATCGTTTCTGACAGAGGTTCCCAGTTTGTTTCGAGGTTTTGGCGAGCCTTTTGTGGTAGGATGGGCATTGACTTGTCTTTTTCCTCGGCTTTCCATCCTCAGACTAATGGCCAGACCGAACGAACCAATCAGACCTTGGAAACATATCTGAGATGCTTTGTTTCTGCTGATCAGGATGACTGGGTGTCCTTTTTGCCTTTGGCTGAGTTCGCCCTTAATAATCGGGCCAGCTCGGCTACATTGGTTTCGCCGTTTTTCTGCAACTCTGGGTTCCATCCTCGTTTCTCTTCAGGGCAGGTTGAGTCTTCGGACTGTCCTGGTGTGGATACTGTGGTGGACAGGTTGCAGCAGATTTGGACTCATGTAGTGGACAATTTGACCTTGTCCCAGGAGAAGGCTCAACGTTTCGCTAATCGCAGACGCTGTGTGGGTCCCCGACTTCGTGTTGGGGATTTGGTTTGGTTATCTTCTCGTCATATTCCTATGAAGGTTTCCTCTCCTAAGTTTAAACCTCGTTTCATTGGTCCGTATAGGATTTCTGAGGTTCTTAATCCTGTGTCTTTTCGTCTGACCCTTCCAGATTCTTTTTCCATACATAACGTATTCCATAGGTCATTGTTGCGGAGATACGTGGCACCTATGGTTCCATCTGTTGATCCTCCTGCCCCGGTTTTGGGGGAGGGGGAGTTGGAGTATATTGTGGAGTAGATTTTGGATTCTCGTGTTTCAAGACGGAAACTCCAGTATTTGGTTAAGTGGAAGGGTTATGCTCAGGAAGATAATTCCTAGGTCTTTGCCTCTGATGTCCATGCTCCCGATCTTGTTCGTGCCTTTCATATGGCTCATCCTGGTCGTCCTGGGGGCTCTGGTGAGGGTTCGGTGACCCCTCCTCAAGGGGGGGGTACTGTTGTGAATTCTGTGGCAGAGCTCCCTCCTGTGGTCACAAGTGGTACTTCGGCTGATTCTCTCTGTGAGCTTCCGTTGGTGGAGGAAAGTGGTACTGCGGCTTCTGAGTTTCCTTCCTCAGGTGATGTGAAGTCGTTAGGTGCTGCTCTATTTAACTCCACCTAGTGCTTTGATCCTGGCCTCCTGTCAATGTTCTAGTATTGTACCTGTTTCCTCCTGGATCGTTCCTGTGGCCTGCTGCTCTGCATAGCTAAGTTCCGCTTTGCTATTTTGTTTGCTGTTTTTTCTGTCCATCTTGTCTATTTGTTTTTTCCTGCTTGCTGGAAGCTCTGGGACGCAGAGGGTGTACCTCCGTGCCGTTAGTTCGGTACGGAGGGTCTTTTTGCCCCCTTTGCGTGGTTTTTGTAGGGTTTTGTGTTGACCGCAAAGTTACCTTTCCTATCCTCGCTCTGTTCAGAAAGTCGGGCCTCACTTTGCTAAATCTAAGGACAACAGAAATAGAGGATGGAGGAGACCAGGTCAATTTGCCTTTTGGAAGAAAACTATATGTTACTTTCAAGAAGTGAATTTTCATGTACTCCAGCATACCAGACTTTATGCATTTATAAAGAACTAGTAATCCCCTGCCAGCTTGCATATCAAGAAGGCAAATTCTCTTTGTTGCACAATAATATTACTATGATATCTTGATACAATGTGATGTGTTTTGTTCTGTATTTGGACTTCTCATGGGAAAAGTATACAAAAAAATCTAATTACGGTATATGCAAAAGTTACTAGTCAGTAAATATTGGTATTCACAACTAGAAGTATTAACACCTGTGATGCTGTAAGAATATACAAGGCTGTACCAGTTTGTAGGTACAGGTATGTTTCTCATTTTGATGATATTACTAATAATGATTAAAAAAATTTATTCTTATATTTACTCACAAAAGAAAAGAAAAAAACATAATAATTTCTAAGACAAAAGTTGACATTCTTTTGTCTAATGAAGCCTCTTTCATACCTGTGACATTGACTGTCCGAGAAGGGACCACAATGCCCAGATTGGCTGCAGATCTCTAGAGCCACACCCAACAGCTTCACAGGCATATAAAAGGCTACATATTGGCCTGTCAGTAAACTCTCGGACAATCCGGACATTATCTTAGACATCTGAAACCAGCCTTACTAGCATATTTTGGGATGTTTTTATCTTTTTCCATAGGTTTTTCTTACCTGTGATAGCCCTCCATCACATATTGTTTGTTTTCAGTTTTCTTAAAAGCATATAAAGCATATAAAAAAGGCACCGAACGTGCAAAGCATTTTTGTGGGTTTGTATATGTCATTTTTGTAGAGGTGTTTATTTTGTCTGTTTTTCTGCTTTCCCTGTGTGTATTTTTTTTTTACTTAATTCATTTGACCTTTTTTAAAAATGCCATGGTCTTGAAAAATGGCCCAAACTGATTTATTTCAAGAAAAAAAAAAACAATAAGAGAAACTTGATATGAAAAATGGCACTAAATACATCACAAAACATTGTGATGCTGATAGCCTCCTTGAAAACTCATTGGTTGACACTCTGAACGCTATCAGTAGGATAGAGAACATGGAAATACTGAAATGGCCTTTTCACTCTTATTGACCACGACAGGAAAGATGAAAACCTGCTGATGGCTGGAGGCGTGGGTCTAGATTTAGCCAAATACAGAGTTTAGCTATCTCTTGCATTCTCAGAAGCAATGAATACAGCAGTGGTGGGTTTTGCCGAGCTCGACAATATTTAGACGACGCACTTCAGAGCCCTGATTTGGGATCATGGGGTGCCAATGGTACAGTAGAATAGGTGTTTGGATAGGTGAGACAACCCCTTTAACATCATGCTCAATGCCATTCCTGGTTGTAAGGAAGATAGTTTGCTTTTCATTCTCCCCTTTCCTGTGATCGGATAACTCTTTATGACATATTTATTTTTCAATCCATTTCTCTTCATTTTCTTTGTCCTCCCTGCTTTTATTTTCACTCTCTTCATACCTATATTTATTTAAAGTGTCTGTATTATATGTAAAGGCGAAGATAAACGGCTGTATAACATGGACTGGCCGTTGTCCCTCCTGACCTTAGCATCACAGCTGCATAGAAATACATACTGTCAGTCTCAGATCAAGAGAGCCGCCGGCCAGTCCGAGCATTGCGATGCGATCATTGTCTGTGTTATACGGCCATCCGACTTTGCCCTTACTGCCTGACTGTACAGCAAAATTCAAAAGGATTTTCCAGTTTCAGAAAAACCCTGTCCCCATGCCCTGTTTGTTTAAAACACAGCTTTACTCACCCTCCCGGGATCTTTGCTGAGTCTACGTCGCTGCTCCTGGTGTCTGTTATTGTCTGCACGCTGCATTGAATCACTTAAGGTACCGTCACACTCAGCAACTTTGCAAAGAGAGCGACAACAATCCGTGACATTGCAGCGTCCTGTATAGCGATCTCGTTGTGTTTGACACGCAGCAGCGATCTGGATCCCGCTGTGCCATCGCTGGTCGGAGCTATAAGTCCAGAACTTTATTTCGTCGCCAGGTCGGCGTGTATCGTCATGTTTGACATCAAAAGCAATGACGCCAGCAACGAGCATAGGGTCCCTAGATGTGTGTCGGATCGGTACACTCCGGCTGTTTGACATGGAGCTAACAACCAGCGAGAACGAGAAGTGAGTCGCCGTTACCTCACTGGATTGCTCCTGCATCGTTCTGGAGTTGCTGTGTTTGACGTCTCTACAGCGACCTAAACAGCGACGCTCCAGCGATCTAGTTTAGGTCGGCTCGTTGTCTATATCGCTGCAGCGTCGCTGAGTGTGACGGTACCTTAAGTTCTGCAGCTCTGAAAAAGCAACTATGGGAAACAAGACAGTCATGCTAATGTAAGAAAATATGAAAACTTAGGGCCTCGATTCATCAAAACTTTTACTCCAGAATACATAAAAAGCTTTGAGAAGTGGCAAACTTTAGGCGCATCATGAGGCTATGCTAAAGTTTTCGTTACCTACGTTTTTTTCACGACATTTTGGACCAAGCTATGATAAAGCAGACAAAGCTGGAGTGGGATGGAGGCATGACAACCCCCACTCCTCAAATTCATTCAGATCTGTGGTATACCTTACTTCAGTCTCCAGTAATGGTACCGTCACACTAAGCGACGCTGCAGCGCTACCGACAACGATGTCGATCGCTGCAGCGTCGCTGTTTGGTCGCTGGAGAGCTGTCACACAGACAGCTCTCCAGCGACCAACGATCCCGAGGTCCCCGGTAACCAGGGTAAACATCGGGTTACTAAGCGCAGGGCCGCGCTTAGTAACCCGATGTTTACCCTGGTTACCAGCGTAAACGTTAAAAAAACAAACACTACATACTTACCTTCAGCTGTGTGTCCTCCGGCGCTCTGCTTTCCTCTGCACTGTCAGCGCCGGTCAGCCGGAAAGCAGAGCGGTGACGTCACCGCTGTGCTTTCCGGCTGGCTGGCGCTGACACAGGATGCAGGAGGAGTGCAGAGAAGCACAGCGCCGGGGACAGACAGCTGAAGGTAAGTATGTAGTGTTTGTTTTTTTAACGTTTCCGCTGGTAACCAGGGTAAACATCGGGTTACTAAGCATGGCCCTGCGCTTAGTAACCCGATGTTTACCCTGGTTACCAGTGAAGACATCGCTGGATTGGTGTCACACACGCCGATCCAGCGATGTCAGCGGGAAGTCCAGCGACGAAATAAAGTTCTGGACTTTCCTCAGCGACCAGCGATCTCCCAGCAGGGGCCTGATCATTGGTCGCTGTCACACATAACGATTTCCTTAACGATATCGTTGCTACGTAACAAAAAGCAACGATATCGTTAACGATATCGTTATGTGTGACGGTACCTTAAGGCTCAAATGGAGGTGCTCATCACCTTTCAGACGCACTGGATTTAAGAAGCGTGCGCCTCTGACTCCAACACGTTATCTCATCAAGATCGGTTTGAAAATCGTGTCTTAGTCTATCGGGGTCTGAGTCTTCATTAGATATGGCATTTTTGAATGTTAATGTATAGACCAGGGCTGCATTTTCTCATTTACAAGCTTATAAGTGGGGAAAATCTATCAATTCCATTGTTTAAATCTGGCCATTCTGCTAAATTCTTATGATGTTCTTTTAATCTCAGCTGAATTTTATCTTGTCATGTAGATAATCTTTTTTTCAAATCGAAGATATCAAACAAAGTTGTCTTGAGAATTACATCTACCGTATATACTCGAGTATAAGCCGACCCGAGTATAAGCCGACCCCCCTAATTTTGCCACAAAAAACTGGGAAAACTTTTTGACTCGAGTATAAGCCTAGGGTGGAAATGCAGCATTTACCGGTGAATTTCAAAAATAAAAATAGATCATTATTTCCCCATAGCTGTGCCATATAGTGCTCTGCACCGTTCATTATTTCCTCATAGCTGTGCCATATAGTGCTCTGCACCGTTCATATTGTCCCATATCTGTGCCCCATATATGCTCTGCACCGTTCATATTGCCCCATATCTGTGCCCCATATAGTGCTCTGCACCGTTCATATTGCCCCATATCTGTGCCCCATATATGCTCTGCACCGTTCATATTGCCCCATATCTGTGCCCCATATATGCTCTGCACCGTTCATATTGCCCCATATCTGTGCCCCATATATGCTCTGCACCGTTCATATTGCCCCATATCTGTGCCCCATATAGTGCTCTGCACCGTTCATATTGCCTCATATCTGTGCCATATAGTGCTCTGCACCGTTCATATTGTCCCATAGCTGTGCCCCATATATGCTCTGCATCGTTCATTTTTGTCCCATAGCTGTGCCCCATACAGTGCTCTGCACCATTCATATTTCCCCATAAATGCTACACATAAATCTGTGCCGCTGCTGCAATAAAAAAAAAAAAGCCATACTCACCTCTCTTGCTTGCAGCTCCCGGCGTCCGGTCCCGGCGTCTCTCCGCTCTGACTGATCAGGCAGAGGGCACCGCGCAAACTATATGCGTCATCGCGCCCTCTGACCTGAACAGTCAGAGCGCAGATAGACGCCGGGAAGATGGGGCGGCGCCCGACGGCTGGAACGTGGACAGGTGAATATGACATACTTACCTAGTCCCAGCGATCCTGGCGCTCCCCGCCTGTCCCACGGTCTTCTGTGCTGCAGCCTCTTCCTCTATCAGCGGTCACCGGCACCGCTGATTAGAGAAATGAATAGGCGGCTCCACCCCTATGGGAGGTGGAGCCGCCTATTCATTTCTCTAATGAGCGGTCCCACGTGACCGCTGAAGAGGGGAAGAAGCTGCAGCACAGAAGACCGTGGGACGGCAGGGGGAGCGCCAGGATCGCTGGGACTAGGTAAGTATACCTCAGCGCCCTCTCCCCCTCACCCGCCGACCCCACCGCTACCCTGACTCGAGTATAAGCCGAGAGGGGCACTTTCAGCCCAAAAATTTGGGCTGAAAATCTCGGCTTATACTCGAGTATATACGGTATCTATATAGTTTAATTCAAATATCATCGCTGCCCCAGATTCTATTTTGTCATACAGTATTGCACATTCCTATATATCTGCACATATTTTGACATTTTTAGATAAAATAGCAAAAATGTTCATGTGGTATTGTTTGTGCACAAGCGCAGGGCTCGGAAGGGAAGGAGCACCAATTGAATTCTAGACCACAATTTTGTCTGGAATAGATTGAGGATGCCAGGTCACATTTGAAGAGCACCTAACATGCCAAAAACTACATAACTCCAGAAATGACCCCATTTTGAAAACACACCAATTAAGGAACTCATCTAGGGGTGTAGTGAGCGTTTTTAACCCTAAGGCAATTCACCGAATTCTATAACATTGGGTTAAGTCAATGGAAAATTGCCGATTTTTCTACTAAAATGTTGCTTTAATTCCAAGTTTTCAATTTTCAAAATACTTTGGGCCCAGCTCCTTTTTTTTGGAAACACACACCCGTAAATTTAGTGGGCTCTCATTTCTACAGAAATGCCAAACCTGTGGACACTAAATGTGGTTTAGGCCCACTAATGGGCTCAGAAGAAATGGGGGCATTTGAATTTGAGAGCGCAGAGTTTGCTGGATTTATTTAAGGCCATAGCCCTTTTCCAGGCGCTTGTGCTACAAGTAACATGGAAGCGCCCTATATTTCTATATTTCCTGAGTGAAGAATTGCTTTTTATGTGGATTGAGTTGAAGCTTTTTTTGGTAACATTTTACATAACATTTTGGATCACATTTATCCGGCGCTCTACACCAGGGGTGCCAAACTGCATTCCTCGAGGGCCGCAAACCATGCGTGTTTTCAAGATTTCCTTAGCATTGCACAAAGTGCTGCAATCATTATGTGTGTAGGTGATTAAATTATCACCTGTGCAGTACAAGGAAATCCTGAAAACATGACCTGTTTGCAGCCCTCGAGGAATGCAGTTTGACACCCCTGCTCTACACTAAGAACTTATATCAGGGCTTCTGTCTAAATCTTGACGTGATTCAGATGAAAGCCCCGAGGGATCCGTTCACTATAATGAGCAGTAGAGTTACTCTGGACTCCGTCTAGCCTGCATTCAGCAGTATCTTTTCAGGGATGCAGAATACTGTGGAACCGAGCCTTACTGCGATCTCTGGGAGGCAGAATAAACAAAACAATAGCAGGTCAAGAATTGATGCTGTGCAGTATAAGTGATTAGACGACTTTATTTTTCTGGTCGGTTCGATTACAGCGATACTAGATTTGTATCTCCTTTTTTTATGTTTTGCCACTTTTCCAAAGTTAAAACTATTTTATAGAAAAAAATAATTATTTTTGCATTGTTCTATATTCTGAGAGCTATAACTTTTTAATTTTTTTATTTTTCCACTTATGGAGCTGTATGGCAGCTTGTGTTTTGCCTGACAAGATAACATCTTCAGGTATACCATTTTTATTTCCATTTGACTTTTTGATCGCATTTTATTTATGGCAGTGTGATGAAAAAGCTTATTTTTTTGCCATTTTTATATATTTTATTTACGGAGTTCACTGAAGCAACATTTTGTCACTATTTAAAGCAATTTACACCAGAATTCTGGTGAAATTGCTTTTGCTGAATAGTGGCCAAAGTCTTTTACACAAAGGTGAGTTGCCAAATTTAAGAGGAAAATGCTTCGGGGATCAGCATTTTTTGTCCTTCAACATCTTTTTGGTAATTTCCTGAGCTCTTGTTCATCGTTTTTGATTGCTAATGTCTTTTGCACTGGCATCTTCCCGGGGTGTGGTTTGAGCCAAGGTGCGCCGTGAGCTGGGAATAAAACCGGCACATGTGCATTACAGTACATTAAAGAGCAGAGCAAAGTACGCCCGCACAGGAGTGAGAATGGGGGCACTGTAGGGATGACATAGGACGTGTCATCCACATGAAGCACGGCAGGAGGATGATGATTGTGGGGATAGAGGAGGAGCCGAGCAAGACCAGTGATGCCCATTGCCTCGGACTGCGCTGTATAGGGGAATTATAAAAGGTATTTTGTTGGGGTATGCAAAGGGTGTTGGGGACTAATATATATTTTGCTAGACTGCTGTAAAAGATGCATTAAAGGTGGTAACATTAGTTTAAATTGGGAAAACCTGGTGACTATTGAAGTTCACCCTTAGTTTAGTTTGGTGGAATAGGTAAGGAATGCAGTAGTTATAGGGGTTGTCCACTTTATCTTTATTTTAACATGGGCTAGGCACATGATTTTGTGCCATATACTAATATATAAGTTCTAGTGCCCCTCTTCTCCATTATGGAGCACCGTCTGCTTGTTAGGGCAGCCTTTCTCTCAGACTGCACAGTTCTTCTCTTTGCAGAGAATGTAACCAGACTTGTCCAGCTGCCTCCTCCAATTAAAAAACATGAGTGCCGAGCAGTTGGTGATGAAGGCTGCACTAACTAAAGTAAAGCTCAGTCATTAATCACGCGTTCAGCATATTTATAGTCTAGGATTGTTGACAGATCCTGCAGCACTCATTAAAAAAAAAGTTAAATCTGCCTGGCAAAAACACCACACAGCAAAACCACAGCAACCTGCTTTAAAAACGCTTGTGGTCTTGAGCTGTACTGTAACAGGTGTTAAAGGTATATTTAACAAGAACAGAAAAATTGCTATAAAATTACAATAATAATGTAATCTAACAATAGAAAAAATGCAATGTGGAAACCTAGTGTTAAAGAGTTAAGGCCCCTTCACATTAAGCGACGCTGCAGCGATACCGACAACGATCCGGATCGCTGCAGCGTCGCTGTTTGGTCGCTGGAGAGCTGTCACACAGACCGCTCTCCAGCGACCAACGATGCCGGTAACCAGGGTAAACATCGGGTAACTAAGCGCAGGGCCGCGCTTAGTAACCCGCTGTTTACCCTGGTTACCATCCTAACAGTAAAAAAAACAAACAGTACATACTTACCTAACGCTGTCTGTCCTCCAGCGCTGTGCTCTGCTCTCCTCCTGCACTGGCTGTGAGCACAGCGGCCGGAAAGCAGAGCGGTGACGTCACCGCTCTGCTTTCCGGCTGACCGACGCTCACAGCCAGTGCAGGAGGAGTGCAGAGCACAGCGCCGGGGACAGACAGCGTTAGGTAAGTATGTACTGTTTGTTTTTTTTACTTTTAGGATGGTAACCAGGGTAAACATCGGGTTACTAAGCGCGGCCCTGCGCTTAGTTACCCAATGTTTACCCTGGTTACCAGTGAAGACATCGCTGGATCGGTGTCACACACGCCGATCCAGCGATGTCCACGGGAGATCCAGCGACGAAATAAAGTTCTGGACTTTCTTCAGCGACCAACGATCTCCCAGCAGGGGCCTGATCGTTGGTCGCTGTCACACATAACGATTTTATTAACGATATCGTTGCTACGTCACAAAAAGCAACGATATCGTTAACAATATCGTTATGTGTGAAGGTACCTTTAGTCCGTGCATATATTGATTACCTATCCTTATGATGGGTGATCAATATCAGATCTGTAAGGATCAACACCTAGCACACCCATTAATCAATTGTTATCAGCTAATCTATGGCAATATTGAACAGAGATAAACAGGGCAGCTCCTTTCAGTATGTAGTGACTGCTGCATAGCACTGCAGATACAGTGGGGGAAATAAGTATTCGGTCCCTTGCTGATTTTGTAAGTTTGCACACTGACAAAGACATGAACAGTCTATAATTTTAAGGGTAGGTTCATTTTAACATTGAGAGATAGAATATCAAAAATAAAATCCAGAAAGTTATATTGTATAAATTATATAAATTTATTTGCATTTTGCATTTCTTGTCTGATATAATTCCATTAACGGAGCGGGCTAATATCTAACGAGGTACTGGTGTCCATCCTACCAGGCTGACCAGGCCCTGTTTCACCGGTGCTAGTGAAAGGGGCCTCTCAGCCTGTCAGGATTGTGAGCGACTGCGGCGCCACGTCAGCGGCTTTGTGGGCCACATCCTCTCACTCTCCGTTCCTCCCTGGAACCCTGTGGACTGAGGGTGTTTTTGTAAAACTGTGCCAAGCTGAACTTACGTGTCCCCAGTTGGTACACAACGTCACGTTGGTGCAAGTGCGAAAACCGAACCCCGTGATCCCTCCCAACTTAATAGTGACGTCAGGCAGGGTGGCAGCGGTGGGATTCTGCATGATCTGTCTGGTGCCATCCTTCACAACATCTAAATCGATGTTTGCTAAGATAAAAAATAAGAAACTCCTTATATTAAAGTGTGAGGTTTGGATTATGCGGAAGGGATTGCTACTTTATGTTTTCACATGGCATAAATTTATATTACTTCAACAATTTGTCTGAATACCCATAGAAGAAAGCCAGATAAACAGACTGACTCTCTGAACAGGAAGAGTTCTTGTAGAAAAACCCCTTTGAATTATGTAGATGTTTATTTATTAGTATTCGCCAAACATAAAATAAACTTTGCAGTTGATGAATAGGAAATAAAGTACAATGGAATAAAATGTATTATACTTAAAAAAAAAATTATATTTCGAGTTTAAAGGGAACTTTTATTTCAACAATCTTTACATAAATCTATACCGTAGGCTATTACTTTGTAATAGATCTCATGAAAAATTAGATTCTTTCTCCATTGATGAGCTACTTCTTCTCCTTAACCATGATTGCTGAACTCACCATCAATTCTGAAGTTCAACTCTGTGGCTGCCAGTATAGGGAGGTGTCAGGTTACCACTCCTATTATATGCTATGTAGAAGGGAGTAGAGGAGCAGAATAGAAAAGAAGCAAAGGGAGGAGACACATAAAGATTGTGCTGAGCTATGTAGCAAGTCTTTTACCTCATCCCAAAGCTGGTTTCACATCTACACTGCTCAATACTGTTTTATAGGTTCATGCATACCACTTCTAATTTTAGCCATGTCCTAACTATGCAATTATGAGCAGAAATCCATCTGTATATGCGGTGTATGGGAGTCACCATAGCAGCTACTCTCCTCCCACCAGCTAAGAGTCAATTCCAAATGAAGAGATATAGTTTGCAGAGTGCAAAACTAATGAAACTGCAAGATGAAAGTCATATAATGATCTGAATTATTCCTCATGTACACCCACAGGAAGTTTTTTTTAAGTATTTATTGCCCTTTAAAGGTAGTCTGTCAGCCCAAACTACTACAAACTAAGCATGTGTCCTTGTAGGGTATTTAACCCCTCTAAAAAAAATTACACCTTTTGTGTTCTACTCGCTGCGACTGTTCTGCAGAAATTGAAGATTAATCATAAGCACTGTTCTGCCCACTGGTTTTCCCTGCCCCCACCTCCCTCACTGGTGATTGATTGCTTGAGGTTTCTCTGCAGACAGTGCTCTCCAGGTAATCCTGCCATGTCTATAACCAGTGAGGAAGGCTGGGGCATACAAAAGGCCACAACAAATGTGCACAGATCACCCTTATTAGCATATCTGATTTAAACTTCAGTTTCCGTAAAATTGAGGCAATGATTAGAACGGGTATACGGGTATACAGGTGGATCTCACAAAATTAGAATATCATCAAAAAGTTATATTTATTTTAGTTCTTCAGTGCTAAAAGTGAAACTCATATATTAGAGTCATTACAAGGAGAGTGATCTATTTCAAGTGTTTATTTCTGTTAATGTTGATGATTATGTCTTACAGCCAATGAAAACCCAAAATTAATTATCTCAGTAACTTAGAATACTTTATAACACCAGCTTGAAAAAATGATTTTAACATCCGAAATATTGGACTACTGAAATGTATGTTCAGTAAATGCACTCAATACTTGGTCGGGTGTCCTTTTGCATCAATTACTGCATCAATGCGGCGTGGCATGGAGGCGATCAGCCTGTGGCACTGCTGAGGTGTTATGGAAGCCCAGGTAGCTTTGACAGCAGCCTTCTGCTCTTCTGCATTGTTGGGTCTGGTGTCTCTCATCTTCCTCTTGACAATACCCCATAGATTCTCTATATTCTCTATGGGGTTAAGGACAGATGGGTTTGCAGACCAATCAAGCACAGTGATACTGTTGTATTTAAACCAGGTATTGGTACTTTTGGCAGGGTGGACAGGTGCCAAGTCCTGCTGGAGAATGAAATTTCCATCTCCAAAAAGCTTGTCGGCAGAGGGAATCATGAAGTGCTCTAAAATTTCCTGGTAGATCGCTGTGCTGACTTTGGTCTTGATAAAACACATTGGACCTACACCAGCAGATGACATGGCTCCGGAAGCCATCATTGATTGTGGATACTTCACACTAGACCTTAGAAATCAAGGTCCCAGAATCTGGAGGACGAGTGGAGAGACAGGGAATCCAAGCTGCTTGAGGTCTAGTGTGAAGTTTCTACAATCAGTGATGGTTTGGGGAGCCATGTCATCTGCTGGTACAGGTACACTGTGTTTTATCAAGACCAAAGACAGCACAGCCGTCTACCAGTAAATTTTAGAGCACTTCATGATTCCCTCTGCCGACAAGCTTTTTGGAGTTGGAAATTTCATTCTCCAACAGGGCTTGGCACCTGTCCACACTCCCAAAAGTACCAATACCTGGTTTAAAAACAACAGTATCACTGTGCTTGATTGGCAAGCAAACTCACCTGACCTTAACCCCATGGAGAATCTATGGAGTATTGTCAAGTGGAAGATGAGAGACACCAGACTCAACAATACAGACAAGCTGAAGACTGCTATCAAAGCAACCTGGGCTTCCATAACACCTCAGCAGTGCCACAGGCTGATCGCCTCCATGCCATGCCGCATTGATGCAGTAATTGATGCAAAAGGAGCCCCGACCAAGTATTGAATGCATTTACTGAACATACATTTCAGTAGGCCAACATTTCGGATGTTAAAATAAATTTTTCAAGCTGCTGTTATAAAGTATTCTAATTTATTGAAATAATGACTTTTGGGTTTTCTTGGCTGTAATCCATAATCATCAACTTTAACAGAAATAAACACTTGAAATACATCACTCTATTTGTTATGACTCTATATAATATATATGTGGCGCCCCAGGGTCCTGGTCATCACAGTGGCATTGCTTTCCTCCAGAGGAGAGTGATGCTACATTTGGAGGCAAGAAAGGATAACTATAACCAGGTACCACAAACATGCAACACATTCACACTCCAGGCCACCAGGGGGAGCTTTTATCCTATTTACTAGGTGAATCCCCATATATATATAACTGTTAGTCTGTAGGGAAAGTCAGTGAGTTCCAGATATCAGTCTGAGGAGGACAAAGGGGCAACGGAGCTGTGCATGCCGCAGAGCTGCAGCTCCCAGAAAGAGACATTTTGAAGGCAGAATTGATTGCAATGAGCATGCAGGAGAGGAAGCACAGGAGAGGATACCAGAGGGGGACCAGCCCCGAGCGGGCTGCCTCCATCTGAGAAGCAGAAACACCGGTAGCCGAGACACTGAGGTTGTAAGGACCTCCATGCCTTACTTCAGAGACCGGCAGGACAGCTAATTGCACGGTACCTGTCCGCACCCACACCCAGGAGGCACGGTGACACCCCACAGAGCCGGATCATCTAAGAGATCCTATAAACAGGCTCAAGTCACCAGTCATATGGGTTTTGTCCTATCCTATCCTGGGGACAGAGAGAGATAACATCTGTGAGGACCTTATGTGAAGCTTAGCAGTAAGGGACTACACCACTACAGCACAATGGAAGGCGTCTATTCTCCACCTGGATAAGGGGACTCTGGACTTGCCTCCGAACCGGCCAGACCCTACCTGCCCTGTGGTCTGGTGCCCTGGACTGTGGCTGCTGAAACCAACAGTAAACAAGGTAAAGAGACTGCAATCCGGTGTCCTCTTTCTTCTCTGCACTTCTCACCATACTACCATCTACACACCGGGAGCCCTGGGGATATACTTCACCTGTGGGAAGATAAACCGTCTAGCTGCCATAACATCACCTCAGTGGACCCCTTAAAGCAGCGTCGGTCCCCACTGACCGAATACCACAGGTGGCGTCACGAACATAAACTTTATCTCTTTAAAGACCTTACCCTGCGCCCAGGGCCACGGAACGAGTCGCCACCGTGACCTCCCCCTGTGAAACAGCAGGACCCGGTACCCGGTACAGCAGGCTGCCCTGTCGGGGCGACCCGTATGAGTTTCACTTTTTGTATTGAAGAACTGAAATAAATATAACTTTTTGATGATATTCTAATCTTGTGAGAAGAACCTGTATAAATAAATAATCTTTATTTTTATATAGCGCTAACATATTCCACAGCGCTTTACAGTTTGCACACAATAATATCTGCATGTATATGATGTCTTTTTCAGGCAGGTGAACACGCTAAGTTTTTCGAGAGAAAGACGCTTGAGGAAATGCCAGTGTTTTTCTTCTTGAAGGGTCTTCATCTTGAAAAACCCTGCTTGTTTGCCCACCTGAAAAATACTTTGTGAGCACATTTTTATAGGCTATATATCCACTGCAGGGCGGTGTGTTTGATGGCAATCTGTCGGGTTAAACTGAGTATAAACTAAATAAAGTTATGTAAGCTCTCATTGACCTATTGGATTGTGCAAATGAAGAGTAGGAAAAGGAATGTCTTATTTGATTTAACATATTAAGTGGTTTGTACATTTTCTCAAGCACCTAAGGAGTTAAATGATTGAAATTTTAAAATAGGGAACATTACTATCCATGCTCCTGTTACAGGTACACCCATTGTTAGTTCCCAGGCAGCAAGTTTATTAAAGAAATGGCGACAACTGAAATGTCCTTTCCACTTAACTGAAAAGTAGTGGACCCAAAACAAATATCGAGTAGGGAAAAAAAAGAGAAAAAGAGAAAGGCACTTTTTGAGAATTGTATTAAAGGGATTTTCACTATACAGTAAAATAAAGCTCAATGGACCAAGGGGGCATCACATAATAAACCTGTACTTAGACGGGCGCTGACATCCTCTTCCATCATGCATCATGTACTGCCCCTACCTGATGTTAATGTCAGCAGTCTAGTGTGGGACACAGCTGCACACCTATGGGACGTGAGTACAGTTTTTTATTACTCCCCTGTGCAAATGGGGCCTCATTCTTAATATATTAGAAAAACTTTTTAAAATACAAGGTTTGTCACACATCCCAACCATATACAGTAGGTTTACTTTGACCTCACGGAGATTTGCTTTAGGAGAGTACTGCCAGATGATGATGCCCGTTCTTCTCTGGGCTGATATATCTGAGTTGCTTCTTCTTCTGTGGGGCTTATTGAGGTAAATGGGACAATTTCAGAAATTTCTACAAAAAATCTGCTGCGCGTGAACGAAACCTTGAAACTGAAAATATAGTTATCTTCCATTAGTAGATACATTATGGCCAGTTGTAATCTTATTATGTCTAGAAAGTCATAATTAGCATTTGTCATCTTAAGTAACGTTTCATAAGATGTCTTGTTCTTCCCTGCAGATGTTCTATCTTTCAACAATTTTGTATACAATCAACTTTGTGTGGCAGACCTTCAGTAATTTCAGAAGAAGAATAAGCCACGACTTAAATCAGGTCAGTCAGCACATGTCAAATAAAGCTTTGATTTATGCTTAAAGGTTGTCCTACCCGATTTTATTTTTCACTAACCGCTTACAATGATCTAAAATAGGAGTAATACTGACTTTACAAATCCACTATGGCTTTGTTCAATGCTTCCCTGCTCCCTCGCTAGTTTTTGCTCCCCAGGCTCCAGCATTGATATGGCGTGTTGACACGTGAGCACTGCAGCCAATCACTGTTACTGAGGTCTCCTACTGATTGGCTACAGTCTTGCCTTTGTGTACACTTTAGATTTTGTATTCAGTAGCGACTGAAGCATTTAAGGAACTTGAGAGAAGGACGGTTCTCACTTTGTCTATCTATTGGCCATTCAGGATGAGTTTGCACGTACATACACGGGCAATGGTGTGACAAGTATTAGCATTAGTATTATTCGATTCATTCTGCCCAATCCACAGGCAGCACGAATTAGACACCGACTATGTTATTGCAGCAAATTCTGCATCATTTCTGAGAAAACATACTTTGAGAAACTGCCAGGAAATGTGTCTTTTGAATGGCCAGTCCAAGGCGGGAACCTCGCAGTGTATCCTTTTCCTGCTCCCTTAATCTGACAGATCTCTCCTTAAGGGACCTGCCTGGGACTCGGTATTCCGAGATGCATAGTCCACTTTTCAAAGTACCAGTATCTTTTCTCTGAAACACTGCAGCATTTCAGAGTAAAGCATACTGTACATGGCTACATTGACACAGGCAGGTCCGACCCCTGCGGCCTGTTGTCTGGGCAGCATGAATCTACTGTCGGTTTCCATTGTAAGGAAACCGGTCCCGGGTTTTCCCTAAATTATCCTCTGCCACTGTCTTTTGTTCCTCAGTAGCAATGACCCTACAACGCTGTGATATAAACCCAGTTTCCCTACTTACCTCAAAAAAGTGTTTTATAATTGTTCCGCTCTGTATGCTTATGTGCCAGACAGCCCAATGGGTGTCTCCAGACAATGCTTGGCGTCCCCTCTGTATCATCAATGACCACTCCAGCCTTTATTGACATGGATGATGCTTCCTGCGCCATCAAAGCTTGTACAAATCCCGCACTTGTGCAATTATGATCTAGCCCTGCATGATTTGCCGTGCCCTGTCGAGGGCAGCACATCCCCCTCATCTGCACGTGCTCTGTGTGGGCTGTGGATGATGTAGGACATGTCACTCATATCAATAAAGATGGAGGGGCGATGATTGCGGGCATACTCCGAAGACGCTCGTCAGATCTCTCGTCACCCATTACTATATGGTGTGGGACAATTGCAAAAGACTTTTCATGAGTTATGTGGGGTAACATGATTTATGTAAAGGGATGTAGGGATGTTTTCTCAGAGAGCTAAAAGATGGTGGTAATTGACTGTACAGGAAAAACCGGTGACAGGTTCCATTTTAAAAATGCTTCAGAAAAAAAAGAAGAAAGATTAGCCTCCTACCTAAGTCACACTATAATCTGCATTGTTGGTGAATCAGCAATGATTGATCAGCCGGTATCAGATTATTTTGTTTCCTATTTGGGGCGGGAAGAAGGCTGTTTTTTACAGCCGCCAATAGTCGCACTGCAAAGAAAGTGTGAAGAGGAGTAAGAAGAGGATCGATTTCCCGAAGTACAGGTATGTGATGATGCTGAAAAGGGACAAGGGCTATAATTGAATGCAACAAGATAAAACTGAATGCTTTCTTCATTGCAGTCCTAAATCTAAATTATGTATTTTTTGACCTTCTGATTATTGTGAACACTCTGCCTGCCTTGTGATCTGACATATGCCTGTAGGTATTTACTTAGCGCTGACTTGTGGACATGCCCTGCCTGCACTCAGGTGAAATGACAGCCTTGGGCCTGGTTGTGTTTTCGAATAGCTCTGTCTGGCGTCTGTTCATAGAAAATATAACCAAGAGTTACCGAAAACAAACAATAGGTTCCTCGTGTTGTCATTTCCTTATTTAGATAGCAGTATGAAGGTCAGAATCAATGGGTGCGTCCTATATAAGCCAGTGTAAAAACACAAAAATTAATTATTTATATCTTCTTCCTAGATTTCAGATACAAGATGTTGCATTGGAAGAATCGCAACAGTTCTATGCAGGTAAAACCAGTTTATCATTATTAGCAGTTTTATAATCTCATTCTCCCTAATTACCAATAAATAATGCATTTTTCATCATGATGTCATGAAAAAAGCGTTAGTCTGGGGTCACACGGCTGTCGATTCCTCTCATGCAAGAGAATCAGGTCGATTATTGGGTAAGAGTATGTCAGAGTTTGATTCGACATCAAAGTCAATCACAGCAAAACTGCAGAGCAGACCAAGAAAGTAATTTCTCCATCTTCTCCATTGCCGGCGTCCACGATAATCGGACTGCACTTGAATGACATCTGAATGCAGTCTGATGTTTCACATGCACCCATAGACTTATACAGTATAGGTGAGTGTAATCCGATTCTCGGATGAACTCGCAGCATGCCAGCGATGGGAGGGGGTGGCTAAAAAATAACTTTTATTGTGGAGTTATTAAAGGAGTGAAAGACACATATTGTCGGACACTGTACACAATTAGGACAGATTCTAATTGTGTACAGTGCCCGACAATACAGTATGTGTTTTTCACTCTTTTTATAATTCCACAATAAAAGTTATTTTTTAGCCACCCCCTCCCATCGCTGGATCCTCTCTTCCTTTTCTAAATCATTATGGCTGCTCAGCCTCATCCATGCAAGACATTGGCTGGCATCACGGACTCCAAGCACAGTTAATGGTTAGCTAACTACACTTTTCTTATAGAATAACATTGGTCCTAGTGCAATCCAATTCTTAATCGGATTACACTTGTCCGATTTATAGTCTCGCCTGAGCAAGCTCTTACTCCTAGATATGTTTGAAAACTATCCAGCTGTTTAAACAGGAGTATGCTCATAAATGTGCACAACAATGTTATCTGTAGCCCAAATACAGTTATGGTCGAAAGTGTTGGCAAACTTGAAATTGTTCCACAAAATGAAGTACCGTATACTCGAGTATAAGCCGACCCGAGTATAAGCCGACCCCCCCTAATTTTGCCACAAAAAACTGAGAAAACTTAATGACTCGAGTATAAGCCTAGGGTGGGAAATGCAGCAGCTACCGGTAAATGTCAAAAGTAAAAATAGATACCAATAAAAGTAAAATTAATTAAGACATCAGTAGGCTAAGTGTTTTTGAATATCCATATTGAATCAGGAGCCCCATATAATCATCCATAAAGTTTATGATGGGCCCCATAAGATGCTCCATATTAAATTATGCCCCATATAATCCTGCATAAAGGTTAATAATGGCCTCATAAGATGCTCCATAGACACGTTTGCCCAATATAATGCTGCACAAATGTTGATTATGGCCCCATAAGATGCTCCATAAAGATATTTGCCCCATATAGTGCTGCACAAACCTTGATTATGGCCCTATAAAGATACTCGCCCCATATAGTGCTGAACAAATGTTGATTATGGCCCTATAAAGACACTTGCCCCATATTGTGCTGCACAAACGTTATGGCCCCATAAGATGCTCTATACAGACACTTGCCCCATTAAAGTGCTGCACAAACGTTATGGCCCCATAAGATGCTCCATACAGACACATGCCCCATTATAGTGCTGCACAAACGTTATGGCCCCATAAGATGCTCCATACAGACATTTGTCCCATTATATTGCTGCACAAACGCTATGGCCCCATAAGATGCCCCATACAGACACTTGCCCCATTTGCTGTTGCTGCGATAAAAAAAAAAAAATCACATACTCACCACTCCGTCGCTCAGGCCCCCGGCACTTTCAATATTCACTTGACTTCGTTCCGGTGCCGCTCCGCTCCATCTTCAGCACTGACTTTCAGGCAGAGGGCGTGCACTAACTACGTCACCGCGCCCTCTGACCTGAGTGTCACTGCTGAAGACAGAGCGGCGGCTGGAACGAGGAGCAAGTGAATATCGCGCAGCGCAGCGCTCCCCTCCCCGTTATACTCACCTGCTCCTGGCGTGGTACAGTCACTGCTTCCCGGCGCTGCTGCTTCCTGTACTGAGCGGTCACCGTTACCGCTCATTACAGTAATGAATATGAGGCTCCACCCTTATGGGAGGTGGAGCCGCATATTCATTACTGTAATGAGCGGTACCATGTGACCGCTCACTACAGGAAGAAGCTGCCGGCTCCGGGGAAAAGACGTGCAGGGACCGTGCCAGGAGTAGGTGAGTATAATTAGACATCCCCCGCTTCCCCTCCCCTGCCGACCCCTGGGTATGACTCGAGTATAAGCCGAGAGGGGGACTTTCAGCCCCAAAAAATGGGCTGAAAATCTCGGCTTATACTCGAGTATATATGGTATTTCTCCCAGAAAATTATTGCAATTACATGTTTTGTTATAGACATGTTTAATTATTTTTTGTTTATTGGACTAACACAAAAAAACTGAGGAAAAAAAGGCAAATTGGACATCATTTCACATAAAACTCAAAAAATAGGCCGGACAAAATTGTTGGCACCTTTCCAAAAATATGGCTAAACAACTTTATTTCAAGCATGTGATGCTCATTCAAGCTAACCCGTGGCAAGTAACAGGTTATGGGTAGTGTTGAGCATTCTGATACTGCAAATATCGGGTATTGGCCGATATTCGCTGTATCGGAATTCCGATACTGAGTTCCGATATTTTTGCGATATCGGATACCGGAATCGAAAATTCCCATAGTGCAATGATGCACTATAATGGAGTGTGGGCGGTGCGTGGGCGGAGACCGTGGGGGGTCTGTGCGGGCTTGCCAGGGCTCTGTGTGGCTTGCCGGGGCTCTGTGCGGGCCTGCCGGGGCTCTGTGCGGGCATGCCGGGGCTCTGTGCGGGCTTGCCGGGGCTCTGTGCGGGCTTGCCGGGGCTTTGTGCGGCCTCCTGGGGCTCTGTGCGGGCTGCCGGGGGGTCTGTGCAGGCATCGTCCGATGGGACTACAAGTCCCATTGGACGATGCCTTCAACAGTGACAGTGATTGACACATTAGCCCAGTGGTCCCCAACTCCAGGCCTCGAGGGCCGCCAACAGTGCAGGTTTTCAGGATTTCCTTAGTATTGCACAGGGGTTGGAATCATCACCTCTGCAGATCACCACATTACCACCGATGCAATACTAAAGAAATCCTGAAAACCTGCACTGTTGGCGGCCCTCGAGGCCTGGAGTTGGGGACCCCTGCATTAGCCAATGATGGGACAGTAGTAGTCCCATCATCCGGCTAATGTGTTGAATGTAAAAAAAAAACAAAAACACTACATACATACTACATACATACTACGTACATACTACGTACATACTACGTGTTGTGAATTCTGTTGTCAAGCTCCCTCCTGTGGTCATGAATGGTAACATAGTAACATAGTAACATAGTTAGTAAGGCCGAAAAAAGACATTTGTCCATCCAGTTCAGCCTATATTCCATCATAATAAATCCCCAGATCTACGTCCTTCTACAGAACCTAATAATTGTATGATACAATATTGTTCTGCTCCAGGAAGACATCCAGGCCTCTCTTGAACCCCTCGACTGAGTTCGCCATCACCACCTCCTCAGGCAAGCAATTCCAGATTCTCACTGCCCTAACAGTAAAGAATCCTCTTCTATGTTGGTGGAAAAACCTTCTCTCCTCCAGACGCAAAGAATGCCCCCTTGTGCCCGTCACCTTCCTTGGTATAAACAGATCCTCAGCGAGATATTTGTATTGTCCCCTTATATACTTATACATGGTTATTAGATCGCCCCTCAGTCGTCTTTTTTCTAGACTAAATAATCCTAATTTCGCTAATCTATCTGGGTATTGTAGTTCTCCCATCCCCTTTATTAATTTTGTTGCCCTCCTTTGTACTCTCTCTAGTTCCATTATATCCTTCATGAGCACCGGTGCCCAAAACTGGACACAGTACTCCATGTGCGGTCTAACTAGGGATTTGTACAGAGGCAGTATAATGCTCTCATCATGTGTATCCAGACCTCTTTTAATGCACCCCATGATCCTGTTTGCCTTGGCAGCTGCTGCCTGGCACTGGCTGCTCCAGGTAAGTTTATCATTAACTAGGATCCCCAAGTCCTTCTCCCTGTCAGATTTACCCAGTGGTTTCCCATTCAGTGTGTAATGGTGATATTGATTCCTTCTTCCCATGTGTATAACCTTACATTTATCATTGTTAAACCTCATCTGCCACCTTTCAGCCCAAGTTTCCAACTTATCCAGATCCATCTGTAGCAGAATACTATCTTCTCTTGTATTAACTGCTTTACATAGTTTTGTATCATCTGCAAATATCGATATTTTACTGTGTAAACCTTCTACCAGATCATTAATGAATATGTTGAAGAGAACAGGTCCCAATACTGACCCCTGCGGTACCCCACTGGTCACAGCGACCCAGTTAGAGACTATACCATTTATAACCACCCTCTGCTTTCTATCACTAAGCCAGTTACTAACCCATTTACACACATTTTCCCCCACACCAAGCATTCTCATTTTGTGTACCAACCTCTTGTGCGGCACGGTATCAAACGCTTTGGAAAAATCGAGATATACCACGTCCAATGACTCACCGTGGTCCAGCCTATAGCTTACCTCTTCATAAAAACTGATTAGATTGGTTTGACAGGAGCGATTTCTCATAAACCCATGCTGATATGGAGTTAAACAGTTATTCTCATTGAGATAATCCAGAATAACATCCCTCAGAAACCCTTCAAATATTTTACCAACAATAGAGGTTAGACTTACTGGCCTATAATTTCCAGGTTCACTTTTAGAGCCCTTTTTGAATATTGGCACCACATTTGCTATGCGCCAGTCCTGCGGAACAGATCCTGTCGCTATAGAGTCCCTAAAAATAAGAAATAATGGTTTATCTATTACATTACTTAGTTCCCTTAGTACTCGTGGGTGTATGCCATCCGGACCCGGAGATTTATCTATTTTAATCTTATTTAGCCGATTTCGCACCTCTTCTTGGGTTAGATTGGTGACCCTTAATATAGGGTTTTCATTGTTTCTTGGGATTTCACCTAGCATTTCATTTTCCACCGTGAATACCGTGGAGAAGAAGGTGTTTAATATGTTAGCTTTTTCCTCGTCATCTACAACCATTCTTTCCTCACTATTTTTTAAGGGGCCTACATTTTCAGTTTTTATTCTTTTACTATTGATATAGTTGAAGAACAGTTTGGGATTAGTTTTACTCTCCTTAGCAATGTGCTTCTCTGTTTCCTTTTTGGCAGCTTTAATTAGTTTTTTAGATAAAGTATTTTTCTCCCTATAGTTTTTTAGAGCTTCAATGGTGCCATCCTGCTTTAGTAGTGCAAATGCTTTCTTTTTACTGTTAATTGCCTGTCTTACTTCTTTGTTTAGCCACATTGGGTTTTTCCTATTTCTAGTCCTTTTATTCCCACAAGGTATAAACCGCTTACACTGCCTATTTAGGATGTTCTTAAACATTTCCCATTTATTATCTGTATTCTTATTTCTGAGGATATTGTCCCAGTCTACCAGATTAAGGGCATCTCTAAGCTGGTCAAACTTTGCCTTCCTAAAGTTCAGTGTTTTTGTGACTCCCTGACAAGTCCCCCTAGTGAAAGACAGGTGAAACTGTACAATATTGTGGTCGCTATTTCCTAGATGCCCGACCACCTGCAGATTTGTTATTCTGTCAGGTCTATTAGATAGTATTAGGTCTAAAAGTGCTGCTCCTCTGGTTGGATTCTGCACCAATTGTGAAAGATAATTTTTCTTGGTTATTAGCAGAAACCTGTTGCCTTTATGGGTACTTCGGCTGGTTCTGTCCATGGGGCTGTGGCTTCTGAGTTTCCTTCCACAGGTGACGAGGTTAATTCGTTAGCTGGCTGCTCTATTTAACTCCACTTAGATCATTGCTCCATGCCACCTGTCAATGTTCCAGTATTGGTCTAGTTCACTCCTGGATCGTTCTTGTGACCTGTCTTCCCAGCAGAAGCTAAGTTCCTGCTTGTTTTTCTTTAGTTTGCTATTTTTTTGTCCAGCTTGCTATTTTGATTTTTGTCTTGCTTGCTGGAAGCTCTGGGACGCAGAGGGAGCACCTCCGCACCGTGAGTCGGTGCGGAGGGTCTTTTTACGCCCTCTGTGTGGTCTTTTTGTAGTTTTTTGTGCTGACCGCAAAGTTACCTTTTCTATCCTCAGTCTGTTCAGTAAGTCGGGCCTCACTTTGCTAAATCTATTTCATCTCTGTGTTTGTATTTTCATCTTTACTCACAGTCATTATATGTGGGGGGCTGCCTTTTCCTTTGGGGAATTTCCTTGAGGCAAGGTAGGCTTATTTTTCTATCTTTAGGGCTAGCTAGTTCCTTAGGCTGTGTCGAGTTGCATAGGGAGCGTTATGTTGTGAATTCTGTGGCAGAGCTCCCTCCTGTGGTCACAAGTGGTACTTCGGTTGATTCTCTCTGTGAGCTTCCGTTGGTGGAGGAAAGTGGTACTGCGGCTTCTGAGTTTCCTTCCTCAGGTGATGTGGTGAAGTCGTTAGGTGCTGCTCTATTTAACTCCACCTAGTGCTTTGATCCTGGCCTCCAGTCAATGTTCTAGTATTGGACCTGTTTCCTCCTGGATCATTCCTGTGGCCTGCTGCTCTGCATAGCTAAGTTCCGCTTTGCCTCTGATGTCCATGCTCCCGATCTTGTTCGTGCCTTTCATATGGCTCATCCTGGTCGTCCTGGGGGCTCTGGTGAGGGTTCGGTGACCCCTCCTCAAGGGGGGGGTACTGTTGTGAATTCTGTGGCAGAGCTCCCTCCTGTGGTCACAAGTGGTACTTCGGCTGATTCTCTCTGTGAGCTTCCGTTGGTGGAGGAAAGTGGTACTGCGGCTTCTGAGTTTCCTTCCTCAGGTGATGTGAAGTCGTTAGGTGCTGCTCTATTTAACTCCACCTAGTGCTTTGATCCTGGCCTCCTGTCAATGTTCTAGTATTGTACCTGTTTCCTCCTGGATCGTTCCTGTGGCCTGCTGCTCTGCATAGCTAAGTTCCGCTTTGCTATTTTGTTTGCTGTTTTTTCTGTCCATCTTGTCTATTTGTTTTTTCCTGCTTGCTGGAAGCTCTGGGACGCAGAGGGTGTACCTCCGTGCCGTTAGTTCGGTACGGAGGGTCTTTTTGCCCCCTTTGCGTGGTTTTTGTAGGGTTTTGTGTTGACCGCAAAGTTACCTTTCCTATCCTCGCTCTGTTCAGAAAGTCGGGCCTCACTTTGCTAAATCTATTTCATCTCTACGTTTGTCTTTTCATCTTAACTCACAGTCATTATATGTGGGGGCTGCCTTTTCCTTTGGGGTATTTCTCTGAGGCAAGGTAGGCTTATTTTCTATCTTCAGGCTAGCTAGTTTCTCAGGCTGTGCCGAGTTGCATAGGGAGCGTTAGGCGCAATCCACGGCTGCCTCTAGTGTGGTTGGAGAGGATTAGGGATTGCGGTCAGCAGAGTTCCCACGTCTCAGAGCTCGTTCAATGTTTTTGGGTTATTGTCAGGTCACTGTATGTGCTCTGACCTCTATGTCCATTGTGGTACTGAATTACCTTATCATAACAGCGTTAGGAGCAATCCACGGCTATTTCTAGTGTGTGTGATAGGATTACGGATTGCGGTCAGCAGCGTTCCCACGTCTCAGAGCTCGTCCTATATTATTTGTAACTATCAGGTCATTCCGTGTGCTCTTAACCACCAGGTCCATTATTGTCCTTACCACCAGGTCATAACAACTACGTATATATTACGTACATACTATGTACATCCATACTACATACATACTACATACAATACGTTCATATATTACATACAATACATACATAGACATACAGTACATATAACATGGAGTACATACTCACCATTGCTTGTCATTTTGATCCCTGAAGCCAGTGTCGCCTGTAAAAAATATTAAAATAACAAACAACCAATATACTCCCTGTCCGCAGAAATCCACGAGTGTCCCACGACGATCTCCCGTGGAGAACGGCAGCATCAGCTTTAGGGGCTCCAGGAATCCAATGACGGGAGGAAGGTATCCTTCCACACTGTATTCCTCCATCGCTGTAAAAAAATAGTCCCTAGCCTCACTTTTGGCATTGCTGTATAAGAAATTTTCCCACGCAGCAATTGCCATAAAGTGAGACTACGGCGGACAGGTAGTATACGGTTTATTATTTTACATTTTTTTGCAGGCGCTGAAGTATGGGAAGTATAGTTAAATGAAGAATATTAAAATACTTTTTTCCTAATGTGTGTGTTTCCCTTTATTACTATTGGATTAATAATGGATAGGCGTCTTATTGACACCTCTCCATTATTAACCCGGCTTAATGTCACCTTACAATATCAAGGTGACATTAACCCCTTATTATCCCATATTCCACCGCTACACGGGAGTGGGAAGAGAGGAGCTAAGTGCCGGAATTGGCGCATCTTACATCTTACATTTCTGGGGCGGCTGCTGACTGGTATTTGTAGCCGGGGGGGGCAATATCCATGGCCCCTCTCTAGGCTATGAAATCAGCCCGCAGCTGTCTGCGTAGCCTTTCTGGCTATAAAATATAGGGGGACCCTACGTAATTTTTTGGGGGGTCCCCCTATTTTAGTAGCCAGTAAAGGCTACGCAGACAGCTGAGGGCTCATATTCATAGCAGGCTACAAATATCGGCCTCCGGCCGTCGGCTTTCCCCCTCTGGCGCAGAAAATTGCGCGGGAGCCCACACCGTTTTTTTTTTTTAATTCAACGCTCATGAAGGCTACTTTCACACTTGCGTCGGTACGAGTCCGTCGCTATGCGTCGGGCCGACGTACCGACGCACGATGTGAAATTTGTGCACGACGTGGCAGCGGATGCAGTTTTTGGTGCAGTTTTAGATGCAGTTTTTGGTGTAGTTTTTGATGCAGTTTTGATGCAGTTTTTGGTGCAGGTTTTGATGCAGGTTTCAATGCAGTCTTTGGTGCCGTTTTTGCGCGGTTTTGATGCAGTTTTTGGAAATAAATAAATAAACGGAAAATGTGCATGATTTGAATGGAAACATGCATGAAAAAACGGATTCAGAGGCTGGATTCATCATTTCACATCTCAGTTTCATCCGTTTTTTGCCGGATCCATCGCTGTGCGTTTTTTCGCCGGACAGAAAAACCGTTCCTCTGTATGTGTTTTCCGTCCGGCGGAAACAGCTTTTTTGACGGATTCGGCAAAAAATCGATGAAACGTGTGGCCATCAGGCGCAATCCGGCACTAATACAACTCTATGAGAAAAAAACAGATCCGGCAGAAAAAAACGGATTCTGTAAATGTGCTTGCAGGACGTGTTTTTTACCCATAGACTTGTATTAGCGACCGTCGGCACGAAAAACGTTCAAGTGAGCGTTTTTTTGTCCGTCGCATCCGCCATTTTCTACCGTGCATGCGCCACCGAAACTCCGCCCCCTCCTTCACGGACTTCAGAATGGGCAGCGGATGCGTTGAAAAACTGCATCCGCTGCCACGTCATGCACAAATTTCACAACGTGCGTCGGTACGTCGGCCTGACACATTGTGATGGACTCGTACCGACGCAAGTTTGAAAGTAGCCTTAATGAGCGTTCAATTTAAAAAAAAAACGCGGAAAAAACGGCATGGGCTCCCGCGCAATTTTCTGCGCCAGTGGGGGAAAGCCGACGGCCAGGGGCCAATATTTGTAGCCTGCTATGAATATCAGCCCGCAGCTGTCTGCGTAGCCTTTACTGGCTATTAAAATAGGGGGACCCCCCAAAAAAATGACGTGGGGTCCCCCTATATTTTATGGCCAGAAAGGCTACGCAGACAGCTGCTGGCTGATTTCATAGCCTAGAGAGGGGCCATGGATATTGCCTCACCCCCCCCCCCCCCCCGGCTACAAATACCAGTCCGCAGCCGCTCCAGAAATTCTGACACTTAGACCCTCTCTTCCCACTCCCGTGTAGTGGTGGGATATGGGGTAATAAGGGGTTAATGTCACCTTGCTATTGTAAGGTGACATTAAGCCGGGTTAATAATGGAGAGGCGTCAATAAGACGCCTATCCATTATTAATCCAATAGTAATAAAGGTTTAATAAAACACGCACACATTAGGAAAAAAGTATTTTCATATTCTTCATTTAACCATACTTACCATACTTCAGCGCCTGCAAAAAACGTAAAATAATAAACCGTATACTACCTGTCCGCCGTAGTCCCATTAATAACGAGTGTCCCACGACGATCTCCCCTATAGAACAGTGACATCGGGTGATGTCACTGCTCTATAGGACCCTCAGTGACACACTGACAGGAGACAATGGCTCCTGCAGTGCATCACTGAGATGTTACTATAGTTCAAAGTCTCACTTTATGGCAATTGCTGCGTGGGAAAATTTCTCATACAGCAATGCCAAAAGTGAGACTAGGGACTATTTTTTTTACAGCGGTGGAGGAATACAGTGCGGAAGGATACCTTCCTCCAGTCATTGTGTTCAGTACTGTTGAGTATGTACTCTATGTTATATGTACTGTATGTATGTATTGTATGTAATGTATGAATGTATTGTACGTAGTATGTATGTAATTTTTTTTTTTTTTAGATTCAACACATTAGCCGGATGATGGGACTACTACTCTCCCATCATTGGCTAATGTGTCAATCACTGTCACTGTTGCAGACATCGTCCGATGGGACATGTAGTCCCATCGGACGATGCCCGCACAGAGCCACGGCAGCCCGCACAGACCCCCGGCAAGCAGCACAGAGCCCCGGCAAGCCACACAGAGCCTCGGCAAGCCTCACAGATCCCCGGCAAGCCGGCACAGAGCCCCGGCAAGCCGCACAGAGCCCCGACAAGCCCGCACAGAGCCCCGGCAAGCCCGCACAGTGCCTCGGGAAGCCCGCACAGAGCCCCGGCAGGCACGCACAGAGCCCCGGCAGGCACACACAGACCCCCGAGACCCCCGTACAGATCCCCGGCAGGCACGCACAGAGCCCCGGCAGCCCACAGAGACTCCCAAGACGCCCGTACAGATCCCCGGCAGGCCCGCACAGACCCCGCCCGCACACACAGACACGCACAGTGTCCGCCCACGCACCACCCACACTCTTCCCCTCTCCGGAACAGGATGTAGAAGGACAGAAAGGGCTTATTTACATTCCGATATTTGTGTCCCATTGACTTGCATTAGTATCGGTATCGGCGATATCCGATATTTTTTGAATATCGGCCGATCCAATCCGATACTGATACTTCTTGATATCGGAAGGTATCGCTCAACACTAGTTATGGGAAATATGAAAATTACACCTAAAACCAGATAAAAAGGGGAGAAGTTAAAGAAGTTGACTAAATCTTTGCATTGCGTGTCTGTGTGTGCCATACTAAGCATTGAGAACAGAAAGAGAACTGTCTGAGGACTTGAGAACCCAAATTGTTGAAAAATATCAATAATCTCAAGGTTACAAGTTCATCTCCAGATATCTTGATGTTCCTTTGTCCACGGTGCACAACATAATCAGGAAGTTTACAATCTATGGCCCTGGACGTGGATGGCAGAGAAAAATTGCTGAACAGTTGCAATACAGAATAGTTCAGATTGTGGATAAGCAGCCCCAATCAAGTTCCAAAGAAATTCAAGCTGTCCTGTAGGCTCAGGGCAAATCAGTGTCAGCACGAACTAGCTGACACAGAGACATAAAAGACTAGACTAGAGTGCAGTTTGCCAAAATGTATGTAAGCCAAAATCCTTCCGGAAAATCACCAACAAAGAAAAGAACATAGTACCTACAGTCAAATATGGTGGAGGTTCAAATATATTTTGGGGTTGTTTTGCTCCCTCTGGCACAAGATGCCTTGACTGTGTGCATGAATGGGAAGATTACCAAAGGATTTTGGGTTGCAATGTAGTGTGCAGTGTCAGAAAGCAGGACAATGACTCTAAGCATACTTCAAGAAGCACCTAGAAATGGATGGAAACAAAGTGCTGGAGAGTTCTGAAGTGGTCAGCAATGAGTCCGGACCTAAATCTCATTGAATACCTGAGGAGAGATCTCCAAATTGCTGTTGGGAGAAGGCACCCTTCAAAAATGAGAGACCTGGAGCAGTTTGCAAAAGAAGAATGGTCTAGAATTCCAGCTGAGAGGTGTAAGAAGATTGTTCATGATTATAGAAAACGATTGATTGCAGTTATTTATTCCATAGGGTGTGCAACCAAATATTAAGTGGAGAGTACCAACAAATTTGTCCTGCCATTTTTAAGATTTTGTGTGAAATTTTGTCCAATTTGCCGTTTTTTTTTGGTGTTACAATACACACAAAGGAAATAAACATGTGTATAACATAACATGTAATGCAATAATTTCCTGGGAGAAATACTTCATTTTATAGAACAATTTCAAGGGTGCCAACACTTTTGGCCGTGAATGTAAATGTTTAGACCTCCAGAAACTAAACTGGGGCAGGATAGTACATGGACCCGAATGTCCAGCTTTGCTGCCCATTGCTTTAGTTTTGCTTGGTCCCGTGTTCTGTAAATCAGACTGCATGCCAAAAGTTTTTTTGATTTTACTTTGATCTGTTCATGACCCTCTTTTGGATCACAGATGTGTTGACCCACATTTCACCAAGGCAAGTTCTTTAAAAGGACACATATGTTTAAAGATTAAAGGGATTTTTCAATTAGAGGCAATTCCCTTTCACTCATTTGGAGCTAATAGAGGGGGGTATCCTTCTCAAGATCCTCATCATTCAGAAACATTACAAAGAGTTTTTCTTTCTCTGGATTACATAGACAACCTATTGATTTGAATAGACAATATGTAACGTGTAATTTTCCCTGTAGGGGTGCGGCTGGAAAACTAAATGCTTACCAGTAGATGTGCGGCAGTATATGGCTGTGTACACACGTTCCGGATTTTTTGCATTTTTTTGCTATAAAAACGCGATAAAACACTTAAAAACGCATACATATGCATCCCATCAATTATTATGCATTCCGCAATTTTTGTGCATATGTTGCTTTTTTTCAGCGAAAAAAAAAATGCATTGCGGTAAATAGCGCAGCATGTTCATTAATTTTGCGGATTTTTGGTGGATTTCCCACTATATTATTGCATTGGGAACCTGCGGAAAAAAACACAAAAAATCTGCAAAAAAAAAAAAAATGCGGAAAAAAAAACGCATGCGGATTTCTTGCAGAGAATGTCCTTTTTTTTTTCAGGAAATTTCTGCAAGAAATCCTGACGTGTGCACATAGCCTTTTAGTTTAGTGATGGGGCTTTATCAGGGGTACATTGTGCTAAATAAAGAACTGATAACACAAAATATTACTTTCAATAAAGTACATTCTGTTAATGATTAGCTATTCTATACAACTGTATTTCACTATATATCTAATGGTATCATTCTGTTTTAGTGTAATTCCTGTTTTATTCATCTTTCCTGTATTTTATTATGGGAACATGAAGGAATGCTACGGGAACAGAAGCCACAGGTAATACCTATTAGCTAGTTTCTATAAAATAATACAGAAATATTTTAAAAAAATAATACTTAGCTAAGGATGACAGCATATAAGAAAAGATGCGTATATAGAACAAATATAACAATCTTTATTTAAATAGGATTTGCCATTTCCGACTGCACATGCGTGGCTGGAACTCCACCCCCTCCTCCCCGGACCTTATAATGGGGCAGCGGATGCATTGTAAAACTGCATCCGCGACGGCCCCGTACCGAAGCTAGTGTGAAAGTAGCCTTAGGCTTCTTTCACACTTCCGTCTTTCCAGATCCGTTGCAATGCGTCGTTTTGGGAAAAAAATGGATCCTGCAAATGTGCCCGCAGGATCCGTTTGTTTCCCATAGACTTGTATTAGCGACGGATGGCCACACGTCACATCTGTCGTGCGACGGATCCGTCGTGTTTTGGCGGACCGTCATCTGGAAAAAACGTTTAATGTATCGTTTTTTGTCTGCATCGGGAAAACGTGTCGAGACGGATCCTGCGGCATACGTCGTTAACTATAATGGAAGCCTATGGACGCAGGATCCGTCGTGACACGTCGTATGACGGAATCCAGCGCTGGAATCCGTTTTTTTTTTACTCTGAGCATGCTCAGAATCAGGAATTTGTGTCCAATTGGCCAGACAGGCCCCAAATCTATATAAACCTGGCCTGGGGAGTCACCCCCAAATGTGCCAGCAAGACTCCTGCCAGCCTGAAGACAGCCAGCCAGTCAATATATTGGTTTCCCTATTTTCCAGGAGCCAATCACATTTGAGAGACTCTCATTTTTAGGCATGGAAAACGGATCCATCAAAAAACGGATGGTAAAAATGGACAAAACTGATGCAACGGATCCACTTTTTCCGACGGAACCGTGTAGCGGATCCGTTGAAGTACTGGATGCGTTGCATCCGTCGATACGTCGTGCCGACGCATTGTGACGGATTCAAAAAAAGGAAGTGTGAAAGTAGCCTAAGCTACACACAGTGTCAGGTCGGCGCTGTTATACTGATTACAATGATACATTGGTTGATGAAATTCATCTTGTGGTTGTTTAATCGTTATTTTCAGTTTTGAGTTAATGATATGCTCGTGCTCCAGGGCAGCCAGTGGGGGTCTTAATGTGGTGCTCTGATTAGATATTCGTAATGCAGACTGCTGACAGGTCACTGATCCCTCACTGACCTGCCCCCTAGTTTACATAATGAATATCTGTACATACTGAAGTAAGAAGAAAAAATGCTTCTGCAGGCAGGCAATCTCCGTGAGCTGCTAGTGTGCAGGCGCGGGCGGCACCATCTTGGAGGAGGAAATTTTTGTTTTCTTCTCCAGCAAGATGACGTCGCTGGTGCCTGTGCAATAGCAGCTATCGGATCTCTATACACACAAAAAGCTGCTACTGTGCAGGCGCAGCAGGTGCCATGTTTAAATTGATTTTTTTTTTACTTGCTCAATAGCATCAAGAATAGTTATTAACTGGGCACTAAACATGCGATTATGCTTCAGCGCAGGTGTCACGGCTGGCACCTGCCTGCAGAAGCATTTTTTTATTTTATTTCTGAAAGTAAAGATTAAAAAAAAATTACCACAAGGCTGATTTCATCGACCAAGGTGTCATTTTAATCAGTATAACTGTACCGACCTGACACTGTCTGTAGATGACTCTGCACAATGCTGCCGGTTCCCTTTAACCGTTTCCCAATATATGATGTAATATTACGTTGTGTCCCCCTCTTTGATGTGGGCTCAGTTCCCCGCCCAGCAGATGATAGCTGTGCTAGACTTCATTCAGACGTCCATTTTATACGTACGTTTTCTCTTCATGTCTCACAGATAGGACACATACCCATTATAGTCTATGTGGCTGTTCACATGTCTGTTTTTTGCTGACCCCATGTCTGCAAAAAACCACGATGACATGTCCATTGTTTATGGGCGTCACCAATGAAAATTTACTGTACAATTAATTCTATGTATGCGGGAAAGCCCTGGAAGTAGACGGATTGCATCAGTGCAGGCTATGATTAACATTGCAATGAATAGGTGAAGCTCTGTAATTCATTTATGTGTTTTTTCATAAGTGGAAAATCACTGCCGAAACTGATGGTGAAAGCTGACACAGAGAAAACACTGGTGATAAAAATTGGATCCTAAAATACTGATGACAGACATCTGAATGAGGCTTTACTCAGCCATAATCTGCCTTTGACAACTGCAGGGGAGCTGTTCTAACCGGGCTTGATATCCAGGGGTCTGCTGAAGAAACCCGTGCCTGTCATGATGGTGCTATTACAAAAGTCAGCCCATTCGTGGTGTTCATAGGAGATTGTCATTTTTGCAATATATTCAGGAATACTGTTAATATTAGTGATCAGATGATGGCAGGTTTATGTCTCCTAAGGGGACCTCAAAATACAATAAAAATAATAATATATACAGTAAAACAATTTTAACAAAAGGGTAAAAAACTGTGGAAGTGAATAATAGAGTTGTGTCTTCATGCAGCTGTTATCAAGCATGGCATATTACATACTAACCAGTAAAAAGGAACCTGTCATCTGATTTGTGCTGCCCAAACCAAGGATAGAATATAAATCAAATCCTGGCTGCGTGATTGATGTCGGGTATATTTTTTTTCTGAAATACTTCAGCATATCAATTATAGTTATAAGATCCTATAAGGAAAGACTTGCATTTCAGAGAGCATAAACCTGGCTACATCCGTGCAGACTGGCTCTGATTCGTGCTTCTCAGTTTGGGCAGAATGAATCAGATGACAGATACCTAAGGGTATGTTTCCATGTGCGTTTTTGACGCTTCATTTTGCCGCAGCGTCAAAAACGCAGCGTCCAGATGTTACAGTATAGTGGAGGGGATTTCATGAAATCCCGTCTCCACTATGCAGGAAAAAACGGATGCGGCAAAGCCGCGAAAAAGCACATGTGGCACGTTTTTTCAGAACGCAGCCTGTTGTTACAATGAGCAAAACACGCAAGAACAACGCAGGTGACCTGCCAGTGACCTCAGGTGCAGATTTGGTCAGGATTTTACTTGCATAAAATCCTGACCAAATCCTGAAGCAAGCCTGAACGTGGACACATACCCTTAGGGTACCATCACACTAAGCGACGCTGCAGCGATACCGACAACGATGTCGATCGCTGCAGCGTCGCTGTTTGGTCGCTGGAGAGCTGTCACACAGACAGCTCTCCAACGACCAACGATCTCGAGGTCCCCGGTAACCAGGGTAAACATCGGGTTACTAAGTGCAGGGCCGCGCTTAGTAACCCGATGTTTACCATGGTTACCAGCGTAAACGTTAAAAAAAACAAACACTACATACTTACCTTCAGCTGACTGTCCTCTGGCGCTCTGCTTTTCTCTGCACTGTCAGCGCCGGTCAGCCGGAAAGCAGAGTGGTGACGTCACCGCTGTGCTTTCCGGCTGGCCGGCGCTGACACAGGATGCAGGAGGAGTGCAGAGAAGCAGAGCGCTGGGGACAGACAGCTGAAGGTAAGTATGTAGTGTTTGTTTTTTTTAACGCTTACGCTGGTAACCAGGGTAATCATCGGGTTACTAAGCGCGGCCCTGCGCTTAGTAACCCGATGTTTACCCTGGTTACCAGTGAAGACATCGCTGGATCGGTGTCACACACGCCGATCCAGCGATGTCAGCGGGAAGTCCAGCGACGAAATAAAGTTCTGGACTTTCCTCAGCGACCAACGATCTCCCAGCAGGGGCCTGATCGTTGGTCGCTGTCACACATAACGATTTCCTTAACGATATCGTTGCTACGTCACAAAAAGCAACGATATCGTTAACGATATCGTTATGTGTGACGGTACCTTTACACTTAGTTCCACAGGAGCTGTAGAATCCTGTATGCAGTGTGCTCCCCCTGGTGGTGGATGCTGGCAGCCAGAATGTTATTATCTAACTTGTATTTTATGGCTCTCTAATGCAATTAGGATAATTTGGTTTCTGTAATAGAAAAACATATCCACTGTGAAGCATATTTTAGATCTATATTTGACCTATTATATTCACGCTTTACTCCTTTATTGTTGTAGACCTCCCATATAATATCATTAAATGTTCCCTAAAAGATATATGTAGTGCATGCATCCGTATGATGGAAGTCAGGCACTTATAAACAGTGTTTGTCACCTACATCGCACGCTATGTTCTCTGCTGACTTTTCTCCATGTTTCTCACAGCTGTTTGGTGCTGAACATTGGATCCCAGGTTACAGACAACACTCACAGATATGATGACTGTGCGGTCTTACACACCTATACCACATCTGTCTTCATGACCTCGTTCTGCCTTGCAACCTTATGCATTTTGGTAAGTAATTACAACATAACACAAAGATGGCCTAAAAATGTCACAAAATTGGCATAAATTACGACAGGAATGTACTCCAGCACACGCTTCCTCAAGACTGGGGTGTGAAAGAAGTGCAGTGTGTCCCGTGATCACTAGTATCTTTGGACACTGGCCTAATACTTTGCGGGCACTTCAGCTGGTTTATCCATCTTTCCAATGATCAATAATGCTTTAACTGGTGTGACGCTGCATTCATCCCTGCCATAACCTGTACATTTCATCTCTTTCTAGGCAATAGTAGCATACTCCTGTCGATTGTTCAAAATGTATCAAAAAGACTCAAGACCAGAACAAGACCATTGGGCCGTCATCACTGCTACCAGGCATAGCTTCCTACTGTTTCCGTCCATCTTTCTTTTCTGTAGCTTACCAGGTCAGTGTGCTAGTCACAAGTCCTGTATTTCAGCAGTGTTACATTTAAGGGTTTTTCTGACAGTGAAAACTGACTTCATATTGGAACAGACACCATTTTAGTCATAGTCTGATACTGACAGTATAATAATGTTGTAGAACATTTGTAGCACTGGGATAATTCATCAAAGGGTTAAGAGAGATTGTTTTAACAGTTTTCACTTAAAAGGATCTGTCGCCAGATTTTACAGTTCAGACTGCGTGCATTATTGAATAGATCTTTTAGATATCATGAATTTTTGAGCCTTTTATACTTACTTTAAAAACATTGTGAAAATGGCTTTTTAAGTTTGCCTGTATCATTAAAATGAGAATGTTAGCTAAAGCTTGATTCAAAGTACTCAATTATTATTAGGATTTTACAGCCTTTCTGACGTGGATATATGTTAATAATGGATGCAGTGTGTATGGTGACAGATCCACTTTAAAGAGGATCTGTGACACCCAGAAACACTATTTACCTGCAGATACAGGGTTAATCTGCAGGAAAATAGCATTTCAATCCTGTTTAGCCGGCTTACTGGAGCAGCGGCTACTGGGAGAAATTTATGTTTTATTCTCCCTGCACCCGCTTGCAGTTTTTTCCATATGAGAACAAAGAATTAGGCATGTTCACTGACTGATCCTTTTTATCCTAACTCCTGCATCTGGGAAACATCCCTAACATCTGGTTCGGAAGAGTTTCCTCTTTACCTATATAGGCACTTGGTAAAGCAATGACTTTTCTTTTATATATTTTTGGTACTTTTTTCCAAAATTATCAGACAATTCTGTAATATATAATATTTACCGTACATTGATTTAGACACTTAAAGGATCAAATGTGAGAATTAATTTGAAGTATTTGTTGAATAAAATGTATAAATAGATAAATATAATAATTATCAATGTGTCTTTTTTTCAATCACAGTTGTCACACTGACCCTTGTTAGCTTAAAGGGGATACACAGTAGCTACCAAGCATTGTGTTATATCCAGGTGAGTTAATAAGAATGACCTTTAACATAAAAGGGTTTTTCGGTTTTAGTTACTGAAGCTTCTTCACTGTAAGAAGACCAGTTTTCCAGTATACTTTATGAATCAAACCCCTATGGCTCACAGAATGTTTGTTCACTGTCATTGTATGGGATCCGTCACGACTGAATAGCGGGAGAAGGGGCAGTACTCTGCTCTTAGAGAGTATGCTACATTTTATTAATTGGTTAGACACCGTTTATGTCTTTTATGACAGTGGTCCCTAGGACCTGTGATATTATGGACTAGATATGGACAGATATGCAGTAATGGACGATGGGTCTCTTACTTACCAATGCATCGTTGTTTTTGGAATCAAGGATAGTGCTTTCGCATTGACCAATAATATGGCAATGTAAATTAAGCTTTTGGTCCAGCGTGATTGAAACCCAGATAGCTGGACCTCCCGTAGAGGTCCGAACTTGTGTTACTTAGAAAGTAATTTTTTGAATGCAAATGAAATAAAATAACATCGAGTATGAACTCCCTTGTGTGAACCTCGTCCCAACATGTGAAGCCACGACACAGATCAGATCCCCATGTACGGTATAGAACAAAAGTGAGTACACCCTTCACATTTTTATAAACATTTTACTATATCTTATTATTATTATATCACAATTTGGCCATATTCACTTAGGGGTGTACTCACTTTTGTCACTGGAGGTTTAGACATTCATGTTGAGTTATTTAGAGGGCGCACCAAAGTTACACTGTTATACAAGCTGCACACAGACTACTTTACTTCGTGTCATATCTTCAGTGTTGTCCCAAGAAAAGATATAATAAAATATTTACAAAAATCTGAGGGGTGTACTCACTTTGCTATTAAAACTTCCATCTTTCAGGCATTTACTGCAATTTCCCAAGGATTTCTGAACAGCCTGGCATATGGATGGACACAGCAAATGATTCGCTGCCTGAAACAGAATAGTTGCCGCGATGTGGATACCCAGACACCTCTTCTTCGCTCTCAGAAAAATCTTTATGCCAGCATGCAGACATCTAACACCTACATAGCGCCGCGCACGGTTTCTGCATTTTAATGGCCAATATCAATAATCGTGGACCATGGATTCTATAAAATACATTGGAATAGATGTAATACTAGCTGGTGACACAATCCTGAAGAAGGATTCCTTCTATGAATTGGATTGCCTTCTCTGGTAGAAGGATGGAGATCAGTCATGCCTTGGAGTAATGGTTAAGATGTGCCACAAAGAATCGAACCAGTGAACGTACGGATGCCCCCAACAATGCCAATCTATGAAGAC
This sequence comes from Ranitomeya imitator, assembly GCF_032444005.1. Lineage (NCBI taxonomy): Eukaryota > Metazoa > Chordata > Amphibia > Anura > Dendrobatidae > Ranitomeya > Ranitomeya imitator. Next base: position 243,645,050 of record NC_091282.1, read on the forward strand.
ATCTTGAAGTTGTTTGTGAATTAAGGTCTTTAAGCCATTTATATGAATGAAAGATAATATTTATAGAAAGAAAAGTGCAGTTGAATCTTCACAAACTTGTAGGAAAGGCACAGTCTACTCTATTCCATAGCACAGTGCAATGAGAGGCCAGTGACCGGTGTCAGTTTTAGTGACACCAGAGATATTTATTGGTAAAAATACTCGCCTATGTTATATGGACAGAGGCAGTATTATGTTATCTGTTCTTTGGGTCTAGTGAAAGGGAAAAAAGCTGACAAATAGGAAACTGCAGAAACTCCTGCAAGAAGGGTATGGAAATAATTTATTTGAAGTGAAGTCGCTGCTCTTTCTTGTTGTCTGTTTTGCTTATATCAATTATGATCGTTGTATCACAACATATCGCTTCTCTTTTGTACGACAGATACATTAAAATAGTGCAGAAAGCAGCACAGCATGTATACATACAAATGTGAGCACTCAGCATGCAGCATGCATCTCTCCGCGTGAGCCCTGCAGCCATAGTGGAGGTATACACAATTAATGGCATCACCAGTATTGGCTGAGGAGGTATTTCAGGATCTGCTGGGAGTAGATGACAGCCAGGGTTACCTGCTATTCACACCCTCCGTACACTGCTGTATGCACTATGATCCAGGCAGCAGTGTGCCGATTTAGGGTATGTTCACCTGTGCAAATCTCCCGCTGTCATGTAGCAGCAAATCTGCAATGAGTTACATGCAGGTTCTTAATGGATTCAGGGTATGTGCACACGTATTCTGATCTACTGTGGATTTTTCCGCAGCAGATTTGATAAATCTGCAGTGGAAAACCTCTGCGGATTTATTGCAGATTTACCGCAGTTTTTCTGCGGTTTTCACTGCGGTTTTACAACTGCGGATTTCTATTGGAGCAGTTGAAAAACCGCTGCAGAATCCGCAGAAAGAAGTAACATGCTGCAGAATTTAAACCGCTACGTTTCCGCGCGTTTTTTTCCGCTGCATGTGCACAGCGTTTTTTGTCTCCCATAGGTTTACTCATGGGAAACTGCTGCGGATCCGTAGCAAAATCCGCATCGTGTGCACATACCCTTACTTCAGATTCTAGACTTTGCATTGCGTCATAGCCACCATGTGTGAACATACCTTTAAGAAAGAAAAATGTCACATTGCAGCCATTTTATAAGGTTCATGAAAATGCACTAATTGATATCACTCTTTAAAGGTGACCTTCCACCTCCAGAAACGCTGTTAACCTGCAGATATAGTGGCGATCTGCAAATAAATAACATTTAAATCCTGTTCAGTGGTCTTACTGGTATCGTGTGCTTCTCTTTCCTGCAGCCGCTCGCCTACGGTCATTGGAGTGGTGCGGGGACTGACAGTCACTGTGGACGCTCCTCTGGCACACTGATTGACAGGCTTATGCAAAACAGACCGTCAGCCATAATCCCGGGGACTGACTACAGCACACTCATATGGAGTGGCGACTGTAACTGCTCCCGGCACTGCGCCAACGACTGGAAGCGAACGGCTAGAGAATAAAACTTTCTCTCTTTATCTGCTGTCCCAGTAACACTCCCAGACATGAGATTACTGCGAGTTACCACTATATCAGGGGGTTTATAGCGTTTTTGGAGGTGACAGGTTCCCTTTAAGTGATGCGGCACGTACCAGGTTGATATTACTGGTACCCAGCCATATTCTTAAATAGAAAGTTAGTAATAGTACATTTTATTTGTGTTAAATCTGTTTTTATTACATGGTTTTATATTGTTTTTATTTTGTAAAGAAATAAAGTATTTTCTTTGTGTAACCGTTTTCCCTTTTCTATCGGAGCACTAGATTTCTCCACATGCTCATGCATTATTTTCTAATCCATTGCATTCCTTTTTTCTTGCCTGTTTTCTACTCCTTAAGTTTTCATTAAAGGGGTTGAATCAACTTTTTAGATGTGTAAAGTTGCAAAGTGCATGTAAAAGAAATCAATCATGCAAGTTACCTGTCTTTAAAAATCCTCTCCAGTCTCACAAATGGAGACATTTTTAATTTTATAGTTTTTTGTTGCGTAAGTGGCTGGCTGCTAAACATTGGATGGATGTATGCGTTTTACAAATTGTTTTAAAGGGAACCTTTCAGCAATTTTTCTTTTGAGATCCCTGGGGAATATGGTGCCTGTTCGAGATCTTGGGCAGGGGAGCAGATTATAGAGAAGAGTGACCTTCCAAGTCAGACAGGAGGCCAGCGGCCGGAGGAGGAAGATGGAGAGAGGCCAGAGAACTGTACAGGCCAATCCCCCTGCATTTGTGAGCCTTTTTGCATAAACATTAGCCGATGGATGTCTAGAAAATGGGGAAACAAACTTATAATACAAAGGTATAGATCTAACCAACATTTCAGATGCTTTACACAATGACGTAGAGTAGGGGCAAAAACTTGCTGATGGGTTCTCTTTAAGACCTAAGAAACGCATACACTAAGAATGCAATTTATTGTGACCGGACCACCCTTTAAGAGATGTGTTATGTACATTATTATATATCCACCCCTAAACATTATGGGTCTGATTCATCATTGCAGTTTCTCCACTCTTCTGGGTTAATTTGCTCCTTTTTAGTTTTTAGTGGCTTTAATATTTGCACCTCATTGTCTATACATTTTGTGCCACTTTTAAGTTATTTTTTTAAGTCCTTTTTTAATTTTTCCTCAACAACTTTGCTTATTCAGATGTTTTAGACATATTCATGAAATGCAACTTTTACCAAATGTCACATATTTCGGCGCATCTCATTCTTCTCCAGGAGGCTAAAGTTTCTAGGGGAGTTTTCAATTTGGTGCAAAAGACAAAAGTAAAAAGCATTTTACATTTTGTGTCAAATTCATGATCCTTGTGTGCCGTTTTGAAGAACTTGGCACCAAAAAAACATCAATTAATTAACTAATACCAAAAGACACACAAAAAAGGAAAAACAACTTTAATAAATCACAAATGTTGAATTGAGCCTTTTGAGATCCATTTTTGCTATGTCAAACTGGTAATTGCTTGTGCTTTCCTGTTGGCAAACTCCAGTGCTGGTACTTCAATCACATAAGTGACCACATTGTGACATCAGCCTTCTTTCACCTACACATTGCCCAGCACAGAATGTGGCAAGCATTGCTCAGGAGGAATTTCTTCGCCCTGAATCACAAGTTTCCACAGCACACTATGTACATCGACGGTTGCTACATTTCTTTTACGTATTACACTAAGCAAGCACTTGATAATCATACTTCAACTAAGTGACATAAGTTATGCCAATGTGCGTGTCACACAAGCCGTCCTGCGTACTAACGGAGACCATGATGACCGCTAATGTTTATCCAAAGTGTGTGAGTTCTGCCTAAGAATAGATGAGGCAGCAGACGCTGCGTCGCCGAAGCAGGTCACTCAGAGGAGACATACTGGAAATCTAGAATCTCAATTTGTAGATAAAATATATAGCAAATGTCACTTTTTTTTACCTTCCTCTCAAGAGTTCAGAAATGAGTCTTAACCCCTTTACCCCAAGGTGGTTTACACGTGAAAGGGAACATGTCACCAAGAACAATGCTGTTAACCTGCAGATTAACCCTATATCTGCAGGTTAACAGCATTATTATGCTGTCCGGCACCTGCACGCAGCCAAATGCAGTGGGGAGAAAATTATCTTTATTCTCCTCGCCAGCTTTTACTAGCATTTAGTATTCAGTCATGAGGGGCGAGGCAGAGCCGGTCAAGTCAATTCTCTGAGTATACAGAGAGGCCGCTGTAACCGCCCCACCTGGCTCTGACTGACACTGGCTCTACGTTACCGCCAGCTGTCAGGGCCGGGGGTGAAGAGCAGAATCTCTCCCTCGAGTGACCCCATTTTGGAAATTATGCCCCTTAGGGAATATATCTACAGGTGTAGTGACAATTTTGACTCCATGGGTGTTTTCCAGAAACAAGCAGCAATGGATGTGAGTGAAAATTGCAAACTGCCATTGTAGTGCCCAGTACATTATGCCCAGCTCATACTTCTGGAGACATGCACCTTTAATCTAGGCAGGCTCTCATCGCTACAGAAATGCCAAACATGTGGGTGCTATATGTGGTTTAGGCACACTGGGGCTCAGAAGGAAGGGGGAATTTGGATTTGGAAGCGCAGAATTTGCTGAATTTGTTTTGGAGGGTGAGGAGCCATTTCGCTTTTCAAGAGTCTTTGTATTACCAGTAACTTGGAAGTCCCCTATATTTCCGTTAACAGATGACGGATCTGAGTGGGGATGTGTTTTGTTTTTTTTGTGGATTGAGTTGAAGCTTTTCTTAGGAACATTTTACATAATGTTTGGGATTACATTTATAGGGTGCCTTACGCTGAGCACTTATATTGGGGGTTTCCATCTAAATCTTTGACTGACGAGATTCCCAGAGGGATCCATTCACTATAATGAGGCAGCAGAGTTACTCTGGACTCCATCTGGCCACTGTTCAGCAGTGTTCTTTTCAGAATTGCACAAAACTTTGGCCAACTGCACTTTCATGCAATCCTAAAAAGACAGACACCGCCGGATAACAGGCATCCACAGTGCCTCCATCTGCCTCATTATAGGGAATCTTTTGTCGGGAGTTCCGTCTGAATCACCTACTTCAGAGATTTACATGGAAACCCTGTTGTGAGCCGAACCTTCCTGCGATCTTTGGGACGCAGAATGAACAAATCAACAGCAGATGAAGAATTGGTTTTATTTTTTTTTCATGCTGTTCCTCGTGCAGTATAAGTGATTAGGCGACTTTATTCTTCGGGTCTGTGCAATTTCTGCGATACCAGATTTATATCAGGATTTTATGTTTGGCAGCTGTCACACACTAAAAGACATTTTTTATTGAAAAAACTAGTTTTTGCATCGCCATATTTTGGGAGCTATAATTTTTCCATATTTCGTGTGATTGGAGTATGTGGAGTCGGGAAGGAATTTTTTTCCCCAATGTGGAGCTTACTCTTTGCCACATGGGTTTTTTTTTGCCTTCCTCTGGATCAACATGTTAGGGCATGTTAGGTTAGGCTATGGGTTGAACTAGATGGACTTATAGTCTTCCTCCAACCTTAATAACTGTGTAACTATGTGAGGGCTTATATTTTGCAGGACGAGTTGATGTTTTTATTGGTACCATGTTCGGGCACATGACATTTTTTAAAACTTTTTTTTTTTTTAAACACTTATTACGTGCTAGTGTCCAAAGGAAATCTGCAATGACAGGCATGGGGTTCTTCTGAAGACCCCGGGCTGTCATACCAACTATTGATGAGTGAGCACACTCATGTGCTAACCAAGTGTCTTTGGTGTGCTCAAAAAAAAAAAAATACTTAAGCATTTTTTTCGAGCACACCGAAAATACTCGATTAGGACACAAGCGAGCTTGGATAACATCTTATCCGAACACGCTCGCTCACCACTAATGCCAACCCATCGGTGCCGGTGATGATGTGATGGAGGCGCCGATGGGCAGTGTTTGTGACACGCTTCCGGTAAGCGCGAGTTAAGTGCTGCTGTTGGTGATTGACAGCGGCACTTAACAGCCACGGGTGGATCATGATTCCACATGCAGCTGTTAGGGGCACATGACAGCTGTCATGTGTCTGAAAGATGCGGGTTCAGCGGCCGAGCCCGCATCAGACGGAGGGAGGCGACCTATGATGTATCTGTACGTCATAGGTTGTAAAGGGGTTAAACTATAATTTTTATTACAGTTTAAGTTTAGACAATATGTGCAACAACAAATATCAAACAATCATAAAAATTGACAAGGCAGCGTTGTAATATAAACGTGTATAAGACATAGATGAATAATTTCAAGGCCCTGCAAACCAAATCCTGTTCCACTGTATTGCAAGACCTCAAATGTTGCTTAGGGCACCGAAGAACCTATCCCTGAAAGCTTACACATACAACCCCTGGAAAAATATGGAATCACCGGCCTTGGAGGATGTTCATTCAGTTGTTTAATTTTGTAGAAAAAAAGCAGATCACAGACATGGCACAAAACTAAAGTCATTTCAAATGGCAACTTTCTGGCTTTAAGAAACACTAAAAGAAATCAAGAACAAAAAAATGTGGTTGTCAGTAATGGTTACTTTTTTTAACCAAGCATAGGGAAAAAATTATGGAATCACGCAATTCTGAGGAAAAAATTATGGAATCATGAAAAACAAACAAAAAAACACTCCAAAACATCATTAGTATTTTGTTGCACCACACTGGCTTTTATAACAGCTTGCAGTCTCTGAAGCATGGACTTAATAAGTGTCAAACAGTACTCTTCATCAATCTGGCTCCAACTTTCTCTGATTGCTGTTGCCAGATAAGCTTTGCAGGTTGGAGCCTTGTCGTGGACCATTTTCCTCAACTTCCACCAAAGATTTTCAATTGGATTGAGATCTGGACTATTTGCAGGCCATGAAATTGACCTTATGTGTCTTTTTTCAGGAATGTTTGCACAGTTTTTGCTCTATGGCAGGATGCATTATCATCTTGAAAAATGATTTCATCAAACCCAAACATCCTTTCAATTGATGGGATAAGAAAAGTGTCCAAAATATCAACATAAACTTGTGCATTTATTGAAGACTAGATGGTGGCCCGATTCTAACGCATCGGGTATTCTAGAATATGTATGTATATATATATATATATATATATATATATATATATATATATATATCAGCCGCATAGTATATAGCACAGGTCACGTAGTATATAGCAGCCACACAGTATATAACACAGCCACGTAGTGTATAACAGCCCACGTAATGTATAGCACAGGCCAAGCAGTATAACAGCCCACGCAGTATATAACACAGCCCACGCAGTATATAACACAGCCACGCATTATATAACAGCCCACGCAGTATATAACACAGCCCACGCAGTATATAACAGCCCACGCAGTATATAACACAGCCCACGCAATATATAACAGCCCACGTAATATATAGCACAGCCCCCGCAGTATATAACAGCCATGCAGTATATAACAGCCCACGCAGTATATAACACAGCCCACGCAGTATATAACACAGCTTCCATTCCTAGAGATGCATTGCAAAATTACCCAGATGACTTAGCAGTCTAGCGAGACCGCTAAGTCATCTGTGTAACTTTGCAATGCATCTTTGGGAAAGGAAGCGGGCGGCAGCCGCTTCCCGCATCGGTGGACGACGGAAGGTGAGAATAGCAGGTTTTTTGTTTCTTTTTATTATTTTTAACATTAGATTTTTTTAAAAAGTTGGTCACACAGGGTTAATAGCAGTGTTAACAGAGTGCGGTACACCGTGGCATAACACGGTCCGTTAACGCTGCCATTAACCATGTGTGAGCACTGACTGGAAGGGAGTATGGAGTGTGCGCCGGGCACTGACTGGACGGAAGTAGGGAGGGACTAATTCTCGGCCGGGCTGTGCCCATCGCTGATTGGTCGCGACCTGGCGGCCGCGACCAATCAGCGATATGGGATTTCCATGACAGACAGACAAACAGACGGAAGTGCCCCTTAGACAATTATGTATATACTAGATTGTGGCCCGATTCTAATGCATCGGGTATTCTAGAATATGCATGTCCCCGTAGTATATGGACAATGATGATTCCAGAATTCGTGGCAGACTGTGCCCGTCGCTGATTGGTCGAGGCAACCTTTATGACATCATCGTCGCCATGGCAACCATTATGACATCATCGTCGCTGTGCCCGTTGCTGATTGGTCGAGGCCTGGCGGCCTCGACAAATCAGAGACGCGGGATGTCTACGTCCTTTATGACATCATCGTCGCTGTGCCCGTTGCTGATTGGTCGAGGCCTGGCGGCCTCGACCAATCAGAGAAGCGGAATTTCCAGGACAGACAGACAGACAGACAGAAAGACAGACAGACAGACAGACGGAAAAACCCTTAGACAATTATATATATAGACTAGATTGTGGCCCGATTCTAACGCATCGGGTATTCTAGAATATGCATGTCCCCGTAGTATATGGACAATGATGATTCCAGAATTCGCGGCAGACTGTGCCCGTCGCTGATTGGTCGAGGCAACCTTTATGACATCATCGTCGCCATGGCAACCATTATGACATCTACGTCGATACTGTGCCCGTCGCTGAATCAGAAACGTGAGATGTCTACGTCCTTTATGACATCATCGTCGCTGTGCCCGTTGCTGATTGGTCGAGGCCTGGCGGCCTCGACCAATCAGAGACGCGGGATTTCCAGGACAGACAGAAAGACAATTTATATGCATGTATATATTTTTTTTTTTAAAAGTTCCTCTGGGGGTGCGCTTGCGCACTGAGTAGCGCTCTGTACATGGTGCAATTTCGCCCGTGTTGTTTTTTGTAAGAAACTTTAAAACATTATTTATTACATGGTCAGTGTACACTGGCTTAGTCTTCTTCTTTATTAAATGTACGCTATGCTCTTATGCAGCTGCGCAGTGGTGAATCGCATAAGAATGAGTTCATAGCCCCGGAAGTGATGACGCAAGTACGCTGTGTTCTTGTGCGACTGCGCACTGTGGAACGCAGTGAATCGCATATGGAGGAGTCCGTGGCTCCAGGGGTGATGACGCGGGTGCGCTGTGCTCTTGTGCGACTGCGCACTGTGGAACGCAGTGAATCGCATATGGAGGAGTTCATAACCCCGGAAGTGATAACACCGGTTCATTGTTCTGTGCCTTTTTAATAAGCTCAAAATTAAATGAGTATGGTCTCGCTTATAGCGCAATAGCGCCTTACATCTGTGAGAGACCGGGGCGCTGGGATATTTGAAGGCGCTCGAGGGTCCATTATAGGAATGTGTCACATGATATTGTGAGGCTAAACTATGACCCCGGAAGTACCGTTTAGGCCGGAATGAGCGGGGAAATCAGAGCTAAAAAGAAGGTATTTGTTCTATATAAGCTGGACACACTGCCTGCAACATAGGGCTGATTTAGTTCTGTGGTATTGGATGGACATTGTTCCCCACCGCATGTTAATGGGTTAGAGTGTGATCCTTATCTTCCTGAATCGTCACTCAGATAAGTTCTCTTAAATGCCTATAAGTATGTCTCCTGATGAACTGATTTCAGGGAAACGCGTCTTTCAGGGAAACGCGTCGAGATCTTCATACTTTAAAGAGAATTTTATTCTTGTTATTGCACGTTTTAGATTTTGTTTATTTATTTACACTGTTTGGAGTGTTATTTTGGGATTTGTTATGTTCTATTCTTATTAAGTATTGTTTTTGCCCCTAACTGTACATCTTGTATAGTACTTTGTTATCCCCTTACAAGTAGCCTAGGGTTTTACTAGGGGTAGACTACGTGGAGTGGGGGCGCCATTTGCGCAGGATCTTAGGGTGCCAACCCCCACTGGCAGGTAGGGTGAACTAGGGTGCTGATATAGGCTTCCTTAGTTTGTTGCTTATTACTACTTATGCAACATCCAAACAAGTGTTGGGGTATGCACTTAAGTATCTGGGTAAGTGCAATATGTTTATCTTTAGGAACTGTTAGTTTATGAGTGTTTGCTCTGCTGTTTGATTTTTTCTATTTTTCTTGCACGTAAGGGTCTATTAGGGTGATTTAGGGATAGCCTACGTTGAGCGGGGGCGCCATTGCGCAGGTTATATAGGGTGCCAACCTCCGCAGCAAGGTAGGGGACAGATAGTCGGGACCCTAGGGATCGAGAGCACCCTGTATCTTTATCTTATATCTCTGTGTCAAACAGTAGATACTGGTTTTAGGTTGTATGTGGTATGTGTTTTTTATTATAAAGAAAATTATTAAATGTTAAGTTTTATTGTGTATCTTATTCTATTCATATATGGTGTTCCTTCGCTGTGAATTTTTGTTTTTTGTTGGCACCTTTATTATTTGTTCTGTGATATCAGACAGAAAGACAGACAGAAAGACAGACAGACAGACAGACAGAAAGACAGACAGACGGAAAAACCCTTAGACAATTATATATATAGATAGATGTAATGACAGCCATTTCGCCAGTGCCTTTACCTGAGATGCAGCCACATATCATCAATGACTGTGGAAATTTCAATGTTCTCTTCAGGCAGTCATCTTTATAAATCTCATTGGAACGTCACTAAAAAAAAAGTTCCAGCATCATCACCTTGCCCAATGCAGATTCGCGATTCATCACAGAATAGGACTTTCATCCAGTCATCCACAGTCCACGATTGCTTTTCCTTAGCCCATTGTAACCTTGTTTTTTGTGTTTAGGTGTTAATGATGGCTTTCGTTTAGCTTTTCTGTATGTAAATCTCATTTCATTTAGGCGGTTTCTTAAGGTACCGTCACACATAGCGACGCTGCAGCGATACCGACAACGATCCGGATCGCTGCAGCGTCGCTGTTTGGTCGCTGGAGAGCTGTCACACAGACAGCTCTCCAGCGACCAACGATCCCGAGGTCCCCGGTAACCAGGGTAAACATCGGGTAACTAAGCGCAGGGCCGCGCTTAGTAACCCGATGTTTACCCTGGTTACCATCCTAAAAAGTAAAAAAACAAACGCTACATACTTACCTACCGCTGTCTGTCCTCGGCGCTCTGCTTCTCTGGTCTGGCTGTGAGCGCCGGGCAGCCAGAAAGCAGAGCGGTGACGTCACCGCTCTGCTTTCCGGCTGACCGACGCTCACAGCCAGAGCAGGAGGAGAGCAGAGCACAGCGCTGGAGGACAGACGGCTGTAGGTAAGTATGTAGTGTTTGTTTTTTTACTATTAGGATGGTAACCAGGGTAAACATCGGGTTACTAAGCGCGGCCCTGCGCTTAGTTACCCGATGTTTACCCTGGTTACCAGTAAAGACATCGCTGAATCGGTGTCACACACGCCGATTCAGCGATGTCTACGGGGAGTCCAGCGACGAAATAAAGTTCTGGACTTTCTTCCCCGACCAGCGATCTCCCAGCAGGGGCCTGATCGCTGCTGCCTGTCACACTGGACGATATCGCTAGCGAGCACGCTGCAACGTCATGGATCGCTAGCGATATCGTCTAGTGTGACAGTACCTTAACAGTCCTGACACGGACGTTGATTCCAGTTTCCACCCATTCATTCCTCATTTGTTTTGCTGTGCATTTCCTGTTTTGGAGACATATTGATTTAAGTTTTCAGTCTTGACGATTTGATGTCTTCCTTGGCCTACCAGTATGTTTACCTTTAACAACCTTCCCAAGTTGTTTGTATTTGGTCCAGATTTTAGACACAGCTGACTGTGAACAACCAACATCTTTTGCAACATTGCATGATGATTTACCCTCTTTTAAGAGTTTGATAATGCTCTCCTTTGTTTCAATTGACATCTTTCGTGTTGGAATCATGATTCAGTGCACTTGGTGCAACAGCTCTCCAAGGTGTGATCACGCCTTTTTAGATGCAGACTAATGAGCAGAACTATTTTGATGCAGATTTTTTTTGGGGGGTATCGAAATTTACAGGGTGATTCCATAATTTTTTCCCTATGCTAGGTTAAAAAAAAGTAACCATTGCTGACTACCACATTTTTTGTTCTTGATTTCTTTTAGTGTTTCTTAAAGCTAGAAAGTTGCCATTTGAAATTACTTTAGTTTTGTGCCATGTCTGTGATCTGCTTTTTTTCTACAAAATTAAACAACTGAATGAACGTCCTCCAAGGCCGGTGATTCCATAATTTTTGCCAGGGGTTGTAGAACGAATTTATAACTAATATTACTCACTATAACCATTGTTATTGATCAAAAGTAGGAAACAAATTAAAGACAGTAGACATGGACACACAAGGGAAGGAGAAGGGAAATTATGAAGGGGCTAATTATCTTGTTGAGCCCAAAAAATCCTAATTAGCCCAGGTTGTCTCGCTTAAGTCAACCATTACATTTAGAATAGCAGTCATATGTTCCACATGGCTAGCTTTGGAGATTCTACAATGCAAATCCTGGGTAGAGGGAGGTCGAGTACGCTTCCAGCGGTGGTAAAATTTTGGGGTACACAAAATTTTTTGATTGCTTTCAGCTTAAGGCTGGGAATACATTCTTGTGTTCTACGTTGAGCACAAAAATGCGATTCAGATGAAACCGCTGATGGCACCACTTACTATAATGAGGCAAATGGAGACACTTGGGACTCTGGCATCTATTCCAGCGGTATCCATCTTTTTAGGCATGTGTAGAACTGTGGTCAACAACACTTGTGCGCTAAAAAGACGCCTAAAATGATAGGACTGTCTATTCTATGTTCTGGCAATATCTTAAGTGCTCCCATATGCTTCATAAGTGAGTGGTTCCTTATGGGGTTTGTCTGAATCGGGTATTTGGGGATTTACACTAAAAACCTGATGTAAGTGTACAGAGGAGAGCACAGGATAAATATGAACTGAGCCTTATTTTGATTTTTGGGCGGTAGAATGAACAAATAGACAGCAGTACAAGAATAGTTGTTCTGTTTTTTTGAGCAATATAGGTGATAAAAATAAAAAATCTGGTATCACTGCTTTGTTTTGCTGCTATCACACAATACAACTGCTTTTTTTAAAAGAAAAAAAGTTATTTCATTGAGAGCTGTAACTTTTTTTTTTTGGGGGGGGGTGGTAATTGAAGCTGTAAGAGGGCTTATTTTTGTAGTGAGTAGTTGTTGATTTTATTGGTACCATTTTGGGACATATAACATTTTTTATCGCATTTTACTTAGATTTTTTTTGCGCAATTCCTCTGTCTGAAAAAGTGATTTATTCTTCGGTTCATTACGATTACAGCGATACCAGATGTATATAGGTTTTTTTTTTGTTATTTTACGCCTTGCTCTTTTTGCACACTAAAATAATATTTTACAAAAAGTGTATATTTTCGCATCACCATATTCTGAAAGCTGTTACTTTATTTTTGTGCTCAATGAGCCATAAGGCTATATTCACACTTAGCGGTTTTTACCGCGGAACCGCCGCGATTTTGATGCTGCGGGTCCGCAGCAGTTTCCATAGCGTTTACAGTAACATGTAAACCCTATGGAAACCGCAAACTGCTGTGCACATGCTGCGGGAAAAACCGCGCGGGAACGCAGCGGTTTACAACCCGCAGCATGTCACTTCTTTGTGCAGAATCGCTGCGATTCTGCACCCATAGGAATACATTGAACCGCTTACTTCCCGCATGGGGCTGTGCCCACGTTGCGGGAAGTAAGCGGATAATGTGCGGGTGGTACCCGGGGTGGAGGAGAGGAGACTCTCCTCCAGGCCCTGGGAACCATATTTGGGGTTAAAAAATAAAAAATCTGGTTATACTCACCCTCTGATGTCCGGAGCTCCTGGGCGCTGCACGCGGCTGTCCGGTCAGAGTTGCTGTGCGACCAGGACCTGCGGTGACGTCGCGGTCACATGACCGTGACGTCACGAAGGGTCCTTCTCCCACAGCATCTTAGGAACCGGACCGCCGGGTGCAGCGCCCAGGAGATCCGGACATCAGAGGGTGAGTATAACCAATTTTTATTATTTTTAACATTACTATTGATGCTGCATATTGCTGCATATGCAGCATCAATAGTATAGGCGGAAACCCGCAGCGGAAAACGCGGAACAAACCGCGATAAATCTGCAGGGAGAACCGCAGTTGTTTTGCCCTGCAGATTTATCAAATCCGCTGCGGGAGAACCCGCAGGGACCCGACGCAAGGTGTGAACATAGCCTAACAGTGCTTGTTTTTTGCAGGGCAATTTGGTGTATTTATTGATACTTTTTGATCTCTTCATTTTTTTGTGCATCAGTATAATGAAAAAGCAACATTTTTGGCATTTTTTTATTAATTTTTTTTTTATAGGGTGTGCCGCACAGTATAAACTACATTCCAGTTTTATAGTTTGGGTTATTCTGGAAGCGGCAATACCAATTAGGTGTACTTTTTTTGTTTATTTTGTTTTAACACAAAGGCTCCAGGGAGGGGGTCTTGCAGGCCACTGTACCCTGAGGTCATCAACTGACCTCAGGGTGCCGTGCAACCTATCAGCATCTGCTGCAATTATGATTCTTGGGACAGATAGTGTTAGAGGGTTATTTTTAACCCCTTTTTAACCATATAGATTCTGCTGTCACAATTGACATCTGCATTTAAGGAGTTAATTGGATGAAAGGGTTAAATGTCTCTGATCGGTTCCAGGGCCAATGCCGCAGGGTGTCAGCTGCTATTTACTTATTTCGTACCGCCATTTTAAAATGGCGATGAGGAATAAGAATACTTAACGGACAATGTTTAATGCGCATCAGCGGTCATTAAGGTTAAATCAGCATTAAACTTTGTTTCTAATTTTATTTTATTTTTTAAGATGAGGGTCATATGTTACACCGAGACTATGAGATGTCAAACAAATTACGGTACTACTAATACCTTAGGGTACTGTCAATCTACTGAAAAATTGCTGCCATAGAAATATTATACCCTAGGTGTACACACCAAGGCAAATGTGGTATTCTATTCTGTGGATGTAAATGAAGAGGCATTTCTCTGTCAACCATGTCAGGATCCCTTGCTTGTGACAACTTGACCTCTGAATGTACAATTAGACTAAGCCTGGGAGAAAACAAGTGTCTAAAAGCTTGTTAGAATATATGGTAAAAAGCCAGTATGCAGATGCTATATAATAAGCTACTAGTGAATTAGTGACATATAAGGGTATGTTCCCATGGTCAGTAATCGGCAGCACTTTGGATACAGCACATGTCCGCTCCGTCCAAAGTGCTGCCGGCTTTTGAATGCAGGCGATTCCGCATGTGTTCATTGAACCATGTGGAATCACCACACCCAATACATTGGATGGGGACATTTATCTTGCAGAGAGGGTCTCCGCAAAATAACTGGAAAGATGCGCCGCATCCAACCCGCAGCGTTTACTGACCGTGGGAACATACCCTAATGGGTATGTACATCTTCACACTTATTTTAGAGCGGACAATCCCTTTAATGGTGACTTCTTACAATGTGAAGTCTGCAGTCACTCTCTGTGACTGCTGACTTATGAATCCTCCAAGCACACGCACTGTGTACTGCAAGGATTCACCAATTTCTGAGCCAATGCTGAAATCTGCACCTTAAATTTATTGACTGACCATCCTAACTCTTGGTCTTTCTGTAACAATTGTTGCAATGTGTGCAACCTGTAAAGCGCTACGGAATATGTTAGCGCTATATAAAAATAAAGATTATTATTATTATTATTATTATTAACAATTCAATTCCAAAACCCTTGTCCATAGAAAGCCGTTATTCTCAAAGAGAATTATGTCTGAGAAGCTAAAAAAGGTCTTCAAAACCCTGACATAAATATTGGTTGGTACTTTTTTCTACACCCTACTAAAGGTAGAGACAACATTTTTTGGAAAGTCCCTTTGACGCAAGGAGCTGCCACTCAAAAACCACACAGTCAGATGGAAATTCCTTACCCCAGGGAACAAGTCTGGATCCTGTCAAAGTAGGTCTGAGATTTCTCAAAGAACCCATGGATTCACCACTGCCATTAGCCTTAACCAAGTGAACTCATGTTCTCTTGGGTCAGAAAGGCTGTAAGACTACTTTGGCTTCGTCCAACCAAATTTTCCCTCAATGCTAATGGAATCTAGGTGATTGGTGTAAAAGCATAAGCTAATTTGTGAGACCATTTGTGGAGAAACACCTTAATCCCATAGGGGGGGATTCCCAGTGGTTTAGGGAGAAAAATCTTGGCACCTTCCTCTTGACTGTTGTTGCAAAAATGTCTATCAGTGGCTGATCCTATAACAAAATGATCTTTTGAAAGACTGCAGGATTCAGTGATGATTCGTCCTGGCTTAATTGGTGGCGACTTAAGGTACCATCACACTCAGCAACTTTGCAATGAGAACGACAACGATCCGTGACGTTGCAGCGTCCTGGATAGCGATCTCGTTGTGTTTGACACGCAGCAGCGATCTGGATCCCGCTGTGCCATTGCTGGTCGGAGCTAGAAGGCCAGAACTTTATTTGGTCGTCAGGTCGGTGTGTATCGTCATGTTTGACATCAATAGCAACGATGCCAGCAACGTTTTATATGGAGCTAACAACCAGCAAGAACGATAAGTGAGTCGCCGTTACGTCACTGGATCGCTCCTGCATCGTTCTGGAGTTGCTGTGTTTGACGTCTCTACAGCGACCTAAACAGCGACGCTCCAGTGATCGGCTCGTTGTCTATATCGCTGCAGCGTCGCTGAGTGTGACGGTACCTTTAGGTAGTCTGCATTTACATTGTCTTTTCCTTTTAGTCATGCTGATAGAGAAATTTTCATTCTGCCACTGCCATAATCTTTCCTTCTTCGGTCATTAGTGACCTGGATCTTGTGGATTTTTTTTTTTGTTATATAAAACACTTCTGTTCGGTTGTCCAAAAGAATTCCCATGTTGCGACCTTCCAACCCTGGTAGAGCTTCTACCAGGGCCAACCTGACCACCAACTCAGATTTGAAGATGTTTTGTCTCAGAGCTAGAGGTCACTGACCCTGTAAGGTTCTGTCGCCCAGATGTGCCCCCCCAACCAAAAGGGCTGGCATACATGGTGATTACTGATGGATTCATAATCTCTCAGGGAACTCCTTTTAGAAGATTTCTCTGCAAAGCTACCAAACTAGGGACTCCAGGGTCTCCCTCAAAGTCCAAATTTACTTGTCTAGGCATCCCCTGCATAAATTATCTGCTTACAAAATCTCTCATTTAGGCCAGGATGCACAAGAACAGGGACCCCAAGACGGACATGGCACCCCTCAGAGATTTTTGGATTCCTGAAGAGACTGGAAACAATCTTGATTATTTTGACTATTTTCTCTTCTGGAAGGAAAGATCTCTGTTTGCACAAGTCTAGCAGAATTCTCAGAAAAAACTTGACTCTATTCTGAAATCAGCCTTAATTTTTTTGTTTACTACCGTTCTGAGAATGCTAGGATGTTGGCTATGTATTTCACTACCTGACTGCAATTTAACTTCATCCTTCCCACCACCAAGAAGTCCTTTAGATACAGAATGAACAATATATCTTTTTCCCTGACGGGCTGATATCTCTGTAATTATCTTTGTAAACACTCTCGGGGCCATAGCCAACCTGAAGGGAAGAGCCTGAAATTGAAAATGATGTCAGTACCCCTGAATATTCACAGCTATCTTTAGGAATTTTTGATGTTCCTGGAGGATGGGTGTGTAGTATGCGTCACAGCATGATTGCGCATGAGATGTTGAAATATCAGCACCTAGTGCCCGATCAGTGCAGGAGCTCAGCGCTGACAGTGACCGAACTTCTGCACTAACAGCCAAGAGCGGTGTCAGCGCCACCCCTGGCTGTTAACCTCCTAAATGCTGCGAATGAGCGAGATTGCAACATTCAGGAGGTAGGCATAGGGACGGAAGCTCTGCCTTCAGATCGGCACCCCTGCGTCATCCTGATGCTTGCCATGGTGACCCTGAGTTGTCATAATGTCCCATGAATCACCAAGCTATGGAGGAGCTTCTGAGGCCATGCTCACAGCATGGTGTCAGAACCTTTTAGTATAGGTATAATGCACTGAAATGCTGGTGCATTGCAATGCATTATACCTGCAATCAAAGTAAAAAAAAAAGTGAAAGTCCCATAAAGTTATTAAGTAAAAAATTATAATAAAAAAGCAAAAACCCAAATATATACATAAGAAAGTGCAAAATAATAAAACAATTACACTAATAAATACACACATTTTATGTAAAAAAAAAATCAAACATACAAAAAAAGTACACGTTTGGTATCGCTATGTTTGGAACAACCTAATCTATAAAAGTGTGACTAGTTAATCCATTCAGTGAACGCCGTAAAAATCCCCACAAAAAAAGAGAAAATTATGCTTTATCACAATATTGCTGGAAAAACAGGGATTTTTGTGTACTCACTATAAAATCCTTTTCTCTGAGCCAAACATTGGGGGACACAGGACCATGGGTTTTATGCTGCTGCCACTAGGAGGACACTAAGCAAATACACAAAAAAGTTAACTCCTCCTCCGCAGTATACACCCTCTGCTGGCTCTCTTGTGAGCCAGGTCGGTGCCAAAGCAGTAGGAGCTCACAAACAAAATTGCAATATGTCAAAACCACTAAAGACTACAAGCCAACGGGCTAACAGGGTGGGTGCTGTGTCCCCCAATGATTGGCATGGAGAAAAGGATTTTACAGTGAGTACACAAAAATCCCTGCTTCTCCTTCGCCTCATTGGGGGACACAAGACCATGGGACGTCCTGAAGCAGTCCCTGGGTGGGAAAACATCACAACAGGTGAAACCTCACGTACCCAATACTTAAAGAATTAAGTGGTTAAATGAAGCCTACAGATGCGAAACTGCCGATCGCAAAATCTGTCTGCCGACGGCCGCATCAGAGGAGGCTTGAACTTGAATGTTGTAATGTTTAGCGAATGTGTGAAGACTGGACCAAGTCGCAGCCTTACACACTTGCTGTGCGGATGCCTGGTGCCTTATGGCCCAGGAGGCCCCCACTGACCGAGTGGAGTGTGCCCTAATCCCCGTGGGGATAGGCTGGCCTTTGACACGGTAAGCTTCTTGAATTGCTGAACGAAGCCATCTGGCTATCGTGGCCTTAGAGGCAGGCAAACCCTTTCTGTGACCATCCGGAAGCACAAAAAAGGCATCAGCTTTGCGAAAAGACGTCGTTCTGGAAATGTACTTTCTGAGAGCCCTCACCAAGTCCAGAGTGTGAAGGGCTTTCTCAGTATGATGGACTGGAGCTGAACAGAACGAGGGCAGGACAATGTCTTTATTCAAATGAAAAGATGAGACAACTTTAGGTAAGAAGGACCGAGATGTCCTGAGCACCACATTGTCCTGGTGGAAAATCAAAAATGGAGGTTTGTACGATAAAGCTGCCAGTTCCGAGACCTGTCTGATGGATGTTATTGCCACTAGAAAGGCAACTTTCCATGAAAGGAGAGAGAGGGAAACATCCTGTAATGGCTCGAAGGTAGTCTCTTGTAAAGCACTGAGGACCAAGTTAAGGTCCCAAGGTTCTAAAGGTCTTAACCTGAGGCTTGGAAGCTATCCGACGCTGGAAAAGGACAGAGAGGGCAGAGATCTGGCCTTTGAAAGAGGCCAGCACTAGGCCTGAATCCAGACACGCTTGGAGAAACTCCAGAATGGAGGGGACGGAAAACACCAATGGGGAAAGACCCTTATCTTTACACCATAAGAAAAAAGTTCTCCAAATGCGATGGTAAATACGCATGGAAACAGGCTTCCTAGCGTTGATCATGGTAGATGCCACTTCACGGGAGAACCCGGCTTGGGCTAGGATCCAGGATTCAATGGCCAGGCCATTAAAATCAGAACTCTCGAGTTCTGGTGGCAAATGGGTCCCTGGGAGAGAAGGTCCGGAAGATCTGCTAACCTCCAGGGAATGTCGGCGACGAGATGCATTAGCTCCACATACTAAGCTCGGCATGGCCAGTCTGGAGCGACAAGGATCACCGGAACGCCTTCCGCTTTGATTTTTCGGATGACCCTTTGGATCAGTGGAAGAGGCAGAAAGATGTAAGGGAGACGAAATTGGCTCCATGGGAGAACTAGGGCATCTGAGCCGATGGCTAACGGATCGCGGGATCGGTCTACAAAGTCCTGAACCTTGGCATTCAGCCTGGAGGCCATGAGGTCCACATCTGGAGTGCCGAAACGCTGGCAAATCCCGAGAAAGACTTCCAGGTGAAGAGACCACTCTCCTGAGGCTATGCCCTGGCGGCTGAGAAAGTCCGCCGCCCAATTCTCTACCCCCGGAATATGAACTGCAGAGATGAGTGATTGATTTGACTCGGCACATTGTAGAATGTGCGAAATCTCGGTCATTGCTCTTCTGCTGCGTGTGCCTCCCTGGCGATTGATGTACACCACAGCCGCGGCATTGTCTGATTGGATACAGATGGGATGTCCTGCCAAGAGGTGATGGAATCGATGAAGAGCCAGCGTTATCGCTCGGATCTCGAGGATGTTGATGGAAAGGTTGGCTTCCTGAGCAGACCAACGTCCCTGAGCCGCATGGTGATGAAAAATCGCTCCCCATCCAAGGAGACTGGCGTTGGGGGTCACTACCAGCCAGTGAACCGGGAGGAAAGACCTTCCCTGATCCAAAGACGACTTTGCAGTCCACCACCTGAGAGATCGCCTGATTCTGGGTGCCACGCGAAAGCGGCGACTCGGGGAGGCTAGATTCTTGTCCCATGCTGAGATCAAAGCCTGCTGCAGGGGACGGAAGTGAAATTGGGCAAATGGCACTGCCTTGATAGATGCCACCATTTTCCCGAGTACCTGCATGGTGAACCGCAGGGAGTGAGAGCGGCCTAGAGATAGCAATTGGGCTCCCCGGATTAGAGAGGAAATCTTTTCCGGAGGAAGAATTACCAACCCTAGGGAAGTGTCCAACATCATCCCCAAAAAGGGAACCCCCCTCCTTCCTGCCCCCCTTTTTTCTGGGCCCATACATGTATCAATGTCCTCTCAGCTATTCCTTGGAGCTGTCTGTATAGTTCCCTTTTGGCCAGCCGCATCTATGCATGCCCAGATTTGTGTGCGCGCAAAAGCGTGTAGCATATATCTGGCGGCGCAGTCGCAGTGTTCGTCTATATTACCTTGCCCGTATATTTGCTCTTGTGTTCCGGCCTGCGCAGGTGTGGCTGGGTGGTTTGCATCTCAAGCCGCGCATGCACAGTCCGGCATTTCTTTGCCTTCTGCCCTCACACTTGGGTACTTCGTATCAGCCTGTACAGGCGCAGTTGTGGTCACCGCGATCCGGTCCGCGCGGCTGGCTCATTTATCTGCTTCCGGCCCAGGTGCTTCTGTGGTTTATCAGCCCTGCTATCAGGTTCGCATATACTTGTTTAGTATGTAAGCAGGGGCCTACGTGCACACCCTAATTCCCCTGATGAAGCCCTATCAGCGAGGGCGATACGCGTGGGGCCTTTGTCCTGGTCCATTCACTTGGCATATGGGTATATCTCTCCCGTCAGTACCGAACAACTGGTATTTATCGTTTGTGCACTCTTTAGGATGTGTCTTATGGGCTTGTATATTATTTGTTCACAAATGCGTTTCGGTTAAGGGCTTATAATTTCTTGGAAATCAGTGTTTGCTTCACACATCCTTTCAGGATACTCTGGCGGGGGTTAATTTCTTGGGCAGGGTATCAGGTTTAGTATTAGCAGTCCCATGAGCCAATAGATATGTGGTGCTTTGTTCGGACTTTGTACTGTATATATATTATTCTGTGGATTTCATTGGTTATGGACTAGGTCTTTTGTTGTTGTTGTATTTTAAATATGTTTTAATATGTATGTGGTGTGCTAATAAAATTCATGTTTTTGATATTTGTATATACTGCGTGGTGTGCATCTTTACAGTGGCACTTTCTTCAATTATAGCATCCCCAAAAAGGGGACTCGCTTGGATGGAACTGGTGATTTTTCCATGTTCACCAGCCAACCTAGACGAGACAGAGTGTCGGTGGTGACAGAGACGATCTCTTTGCAAGCCCACTAAGACGGACCTTTGATGAGAAGATCATCCAAATATGGAAGAATCACCAGGCCCCGGGAGTGTAGGATAGACATGACGGCTGCCATCACTTTTGTGAATACCCTGGGGCGGTGGCAAGCCCAAAGGGCAGAGCGGTGAATTGAAAATGATTGTCTCCAATCGCAAAGCGTAGGAATCTTTGATTACTTTTGAAAATTGGGATTTGAAGATATGCATCCTTGATGTCGATTGACGCCAGGTATTCCTTTTTCCAAAAAAGAGACGACAGAGCGTAGGGATTCCATCCTGAAGTAGCGCACTGAGAGGAATTTGTTCAACCACTTCAGGTCCAAAATGGGATGCATGGTTCCGTCTTTCTTGGGGACCACGAATAGGTTTGAGTAGAAGCCCTTGAACCTTTCTGTGGGAGGAACTGGAACGATAACTGTGCTGTTGCGGAGGGCTTGTAAGGCCTGGTAAAAGGGAACCACGTGCGCCTTGGACCTTGGAAGGCGAGACTGAAAGAAGCGCGCAGGAGCTAAAGTCTATTCTGTATCCAGAAGACACAAGATCTCTGATCCACTGATTTTGAGCGACCGATAACCATACTTGGCAAAACAAGAGTAGACGGCCGCCTACCCTGCCTGTGTCTACCGGACACGGCCAGAAGTCATTGAGAAGAGAATTTTTTACGAAGGGGCACTTTTGGGCCTGGATTGGGGAGATCTATTTCTCCAGGAATTAGAAGGTCTGAAGGAAGGTTGCGGAAGACCAGCCTGTGGTGCCGCGAAAGGTTCGGAAGCAAACCTGGGATAGGTTCCGAAAGGGGCGAGTGGGCCTACGTTGAGGGAGGAATTTGCTTTTTCCACCAGTAGTGTCTGAGATAATCTGATCGAGTTTATCTCCGAACAGGCGACCGTACTCGTGCAGCAGTGAAGTCAAGGATTTCTTTGAAGCAGAGTCTGCACACCATTCTGCGAGCCACAATGCCCTCCTGATAGAAACAGCGTTTGTGGCCGCATCTAGAGAGGCAGAAATAACGTGTATATATATATATATATATATATATATATATATATATATATATATATATATATATATATATATAGTACAGACCAAAATTTGGACACCTTCTCATTTAAAGATTTTTCTGTATTTTCAGGACTATGAAAATTGTAAATTCACACTGAAGGCATCAAAACTATGAATTAACACATGTAGAATTATATACTTAACAAAAGTGTGAAACAACTGAACATATGTCTTATATTCTAGGTTCTTCAAAGTAGCCACCTTTTGCTTTGATGACTGCTTTGCACACTCTTGGCATTCTCTTGGTGAGCATCAAGAGGTAGTCACCGGAAATGGTCTTCCAACAATCTTGAAGGAGTCCCAGAGATGCTTAGTACTTGTTGGCCCTTTTGCCTTCACTCTGCAGTTCAGTTCACCCCAAACCATCTCGATTGGGTTCAAGTCTGCTGACTGTTGAGGCCAGGTCATTTGGCGTAGCACCCCATTACTCTCTTTCTTGGTCAAATAGCCCTTACACAGCCTGGAGGCGTGTTTGGGGTCATTGTCTTGTTGAAAAATAAATGATGGTCCAACTAAACGCAAACCGGATGGAATAGTATGCCGCTGCAAGATGCTGTGGCAGCCCTGCTGGTTCAGTATGCCTTCAATTTTGAATAAATCACCAACAGTGTCACCAGCAAAGCACCCCCACACCATCACACCTCCTCCATGCTTCACGGTAGAAACCAGGCATGTAGAGTCCATCAGTTCACCTTTTCTGTGTTGCACAAAGACACGGTGGTTGGAACCAAAGATCTCAAATTTGGACTCATCAGACCAAAGCACAGATTTCCACTGGTCTAATGTCCATTCCTTGTGTTCTTTAGCCCAAACAAGTCTCTTTTGCTTGTTGCCTGTCCTTAGCAGTGGTTTCCTAGCAGCTATTTTACCATGAAGGCCTGCTGCACAAAGTCTCCTCTTAACAGTTGTTGTAGAGATGTGTCTGCTGCTAGAACACTGTGTGGCATTGACCTGGTCTCTAATCTGAGCTGCTGTTAACCTGCGATTTCTGAGGCTTGTGACTCGGATAAACTTATCCTCAGAAGCAGATGTGACTCTTGGTCTTCCTTTCCTGGGGTGATCCTCATGTGAGCCAGTTTCTTTGTAGCACTTGATGGTTTTTACAACTGCACTTGGGGACACTTTCAAAGTTTGCCCAATTTTTCAGACTGACTGACCTTCATTTCTTAAAGTAATGATGGCCACTCGTTTTTCTTTACTTAGAGTTTGTATTATGGCAAGAAAAAAAATCAGCTAACAGTCTATTCAGAAGGACTATCAGCTGTGTATCCACCATACTTCTGCTCAACACAACTGATGGTCCCAACCCCATTTATAAGGCAAGAAATCCCACTTATTAAACCTGACAGGGCACACCTGTGAAGTGAAAACAATTTCCAGTCACTACCTCTTGAAGCTCATCAAGAGAATGCCAAGAGTCTGCAAAGCAGTCATCAAAGCAAAAGGTGGCTAATTTGAAGAACCTAGAATATAAGACATATTTTCAGTTGTTTCACACTTTTTTGTTAAGTATATAATTCCACATGTGTTAATTCATAGTTTTGATGCCTTCAGTGTTAATTTACAATTTTCATAGTCCTGAAAACACTCTGAAAACATAGTCCTGAAAACAATCTGTCCTGAATGCTGCAGCCAGGATCATATTCCTCACCAACCGTTACACCGATGCCTCTACCCTGTGCCAGTCATTACACTGGCTACCCATCCACTCCAGAATCCAGTACAAAACTACTACCCTCATCCACAAAGCACTCCATGGCTCAGCACCACCCTACATCTCCTCCCTGGTATCAGTCTACCACCCTACCCGTGCCCTCCGCTCCGCTAATGACCTCAGGTTAGCATCCTCAATAATCAGAACCTCCCACTCCCGTCTCCAAGACTTTACACGTGCTGCGCCGATTCTTTGGAATGCACTACCTAGGTTAATACGATTAATCCCCAATCCCCACAGTTTTAAGCGTGCCCTAAAAACTCATTTGTTCAGACTGGCCTACCGCCTCAATGCATTAACCTAACGATCCCTGTGTGGCCTATTTATAATAAAAAAAAAAAAAAAAAAAAAAAAAAAGGTTCCTCGCATCATGTTCTCATACACTTTATGCAGTATTAGCCCTCTGTGTCTGTACTGCTACATACTTAGGCAGGTAACTGGTTCATGCAGCTTTACATGAACACCTGAGCCTTACACTATAGCTGGTCCGAATAACTAAAGCAATTGTTACCATCCACCTCTCGTGTCTCCCCTTTTCCCCATAGTTTGTAAGCTTGCGAGCAGGGCCCTCACTCCTCCTGGTATCTGTTTTGAACTGTATTTCTGTTATGCTGTAATGTCTATTGTCTGTACAAGTCCCCTCTATAATTTGTAAAGCGCTGCGGAATATGTTGGCGCTATATAAATAAAATTATTATTATTATTATTATAAAACACAGAAAAATCTTTAAATGAGGTGTGCCCAAACTTTTGATATATATAACAAAATAATAAATCCAGAACGACCCGACCTATAAAACTGTCCCACTAGATAACCTCTTTAGTGAACAATAGCGCACCATCCCTCCAGAGTCTCGCCCTATGGCTACGCAGTACTATACAGCCACATTTGGGGTATTTCAACATTCAGCTGAAATTGTGGGATACATTTTAGTGCAATTTGTAACCTTTTTTTCATGTGAAAATGGGCTAAAACAAAATTTTTGTGGTAAAAAAAACAATTTTTTCCTTCCTTGCCCAATGGTTCATTGCATTCCAAAACGTCACTCCTTTTCTGAACCCTGCCATTATTTTACCCCCACAAAAGGGATATCTGCAAACAAATTGTATGGTGCAATTTCCTGTTACCCCTATGAAAATGCAAAATTTTCTAAAAAACATTGTGGGGAAAATTTGATTTTTCATTTTTTCACGTCTGAATGTTACAAATTTCTATGAAGCATCTGGGGATTCAAGGTGCTCACCACACAACAAGATAAGTTCCCTGGTGGGGTCTAGCTTCCTAAATGGTGTCACTTTTGGGGGGGTTTCCATTGTTTAGCCACATCAGGTGCTCTCCAAACGTGACATGGCATCTGCTAATTATTCCAGCAATTTTGGCATTCAAAAAAGTCAAATGGCACGCCTTACCTTCCAAGCCCTGCTATGCGCCCAAACAGTAGATCCCCCCCCACCACACACGGGAAATCGGCGTACTCAGGAGAAATTGCACAAGAAATTTTGGGGTCCATTGTTTCCTGTTATCCTTGCAAAAATAAAAAAAATTGGGTCTTAATTAACATTTGTTTGACAAAGTTAAATGTTAATTTTTTCCTTCCGCATTCCAAAAATTTATGAGAAAAGCCTGAACGGTTAATAAACTTTTTGAATGTGGTTTTGAGCACCTTGAGGGGTGTAGTTCACAGAATGGTATCACTTTTAAATATTTTCTGTCATATAGGCCTCTCAAAGTCAAAAATGTTTTTGTACATTTTGTTGGAAAAATTAGAAATTGCTGGTCAACTTTTAACCTTTATAACTTCCTAACCAAAAAAAATTAATGTTTCAAAAGTTGTGCTTGTGTGAAGTTGACATGTGGCAACTATTAACTATTTTGTGTGATATAATTCTGATTTAAGGGCGTAAAAATTAAAAGTTTGAAAATATTCAAAATTTTAGACAAATTCTCATTTTTTTTTTCCACAAATAAAGTACAATATGTCATGAAAAAAAATCTCAAAATCAGCGGGATACATTGAAGAGTTCCAGAGTTATTAACAAAGTGACACTGGTCAGAATTGTAATATTTGGCCCAGTCATGCACATGAAAGCAGGTTGACGGATGAAGGGGTTAAGTTTACAACAGCCCTAAAGTAGAGGTCTGACTTCCTCAGTATAGAGGACTGTAAAATCCACTCCCTTTTTTGTTATCTGACCAGGAGCAAGGAACCCTCCTGGTCCGATAAAAAAGGGGAGTGGATTTTTTCTGTACCAAGGATAGGAGTTCTCAGAAGGGTGCTTTCACACTGCATTTTGTCACGTACTTTGGTCCCATTGGGGTGTACCTCCGAACGCCCTCGCAAAAAGGGATTCTGCGGGAGTGCACAGATGGGGCCTTAGACTATAATGGTGCCTTAGACTATAATGGTGCCGACAAAGTGAACATTTGCTCTGTCTTGCGTCATTTTCGGGTGTATATGCCTACTGAAGGCGGACACTCATGTATTAGACTGCGTCCGAGGGTTAAAAAACAAAAAACATTGGACATGTGCACAGCCCCATAGAATATCATGGGAATGAGTGCAAGTGAAAACCACAGGTGCCAGTGAAAACCACAGATAGAACTCGTCTGTAATCGGTTGTGCCCTCAAGATGAATTGGTTGTGTAACAGACACCACCGATTTCTAAATGTGTCCATGACATGAAGAGGCCAGAATACAGAGTGGATCAATTGTGTAAACTGTGGTCAAAAATTTTGTGAATGTGCAGTTGCTCTTTAATAATTGGATCCATTTTTTTTTTAAGCATGTAGATTAAAAATGAAGAGACAGACATTTCGGTAAAATCTTTTTATATACATTAATGCATATTTACATTATAATACTGATCTGAAAAAATGACATACAGTAAACATCGAAAGATAAATTAAATATGCTTACTACACTAAAGAAACGAGATTAAGAATGATGAAACACAGCAACAGATTAGACACTAATATTCTTCCCCGGTTTATTCTCCATCAGAGTTCCTTGATCAGAATTGTTTGAAACGCAATAATTCACTTAGCCTCTGTATAGGCCTGACGAGAACTTACATGGAGAATAAGAATAACCTGCTAACAACAAATAAAGGCAAATTTTCTGCCAAATTCTTTAATTAGTGCATTTGTACAGTCATGTCAGGATTAGGATTTTAGCACCCAAGTTTAAAATGAATAAATCTCATACATTAAAAAAAAAAAGGTTTCCAAAATAACTAAAGTAGTTGAACTTGCAAGATGTGTAGGCATGTCAGCAAGTGGTAGAAATGGTAGATTATACAATACATTCAGAGTTAGCATCTGAAGAAGGTATATAGACCTGTTCTGTATTCTGTTTTTTGGTGGTATGTCATGGATCAGGGTCTTACCAATGAAGCCACAATGATAGATTTTAGGTGGTTCTTGTAGTCATAGACCTTAGAACATCCCCACTGTGCATAACATAAACCTTTGTAGGCACATTTCCTGTACACAAAGGGGCCGATTCATAAAAGAATGGCATTTCATATGCAAGTCTTAATGAAGGACTTGATGAAGCATGAAGTGCTGAATTCATAAAGCGGCGCAAACCACTTAATAGATTCGGCACATCTCAGTGGAATGTGCCTCATTGGAAAAGCTACTCCAGTCTGTGACTGGAGTAGCTTTTACCAAAAAAAGGCAGACACTTTTGTACATTTTGACAGGCGGCCGTGGTGTAGTCAATATCTTCCCCGACTCCTCCCTAGCGCAACAATTAGGCAGAAATACATTAAACTGGTGGGAACAGATCAAAAGCCATGTCATTTTTATGCAACTCAATGTTGAGCAAAATAATGTGAGATTTTTCAGTCTTTTATGCCAGTTGTCTGTTGTAAAAGCTTTAACAAATCACCAAAAAGAGCCCAAACATGTCAATAGCAGGTAAGAAGGCTAAACAAAAAGATTATAGTCCTTTCCATTAATGTAATGTAGACAGATGTGGTGGGAGTTCAGCGTCAAACATGCAAATTCTGTAGCTGGTACATTTAAGAAGGATCAAATTCAATCAATCACATTTCCTTACTTGCATTAATGGCTTAATTCAAATTAGTTTTAATATACAGTATGCACGCATCGTGGACTCCACCTAACCTAGAAATATGGGACATCTTGCTCATTCTACTTACAGTGTGTGACCTGCCTAGATAAGCTTGGTTCATCTGTGTGTTCGTTTCTGACAATGCTACCATGCTGGGAATATAGAATGTCATAAATTAAGCTATTTAATAAGAACAAGGGGAAAGGATTATAGGGGTTTTTTCCCACCGCCAACTTAAATCTTTCAACTGGTCCAACAACTAACATAAATGGCTCCATTTACGCAATATTGGAAATCTCCTAATGCTTTGGGATGGGATTACACAAAGTTTTCACAGTTGTGAATATATGTAAAAGACAGTCATGAGCACACATCTTGCCCAGATCACCACCATGCCTCGCTGATGGAACACTAAAATGAAGGTAACATGGTTCAGTAACTTGTTACATACGCAACAAAGTCAATGTATCAGCTGATGGATGTAGACAATTCTTTGGTTGCATTTAAAGTAAAGGATATAAAAGTATTTCTCTTGCAGGACATTAAATGGACGTGCTTGACACAAACGAATGCACTGGAGTGAATAATATTGAGTGACTGAAGGGCAGATAGATGGGGTCCGTCATAAAATAAGGATAAACTCTTCTAAATTACAATAGTTTGGATTTGCCTTCCAATTAAAAGGATTCCATGATTATCTCCAATAAATCAAACTATTAACACTCAAACCATCGAGACAAACAAGATCACTTTACACAGGGTCAACTCCACAGACAAAACGTTCAAGTCCTTAAA
Organism: Ranitomeya imitator; assembly: GCF_032444005.1. Classification (NCBI taxonomy): domain Eukaryota; kingdom Metazoa; phylum Chordata; class Amphibia; order Anura; family Dendrobatidae; genus Ranitomeya; species Ranitomeya imitator. The sequence continues at coordinate 243,674,282 of NC_091282.1, forward strand.
CCTTTCTGGACTAAATGTAAAGTCCCCAAAAAATCCAGCCCTCCTCACACAGCATTATGTCAGCTATATAGAAACTAGAACTGGCGCCGGGGTCAGTAAAGGTGAAGTGCAAATCAAAGGTTGCGTAGCTTGGAGTGAGGATTTTAGTCTTTGACTAAAAGTTGTAAAACTGTACATGTATGCATATAAAGCTTCAAGTGTACACTAAACTCCTGACGTCAGCACCATGAAACGTATAATAATAATAATCATCATCATCGAGACAAAAACCTGTTGAAATAAATAAAATCCCAATCATCAGCGAATCAGAAAATTCAATTACGAATCCCAGTTTTCTTGTTTAAGGATCTCAAGATGGGATTTCTGTTCACTTCGATGTCCAATGGGTCCCAAAATTAACTGTAAATTGACAAGAAACTTTTGGATATAAGACCTACGGAAATAAAATAGCTGTGCAGCCTATAGTGACCAATTATTCTAACAACCTGATTGGTCGATTGTTCTTTATTGTTGGTTTTGTCAATGATCCCATTTTACCATGTTTGCTCATCACTACTGCGGTCTACACATTATACTATTAATAAAATTGTGCTACGCATAGAAGCATTCTTGAAATTTCTCAAAACTGTGTTTCTGGGTAATTTCCACCAACAATGACAGAGCGACAGAACACAGCTTAGTCTACAATTTCAAAAGAAATACTGTTGTTCGAAAAGAATGGTTGTGCTTGCGCCAATTGGAACATTTTTGTTACTCCTATTGGAGACCACCTACCTACTGGAGATAGGAACAGAGACCCTCTCACTGTAGGCAGCCAGGTGTCTCAGCTGGCACACCAAAACAAGGGGGACTTTTAAAAGAGGAGATTGACTTCTGATGACCCCGGGGTTTTTATATTTTATATGAGTAATAATATATAACTATAGCCAAGCCGGTAGCTGGAAGCGCAGCGCACTGTATACGGCATGCTTTATGGCAGTTCCCACTGATCTTGTAGCATCCAACAGATATGCAATAAACTAAAGGAATTTCTGTCCCAGAGATATTTTCATTCAGTCATTCTGTAAATTATTCTTTTTAAGGGAGAATGATAAATGTATTTGTAGAAAAAAAAAAATCATGTTGTACTCATAATGACCCAATCATCTTTAGGATTCTAGCAGCAGGACAGATTTCACAGAAGATTGGTAAACTGTTCTTTTGCCTTTCTACATGACAGAATCGGTAAATAATTTTATTACAATTATTAATTTTATTTGGTTGCTAGGTACATCTATTTAATCCCCTTTTCATAGCCAACGCAAAAACTGAGGGTCATACTATGTGTAATCCACTCGTCACCATAATCCAAGCCTACAGTACCTCCTGACCACCAGTGATCTGATATTGATAGCCTATCTAACAATAGCCCAGCAATACTTTGATTCTGGAAAACCCCTTTAATGAAACGCTACATAATATTTTCAACTTTTTGCTCCTGATGGTCCTCCTACTGCATGACGAGTTGCATCTTCAGAGAGCACCCCCTTTTCCTCCAAAGCTGAGGTCCTTATGACCAACACACAACTTTCACCAATAGGTACTGTCTGTAGGTATGCCTACTTTTCATATGGAAACCAGTCGATATGGTAATTGGCTTTTACGGGTAATACCAATCTACATCAGTATAACAGGAAATCCAGACAGTGCCGGGTACCGTTATAAGTAAGATATAAAAAGTCCATAAAAAAAGTATAGAAAACCAAATTCCTGCCCGGAGGGTCTCATCACATGTCATCTTTGAAGGTTAGAGCTTATATTTTATATAGAGGACCGATACGTTGCCACCCTATAGAGTAATGTCCAACCTGTTAAAAAGCCTTGACTTCCCTAGTTAATGTTTTTTTCCTAGTTAGGCTTTTAATAGTTTAGAATTCTAGTAGTTACTAGAGAGAGTTTTCTTCCTTCTGGAGGAAAGCTCATTTGCATGCTTTCTCATGAAGGCTAAACTCTATAAGCCAGCGAGATATCCACAAGTAGACTCAGTAACTTCAAGAACTTACTCTTAAAGCGAACCGGTCCGTAAGAATGTGGTTAGGAAACTTGAGGTAATGCAGGATGGGGCAGAAAACACATTTCCAACTATACCTTATTCTGTCGTTATCTGGTGTGCGCTTCGGTTTAATTCATATGCAAATTAGGCTAGCAAGAGCCCTGGTGGGCAGGTCAGTGCACTTGCAGTTCACGTCTCCTCTTTGTCTCCCCCCACTGGCGACAGCCCCGCATGTTGATGGCGGATAGGAAGGTGACATCATGCAGCATAGTCTCTAAATCCGCTGCCAATCAAAAGGGGAAGAAGGAAAGCGGAGCAGAGGACTGTAAGTGCACCAATATGCCCACCAGTGCACTTGTGAACCTAATTTCATATATTAGGAATACAAATTTTGGCAGAATAATAAAATAGGTATAATTGAAAATGTGTTTTCCTGCCATATTATATAATAACTAGATTGTGGCCCGATTCTAACGCATCGGGTATCCTAGAATATGCATGTCCCCATAGTATATGGACAATGATGATTCCAGAATTTGCGGCAGACTGTGCCCGTCGCTGATTGGTTGAGGCAACCTTTATGATGACATATTCGCCATGGCAACCATTATGACATCTACGTCGGCCTCGACCAATCAGAGACGCGGGATTTCCAGGACAGACAGACGGAAAAACCCTTAGACAATTATATATATAGATAATATTATTATTATTATTATTAAGGGAGGAAAACACATTTCCAATTATACCTATTCTGTTATCTGACCCTGCATTGTGCCAAAATATACTACAGTACCTTAGGTGTATAAGGCACGTTCTTACTGACAGGTACCCTAGGGCTCATATATCTTTAATGGATTCACAGCTGGACAGAACTCCATTCAGGACTCTTATAAATCTGGTTTTCTTGTTGAATAAGTGATAGCCTTTAAAAGCCAATATATGATGCTCCGAGAACCAGCAAAGAGGAGGCAACAGCTTTTGTAGCAGTTTTTCTAGAGGATTTACATGTCACAGTCTGATCTCTACAGTAATGGTCATCAGCTAGAAGTGTCCTTGATTCCAGCATAGAAGAAAATAGATATTCACAAAGTGGATAGGACCACTGAGGACCACCTCCACACGTCAGCAGATTGAAGAATATGTCCTACAAACTAGTAGGACATTATTGCGTCTTTAAATATTCTACCAAAAAGCAGCTTTGCAGACAGAAAAGAAGAATAAAAAGTAGACTACGATACAACACAATAACATATACAGACATAAATGAAGAACAAACGATCTGGAAGAATTCGCAAACTATACGCCAATGCACATTCAACTAATATCTCTGGTACAAAAGAGCTGTAGAAGATGAAGCCAGGGGATATACCCCCCACAAAGAAAACTGTGCAACAAGACACCAACACTGTTGCTAAGAAATATAGAGAACCCTAGAATTGGCACTTCAGTCTGCAGCTCATCGCTGCGAGTTTAGGCAACGAGTTTATGCCACATATGCATATTTTGTATTGAAGAAAGGGTTAAAATAGAAAAACAAAACGCTATCTACAACACAATCTATTAAAGCTGAAAGCTTGTGCAGTTAAAAGTGAAAGATAAAAACCACACAAAAATTAAAGTGATAAAAAAATTCATTCAACATTTGAACAGCTCTTAAAACAGGTCGGGATCTGATTTACTATGTTATAGTACAGCAGCGCCACCTATTGGGAAAAAAAAAAAAAAATCTCACAATTCCAGGGTTGGTAATTTCGGGAAAGTTCTGCCCATATAGGTAGGCTTTACCGATATGTTAAAGAGCAATCATCATTATCATTTTTTTCAGAAGTAGTACACATGAGAATATGAAACTTTGTCATATATAATTTTAACCAGAAAAAATAGGCTCATTTGTCCTACAGGGACTCTGTATTCAAATGGTAATTTCTGCATTCAGTGAAGATAGATTATTCCCAAAACAGAGATTGAAGATGATCGTTTGTAGTCGTAGGATTCTATGGCTAGGGAAAGAGGGAGGAGGAGGAGGAACGGGGGCGGAGCCAGACATTCCGCTGCAAGTTCCCCTGCAGCTCAAGTGTAACTGTCATTTCAGGAGAACTTGCAGCAGAAGGTGTGCTCCTCTCCTCCCTCATAGCCCTAAGATTCTATGGCTAGGGAAAGAGGGAGGAGGAGGAGCTGGAGGCGGAGCCAGACATTCTGCTGCAAGTTCCCCTGCAGCTCAAGTGTAACTGGCATTTCAGGAGAACTTGCAGCAGAAGGTGTGCTCCTCTCCTCCCTCGTAGCCGTAGGATTCTATGGCTAGGGAAAGAGGGAGGAGGAGGAGCTGGAGGCAGAGCCAGACATTCTGCTGCAAGTTCCCCTGCAGCTCAAGTGTAACTGGCATTTCAGGAGAACTTGCAGCAGAAGGTGTGCTCCTCTCCTCCCTCGTAGCCGTAGGATTCTATGGCAAGGGAAAAAGGGAGGAGGAGCTGGAGGCGGAGCCAGACATTCTGCTGCAAGTTCCCCTGCAGCTCAAGTGTAACTGTCATTTCAGGAGAACTTGCAGCAGAAGGTGTGCTCCTCTCCTCCCTCATAGCCGTAAGATTCTATGGCTAGGGAAAGAGGGAGGAGGAGGAGCTGGAGGCGGAGCCAGACATTCTGCTGCAAGTTCCCCTGCAGCTCAAGTGTAACTGGCATTTCAGGAGAACTTGCAGCAGAAGGTGTGCTCCTCTCCTCCCTCGTAGCCGTAGGATTCTATGGCTAGGGAAAGACGGAGGAGCTGGAGGCGGAGCCAGACATTCTGCTGCAAGTTCCCCTGCAGCTCAAGTGTAACTGTCATTTCATGAGAACTTGCAGCAGAAGGTGTGCTCCTCTCCTCCCTCGTAGCCGTAGGATTCTATGGCTAGGGAAAGAGGGAGGAGCTGGAGGCGGAGCCAGACATTCTGCTGCAAGTTCCCCTGCAGCTCAAGTGTAACTGTCATTTCAGGAGAACTTGCAGCAGAAGGTGTGCTCCTCTCCTCCCTCGTAGCACCCATCTCCATAGAACTGGATGAATATGACCAGTCATCTCCTCTTTCAGTAATATGAAAATCTGTCTTCGCTAAAGACAAATTTTACCCCAAATTCAGAATAAAAAAAAAAAAAAAAAAATCAATCCAGAAGGGTAAAAAGGCAGATTTCTGATAAGAGATATTGCAAAGGTTGCTATTTTCATGTGTCCTATTGATATATGACATAAAATATAAACCCACAGCTACTCTTAAAGTATTGGTAGTATGTGAAAGTCATATTTCTTTCTGAATTACACTGGCATGTTTGCAGAGCAGCTGGTGAACAATGCAAAGGCATGTGCCCTTTCCGATTATTCCTGAGGATAGCGCTAGCCAGTGTAACCACGTCCGTTACATTCCACTAAGCATTCTTCAAGAATGGAACTGTATTGACCACCATTCACACCTGCACCGCAGGGCTCAGGCAAGTTATGGTGGTATCTGGTAGTGTAAGGGTCGAGCAGCTGCTAGCTACCTAGGAGTAAAGAATGGAGAGGGCTCATACCTTTATGGAGTACTACAAATCCCTGCTAGGATTGTACCTATTAACAGTACAGTAGTGTGAAAAAAAATATTGAAATCAGTTCATCATTTTTCTAAATATTTTACAGTACCAATGATTTCTTTTTTTAAACGCCTATCTACATGTATGCTGTATTTTCAAGCACTGTGGAAATTCAGTGATATAATTTACATAAAACTATTTTACAGTTATTTAAGATGCAAGATTTTTTATCTTCTAAAAAAGAAAATAAAACAATAAAAAAACAAAAAACACCACTTTAGCTAAGGGGATTCTTCTTGAGAATTTGTTCGCTCCTCGATAACTTGTTTGACTATTTCTGCAAGTTTGAGACGATCGACTTTGTCTGTAAATCCTTGGCCTGAAACGGACAAATAAAGGTTAATGTGAAAGGATCTTGTATAAAATAAGTGGTTATAAAACAAACATGCTCATTCCCACCCCCCTTCCAAAATAAAACAAAATCCCCAAAGTCAATACTGGCGTGAGTGGTCTCCATTCACATGAGGACAGGCATACAATGCACAAACAAGCTATCAAAAGGAGACAACCCCATGGACTCTTTACATGCTTCCTCATAGATGCCTCTCATACAAGTTTTAGAATATTAAAATGTGCCATCCATTAAAGGGTCCCAACAGTGTCCCAAATCACAGGCAGCATAAATCAGAATGGCTCCGTCATTTCAGACATTGAAGTGCAACAATGCTTCAGGGTCACCCATCTGAGGGAACATACTTTGATAGAGCTTCCCCAGCCCCATTCCCCTTGACTGACAGCACTCTCTTTATACAGTCAAGAGGAGACCTAATGATCAAGAAAATTGTGGCAAGGAAATGCCAAACGAGATTACTAATTGAACTAAGGGTACCGTCACACAGTGGCACTTTTGTCGCTACGACGGTACGATTCGTGACGTTCCAGCGATATCGCTGTGTCTGACACGCAGCAGCGATCAGGGACCCTGCTGAGAATCGTACGTCGTAGCAGATCGTTTGAAACATTCTTTCGTCGCTGGATCGGTGTGTGTGACACCGATCCAGCGATGCGTTCGCTTGTAACCAGGGTAAACATCGGGTTACTAAGCGCAGGGCCGCGCTTAGTAACCCGATGTTTATCCTGGTTACAAGCTTAAATGTAAAAAAAAACAAACAGTACATACTTACATTCCGGTGTCCGTCAGGTCCCTTGCCGTCTGCTTCCCGCACTGACTGACTGCCGGCCGTAAAGTGAAAGCACAGCACAGCGCGCTGTGCTTTCACTTTATGGCCGGCAGTCAGTCAGTGCGGGAAGCAGACGGCAAGGGACAGACACCGGAATGTAAGTATGTAGTGTTTGTTTTTTTTAACGCTGGTAACCAGGGTAAACATCGGGTTACTAAGCGCGGCCCTGCGCTTAGTAACCCGATGTTTACCCTGGTTACCCGGGGACCTCGGCATCGTTGGTCGCTGGAGAGCTGTCTGTGTGACAGCTCTCCAGCGACCACACAACGACTTACCAACGATCACGACCAGGTCGTATCGCTGGTCGTGATCGTTGGTAAATCGTATAGTGTAACGGTACCCTTAGTATGTTTTCTCTGCAATGTGGCAGCATTTGTCATGGCGGAACAGGTCTCGGATACATGCTGTCCTTGGTTCGGCCATGTGAAGGAGCCAACATGACCTCTTAAAATAAAAACATACAGCGGTGCTGACCACTTTCAGGACACACGCATGCCTTACTACACAGTCATACAACCTTTGTACACTGTGTCTACACAGATATTCGCCTTTAGAAGTAGCTCACCTGACATTACACAACAGAAACAAATGTAAGTTTCTGTATAAACTTGGAGGCATATGGACATACTGTTGAGAACTCACTCACTTTTCTTTTTTTAAAGAGCATGTTCATGCATATTTCTCGGTAGTAACTGGGAACATGAGGGTGACAATTCCTGGCCAATTTGCTCTCCTGACGTGTCTACTTTAGTAAATGCCGTAATCGTTTCTTCACAATATAACAATTCTGGAGCATATTCTCTTAGAGCTTTGTCTGGTGTCGTCCCTCTGCCATTTCTCCTAGAAATTTATGAATAATATACCAGCTAGGCATTACCAGCTCGGGGTGGGTGCATCACCACACTAGTTGGCCCTGCTCAAGCCATGTCAACTGTCTAGAGGCATATCCCGTTAACATGGAGAATAGTAACAATTGTCGATTTACTCTAAACGTCTATGAGGAGTAACCGGGGAACAGCACAATGCAGAGGTGTAAGGAAAGAGGTTTCAGAACTGCTTTTTTTCTTTTAATGTGAACCACATGCATTTATTAAAATAGATTTGTCATGAGAGCTGAAAGGGCCACTTTAATTAATGTCTATGGCAGGCTCTAGTAATGCACATTTATTAATATCTCACCATTCCAACTAAAACTTTGTAACGTGTCTCTGAGCAATTTACAATCTCTATTGTATTCCCATGCTTCTAGCACAACTTCATTTAATTTTTCATCTTCATTTTCTCCTGCCAAATAAAAAAAAAAAATCAATAAAATAATTACCAAAATATACAAAATTTCAGACTTTATGTAGAACAACTGTGTGAACCCAATTGGCAACAAGAGTGCACAATACTTGCATGCAAGCAATTTGCTCTTTTGTTCTAACTTTGATAGATGTTGTAACGGTTCCACCCCTCAGTGTGTCTGGGATGCAGTTACTGACAACTCTGTGCACGCTGGTAAGGGGCGTGCTGAGCGGTCAGTGTGTTGATTGACAGCTCGGCCATCCAATCTGAGATTGGGAGGCACTGGCTGCCTCCAGGTGTTCATTATCCCAGGTGATTGCCAGGCTACTTAACTGGGCTGTTACTACCAGACCTCTGTCAGGCGTACATTCATCTATTGTGTGATTTGTCTGCATTGAGTTGTTTGTAGATCTTTCTTTGCCAGCCGTCAACCTTTTTTTGACCATTTGTCTGTTTAACCCATTTGCTCGGATCCGTATTCTGACCTTGGAACGTTACCCGACTATGCCTTTGTCTCTTCCTTCTGTACCTTCCTGGCTTTTGACCTTGGACTCCTGACTACCCTGTGACATCGCTTGGCAGTGAGAAATGACTCGGCGTCACAGATATTGACGAAACAGACGACATATTGTTCATAAAAAGTACACCGCGTTCCAAATTTGTTTACCATGGAAGAAAATTGTCAGTCAGAAACTCTACATACTATGCTGAGGTCATGTTCACACCTTCATGGACCTTAAAGGGTCTACCAGCTTTATCCCCATGATTACAGCCCAAAATATGACTGGCATGTCCTTGCTGAAGCCACAGCCTTAGGATGAGACATGGCGGCCATCCACCTGGACCATCCAGGGTTGCACAGCACTCATCAGTAAATAAGACAGTTTTAAAATTAGTCTTCATGTATGTCTGGGTCCACTGCAACAGTTTCTGCTTTTGAGCAATGTTTAGGAGTGGGCAAATAGCAAGTTTATGCACAACTTGCACAAGCCTCTGGAGGTTCCTACACCTTGAGGCTCACAGGACTTGAGGCACCAGAGGCTTCAAATACTTGTTTGCTGCTTTGGAATGGTATTTTTGCAGGTGCTCTATTAACCCGATGAATTTCTGCGGCAGAAACCTTCCTCATTGTGCCTTTATCTGCACAAACCAGTCTCTGACCTGTATCAGCGACAAATCTCTTTACAGTACGATGTTCAGATTTAAGTTTACGTAAAATAATGTTCTCATAACTTGTCCAAGGCATGGCACTATGAGTCTTTTTGGAAGCAGAGAGATCCTATTTCTTTCTCACATTGCTTGTAACTAGTAATGAGCGAGTGTACTCGTTGTTCGTGTTTTCCAGAGCATGCTCGGGTGGTCTCAGAGTATTTGTAAGTGCTCGGAGATTTAGTTTTTGTTGAAGCAGCTGCATGATTTACGGCTGCTAGCCAGCCTGAGTACATGTGGGGGGTTGCCTGGTTGCTAGGGAATCCCCACATGTATTCAAGCTGTCTATCAGCTGTAAATCATGCAGCTAAGGCAAGGAAAACTAAATCTCCGAGCACTTACAAATACTCGGAGATCACCCGAGCTCATCACCACTTGTAACCCGTGGCCTGCTTAAGAGAGTGTGAAACGTTGTTCTTAAGTAGTTTTCTTTTAACTGGCCTCACCTGGCAAACTACCGTATATACTCGAGTATAAGCTGACCCGAGTATAAGCAGAGACCCCTAATTTTGCCACAAAAAATAACTCGAGTATAAGCCTAGGGTGGAAAATGCAGCAGCTATCGGTAAATGTCAAAAATAAAAATAGATACCAATAAAAGTAAAATTAATTGAGACATCCTTAGGTTAAGTTTTTGAATATCCATATTGAATCAGGAGCCTCATAAAATGCTCCATACAGTTCATAAGATGCTCCATAGAGACATTTGCCCCATATAATGCTGCACAAATGCTGATTATGGCCCCATAAGATGCTCCATAGAGATATTTGCCCCATATAATGCTGCACAAATGCTGATTATGGCCCCATAAGATGCTCCATAGAGACATTTGCCCCATATAATGCTGCACAAATGCTGATTATGGCCCCATAAGATGCTCCATAGAGATATTTGCCCCATATAATGCTGCACAAATGCTGATTATGGCCCCATAAGATGCTCCATAGAGACATCTGCCCCATATAATAGGGCCATAATCCGCATTTGTGCAGCATAAGATGCTCCATAGAGACATTGGCCCCATATACTGTTGCTACGATTAAAAAAAAAAAAAAAGTCACATACTCGCCTCTCGTCGCTCAGGCCCCCGGCACTTGCAAGTCACCTTTCCCCTTTCAACCACCGGGCACCACTGCGTCTTCTGCTCTGAAGTTCAGGCAGAGGTCGGTGCGCATACTTATCGCGTCATCACGCCCTCTGACCCGAGTGTCACTGCAGAGGATGCAGAAGACAGAGCCCGGCGGTGGAATGCGGACAGGTGACTATCGCGCAATGCCCCCGTTATACTCACCTGCTGCTGGCACGGTCCCTGCACGTCCCAGGTTCTCCGGGTGCTGGCAGGTTCTTCTTGTGTTGAGCGGCCACATGGTACAGCTCATTACAGTAATGAATATGCGGCTCCCTATGGGAGTGGAGTCGGGTCCATATTCATTACTGTAATGAGCGGTACCATGTGTCTGCTCAACACAGGAAGAAGCTGCCGGCATCCGGAGAACCAGGGACATGCAGGGACTGCGGCAGGAGCAGGTGAGTATGATTAGACAGTTGCCGCTCTCCCTCCCCTGCCGACCCCTGGGAATGACTCGAGTATAAGCCGAGAGGGGCAATTTAACCCAAAAAAAAAAAAAAAGGGCTGAAATTTTCGGCTTATACTCGAGTATATACGGTAATTATCCCAGGTGTTTGAGACTGATTTCAGCGATTCAAAGAGCCCCGAGACAATACCATCCATGAGTTTGAAAAACAAAAATGGCATCTTTAGAACACAAATTCAATTTGCATAATAATTTAGAACGCGATGTAAGCCACGCTGAAGTTTAGAGAAAAAAAAACAAAACGGATATGCTGGCTATACCCAAGCAGAAATAGGAGGAGTGGAACTTACCAGCTTGTGGTAGTATACATTGTGCAATCACATCCCGGAGTTTTTCTAGCGCAACATTAGAATCTTCAGCTAAATTTTCAGGGTCTTGTCCGTAAACATTATCCTTCGGCTTTGTCCTGGTATCAAACACAAATGAATAAACGCTTACATGCTGCAAACGCTTGTTTCAGGCTACCTATATAGACATACTGTAACCAGCCCAGATAGTTGGGCAACTATTTGGTATCTGAATGTAAGCAATGAGTGCACCAATTCACTGGCTTCAGGCAGTGATGTTAAAAATAGTAAGGTTTACAAATGATGTTTTTTTTTACTAATTCTCATTATGGAGCCCATTATTACATTCGAGCTGTCTGAACCATAGGCAGCATAAATCAAAACCTGTATGTGCGACTGAAGCAAGGCATGTTTTACACTGAATCGCTGCAGTGTTTCACAGAAAACAGTTTAAAAAGCAGGCGGGGGTCTATAGGGAGAGATCTGACCTGTTGTCATGGTTTTATAGGCCTACCGCAAATATCCAAGTGCGATACTCGGCTTCTCTGGCTCTCCCATAGAGAATGAAATAAGAGCATGGGCACCTCCACTTCATTCAAGGAGAGACTCTGCAGAGCAGCACTCAGAATCCGGAGTCCCTTATCGGGAATGCTCAGTTGGACTTTCCCCAATGATCACTAAATTATCCCCTATCCTGCACCACTAAATCACTTACTGGTGACAAAACAGTGGGGGCAAGTAAAATGCACTATAGTCATTTTACTTAAAGAATGTAGATGCGCATTAGGGACACAATATTTATGACACATCAGAAGGTGACTTCAGCTGGATTTAATAATGTAGGACAACATTTACCCCAAAAGTTTTCTTTTCCGCAATATGGGATTATTGACAATGTTCAATGGCTTCAAGTTGACATTGAGATCTTGAATTCTCATGTTGGCAAGTTGCTCAGCATGGGCTTGTTGTATCCCCGCAACCATCGCCTGCAATGGAAAATGGCACATGTTAATTAGTTCCTCTGGAGCTCTCCAAAGACACAAAAGCTTCAGAAGTGAGGATAGCGGAGGAGTTTTTACAAGGGAACCGGTTATGTGCCTTAACGCTATTATCATACAGATATACAGTGGGGAAAAAAATAAGTATTTGATACTCTGACGATTTTGCAAGTTTTCCCGCCTACAGAGAATGGAGAGGTCTGTAATTTTTATCGTAGGTACACTTCAACTATGAGAGACAGAATCTTAAAATAAAAGCCAGAATATCACATTGTATGATTTTTAAATTATTATATTGCATGACACAAGTATATGATCACCCACCAACCAGCAAGAATTCTGGCTCTCACAGACCTGTTAGTTTTTCTTTAAGAAGCTCTCCTACTCTGCACTCATTACCTATATTAATTGCTCCTGTTTGAACTCATTACCTGTATAAAAGACACCTGTTCACACACAATCAATCACACTCCAACCTCTCCACCACGGCTAAGACCAACGAGCTGTCTAAGGACACCAGGGACAAAAGTGTAGACCTGTACAAGGCTGGGATGGGCTACAGGACAATATATGCAAGCAGCTTGATGACAAGGCAACAACTCTTGGCACAATTATTAGAAAATGGAAGAAACACAAGATGAATGTCAGTCTTCCTCGGTCTGGGGCTCCATGTAAGGTCTCGCCTTGTGGGGTAAGGATGATTCTGCGAAAGGTCAGGAATCAGCCCAGAATAACACAGGAGGATCTTGTCAGTGACGTGAAGAGAGCTGGCACCACAGTCTCAAAAATTACCGTTAGTAAGACACTATGCTGTCATGGATTAAAATCCTGCAGAGCACGCAAGGTCCCCCTGCTCACGCCAGCACATGTCCAGGCCCATTTGAAGTTCACCAATGACCAGCTGGATGATGCAAAGGAGGCAGGTCAGATGAGACCAAAATAGAACTTTTTGGTATCAACTATGCTCACCATGTTTAGAGGAAGATGAAGGACAAATACAACCTCAAGAACACCATCCCAACCATAAAGCATGGTGGGGAAAACATCATACTTTGGGGGTGTTTTTCTGCAAAGGGGACAGGACGACTGCACCATAATGAAGGGAGGGTCACTGCATAGGGAGATTTTGTCAAACAACCTCCTTACCCCAGTAAGAGCATTGAAGATGGTTCATGGCTCAGTCTTCCAGCATGACAATGACCCGAAACACACAGCCAGGGCAACTAAAGAGTGGCGCCGTAAGAAGCATTTCAAGGTCCTGGAGTGGCCTAGCCAGGCTCCAGACCTCAACCCAATAGAAAATCTTTGGAGGGAGCTGAAACTCAATGTTGTCCAGCGACAGCCCCAAAACCTGAAAGATCTGGAGAAGATCTGTAGGGAGGAGTGGGCCAAAATCCCAGCTCCAATGTGAGCAAACGTGGTCAAGTACTACAAGAAATGTTTGACCTCTTTAATTGCAAACAAAAGGTTTATGTACCAACATTAAGTTCTATTTTTCTACTGTATCAAATACTTACTTCATGCAATAAAATGAAAATTATTTATGTAAAAATCATATAATGTGATTTTCTGTTTTTTATTTTTAGATTCAGTCTCTCACAGTTGAAATGTACCTACTATAAAAATTACAGATCACTTCATTCTTTGTAGATGGAAAACTTTCAAAATCGGCCATCAGTGTATCAAATACTTATTGTCTCCACTATAGGTTTGGTCTGCATTGATAAGTTGTAGAGATGGCTGTCAGTGCCAGGGCATTGTTACAGCTGCTGCTGTGAGCCGAGTGAAAACCCGGCAGATTTAGAATGCTATAAACCTGCAGATTAACCATGTATTTGCAGGTTCATAGCCTTAGAGGACCTTATAGGTGCCCTTAAATAGGATTCTGCAAACAAGTGCAGAATGCTTATCCTTTATTATATACCCTCATTGGAATAGCCTTTGCAGCAGGATACAAAAACCTTCAAGTTGTGTCCAAATGCAACATTTGTGGAGGTATTTTTCAGCCTGATTTGGTAGCTCAACTAGGGGTAAAACTATATAAATACTGGCAACCCAATAGATTTGTATTATTAGCTGCAACAGGGGCAAAGCAGGAAATCATGCTCTGCTCATGTTCTGTATGTAAAGTACAATGCAAAGGGCAAATCTGAAGACGCTACTGCGAAACCTGTGATGGGGTGGTCATGGAAATACACAATTTAATGTGTTTTATCTACGGTAATTTGTTTGCTTCTTGTCCATGTTAGATATATAGCCCTCACCATTTGAATAGATTATTGTGAGAAGGGATTACAGATTGTATTTTTATGGGCAATATAAAAAATATTGCACGCACATAGTGGTATCATCTTCTCGGTCTATAGGTTGTGTTTTTATAAGAATTATTTTGGCCTAGTTTAGTTTATATGTACAATGCACAGCGGTACAAAAATACTGAGCCAAGGCGGCAATGCATCCAGTCATTTTGGACATGCCATTATGACATTCAAAAGTTTCTAAACTTTGTGTAAGCCTATGGCTGAGAACCTGTCCACCACTAACAGAACCAATTTTGGGCTGCACTGTAAAAGTTATGGATACTAGCTGGTTTTACCTCGGGAATGAGGTGCTGAGGTGTGATCAGGAGCCAAATTAAACAATATTGTGAAAACTACTATTTACATTGACCGGATTACCAACAAATTCTTCACTAAATAGATAGAAACTACCGTATATACTCAAGTACAAGCCGACCCCCCTAATTTTGCCACAAAAAAACTTGGAAAACTTAATGACTCGAGTATAAGCCTAGGGTGAAAAATGCAGCAGCTACTGGTAAATGTCAAAAATAAAATAAGATA